>NC_133238.1:10274125-11483625 GCF_040436345.1 Pagrus major
AAAATACAGACAACTTCATAAGAATAATAAGCAGCTGCTCTGACTCTACTGCTGGACCTGTAGTATCTGCCGGAGGCAAGGCTGTCAATTGATACCACTTTTCTGGGCGGAAGAAAACATCACCTGCGTATCAAGGACTGCAGTTTTCCGGCAGTTTGGATGGAGTTGGGTGCAGATGGCTGGCTGCATCTTGTCCTTGGACCGAGTTCCTGCTGAAATGTGCAGATGTGGGTCAAATACCATTTGCAAATAATTTTTAGCCTTGGCTTCTTCCTGCTTGGGAGAACCAGATGGCTTTTGGCCTCCACATGCAGTATACAGCTTGAGTTATTTAAACATTTCTTGGAGGCAGAAATCATTTCATTGGCTGTGTTAAACCCTAGTGTGATGAACTACAGAACTACATTTTTCTTTTTTCAAAGTGTCATTGACTAAAAATGACGGAGGAGACGGTCATTGCCATTTATAATTGTATTTGTTTTTCCACCTAACATGCAGGCTTTATGGTAAAAGATTCCAACAGCATCTACATTGTAACAGTAATAAATAAACACCTACATTGTTTTTTCCCTGTCACAAGACTGAAGAAATTCTAGGTCATATGTCAGTGAAATCTAAACACATAGACATCATACACACCTTGCTACAATCTATGGAAATCACACCGTGCAGTGGGATCAATGGCCAGTAGTGAGACATACAGCTCGATTCATCCTCAACACTCGGCTGCTGTCCCACGTGTGTTCATTTTACCTCACGGTGTGATATTGAAGCCTGACACCTTGCTTGTGTGACTGACATTTGACTGGAAATTGGATGAGCAGAAGTTAGGGACCATCTGAAAAGTTGTTTCAAATTGGCAGCAAAGAGATTTTCTCTGAATTTTGTGTTTCAGAATACATTTTCACTTCCAACCAACTATATCTTTTATTTATAATCTTGTCCCATTGTATGCACACATTATAAATAATAAAATATGGTCCAGTTATCCATTATGGCTCTTTCTTTTGTAATAGTAAAGTCAATCCAATCAGGTCTGTTCAAGTACACTCAGTGACCACTACCACAACAGTTCCACCATAAATTTTACCAGAAGTTTATCATGGTAAGATACAGTGTTAACATGTTATATGATACACAAAAACAACACACAGATACAGAGAGTAGCTCTGTGTTAAACCTACAATCTCTTGTCGATCTAAGTTTAAGCTATGTGACTTTATTACAGGCTTATAAACAAAAAAGAGACGGAGCTCTTGATATGTGGAATAGCAGTTTGCAAAAGCTAACGTGAGCTGTAGATGTACTTTAAAGCCATATGTTCGCATTTACATGTAATAACATTAGAGCCAAAAAGGCTTGTAATTTGAGAAAGTGGGAAGAAAAGCAGCACTGCCATCTAGAAATCCTACAGTGAAAGAAAATAGGGCTATATTACTAAAAAATCAAGTTCAACAACAAACACCAATATGGGTCATAATAACCTGCTTTCACAGTCGACCTCTATGGTCATTTTTCTGATGAGGACAGGCTAAATAGAGAGGTATTTTGATTATATTATCTGCAAATCTTACAAATGCACAATTTAGATGCAAATACAAAACAATAGATGTGTCCACCAACCTGTGTTTTCTACCTCGGTATCTCTATTTAGTTGTCTAGTGGTTTTCAAGCAATGTGAGAAGCCGTACATTTGAAGTGAGCTGATGTACGCCCTGACATTTGTCTTAAATGTTAACTAAATCGATCAATTATCCAACAAATTCATCAGGTCGATTTTCTTAAAACTTCGCCAAGAGAGCTTCTTACGTAAACCAGTCAAGTCCTTTTAGCTATTTGTTTTCTGGCGCTCCTCAATGGTTTTGACATTTTTCACTCATCAACAATGTGTGTGTGTCTGTCTGTCTGTCTCTGTGTGTGTGTGTGTGTGTGTGTGTGTGTGTGTGTGTGCGCGCGCGCGCCTAGGAAATTTGTTGTTTTGCCAATGTGTGGTGCAGTGCCATGCAGGCTGAGAACTGCTGGAAAAAGACAGCGGAGAGAGGTTTTTCTTCACAAGTGGAGCTGCTGCAGTCACATACATAAAGATTAGGTGTTACTGTGCAACCCCTCACCGCATTTATAGACCTATGACATTTATTATACCTCCGCTTCAGTACTGCACGCTTATTACCTCGTCTTTAATGCCACATTCATATTAGAAGAATTAAACTGAAATACCGTTGCTATTCGGAAGCATCGCTGTGTTTTACTTGAATGCCCACATTATTCAATCATTTGTGCTGTATTTAGGAATCAACCAGTAATGTTTTCTACCATTTAAAGACTTGGAGGAGAAAAGGAAACCAACATCAGTCGACTCAGTGTTGTTTTTTTTTTGTTTTTTGCACTTGTTTTGACACGCTTCAATCAAACTGTAATGCCAAAGGGGAGCAAAGAAGCCACAAAGAAGTGGCTGCATGGCCTACTTGTGATTACCATTAGAGGGCTGACACCAGAGGGCTGACACAAATATTCCTGTTGTCAGCTCACATAAACATGCGTACTGATATGATGAACCAGGGTAAATTACAACACTAGCTGATGACTTGTGTAGGAGCAGTGCCTTTCTCTTCTGATGGTGGTCTGAGCTGAGGCACTGTGGGTCGCTGAACCATTTTGCTGTACTAGAAACTCCTACTACTTGGTGTAACACTTAAATCTCCTGTCAGTGATTTCTGCATTATTGCCCAATAATTGCACCATTGTTTAAAGGAATAGTTCAACATTTTTGGAAATTCTGTAATTTGCTCTCTTGCTGAGGGTTAGATGAGAAGATTGACACCACTCTCATGTCTGCACGCTAAATATGAAGCTACTGCCAGCAGACAGTCTGCCAAGTTTATCACAAAGGTTGGAAACAAGAGAAAGTCTGGCTCTGTGTCGCTCTGTGCCAGTCGAAGTGGGCTCTTGGAGCTGTTGTGAATATGAGGTTGCCAGATAAACAATGGAGTCCCCAGGTAGCCACTGCATCTAACAGAAAAATAGTGTCATATATAGCCCCTGTAAAACCTCAACTTGTTATTTTTACACCTCATTTTTTGAAAGTGTACTTCCCAAAATGCTAACGTATTTTTGAATTCAAACTTTGGTTGAAGGGCCTAATTTTAGTGATACAAACACTGGCTTGAAACTGCTTTGTAGACGACCCCAGCATAAAATCTTTGTATTATTCCCAAAGTTCAATTTCTGCTTTCTTTTTTATGCAAGTGGGCAAAAACACCTTGTTTGCAATAATAATATTTATTTTACCTTCTATGATACATTTTTCTAAGACACAAGTAATATGAGTAAGTTGTAGGGTTTGGACATGTTCACAAACTGGAGGAACGACAGAACATAGTGTCGCTGTAACATCTGTACTATAGAACTAGATGAACCTTTACTAGGTCAATAGTGAGCTTTGTGTCTTGAAAACTGAATTTGTCCAAAACATTTTAGGTGAATGCAGTAACAGTTGTCACAATGTAACCATTCACCACAATCCATGCAGTAGATTGAGTTTACATCTTTTCAGTTACATAGAACTATAGGGACAGAGACTGTATGCACACCACTGGTCGACTGTAGTGGCTGCAGTAACAGCCTTTCCATGCATACCCAACCCAAAGGCAATGTGAGCTGCAGGGCTTTTACACATACTAACAAGGAAAGAGGGAGGTCATGCATGAGATGATGTGTGGACGACGTGGGCTGTACCAGTGCATCAGAGTATGGAGTGATGGATTACAGTGTGTGCAGACTATACTCTTGTGGGTCCATAAGTGACTTGAACTATGTGACCCATAACTGTAAGTTAAAAGGATAACTGAACAGAGGCTGTATTTGTGTAGACTGTATTTGTTCCAGTTGAATAATCCAAATGAACTGTTTCCAGGAGACGAAGTGATCTTGCAAGGTTCCTGGACTAAAAAATAAATTACACTTTGTTGAGAATTTGCTTACCCTGAATACATCAACATATGCAGACATATTTATTCCAGACAAAGAAAGAAATTAGTTTTAGTGGCATAGTGAAGAAGCTAAGATTAAAAAACAGGCTTTTTTAAACAGAAATAATAGGTTTCTCTTAGAGTACTGCCCTACAAATTAGACAGCAGTAACTATAAAATTGAAGCTGGAAAAAACTTTTGGGGCTGGCCAGCAAACTGTGTAACAGATAGAAAGGTAATAATGCCTCCATTTCGTGCCTTTTAGTCTGATTTATAAAGCATTATCATGAAAATGAAAAAATTGCAGACACTGCACTCTACTTTTGCACAGTCTTCAGGGAAAGATGGTCAAAAACACTATCAAAGACAAGCCTTCTTGTCCAATTACCCAGTTACTTTAAGAAAATAAACTTTATTTTCATGATTCACAGTCTCAAATGTATTTTAATGGAAGTTTAACCAGACGAAACTCCACTGTTGATTCATAAAAATGACTGTTTTCCAATGACAGATGACAGCTAGGAAAAGAGCCTTTGTGAAGCTCAGTGTTGTGGCTTCAGCTTGGTGGTGCAGACTCCGCTTAACTTCCTTCTGATCCAAATTAAATATAAGAGGTTGAGTCTGCAGCAACGCCCTTAATTATGCATAATTTGAAACCCTTATATAATTTAAACGAGAGAGTTTGTACAAATCAAACAACCCCCCCCCCCCCCCCCCATAGTTGTCATGAATGGGGAAATGGCTGTTGAGACCAAAACGCCCTTTTGTACTAGGCTGTAAACATG
Organism: Pagrus major; assembly: GCF_040436345.1. Lineage (NCBI taxonomy): Eukaryota > Metazoa > Chordata > Actinopteri > Spariformes > Sparidae > Pagrus > Pagrus major. The sequence continues at coordinate 10,278,879 of NC_133238.1, forward strand.
TTTATTTATGTTGTCAGGTTGAGTTGCCTATTTTTATTTTACTGTGGTCATTTCTATCTAGCTCTGTACTTTTAGCTGTTTAAGTACTTGGCTGATTCTCTTTGTAAAATATAGTCTTGTGTATCGGAGGAGAATATTTCAAGTGCCCCTGCGCCTTTGTCAAACAATGTTTTCCTGATGGAGTCACTTGAGGCAAATGGCTAGAAGGCTTGAAGTACTGGAGATGACTTTTACTAAACAGGATGTGATTAATTATTTTACAGCACATTTATTTTGAAAGTGAGACTGAAGATGTGAGGCTAACCCTCGGGATACCATCTGACAGCCCACTGAGGCCTGCAGAACTCCCTGCGCAGTGCTCCTTGGACACTGAACATATGGGAGATGAATGGTCAGCTGGGATATGTACATCTGCACACGTGTGTGTGTGTGTGTGTGTGTGTGTCTGTATGTGTGCGCCTGTTTGCCGGGGCTGACAATGCGTAATGCATTTGTCATGCCAGCGAGGCCAAGCAGATATAAAAGCCCTTTCTTCTTAATCGAGGCCCACAGGGTAATGTGGTAATACAGATGGGGCCTGTCATGCTTTTCTGAAAAGCAAGACGAGGAGGAGGATGAGCAACATGAAGAGGAGGAAGAGGGACTCATCTTGCCACTGTAGATCATGGTTACTCCATTAGCAGTGGAAAATAGGGTTGATAGACAGACAGTTAGGTAGGTGTCTTAGTTTCTTCCTATCAATTAGACCTTGGTTTCTTTTTAACTTATTTTTTGTCTCTGAGAGATGAAAGGGAGCAAAACAAGCTCTCAAACAGAAGTATAAAAAGGCATAAACAGTACAGAAGACGGGGAAAATATGTCCTGAATATTCTCTTTTACAGCAGCGTCATCATTACCTATGCAACATCGCACATGAATCTGCCATGCGTTATTTGGACATGTGTCAGGTCGGCTCAGCTTTTGTGATGGTTGTGTTTGTTCAAAGAGTCACCCTCACTTCCAGCGGAGGGAAAAATAAAAGATTGAAGAGAGGCTGGAAACAGTGCACTGTAGTTTTATCCTCCTGAATTGCAATGGTAAATATATCTGACTGTACTCAGCAAACCGAGCTGACTAATGTCTGTGTTAAACATATTTTTATGCAGATTCAGAGTGTCATCGTCTACCTTGATTACGCACTGTGGTGTAAATTAAGGACAATTCCCTTCAGGTTGTCCCAGTTTCCAAATGCTGCAGACCTGCTAAGCTGTAACAGATCAGCTTTTCCACTCCATGCTTGCACTTCTGTGGGCCTCCAATTTTCTCCATTTTCACTGTAAATGGGTCTCCCAGGAAGGACAGTGACTCTCACTGTCTCCCTGCAGGTGTTTGTGCCCCCTAATCCTCAAACATGCAGATGAGTTGGGCTACATTGCCCAAATGTGTGAATACTGTTTACCTCTGTGTGTCTTTGTCTGATGCTATGAGACTGGCAGTGTGTCCTGGGATTTCCCAGTGCATGTTGGAATATGTTTCCAGTCCCTGGTCACCCTAAACGAACAATGAATGCATCTTATGCATTTCTCTATAATTGGTACATTGTGATTACGTATTGTCCTGTGCGCCTTCAATGCCAGACTTCCCCAAATGGACAATAAAGATTTGATTCAGAGCCTGAACGTGGGATTGATGCCCAGTAAATGGTGGCAGACAGTACTCAGAAGAAGGTTAGAGATGCTACGCTATGACCGGAAGGATGCCAAGAGGAAACCCTGATGTGGCTTGAAAATGATTAAAAAGAACACAAATCAACATAAATACTCCTCTCCAGGGTACAATGGTGGTGTGGGGTCAAAATACTACACCAAATAGACTTGGGTTCGATTTCTGGCAGCAGTGCTTCCTGCTGGGTGGTGTGCTAAAATAGAGAGGCAAAGTCCCGCCCCTTCTGGTGTGCACCATGGGACCTTAATTCGGAAAAAAAATTGTACATTACTTACTGCCAAGAGACAAATTTGCGATCCTGTTTGAATTGTTTGAATTACACATACATAATTACACAAGTCAAGATAATTTCAATTTGTTGTAAAGATGATAAAATACCATTTCTATTTTATGTTATTTACCGTCAACAGTTCTGTGTAAAACCACTCAGTGAACTTGAATTGTGTTGCTCAATATTTGTCACCAGCACCAACATGGCCGTCACCTCGGCACAGAAAAAGTATTAACAAAGTGAAAATCACAACAAGTTTGGCCATATTGTCAGCTGCAGTAGTGACGAAGAACTGATAATCTGAAGTAGTACAGCTGAAGCCAACAGGAGTGTTACTTTTTTTGTGAGTGTTTGGTCTTTTTGATGGAGCATGAGGAAGAGTCAATATATCAGTCATTGACACTTGGCAATCCATCCACAAAATGCATGCCAATATTTATATTTCATTCGGTAACTCCTTCTGGTGTCGCTGAATGAAAAGTCAGTCAGTCCCAACAGTTATTCACCAAATTCCACGACAGTCATTCAGTAGTTAATGAGATATTTCTGTCTGGACCAAAGTGGTATACCAGCTGGCCACCATTGTCATCCATATGGCCATGCCACTAATGTGTGAAAAAATACAGTATATCTCTTCTAAGCTACAGAAACTGTAGGTGAACACCATGTTCTTCACTGTGATTGCAAAGGGCAACATTTCAAAGGATTTCAACCTTAAGATCACAGAGGAGATATCTGTAGGCGAAGAACAAGCTGAATTGTGGACAAAGAACTAATTTCAGATGTGCATCTGCATTGTTGTCCCTCATTGTCCAGTTGGTGGAGCAGAACATGCTGCTGGAATTGAATCAACGCCTCCCAGCAGGCCTTCACTAACCAAAACTGTTTGCATCAGTGGCCCAGCACAGCAGGTCCCTGGGGACATCGCACGCAGATGTGCACACATAAATACACCCGATTCTTATCATCATCACAGCACACAAAATTACACGACTGTGAAGATGCTGACAATTTAACAATATAGAAAGTCTTCAGTGTCAATGAACCATGAGGAACAATGGAAATGAATGTAACATGAGGCGTTGGATGATTAAGTAGCTCTTTCCGCAGCATGTGACAACTAACATGATTAGATTACATGCAAAGTACATATGTTTAGTGATCTAATAGTGCTGCTGTCAACAATAGATTCCAATCATTAACGACTGAGTTATCTTTTCATCTTTGGTCTTTCTCTGCATGAAGCTGCTTTATATTCATTGTAGTGCTGACGTTCATACCTGGAAGCTGCTCTGTAAAACAACAGACTCTTCTTGTTGGATAGGGAGCGCTGGACTGGGCAGGGTCAGGGGTTAAACACCGCTGTAAGGCAACTCGTCTTCAGGGTATAAGTTGAGCATAATTTTGTGGGCTTTTCAGGGTTTTGTAATCTTGTGCCTAAATTGAGGCTGTGCTGATGTCTAACAAGGGCGAGGTAGCACCAACGCTTCGGTGTAACAATATGGATAACAGTGCACATGAAAGAGGAAGCAAGTCAAAGGATGATTTGACTTGACTAAAGTGCAGCAAGTGGATCTTTGACATACTGTAGTTTGTGTGTGTGCATACAAAACACCCTTGAGTTAGATTCTTTTTGGCGTTTTTCAAAAAGACACTGCACACCACTTGGCAGAACGTCCAGGCTGCAGATTCCAGACAGGTCGGACCCGCCGGTCACACTCCTACAGAAATAATACAAACCAACTAGAACACTATCTCGCAGGGGTAGACACACAAGAGCTCTCTCACATGCACTGTGCTTAACCTCAATTTATGTTGTAATCAAAACAGCTCAACCTGCATTTACACGATTGTCTGAAAGAGGCTCTGCAGTCGTTGTGTACAGGAGCACTCTAAAGGGAGGAAATTGTGTTTGTGTGTGAGACAGAATGTGTGTCTCGTCTTTGTGCTATCACAGAAGTGTAGCGCTGCACTTAGGCTACTGTGCCCCATGGTGTAAAGAGTGTGAGGGAGAAATGGTGCATGGGAAATATTTTCAAGCTTGTTTCAATGGGATCTAATGATTACACTGAAATGGATTAACCCTTGTTTGGCATTCAATAGTTTAAACCCATTTTAAACCCATTTTAAACCCATTTCTGCAAGCCTCTCTTTACTGACCTTTTCTGGACCCTAGATGATGAGAAGCATTGTCAGTGTCTTTTATCACAAGGTTTGTCTTTGGCTGCTGTAGCAAGATAGCAACTCAAAGTTTTCACCACCATCCCTTTGATGACCTTCTGACGATGAGCGCCCAGTCACTGATCTTTCTGTCCGAGCGTAGCATAATTATGAGCACACTTCTGCTCCTGAGGGCCTACTTTCCCTCTGACTAAGGCCCAATCCCAGTGTCCCCCCTAAATCCCTAAACCCTGAACCTTCATGGACTTAGTTGGTGCCACCTGGTAAGTGTTTAATAAGACAGGCTGCAGGGGCTTGAAATGGTAAAGAAGAGGCATGGGACAGCACTAAGTGACATTTCACTTTACCTTGTGGGTTTGGGACTTTATGTTTCCATTTTGAAATATATACAAATAAAAACAAAAGAACAGGAATACACATACACGCAAATAGTTGAAAATTTCAGGGAAATAAGCTCCATATTTTAGAAAAATCTTTGTGAATAACCCTAAAAAAGTTGCGTATGGGATAGTGAAATTAATCAGGTATTCAAAACTGCATTATCTGGATTATTATCGTTTTATAAAAGTTTAAGGCTTCCTCTGGCAACTTACTTCAGTCCCATTAATGGCCACTTTCTGTAAATCTGCAGAAATGCAGAAAGTGGCCATAAAGGGCTCATAATGTCTGTGAGAAGGCTCTCATGCATTTGATGGTTTGACAGTGGGACAGCACTAAGCCCTCAAAGACTTACAGGGAACGCGCCTCAAAGTCTGTGAGTGTGGACACTGGGATTGAGCCCAAGACTTGACAGCCAGGCATAAACCTTTGCGAGGCTGTACATTAGCACAGTGTTCCTTTTGAGCTACATGCTAATGTCTGCATTCTGATATGCTCAAAATCACAATGCTAGTATGCTAAAATTTGCTCATTTGTAGTAAACACAAATTATAGCTGAGACTGATGGGAAAGTCATTAGTTCAGAAAGAGCCGCTAGTCTCACGCATAGATGAAGAGAAAGCTACCGAGGTCTGGTATTCTCAACACCACGGGATGCTTTCATTTTCAAACTTGTAGTCTTCAACCCCACAACACTGACTTAAGTGACATCACTTGAGGCAATTTATCAGATTGTGTAAATCTTCCTCTGGAGCCAAAACAACTTTTTTCAGTATTACTTTGATGGTGTTCCACAAAAACTACCAATGTCGAGCTCGTGGTGGCGCTAGTGAAAAAAATCAGAAGATCATTAAAAGTCAGCGGCCAGTGTTTACAATTATCTTTAAGATCTTTCGGTCTGAACCAAAGTGTATCCACACAGACCGTCATAATGACAATACCACCCATGGAGCCATGTTGCTCGTGTGGCTAAAAATGATCACAAGTAATGTCGAAGGCCCCGCGTCATGTATAACACCACCTAACAGGTTTGAGTGTGTGTCTGTGTCTGTGTGTGGGTGTGTTACTTAGATTTAGATGCTGCAGTGAGAAAACTCTTTTTTTTTCTGTTCTACAGCAATGAAACAAACCAAATAAGACTGTCTTCGTTGCAGCATTTATGTCTGGTACTGTTCCACGTAGCTGCCGCTCCAATTTCTGCTTCCTAGAACCGACCCGAATGTTGTTGCCAAGATCCTACATACTGACTGGAAATGCTATTAATTGCCATGGTAACACAGTAACTGCTCCAGGAAGCACGGCGCAGCTTTTTCTAAATTTCAAAGGTAAATCTTTCCTCTCTGGATGGATGAATGGCTCTGCCTTCATCGAAAGAGGAAATAGACTGGTTTGAGTTGTCAAGGTGACACTGAATGATGATGAGCCTCGTTCTAAACTTGATTATTGATATGATTTTAGGCCACGGACACACGTGCAGGTTCAGTCACACACGACAGCAGGATGAAAACACTGACAAATGACAAATAAAACAGAATGATTGCATGTATAAATCTCACACGTGTCCCACCTACAATATGTGCAGCTATAATCACTCACTGTTCTTCCTTCTGGCTCTTGCAGTGAAACCAACTGTCATCGATGTGGGCATATATGTCAACAGCATCGGGCCTGTGTCATCCATCGATATGGTGAGTGAAAGCATTCGCTCTCTTTCTCTCTACTCCAGTGACACAAACACACACATTTGTCCATTGTCCGTCATAAGCATCATGGTACACGAACGCTGCCATTACTCACGCTGGTATTTGGAGGTCATGTGGGCCACGGCCGCTGTGTCTGTGCTAGGAAAAAGCCAGAAACGACAGGTGCCGATGCTTTGTTCACATCCTGTGGATCAGCTTGGATTAAGCAAATGAGTGAGTTTAAAAAACCCAGAAGAATGATGGAATCCTGCTATGAAAGCAATCGAGTTAGACAGCAGTGTCTCTGTGGAGGGAAGAAGACGTCCTCTCAGGCTCGGGCATAACAAAGAGTTATTTTCTTCCAGTGTTTCTGCTTTTTGGCTTTATTTAGCAACTGGATCTTTTGCACCAGCGTGGTAATTCCCAGAGCAAAGTTTGACTCGAAGGAAAAAATGATTCTGGAAAAACTCCAGGACATGGATCGATGCATATTTCATTATGGAAAGCCTGATCAGATGCCATAAAACATATAAAATGCTGAAACTGAAAGCTTGATGAGCTGTAATGAGCAAATAGCTTCTTTTCAGACAACCGAAGGCATAAGCAGGCTGTTGTTTGGCCTTGACTGAAGTGCGGCAGCCTAAATGGATGCAGCATTTCATTATGTATAATGCAAACATTCAGCTGCCGTCAATACACTCAAATGTGATATTAATTTTTCTGCTTGAAAATCCTCTCTCAAAACATGAGAAATGTATTACTTTGCAAATATTAAATGAGTGAGACGTGATAATGAAAGCATTTTATCTCTGAACTTACCACCAGATGTTGAGTTGTGACTGTTGCCTGGCAACATTAAATATATCCAGATTTGCAGGATAGTGCTGACAGTAAAAAAGGCTTAATTGCTTTTAACTTTAACTGGCTCAATCAGAATTAATTTAAAAGAATAATAAATTCATTTGCTGCATCGGATGTCATTACTGTAAATTATTAACAATGCACTGCTGTCTTTGGCATTTAATGTTATTATTACTGCTATTTGCCAGAAATTGATTTAAAGGTGCAATATGTAAGAATTGGGCACCTGTTGAATTCCTACAGCAAACAAATAGAGGGCAGCATACCATCAGAGTAACCTCCAACGGCTGCTGACTGTAGCTGCCTTTAGCTATCCAGGACAGGTCTGGACTAAGAGCGACGCTGTAACATAATGTCAAAACTGTTCTTTCTTCATCTTCATTTGATAATCATAGTTATTGATTTTTTTTTTTTTTATAGTTTTAAACTTAAATTTCTTACATATTGCACCTTTCATTTTCTTTAGGATGATGCAAGTTTGTATCTGCTGCAAACTAACAATGCTAGCCTGTTATCGTCATATTATTCAGATAAATGTTTAGCATAGAGGAATACATTTTAAATGAGTGCGGCATCACACAGCTGTCCCAAATTAACCCTATTAATTTTATGCCAGTATGCACTCATTTAGCAGAGGACATGTTGGGTTCAGCTGGGTAAATTCAATTTGGTATGCAGTTGTTTTTGTGCTCTGGACTCTGAGGAGCCAACAGGACATGCCCTTTGTGAAATACTGTAAACTGTATAGTCACTGTAGACGGTGTAATTGGTTGTATTTTCCTAATTTATCATTAATCTGTTTACCTGAGAGAGGGAGAGAGAGAAACGGAGGGGGGGCAGCAAGATAACCAAACTGTGACCTCTATTACATGTCTGTCTGAGTTTGTCCTTATCAAAATCCAGGTAAGGATAGAGGATGCTGTATGCTGTACAGCCCCTTGGAGTCAATTTGTGATATTGGGCTGTTTGAATGAAATGATGTGCCGTTTAACAATAAATTGAAGAATTGTGGACGTAGTTAAATGCAAGAGAAGAGCAACTCAACCTGTTTACCATAACGCTAAAAAATTAAAGAGGTGTCTCAATTAGTTGACTAGCTAATGTTAGCTTGTGTATGTGTGTGTGTGTGTATGCCATTGAGAATCTGCCTGGGTGCATCGTAGCAGTGTATTGATTTGGGCATTCTCTGAAAAAGCAAGTTGAATGGATTTGATAATGAAACACTGACACAGAGCTCTGAAAAGAGAATAATTACTGCTGCGACAGCGTCTGTGAGGACCACTGACCAGTCATGTAGCTCCAGTTTTAGCTGTCTACAATCTTAAGAATGTGTATTAAATGAGAAAACAGAATTTTGTCATACCTTAGTCATTACATACAATAGCCAAAAAGTCTAAAAGCAAGAGGAAAAAGCCAAATGTACACACTAATATGTTCCTAAAGATAATCTTGACAAAGACAAATTGTGTTTTATGGCTATTTTATTATTATTATTGTTAAGATGTTTCTTTTTATGTATCCACTCCATGAATGATGTGATCTACCCAATAAAAGGATACTATATAGCAAACTGGTCAGCCCCTGCATGGTGATTCAGCAAATAAATAGAAGTCTCTTGAGGCTTAATTCCTGCAGGATCATGCTCATTATATGGCTGCTTACAAAGAGACATCAATCGACCCTCCAGGTAAACCGATAAAATGCTTTTATTACAAACTAAAGCCACTGGCAAGCTTACATCGACGAGCAGGACTGCCTGCACCAGCGAGCAACAGCTTTCTGGCAGAAGTGATACGAGGAGAAACCAACAGAACAGCCCAGACGCCCATGGCTAGATGTAAAGTCTGAGCAGACCTAAGATTGCCTTTTACTGGCCAATCAGAACTGAGAGTTCAACAAAGCTGTGTAATACTTGTAATCAAGTGCCATAGAGTCACTATATTGTGGGCATTGAACTGCAGCTGTAATGAAAGGCTGCAATCAAAAACGCCCAGGTGGCAGACTGTAGAAGTGGGGCAGACGGAGCATCATCCTTCCACCAACAGCGCTCTTAATTGTTACAGCTAAGATTGTGACTCTAAAACCTGAGAGCCCTCTACAAAGTTTGAGTGGAGGCAGTTGATGAGTGACAGAGGAGGTAGGTGGATGTGAAGGTACGGTTTTTGTACCGGTGACGAAGCAATGTACGTGACATTCGAATATCGGACCCAAAGAAAGCATATACGTCGAGAATAGGCTTCCGAACACTGAGTCATGGGCCTCATGGGCTGGGGCTGAATTCGAATTTCTTCCTTCAGCAACTTAAAAGCCCTGAATCACATTTTCTCAACCATCCTCTGACTATAACTGATTGCATGCGACATTAGCACAACATTTCCTGCAAAGTTCAATACAGCTTTGGTGATTTCACTTCAGAAACCTCCGTATTTGAGTTTTTGGGTGTTTTCCTCTCGCGGGCTTGAATTGAGCAGGGCCCAGTTGGAAAAAAGGTGACATCACATACTTCTATGCACCTCTGAATCAAAGTCTGATTAAAGTTGGTGGGTAATTGTGACACATTTAAACCAGAGCGAACCACACCCACCCGATGAGGCAGACTTAACTTTTATAGTTGCTTTGAATTCTCTTCATTGCTATCAAGAAAAACCAGAAAAGTGGCAGGCGCACCAAGCTGAGGTACTCAGTCATGTTGGTGAGGAGGATGCTAAATTTACAAAATGATTTAGTTTGAAATGTTTCTACCGTAGTTTTAATACCCTTTTCTCTACCTTAGCAACAAGGAAGATCTTTCCCTGTTGCTAAGCCAGACATATTCCTGCTGCACTTGTGAAAACAAGGCTCAACAGAGGCATGTGCTACAACAACCGTAAAGTAGGTGTGGAAATAACTCAGAAAATGCAAATCCCTATGTCTAAACTCTTGGCAGAGTAGAGCTACTTCAGGATATATGTGTTTTATCACAGGAACTAGCGAATTATGTTTATTCTTGCATTTATTTTAAGTGAGAAAATCTTATAACTGTACATGCAGGTGTCCATCTTTACAAATCACCTGGACTCGTTGAAATTGTTTAATTAAGTACAATTTGAGAAGAAGAGAGTGCAGCTTCTACAGCATACAACAACTGCACACACACACACACAATCAGGAGTAATAGAGTTGTTGTGAATGAAAAACTCCTGCAGCCTGTAGTAGGTCAGTGAGGCATGGCCGGTTTCAGCTCGCTGTGGGAGCCCAAACTTTGTTTCAGTGGAGAACAGGATCCCGCTGTGACGTTCCAGTGATTTTCCTCCTGTGTAAGCGCTTATTGGTTTCACCCTGTCAGAGCCGATGGACGCTGGTCAGTGGGATGCGAATCCCCGGCCGCCCCGGGGGCTGACTGGACTGGAATTAGTGCAAAGACTTTTATTTCTCTCTCTGTCCGCCTGTGTTTCTTCCCCTTTTATCCATTTCCCTGTGGAAGTGTTACAGTGTCACAGAGAAAACAACTGATTTCTTCAGTGTGGCTCAGCTTGGCCTTGTTTCTTTAGTTTTTTTTCGAAAGCTCCACATTCACACTGTACTGCACGTTTCCTTTTGCTTGAGTGCAACCCATCATTTGGCCTGAGACCTCCATTTAGCCTGTTTGCTCCCTCTGAACTTCACGGGTGTGTATCCCCAAGTGTGTTAGTGTAGCTTCCACATGAAAAACCAGGTCAAATCCCAAGGGTCTTTAAGATGCATGATCCGTATTGATCTCACACACACACACACACACACACACACACACACACACACACACACAATGACTGTCTCAACAAAGTCAGCGACCAAACTCCAGGAAGCTTCTCATCTGCCTTTGAACAAAACACATTATCTTTCCTCATTTGCCACGACGGTAATGGGCACTGGCTGGGATGATGCAACGCCAAATGAAGCTGATAGTAATTTAGGACATACTGTGATGAATGGTTGAGTGATTAAACGGCATTAGCGGCATTAAAGTCAAGCGAAAGTGCGGGGCTTTTATAGCCGGTGCTGGGAGAGTCAGATAACGCAGCCGGTGAATTGACGGACAAAGATGGACGCACTCTGACATCGACACTCTGTTCTTGTCGTCTGCGCTCGAGCCAGTGAGTGGGTGGTGCCTTGAATTTGCCGCTTTACTATTGAGCCTGCCAGTGATCAACCAGGCGTAGAAATTATTAGGGCCACCTGTTCTGTCCATGAAATTTACCGATCACGTCAAACCAAGTGAAAGCCATGACTCAGTGACCATCGATATTAACCCACCTGAGGCACGTGAAAGATGTTCAAGACTTTAGACAAGACTGATATGGAAAAGATGGAAAAGGAAAAGCTTTCTGCTGACTGCCACAAATATAAAGCTGGTGAATGGAAACATGTTTTTCCCTAAATACTGTCAAATTTAAGAAGTTGAAACCCAAACTTAGAATCAGCCCTAAAGACAACTGGGTGTAATTTCTAGAGCTTCGACTAATAATTATTCTGAGTAATTACTCCATCACTTATTTGATTAATCATTCGCTTTGTCTATAATGTCAGAAAACAGTGAAAAATATCCACAACAGTTGCCCAAGGTGTCTGTGTTGCGAGCTGTTAGTTGAGGGAAACCAATGATATTCACAAAAGCTGTGTTTCCATCTAATTGTCTAATAGTCAAGTGAATTCGAAGCAAACAAAACAGAGGATGGCAGTATAGGCTACCTTAATCGGGGCTGAGTAGAAGAAGTAAAGGTTGTAAATTGTTATTGTACTATTGTTATGTGAACATTATGAGTGGGTTCATGGAGATAAACAGGCGTAACAGACATAATTAAAAGAGCACCATTCCATCTTCACACTAAGAAAATGGCATTTCTGTTTGTTTCATGTGTTAATGTGTTAGACGCCTCTTTGCTCCACACAGATCTGACGTTCTGATGGCAAATGAGCGTGAAAACAGGTCGATGGAGACGCACTTAATGGTGGCCACAGCCACGATGGTTTTGATGTTTTCCTTTTCAACCAAATTATATCTGTGATGCAACAGATGAGCTCTTTCTAACCTTTAGGGATCAATCAGGTAATATTCTCTTCTTATTGTCAACAAATGCCATGGCTACAGGATAAGTATTGTGTGTATAAACAGAGCCTGATATCTTATTCCTCTGTGACACAGAGCTCCATTGTGGTCAGATATAGCTTAAAAATATTGCAATATTAGGCCACATTTTTATAATAACCATCATAAATAAATGGTTTATAAAGCATTTCATTGTTTAACAGTGAAAGAACTATTTTCTGAAGTATAATTAACTATAAATTTACCATTCAGTAATGATGGTTATTATAATGTGTTACCCAATATTTTTTAAAGGCCATATCGCCCAGTTTTAGGCACAACAATGGCCATACTGTTCCTTCCTTATATGAACACACAAACAGTGTGTAACAGTAACAGTAAGTTATTTATGACTCAGTCCACCGTCCTCGTACTCACTAGAGCATCAAATGTGTATTAATACACAGATGGAAATAGTCCTCAACACATTCCCTATTTAGTCCTCCACATTTGCTAAAAACTACAATGCCCAGCTGAGAGTATTTTAAACAGGTGGAGTAATACTAACTAAGATAATAATTAATAAATAAATGAATATTAATTTTTTTTTTAACTGCTATATAACAGGATTGACAGAAGGTTGGTGGGGTTAATGACTTCACGTTGATGTGGATGTGTTAGTAAGGATGGCAGCCTGTTTACTGCTCTTCTATATAATTACAATGTCCTATGGGAGAGAATGATGTTTGAAAATGTTGCTCTGCATGTTGCCTATATTGGTAAAATAAAATTAGTGAAGTCTTGTCATAATTAAACTTAATGTTAAGGTTGATATGGCACACTGATTAAGAAGAAAAGGTAAAAATGGCACTTGTTGTTCTTTGTATCAGAGAAATTGTTGACAATAAACAATAATATATATTAACATCAGAGTTATCCTTCAAACAAGTGCAGAGATGTCCAAACACATCTGTAAAACCCACCAAAGCCTTAGTTTCCTTGTCATGTTGAGAAAAACATTACCTGTCTTACAAAATATGTTTGCTGTTGCAAGTTTTATTGCTATTTTGATATGAATGTAATTTTAGGAGACAGGGCTGTACTGGAATAGGCACATCTGCAGCATTAGCTTCCCTTGTTGCCTTCGGCCAGAGAGAAAATACTCCCTTTAAACATCAGCGTAGACTCCTCACTGCTCACATCTGACTGAAGTGTCAAAACAGATAATTTTCACCTATGTGGAACTGTCGGGCTGCTATTTGCGGTCGTGCGACAGTTGTGACACAGCTCAGATTTATTATCACATTCACAGTGAAAACGTACTATATCTGTTTTAAAGGAAATGATTTTACTGGAAATCGCTCAAGGCCTGATTGGTCATCATCTGATTTAGATCCCATGTCGATTGCTCCGTTCAGACGTTCACTCCAGCAGCAAATTAATTAATGATGTAAAGATGTGCTGTGACCCTCTTCTCGGAGGTGAAATGCCTGACTATTAATGCCACAGTTCATTTAGTACATAGAGAGGCGGCTTTGGAAAGTAGCAGACAGTATGCGTGGACACACACAAGTATAAAAGCTCATCTAAATGCAAGGGGACAACCACTGTAATTGTGCATAATATAGTGTCATGTTGTGCAGTGGGTTTGCTGGATAGGTTCTTTTCAATACAGTGTTTGAATTGTAAATGAGTGTAATGGAGGTCAATGAGAGAATTTTAATTTCAAAACAACTCAAAGTCACCAGGAACATTTTGTGCACGTACATGGCAGTTCATGTACTTGGATATGATTCAGTATAATGCCATTACAAACCATGATGTATGCTCAGCCTCACACATATAGATCAGAATCTTTTTGGGTGAAGAAGTAAATAAAAGTATTGATCTTGTGCCACAGGCCCATGTTTAATTTGTTCTGTGATCTGACACCAACACAAGCATCACAGGTTTCAGATCAAAATCTATCGATGGAAAGTCGGGTGAAGTTTCGTAGTCCACAAAACATTTCTGGAGCTTCACAGCAAAACAGCGTAGGGACATTCTCCTAAACAACTGAAGTAGCTGGGGACTTGTTTTAAAATGTGAGAAAACAACAACAAGACAAAGTTAACGAGGAGCAGTCGCTTGTCAGAGCTAACGCTAGCCTGTCTGCCCTGGCTGGCTTGACTTTTAGCTCATCCTTCCTCTCAAAAGGCTTTTCCATGTGTTTTTGTCACAGTAGCTATGTACCCTCTTCTGGTAAAGACAACAAAACAGCGGTCAACAAAAGGAAATTATCAAGCCTTATTTTCAATAAAATGTGTATTCTTCTTTGTAAATCTTGTAGCTTTCAAGATCTTCCACACAAGTTTACGCTGATAGTACCCATACTTTATTTCTGGATCTGTCAAAAGCGTCTTTCTTTTGTCTCTCGCCACACATGTCAGTCTGAAGTTGTCTCTGGAGAGTGGAAAGGGATTGATACATCCACTACAGACAGCCATCTACATTAGTCCAGACAAATGTGTTTACATGAATAATCTTTGAAGAGATGTCAACCCCAGCCAAGAGAAATAATGCTCTCGCTTGACAGATGCAATATTACAAAGCGTCTGTGTGTGCATGTACAGTGTGTGTGTGTGCGTTTGTATGTGTTTGTGCGTCTGTGTGTGTGTTTCTCTCCGTACACTAAGTCCGAGATAAAGAAGCAGTCTGCAGACTCTGTCTCTGTGCATTCGTGTGAACGTGAACAGCTTTCCTTTGTGCTTTTTACTGTTTGGGCTGATAAATCCGCTGAAGTACAAGTTCTGTGTGAGTGAGTCCAGACATTTCTTTCTGCTTCTTTCCCCTCCTCTTTGATCACGTCTGCTTATTGAGATCCTTTATTTATATATTTTCAGTTCTGCTTTTCTTTTCGTGCTGTTTATTGAGGCTCGGCTGCTGTAGACATCCAGCACACTTCATTGTCATTTATTGTTTTTCACTCGATTCCGGTTAGAAATCAAGGTCGTCCTCTGCAACGACGAGCTCACCAGATTAGCCGACACTTGACTGGCAGACAGAGTGACGACGAACACATTTATTATTCTGTAATTAAAAGAAAAAGAGAGACAAAAAGAGGGACAGTGACTCAGAGATGGAGAGGACGGATTATTATTCTCATTGGTGCGCCATCAATCTCGCGCAGTCCTCGGTCTCCTTGGCACAGAGATCCTCCATCTATTAGTCAGCACACACATTTCAAAGATGTTATCACTGACCCAAAACATGAGGCAGGTCATGTCAATACAGCACGGCCGTCCTTTCAATTTGCTGTACTCGAGTGCTGTCAATTCATGTTGTTTGGAGTTTTTTCCAAACCTTGAGAGGGAGCAATCAACTCTGTAATTATTTGGAGGGTCTGTATTGTGGCTATTGTGGTGGATTGGATCAACAGCAGCACGGGAACTGGCTGTTTTTAATCCGTTTTCGTAATGCTGCAAAATGTAGCCTTTTTTTCTCTCAGTAATCACAAGATGTGGTCTTTTTTTAGGCCATGCTAGCAGTATATTTCCATAGATGGCAAAGTCAGTCTGTTGGTCCACAGCTACTGAAATTTGTTTACAGGACGAATGGATGTATCCCCAACTACTTTGGTGATCTCCTGACCTTTCCTTTGGTGCCACCATGACCTAGATTTTTGTGATTTTAAGGAGGCCCTTTAAGATCTTGACTCGAAAATTAAAATTTTATCGAAATTAGCTTTCAATTTCGATAATCAAATTCATAGGCACTATCAGCAATACACTTCAAAGATGACAAAGCTATCTTACCCACCAGTAGGCTCTTTATCAGAGATCCTTTATCGATTCAAAAGACGGTTTACTGGTGGGGGAAGAACTGGACTGAGGTGAGCTGAAAGCACTGCCAGAGATTTTGTATTGATTTGTTTGGAAAGAGGTTTACTCAGGTCGCATTTTAGAAACCAAACTTTGTAAGAAACTGATTTTATCATTTTATTTCTAAGGAAGGTATTATTTTTTATATTATTTGAAATTGTCAGACCTTAACCAGCAAAAAAGCCACCAGGGTCAAGGCAAGCTGCTGCTGAAAAATGCCCTCATCTTTTTGAAATAATTTTGAAAATTGAAAACGAAAATGTCAGTTGTTATGGCAATAATCGAGAATCAAATCATGACCTTAGAATCAAAAGCCATGTCCATCTCAGGATGAATGCTACATGCTTACATGCTACACTAAAGTGGTGAACAAGGAAAAACATTACGCCTTGTCTTTGCAGCAGCGGCGCCAACAAAATTCCAGAGTGTTTGTAATTTAATAATTACAGTCCTGCAAATTGAAGCTTGTTTGCTCGCACTAATTTGAAAATACAATAAAAAAGTGTATATTTAATCTTACAAAGGTTGTTTCTTTGTTGTGGTTTGAATGAACAAGGGACTGACAGGTGAAATTCACATCCTGGCCTGAAAAAAAAGAATCCTGTTGTCGACCTGTTAAAGCTGAAGTGTATCAAAGTGCAAAGTAATGTGATTATAAAAACACTTTGATCTTTTCTTTTTTGACCCGAGAACAAAGCAGCTGTTTATTAATTTATTTCATCATGTTCCTATCTTAAGTTTCATCTCTTCACTTCCTCTAAATGGAGACGCTCCTTGAATCTAATTTTGACGGACAGGTTGATTTCCTGGCATCTCAATCAGCAGTGATGGGATCCTCTATATCCTGCAGCTCCACTTATGTTATTGAGGTTGATAAAACAGGTGTGCTTTTGCATAAAAGCCTCCTTAATTCTGCTTTGAAGTAAATTTCATACGCTCTCAATGCATGCAAACGGTAATACATTCGAAGATCTGGCTTCCTCTGTGCACCTTGGGTGTAAACATGAACAGGTAGAAGGAACAAAATCAGAACATGGTGAGCTGGACTCTCGAATCAGGGACTCAAGGGGATGTTTACTTGTTTTATTCATCCACTATAGTTTGGCCTGTCAACAAACCGACTGAACTTGTACATGCACTTAAACCTCGACAGAATGAATGAAAGCGTGCACCCTCGGTACAACAGCAACAGGGGAAGGACTCACTGAATAATTGAGTCCACAGAGATTGAAGGACACCCTGAACTTCCACTCTGAAAAGACACATGAAGCTATTTTTTGCGGCTATTTTAACTTAAAAGGTACACAAACAAAAATACAAGGACTCACTGTCACCGAGACATCTATCTGTCCGTCTGTCTGTCTATCTATGATTGTGAATACACACACATGCCCACATACATGATGCAGGGAACATGCATCAAAGGCTCTGACCCTTTTAAGAAGAGGCTCTTCTTAAAGAGGCTTGAAAGGGAACATTGTGTTTCCCTCCCTCTGCTCGTCCTTTCATTTCAATTCAATATTCTTCGCTTCATTTTTGCTTTATGGACCGTCGATAATGGCTGAAACTCTCTTATGAATTACTTTGCAATGTCTGTAGAATCAGTTTGATTCCAGGGTGCAGATATATATATTTTTTTATATCACTGCTATTTGATTTGACCTTCAGTTATTTTTTATGATTTTCATTTAAGGAACTGTCACATTTCCAGTAGTAATATAAGCAGTGACATAACCACACTGGAATTTCTAACTTCAACACAAATATTTGAATAACTTTGATACCACAGGGATAAATTGGCACAGCTTTGGGGGCATACAATTTCAGATTTTTAATATAAGATAAATAAACAAGGCTTGTGTAGTGTGTGTTAATAACAACAGCATCTAAGTTTATTTACATCTGGAGGAGGTGGGACTACAGAGGCACTGCAGCGGGGCATCGACTTGCTTTTCGGAGAGGAGGGCGAAAAAACACAGCCAGTATTGGAGTATCAATACTGCAAAAAATGAGTATTGATATTTATCGATTTTTCGAACACTAATTCAGATATTTGCATGCTCACCTCTCTCATTAGCATCCTTTTTGGCATGGCAGGCAGCAAAGAACAACCACTTATATACCAACTAACTGCACAGCACCAATGCAGACAAAGTTAGGGACTGACTCGTGAACATAGTAGAGCCTTTAACAGCAGAGGAGACCAAAAATGGAGCTAACGGGAGTGAGTATTGGGCTAACATTCATAAGTTGGCCAGAAAGGTGACTCCAAATTAATGTTAAAGCTGCTATGTGTCTGCTGGATGTGTAAAAATAGCAACTGTTAGCTAACAAGTTTGTTATATCCGCTTTAAAGAGATTTTTGTAGATGCATCCGTCTCTTCGAGCTCACTGACACCTGGAATACATACAAGAACAAATGTTGCTCTAAGAGTGTGGATATAGTGGCCTGTTACATAACTCCATATCTAAAAAAAAAATAGAAAACCTTGCATGAAGGAGCAAAAAATCAAATTACCATTTGTAGGGTAGGTGTATTCAAATTCACAGCCAAAGGATTTTAGTAGAGCTTGTTACAAAAATAGTTGAATTGAACATTATGAGGCCGAGGTCTGACTATGTACGATCAATGCATAAACGGCTTCAGAAGCTTATAACTTCACTCTAATTCAATAGCAGATCCATGCCGAGTGAGAAACATCACTTCAAGAAGGGATGGCTCTGAGCAAGCTAAACAAAGCACAAACAGTTTTTTTGATCAATCTGCCTCAAGATCCTTTTAACGTCACTGAGAGTGGAAAAATCCATTCAGGACACACAACACATCTCGAGGTGGGTAAGATGTTGGTGTATTTCTCAGATGGTACTCCACACTCTCAACAACTATAATATGATGCACTTGGAGCTCACTGCGAGTGTCCTTCAATTATCTGCTCGCAATCGTAACTCTTAGAAGAGTTAGAAGATTTTGGCATCTTCGAGTTTAAATATACGTTTTGTACACTAGGTTAACCAGAAAAGACGACGGCTGCCATACTGTCTCCATTCAGTGTTGACTGGATTTCTCAGTGTAGGTGACAACAGCGTGAGCAGTGGTAAACCTGCCATTTGTAGGATTCCCTGGAAAAGTCCTGTGTAGCAGAAGATTTTGTGCTTTCTCCAGATGTCAAACATCGCTTTAAAGTGCCTTTTAATGTGGCCTTAGTGCGTGGGCGCGCAGGTGAAAGTGCGTGTGTGAGCCAGTCTGTGGGGTTTTTTTTGTGGCTTTTCCATGCTTGACCTTCAATGATGTGACTCACGTAGGTGCTGGGAGAGAGAGGCTGAAAGAAACATAAGAAAAGGTTATCTGATTGCAGTGGAGAAGGTCGCCTCTTGCAGCAAGACAGCATAAGGACGGCCTCATGAGTTAATTCAGAAAAATGAAATGGTATTCACTATGCTTAATCACATTCTCCCAGCTGGATGTGAAACCTGTGTCCTGGCAACGGGGTAATAAAATTAATAACGATTTTTTTTTTCCCCATTACATAACTGTCATATGTGACCTTTTTTAAAACAGGTGACACCTGTTGGAAGTAGAGGGCACTCAGCAGTGTAACAAGACGAGCAACACTGGTGAAGGTTGGCCCCCGTCTATCTTGTGCTTGTAAAATATACCCTTGAGATATAAAATGAATATCTCCTTATCCTGTTTGATAGTTTTTTGTAAAATCATAGTGTCTGATTGTGGAAACGCATGAACTAAAGTCTAATCTCAAATAAATGTTCTTCAGATCATGATAGACATTATTCACATATGTTTAAGTTGAGCCCTTTTCAGACGTGGAGTACTTCACATTCCTGTCTTCATCTATCTGTATAAGTTGGGACTTCGTAATTGTTTTAAAGCTGAGAGCTCAGGACGTTGATTTTATCCATACAGTTGGAAGGGAAATTGAAAATATAAAGAGAATTATATAAATGTTAATAAAGAGTCAGATTATTATTATGTTAGTTTAAGGGCTTGTCAGCCTCTTTCGCGCTGGTTTTACCACAAGGGGATTGTGTTTAAATACTGATCTGGTTCAAGAAGAATCTCTTCAGCAACTTAAAATAGCTTCTTATACGTATGTATGAGAGATGATTGAGATAAGTTTAATTACACTGACACTGGAAGGCACAGCAAGATGCCCAGTGCTCTCTATCTATCTGCATGTTAAACTTGTGCTGCTGCAGCCTGTATGTTAACCTGATGGTGTTAAACTCAGATTTGGCATGTGTCGCTTAATTTAGAGCCTGTGGAGCAGCTCAAGGGCCGAGATAATATGTTGGCAGATAACGTTTCTGCAAACCACTGATACATTCACATTTGTACACATTTGTGTCATAGGCTACATACTATATTAAGATTTCTATAAAAAGTTTCATGTCACATTTACATTACTGCATTTCAACATCAACAATCAACAACTATTTGTGTTGACAAAAATCTGACATTTTTAACTGGAAGTAGGGATCTCTTTAGCCATTTGTTGTCACATGATTAACATGAAACGGCCTCAGTTTGGTTAGGTTTAGGCAAAGATCATAGCTTGAGTTAAATTCGTACAGAAACTTAAGTTAAGTTATGTACCTGATGTAATGTAAGTATGTTATGTAATTAAAAATCACTCAACGTTGACTTTTGGTTTCACACAACTGCCTGCTGAGTGAAATTCTGGGTGTGTTTGAACCATCCATCCACCCCAACCTCCTATATGCAGCCTTTGTTGCTCTTCATACTGCGTCACCTGACTTCCTCCCATGTTCCCCATATAATTAATTTGACCACCAGAGGACGCTGTCTTACAAGAAGCTGAAATATGGGTTGTAAAAAATAGAGAGCAGTTTAGCATTTATGTAGTCAGGTGGTGGAACGATGTATAGCTTCCTGTCACAGACCAGCAATCCTAACCTAACCCAACAGTTTTAGGGTGTTTTCCGGAAAAAAAATAAATAAATAAAGGTTTTGCAGAATCATCCAGTGTCGAGTATGGAAGTTTTTGTCTGCTGATACACTTTTGGACTAGGTGTATGCTTGAGGATCCTTCCCAATAAAACCCAAGAGGAGTGAGCCACGAAAGCAATAAAACCCTCCAGGGCTGAACAGAACAGAACAGAACAGATGAAGATGCACAATATGCAACAAGGCAAGAGACGCCATCGCCGTATATGGGAATATGTAAGAGGAACAGGTGGAGCTGGGTGCTGGAGGTAGATATCAATCATCAACGCCAGGATAGAGCATGTGGCAGGTGGAACAAAGCACAAAGCAGCTGCAGTGTTATATAAGCATGACACCGCCTTACTGTCTCCATTAAATCTGATTGGTGACTTGACTGAATATGATTTTTGAGAGTCAGCCGATATTGATTAGCTGACAAGGCACTAACGACAAGATTTTGTTTGCGCTTCCCTCGACAGCACATTCTTCTTTCCTCGTGAACCTTTGGATAGCGGTTACGGCCACTCATCACTTTCCTCGCTTTCCCCTTATTAGATTCCAGATACTGTTTCCTCTCTGATCTAATTCCTCTTCTTTTGCCTTCTCCTCCTCCGCTTGTTTTTCACTCAGAATCAATGTATACAGAAATTTAGTGTTTGAAGTGAAACTCGGCATCTAAATGAATTATGAGCGGAATGCTTTTGATGGACTTTTCCTAAAGCCGAGAAAAAAAGATCACCTGTTCAAAGACACTGAAAGAAAACTTGAGGTATCAAAACATGTTTAAGGGCATGCTGCTTGTTTGAGATAAACCAAAAACGGTGTGCCTCAAAGTAAAGGACTTCTACTACCTCTGCTACTGCTTCTGATAGTAGTATTATCACCGTGTTAGATGTATTATTCAAGGGTGTATAGGTTCGGTTTAGATACTGCATTTCATAAAAATCATATCACACTAACCCTTTTCTTTTCTTTTGATTTACGAACTACTAAGACTTCACTGTTTAATGTAAAGATATAATATGTTTTACTGCATTAAAGTGTCTTACATGATCCAGCATCTGTGTTGTAATGATTAAACCCAGAGAAATCCTAATTTTTTTCAAGGTATCGGTGCATTTCATTCAGTCTCCTGTCGCTTTAACATCTGAGAGCGAGTCAGAGAGCGAGGAAGAATAACTCGAATAATACAATGCATTAACATTTCTGCCTGAGTCACATCAGATACATTTTCCACAGCAGTGATGGTTGTTTAACAATGAAGATAACAGCTCCCATGATCCCACGCTACTTACAGTATATATACATTACTATTATACCAATTAATCAATAAAAGATGTATAAATAATAGTTATAGCTGTCGAAGTTGCACTTCTGCTGAGCTCATGTTATATTTCATTAAGGCTGAAAATTGATATTAAGGCTGCATAAGTTACAGATTACAGAATAACTGCACTGAACTTACACTTTAGGTCTCTGTCTTATTTTCACCAACAAGAATAAAGTTGGTTTGCAGTTTTTTAAAATGTTTCAGCATTTAAAACATGTTGGGTAACACCTGAAATATAAATATAAAATCAACTGATGAAATCCTTTTAAATTGGCAAATCTTTGAGTCAAATGTCAAAAGCTTCAAATTCACCATTTAATTATCTCGCAGACTCACAGCAGTGCAGCCAATGATAAGTACAGTCTGAGCGTTAAGGGATCAATAATTGAGGTATTTGAGGCTTTTTTTTTAGCTCTTCATCAGAACAGTTTGTACCCAAATCATTGATCATTTAAATAGGGCGATTCACCTGGTTTCAAAAAGAGGTCTGATTCTATGTAGGCGTATGAGAAAATGACCTTACTTCTCACTTGATTATTACCTTGGTAAAAAATCTCATAATTATTTTATGGTCTCAATCTCTATTATCAAGTCTTCTACAGCATGATGTTCATTTTGTAAATTATGGAGTGAATAGACTTGGGAGCAGGGTATGCTTTCGGAAGGTGCTACCTTGTGACTGACAAGTCGCTACCACAGTGTGTCCTTGGGTTCTCAGTCAGATTCAATCAGTACCTTCCCTGGCTTCACCCTCTTGTCCAAGTACGGTCACTTCCACCTCCAAAAAACCACGATGGCAACATCCATAATGCCAAACTTGAGGCTGCAAAACCCAAATATATGTCAATGCTACACCTACTAGTCGGCCTTTTCCTTCTTTCGTTACTCCTGCAGCACTTTTGGCAGATAAATGGACAGTACTGCTGTCTCTACTATGCTGAGTACTGCTTTATCAGTGCAGACATGAGTAAATCATTTGTCTTGGAGTAAGACAAAGAAACACACAGGTGTCGATTGTACCCCGAGCCAGATGCTCAGTGAAGCACAGCTGACAGTTTGCGTCGTTTTTCATTTGATATTGCTTCCTTTCTCCCAAACAGACTTCAAGTAAACAGGCATCTATGCAAATCATTTCATTTTCTCTTTCAAAGGTCTTTCATTTGATTCTTTGGGACGAACAAGACAAAAGCCTGTTTATGAAATTAGCTCCACGCACACACACAAAAGCAATCTTTGAAAATGCCAGTCATATCCGTAGGTAGCGCACAGTTTTGTTTATTACACATGCGACAGAAGTTCATCGCCACCCCAAAGCGTTGGCTGAATGGTCGTGTTTACCGTTACTTCGGCCCGTCACACACAAAGTGCATCACTGTGAGGCTGCCTCCGGGACAGAGCGACAGCGATGCATTCTGGGTGAATGTGTTTATTTGGGCACAGGGGGTAGCGGCGGCTTGGATGTGACGGTTCTGAGAAAATAACTGCATATTTAAATATCGTTCATGATGATTAAGTACTACAAGAAGCAGCACAGAAATGGACACATGACTCAGAGAAATCAAACACTCCCCATGTTTATCTTTTTCCTTCCTCTTCAGGGATTGAAAATGTAGTCCAGCGACCAATTTCCCAAGGTCTGGAAGATATAAATATTTCACTTATAAATATTTATACCAACTATGCAGCATCAGTTTTGCCTGAAGAAATGCATTAGTCAGTGATCCTTGCTTAAGTTTTGAGATTCCCTTCACTGCAAAATATAATATAATAAAGTGTATTTTTGAGCTCACTGTATTCTATTTGATCAGCAGTGAAGTAGAGTCCAGTCTATTAGGAGTGAGTTGTAATGGTGAAATATCCAAGACAGGCTGAACTGACATTTTTGGTTAGTTGAGTAAGAAAACCAGCAAACCGAAGAGAGCATGTCACCCCCCACTACAAGAAAAAGTGCTACTATCTGCAAAATGTATTTAAGGTATCCAAAGTAAAAGTACTCGGGACAAAAACATCGACGGAGTGACCAATAACAGCTGTCAAGAGATTGCTTACTTTTGAAGTAACAGATAGCCGGAGAATTTAAAATGGAGGAACCTATCATAGCTTGTTCACTGTGTTAAGAGGAATTATTAGACTGATGGTACCGAGAACATCTTTTTTATAAACTGTGTTAACTTATTGTCCCATTAGCATTCCAGCTAACAAGTTTGCTAACTTACAGTCACAGTAACTTACTCGCATATAGCAACTAGTTAGTACTGAGAATTGTCTTCTGTCTTCAATAAAACTGTTAAATGAAATGATGTGCAACAAATTGTCGGGTGTGAGTAAACTGCACCATAGAGAGAAAACAGAAAGAGGCTCTAGGAGCTTGTTTGACTGTGTCTAGCATGTCAGTTGTTGACTGGGGTGCCCACAGTTTTTCCCTTTGAAGGCCAAAACTGAAACTTAATGGCGGGCCATAGGCCAACACAAATTATACTGTATTGTTCAGAAGCAAAATGCCACTAGGATCCCAAATCCCCTGAACTAATGACTATGTAAAATAATGAATAGTTGGGGATCATAAATATTTAAAGAGCATTTTTACACCACAAAAAAACGAAACTTACAACGGGCCAACTTTGACCTAAAAGGGAAATAAAAAAAGCATTTCTTTAAATATCATAGTTAATCAAGGACCTAACTGGAACTACTTTTTACTTAAATGTTTGGCCAGACTTAAAAAATGATAAGCCAAGATGGCTTATGCATTATTGCCTATTCTTTGTTATAGGGGAGCCTTGTGTCAAAACCTTTTCGCTCAATACAGCCATGTTACTGTTGGAATTCTTTGTATTTATGGATAATTCTATGTTTTGTTTATAAAATATTAATAAGCAAAGTAACAGGAAACACGCGTCAAATATATGTGGACGAAGAAAACGACTCTAATGTATAGAATGCAAACATGACTGTCTCGTACAACACTTGAGTATATAGTTACATTCACACTCTGACATACATGCGTGCCTTATTAAAATAGCTTTCTGCTTTTTCTTCCATTGTTATTTGTTCACGACTGGACTCCTCTTCAGGTAATAAACTGCAGATTCAGCTGTAAACAAGGGGTGACTCATGTTAATCATCGATAGTTCTGCAGGAAACTTCTTCACTCAGGCAAGAGCAACATTTCTGACTCAGCGAGTTTAAAGATTTCAAGATGTTGTCTTAACACAGAGTTATAAAGACACTATATCTGCCCTCTTGGGAGACATGTTTTGGTGCATGGATGTGGAAAATGTGGCTGAGCGACGTCTGTAATTGGTCCTCCTCCGTGCAAAAACGATGAGGCTGGATAAGGAGAACTCTATTTGTTCTGACGCCGTTCGAGTCAGGCTAATTAATTTTGGTCGGACATGCTTCACTGTCAACATCCTTCAGCTTTAATAATGGATTTCATATTATCAGATTCTGATTGGTATTTGCTTTTCCAAACACAGCACGGCCACATTTGTTGATTTTCACCAACCAGTAAATTTGCTGATATCCGGTGTGCTGAAGAAAAATGACATCTTACATTTAATATGGCAAAATATATTGTAAGTGAACACACTTTTTTTTTTTGCATGTGAAATGATGTTATTTTGCATGTTTTTCACTCTAAACATGGAGAATTTCCTTCTGCACTTCCACTTTTAACATGATAATGAATCAGATTCACAACACACACAAGACATGATACATTTTTGATCATGTGAGGGTTGCCTTGCACTTCCTGTACCTTATCCCCCGCTGTGAGAAACTTAGTCAGGGACAGGAGGGAAATAGTTTATCACATTGTGAATATTTTAAGACCTAAAATAAAATATTTATACCCTAAATAGTGAACTTGCAACTCCCAGTCTCTGACTTTCTGTGCTGGATTTTTCCCAGCTGAGAATATACAATACAAGTCGTCCGTGATTATCTCACCTACAGGTCTTCATTGTTTTTTGTCAGTGGCCATGAGTAATGGACTCCCTCCTTAACACCCTCGTTTTCTGACTTTGAAATGGATCCCCAGGGGAATAATGCGAGCCTCCGTAGTTAATTTCAGTCAGATATCTCCCGACACTCGGCTTCATTGTTTTGCATAATTCCCATGAATAATGGACCTGCTTCAGTGCCTTGTCTTGTAGGTGTAGTCCCCAAAAGGGCCCAGTGGAAGCAGAAAATCCCATTTGGGCATTGTGGTGAGAGTTCATCTGCGGCAGGCGTAACGTGTAACACTTTGCGGTCTGAATTATGGGCGCGTCACTGTCTGCGTGTGTCTCCCTATCATTATTCTCCAAAGGTCAGCCAGGCCGACGGTAACAATGGGGATTCTGGTGACAGATGTATTAGGAAGGTCACGTCTCGTCTGTCTGTTTACGGAAAAGGTCAGAAAAGTCACGAAGTGAGTGAAACTGTGTATGAAGTAGTGATTTTGTGCATGTGTACTTCACTTACTCTACTTTAAACATGTATACACTGCGATTGAAAGGCACAGGATGCCAAAATCTGTGATGTATCTTCTGTTGGGTCACCTTACAAACTTTATCTCAAAACAAATATGAGAAAAGTTATAAAAGAAACTCTGTCCTCTGGAGAAAATTCTCCTAACTTTGCACAAACCCACATCAAGATCACCCCGAGACCG
The DNA here is from genome assembly GCF_040436345.1 of Pagrus major. Taxonomy (NCBI): domain Eukaryota; kingdom Metazoa; phylum Chordata; class Actinopteri; order Spariformes; family Sparidae; genus Pagrus; species Pagrus major. The sequence goes on from NC_133238.1 coordinate 10,305,810, forward strand.
TCTCACAGAAAAGTCCCTGGAATATTTTTCTTTTCCTACATTTCATATCAACAAAGGAGTTGTGAATATCTTCCAAAGAGATCTCACAGTCTGACCTTATCATTGAAGTATCAGTGGGCATTCATTAGATTCTAAAGAGGACTTCCAACAGAGGCTCTGACCTTCTGCCAGCCACGTTGGAGGTCCTCAGCTTCTAAGAAAAGTGAAGGTGTGATTACCTTGTCATGTTTCTCTACTGTATGACTCAAGAGTATTATAATGTATCTTTATTTTCAAATAATATATAATGTAGAGCATTGATATTTGGTGTGTAGGTGATGACCTTATCAGTCTCCACTCCCTGTCCTCTCTTCAGTGTGGGGAGTGACAGTCAGTAGTGAATCTAGGCTTGGATTTGTCATTTATCATCTTCACTCCTCACTCTGTCACTCCCCTCAAGGAAGTGAGGACAGGGGGTGGGAAGTTACAATGACAACTACACCTCACAGGGGAACATAGACTCAGAGCCTATTGGTGGATGCTGGGGTGGATGTGGGGCTTATAAAACCAGCAGCATCTCTTTATTAAAACGTCCCCCACTGCATTAATACCTACAGTATCTTAAGAGAAAGAAAAACACGGACACCCAGAGCTACTTATAATACAGCTTGACTTTTGAGTTATGGCCAAACTAACCCAACCAACAAAGTTGACCAAAAAGAGGGTCCCACCCCCGTTACAGGATGTGTATTCTCCAGCTTTTGGAGATGGTTCCAACTCTGTTTTCATACATCTTCAGTAGGCATTATTAGGGCACGGCTACAGTCAAGTCTTTTAGGTTCAACCACAACCACAATACTGACATGTTAATCACAAAAGTCTCATCTTTGTGATACAGCAACAGCAGTGTGCTATTTGGAGTGCTCTCTGAGATCTGGGTGATTGAAGACAGCTGTGTAGCTGGCTGTCAGCACAACCCACACCTATGCAATTCAAGAGAAATGCTACTAATTAAAGGCTCAAAGATAGTAAAGATCAATGAGTGACAGTCTTTTTCAGCTATATTTTGCCAGGTTATTTTTAGCCATTATTTGGAAGTTCTCCAGAGGAACGTGCAGGCTCTAGTCGTCGTGGTCGATTTAACATTTGGGCCACAACTTCTCTGAGATGGGTGGTTAATAACTTGCTACTCAACTGCCGTGTAACTAGAAAAACCTCCAGGCAAACAAAGCTCCCTCTCCACAGCATTTGAGTGTTTTTCTTTTCAGATATTGCTCTATTCACCATCTACCCTGGCCGGTGAATGAGGAAAATGTACTCAGCTTTGACACTGTAGTGAATTAAAGTATATTCAAATATACTTTTTCAAGGATTCAATGTCTGTACAATGAAAAAGAGGAAATAATGATAATATTTCATCGTCTAACTAGAGAAATACTAAGACTTATCTTACCTTTTGAAGAAGGAAATTATGATTCAACTTTCTTTTATCAGAAATGCTAAAACTTCCCACAATTAGAAGGTGGGTCATTGCTGAGGTGACATAAAAAAAAAAAAAGCGCTGAAGTACACACATTTGGAGATGGTGTATGTTAATTTCCATATCAAACGCACAATGCGTATTTTAGTGTTTCCAGTGAGCGTTGCGCTGCTTCAGTGTTTTCTTTGATGTGGACACATTTGTGTTCAAACAAACACATTATCAGCTCCTCCAGAAGGACCAGACAGAGGCTGTTCGGCTCACAAACACACTCCATCCAGCATATCTCTTTCTGTCTCTCTGCTGCTTTAAAAAAACAGGGTGTCAGATCAGTATATTGACTCTACTTTTCTCTCTCCAGGAGTACCAGATCGATATTATCTTCGCCCAGACCTGGGTGGACACCCGTCTGCGGTATAACAGCAGCAGCAGCATGCCGACTCTAACCCTCAACAGGTATACTGGATTTACTGAGGATGTACTGCAATTATACAGACCGCGGTAGCGTTGATACCCATACATTGATAATTACAGAATGTTATATTTAACCATGTTTTTTTAATGAACTGTAACTCCAACATCCTGCTGCGAGTCGTTCCTTCTTTCCTGGGTAGCTACTATTGTGCTTCAGTGTTTTCATACTGTGAATATCTCATTTGAGAACAATATTCTCCTCTCTCTCGGGAAGAGGCCTGTAATTAATGGAACAAATTGATTGATGTGCTTTGTTTTCCCCGTGTCGCCCGGCAGTTTTATTATCCTCTTATTGGGAAGTGGATCTGCCTCTTGCATTTGAGAGAAATCTGAAGGAATTCAACAGCAATCATTTCTTACATTCTGTGTGTCTTTGTCTCTCATTCAATCAGCAATATGGTCGGTTTGATCTGGCTGCCCGACACCATCTTTAGGAATTCCAAGAATGCCGACTCTCACTGGATAACGACGCCCAATCAGCTGCTCCGGATCAGGAACAATGGGACAGTACTTTACACACTGAGGTAAAAGCCTGCAGAACACATGAAAACACACAGACCAGTGTGATAGAAGAAACACAATACTGTGTAGAGCTCCAACAAAGAAGCACACACACTGAATCGATGGCAGGTAGCTCCATGGCACTCTGATAGTCCGATGTAAGCTGTAAAAGCGGCGTTCACTACCACACGAAATAAACTCACAAAGTGTCAAGAAAGGAAATATTTGTTGGCATATGGTGATCATACAGGGGATTTCTTCCAACATAAAACATGTGTAAAACCTTATATGCGACAGCATGCATGCACGTGTAGCCGAGTGGAGTGCTTCAGATGCGTACCAGCTAATGCAGCTTCCCTTGTTTGATCCAGCTGAGGCTGTTACATTCATTTCATTTTCAAGTGCGTTGTGCTGGTTTATCGTAGCTTCTACTTCAGTACAATTGATTTTATTTTTTTCTCCTGCATATTGTTCAGTATGAAATTTCAATATCTTAACCTCTGACACACAGGAATAGAAACTTCTTTTTCAACATGTCAAGGTTTTTTTTTTTTCTTATTTTGCTCTGCTCCGACAAACAGAGTTTGTGTGTGTGTGTGTGTGTGTGTGTGTGTGTGTGTGTGTGTGTGTGTGTGTGTGTGTGTGTGTGTGTGTGTGTGTGTGTGTGTGTGTGTGTCCCTCACTGCGTCTGTGTCTATAAAAACAAAAAACACTCAGGATTTGAGTGGACAGGTTCTTTTTACATTTGAGTGGCATCTGAGTTTATGAACCCTCAAGCTCTGACATGAGCCCGTTCTGTGTCGAGGATCCAATTTCACCTGCGTATCCAGGATTTCGAACGAGACCTTGGTCAAACAGCAAACACCACCATGAGTGTTTTTTTTTCAACCCCTTTGGAGGGGCTGACGCACAGCTCACTGCAGCATCAAGATGGTTCAGACCCTGTCATGAGGAGTCCAGTCGATCCAATGAGGGCATGCCAGAGTGAAAGAATAAGAATTCATTGTGTTTCTGATAAGCAGGTGCTTTGCTTTTCACCTGAGATGTTTTCAGAAATATATTCAAACATACTGTTTAGGTGCAATATAGAAAGTTCTCTGCTTTCTCTGGTCATATAATACCAATTTCAAAAATATCCGTGCCTTTTTATGACATAAACAGCCCAGTTATATGCAGGTACCGTCTTTCCAGCGCTGAAATAATCCTTCAATGATTCCTCGTGTTGTGTGCATATATTCAGAGGGAAGCAAAGTGGCTCGGCTTCTAGAAATTCCTCTTCACAACCACAAACTTCCCACAAAATGTTTGGCGTTTAATAGCTAATTTCACTTCTGCTAATGCGTGTCTGTGTGATGAATTTGAAAATTATTGTTTCATTAAAAGGATATTAAGTCTTAAAGAGGCGTATGTTTGGGGGCGTATTTGCATTGACTGATACATCTCTCGCGCTCACGTCTCCACAAGCTCTCCCCTCACCTCGTGCTCGACACCCTTGACCAAATTTGGATTTCCTGTCTCTCGACAAGGACGGCTGCGAGCGTGTATGCAAATTGGGAGAGCACATCATCTGCACTTGTTCACCTACGAGCGAGACGAGAGAGGCAGCCCTCTTCCTGCTTTGAATGAGGCTCCTCTTTTGTGCTCGAAGTCAGTCAATTAATGAGAAACTGGCGAGGACAAAGACACAACAACACAGAACAAGCGAAAGAAAAGGCCCATTTTCATGATGGTGTCATTTTTGCAGCCATTATCATACGCGCTGAAAATTAATTTCAGGATGATATATTGAAACAACGCGCAGAGAATATTAACTGAGTCAGATTCAGTTTTCCATTCTCCATGTTGAACTAATCCCCCGTGTCTTTGTGATCAGCATAGCTTCCCAAACATCTGGTGTATTGACTTGTCCAGTGATCAGAGCTAAGTGCTCCTGTTTTTAGAAGCTTACATGCCTCTGGGGCCTGACCTATAAGTTCATGCCGTCTTTACAAAAAAACATGTCCGACACCGCTGATTAAACAATTCTGTCATTTTGAGGGATTTCACACATCAACCGAGCAACCGAGTGTGATCCTGCACCATCTGGTCCGAAGCCAGCGCTTCATATACTGTGGTGCAAAAAGTGAATGATGTGATATAAGCAGTGATGAATACTGTGCACTCACACTATGAGATTGATGGAGCGAGAAATGAAGGATCTGAAGCGTTTTTAGTGCCTTGAACGTCTTTGTCTTAGTGTGTCTGTCTCTCCCTCTGCAGGATGACCATCAACGCAGAATGCCAGCTGCAGCTCCATAATTTCCCAATGGACGAACACTCCTGTCCTCTCGTCTTCTCCAGCTGTGAGTATTGGCACACATATACACACATGCACGCAAATTCACACAGACAGACAGATATTTACATGCATAGCAGTGCCTTAAAAGTCCTTTCCAGGCAGAGGTGAATGCAACAAAACAAATCCAACAACATAATGATCACTTTTGACAGAGATAAAGAGAGAAAAGATGTTCTTTGGTTTTGCACCAAGAGGTGGTCTGAGCAGGTGGAAATGAAAGCACAATGTTCTGCCAAACGAGTACCAAAACCAAATCGTGCTACCTGATGAACACAAAATCACCTCAACTGAAGCTCAGCCCTCAGTCCTAAAATGTTTTTTATATCCTAGGAGACATTTGAAAGGCTGTTAGGATGCCCGTGATTGTGGCGTTTCACTATCTGCGGGAATAATTGGAATGAGGGGATTGAACTGCCTATAAAAGTGGGATATGTGCTAAGATGCTGCAAACTAAGACTGTTGCGAATTATTGTCAGGAGCACAAACTTGGTTACTGGGTAATTTATTTTAAAAAACTGCAGTCCCTGTACAGGTGTAATGGCAGCTATAATAGACACAAAAAATAAATTTTACCATATGTACTCTTTGTAAAGATTTATAAAAGCTGTTTGTGCCTGGTTGTGTTTTATACTGTAAATCACAACTATTGTGGAAACAAGCTTCATTTCCACTTCCACTCCACAATTATCCATAACTATATGAAGAAAAACCCTTAAACATTGTTTGTATATCTATACTTTCTTTAACTTTAGCAGTTAAGGAAACGAGTTTCCCTGACAATGAAACTCGTCCTTTACAATAAAACACTTCAACTATAACCAACAGTAAGAATAACAGAAGGCCAAAGATGAAAAATAACTGATGGGCTGAGGTTTTCCAACAGTATCAGAACATTATGCGCGAGCATGTACCTGTGAGCCGTTGCACATTGTCCCAGCACATTCTTCCTTCATAAACAGCATTTAATGTGTGGGAAAAGGCATACGCGTGTTTTTTGTGCGTACACATCTGGCTGCGGATGTTGGCGCTATAAACATGCAGTGTGTAATATCTGCTGCGACGGGTTTTTTTTAATCAAAACAAAACAAAAGATTTACTTAGCGTGGGATCATGGGAGTTGCTGTCCTCAGTTTTTGTCGTTCGTTTGTAGACATTTTAATGCAGAAATGTTACATATTATATCATAAGATGTTATTAAAAATCAGTGGGAGATTTTTCTTTTTAAACACCTTTTGAATAGATTATTTCTGCAAACATAGAACTATTATTTGCTTCCTTAATCATATTACACTGGACTGAGCTGCTATGAGCCATTAACAGTGAGGGTAAGTAGGCAGGAGGGACCTGCAGGAAACAGAAAGCCGAATCATTTAAAAATTACACACTGCTGGCTCCTTGTGCTGAGGTGCTCCAATAAAGTAACTTGTAACGTGTCGTTTAATTAGTGTTTCGCTCTCTTTCTCCCCCTCCATAGTCAATAGTCCCTTACCCTCCATGTGTCCGATAAAACAGTGCTGCAGATTTACACCTGCATTTCGCAGACATTTAATTTAGGACACATTTTAGTCTGCTGTAATCAGCTGCAGCAGGTATTATGTATACATCCCCTTTCCCTCTTCACATAGCTGTAACACTTGTCTTCCATTTTTCTGGAGCTGAACGTTGCTGTGGTTCTTTAGTAAATAAGGAAAAACACATTTTGGCTGCTTAGCCAGGAGCTTAGGGCTTTAATAAATAAATATTATGTATCCGCTGTTTTAAGTCGACAGTCTTGAAGAGATTTTATAGTGTTACTGTTGCTTTTTAGAGCAATATGTATGCTTGCATGAAAAGATTTTGAATCTAATTCAAGCACGGACAAGGATTTACATTCAAACAAGGACTGAGCGGACTTGAAATAGAAGCTGAAGCTGAAACATTGTTTAATTTATAATTCTCTTAAATGATACATGTAATCAGATCTTACATTAAACTACAAATAATAGATCAGTTGGTTTTTATCAGCGTCTGAATCTAACAGAATTTTTTTTTTCACAACATCTCCTATGTTAGATGGAGGAGAGCGGTCAGATTATAGCTCTGCCTCCCAGTGGCTCATCAGATTCAGAAGAGGAATCAAACGGGGAAGATGGAGAGGATGAACTTAATGCATTGGGCCACAGTGGGGACCGCAGCACCAGTAGAGCCACTCCTGACTCTAATGATGAGGCTTAGCTGAGAGTGTTTCCATGATTCATGGCCACACAGGCTGTTTAGTTCTAATGGTTTTTAGGTGAGCGAGTGAGAAAATGTATTTTTATAGCACCTTTCTGGATTAGACGTCACCAAGTGCTTCACAATGAGGGCATGAAATAGAGACATAAAAGAGAAATAATGAATAAAATAGAGATGAGAATGAATAATAAGTAAAACTAAAGAAAGGCCAAAGTGTCCACAGACTTTAAAAACAGAGATGGGGCTGAAGTGGGTCTTTAATGTCGGAAGGTGCCGGGAGTGGTGTCACAGGAGACCTCTTTGAAGACCTGGATAAAAGCTGGAAGCTCAGCAGCAGGATTTTGGACCATTTGGTCCAGAAGCTTTATGCAAATACACATGAAGAAGTCGTGACAAGAGTCAAATAAAAGTGTAAATAATAATCAGCCATCTCAGCTGGAGACACAACAGCCGCCTACATTTAATCAAAACTTCTCACGCTGGTCCAGAGTCAGGGCCTCGGACTGACTGAGGCTTTAACAGAGGAAGAGAAGGAGCCCAGGATGTTTTAAAATGAAGTAACACCTTATAATAAGCATCATTAATAAATGGTAAATGTATAGTTAATTAAACTTCAGTTAATAGTTAATAGTAAGCTGGGCAAGTACTATAGAACTCATTCTACCTTTTTTTCCCACAAACTGGCGACTACTAAGACTCTAGATCACTGACGAAACGCAGATAACACAAGATACCAACAGTGTTGGCTTTAAGTATGTTCAGAAACACAGCTTGGTTTCTCTTACTTGTTCAAATCAATAGTACGCCTGAAATCGGCAACATTTTCTACGAGAATCAAACTGTAAACACTCATTTTTTAGAAAGAAAATAACAAAATAAGTACGCTGCAACAGAATTGTTATGTTAAATATTAAATACTGTAATAATATTTTAGTATCAGTTCTCAGGAAAGAATGCAGAAATAATTGCATGAATTAGTTTTTATACATTCATTTGTTCCCCCTGCCAATTAAAGAGTCTGTTTCGTCACTGCCCTTCTGTTTGTCAGCCTTTAAATGGTGATTGACCCTTGTGATCGACAGAAAAATCAACACAGTAGATTTCAAACACTTTCCTTTTAAAACTGTCCATACAAAACGGAAATTCTTCATGCTTGAGTTTTTGTTTCTCTTCTGCATTTATCTGTCCATCTCTCCCTCACTGAGGAGGATGAGGTGCAACAATACAGCAGACTACACGCTGTAGAGTGCCAGAAATGGGCTGTGATAACTGAATTGAGAAAAAGGTGTGAAAATGTGTCGCAAATCGGGAGAAATACGAGCGATTTGTAGCCACCGGAGATTAACGTAAAACAGGAGTCTATCGAGATAATCAGGAGGATTGTCAGGTCTGACTGAATCCCTCATGTGTTTGAAAATAACAATGAAAAATTGGAAGAAAATGATGTGATGGCTGCAGTAACACTCCCAATGGGCTTCATGCTGGCATGAGTCCTCAAAGTGTTTATTATTCCATTAACCAGTTCTTTATGAAGTTACTGGCCACCTAAAAGGCACCAAATCACATTTGATTTAGTATGAAAGGTCATTATGTGCCACAGGCCATTATTAAACCTCGTCGCAGCATCGAGTCCAGATAATCAATTGACTATTTTCGAGCACATGTACAATTTGTTCGTAGTGCGATGAGACTGGATGTCATAGTAGTGCACATAGTGAAAAAGCTATTGACTGCAAATGGGTTTCCATTATGTCTCAGCTCTCAGTGAAAGGATTTGCAGTAATAACCCTTTTTTCTCTCTGTTCATGACCATGTGAATGGACATTTTCCCTGTCTGTAGCTGCAACAGATTAGCAGCTCAGGTCTTCACAAACACAGAATTAAAGCCTTAAAGTTTCATGTATGTCAGGACATATATTAATAAAAATCGCTGCATAATTTCACGGTGTTTGTTTTAGATTCAGCTTCTCAGCAAAAGTAATGGTATTATTCATTGCTAATGAATACAAATGCAAGCAGCAAATGTCCGTTTTGCCAAATGAGACTGTCTGTGGAATACATTTAAAGTGCATCTGCTAAATCCCCCATTTAAAACTCGAATAACTGCTTTATTCAGGATTTTCTGGTCAGAGCAACATCCCTCGATAATTAAGGAACAATATTTGGAGATGTTACAGAAAGCGAGTTGAAAATTGGACAAGTTAAAGAGGTTTAATTAGCACTCTGAGCAGAACAGAGGCCTCTTGATAGAAATAACAATACCTTCATGACATCTGGTCTGCGTCTGTTTTTATCCAGAGCGTTTTTTGTTATGAACATGTCTTATTTTTGGAGACGGCAGAAGACATCCAATTCTGACTCGACGCTTTTGGGAAAACGTAAAGCCGCTCCTCAGATCTCTGTACGACTCTCCTGAGCTAATCATCCATTTAGAAGTTCTAAAGAAACCTTTACCATCAATCTTCATATCACAGCAAACCAAAGAATCTTGTTAAATAACTGAGGGAAGTGTTTCTTTCAGGGTCATGTCTCTCTTTTTTGCCAGCCGTCATTGTACATCAGGATATCTGATAATGAAGTCACATTTTGCCCTCGCTGTTCTTCAACGAAATCCTCTCTCGTGTGCTGCAACATCCCCTGCTATCAACCTCTCTCACCACTCAAGGCGCTGGGCCGTTAATGCATTATGGTACCGTAGAAGCCTAATGAACAACACTTTTAAAATGTTCTGTCTCTTCATCATGAATCCAATTAGAAGCTTCGCCGTTATGGCTGCAATCAATGTAATTCGTTGGGATAGAACCGTATAAACATGATGAATGCACTTCTGATTTTTCCTTGAAAGCAGACATATTACTGACAGACATTATGCAATAACACCAAACATGTTTTGAATTTGTGTCCTGGCTCTTGTGACACCGGAGCTTTTAAGCTACTGTAGCTGTCTTTTTTATTTTTATTTTTTATTCACTGTATAATACGAAAAACCTCTCTGATAACTGGTGAGCTCAGTACAGAAGACATAAAGAGCCTTATCTATGATTACAGGCACTTTGGACTCGTGCAGTTATCCAAATCACAGGCATAGCTGCAATCACATCCTTAAGAACACTCTGTGCTGCTTTATTGTAGGGCATTTACATTTCTACTGCAAATACCATTGTGTATGAGCAATGCCTTTTGCGTCACTAAAGGCTAACCATGATTGAGGGTCAGATGGTAATTGGCATTTGCATTTGTTTCTTGTCTTTGTCAAAACTCAGAAAATTACATGTCTTTGTTCTCTGGACAAATATAGAACGAAAAATCACAACCCAGCCGACACGTCATTACATTTCTTTACGTTTCTAATTACAGTTTCATGTTGTGTCAACGCTGTGCTTAATGTTAGGTCAGCTTCAGGCACAGAAACCACTTGGTTAGGGTTAGGAAAAGATCATGTTTTGATTTAAAATAACCTATTTGGGTTTGTCTTACTATCACAGCTTGAAAATGACCCACTGTGTTGTTATAAATGTTTTGGTTTTTTTGCCACAGAGACGGTTGCAAAATGTCCTGACAGTCGCTAAAATATCCTCGTTGTGTCAGCTGAACAGTGGTCTCTTGCACGGCAGCCATCTTGCCTAAGTGTCACGCCACATGTAATCTGAACGTTATATGACACGTTATGTAGAAATGTTGACAGATACGTCAGAATCATATAAATTTAATGTATTTGTGGTCTGCAAAAACCTAAAATTTTAACTTTTGGATAAAACCCCTGGCCATTAAACTGAAAATGCTTACAATCAACCAACTGCTGATCCCCAGTTTACAAGAGTGGAGTCATTCCAGTGTCTGAGTCCTCATAACATTTCAGCTACAGGATCTAGCTACTTTCCATTTAAAATAGTTGGAAAACACTGGGCACTAGATGGAAAGCAAAGAGATCTCCAATGTTTTTATAATTCATCCTGAGGGGGCATCCAATATTTGCTGGGATATGTCACTCAAAGCCATATCAACCTCATTGTGACCCTCGAGGAAAAGTCATGGGATGACCAAAGTCAGTAGGATTTATCCTTTTGGGAACATGAATGTATAAAATTTCAACATCAGTAGTTGTAGAGCTTCTTCAGTCTGGAGGGCCAACCAGCTGAATGACATTTCCATCCCTAAATCCCAGCGTGACTACATATCTTAAAATGCATAATATGCAAGCCCAATCAAATGTGTTTAAAAGCCTATAATTTAAGCAGACCTGATACTATTATTTGCTGCCATTCATTTAAACCCAAAATGGCTTAGTTACACGCCTTGCAAAATGATTACTTTCCTTTTTTAAGAATGCAGAAATTTCTAAATCTCAGTGCTGTTGAAACAGGCTATCATACATTTAAAGATGTAATCAGCAGCTCCCAGTCACTGCTGCCCAAAAGAGCGGAGGACCTCCATCACGACTGCCACAGGGCTCGCTGCATTATTTGAAATGCCACCACAGGGGTCCTTGAATGGTCAATCATCCGAAGTTGATTTTGAAAACCTCATCTAAAAATGGACTTGTGTTAAACTTCTGGGTGTGAGTGTTCAGAACAAGGGAAATAATGCTGAACGCTTCTAGTTTAAACATATTCCCACAGCAGCTGACGCTGGAAATAAACTGTTGCTGACCTTCTGTACAGGTAGAGCTGTTCAAAAGAGTCGCTGCTTTGCAATCGGTGGAAAAAAGAGAGCGCTTTGAGTCGGCTGGTTTCTATCCTCTCACCTTATGATGGGTTATCTTTACAAAGCATACTGTACTGTATTTCAGACAAGAAGCAGAATTGCACCATTAAACACAAGTCTTGTTGCACCCATATGGATGCACACTGTAGATAGATTAAAATTGTTTCTACATTTTTGGATTTTCAAAATCAATTGGATTTTGGATTATTGCAGAAAATATTCACTGTGGCAAACTCTAGTTTACGATACTGTAGCAAGATAAATTTCACAAATAATCACATCTTTAATGATTTTTGAATCTTGCAATGCAATCGTAAAGTAAAAAGCTAATGTTGGGCTATAAACAAACTGCATCGCGGTCACATGGCCTTGTCACCATCGCTAAACTTCCGCTACGCTATACTCTACTATAAATTGATCAGTCTACAACTTGGATAATTAGAGGTAGAATAGTTTGCAGCTAAAGTCAGACTGCTGAGCAGATAAACCTCTGTAGTCTCGCTCTAAAACTCACAAGTTGGGTTTATACTGCAGTATTTTATGTTGTAATACAAAAACATGACAATCTCGTAATATTTCAGGCAACCAAACAAAAACCCATTCAAAGAAAAACATTGACTTCGGATTAGAAAACAAGAGGCACAAAAATACTAATTTATTTCAGGGTGTAAGGACTCATTACTGCTGTCATAGTTTATAGGCCTACTTTCTTACACAAACAGCGAGGTGAATCTACATGTAAAATTGGCTTGAAATGCCTCTTTTCTCTACTCACATGATACTGTTTTTACCGGCAGATATTCCTCGCATCACTCTGGACTTTGTTTACAGTAATACGGCAGAAGCAGACATCCCACGTCTCCTTTTCTTGGAGGATAGACAGGGAGGATATTAAAGCCAAGGCAGCAGAAGAGTGTAATTTATAACACTGTGTAAGAACATGTTGCTTCAGGGGGCTTTTAAGGCATGAAATATGACAAACACTTTGTAGCTATGAAGTTACACTGGTAACACAATGGTAATAGTGTTTGCAGTAAAGATAATTGTACAAACACACCAAGAGAAATATGATGGCAATAATGTTTGCCATCTATATTAGTGCGAGGAAAAAACACCTCTCTTGCATTATGGTGATTGCTCTTCTTGGTTATAGATGGCTATCCTCTAAATGAGACTATTTACATAATTAGTCTGGTTCCCACTACAGGGCACAACAAGGCTCCCCACTTGCTCATTATTTCTGTCACTCATTTTTCTAAAAGATTGCTTCAACTCATCAAATTAGCTCAGCTTCTTCTTTTTTTTCTTACATGGAGACGTTGTTGTTGATGTACATGTATTAGCTTTCATAGAAACCCAACATCTCGGGTGCTTTCTCGGGCTTGTGTATCACTGCTTCACCCCAGACAGAATCCAGACGTGAAATCCTCCAGATTTAATGCCAAACATGTCCAGGATCAGAACACTATCATTCTGCTCGTAAGCATCACTTGGCTCCTCCGTGGAAAGTACTTTCACACGTCAGATGTTTAAGAATAGGCTTGTCACAGAAGTATATGGAGGATGCATAGCCTATAATTTTACACTATAAAGTATATCCCTTTAGATGACAAAGTCGAGCCACTTTTCTTTAAAGAAGACTTGCCTTTTCTCACCCAAGATCACAATACCTTGCAATAAAGCAGACCATTACAATTTTATTTGATTCAAGAGCGTACTTGAGGCGAATTGACTTGCACTTGTAGAAACAGGTGAAATAATTCCACCATAATTAGGATTTAAAAAACTGAATAATACATTGAATTACATGGGAGAGTGGCTATTTCATCAACATGGGTGCACTACAGCAGATTTCAAGCAAGTTATAAGTCTCCAGTCCTTTGAATAGCCAATACGTTTATAAATTGGTATAAATCTGGTTTATTTCTGCTGTTAAGTTAAGGATTTTAACATGGTGCTCTGTGGGGATCGACTTGCTTTTGGCGCCAGCCTCAAGTGGCCATTCAAGGAACTGCCGTTTTTTTGCACTTCAGCGTTGGCTTCATTTTTCAGCCCCAGAGGTTGCCGCTGGGACCCCTCGTTTCTATAATATGTCACAAACACAACAACAGGAGTTGAGATAACATGAAGTTAAAGTAACATCGAGTGGGAATCAGCACTAACATTAGCAAGATAGGCTAACTAGCTTCTTCTTTCCGCATTTAAACTAGTCAGCTAATATGCCCTAGTTGGGTAGTTTCCATTTTATCAAGTGGAATAGAAACTCTAAGGCATGAGAGGTACTCCTAAATGTTCAGTGTTGTAAAACACAAATGTTTTAAATAGCTTACAATACATTATCTATATGGAAGACACTATGAAGTACATCCATTTTAATTACCCTTGTCACATTATCTTTCTCTATTTAAATTTTGATTCTGTTCTGATTCATATGAGAAAGTCAAGCCATTTACTCTCTAAAGAAGACTTGCCCTCGCTCCCCCAGTTCACAATACCCTGCAATAAAGCAGACAGACCATTACAGTTTCATTTGCTTGGAGTGTGCTTGAGACCAATTGACTAGAGGTGAAATTATTCCACTGAAATTAAGATTTTAAAATGAAATAATACATTGAATTACATGGGAGAGTGGGTATTTCATCAACATGGGTGCACTACAGCAGATTCCAAGCAAACAAGTTAACAGTAATTGCTCAGTTGGTCTGCAGTCCACTGAATTGGCAATGAAAACTCCCTGTATAAATTTGTATAAATCAGGTATAAATCATGCATACAATAAAAACTGCATTGCTGCATTAATCCTTCCTGTATTCTATGCCTTCAACTTTTATCTCCGTCTTCTCTCTCTTCCTCATCCTTTCGCACACTAAACTCACTCTCTGTGCGGTTTCTAGACGGCTACCCACGAGACGAGATCGTGTACAAGTGGGCCTACAACTCCGTGGCGACTTCAGACCAGAAATACTGGAGGCTTTACCAGTTTGATTTCATGGGGCTCAGGAACACCACAGACGTGCTCACGACGACAGCAGGTAAGAAGGAAGGTCGAGGAAAAGGTCAACTCTGGCAGTTCAGTCATGAAAAACATGGCGAAAGGGTGCATTTCATGCTGTTACGACTGATGATAATATAAAATTGATCTCCACAGAGAAACTTCACCCTGCCCTCAGTGCAGGTCAGAGGTTGGTTTTTGGCTGCAGACTAGCAGCTTGAACTGGCAGGGGGTCTTTCTTGCTGTTCGGCGGGGTTCAAAATAAATCTTGAGTATATCTGCGCCCAAGAGCTTTGCACAGGTTAACATTAGCACCACGCCCATAAATGTAATCATATAACTACAAGCTCAAACCTCATAAGTATTCCCCTCGGGTGTAAGGGGCAAATAGGTTTTTCCACTGACATTAATCACCAAGATTAAAGATTAAAAAGGAAGTTTAATTATTCACTCCTTTTCCTTCTCTCTTCCCATGCTCTCAGCGTGGTTATTAGGCCTTGTCTTCCTTGATGATTTAATTTAAGTTTGTTGTTTGCGAGGCAGCTGGAGAAATATTGTCGCTCCAACAGGTGCCAGTAATTATACCCACAACTGGCTGCGCGGGGTGGACAAGCTCCTAATACATTTTTAATGCTTTCACGTGACCTCTGAAGATAAAGACAGATTTTAATGGCTTAATAAGCGAAGAATCACAAATGAGGGAGACGAAGAGAGAGCATCAGGCAATGATTGTTAGCCCTGTTTAACCTTGTTTATGACTGCATATTTGTGCCATATGGTCTTTTGTCTTTGGAAAAACATGCACAGGTCTGCATAATGACCTCATTCAGCTTTCTAAGAGCTGAACCACCGTTTATGAATAGCCGAGGAATAGGAGTACTTGGCGTGATTAGGAGAGGGATCACGGGGTGGCATCAAATTAAAGGACAACTCCACCAATGTTACACATTAAAGTGTGTTTACCGGTCTTGGGGAGTACTAATGTACATGTAAAAAAAAAAAGTAGTATCAAGTCTTTTGTGGCTCCAGAGGAAGCTGCATGTAATCTGATAGATAGCCTCCAGTGATGTCACTCATTGGCTAAGTTGTATTGTTGGTAATGTAGGTGCCAGGCTTTGAAAAGCAGTTCACTGGTCCAGCATTGCAGTCCTATCACACTGCTGGACTCATTATGGACAGTTTAATAATAAAGGATCAAAGTTGATACATCAGAACCAGAGATATCGCCTTTTTTATACCACACATTCTTCTTCCTTTTCAAAACCTGCCGCCTACATTACCCACAATGCAGCTTAGTCACTGAGTGACATAACTAGAGGTACTTCATCTAATTACATGCAGCTTGCATGGAGACAAGCTGTACTGTAAGTCCATCTCCTTTAGAGAATGTTGCAACGCTGTTAAGCTGTGAAGCTCCAGAAATGTTTTGTTGACTACAAAACTTCACCTGACTTTCCATCTGCATAGGGCTGAGGAGAAAGAGACTGAATTTTATAAAAAATATCCATCATGTAATGTTTGTGTGTTATGAAAGGCATTGTTGAAATGTTGCTGACATGTTGGAAATGTACAAATTTGAACACATCTGTGCTTTGCAAAATTAGAGGCTTTAAGTTTCCACATCACACGAACATATACTCAGCCCAGTCGCCACAATAAAATGTTAAAAACACTGAGATTGGGCTTTTCAGGCAAGTAGGAAACATCAATAGTGAAGTAGTTAAACTCCTGAAATGACAATATTTGCAAAATCATAGATTCAGGATCTTTTTTAAATGAGCAATGAAGACTAGATGTAATTTTAAGGATTTTAGCAAGATAATAGTACTTTTATGTGGGAATAAAACATATCAGAGAGACATTAATAGTCAAAGTACAGTGTTTATATACCTCTTAAAACATGTCTGGAGGGTTCTCACATAGCTAAATCAAATATATCCCTCCTTTTAAACTGAAGATGTTAACAAATTCTATCGTCTGTTAAACTGTAGCACCCGTTAGGAATACTGATCAAGCATCCTGTTTATATCTGATGAGAAGCTGCCATTGTGTGCTTGTTCTGATCACAAAAAAAACCAGGTGACTGATGAGCTCTCTCATCCCGAGACACATTGATGGCTTTATAAATTATATGTTTTCCTGGACTCCCGCTGTAGCGTCAAAACACAGCCAAACTAATTTTCTGCTGAGATGCTCAAAAGACAACGGCAAACCTACACATCTACCTCATGCTGTTCAAGAAAATTAGCCGTTTTCCCATTTATTACCTCGTTTTCTTTTTTCCTGTTTCACTTGCCGGAGCTCCATCTCCACACGCATGATGATTAGATCCCCGGCTAAAAATACCTATCATTAATTTACATCATGACAAACTTCGAAAGTGCTGCGTTTCTCTTCCTCTTCCTCTCTCTCTTTCTCTCTGGGTCCCTCTCTCCGCTTTATCCTTCATCCCTCATAAACACATGAGGTATGGGGCTGTTTTAATGAGGACAGAGTGGACAGATCCCCGGCCACAGCGCCACCGGGGACCTCCGCCGCAAATCCACCGTCGTTATCAATTCAGCAGCGTCCTCTTCAAAAGGCCCCAATGCGGAATCCCAAACACTTCAGTGCTTTGTTCTGCTATCCCACACAAATTCCCCCAAAAGCTTCTATTATGCCTTTTTTTTCTGTGGTTACATCGCAGAATTGCTGACGATCTTCCCTTTTTTACATGTCCACCCTAGAATTGTTTCAAATGCCTTTTTATTTGTGAAGAAACGGTCATGAAATTGCTGACAGTGCCATGCCTTGTCCTCTCATTGCACCATGGATAACAATACTGATATTCCATTTGATGTTTTCTTCTCTGCTTGATGTTATGAGAGCCTTCACACGTCCTTTGACTGTGCTCACTAACCCACAGACGACCGCAGATCATATTAAAGTCACAGCTGGAAAGCATGAGATGAAAGTATCATTGCATGTGGAAGAGACATGGACCACACATGCAGTCACTGAAAAAGCATCAAGTGACGGTACTTTAAATTCCACCATTGAACAGGACAGTGGTGAGGAAAGTAAAAGAGAAGCACTTCCTCCTCCCTCATTATCATTACTTAGGTGCGCTTGAGCAAGAGCTTTAAACCCCGAACTGGGTTTGTAGTATTCAACTGACATACACATATACTCTTGCCTGTAGTGCTATTAATCCATCTAGATTTTGATCTAGATTTTGCCTTGAGTTTTGGAGATATCGTCCATATTCTCAAATATAATGGAACTAGATGGCACTTGGTTGTGGTGATTAAAGTGCGAGCTTTCTTCCGTGTATTGATACGGTTGGCAGGTATAGTTCGGTAGAAATAAAATAGTTGGACAAGGACTGTGGATCATCTTCAGTAATCAGGTCATGATTCCTGGAAAGAGTTCTTCAAATGTATTTTTTTTGGCACTTTGAGCACCACAACCCAAGTACAATCTAGTTCCATTATATCGAGGGAGGTCCTACATCTCTGCGACCTACATCTCCAAAACACAGCAACTCACACCAAAACGATCAACGACGGATAAATAGCACTACAGGTAAGAGGAAAAATGTGTTTAATCGATGGTGAATTGTCCCTTTAAAGTAACAAACATAATGTAACAAACACATGTGCTGCAGTCACATGACGAAACATTATCACTGCAGTCAAAAAATGTAATCTGTAGGATTCACTATGGTTTGGGGTAGGGAAAGAAATAAAAAATCAGTTTGTGAAAAAGTCATGAAATTTAATATTAAGGATTTCTATATATTTAAACCAATTTTCCTTTTGACAGTTGCACTGAGTGTGGAAAGTTCATGCCCCTGTACACAAATCATCTAAATCCACATTAAATTTCTCGAATATGTCACGAACTGAGGTTGAGCCGTCTGACATTAATACCCATAAATAACCCTCCCAAATGGATAAATTAGTTCACAAAATGATGCATAAAAAAGTGTGGAAAGATTTCCAAACTTTGTAGAGGAAAAGTAAGGCACTCATATGCGTGTTATTCTCCGTGCATCACTGCAATTGTGTGTCAGTTTAGTGAAGAAGCCACAATAACAACATTTCAGCTGAGTCGTCTTGAGCTCACTCATAAAACAGCTTTTCCGAGGATTTTCCTTACAGCTTCCAAACACAGAGCAGACCTGACGGTATGTCATGACAGAGTCAGTAGACGAGTGTAGAGCGGGCAACTCGGGCTAATAAGTATTCTGCAGGAGTGTGTAAACAAGAGGGCTTTTTACTGTCCTAACAGAATGTAAACAGAGGGGATGTTTGCTACAGTGCACAGAAGTCACCACGCTGTGTGTGTATGCACAAAGCTGTAGATAGTCCATCTGGGAATGTACGTTTCTGCTGCCTCAATACAGTCATTAATGCAAGCTAAACAGTATAATCCTGCAACATTTGCAAGAATAAGTTTGCAAAATGACGCGTATCTTCCGTGCATTAAACTGTCAGCAGAAGAGTGGATGTGAACTGTGTCTATCTGTGGCTTCATCTACAACTGTGCAGTGTTTTACTGAGAGGGGCGGAAGTAGAGAATAATTCAAACTGCAATGAATTGCTTTATTTACCCCTATTGGTATATAAAATTGAGTTGTTTTTTGTTTCTTTTATTTGACCAAATGCATTGCTTGTGGAAGCCTTCTATCTCAGACATAAACGAGTTCATAAAATTAGACAGTTTAATCTTGATGAAATAGCAAAATACTCTGCTTTTATGAGCCTACTGTGATGTGATTAAGTCTTACTTTATTGTAAAGCTGCTTTGGAGAAAATTAACAAGGTTATCTGCAATAGTCCTTGTGAAATACAGTCAACATATTCTTTTTAGTACATGATCTGATTACATAGACATCCTTTATTTATGGGCCATAGTTATAAATTCCCTTTTTGCTCGTTTTTAATTGCATTTTTGTTTTGGCAGCCAAAGGATTTACAGACCTGACTTTATATGAGTGAAATGTGATTAATTGCACTATGTATCCTTTTAGCTCTGCATTAAGATAACAAGATAAGCTGCCTCAAAGCCTTCCTTAGTGCCTTAGTGTCTCTGCTAATTGTGAGAGGATGTCAGCGTGGATCTGCTCTATAAGTAAGCGTTATCCTTCACCTGCAAAATGTCTTAAATCAGCTCTGCTTGCATCACTCACTTTCTGTGGGATTTCAAGTGAAGCTGCTGGCTGCTGTTTGTATATTTCGTGGCCCCTGCAGTTCACTCGCTTACAGTGCTCTGTGGTCAGCGTTTTAATGGGGCACAGTGGGGCCTTTTCTTTTTACAGCTGCCGTTCCCTAGGCAAACATTGCGATGTTGATCCTGCAGATTGGCGAATGCTTAGGTTGAGGAGGCACCTGTGCACATACATTCACGGTACTCCAGTTATGAACATTCACGTTGAACAAAAGTGAGCTGGTTATGCATTTCCCCCATATACATGATTCATTTGATAAGTGAGTAAACTGTGGGGTCACAAAAGAAGCAGTACCTGCCTGCTTTCTCCTCTCAGAATCAGGGGCCAGATGCATAAAACTCTGTAGAGCGTCCTTTTCATCGGATTTTAAAGCTCTACGTACGCCTGATTCTATAACTCTCCTTCGTTGTGACGCACTTGCACAAGCTTCATTTACACAATTATGCATAAATGGATGAAGAAAAGATACTTGTGCCTGCTCTACCACTTATTAGACCTAGAAGAACAGAAAAAAAAGTGTAATCAACCAACTGTGTTTGATCAGCATCAGAACAGCCGTCATATATATGTATATATATATTTAGCACCCACACATGTACCTGTAAACCATCGCGGCGGTTATATCTCAATCATTAAATCAATGATTCATCTATAGAGCTCATAATGAAACATACTTTGCAAAGTGCTTTGCAATTCAGGATTAGATGAAAATATCACTAATGTAAAAGAGAATGATAAAATTATTATTATCATCAGTAATTTAAAATCAACTTCATAAATTTATCTCTGCCTGACATTTTAACTGAACAGCATGAAGACTGCAAAGTAATAACACAATCAGTGATATTGGCAAACAGTCAATCATCCAAAGCTTTACTCTCAGGTTATGTCTCTCCTTATATGTCATGTCCTCATCATCTCAGCCGGAGTTGTCTCTAGAAAAACATGTATACACCTGGTCTGAATTCACCTCACATATTTCCTTTATAATACCAGTGAATGTGTGTTAAAAGGCATTTGCTTGGTTTTTGTGTTTACACTTCGTTGAAACATCTGGCCCCAGTTGTGAGTGTAGGGTGAGCGGTTGAATGACTGCCGTTGACGTGACTGCAACAGACTTTTAAAAGCAGAGAAGTTCTCTGAAACAAATTAGGCAAAAAAAAAATCAAACTACAGAGAAAAATGGACCTGAATCAAAAAAAAAAAAAAAAACCTGTGCAGATAATTGTTACATGATCTGCTCTTGTACACATTTGCAACTGAGATAAACACTCCTCTGCACCAGTGTCACCAAGTCACCATGCTCTTTATTCACTGCACCTGGTGATTTAAATGATTATTTCAGTTCTATGTGGAGTATGAGGTGAGATTCAGCTGCGAGCGGAGGACAGAAGGTCCTTTTCAACAGATGTTTTATTCAATCTGACATCCTTTTCATGGAAGTGTGGCAGCACTTATCAAACGGCATTCATCAGTAATGTTTAAAAGTAATGCTCTTCTGAGGCGTAGAACTTTGTCAAGGTTACAGCACAATAGCTTTTGTTCACAGAGCGTTGTAGCTCAATGTCTACCTACTGCTTTCATTACTGCTCGCAATAACAAGCATCCTACTGTATTTGGACCATTAAAGAGGCAGAAGAATAACTTCTGTCACGCTCTTCATTTTTCTTGTCCTCACACTGACAGTGCCATTGTAAAGTTGCTCAAGTAAGAGGAAAGTTCCTTCCTCTGTTTTCATGGCTCCATTAAGTTTTTCTTCCCTTGCAGTTTCTCTTTTGCTCTCTATACATTTTATTCACCTCACTATTTTCCAGCTATCTCCTCCCTTTCCTGTCTCCCTCTGCCCTTGTCTTTTCCCTCTCCGTCTGTCAGCTTTCCCATTTGATCTGGATTATCATACTTTAAGCAATTATAGAGCCAATTCTAAACTATCAGGGAGGGAACTGAAGACTTCTGATGTCCAATAGGACCAATAATAACAACTTTGACAAGTTTCACTGAAGTTTATCGGCTCTTCACAGCACAGAAAGTGTCTTAATTAAAGTCACTGAAGACCTGATGTAAGCACAGCTTTAGACACTTCTGACAATCACATTAGAAAACTGGACTGAAGTCTATGTATGATGGTTTCAGTCAAACTATTTTCACAGACAGAAAATAGCTCATTTTTTGTGTGGCGTTCACCCAGGGGTCATTACCCAGCCCCTGGCTGTTTTGAAGTGCTACATGTAGGGTTGCAAAGGCATGAGATTTTCACACTGTATATAGAATTACACAATTATTATTACTATTATGATCAGTTACAATCACCCTTAATGGGATTATTTTTGATTTAACAAACGTAATAGTAGTTTAACAAAGATTAATGCCCTGATGGACATAAAACTTAATAAAAACTGTTTTTTTTTTTACAGTAGAATTCAATACGGTATATAATCAAATGCACATGATATGATAATCAACAGTTGTCATACCACGGTCTACCTTGAAATGGTCCATTACAGCCACCATAGCTATACCTACATTCTGTCCCAAACATTGTACGCAGATCTGCCTTCTTGTAAACTCTACAGACTGAAGTGCAGCCTAATCTAACACTGTTGCAGTACAATTTGGTTCTAGCCTTTGTTTTGATGACCAAGTTAAGAGCACAGCGTGATGTAGCCTCCAGCTACATATCAGACCTTTTTAATTACTCATGAGCCAGTGTGCTGCTTCAGATCCTCGGGGATGATGGTCTGTTGTTTATGGGTGGATAGAAAAGTTTAACTTACAAATTAGCAGGGTGACCTTGCAATATGATGCAACTTAATAATACAGCATTATTCTAAGCTACAAGAAGGTTATCTCAAGCAGAGCGACTTATATAATAGTCTGCAGCTTTGTGAGGCTGTATTTGTAGCTAAATGCTCATGTCAGCATGATAAGATGCTCTGAAAGACAGTGCTAACATGGTGATAATCAGCTGGTGTATCTTAGGTTAAGTGTGTGAGTATGCTAATATTTGCTGATTAAAGGTGCAGTACATGGTGGTCACTTTGAATTCATACTCCCAGCAGATAGGGCAACATATCACCAGAGAAACCGTGCTGCTAACTGTATTCTTTTTATACATCCATGACTGTAGCTACTGTTAGCTTGCTAGCTCAGTTAGCTGTGAAGCTAGCCGGAATACCCAGGGAGTGTTGGTGTTTACACCGCTAGCACAGGAGCTTTGAAAATGGTTTTTAGGCCCGGGGCTAGCTGGTTAGCATGCTAACTTAGGTAGGTATCTCTTCAATGCAATACATCGACGTCTTTGACATATCTTAAAAACTTTTATTTCTTCACATTCTGTGGCTAATTTGAGTACATTTTTGAATGTTTTAAACTAAAATTCTTACACATTTAATTTAGTATTTAATGTAGGGATATCACTTTATTGCATTCTAATTTATGTACATACGTTTTGCCTTTTTAGTGACAGTTTCTATTCTCCATTTTCTCTCTCAACAGGTGACTACGTGGTGATGACTGTCTACTTTGACCTCAGCAGACGGATGGGCTACTTCACCATCCAGACCTACATCCCCTGTATCCTGACTGTGGTCCTCTCCTGGGTCTCCTTCTGGATCAAAAGCGATGCCACACCTGCAAGGACGGCCCTAGGTACAAACCTGCACCACACATAGCTCTGCAGGGAACATTACTTCATTTCAAAAAGGCTTTTATAACTTAATCCTTCTTGGGAACAGTAAATTGTTTCTGTACTTTTTTTTTTTAATACTGCTTTTCTGTTACACCCACCAAATTGGCAGATAACCCCTATCTCTCTCATGAATGATCAGCAGAATGTCCAATGCTGATGTCCAATATATTGTTGTCCATTTGCTTTAATCGAGGTGATGGGAATACTTTCACCAGATAATATAAACCCTGCCGCTGTGTGTGTCTAACATGAGGGAAATGATTCGGATGATGTGGCAGGATTTAAAGGCTTTTTGATCATTCCCGATCAATCTGAGATTTTGACAGCTTGATAGCAAAAGCAATAATCTCTTTTTAGATTGGTAACTGCAATATTATTACTCAGTCTTTGTGCAGTAGTTATTACTGGCAAAAGCAATCATATTACAGCAATGCTTGCACATCCCTCAACATTGTTGTGGAGTGAAAGAAGGCAACAAATGAAGAAAAAGCTTTTGTTTATCTCGGTGCGTGTGCATGTGTCACACTGTGTGTCAGCATGTTTCACCGTAACTTCAGCTGAGCATTAAGCCATCTTTGAAATTTATGTCCCATCAGTGTTGCTTGTTTCCTTTTCATCCTTTATTGCAGCGTTGATCTTGTTTTTCTTTGCATGAGTTGACAATTCTTTTGAATTATTTTCCTCCCCCACTGCATGCCCACCATTAGCTCATTTGCTTTCCTGTGGATGATGATGTTGTGCTGATGGTCCTATTTAAGGTGGAATTCAAGGTAAGTGTCTCACGATTTCATGTCCATGATGAAATACTGTATAGAATGATTAAATAGATTGTTAGGGGAGTAAATGAGAAGGTTGCTGAGGAGGCAATAAACTCTGACACAGCTCCAAACCATCAAAAACACATCAGCTAAGAACATTCTAGTTCCTGAAAAAATAACCGTCCCATATGGACCCTCAACAAACAAATGTTGGCCATATATATTTACTCCTTTACATTTCTTCAGTTAGGCTTAGAAAAAAGTAATGTTTTGCTTTAAAACACCTGGTTTTGTCACCACAAACGCAGATAGAGATGTCCCCACTTGCTGTCAAAGATACCTGGTTTTTGTTGCCACAAACGGTGTGAAAATTGTCCCGAGGTTTCCTTAAACATATCCAGTATTGTTGCGTTTACAACTGTTAAAACACCGCGGTTGTCAAAAAAACCCTAAAAAACTAAAACTAAAATCTCAGAAATGCTGAAACACAGTCTTGAACAATCACTGGCTTGGTGACTGGACTGAGAATCTTAACTCACACTGACTGTGACCCAAAGAAAAGCTCAATCAATAAACCTTTCTTCCATACCTTGGGTCATCTTTTTAATTTGTGTTTTAGTGTATATAGCAGCATCCCGCTCTATTTCCTTTCCCTCTCGAAAATCAGCTGAATATGTGCTCTGTTTCAACAGCTCAGCTGGACTTTAATAGATTGACATAAATACAAGTTAAAACTTTCCACCGATTTCAAAAACAGAGCAAACCACATAATCATCCATTTAACCCAGGGTGCCTTTGATTACTGATTGAACTGTTGAAGTGGAAATGGACAACTTTTCAACTATTCCCACTCTGTGTTTCCTTGTGTTGGTTCCGCTGACACAAAGATGGCTGCCACTAACAGCCACTGTACAACTATGTGCTATGAAAAGGCAGCGTAAAAGACCTGGTTGCATTAATAAGTTGGCAGGATTTGTTACGTACTGATCTAGGCGTTCTCTATCGAGTCAATGCCCGTCCCTCCATCAGCGGGTCCTTTTTTGGGGGGGAAGATCCAACCTTTTGGTAGAAGCTAGACTTATAGGGAACCAATATATATGTGGATGGTGCCATTTTTCCACAGCCATTACACAATACTGTGCAATCAGTATTTACTTTAAGATGATAAGTTAACTGTCTATTGCTGGTTTAACTTCACCAGAGCAGCTGTGCTTTAGTGCCTTGCTCGCTGGCAGTTTGGTTTGTAATTATCTTCCACAGCTGAAATTTCTTCACTTGACCCAAGAACCCAACCTCCAGCCACCTTCAACCCCCGATGTCACTTGCATCGAGGCAGCACTCACAGCTGTGAAGTACTTTAATTCCACTCAGTCCCTCCTGCCCTTCATCAGCCTGCCAGTCAGCCAATATCACAGAAGGTCATCTGGAGCGTCTCTGTGGTAATAAAGAAGTTATAGTGGAGCTCTTTCCGTCCCTATTCCTTATCAAGCCCGAAGAAAAAACTGCACTGATAGTGAACAATAAAGTCCGTCTCATGTTATATCGAATTCAATAAGCTAGTGTTCTTACTCTAGCATGTGCTGGGCCAAATAGAGTCTTTCCACTTGTGCTGTTAATGAAAGCTAATCATACTAAGACATTGTGTTGAGTGTGCATTCTGCACGGTGTACGTTTTGTTGTTAGGTTGATGAAAGTTGACGCTGCGACGGTGGAACATCAGAGCGTTGTGAAGCAGATGAGATCAAGAGAGACGAGAACACAAAGGTTTATTTTCAGAGTGTGTTAAGAAACGTGTTTTGTAGAAGCTGCAGATTTGTGCTGAAAGACTACTGCTTTCATGCTCTCTACCTAAAGCTGATCAGTTAGATTTTTTTTATCTACCAAACACCTCGTAGCTAGTGGATGAAGATATATTGGAGAGGGTTTACTTCGTATTAATATGGCTGGGCTGTAACAGATTTTCTTTTTTAACACTAGGAAATATTTACGCTCATTACATCACAGTTATAGCCGCTGCTATCTCTCCCAGCTTTCACCTTCCTACTGTGGCTGTTATTTAATGTGTTATCACACTGCTCCCAATGTGTGTGTGTGCCCATCTGTCTCTCCATCACTCCGTCAACCTGTCTGTCTGCCTGGCGCAGACAGCAACCAAAGG
This sequence comes from Pagrus major, assembly GCF_040436345.1. NCBI lineage: Eukaryota > Metazoa > Chordata > Actinopteri > Spariformes > Sparidae > Pagrus > Pagrus major. Next base: position 10,332,308 of record NC_133238.1, read on the forward strand.
CAGTCAAGGCTTACAGTATGTGGGTGGCGGTGTGATACATTACCAAAGGCAGTGAAAGGCTTGTGATCATCCTCAGACAACAGGTAGCGCAGAGAAGCAAGCTGTCCCTGTCCTGATAAACATCCACATCCGGCTCAATAATAGAAAGTCATTTAGCCTTTCTTCTCCAGTGCATCGCCCCTGTTTTCAGCGCAGCCTGAAACTTGATCCCAGGGCTGAAAGGGGTGAGGAGAGATAAGAGGAAGAAAAACTGGGCACAAGAGAGGGAGTGTAAAGCAAAGTGAAGGCCTCTGGCACGCAGAAATGTCAGGAGGAGGGAGGAGGATCAGTCAGATCGCCGTGAGGTTGAAGTCCAAGAAAAAGGCAGGTGATGCCACTGCCCCCCACCCCACCTCACCCCTCGAGCCTTGACAAGCTGCTAACATGTTCCAGGTGGTATTTCCAAAGAGCTGTCACTCACCCACTACTCTTTCAGTAGCAGGATGTTTGGAAAAGCAGCAAGGTTGAAGTGAGAGAGCTGAGCTCAGGTTGGTTCCCTTTAGACCTCGATCTCGTAACACTGATGGATCTTGACAGAGATACGGGGGGCTGTTGATGGGAATTAAACCCACCCGAAGGCACAAGTCGAGAATGTAGAGCTGGAGAGGGTAAAAGGGGATCGTTGCACTGCAGTTAGTCAAATATTGGAGTCACACAAGTTCACTTAAAGGACCAGTTCATCTAAATTTAGCAATGCTGATATTTTTGAGGTGATAAATAACCTCCTGTGACATCACTCAGACAGCGTTGTTTGGGTTTGAGGAGCTCATCATCTCTGCGACAAGGAAGACAAATGTGTGGAAGAAAAGAGGGTGATATCTCACAGATCTTTCACCAAATAATCATCCATCAAAATCATTAGTTGACACTGCATCGTTGTAGATTAATTGTTCATCTGAGATTTTGGCAGTAATGAGTGACATCCTAATGCATCATAGTAAGCTTTTCAGAGTTTTTTGGGATGACCTTCTAAAAACAGCTGCTAGTTGTCGAACAAATATTTAACTCTCATTTTCTACGTTATGCAATCTTAAAAAAATGGAATTTAGGTATGTAGAGAAGGAAAGACTCAGCTATCCCTGCAAGAAAGCAGTCGTGTTACTGCAGTCAGACAGTATCTCCAGCTCGGTCCAATCAGATCGCAGCTCGTTTATACGATACAAGGCATATCATGAGCAAAACAAGCAGTCATTTGTAATTGCCCTCCACTTTACCCTATGCAGACATTTTGGCTGCTGGACGTCACACTAATTTATTTTTACAGCCAACTTAAAACAGCACAGGGCTGCTTGAACATAAAATTGTTTTTTGGGGCATTTGCGGAAACAAACCTTTTTGTTGTTTTTCTTGGGAGGGCAGTCAGTTTGTACTGGAACTATTTTAAACCAGAGAAAATGCTCCAATCCCCAAACAACACCCTGTTTGCTGAGTATTTATTCCTCTCAAATATTGGGCCCTGGCTAGCAGCGAGCACTGGCAACAAAAGAAGCTTATTTCTCCTGGTAGGGGTGTGGTGGGGGAAAAAAGAGGCAAAATTCAAACACCCGAGGTTTCCCTGCGAGAGCCGTCATTCACACAAACGCTTGTCAATTGTGATATGTCAGCTTTGGTGTAAGAGCTGACAACGTTCCTCCTGGGAACTCTACAAAGAAGGCGGAGAGTTAAAGATAGGTGATAGTAGAGAGACATCAGTCCTTCAAACTGTGCTGCGAGGCGATGGAGGGATTTAAATTGGATGCTGTGTTCACTCACTATATGAACAGTAGATTGTATTTTTTTTTTTTTTTACACCAGATAGGGTCAAATGGGAGTGGTCACTACTTCCACACAAGGCCATGGATGTGTCCATGCAATCAGTGAGTACATAGAGTGTAATTGCAGCATCAAAACAAGGAGGTTTGTTGCTCCATCATGATCTATAGATATCAAGCAGACAGTCAGATAATACATGGCTGACTTAATAGGGGAGAGCAGGCTGGTTGCATACGAGACTCGAGTAGAGCCTTCTGACTGATTACATGCATGGGAGATGTGGCTTTAGGTCACGGCCTCTACATTGTGCATGAAGCACCTTTAATCAGATTAGATTGAAGTTGCCATGTGTAGCATTTTAACCTCAATCATTCGCACATTAATTGGAAAACATCAGCATAATTACCATAAACAAACAAGCTTTCGCGGAGGAGACTGTCAGCTCGCTTGTACACTGCGTTTTAGTTTGTGTTGACGTGGTGGAAAATCTGCAGCTCAAAACAACAGCGCCTTCGCTTTTGCAAATAATACACACTTTTATTCCACTTCAACTGTTCTCGCTGCATAATTTCAACTACACATTAGCCTACTTTGTCAGAACATGTACAGTATATTCACTGTTATTTTGGGAGCTGCTGTGATCACTGATGGCACTCTGGGTTAATGGGACGGAAGGTCTCAAAGCTAAAATTCATTTATCTTTTATGCAACATCACTATTTTATCCATGTTTGCTGTTTGCATGGTTAAATTAAAAATTGCATAGAATGTAGATACAGACACTATTAAGAAATGTTATTTGGTACATTGTACTACGATGCAAGCTCGACATAGCCAGCCTTTCTTTGCGTGAGCTGGCTCTACCTAACTCAGTTAGAGATGACGGGTATCATGACGGTGGTTATCAACTTGCTCTGTTAACTCAGGCTTTCTTCTTCAGGCTCTGTGCGCCATTTGGTTTGTTAATTGGCTCTTTTTCCACACAAAATGTTAGGATCCGGGGTGTGCATCTCGCCCTTAAAAGACAATCTGAAAATACATTAAAATAAGATATTTCTATAAAAGTGGCAGTTCCCTAGTCATTTATTCAGCAAATCTGATATACTTCAGTATTTTTGTAAACTTTTTGTAAACTCAATACAGCAGATTTAAATATTAAATTGCATTTAGGTCAAACAGACATATTGAAGGATCTGTGGAAATCACTTAATTTTTCAGCCAAATCAAAATGAACTTTAAAACAGACTTAAGCAAATCATGCTGAAACTCTTCACAGAACCTTACATAACTTGTAGTCCACAAAACATTTTTACAGCAAAACAGTGTTTCAGCATTCTCCTAAACAACTGAAGTAGATTTAAAGTAGACTAAAAATGTAAAATAACAACAGAGAAAAAGGCATAAACTGTCTCCATACAGCTTTTTTCTGTGGAGCTCCAGAAATGTTTGTGAAGCTCAACAAAACCTTTCAACCTTTAACGCTGTGTGTCCGCAAGATGCACATTGTCTACTTAAACGTGTGGTTAAAAAGCAAGCATGTCTCCGGTGTAATCCAAAAATGTTATAGAGGAAAACAGCAAATATTCTCCTTTGAGAATTTTTGCAGAAGATGAATTTACTAAACCTAAACATAATTTATTAATAATTTCAGTTTGAGCCAGGTAGCCAGGCTATTTATGTGGGAAAAAGACTGCTTCATCCATTAAAGTTACAAATTGCAGCTTAACTATTGACTAACCAAATATTCAGTGTCCTATCTTATCAGCTGATATAAAAAACACTGGTCTTTACGGATTAAATCTATCGTCATTATAAAACCCATGCAGTCGTGTGACCCGGCCACTGATCCTTAACTGGTACTCCTCAGTACTATTTATAGACGCTGTATGCGCACGAGCTGTGGGCTGTTCCACCTGGTTTTACCTCTGGACACACAACAAAAGTCACCATCTGATATTTGTTAACATGCTGTGGAAAAACCCCATCACCACTACACATGTATGACCCTATAATATTTTGTGAGTTTACTTGCATTTAAAAAACAAAGAGTCGGTTCTTTCTTCTTGCTGTGATCACACCATCAACATTATGTCACACACTGAGAATGTCAAAGCATATTTGCTTTACGCAGGCATATGTACTGGAGCTTCTCTCACTTCTATGTGAAGGCTTGTTTTCTGTAGATGTGAGACTTGGTGTTGTTGAGATCGCCTGCACAGACAGGAATCACCCGGTTGCTATGGCATCATGTAGCAACAATTCCCTCAGAATGAATTAAAGTGTACAAAGAAAACTCGTGACCTTGATTTGAAATAGCAGCCCAAACTGTGAGCAGCCGGTGGGTAGCTTGTGATAAAAAAAACAACAAAGAAAAACAGTAGTGTCCCTGCGCTTGCTGTTTTATACAGATCACACAGTATACAGTGCACTGGGATCTGAACAGATACTTCGGTTTAAGGTATTAGAAGCGGAGAGTTGTTCATTTACCTAGTTTAGCGCTTAAATCTAATGAGCGGGAGAAAAGAGAAAGTCTAGACGAGCACTAGACCAGAGGAGGTAGCTTGAAATAGATGGGAGCAACTCGTCTCTATGGAAACCACAGGCGAAAACAGTGGCACACTCTGCCATGAAAGACATGTGGGAGATGAGGATGAAAGAGACGGAGAAGAGAGAGGGGGAGAGAAAGGGATGGAGAGGAGGGGTGAGACGCGGCATGAGGAGAAAGAGGGAAGGATGAGAGGGGGAGACGGCGAGCTTACGAGAATGATGTGTGTGTCACAGCAGTAGATATCGATGCCCCCAGTGGGCATTAATGTCACTGGGTTCATCTCTCTTTGAAAGAATTGATTTCATTTCACCAGGCGAACACAATATTCTTCTTTAAGAAGCCGTGGGGAGTAATTTCTCAAACAATGGCACTGATGACACAATGAGACACATTTAAAAGTTATTTCCAATTAGAATAGTTATTTACCAGTGTGACAGGTATTCATTAGTGCTTTCACAATTTGACAACTATTTTAGAAAAGGTCAGTTACCTCTTAAAGCGACTAACTCACCATTAGCAGCAATCATTTACAAGTAGCTGACAAGTGATTGGCAGTACTCTCTCAACCTGGCTATTAGACATTTTCATTTAAATGTGAGTTTTCACTATTGTGCAAAAGCCTCATTTATCACTGTCAATTAAAGACAAGTGCACTGATAAGGGCTTTACCACTGCAGAGGCTGACTAATGACCAGACATGGGTCAGGACATAACCTGAGAAGTCTACAAAAAGTGTCCATCACGCACTCAAATCGAGGGCAACTGCTAGGAAAGAAAAACGATGAAAAGTTGCACGATATATATATATATATATATATATATATATATATATATATATATATATATATATATATATATATATATATGCAAATGCTCATGGAGCAGCCATTTACCAAGTTTCATATTTGTTCTCGTCTAGCATAAAGGGATTACATTTAATTGCATTTCATTGTACAACCAACTATTTTCCTTTTTTATGTCATAAAATCTGAAAAAGTTTGTCACAATTTGGACACATTCTTAGTCTATCACTTATTTTTCCAGAAACATTCCCGTTTTCTCTTTTAAAGGTCCCATATTATGAAAAACACGTTTTCTCTGGTCTCTACATATATAAACTGGTCCTCCCTGAGCATACCAACTCCTAGAATGAGGAAAGCAAACGAGTCCTGCATGGTCTCTGCAGCCCACCCGCTGGTAAAACGGGGCTCCTACAGGCTGTTCAGATTCAGCTCCTTTCGTTACGTAACGACAGGAGTGATTTGCATAGGCCGGCCTCCTCTGCGCGAAAACACTCCCCACTCTCCCCGGAGATATCCGAGAGGGGGGCGTTCATCCCCGAGGTGAAGTTCGGTGTGTCCAGTGGTTAGCTAGCAGTGTTTCGCAATGTCATCGCTCAGAGCTAGACGGGCAAATTGCTCTGTTGTTGGTTGTAAAAATCAACATCAGTGCCTATATTCTGTCCCAGCTACAGATGAACAGAAGAGACAGTGGTTGCGTTTCATTTTTAACAACAAGTCTGTATTTTTCTGAGCCTCTCCTTCTGGGTCCGATTCTGGGTCAAACTGGTATGGTTGAACGACAGCATCTCGGCGAGCCATAGCGATACATCCACGTAAACATTAGCGCATGCTACCGCTAGCGTAAGCGGCATCCTCTCCCTGAGAGGGGCGTGTAGCAGGCAAGGCAGGCGCTGACAGATGGAGCTCATTAGCATTAAAGGTGCAGGCACAGAAACAGCCTGCTCTCAGTAGAGCTCACTTGAGTGACTTTTAGACAGCTGAAATTCAGGACCACGGATGGGTTTGGGTCAGTACATTTCGAATACAGTGTTGTTGGACCTCTGACAGCTGTGTGAAATTGATGAAAAACAGTATAATATGGGAACTTTAAATTAGTTGATATTGTTGTCAAGAGAAACTATTTTGGTGCTGAACTTGTCACTGATGAATAAATGCGTGTCTATTCATTTCATCGCTGCTTTTGTAACTTTCTCAGTGCAGTTATCTGTTAGAGTTGGCCTTTTTATTGATCATTTAGAGAAGCAGTAGAGTTACAGGACAGTAGACTTAAGTATGTCATGTTTACAGCCTCTATTGTGCATGAATTTGACTGTTAAGTCACAGTCCTCTGGAGCATTTTGTTATTTTTTTCATATGTTATGTTTGTTTCGTTTTGAAAAAACAAAACAAAAAACATTTAAATAGGCTCCTCTAAAGAGCATTCTATGACATCATTCTATGATGTCATAGAATATTTCCTTTGATGCATCACATTCTATGACATCAAATAAATATGTTATAGAATGCTCTTTAGAAGAGCCTAAATACATTTACAATAAATTCACTGGATATTTTTTAGCCAGAAGAGAGGCCAGATAAAAACAGATTGTTGTTGTCCAACCAAAGAGAAGACACATGGGGAACCAGAACACCAGGAACACAATGATGGTTACTGACAGAAGTAACAGCAAGCAGAGGAGAGACAGTACTGAGCAGCAAGTGTCCCAGGACGAGTCAAATTTGAAACACAATAAGGGGAAAGACTGTACTGATCTGACAAAGGAGATCTTTGAACTCAAAGCCCAGCTAAAAGGGTTCCAGGACGAGTCAAAATTATCCCAGACCAAGCTAAAAATGTGTCGGGACGAGCTGGAATTATGCCAGACCAAACTGAAAGTGTCCAATGATGAGTTGAAATTATGCCAGACTAAGCTAGAGGTGTCCCAGGATGAACTGAAAGTCTCCCAGGGCGAGCTGAAAGTGTCTCAGGACAGGCTTAAATTGTCCCAGGACGACCAGAAATTATCCCAGACCAAGCTAAAACTGTCCCAGGACGAGCTGGAATTATGCCAGACCAAGCTACAAGGGATCCAAGCCAAGCTAAAAAGGATCCAGGACAGGGTGAAAGTCTCCCAGGACGAGCTGAAAGTCTCCGAGGCTGAGCAAAAAGTGTTCCAGGACGAACTGAAAGTGTTCCAGGCCGAGCTAAACGTGTGTCGTTGCAAAATGGAAACTGATGAGCAAAAGTTAAATAAGATCGACCTGTGTCCAACTCAAAGTTTGTTAAAAGACACAACTGCTGAAGCTAAGGCTTGGATGGAGGCCAATATAAAGGAAAATTCATACCTCCACCTGTCTGAGGACATCAAGAGGCTAATGGAAAGTCCGTATCTCAAGCTCGCTGAGGCCAATATAAAGGAAAATTCATACCTCCACCTGTCTGAGGACATTAAGAGGCTAACGGAAAGTCCGTATCTCAAGCTCGCTGAGGCCAACGACACGACTCCACAGAAGAAAGAAGAGGAGCTGATTGAACTCGAGCCCATGAGAAAGGAAGTGTTGGAGAAAAAAAAAAGGAGATTCTGGTTGTTCAGGAGGAAGGACTCCACTTTACTCATGACTTGATTCAGCTAGCCATCCTTCCATCTGTCCAGCTGTCCGTCCGTTCTCTGTCCAGCTGTTCACCGTCTGCTCTGGTTTTGTCCCATAGCACAAAAATGAAGAGAGAAGTCTGTCTGTCATGCAATCAGTCTGTCTGTCGTGCCGTCATTCTGTAGCCGTCCGTCTGTCCTTCCTTCCTTCCTTGTCTGCATGGGTTTCCTCCAGGTGCTCTGGTTTGTCCCACAGTACATATAGAAGAAATAAAGTCCATCTGTCATGCCGTCCACGTCCGTCCGTCCGTCCGTCCGTCCGTCCATCCTTGTCTGCATGGGTTTCCTCCAGGAGCTCTGGTTCGTCCCACAGTACAAATAGAAGAAAAAAGTCCGTCTGTAGTCGTCTGTAGCCGTCTGTCCATCCTTCATCCTTCCCTCCTTGTCTGTGTGGGTTTCCTCCAGGTGCTCTGGTTTGTCCCACAGTACATATAGAAGAAAAAGTCTATCCGTCCATCCTTTCTTGTGTGCGTGGGTTTCCTCCAGGTGCTCTGGTTTGTCCTACAGTACATATAGAAGAAAAAAGTCCATCTGTCATGCCATCCGCCCGTAGTTGTCTGTCCATCCGTAGTTGTCTGTAGCCGCCTGTCCGTCCGTCCTTCATCCTTCCCTCCTTGTCTGCTTGGGTTTCCTCCAGGTGTTCTGGTTTGTCCCACAGTACATATAGAAGAAAAAGTCTATCCGTCCATTCTTTCTTGTCTGCTTGGGTTTCCTCCAGGTGCTCTGGTTTGTCCCACAGTATATAGAAGAAAAAAGTCCAACTGTCATGCCGTCCGCGTCCGTCCGTAGTCGTCTGTAGCCGTCTGTCCGTCCTTCCACCCGTGTCTGTGTGGGTTTCCTCCAGGTGCTCTGGTTCGTCCTACAGTACATATAGAAGAAAAAAGTCCATCTGTCATGCTGTCCGCGTCCATCCATAGTCGTCTGTAGCTGTCTGGCCGTCCATCCGGCCTTCATCCTTCCCTCCTTGTCTGTGTGGGTTTCCTCCAGGTGCTTTGGTTTGTCCCACAGTACATATTGAAGAAAAAGGTCTATCCGTCCATCCTTTCTTGTCTGCTTGGGTTTCCTCCAGGTGCTCTGGTTTGTCCCACAGTATATAGAAGAAAAAAGTCCAACTGTCATGCCGTCCGCCCGTAGCCATCCGTCTGTCCTTCCATCCTTGTCTGTGTGGGTTTCCTCCAGGTGCTCTGGTTCGTCCTACAGTACATATAGAAGAAAAAGGTCCATCTGTCATGCCGTCTGCGTCCGTCCGTAGTTGTCTGTAGCCGTCCATCCATCCTTCCCTCCTTGTCTGTGTGGGTTTCCTCCAGGTGCTCTGGTTTGTCCCACAGTACATATAGAAGAAAAAGGTCTATCCGTCCATCCTTTCTTGTCTGCGTGGATTTCCTCTGGGTGCTCTGGTTTTTCCCTGCAGGTAAAGGACAAAAAATGAAAAACAATTAAATCAATCACTAAAGACTAAATAAAATCAACAATTATCAGCTATGCTGCTTGTTGTTGATAGCCGGTAATGTTAGCTAACAATCCTCTCTATGAGTTCTGATGATGCTCTGACCATTTCAGATTGATTTACTAGTGCACCCATATTTACTGTATAACTAAACAATGAGCTGGCTAATGGGTACGTCTAAAAATTAACCCATATTTGTATTTAGTTAACTCCATGTTGGCTGCTAGCATACATAAAACACCTGAGGTGGACTGGGGAACAAGATATGAACTTTTGCGAAATGTAAAAAGATTGTGTCTCCGTCGTTTCATGAAAAAGATTTGTTGCATTTGTGGCAAAGAGCATTGTCCACACTGACGCTAGTGAAGTTTAACCAGATTTTTCAGCATTCCCTCTATGTCCCTAACCAGAGAGCACAATTAAGTGGCGTGTCCCCTCAGAGTTGTTGTTGTTTGTGATATGTGAGGAGAGGAAATAGAAAGAAGTAGATTGCTGCTCAGTGCACTAATATTACATCTCCATGTTGCTTCTTAAACCAGCTCAGTTTGGCGAACCCAAGACACTCGGTTAAATTTGTGGCGGCAGTATGTCTTTTCTTGCAGGCTGCTGTTTCTCTGTCATGCCATTCTTAAACACAGTTTTCTTAGCTAAGCTTCCTTGGCTAGTCGGCCAACGTTGTTTTATGCATATAAGGCTGAACAAAGCTAAATTACGTACATGTGGTGCGGAGACGAGGACGCTTTTAAACCTAGCACAGGGATGTATGTTGGTGGTAATGGGAGATAGTTTCCTCTGCAGGGTGAGACAGCTGGAGATTCATGTCAGAGCAACGGTGGGAAACAGCGGCGGCTACAGTGGTGAGCTAATACGCAACTGCTGCCTTACGACAACGCTGAGGGGACACGATGCCTCAAATTCATAAACAACACTGTCATCGTCCATCACGATGTTTCACTGTAGACATCGTCATATGCCAATTCGGCAGACATCGCCCAACCCTAATAATGATAATAACAGTCACACAACTTTTTTCTTATATGTTTGAAGAAATTATATGGGATCATTCCTTGAAGGTGATTTTATACTGGAAAAAAACAAAACAGTAAGACTAAGGTTACTGGATGAGAAATGGCTGCCTTCAATTTATTAGTTGAAGTCACATATAAACATAGCACAAAAAGTAAGGAAATTTGTGTTTGGTAGATTATCTCTTTGTTGTAACAATGCTTCTTGGCAATAAATCTTATACTGTTGGAAAGACTGTTTATTTCCCTTTTAAATGGTGCCACACTTGTAAGGAACATGTATTTGTGGGATGAGCAGCAGAGCTGAGTATGTGAAGTTGCGCCCATGAAAAATTTGCCAAATCTTCTCTGCCAAACGGCTTATTCTGCTATATGACTCTTGTTTGGTGTTGTTTGGTGGATTGGATGATTGAAGTCTGAAGAAACAAGACATATTGGCAATTTAACAATTTAATAATTTAACAAACAGGAGCCTCGGTAGTGTGTGGAAGAACCATACACAGCCACAACAGCCTAGCACCTCTTCCTCATGCTTGTTGACTTATTACAAGACTAACAATATTACCAGAAAATAATGATTTCACTTATACATTTTTTATAAAGTCTAATTTAGATCTACGTCAAAAGTTTCCACTGTGGCTGAGATAGTTCAATTTCACTGAATCATGGCCATCACAGATATACAGGAATATAAGGCCAGCTTTCAACCCCATGCTTGCTGAATTATAACTGCACTGATCGAGCCACTTCAGAGACATGTCATGTTCGAGTCATGAGGACGTGTCAGGATTAGCCTCATAATTCTGATGTGGCTCCATTGTATTATAGAGGTTCCTAACCTTGGGTTCTGACATATAATGTTATCACATTTGAGATTGAGAGGAAAAGAAATGAAGGGAACCAAAAATCGGAATTATTTAATCATTTTATGATCATTAACTGTTCTGCTTCACCGCACTCAAAACAAATCTCCACTGCAGCAGAAGACAGGCTTGATGCAAGATTGGGGACATCTACCCAGAATACCCCATATGCATTATTAATGGTGACTAATAAACCTCTGCCCACATGTTATATAATCACTGACTTCCACATGGGTCACCCCAATGCCAACCAGCTATTCATCACACTGTCACAGTGAATTCTCTTTGCAAAGTGTTGCTGTAGCCTTCCTCACACTTGCATTACCTTCCCAGGTATCACCACAGTGTTGACCATGACCACCCTGAGCACAGTGGCCAGGAACTCGCTACCTAGAGTGTCCTACGTGACGGCCATGGACCTGTTTGTCACCGTCTGCTTTCTATTCGTCTTCGCTGCCATGATTGAGTATGCCATGCTCAACTACTACTCCTACAGTGTACGCAGACCTCCTCCCAAGACGCGGAGAATGGTAAGCCTGTGGTGAATGTGTGAGTAATAGGCAGGTGCTGTGTTTAAGCTCTGCATTTATCTGTTTCTATAAGTTAACATCCACTTCAACAAAGGTTTTTCTTTGAGCACAGCTGCACAAACCAAAGCCTGTAAAGTGTGCATTTTTCATCTGTATTGTTTATATAATACTCTAAGTAGGGCATCAACATGAATAGATTACTGATTGGGTCTCTGTTTGAAGTGAATGTTAACATTGAATGTAGAAATGTAATCAACCGATTACAAAGAGAGCACAAAAGGACACCAGACACAAAAACAACCACAGCGAGACTCAAAACATAGACTCAAAACAGCCACATAGAGACTCAAAACAGCCACATAGAGACTCAAAGCAGCCACAAAGAGACTCAAAACAAGCACATAGACTCAAAACGACCACATAGAGATTCAAAACAGACACACAGAGACTCAAAACAGACACACAGAGACTCAAAGCAGCCACAAAGACACTCAAAGCAGCCACATAGAAACTCAAAGCAGCCACAAAGACACTCAAAGCAGCCACATAGAAACTCAAATCGACCACACAGAGATTAAAAATGACCGCAGAGACTCAAATCAACAAGTAGTCTTTCAGTCGACATGTCTTGCTCTTCTGCAAGAGGGCTTGTGGGCCCTTTTTATGTCAGAGAACCATTATCATATAATCCATCCATGCAGCTGTACAGATGATGTTTTGACACATAGAGACTCAAAACGACCACGTAGAGACTCAAAACGACCACATAGAGACTCAAAACGACCACAGAGAGACTCAAATCAACAAGTAGTCTTTCAGTCGACATGTCTTGCTCCTGTGCAAGAGGGCTTGTGGGCCCTTTTTATGTCAGAGAACCATTATCATATAATCCATCCATGCAGCTGTACAGATGATGATTTGAAATTGGCATGTAAAATAGGGTCAAGCAAAATAAAAAATACCTTGTAGAAAAAATATCTCTTTAGCTGAAGGACACTAGGTTCAGGGGTGCCATAGCAATGTTGGGGACCTTAAGACCCCCAATCTTGTGCCACCTGATGAACACTTTTCTGTTTGTACCTGAGAATCTCCTCATGGTTTAAGTTGAAAGTCTTGGTGTCATATGATGTTCTTATTGTTTGCTGTGAAGATGAAATAACGCAGAAAAAAGTGTTTGAACGTTGGTTATTGGTGCCTTCAGTCTAATAATATCAGCCTTCAGAAACTCATATAGATTGAATCCATAGGGAGCCAGCCTGTATATACACAATGCACAATGTCTTCCCAAGGGCCTGACATGTGTGTCTATATGGGCATATATGCAGCTGAAAACATTTCTTTTCTAGCAATCGCTCCGGTGCGAGAGCCTAATGCTCTGTGTGGGCGTTCTCAAGGCTGCACCTGCCGCGAACACTTTAATGGCGGCAGCGCACATGTACTAAGACTGAGTCAGCCACCGCTGCTGTCATTTCCCACTCTCCAGATCCCCTCCCTCTTCATTATTTCCTCCCAGTGTAGATGAGTTCTGCTGAATGTGTCTCAGGGCGAAAAAGGACCGTCATCTTGGGCTGAACAATTAAGTTGTGTTACATTCAGTCCCCTCCTCTGCATTTCTTGCTCTCTGCTGTATTTTGGCCTCGTCTGTCTGCAGGGAAGCCTCATATCCCCCCCATCCATGTGGCCCCTTTGTGCCACCCACTCAGTCAATTCTCTTACTCCACAAGGCACATCTAACTCTCTTTCTCTCCCCCTCTTGCCTCCCACTCTTCCTTTCAGAGCGGAGTAGAGGACTGGAAGAATGTGTGATTTTTACCCCAATTAGGTTGTCCCACACGATTTTATAAACATCAGGGAGGAAGTCACATAATGAATTTTCTCAGGAGGTACTTCTTCAGCATTCAAGTCTAAAATAATTTAGGATGTAGCTGCATTATATGGCTATAAAGAGGTTGAAAATAACAATGTTTCTTGTTATTATGTTTGTACGTTTTGTTATATCTACTTTTACTTTGAATGAAATATGTGCAAACACGAGTACTGAAGATCATTTAATCCAAAAATCTAAGAACTTTTTTTAAAAAAAAAAACAGACATGCTGTTCAAAATCGATTCATGAATGCTTTTCACATCACTGGGCATATTCTGTTGTTTGGTAGTGTATTTTGGTATTCCAACTTATAACTGAACAAATGCAGAGAGTAAATCAATAGTGGAGTTTGAAGAATAAAACATCAATAAATACATTGTGTCTAGGACAACTTTGCACCAGTGATCAATTACGTAGAGTGTAATCCACTTGAAGTGGCACAGTGTCTCCACTACAGCTCCATTGGACCAGAATAAAAGAAGCAAAAAGGCATTTAGCATTTTAAGAAAGGCGTGCTGACACACTGCTGAACATCCAGAAACTTTTCTTGCTTTTGACTCTTTACTTCCGTATAGCTACATCGGTTTCAAAGAGTAACGGTTCTTTTGTATGAGTAATCCTCAACAGAACAACTTCTGCACAGCAGTCATCCCTGATAATATTCACTAGTAATGGTTGCTACACCTGTAAGGTGCACATATGCAGATTTATCGCTCTGAATCCTTGGTATATTTTGAAACAGTGGGTCCTTGATTTTGATGTACGAAGACAAAAAGCACACTTCAAGCCACCCTCAATTTCACCAGCTGAAAAGACAACTGTCATGGGCAGATTAAATCAGTGGGAGCTAGCTAAATTACCTAATGTTAGCTCCATTGATTAGCACGGACTCATTTTCAAACAAGAAACCCTGAAAGAGGGGCCTTAAAAATCCACTTGATGGCTTAAACCAAATTAATATAGTTGGTTAATGATGTGCTTCTTGGCCTGGGAAGTAACTGTTTCTGCTTTAGATACAGTAGTAAGCTAGTTAGCCTGACATGCTAACAATTGCTATGTTAGAGCAGAAAAACACACAGTTTTGTGCGTTTCTTTTAGGCTTTGGACAGTTAGAAAAAGACGTAACCCTCCAAACTGTTTAAATGATGACTCTCGCTCCATGCACACTGCTTCAACACAAAGAAAGTCAAAGCTCGGCAGGGCTGCTCAGATAAAGTTACAGTTAGCAAACCATAACTCTCTCTCTCTGTCTACCCACACAGGCCTACTCATCTTTCAACATGGCTCACACCCCTCGGCCCATGATGCCAATGGGCAACTCCCTGTTCTGGCAGGACTACGAAGACAACTGCCTGTACGAGTGCCTGGACGGGAAAGACTGCACAAGCTTCTTCTGCTGCTACGAGGAGTGTAAAGAAGGCGGCTGGAAGAAAGGACGCATCCACGTCAACATCCGCGAGCTGGATTCCTACTCCCGGGTTTTCTTCCCCACCTCCTTCTTGCTCTTCAACATAGTCTACTGGGTCAGCTACCTCTACCTCTAGTCGGGCTGTGAGCCACGGTCCCAGCCACTTTGCACCGCGGCTCGTGATTTAAGGTCAAAACTAAGCGTGGAGGAGGAAATGAGGTGGACCCGCTCTTTGGGAATTGTGGAAGATGTGCTGCCTCTGGAGTGGTATGACTACATGTGCACTGTGGTGCACAATGTAAAGGCCATGATACTTTGAGCAGGGGCACTCCAAGGAGAATAAAACGCTCAGCAGTAGAACAACAAGCCGCCAGCATTACCTTGAATGGATTGGTCCCTTTGATGACTCAGATACCAAACAGCAGACAGCTATGACTTCAGAGACGTTCTGGGACGGGGGTTGCATTGCTGAATCTTGGTCGTCGAGATGGCGAAGCACCCATAGTGCCTTCTTTAGAAAGGGTGCGGCACAGAGAGACGCAGCTTCAGAGTTCCCTCCATTATCTGTATTACCTCATCCACCACACCGCCGCATGCTGAGCTGTTTATTCTTTGATGAAACAGACCTGGAACACCACCACAGGAGATATTTAAAACTAACATTTACCATTCATTTTGTAGCACATTAGTTTTAGTTGTACCCTAGTATTAGTTCTGCTTTCTAATATAGTAACATTTACTTCTTCTTATTATTAGTATTATTATTATTATTATGATGAGAATAAGTTGTATTTTCACAGCAGTTCAACCAGTTCACACATCAGTTGATAATTGTTGAGTATGAGTCAGTGTCGGGGCCGGTGGTTGTCTGGTAATATCTTTCTGAAGTCACTGAGCTTTTGTTCATGATGCTTTATGACCAGGCGATGCAGTTTACAGTAAATGCCAAGAAGATTTGGATGTTTATGCTGAATCTGCCACACAAAATGTACAAGAACTGCATAAATACATACCAATCTAATACTAAACATGCTAATCTCATCCCCAGGCATATTATGTGTGTTACACTACATGAATAAACAGATTAGGTTAGAGCACTGCTGGTTTCTTCCTGACAACAGCTATATGAAAACAGTTTCACATTTTATTTTAAACACTTTATTCTTATTCATTTATAATTTGGTTTTATCATTAACAGGGTCTTTGATTACCTTGGCTTTAAAGGAAAAGTTCAACAGTTTGGGATAAAATGTGAAATGTAAACGCCACGTTCACCTTTTGTCTTTATGAAGTCAGCAAAAAGTCCATTTTCACATTAAAGTCTTGTAGGCTTCCTTTTATAGGAAGGTTTTTAGTATACATATAGAAAAGTGCTGAGTGTATGTTTCGGGCGTATGAAAACTATTTTCTGTTAAAGAGAAACTCAGAGCAGTTGTACTGATGGAATTAGTGTTGTGGAAAAATGTATAATATACTAAATTTACCAAGCAAGCTGCTGCAGGAGCTACAGGTAATTTAATTCATTGTTATTTATCTAGCCTCTACTATTTGACGTGGTCAGTGACAGTATTCACTTTCTTGCTGAAAGTTAGTTGAGTAGATTGACTCATGTCTTTACACTGATTGTGAAGCTATCACTGGCATGGTCAACTTAGCTTAGCACAAAGACTAGAAACAGAGGAGGAAAACCTGCCAGGCTCTGTCCAAAGGCAGAAAAATCCACTTACTAGGACTTCTGAAGTTTCATCGTTTCATGGGGGGTTGTTTGTGGCGGAGCAGTAACTTCAGCTAGGTTTAGTCTTATAGAACTGACGTAGTCTCTGTGGAGCTGAGGGGGGCTGAATGAAGCTGTCATGAGCGATGAAATTACCTTTACGGACAAAGAACATTTTGGACCGAGCTGCATACATGTTTTTCTGCTTTAAAAGGGGCTATATGTAAGAATTTTAGTTGAAAAACCTATAAAAACTAACTACATTTAGCAACAAACCTCCAGCCCATCCTGGTCCAAAAATCAACACTAACACTCCCCTGATCCCCAAGCTCCTGTTTTAAACCGCTTGCTGCACTAACTGAGCTAACTAGCAACAGCAGCTAGAGTTAGCAGCAGTTAGCAGTTACTCTGCTCTTGAGGTTGCAGCTTGGCATTGGCCAAGAATCAGCTCTGCAACCCCCAAGTTAGCGAAATGTAAAGTAAATTCTTACATATGGCCTCTTTAAACCCTGGAATTTAGAGACGCTGCTGTTTCTTATGAACAGGGACAAGCTAGCTGTCGCTTTGTTTCCAGCCCTTGTGCTAAGCTAAATTAGCTGGCTTCTGGCTGAGCTGTATATTCAGTGTACAGACATGAGAGTGGTAAATGTTTTAATCCTGGTCCTTCTATTGCTATGTAAAGCACTTTAACTTCATTTTGAAAAGTGCTGTATAAATAAAGCTTATTTTATTATTTCATCTGACTCTTGGCAAGAAAGCCAGTACGCACCTTTCTCAAAATGTTGAACTGTTCCAAGGAGCTTCTGACCCCAAAGACATTTCATCAGCATTGCTTTCAATGGTGAGTTTCACCTGCGCATGATGTAATTCTGGGGAAACACAAAATCATTGTTTAGACATGACATTTGTTCAGAATATACGTATATTGGCACAAAATGAGCTGCAGAATTAATTATAAGCTTTGAACACAAACCTCTGGAAGCATAAAGCACATACAAACACTTACTGTATGTGGCCAGTTTCCTTTGCATTAGTCACTCCTTCCAGTTTTAGACGCAGAGGATGGAAAAATGCAGTCTTGATGAAAGCTTTGATTTTTCTGACGTCCTGCCAGAAGCAGGACTCTCAAGCACATCGTCTTGTGCCCAGCTGGTAATGATCACAGGTACTGTAAAATAGGTTCTAGATATTGTGATACTCCATACACTCACATACTGTACAAAGAGCAGTGTTGAAAAATGGATGATCCAAGATGGCTGTTGATGACTCTTGATGGAGTCCCACATCCCCTCCTCAAACATGTAAAATTGATGCCATATATGGAGGCAAAAAAACAACAGGAGGTTGGACGGTGTTTGAAACATTCTGGTTTTCTTTACTGTTCTATGGTGTTTTTTGCAGTTGTTTGGCTTTGTAGAACAATCAACCCCTCCTTCCTTCTCCCCCAACACACACACACACACACACACAGACACTTTTTCCCCGGTATTTGTATGTTCAGAGAAAAGCTTTTATGTAAGATGTATCTAATTAATGTTTCTATTTTCATACAGTTATATATGGAATGTAAGTTAGGCCAGTAGCGAGGCCGGAGTCAATCTGGTTCCAGTTCAGTCAGTCCAAGCAGCTTAAATGAGTTTATATTTAGGAGCTCTACATATTCATAAGGCCTCCAGACACTTTTGTGTCCTGTCCAGAGGTTTGTAATCACAAACCAAATCGCCTGGAGTGATGCTAGGGAAAGAGCAGGAGGGCTTGTTCCTCTGTGGGCTGATTTAACACATGAGCTCATAGGAGACAGTGAAACTTCCTGAGTATTCTGACATAAGATCCATCTCTCCATGAACTGACTGAACTGAGCAGAGCTTGGCCCACACCGCAGTAAACTCTCCTCACCTCTGATATTTCTACTACACTTTATAAGTGTCTTAGTCCGTTGAGATACTTCAATAAAACAAAATCACTATTTTCTACGTCTTAATGAAAATCACCTGTGTGTTTCAACTGACTGGGACCTGTATTTATAAAGCCTCTTTGGAATCAGAGTGCTAACCCAGGATCAGCCGGCAAGCATAATGAACTTGCTCAAGAGCCTCTTCCGGAGACCTCATCACCCCCATTAAAGTTTCAATGAAAAGCGGTGCATCGTCAGGGTGTCGGAGAATCATGTATTACTCCTACTTTACCCTGCGTACCAATTTTGTTTTGATTGACAGTGATGTCTCCGGAGGGGGCGGGGCTGTACTAAGAAAGCCACTCTGATCTTGGTTCAGCACTCCTGGGAGAAATATTTTATGAAAACAGGATCTAGAGTGAAAATAGGTATCTTTTTTCTAGTGCGTGGTACATTGCTTATATTAATAAATAACGTTTTGGTCAAGTGCTACTGTGAAGTCTTTTTCTGGGAGAGTGAAGGTCTGTTTACAGGTTCAAGCATGAAGCAAGAGATTTAAAAAAAAAAGTATCTGGGACGTGAGGAGGAGAAACAAAACTATTATTACACTGGAAATTCCATCATTTAGGGTTTTACACTTCTGTCCACAAGTGTATCCATCGATATCCTTTGTAATATCCTTTCAGACTTCAGTGTCAGTGCCTCCTTAGCTCTGATCCCTGTGAGTCATTACCAATTTGAACAGGATTTGATAGAGACTCCTGCCACCAGTGACCAAACAAAACTCTCTCTCTCAAAGCCGCTGTTTAAATTCAAACAGTGTTTACGATACGATTAAGACGATAATCTGAGAAATAAGTGCTGGCTAATGGTAGCAGATGATGCTGCAAGCGCTCAAATTCCATGCTGTTGTTCATACCGCCACTGTTTTACTTTAGCTTTGTTGCAATGTTGCCATAATCGCAGTGGTATTTTTAGGTATTTCTGTCATGTGCACATCAGTTAGCTACTTGTATCTCTCACTGAAGCTAGATTTACAATCTTTAGAGCTTGCAACACCCTCTCGCCTTACACCCGTCATGGTTCAATTTAACATTAAGGGTGCAATATGTAAGAAAACACATCAGGGACAGCATGTCACAGCTACAGTAACTGCTGCTAACTGTAGCTACTATATTTAAAACAGGGAGGACAGAGAGTTTCCTGCTTGTACCACAAAGGCAATGGTTAAAAAAAGAAATGCTCAAAAATTTAGTAATGCTCAACTATTTATCGGTTTATAGGTCCAAGTCTGGGTAGGAGGGCTTCTGGGTCCGCAACCAGGCAGCGCGCCGCCTTTTATCCCGCGAGCGACGGAGAGGGATGGAAGGTTGACAATGGGGTCGGCATGAAGCAAGAAAGGAGCAGGAGGGAGGTCGGGCACAATCAGCATCAGCATTGTCAGAACCTGAGCTACACTATGTACTCACTATCGCCTCTTGAGGCACAAAGTGGTATTATGAGACAGGACAAGCTGGGGCTAGCTGGTTAGCATGCTAACTTTAGCAGATTTCTCTTTGTTTGATGGAGACTTTTTTCATGTAACACTAAATGCAATCACCTCACAGACAGGAGACTGTTTATCAGTTATTATAGTGATTACTGAAAGGGGCATTACAGGTTTACCAAACTGGTGCTCTGTTAGATGATCCGAGTCGTTTCCTCTCATACGACCCCAGGTGGTATCATATGTAATCTTCAAACGATTATGAAATTCAAGCACAACATTTAGCCGTTACACATGCATTGGTTTCATTAGTCCAAAATAATGCGTCTAATTTAATGTTCCGATGGGCAACACGACAAATTAATCTCTCTACGTACAATAAAATGAGTTACAATTGTCCTCAGGCAGCCTGCCTCCCTGATGACAATGATACGACTAATATCCAGTGACAGATGCATGAGCACGTCACCGCCTTACCCCGAGTTTGTTGACCTAGTTTAAAAGCGAGCGGCATGAACATGAACAAGTGAGAGGGAGACAAATAAATGGGAGTCAAAGGGTGGATGTTGGAAGCGCGGAGCTCCCACCGCCACCGCCGAAAAACTGGAAGAAGCTCCTGCCACCTACGCAAGGCAAAAGCAGGATGGCACGCTAACGCAGTGGATGTGGAGAGAGAAGCACTTATGCAGTAGAAAATTGAGCTGTCAGTGTGTGTGTGTAGATTTAACTCATGAACTTGTGCTCGTAAAGTGACAGCTTTGTGTGTGTAGGCAATCAATGCATTTGTGTGTATGTGTGCACGCATTCACACAGTTTGCGTTCGCATGTTTGCCTCGGCGAGAAGCTTTCCGTTTGTGTGGGTGGGTGCATGTGTGCGCTTGTGTCATCAGTGTGTACAGGTATGTACGGTTACTGTATGCGTTTGTTTGTTTGTGTGTGTGTGGGGGGGGGGGATTTCTAAGAATCTCCTTTGCTTACAGTACCATGATCTTCTCCAGCAACATTGGGGTCACATGTAAGGACGTAGGGTCGGTTCAGGAGGGAGTGTGAGTGATGATGAGGAGTATGTATAGATATAGTAGTAGATATAGTATATATGCTGGACTTATATACATTTATATCATTTAGCAGATAAGTTCTGACAAAAATGGTTATACTTTTCATAACAATTTTGAAAGGAGATTTAAAACGATACTAGGTCTGTTAAAATAATAGTGGGGCTATAATATTAGACAGAAATGTTTGCAGACAAACAGGAATATGTTTCCTTGCATTTAGAGAACACAAACTTGGGGTAGTTGAAAGCAGAACTGGACAGTGGAAGAGAAGATGAGGCTACGTCCAGTGAGTTTTCTCATTATCTCTGCATGTGCCTGTGCAAGATGAGGCACTATTACAGGCTGTAAACACAACAGTGTTGGACAGAGCTGATAGAACGATTTCACTTGCCAATGTTTGTTGTAAAAACTAAACGGTGTATTTGTAAATAGCAAAATTAGCTTTGCTTAAATGCACATTATGTAATTACTGCCGTTAGGGGTCTCGCTATTAAAAACAAAACAAAAGACGTTTGGCAAGTGTTGTGTGGGGAGGGCCGGGCAGAGCTTGCTCTGGAGGAATAAACACCTAGTCGTATTGGATTGGATTCTGCTCTGATCGGAGCAGTTTACTTACTTACTTTTTAACTTCTGGGACTAAAAAAAGTGGATTTATCTTCGACTGTAGCAGCGATCGACATCATCGGGTGTTAATGTACTATAATGTTTACTGCCGCTGGAGGGGAAATGTACTTTACGTCATAAATGTAATGTTACAGAGAGGATACGGGGGAAAGAAGAGAGAGAACCAGAGTCTCTGGTGAGTGCTGAGTTCAATGGCAGCTGACCTAAAGACCCTTGTGCGTGTTGCTTGCTAGCTTACAGCTAATATACAGTAAATTAATGTTTAATTAATTATGTTTAGTCTCATTTCCAGACATCCTTCTTCACTCTGTTCTGATAGTTATAGCCACATGCGACCAAATGAAATGCACTGTTACCTTGGGTTAACGCAGATTTGGAAATATAATGAATAAGTACACAACTCAACAAAATATATAACAAAGTTCTAGTTTTTAGACATTTACACGCTTAATTCTTACATATTAAATCCTTAATTTGTCACCATATTTTTACATGTGCATATAACAATAGTGTAAGTGGTGCTTTCTCTAGCATTTTAACTTTTTACCACTGTCTAATATTTTAAAGAGCAACTGTCAGAAAACTACAACACTTCACTGTCTAGGTACATCAGTTTCTATCAATATCACACTATCAAATAGATGGAAGATGAAGCTTTTTATTGCCTGGTATAACCATCTGTGAATCGTCTTGTTGAAAAGCACGCGCACTTTTGGGAATTTTTTATGTCTTTTGTGGCATTTCAGTACCTGTTTCAGCTGAAGTGTTACAGTCACTTTGATAATAGAAGGCTTTCAGGTGTAGTAATGCTTCCTCAGGCAGCGTCCCGTCTTGGGAAAATACGGTCTGTGAAATGCTGATTGCATTCCTAAACATTCGACTCACATGTCTCAAAGGAGGCATGGTGAATTTCTTCGCTGTTTTTGAGAGAAATTTGATCATTTTCTTTTTTTTGTAACTCACTTTTTATTGCTTTTCAACAATGCAACGAAAGGACCAACATACATACATGAACCTGAACAATGACAAAAACAGACCAACACAATTCAACGAAAAAAACAACAAAAAAAGAACAAATATTACTCATACAGAGACACTTGCATAAATTAAACTAATATGCACACCAAAATAAATACATATGTTACAGACATACATACACATTCTCCACCCCACCACTTTTCAGGCTTTTGTCACAATCCAGACATGGTTTACTGTTAATTGTTTACATGAAAATCCATCAATCATTAGTGGAAGCAAAACATCTGGATCGATCAGGTTGAAGGACCGGACTTCGGTGGTTCTGTCTCCTTCGAAAGAAAATGTACACACCCTTACGGTGTTCTTCTCAGCATCGCGTTACCTTGGAAATGCGACGGGCAGCGGGGCTCTGCGGCCTTTAAGCCCTGAGTGATGTCATGGTCATTTTGCCGGAGGTTCAGCTTCTGGTTTTCCTTACATGCTTCTCTTCTGTTTGCATTATGTGGATGAGGTCCCAACACAACATCGCCACTGAGTGACATCACTGAAGGCAATTCATCTGGTTACATTCAGATTCCTCTGGAGCCACAAAAGGCTTTAAACTATGGAAATTCATTATCTGTTAATAAGTAATATTAAAAAAAACTAAAACTTATTTTAAGTAGGGTTAATCTATTATTACAATATAGGGGTTTACATACCATTTCATACCAGTATTATGGATTGCACTATAATCAGTTTTATCATAATTTATCTTCTAGATTGATTTTAAATCTACGCCCTCGCAATTAATTACATCTCCTCATTCCAGGCAACAACACATCTCTTTCAAAACATATTTACTGTTGCAAATTAGTTTTCCATTCAAGTAATTTCTCTGAGACGGGGGTTGAGATATTACACCTCTGGGCCAATCACATGCGGATACATGGATCCAATCAGGCGCTATTAAGTCAATCCAAGATATTGGAGTGTGTAAACAAAGGCAGAAGGTAGGCAACTTGTCTTTGATTACATAAACAGATCGTCTGCATGGATGGTGTATTCAGTTGGAGAATAAATTCAACAACTTGTTACATAGCTGCTTAACCACCACATGTTGGCTTAAGTCTTGATATTTTACTAAATTAAACCTCATTTCTGACATTTATGATTATTATTTATCCATCTCCCAGCAGCCTGATGTCGACTCTACGCTTTCATTTTTCTTCTTTACTTCACTTTCACAGACTTTTCTGAGGGTTCAACCGGATTTCATCATTATACTGTATAAACTTGGAAAATGGAAACTCGATATGTGTGCTTAAATTATTTCCATATTTTCCGTCTCCTTTTTTGAAAGTGCGAAGTCATAAAGTTAATACAGTGTTTCTGATTTAAAGACACATTAGTTTCTTATCATTTTCGGATAGGAGGTCGAAAAATTGGGATAACAGTAAAAAATTGGGTGAGATAGGACTCCTGCATGTCACTGCCGAATCTCTGCTGGCTGCCCAAAATTCATGATGGGGTGATATGATCCCCCCGCATGATAATGGAAAAAATTGGGCAGGGGTCATTATCTGTTTTCACTCCCTCTAAACCATCTGATTTCACTTTCCCAGCAGCAGGAACAGCAGGATAACACTGAGGGGAAATGTAATGAATGTTAAAAGGGGCAGTATGTAGTTTTGGAGAAGAAATTCAAACTCAGAATTTTAATATTTACAATATTAATGAGGTAATAATACAAACTCATAACTCCATAACTAAATAAACAAGCTGTTCTCAGAGGAAAATAAGGTCCACAGAACACTGTTTGAATCTAGAAAGGTGGCAGGGTCCGCCACATATAAACAAAGTAAAACAGTATCAAATTGTGTTGTCCTTTAAGGTCAGTTTGTTTATTCAGTCATGAAAACAAAGAGAGTTTGTTTATTTAGGCATAAAAATGAAGATCTTTCTCTTCTGGTTAAAATGTCTACCCATAAAAATACATAATGCTCCTTTAATTAAGATGGTGCTGATTACAGGGATGTTAATTTCATCCGGTCAGTTATAGGGACAAATCTGTGTTGTCAGAATCTAGGAGGAGTAAATCATTACAGATACTCGACGCTGAATTGCGGTTGAGTCTTCTGATCGGTGACAGTATCAAATGAATTCAGCAAAGATATTCATTCATCAGCTGCGACAAGAAAAAAGGCTGCAAGAAGACCTGCTCAGCAGAACAGAAAGACTTCAGTCTGACTGTAGCCTGCATAAAAAGAACAAACTGTATTCCTGCAAAATTATATCTGATTCGTAATAAGTTTGACATCAGTATAGGAAGAGTTTGACATTTCGGGATAAACGGTCATTCTGTTTCTTTCTAAGACTTAGAGAAGAAGATTGATACCACTGATGTCTGTGAGCCAGGTATGCCAGCATAGCTTAGCATGAAGACTTGAAGCAGAGGTAAACAGATTCAAGACTTAATACTTTATTGCAATTTGACATAGTAGAGAGGAATTTGCTTTAGTGAGCCCCCATAAAACAGTAAGAGTCTGTCTATCCCAAATCTTTATCCTATAAAGAGGAAGTAGGTGGGCGAGTGTAATTAAATGTAACATTAATAAAACCTTAAAGGTGCGAGATGTAACATTTTTTATTAAATAAACATTAAAATAGCGACTGAAGTCTGTATGCTAACCAGCTAGCCCTGGCTCGTCACGGTCCAAAGCTCACGTGCGGACCACTACACGCACCGCTAATCAAGCTAATTAGCTAACGTCAGCTACAGTTAGCTGTTACTCTGATAATATGCTGACCCCTATTTGTTTTGAGTACCACTTCAACAGCCGGCCAAAACTTACATATTGCACCTTTAATACATTACCTAACGGGTTAACATTTCTCAGATAGTTTTCCATCAGCAATGACGACAGAAAATCTCTGGTGGCAGAAGTCACATACTGTGCGATTAATCAAATTAACGCACATACTTATTTTATTTCACAGGCTGATTTCTCTTATTTAGACGATATTTGTTTATATTTTTCTACTTTCAGTCCAATTAATAAATGATTCAGTGTTTCTCGCACCAACGAGCTAACTAGATTTTTGTTCCCTGGTTAGTACGGAGGAGGCTTTGAAACAAGCTCACTAAATTAATAAAAATAAGACAAATCGAAATAAGGGAGCGTTTCTTTATAGATTTATTTTGGCGTCTGATCAAAACTTTTGAAAGGTAGAGTTCACAAGCTACTGGCCAAAAAGTTGGCAGTGCATCCATCTCCTGCTTTAAATATTCATTCGAGCTGCTTCCTTGTCAGGGCATCAAGTTGCCGGGATGCTTCACCACACAAACACAAAATGATATAAAGCATTTCCAACACATAATGAAACAACAATTTCAGCGCTTTATGTTCCTGAAAAACATCTGCTCTTCAATATACTCATCTATATCCATAATTGATGCTGTAAATTGCTGTGTGTCTGCGTAGTTTGCCGAATGAATGGTTTTTGTCGTCCCCCTTTTTTGTTTTTTTTATAACCGCCAGCGTTAATAGACACTTCTCAGCAATTTTATAACAATATGAGGCCTGACATCCGTCAAATGGCTTTTCAGAGTCGATCTCTGTGTTTTCAAACGACTTGAAGTGCACGATGCTTGAGTAGGGTTAACATCCTTAAAAGGAGTCAGATGACAGCATCAGTTATGAAGCCGACTTCTCCGTATGGGCACAGGTACCTGGCCTACTTATTGTGAATCATTTACGCTGTCTGCTGCAAAAATAGTCCTTAAAAAAAAAAAAAACAATCAAAGCTGGATGGTTGGGTGGCAACCGCCTGAGGGCAACAGACACAGAAAATCGTTGCATCAAAGACGAGTTCGAACTGGGCAGAGAATATTTAACTTTCTAATAGAGGGGAAATGTGGAAGTCGGTGTGAAAGACAGCATTTTGAAAAGTTGTCCGTCTAAATAAAGCAATCTGATATTCCAAGAGTTTAAAAATGAAAAAACAAGCATGTCGCTTTCATTACAGCTGCAAATTGGATAGTGGAATGCAGGCATGTGCCGCATGCACAAACATATCTCCGACAACTCGCAACCCGCTAAACATTTGGGCCTCATCTGAAGGTTTTCATTAATGGAAAACTCGAGGGAAATCTGCTCGCTGGCTAGGGCTCGTCTGACTTTCAGCCATATGCAGAAATGTTTACAGCTCAGCAGCAGCAGCAGCAGCGAGAGAAAGAGAGGAGAGAGGCGGGAGTGTGCATCACAATGCCCGCTACTGACGGCTTCATTAAAGATGCATCCTGTTTCTGTCTGGGTGCCTAAAGTAACAAATAGGAGCTCTGGGGAAATCTGGCCAAAAGAGTTTTCATGTGTTGGCGTTATGGAGATATATCTTCATCTGTCTGAGGGGAAATCTTCCGATCAGAACGGGAAATCTGACAGGATCATCTGCAAACCCACCGCTGTCCCTACGACGGACATGACAAGTATATTTAGAACGGTAATAAGGTTTTTACGTATTTTTCTTGGGTCCATTTTTCGGGTATAATCCCCAATTTCTGCTTGAACTGACAGACGTCACCATCACACGCTGACTTCTAGTGGATTGACGGGTCTATTACACACTTCAACAGTGCAAATATATTAAGAGTAACATCAGGTAACTACATCTTACAGGTCCAGAATGTCAGGGTAAGCAGGTGGCAGTTACAAGCAACATATTTGAAATGTCCTCAAAATTTACCTCGAGATTTATTGATAGTAACAGTAATAATTCAACTTTTACAGGTCAGTCACTTGAAGTATACTCCTTTAAACCATTTACTTCCTTTTTCCTATTACTAATTTATTTGCTTATGTGTTGTCTCAAAATATGAAAAGAGTGACATTTAACTTGAGTGGTGTGAAAACATTGTTATTAGCCCAGAGGAGGTAATTAAAATGGGAAATTAGTAACTTGATTCTTGATTATGACGCTGATTTTGTTGGTAAGTAGCAATTACTGTTGGCTAACTGTAATAAAATGACATTTAAGAAAATGGTCTCAGAGTTTAGCTGCTGAAGTGATAGAAACTGTCAGAATGTAAAAGGTTTTAAAAAATGACTTTCGTTCGCTGACCAGCAGAGGTTGGGCTAGTTAGAAATGAAGCTGCAACAACTCACTTTAATTTAGTGGCCTGCTCAGGGGAAGTTAGACAGAAACTAGATGAACATTAAGCTTTAACTACTCATTTCAATTTATCGGCCTGCTGAGAGGAAGTAAGACAGACACCAGTTGGAAATTAAAATGTCATGATCTGCAGAAGCCAAGCAGAGACCAGCTGGAAGTTTGCTGCCAATGTATTAAAGAAATGTCCAGCTATTTATTAACTGCTTATTGGAAAATGGCAGAATATTATTAGGAAGTCATCTTCGATACATTTTTGGGTAATTATTGTGGTAACTGGGGGCTCATTTCAAAGATTTACCAAATATGTTACTTGCTCATTACCACCTACTGACAATGACATCTGCAGACCTGTAAAAATAAAGGTTTTGAAGGTCTGACACAGATATAAAACAAAAACTGCTACAGTCAGAGACATTGTAAGGTTACTGAATAGATAACGTCACATCACGCTGGCGTTTCCTCGGACAGATCTCCTGTTTCATCGTGTACACAAAAGGGGCGGCTCAGGGGAAATCCTCTGACCATCACAGTCATTACAGGGGAGTGATTAAGAGAAATGAGCAGCCGTCGCCCAAACATCTGTGACAGCTCTGTCAGCCTTTTGGATCCTGTGAGGGGGGAACCCGAGTCAAAGTCATCACGTCCACCAGCTGTCACCACCGGGTTGCGTGCACTCCTGAGGTTGTGATATTTTTGATACCGCCGCCGGTGTCTGCGCCTCAGCATCCAATCAGACTCCTTCAGAATTTAGCCTTGTTTTTACCACTTTGGATGGTTTTTCAAATTTGATTTCGAGATAATACTTATCACGCCTTTGGCTCTAAGTTTAAGCCCAAATTGGCAGGATTGCAGCCATCTTGTCGAATAATCACAACACAATCCTATTGGCTTTCAGGATTTAAAAACAAGATGTCCCAATTGGCTTCAAAAGGCAGATTAAAAATCAACTAAGCCAAAAAATGCCAATCAAGGTCGTACTTTGGTTTGACTTGCTATCTATTCACTCGTTCCATGTTTTTCTGTGGGACTGAACTGAAAGGATTTTTCGGTGCACATGTTGTTTTGCTTTTATTTGATTCACACAACAGACCTTGAAAGAAACACAGTGCGAGCTAGTCCGGGGGGTTTCTTAATGGATAAGCAATGTGAGGCGGAAAAAACAAAATGTTTTCAGTCTTTTCCGCACAACCTCTGCTACGCGCCATCCCACGTCTCTGCCGTGCTTTTTCGCTTTAAAAGCCTTCAGAAATTTAGCGTACCTCAGTCAGGTGAAAATGCCGATCGACGCTGTGATGTGTCTCATCCTGCCGAGGTTTTTCTATTTGCATTTGAAATAAACTGCGAAAAACAAACCCGAGGCAGAATCAACACCAATCTTCTGGCAGCTGCTGCCTTGCAGAGTGCTCTCTCCGGATTCAGGAGAGGACGAGGCCAGATGCCAGAGGAGAAGCCCGAGACAAAACACTGTCGGAGCGCAGAGGTACAATGTTCAGAGCAGCGGTAACTGGGCCAGAGGGTGGCATTTTGTTGGATTCTCACCTTTTGACTCGATATTAAGATGCTTTCTGAATGTTGTGGACGTGGTATTTAATCTTGCATTTGACTGGTTTCATTTATTAGCAGTCAAGTTTTCAGGAATTTAGAGAAGTATTATTTTCAGGCTTCAGAATGTGGTCACAGGTTTTGATTTGACTGAAAGAGCCTCGAGATTGTGAAATTTAAAATGGCCTTAGCGAACCGTGGAAACACCTCTGAGTTTGTCATTTTCAGGGTCACGGGGGGGCTTAGAGTTCCAGCATGCACTGGGAAAAGCTCATTCAGTGGAAAATGGTGGTCTATGCGGAACGAGGCAGATATTCTGAACTTATCATCACACTCCCAGTGGGACAAGCTGCTCACAATATGGGGACAATGGCAGACGGAGACACATGGAAGGGCAGTTAGCTTGCTGTTGTAGCATGGTAGCTAACAGAGCTTAATGCTAGTTTGAGGCTACAGGGGGTAAATATATAAAATATATTGGTCATTTGCAGGCTTTGCTCCACTGTAAGTTACCGTTCCTAAAATCTTACTATTGTTTTTGACAAACGCAGGCTAATTTGTAGCTAGCCATTAGCTTTAATGGCTAAAATGACAACCAGGAGTTGCTAGGACATTTTATCAGCTGTAGTTAGCTAGTGTTAGCTAATTAGCTGATGCTAACTGCATTAGTTGGCTATACATTCAATTTGCAGCCAATGTTATGTATGGACACGATAGCTGAAAGAAAATGCTAATGGACTGAGGCTACGGCTAGGCT
Source organism: Pagrus major (assembly GCF_040436345.1). Taxonomy (NCBI): domain Eukaryota; kingdom Metazoa; phylum Chordata; class Actinopteri; order Spariformes; family Sparidae; genus Pagrus; species Pagrus major. Next base: position 10,362,423 of record NC_133238.1, read on the forward strand.
CACATAGTGGCTAAATTATGTAACTGCAGCGCCACACTGGCTAAAAAATAAAAATACACATGTTTACATTAAGAAAGAAGCAATAAAACTGTACTGTAATTTTTTTTGAGTGTCGCAACCGCATATTGTTAAGTCTATTTCATTCCTATTCACGTTAGCGGAGGGCTAAACTGGAAGTTAGCGGCTCGGCCAGCGGAAGTCTCAAGTGTACTGGTAATTTTATACCCAGAAGTCAAACTTTTTTGGGCCCCGCCTCAGACGCTGATCCAGTCCTCCTTACATAATTGTGATTAGATATATGTTTTTACATAACCTGTAGGCTAATCCTACCAGATACTGTAGTTTGCTAATGATATGCTCCTCGGATGTGACAGTAATGCTAGGTTAACACTGTAAGTTGTAAGCTAGTTAGCTAATGCTAATGTTTGCAGATAAACGCACCATTTTATTTGTTCATTCCAGTCTTTCCCTTGAGTTTTTGGTTTTGTTATACTAAATGAAAAGCTCAAGCTCTTTCTTTATGGAGCATCTCTCCAATTACAGCCCAGTGCACACCACTTCAGCATGTGGATAACCAAAGGAAGTAAACCAAGCTATTATGGACGCAAGTAGATCCAACACACCCGCCCCATATACCTTCTGTTCACTGTAAAATCGCTAAAATCTCCATTACAAGATTCGTCAAATACACTCAAAAGTACTTTGGGCTGTATGTATCTGTTTAAGCTAACTATTTGCTAAATGTTCTTGGAGACACAGAACACCCACATTGGGGATCTGGGCTGAAATGCCCACCGTGTTGATTGGAGTGCTCTTTTAAAGCCTCCGTTCAAGGCGCGTGATTGCATAATTGGACTGGTGCCACAAAACCCATATGTAAGAAGTGTGAAGGGTGCAATCATGTGAAGTGGAGAACCTTTAAACACACTGACTCATTTAAGAGCTGGAGTCTCTTTTTGTTATTCTTTTTTTTTTTTTTGCGTGTCTTCTTTTGAGCTCGCTCGAGTCAAATAAAATATTCAGGCTTCATCCCTGCGAGCTGAAGACACTCCGGATGGAATTTTTCTGAATGCACACTCTGCCTTACTCTTTTCTCTGTCTCTCTATATCTCCGTCACACACACACACACACACTCAAACATCCTCGCCACCCCTCCAATGCCACAAACATACACTGTTTGCCTCTGTGCTCTGTGTGCTACAGATAATCTTTATGAGGCAGAGACCCCATTGAGAGTATTTATAACCCAATCAGACGGGTATTCAGCCTTTTCTTCTCCTCTTTCCACTGTTTCTGCCCTTGCTTCTGTTAAAGCTGCTAAATCAACACATCAACGTTGAGATTCCACATCGGCCTCGCGTGTGTATGTGTATCCTGTACGTGGCAGCAGGTGGTAATCCTAAAAGAGAAAATGTAATCAAAAACTCGTCTCTTTGTTAACTGTAAACACACAAATGTGCGACGCGCGAAAGATGAAAAAGCTGTGTGTGCACATACGTACAAGCATGTGCCTTTCTACAGCTCCTTCGCTCGATAATCACAGTTGTCAACTGGAGATCTGTAACTCCAGATGGCAGACTTTGAGCTGAAATCTTGTTAGTTGCATGTCATTTCCCGGGGAGCTGCTCTGCCTTGTTGCTATTTATTTTGTCAGTGCTAGGTGACTGGAACATGCAGGTGTGTGTGTGTCTGATTCGTGATGTGAGAATCGCACCTTTAGTGAAATCTTGCCAGAAATGACAAGTCGCATCCCGAAGCTGCTGTGGATCTTAGTAGTGGAAATAACTACACGACGACGACGACGACGACAACAGGGTTTGAATATTCTTAGATCTGTTTGTGTTTGTACGTGTTCGGGAAAATTGGCTGGAGACGCAGTCGTGCCTCACTTGCTTTCATCTGAAGAAGTGGGTGGCTGTGTCCCAAGGATATATGTACATACAGTATATTGGTGTTTTGATATAAATTGGCAAAACTAAACGGTGTTAAATGGAAGGGAAGCATGGGCGTAGATTTCAGGGGGATTGAGGGGGACAGGTCCACATAAAACCACAAAAGTAGGAGAGGACTTTTATTTTGACGAACCGCTTGCCTCAAAGCGTTACTGCATTATATACCATGATATTTCTACCTGAGGTGTGTTTTCCTAAAGACGTTTACACTTTAAATTGCTGCAAATTGGTGCATAAAAATCACCAGAATGCAGGAAATGAAATTTACGCCCTTGAAGGGAAGAATAGAAGAAAAAAAAACTGCTGTATGTGAAAAGATAGATGAGCGATTCAGGAAATAGTGCCGCCTGCTCAAAAATTAGGAGTGTTTTCAGCGTGCCAAAAATAAAAAAGTTATTACAGTCTGGAGCTTTGTGAAAGTTGCCTGTACCTGCAGGTTTTTTATTACTTTTTAGGCTCGTAAAAAAAGTTGCCAATAACCTATTAGCAGTAAATTGTGGAAACGGTGATCAATATTAAAAAGAAACAAAAAAGACAAAAACAAGAAACCCTGTGGTTATACTGCCTTAACTAACCTGACACACCAGATGGTTCGTTACAGAGAGAATCACTGTGTCTTCACGCTAACGACCACAGTTTGGCTTCCAGGTAGACAACTGGGGGATGATTTGCAGGTAAGTTGTGTCTCTAAACTACTGTTAGTGTTGTTATTAACAAGATATGAAAGCATGAAACATGTATTTTAGATTAATACACACACACACACACACACACACACACACACACAGGTTATGGATGTACTTGTCTATACACCACAGCTTAACACTAATAGAGAATGTACAGGACAACTGAGCCCAGTGCCTCAGGCTGTTGGTAAAAGCTCTGCCCGGCCAGAAAACCATCAGAAGGACTTAAGTGTTCTCAGCGAGTAAAGTTTGGTTTATCTTTTGGAGTCCAAACATAAAAAAGAAAACATTTCACTGGAGTAACATTTGGAAAGGCAGTACTGTACGAATGGGGATTTTGACTTAATCAGGGGGAAAAATGAAGGGAAAAAGATCTCTCCTGAGCACATTCAAACCAAAAACAATGCTTCCTTTCATGTACATCATATGACTCAGCCGTGAAGATGAGCTTTAGGGTCGCAAGAGCCCGGCCGAGTGTGCACCTGCGCTATACGGAACATGCCTCTCGTCTGAAGAGCTGTTCGGCTCAGATCTGTGATCTCGTAAATAACAAATATCAGGAGGGAAGTGGGGGGCTGCAGAGTGGCTTCTGTTCCTGGATCTGCTGCTTCATTGATCGCAGAAGAAAGAAAGAGCGTGTGTGTGTGTGTTAGACAGGGTGGAAAGCGGGTTTTACATTGTGCATGCCATGAATCAGAGTTGACCATTGTCATCAGTAGTTGCTAATGGCCCCATCATTACATGTTAATACAGCTGTTGCAAGGCTGGGAAATTACAGGGAGGGAATCTAGCATGTCGTTTCTGAAGAGACTCCGATTTTAGTTGGTTTTTTTCGAGAGTCTTGGTCGGATTTGGGAGTTTCACTTAATGTGGACAGCCCTGTGGGGAATGTGCGCGAGTTGCGTAATCCTCGCGATTAACCATCTCGGACGCACCTCGCTGTGCGCAAGGCGGTTCTTTTTTGTTGCCGTTAATCTTTCAAATGACATGACAGGAGGCTGTCGATGAATTGGCTCGTAATTTCCACCCAGTCTTCAGAGAATATGTAAAAATGAGGTCATAAACAAGGTGGTTATGGCTGATCGGAGGTATGGAGTCTGGTATAAATCCTAGGAGCTGTAATTAAAATTGAATGAGACAGGAATATTGAGAGGAGGACACGCAGGAAAACAGAGCACCGGCTTAAATTCGCGCTGTACCTGACAAACAGCAATCTATGAAAATGTGCAGTGGTGGGGGTTAAAAATAAATTACAGACATTACAATGACGAGGAATCCCCTTTTTATCTGCTTGACATTCAAAATGGATTGAATGATTTCTCGCAGGAGACATATCGCTTTTTCTTGAACGTTGAATATTTCAACACTCATTGCATTTCTGATGGTGCAAACAAGACAGGAGATGAAACAGATGACATGTGGCAAAGGTCAAAGCTTCCTGCTGGGAGTAGCTGAGCTGTTTTCATTCAATTATCAGAGCTAAACTGTTTGCCGCAGTGCTCTGGATGGAACATGAAGGACTGCTGGCAAAATATCTCCGTCTAATCGTGAACATGTTCCTCGGTGGAACTGGTTGATCTTTTCATGTTCTTTTTTCAACTTGTCTGCAAAATATTCAGTCGTTTAAACAGATTTAAGTTTGAATTAGTTTCAGTACTTGATGTTCTTTATAACAGAAGCAATCAACTTTCTTAACTTCATTATCTTAAATAAGTCACTTTTAAGATAACAAATAACACATTTTTCGTCTTACGAATCAAAAGTTGGATTGAGAAGTAATGAAACACACTATTGCTCAGTAGTCTGCTGTCACTCCCAATGTGTCAAAGACAGCAGTGTGGTCAGTAGTAGGGTGGGTCGTACGTGGACTTTCCTCCAGGGACCAGCGTTCATGTCCCATCTGTGACCAAGAGTCAAGAGTAATTTGTCTTCAATTCATGTTACGTAATTGAGTTAACATACGTATATGATGTAACTTATGTTATGAGACTGAATGTGGTTCATTTAACACTAAGAAAGATCTTTAACTAAACCCAACCAAGTAGTTTTGGGGCCTGAACCTAACTTAAGTGAGTCTAAAAGTCATAATATGACACAATATGTGAACTGCTTGTCGGCAAGCCTTACTTTGCAAAGTGTAACTGGACATTGCATCCTACATATCATTGCTAACTTGACTGTGGAGTCCTTCATGTGCATAAACTGACATTATAGGGTTAGGTAGAGCGTCATAGTTTGAAGCTGAAGGCCACTGACCAAGCTGCCGTATTTGACGAGCTGGGAGTGAGAACGTATTGTCAGTCCACTTATTTTTTGTTATGGTGGTTAATGTTAGCAAACCTTATACCGTACCACTATTGTACAGCAGACAAAAATGTAAAGCCAATTCAAGAGCAATCCTGTTTTATAGTGCCCCTCGATCTTTCCGTGTGACTCCTGCTGTGAGTCGTTCACCTCTACCAAACCTGGCTGAACCTTTGGTAAACAAACAAAAATAACAACAGCCTTCCTTGTTCCCATTAGACTCTTCAATCCATAATTCATTTGATCTGTAATTCTGTTCTGAGTGCTGTTACAGTATGTGGACCAGTCTGTGGGGCTTTGTAATGTCAGGTGTGTGTATGTGTGTGTTATAGGAGGTTTGGGGTCTGACAGAGCTCGCATATAAAATTCTCCAACAGGCGATAAATGACATTTACATCCGTTCAATAATGGATGGAGCGGGATATAGGATGCACAGTGGCCTAGTTACACTGGTAAAGATGGATCTAACTTTAACGAGGGTGTCTGAAGACGTCTTTGTTGATTCTGGCTTTGGATTCATCTTTGACGGACGACATACTGATCCATTACACATGTAACCATTGTTGGAGAATGGTTTTCTCATTTCACATTTTTGTCATTCTCAGAGGATTAAGAGTTCTCTGTTGCAGTTTACACATTTGCTTGCATATTAACTGCACTAGAAGGATCTGCATTATTAGTGCAATTGGATTAATGGATTCTTCAGCACATACGTAGGCAGCATCAAGCCCCCTGAAGTGCACTGGGCTCTGAAGCCAATTCAACATAATGGCCAAACCAAGTAATTAATACGTTAAGTGATGCACGCAGGCCAAAAAAAGACTCCTCGCATGAGCTTACATGAGCTGTCACAACCAAAACCAGAATTTTTGAACAATTCGGTCTCATGACATTTGGAAAATCTAAAGCCACGTTTCATTTTATCCTCTAGTGCGCACACACTGTGGGCTGCACAATGTGGGAGTATTGCAGAAGAACCAGGTAATTTTATACCCAGGAAAAAAAAAAAAAACGTTTTCTGGCCTCATGCGCCACTGAGAAACTTTTCAGCCCAGTTGCCAGGATCAAATATTGGCACTTCTTCATTTATGCAACCACTGATACATATGTGAATGTATCAGTGGTGTATTTTCACTGAAAAATTAACCTGTCACCTGTCAGAGCAACAGCCTCACACACACCTACAGGACCTAATGATCATTCTTTATGAATGTTCAACTACCTGGGTATTGAAAGTGGATATAATATTCAGACTACATCGAGCTGGTACAGCCCCATTATCTTTTGCATCAAGGCCTCAGCAGCTTTACCTCTCTGAGAGAGCTGTAAAGATTGAGGGCTGATTACCCTCACAGGAATGGCAGTTTAATCATCAATGGTGCTCCTCCTCTTCACTCTCGTCTCATTTTTTCTTGGTCGATATTAGAATTGACTACTGAGAATGAATAGGGCTTGGGTAAGAGATGCCTTTTAGAAAAAGATATTTCTTTACGGTTAGATGGGATCCTCGCGGGGATACGGCCTTTCTCACTCACAGGTGACTTCAAACTGTAGACAATACAGACAACATGAGCTTCTGTCCCCAAAGTAACTAAACAGAAAACCTACACTCAGTTACTTTTGATCAATTTCTGATGTTTTGTCTTCAGAACAGTTATCTTTTGATTTCCCAGAATGCCAAACAACAAGCAGAGAAGAGTGGGTTTGTTCAGTTGAGAAAAAGTTCTGGCTGTATGACCAACATGGGTTAGAACTTGTAGATATAATCTATACTGAAGCAGACAGAGGTGAAAGTGTTAATCCTATGAACCCTGCAGTGTTACTGGCACTCAATACTGTGAACCTGTGTTCATCAGTGAGGTGTCAGAGGCTCATCTGGTGTTGTTAGCTCAATACTGCCTATCCAAATGTGTTTTAAGTTTTGATTTATTCATTTTCAGCGAAGGCAGGAGAAAAAAAAACTGCTTTCTCAACCACCAGTGTAAAATGGGGCACTAGTAGCCCAGAGGTTACAGAAGCAGGCTTGTGCCTGGAAGGCTGCACTTGGAAATCCCTTAAAAAATAGAGAGAGAAGATGAATGAGCAGCACTCTTCTGTCCTCCAGCCAATATACTGCCGCAAGGTCCTAAAGCAAGGCACTTCGATTGGAGCTGCCTTCCAACTGGGTCAGACTAGAATCTATGAACCTGAATGAATATGAAACCAAAAACAATGCTTGGCTGATTAGTTCCTACATGGGGAGGATGTAGGAAAACAGAAATGATTTTAAAATCATGTGAAAGGTGAAGTTTGCCCTGTGAAGGAATACTTTGAAATACGCTCACTTGCTTTCCTGCCAAGATTAGACAAGAAGATCGATACCACTCTTGTTTGTTGAAAAATTTCAGGCTCCGGCAGGCAGCTAGTTAGCTTAGCTAGCTAGACATTAGCAATACATTTACTTGCTGTAGCTTGTCCATATAAAAATGAGTTTACATGTCAATTAGTGAGCTTTGCAGGTGCTAGTAGGTAGATTTTGTCAGAGCCAGGCTAGCTGTTTCCCCATTTACAGTCTTTATGTTAAGACCAACACAATTCAACGAAAAAAAACAAAAACAAAACAAAAACAAAAAAAGAACAAATATTACTCATACAGAGACACTTGCATAAATGAAACTAATATGCACACCAAAATAAATACATATGTTACATACATACATACACATTCTCCACCCCACCACTTTTCAGGCTTTTGTCACAATCCAGACATAGTTTACTGTTAATTGTTTACATGAAAATCCATCAATATAGCTTCCCCAATCAACCATCTAGTATGAAAGTCATGTATGGACCCCATGTTTTCATAAATATCTCCTCCCTATTGTTCAGCCTAAAAATCAGTTGTTCATAGCCGGCTATTTTAGTCATTTCTCCCATCCATTCATTAAATGGGATAATACTTTTTGACTTCCAGTGTCTGAGAACGATCCTACATCCCGTAGTAAGGGCCAACCTACACCATTGAGTTTGCTGGGATGACAACTCTACTCCCTCTGTTATTATGCCCAAAATACATAAAGCGGGGCTCTAGGATAAGTCTGTCCTGAATACTTTGTTGATGAGTAATATTATTTTTTCCCATAGGTTGTGTGTCATTTCACACTCATACAACATGTGTAAAAGAGTTCCTCTACTCCTCCCACATCTCCAGCACATGTCGGATTCACAGAGCTTTAGTCTTGCCATCTTACAGGGAGTCCAATACATCCTATGTATGATTTTATATGTAATTAAGCGGGTCTGTACCTCTCTAGATGTCTTATACCAGCATCCGATTATTTCCTTCCACTTCTCCATTATTATCTCGCCCTGCAAATCTGCTTTCCATGCTCTCTTGAGACCCTCTGGTTTTGGTGGGTGAGATTGTCTCATAAGACTATAATATCTAGATGCTCCACCTCTAGCCCCCTGATCTCCCTGTACTAGTTTTTGTAGCTCTGTTTGAGGCAACAGGGGGAGTTTCCGTTGTCCAGACATTATACAGCTTCTTAATTGCAAATATTTCCAAAAGTCTCGTTTAGGGATTCCATATTTAGTTACCATTTGTGTAAAACCCATAAAATTATCACCCTCAAAAACATCTCCAATAAAAATAATCCCTGCTTCCGACCACGACTTCCAATAAAGAGTTTTTTTACCCACTTTCAGTAGCTTGTTGTGCCACTGAGATGTCCTTCTAGTAAAAGAAGGGTTTAGACTAATAAGACGATGTGATGCTTGCCAGGTTTCTCTTGCAAACAACAATAATGGATTCCGAGTTGGAATTTCTCCCCCATTTTGTGAGATAAAAGCCAGTAATGGGATTGGTTCAGTAAGTTCTTTTTCAATCAAGACCCAACCCGGAGCTTGGTCCTCTGTAATATTTATTTTGGCCAATTGATTAAGAGAAAATGCATAGTGGTACCAGTCCACTCTTGGCAGGTTGAGGCCTCCGTCCTCCTTTGCAGCACACATTTTAATTCTAGTTATAGACATTTTTAAGATATTTTGTGTGACATGTTGAACGCTGAATGTTGGATGGGATGTAAACCAAGAGCAATGTGTAACGTGCAGAATTGCCTCAAACATAAGATAAGAAACAGATCTGTAGCCTGACAGTCTATTTCAAACTCCAAAAATACAATTAAAGCCGTTTTCCGCCTTTGATTGATGGAAGCAGCGTGACGTTCCAGTAATTAATTACTTCAAATACAAGTCATTTGCATGAAAAATGAGGATCTTTTATTATATTTATCAAGAATCGGAGAATCCCTACCCTATAATTGAATGTTGGATGTCAGAAAGTTTTGGTGTGAATCGTGGAGAGACGGATCAAACATTTCCCGCTGTGGGAGAAATGAGTGACAGATGACACGACGAGGAAACACTTGTGCGTGTTTCGGTGTGTGTTGAAGAAGTGGCGGGGGTTAAATGCGAGGGTAAATGAAGGGATTGGGGTGAAAGTGAGACGATGGGAAACAGGAGGGAGCTAGGGAACCGAAATAGAGTGGAAGAGGGTAGCGAGGGACCGAGGAGACTTGCGAGGGCGATGGCGGAGGGAGAAAAGTCTAAGCGGGAGATAAGGGAAGGAGAGACAGAGGAGGAGGGAGGGGGAGATGGAGAAGGAAGGACAGAGAGAGATAGAGAAAGGGAGAGATAAGGGCTGGCAGTTAACAGGGGCAGCCTGCTGATGTGGATAGCTCGGGGAAAACACGTCTAAGCACAGCAACTCCCCTGCCTGAAACTCATATACCCTACAAAGGTAGCCATAGCAGCAAAAGGTACAAAAAATGTGCCAACACTGGTTTTTCTTTTTCCCAAACCATACATTGCTTTTTCAGCAAGAAATAAAAGCCTTTCAGGGCCAGCTTTGCATGCAATTTCACATCGAGTCTGTAAAAAGATAGAAGATGTTATCCCCGTTTAGCTGTTCATCAAAGACGTCGACTGATGAATGTGCTTCAGCCGTCTCAATTACCCCTTTAACCCAGCGCGAGCTGCGACACCAAAAAGCTATCTGTTTTCATGCTTATTGTGAATAAATTGAAATAACAGAAATGTGAGAAGACACGCCTAATAAGTTTCAAATTGTGTATGAAAAAAAAACTTGCAGTCAATTTCACAAATTTACAAAAAACCAAAACATGCTAATTTATGAAAATAAATAAATTTTACGCTCGGCTGGGGTGGAAAGGAGCGAGAAAAGTTTGAGAAAAACAATAGGGAATAAATAACACCGCGGCGCTGAATCACTCAGAAGGAAAAGAGGTGCTTTTCCACTAGATGTTTTATAATTGCTTTTTAAATTCAATTTGACTCACTGCCTGTGGGACAGGGAAAGGTAGACCTTTACTGTGGGGTTTTAATGTTTTAGGTTTTTTCTGCCGTTAAGTGGTGGAAGGCTAATTGGTTCACCACTGGAACCAGCAAACAACTCTTTTAGTAAGTACTGTAGATGTTAGTGGCAAAATAAAGTACTGAATTCCCAGCAGAAACAGGCTGGGAATACATGGAAATACACCTTTAGTTGATATGGTATACCTATGCTAATGCAGCAGATATGAAGCAACATCACCATTGGTGTGTTCCTGTGTCTGTTCACCAGCAAGTTGCTAACCTTGTTGTTTGGTGCTGCGCAGGTAGTGTTCTAACATGTTTCTTGTAACCCAAAAAAATAATCTTCTCCTAAACCCAACCAACCAATTAGTTTTGGTTCCTGAACCTAACCAAACTGCAACCATTTCACAACATCAACAGTCCAAAACTCACATTATGTGAAATGTTTCTAAGCTAGTTTTATTTTGAAAGTCTAAGCAAACTTTATTCATTACTGCTAATAATAATATTTGCTAACCCGTGCAAAACTGACACAAGAGCGTTATGTATAAAGCTGCAGACCAGAAACCAAAACAATGAGCTGAAAGACAATAAAATGCTTAAGGGGATCTACGTCTGATGATAATTCTCTGTGGCTTCATCACCTTTCATTTTAATAAAAGAATACTGATTATAGCAGCTTTTAAACTAGTTAACTAACCACTCTATTGGTGTTTGAGGATAAACAACGTCATCCACAAGCACAACCCAACTCTTGTTTACGCTAGCTCGTATAGAAACAGAGCTCAGGCGGCAGGAGCAGTTAAGAGACGAGCAGTTTAGACAGGAGCATTTATCATGCAGAGGTGCAATCAGGCTTAGCTCCTAAGTGGCACTGACAGAAAAAAGGGGATAATTACTGGGAAAGCCTGTTGTGTGTGTTTACGTGTGTGTCTGTCTGCTGTTTGTAGGCATGTTCGAGGGGAGGACAGTGTGTCTCAACAACGCAGCCCACCACATATCAGCGGTATGTCATATTTGTTGCACTCCTAGGAGTATTCTGTGAAAGCGTTGTCATCTACCTGCTTCTTTTTTACACCTCACCAACTTATTTGGGATATGAATTTTACATGTGCACGGAGAGAGGGATTACAATTGCAACTGCATTAATAACATCAAGAGCAGAGAGTTTCTGGTATGGAAAAGTGCAAGTCAAGGCCTTTATGGAAACTTCCACACTTCTTAAGGCTGTGCAGTGAAGTGCAGTGCATTCTGGTCAATTGAAGCTGACAGTAGAGAAATTGGTACCTCTACCTGCTCCGAGGACTGGCACCCGAACCTGACACTTTTACTGCAGATGTTTTTAGCTGTGTTTGGAAATAAACTACACCACAATAGAGCAAAAAAGACCAGGAGAACAAGGTTTATCACCAACAGTTAATAGTTTAGGTACTCCAGCGATCTAGAATTATATTTCCATAAAGTTGGGGGAATTGCGAGACAACATGTCGTCCTACCAAAACAACTGAAAAGGGTCAATGTCTCCAAAAATGACACGTGACCATTGGACCCTACCAGCGACATTGTGCTGGACCTTGGTTTTCACTTGGTTAACATGAAATGGTCAGTTTGGTTAGGTTTAGGCACTAAAACTACGGGGTTAGGTTTAGGAAAAGATCATGTTTGGGTTAAGTATGTTATGTAAATTTAAAATTAGTCGAGGTTAACTTGGTTTGACATGGGACACCAAAAGCGGTCACCTGTTTGTGGTCACATTTGGCTAGGTTTAGGTACTAAAACTACTTATGAGGTTTAGGAAAAGATCAACGTTTCTTTAGTTACGTTATTTACATAAGTTAAGTACGGTACATCATCTAAAATTGCTCAACGTTAACTTTTGGTTCACACATGACACCAGCAGCGTCCTCTTTTAGTAAAAGCCTTGTTTAGTTTGGCCCTCTGATCCAGTCTTTGTCAATCGCTTAACAATAAATGTAAAAATTGGTTGTAATAAGCTGCTTACAATGACGAGCAAAACGGCCGTTTTTCTGGGGACGGACTGAAGATGCAGATTTGAAAGCGAGTGGTCAAAATCTGAGATATTTAAAGGTATTTTTGCCAAAGTATGAGCCACGCTTGGATCCATAATGCAACTCAATAGCATCTGTCATGAGAGCTTCCCTGCCTGTTAAGCACCCTCATTTTTCTAAGCAAACTCTTTTGTATAGAATGTTGTCTGTTCAATATTTGTGAAACATTCAAGCCTAACTTAATGCTGTTTTGACTCCAAATAGTAGCACTATCCATGACCTGTAAATGTATCTTTCTATCTTCTTCTCTTGTCCTTATCTTTAATAATGGAGGATTTGTTGTTTAATATCTACAAAATTGGACACTTGAGCTCCATTTTATTGTGAAGAAGCAAACTTCATGAGCATATGGATGCACATTTGCCAAGTCTGAGGCTGACATCTGCTCCTGAACATGTTATTTTTCCAAACTACATTGGGTGATATTCAACATTTTCGAGTCACCCACAACTTCATCTGTCTGCAACTTGCTCAGACAACTATATGATATATGTTTGTTCCATCTCTTCTTGCATCTCTTTCTGTCCACCTGCCGTGTTTGTGTGATATTTTCTATTCATCCTCCATGTTTTCCTGCTTTTTGTTTTGATTGTCTTCCCCCTGGTAGCCCGGTTTAATTCGACCATGCATGACAAGTGAAACAGAACTAATTTTCTGGGGAGCAGAGTGACGCTGCAGCAGAAGCAGCGCAGGACTCAGGGCTAAAAGCAGGGCTTGTACATCTTTATTTTGAGCAGTTTTTTGGGGAAAGGAATCCCTTCTTCGAAAAAAAAGGAGGAAGAATTTGAAGAGTGGCGAACTGCGTGATGTTGCTCCCTCATGTAAACTGGCTTAAATAAATCATGTCTCCTCTGAAAGGTTTGACGCTATTACCAAAGCTTTGGCTGTGCAGAGAAAAGAAGACCTCTCTGCTATCCTCTTCCTCTATCTGTTTCTCTATCCATATCCATGTATCAGCTGTATTTATCTGCATCCACATAAATCAGTCATCGTAGCTCAACATCTGTCCATCTCCCTCTCTCTTCTTGCCATCACTGCTCACTCTCCCAGCGGAGGTGAAAAAAAAAGGGAATCCTTCAACGAAGCGCCAGCAAACAAGCTGCCCATGACATCACAGGAACAAAGCTAGTAGAGTGGGCAGCTAACTGATGTCAAACTTAATAGCTGAAGGACAGGTTTAATCTTCCCCATGAAAGTTTCATAGCTAACACTTAAGTCTGCTGTGTTGAAGGATGTTGTTTAACCAACTGCAAAGCACCAGCTCTCAGGACGGTTATCCACAAAAGACTGTTTGATATGTTTGAGTCTGACAATGCTGCAAGTCTGCAGAACTTAGAAGAATTTAGCAAGATGAAAAATGTTAGAGGAGTAGCAACATTTTTGGAAATATGCGTATTTGCTTTCTTTAAGTTGAGAAGATTGGACCACTCCGTCATTTGGATATGAAGCTACAGCCATCAGCCGGTTAGCTTAACTTAGCTTAAAGACTGGATGTAGGGGGAAACAGCTACCTCTAAAACTAGCAAGTTTTATATTGTTTGCCTGTATACATATACCTGTCTACACGTCTGTATAACTTATGTTGCTGGAAAGCTAACCACCAACCCAGCAGCCAGCCAGGACAAGTCAGGGGGAAAAAAGGCTATTAGAACTAATGAGCTTGCTAGCAATGAATACAAATACTATAAAAGGAAAAGGTGCAACGCAGCTAATTAGTTATGATAGCTTCCTCCATTTTGAATTCTCCAGCTCTTCGTACCGTTAAAGGTCAACACTGTCGCAATGTCTTGCTATTGGTCAACAAACTATTTCACCAAAGCTGAACTGGACACAACTATTTTGTGTGGATTTACTTCACCCCCACGAGCAAATCCAATTAGTGATTCAACTGGAATTAACTGATTATGCTTGAGCTTTGCTGTTATTGTTTTTAATGCTGGTGTGACCAGACTTTAACAGTCTTGTGTAAGAAGATTTAAGGAAGTAATTGCGGTACAAACCTTTGTAAAACCAGTTTTAAGTTGACTGAAGATGACTTTTGGATGGCGACCAACCCAACCTACAATCCCCAAGTGTCAGTATTTGACGAGTTGGGAATGAGACTCAAAAATCAACTTCCTTACAAAGCGGACCTTTAAATAAACACCATTTAACACTAACAACATTGTAAATTCTGAGCTTTAGACCTGCTGCTCGTGGATATAAAAACTTCGACCACGTTAGGCTAGCTGGTTCCCCCACATCAAGTCTTTCTGCTTTCTCCTACTTGTAGCTTCATAGTTAGATACATAGATCTTCTCATCTAACTCAGTGCCAAAAAAGCAAATCAATGTATGTCCAAAAATTGCCATCTCCAAATTTGTGAGCTTAAAACTTAGATTTACATCCAGCAGCCTAAATTACTCAATTCTCAATTACAAATGTTCCTACAAACAAGAATGGGAAAGGCATCATTTCAGACACGGGTCTATTCTGTGAACTCTGACTCTATGTCTTCACCAAACTTCTCGAAACAGAGCGAGCGTTTACCCTTCTGCCACTAAGTGTAGTGCATCAGCAAATGCACCGTGTTGCTGTTCTGTAATGGAAGAAGCAGGAATAGCTGAGAGGTCTTCCTCCACTGTCTGTGTGTCTGTGAGAGCTGGAGGATTTTAAATATGAATAAATACTCAGAATAAATACTCAGAACAGAACATATAGCTGTAACATGTTCTGTGTCAGAACATGGGCAGAAAAGGGTTTTCCTGCATCACCCAGTTCCTGTGTGTGTGATTCTGCTTGTGTTTATTTGCCAGAAAATGAGTCAGAGAGGCAGGCAGGAAAAAAAAGCACATACATGCATATCATTGTATTTTTAGATTTAATGGTGTAGTGAAAGCTTTGAAAATAATTATTGGGAGCCAGGAGGGGTGAGTAAGGGTAGAAGAGCAGGTGTTAATTGCGTCTTTTCTGAGGGTTGAGCTACAGTGTGTGATTTTTTTGCAAGCGCTGCCTGTCTTCCTGAGTGCAACATGCCTTAATTGCTCATTGTTGTTGGCAGGAGGAAACATGCAAATGAAAATGCCATTTGGAAACCTTTGGAATACGGTCTGTGACTGGGTGCACTCCCTGTTTCTGTCATACGCCGCTTTGCTGCTCGGGGGAAAAGTAAATGCCAATTAATATAGTTTCCGGTGTACGTGTGCTCGCTTTGCTAAAGCTTGTTTTGTATCTTTGCAGGACTGACCCAGAATATTTAAAAAGAATAACACCACATTGGATTTGGTGGTGTTAACACACCGAGGTCTGATTGGAAAACATCCATTCTGAGGTAAAAACATCCTTAAGATGATAATCTTGTGAAGCTGTAGGTACAATATTGACATACAATCTCCTTATGAAGATGTTTTTGCTAACATGTTTATGCTTATTTAGACATCCACCAGACATAGAGCAACATTTGTATACTTTGGTATTTATTAGCATTTATTTGGAGTCATGTTTTTGGCCAACTCATTAATGTAAATCCAATATTCACTCTTTTTTAGCTCGGTTTTAGGTCTCTACCAACTCCTGGGGGAAATATCCAACTATTTGCTGCTAAATTCACCATTATGTTCACTAGCTAGTTGCTGACTTTGTCAGTTTGCTGAGCAGTGCGTCTATCAGAGATTTTTCACCAAAAATAATTTTTATGCTGCTGCTGAGAGCTGCGAGACGGAAACAAAGCGGTAAAGCTGCAGTCTGGGAAACCAAAACAAGGAGCTGAAAGATGCTAAAGCTTAACACAATACAACCCCAGCTCAAGCTGTGCGTTGGCCTTGCAACCAGTTTGCAAGGTTGGGGTAAAGACACAGGAACACACCTAGTTTTAAACTTAATCAAAGACTTGATAATTTTATGAATTTTATATTCATCACTATAAGCTAACACTTTCATATTACTTCATTTGATCCTTTTTTGTTGTAAACACAATAATCAACAGAAAACCTTTTTCATTTTGATGTGAATTTTTGAGATATAAAACAACAATATTGTCTCTTGTATCCAGGTTATTAAAGCTTTTGCAGTGAGTGTCTTTTCTAGCTTAGAGGAAGTTTAATTTTACATTTTCAGTTTGTTTGGATGAAAAAAAAAACAAAAGACAGAATCAAATTATCAGTGACAGCCACCACTGAAAACATGTTAACAAAGAAAATATCAGCAAGCATTTCTAAAAAGAAAAATTCACTTATTTTCAGCTGTTTATAAACTTTATTGCTCTACAGGAGATGACAGGTTATAGCTGCCAACAACGCCTGGAGATCCCATTTGTACAGCGTTCCCCCGTCTGTGCTGTGGAGTCATGCACACTCGCCCACAGGCTGAACTGCTGTGTAAATAACAACTAAAATAAAAGAGACTGTTGAGCTGCTGATGATGTGCTTACTCGCTTTATGCTGGGATTGCATCATGAAAACATCAGCTGTTGCATTTCGTTCGCCCACCAGATTCCACCAGCCGCCACGAGCAGCTGATCTGTAGCCAGCGAACAAGACCCGAAAAGATAGATTGCAGTCATGACTTACATGCAGCGCCTCGCCTCTGCTGGAACAATTCTCTCGAAAGTCAGTGCTGTGCAGACAGAGCTGAAACTCATATTATGCCCTGAAAGCAAGCCAAACCATAAATAACAAGTGGCAAAATGTCCAAAATGAAAATAAGTGGGGGGAAAAAAATCCCATTTGACATTCAGGAAACAATTACTTTGGTATAGAAGCCAGGTTACACATTGAACGTGACCAGTTTATCAAAAAGTCCCTCTGTCCACTCCACAGAAGACTTTTAATGGATATGAGCTGTTAAAATAGTTGTATACCCTCTCTTCATAGGTAATAATAGTATTGAAACTATTGCGATACTATAAATAAAAAGGCAGGCTGTCAGGTCCACTTGAAGATAATTGACTAGGTGCTGCTGAACCCTCCAAACAATAACGCGTTATTGAAAACATGAGGCAGTAATCAGCAGACGAGTGTATTTGTCATGCACGTAAAATCTGCGTGGAAATAGATAAAATGTTCACAGGGAATGTTTCCTGAGAAAACACTCGCCGGAGCTTTGAGTTCATCAGCACACCAGCCGCGAGAACACACAGTCCAGTTGTCCTCCCTCTTCCTGCCTGAGCAGAATGGACATGTATTTTCAGTTCTCGTCAAAAATAGCATGAGGCCTGTTACACTCCAGAGGACCAAATAGTAGGATGCAGTTTCTCAGCTCATTATAGAGCGACAGTGTGCCTTATTGGTGTCACACAGCTACACCTTGGAGAGCTCACACCCCAGACAGCATTCTTTTCTTGAAGTGTGCAAAGTATACATTCATTTAAACTTTAACTATCCAGGGAGCATTTGGTAGGCAACAGAAGTCTTTTACAGCTGGTGACTAAGCAGGTGGTCTGATCAAGAGCTTATTTGATCACTGTTAAAGTGCCCATACGCTTCAAATTATCTCACCTTACCCTCGAACGTCAGTTTTGCAAGTGAAGGGCTCCGCGGTCGAGTTAGGAACAAAAACTACCTGCAACATGCGGTCAGAAACATTTTAGATATAATTATCTATTGTGAGTTTTGGACTGCTAGGTTTAGGCACAACAACTACTCAGTTAGGGTTAGGCACAACAACTACTCAGGTAGGTTTAGGCACAAAAACTATTCAGTTGGATTTAGGCACAAAAACTACTCAGTTAGGTTTAGGCACAACAACTACTCAGTTGGGTTGAGGCACAACAACTACTCAGTTAGGTTTAGGGAAACATCCTGCTTTGTGATACAATAACGTTAAGTCAAGTCACTTATGAAAAAACCTCAGGGTGCCATAACATTTGTCGGATTACAAAATTTTCTTTCTTCTTAGTGTGGTCCGCCTCAGTGGAAATGAGACCACTCTGCTGCCCATCAGTGTACTATTTCTCTACATGAATCCACAAGAGTATTTTTCTCTAACAGCGGCTTTGTTCAACTTGTTATTTTCCCACACAAACCGAGAACATCGAGTTTGCAGCAATTAATTTTGCAGCCAGCATGTGACACACTCACACTCTCTAAAGGAAGTAGAGAAAATGAACTCTTAACACCTCAGTGGGGTCTCTAAGGTGCGAGACAATTTGCAGCGCTCTGACTAGCACTGGTAAGCTAAAAGGGTAACAATTAAGGTAAACAGGTCTGAGTTTGTGCAGCCTGTTGTTTGCTTAATCTGAGAACAGGTGTGAATCGCAGTAGTTAGAATGGAGAGGAATAGGTAATTTTCACACTAGTAAGACCTGTGCTGTTGAGTTATTTTCAGCAGGACTGATTCAGGCCAGAGAGCTGAATGAGAATTGTGATATCTTCATGCTACTTCCAACTTATTACACTAGGTACCAATATATTGATCACATCAAACCCAAAATTATATTATTTTCCACCGCAAGGCAGCACCACCGACCAACTGACTCTCTGCCTAGCTTTAAACGTTCAGAGAGACGGGGACAGAGAGAAGTTCAACATTGAAACATCCAGCACTGGTCTTGTTTAGATAAATAATGGCATCACATTGGCCATCAAATATTATTCTTGGCTGTAGAACCCAAAATGTTTTGGCCATTCTAACTGCATGGCTTCATGGATTGTAATGCTCGTCTTTCAGTCAAATATTGCTTTTAAGATAGCTTAACATCTTTGAATGATTTGCCATGGAATTTTGTACAGACATTCATGGTCCCCAAACAACGTATCAATGTCTTTAGGGATCCTCTGACTTTTCCTGTAGCTAAGTCCAGTACTTTGGATTTTGACCTAATTCCTACAAAACTAATTACATTCCCATCAGCCTCAACTGTACTTTTAAGTGTAGTTCTAAAGAGCAAATGTTAGCATGCTATCACACTGAACTAAGACGTTGGGGAAAAAACTATGACGCTCTATGTACCCCTCTAGCCTAAGTTTTGCACTCGAATGTCTCTGCAGGCAAGTTAACCAACCAACCCAACCTTGCCCAGACTTGAAAAGCTTTAAGAGGAGTTTCTAGGCACTAAAATAATCTCAACTGCCTCCACCATAATCTAGTCCAACATCCACGTCACTGCAGCTGCTCCATCATATGGGTTAGACCCCAAGCTACTAGAACTACTGCCACAGTTAGCAGACAGCAAACCAGGACCTCGGACCTAGGAGGTGCTGATCCACATCACATTCAGCCAAAACTGACTGCTCCAGTGCACACGAGTGATCACGGTTCGTTGGAGCCAGAAGGACGGTGTCATCGGCAAAGAGCAGATAACACCCTAATGTCAGGGAACTGGACTTTCTCCAGACCTCAGCTGCACCCTTATACCATTTGAATGTTACAGATAGAAGAGAAGAGAAGCTGAAGGCAACATGTTTTTTGCCTTGGAGACACAACTCTTTCTGAGAGGGACCAAATGGCTTGCAGCAGTCACCCTGGCAGTCTGTGCTCCCACAGGATATAGTGGGCAGCACGCCGGTCACAAGCCTTTTCCAAATCGGCAAAAAACTGAAAGCCCTTGATTCACTTCGTTAAGTTTTATGGTAAACATAGATAGAAAACCTCCACCTGTTTCTCAGTTGTTCTTCTTGTAGTTAATCCTCTGATGAATCTATACCTGTCTGCCTATGAGAAAAATGTAAAACAGAAATCAACCAGTGATGAATTAGTGCTTTCACCACACACAAATCATTTTAACTGCACGCTCAATGACTCCAAAGTACACAGAAGCTATGACATGGGCAGGGAGGTGAGAGTTTTATTAGGTGGAAGGGCACTGTGTGTAGGTGTGTGTGTGTGTGTGTGAGTGTGAGTGTGAGTGTGAGAGAGAGAGAGAGAGAGAGAGAGTGTGATAGGGAAATCAATATTTCATCTCATCAGGTTTTGATCTGAAGGGCCGTGCAGTAAATATCATTGATGGATGGTTAGCAGTGGGGTGGGTGAGAATGCACATTACACTAACAGGTCAAGGTCTTTTACACATAAAACACACACACGCATACACACACACACAAATGCAGAGAAAGAGAAAGCGGTATCAGGGCTGGTAAAATCAACAGACTTCATCTTGTGAGGACATTTGGCCTTCATAAAGAATACACACACACACTCATACACACATTCATACTGCAATAGCAGTGTGTAACCCTCAGTAATCCCCTGATTTCCCTGTCTCTCCCAAGCAGCTGTGTCGCTCATCTCTCGTGCCTTTCAGTGTACGTGCACAATTGTGAGCGTGTGTGTGTGTGTGGGGGGGGTGTTTGTGATTTCAGAGGGATTCGACAGCAGCATAGCTGACGGTGATGACAGCCGACAGATTATTACTAGCCGTGCGCACTCATGTACACAGATTTAGGCTGAAGCGAGCCACCATGTGCATCTACGCTCCAGATATGGGGGGTAGCCTGAGACTACCTGGGAGGGGTAAAATTCATTTTCAGTGATTTGACAACATTTTTGATGGTTAAACGCTTTTGAACAGAACAAAAATTCACTTGATGGATTGAAATGAAACTGACTGTGATGATAAACAAGCTATGAGTGAGTGAGTGTGTGTGTGTATGTGTGTGTGGAGGGAAGTGGGTGGAATAAAACAACTGTCCATATACAGTGTAGAAAGAATGTATAGTGAGTGAAGAAGTGTCTGTGTTTGTATTACAATGTGTTGTATATATGCATGCAGTTCTACTTACTGTATATGTGACCAAACCTGTTACCAAATTTGATTTATTTGATTAAACCAAAAACACGACAACAGTCTATTGTCATGCAGCTCTGTCAGGCTTTGTGCTAAACGCTAACTTATATATGCTAACATGCTCACAATGACAATATTAACATGCAGATGTTTAGCAGGTCTAATACAGCATTTACCATTTTTACAATTTCAGTTTTGCATCTTAGCATGCTAACATTTGCTAATTAGCACGGAAAACAAAGGAAAGGAAAGTGAGAGAAAACTTTTGCACAGGAGCTGCTGAGTTGATGTCATATGACGCTGAAACATGGTGGATGAAAGTAAACTAAAATTGGGTTGATGGTAACATGCAAAATGTAAAATGTGAAATATATTTTATGGTTTACATGATTCGTTTCCTTTGCTCTTCCATGTCACTCATATACCTGGAACAGCTGCCAAAGTGTTGTTTAAATGCTCTGAGCGAGCATTTCATAGCAATCCATCCAATAAATGTTGACAGTTTCACTAAAAGCTGCAAATGTGAACCTCATAGTGGCGCAGGACAGAAAATTTGGGGCTCACTAAAGTCTGTAGTATTCATCCTCTGGGGACCACGAATGTCTGTTCATTGATGTACATACAATACCGAGCATCAGTGATAGCGTTGAAGTGAGATGTCTGCACAGAGCCCAAAGGATACTAAAAGACAACACCCACCCCCGTCACAGTCTGTTCACCCTGCTGCCATCTGGCAAAAGATACAGAAGTATCCGATGCCGTACCACCAGACTTCAGAGCAGCTTCTTTCCTCCTCAACACTCCACAATAAAAAATATTTTTTCTTGTGTAGCATAGAGACTACATCTTGCATATCAGTGTCCAACCCTGTCTTGTATCATAGTACGACTGACCAGCCAACAGATATTGCCATCCCTAGTGACTAAAAAGAAAGAGGGGCCAAAAAAAGAAAATATCAAACACTACATGATACAGTAGTGCACTAAAATGTAAAGTACACCTAATAAAATATACAGTAGTTTAGGCAACTGCTGGACATGCTATCTGAGCTTTGGCTTAGCAAACAGACCATTAGCTAAGCTCTCTGCACATGCTATGGAAGCCAGTAGGTCAGGCTGCACTGAAAGCCTGTTGAGTACACTTCCATCCAACCAGCAAATCTCTATAAGCAGTCAGGAAATAGACCGTGACTTGGCAGCCTGAGGGTTGGGAAAGTGAGCTGGTGACAGGACAATTGCCAGTCTGAAGCCCCAGAGTGGCAGGGGAAACCTGGGCAGGTGGAGGGAATGAATGAATAACACTCTCGGCGGCTTCAGCAAGTACTGTTGACGTGTCTTTGAGCAAGGCAAAACACTGACAGAACTGCCCGGCAGCAAAGAGGAGAATTCATATTTATATCTATTCATATTTATTGTATGAATAGAAAAGAATACAATAATGATGAAAAGACTGTTCTCTAAGAATATCTTTAATTTCAGAGCAAAATTCGTATTGTAACTGAAATATCCCAAACCGAATCGATACTGAATCAAATCAAAACAAATTGGAAACTGAATCAGACATGGAGCCTCAGTGTCGGTACCCAGCTCTAGTAAAATGTTGATAAAATGTTGAAATCAGTTCAAACTTTTAGAGGCAAGTGGTTGGTAATGGTGCACAGCTCCGAGCTGTGAGCGTGTGAATGTGTGAAAAACTCATCCCCAAGGCTGCTCTGAGAGCTTGTTAACAAGAATGTGTTAATAAAGGTTAAATAACATTCGAAGTTGACGGTGTCTCACTTCTTTCACTCCTCTCCTGTCACATCTAGGTGTCTGATAGAAGAAAAGAACCAGGAGCGATCTTTAGATGAATTTGATAAAGAATCTACATCTTGCATGTTAAGAGCACTGCCCATGAATTAAAGGTACGCACATGGAATCCTGACTACAGGCTACCACTGATACTGTATCTGACAGTAGTGATGCCTTTCGTAGAAACCCCGAGTCATAATCTGTATCAGAGATTAAAACTGTGCTATGGGCCTTAATCCTTCTCGGAGCGCATACACACACTGATGAAGCCCAGCAGCACAAATCCCACTTAGGCGGCTCTAAAGCACGCTTTAATTGAAAGCATTCCACATATTTAAAAAGGTGGCTGTCGCAACGCAGCCGCCTTCGGTACAGTAACACGACATGCATGCGATGGAAGTTTATGTGGGACCAGGAAGAGACAGAGCACAGGACTCCATACTGAGAAACTACACAACTGTCTGCTGCTGTGCTGTACTGTTGAACCAGTGCGTGACACGCATGCACAGCTGGGTTGTGTACATTTGTCTCTTTAATTTCGGCACTTAAGCCGCAGCTTGCATAATTGACAAGTTTCACACACGAAGGTCCAAAGCCGTCAACCTGAGCCTTTTATTTCTTTGCCCTTTATTGGCCTGTGTTGTCTATTTTAACCTCTCCATGACCTCTCTAACCACTTTCTCTCTTGCCCAGAGGTCACCCCTGCTAGCAAGAGCGCTGACAGGCAAATGTACCATTAAGTGTGTATCTTCACAAGATTGAGCTCCCCATCATCACCTGACTCCTCAGATTAGACGATAGTGAAATTGAGTGTCAGGGTTAAATCAAGTTGTGGGCTGGTTGAGCTCGTTTGTAGCTGGGCGACGTTCGCTCGAGGCCACGGAGATGGAGCTCGTGAGTAACACCTGCTGTATCTTTAAATAAATCAGAACAGTGCTGAGAGCAGAATTGGATTTAATACGGAGGAAGGGAACCTAACAGAAATACAACCTGAAACATCAGGATTCAACCTTGGTGTCAACAGCGTAACTGCAAATATAGGTGTCTCATATTACACCGCCTGCCAATTAGCAGCATGTCACAGCCTCAAAAGAGGTGTGACAATAACAACAGTCCGAGAGATCACTTATATAAGATGTCAATATTAGGAGTGACCACCTAACGGCTATAACCACATACAGAATATTTGAAATTCAGCACTTAGTCACATCTTAATTTAGTTTTGTTAGTTCGTCCACCATTTTGTCCCCTACTGAAATATCTCAATAACTATTGATGAAATTGTCATTGTCCCCTCATACCGACTGACTTTTCCTCTAGCAACACCATGAGTTTGACTTTTGTGGTTTGAAGTCACACATCTCGACAACTATTTGAAGGACTGCCATGAAATTTGCCATGAAAACGACACTCAAAATCAGTTTGGGCTGAAGTAATAGACACAGTTTCAGAAATATAACGGCCAGCTCCCATGACTTCAATCTAACCAAGTGTATCTGTAAGGTTTAAAAAAAATGTATAAACCTCAAAACTAATCCAACCTAAAAACTGGCATGATTGGTCAATGATAAAGAACAGGTGGATCAGTTCATAGTGTCCTAGCGTAGCTACTACTAAACTAGTTCCTGTGGAGCATTGTGCCAACTTATCCAGTGTTTGGTGCTGCTTAACTTCAATGGTGTCTTAATACTGCTTCTAGGACTTGTTTCCCTTGATGTCAATTAACAGCCTATTTGCAGTCAGTGACAGTGTGGCGAGATTCATTTCTCACCAATATCATTCTCAACGCATGCATCCCCTGAGTCACTTAATTAATTTTCACATTTCACTGTATGTTGATGACACCCAGATGTGCTCACCAGACAAGCTAAGTGAAACAAACTGTTTGTAATCAGAAAATCCTTGTTATAAAGTCCTTGTTAAAAGATGAGTGTGATTTATGCAAGTTTTATTTGGTCATGTTTTTTCTACCTCTTGCTGTTTTTATTGTCTTTTAAATGCAATTTTCTTTAGGTCTTAATGTATTATTTTAATGTATTTCTATGTCTCTGTAAATTTCTGAATGGTGCTTTATAAATAAACCTGCCTTGCCTTGCTACTGCTAATATTTGGACCCATTCTGAATATCAGTGAGAAGATGGGATTTTTTTATGGGACTTTAAAACCCTTGAGGTATAGTGTTTTATCCTAAATATTAATCAAATAAGGAAATAAAACATGGTGTCACTCCATTTACAGCATTTTTACAGTGGTTATTCTTCACTACTAATTCTAGCTAACATGCAGTATGTTATGCAATAGACAGAAGCAGGGATGACGTATTTTTGTAGGCTAACCCTGAAATGGCATTGCCTGGTTCCCTTCACAAAAAGCCTATGGGATGTTTTGTTCAGCAAGATAATCTTCACAGATTAATACCAGCTGTATGATTTTTGAAGCATAAATGCAATCAATATCACTGAAAAGCTAACATTAGGCTTTAAATGAACTACATTGCACTCGCATGACTTCTATGTCACCACCACTAAGCTTCTTACTACACTATACAATTTATAAGTTGTAAAGTTAGAGCTAGAATACCTGTAGTTTGCAACTAAAGTCCACCTGTAAAGACCGACTAGTGGGTGGATGAGTCTCCTTGTTCAGCATTTAATGTCCCCAACAAGCCCTGTAGTCTCATTCATCCAATTGTTAGCAACTATCTTTTTTTAAGACACAAAATTTCACAAGTGGGGAATTAACAGACCTTATTCTTGGCATCTAACTGAAAACCCATTAAAAAAAACAACTGACTTCAAGATGAGGGAACAGGAAGTGCAAAAATGCTAACTTATTTCTGGGTTTTAGGACTCATTCATGCTTAAATTCCAGTAAATATCACACAGGACTCAATAGAAGAAGTTTTTTTGTGACAATTAAAAACAATTGTGTGGATATAAACAGTATCTTTCCAATAAAGTGTCACCATTTTTGCAGCCTCTACAGCAGGCGCTATAAAATAATGGGGTGTTGGCCAAAGCTGTGTGGGTAAAACACTAAATTAAACTTCTCTTTCTCAGTACACTCCTCTGGAACTACAGTCTGCTCAAACTCCTTTCATTTCGTGAAGACCGACTACACAGAAGGGAGTTATCAACAACTTCAGCTCTAATTAGCTCTGATTTTGGCAGTTTTGATGGCTGGAACATTTTGCTATTACTGCGGCTACTCAAAATGAGGAAACAGGCCTATTAATGAAGTCGCTTTACTTGCTGTAAAATCAATTATATTAGTCTAGACATAAGATTAAATACTTCAAGGTCAAGCTGAATCTAGCTTGACAGTAGAGAGAGCTTAAGTCTCTGATAATTTTCTGACATGCGTCTCTGCTTGATAAAAATCAAAACCGACTACCTCTTATCACACACACACTGCATGAGAATGTAGTTACAAAAGGCTCTGAGGTTCACCAAACACACTGTGATCTCTGATTACGGCAGGATGCCCAGTGCATAGCAGGATTCACAAATCTGGCAGTGATTAAACTGAAGCTCTCTTGCTCAAAAAAAAAAAACGTCAGATGGAGAGGAGAGGAACAGGGCCAGACATAAAAACAGATAGCAAACAGTCGTTTTAGGACCAGGCACGCAACCAGCATGTCTGAGCTGACTGTTTTTCACATCATTTTAAGGTTCAGTGATTGCAATGACAATCATCACTGCGATGGATTTGACCTTGTGCATTCCTGATGACAATCGCTAGATCAGATGGTGCATTAAATTAATTTGGGGAATATAACTGTCTGTTTTACACAGGTTGTCAAAGGAATATATTCGCATTATAATACATTAATACAAATATGGGAAAGTGTTTCATTTTCATTAACCTTCTGAGCATGTGTAGCAGAGCGTGCCGAATATTTCGTATCAACAACAGAGCCAGTTCATGCATATTTGTTCCAAAACGATTGGAAGAATGTCAGTAAGGGATGACAGAATAGCAAAAACCCTTTCAACTGAATCACCTCGTCTACTCTGAGAAAACAAAGGGAAAAAAAGATAATTAAAGGCCGTGACAGGAGGGTAAATTCAAAGAAACTTTGTAAACTTCATATCTTTTATTGCCATGTTTGCTGCCAGTAAGAGTGTATATGAATCTCATGGTTTGTACACATGTAGTACAAGATTGGTTTCATACTAAGGTTTCACACTTAAACAGCAGGTGGGAAGAAATTTTGGCTAATGCTAACAAAAATGCTAAGATAACTTCAACCAAGACAGTGAAAAAAAGCCCAGTTATCTCCAGCAACGACTTCTCCAACTAGCTTATTATTAACTTGAAGGTGTTGATGCCTTAGTTAGGGGTTTGCTGTTCATGAAGATCTCCATTAATGAACGCGGCACTAGCTGCAGGTGTGCTTACATCAGCTGTGCCTACTGCGAGGAAAACTGGCTTTCAGGCTGTCAAACACGGTTCGCTCTTCAGCTTTTATATTTTAATTCTGACCAGGTGTTGCCCTGGGCAGCTTTGCATTTTGCATTAGAAACATGGCGCTCTCAGATACCTAAATTTGGCACCAATAGACCCTTTTCACGGCAGATATTTTAACTTGGAACTAGCTCACCTAAATGGAATGCAGCCATCATAAATGTTATAAATTCCACCTGTTCTTTTCCTACTTTAATAGGTCAAAATGTCTGCTGTGAAAAGGGTCTATTGATTTAACATGAACTGATACTCAGTAGTAGCAGTCGGTTGGCGAAGGTTCGGCCTGTTTGATGTGAAGTATTTGCCACACTTGAATTTTGCTGTAATCAGCCTGACAGCTTTTAACATCAATCAGTACTTGTCAATATATCCCATTTTCCAACATTTCTTAGATTTCTACACATGGCCACTATGGTATGGGAAAGGATGGGGAAGAGATCCTGTTTATGACAAATAAAGTATGGGTAAGGGATAGTTAGGGTTAGGCACCAGGCAACATTTAGCTTTTAAAACAATGAAATATCTGTATTTTACATATAAACATGTGCTGGAAATTCATCTGCTTATGTTAAGGATAATTAATCTTGGCAACATCTACTCTTCCAACGGCAGCAGCTGCAAGCAGCGACATCTGGCACCATCACAAACATTTTTAAGAAAATGCGTCTGCTGTTGTTTCCCTCCCAACATGATGTGTTTGTCGGTGTGTATAACCACTTGCAGTTAACTCCACGCATTCCTTGCCTGGCTGCAAAAGCAACGCGCTAAATATAAAGAGATTGAACACGGATCATCATCTGAGGTGGACTAAAATGCGCAGCGGCAACATGTAAACTCTTTGAACAATTCAAATGCCTGCGAAAAACAGTAGTAGAGAATGTCCTGCAAGGGGAGTGAAAGCCACAACAGCGTGAACTCTGAAGCACAGTTTAATTGAAAGGGTTTCTCGAATCCCAAGGTATCTGTTAGGCAGTAATATTTAGATGCACAGTGGAATGTGATTGTGTACAGCGAGTGTAGCAGGCTTAGAAAGATGTTGTGTATTCTGTAATTGCAGGGACATGACAAAGCATGCTGATGATTTTCTGGCTTCGAGATCAATTTATAAATCCCAGTTTTATTCAACTGTGAGGACGACTGCTGATGAAACTGTTGTTTTCATCCAGCCAATTGTGTCAAAACCACTGACTTCCCTGTTTTTTTTTTCTCATTTGCTAACTAACCTGCATACAATGAAATGAGAATGAAAAAAAGATTGTCTTCAGTGTTGTAGTACAACCAACACTCAGCGGGAATACTTGTGGCAACGACGGGCTTTTCTAGCTCAGTAATTGGATAGATAGCTGGGAGCCTGAAAAGCTTACACTTCACTGTGTTTGTGCTGTGGTTAGTGAGCTAATTAGCGGTAAACAAGCAGCTAGTAACCAACCTTTCTGATTCTCTTATGTTGTTTTGTGTCTTACATTAAAAAAACAGTTTTTCCAACAGCGCTCATGCATTGGTAACTGTTGAAAGCAACACTACCCCTCCAGGCTCTCCACTGGAGCGATCTGAGTCCTTAAGTGGCGCTGACTCTCTTGGGTATTATTGTGAACATGCGTGAGTGTTCAAGTCATATGGCTGAACAGTGTATGGAGTCAACATCACTTACTGAGCTTTAATTGAAAGAAATCCACTGATGTTGAGACCACTTAGGGTTTCTCATTATCTGACACTACAATGGCACTGAAGGCAGCGCTTTCACACAAAGCGTGATATAAGAGCAGTGCTTCCTTTTCTTATCCTGACAGTCTTTTGAAAGGATTAACCCGGCCGTTGGCGCGGGTCTTATGCCAAGACTTGCAGGTTCAAGACTCTCTAATGACCCTAATTAAAAAAGAGCCGTCAAGGATATTACAGAAACATGACAATAATATTGTGCCATGGTCTATAATTTACTGTACTCGCTGACAATGACACTTTTTGAGGGGTTTAATTCAAAATGTTCAGTTCATTCACAGGCCAAGCTTAAATTTCGACTACTTCTACCACTTACACGTCAGCTGACATCTCAACTTCCTTCACCTCTCACTCCTCAACTGATATTTTTACAGCTTTCCTGTCTCACTTTTCAAACAATAATGCAACTGCTTTCACCTCTTACACACAAGCTGAAGTTTAGGTCTACAAAAAGTTGAAATGCACCACAAACACTTCAACTTCTTTCAGTGCTTACACTTAAATTGACACCTCAAACCTTTCAGGTCTGACTGACTCTCTTCAACTTGCACTTCAACTTCTTTCAGTGCTTAGACTTAAAATCAGACTTAAAACCCTTTCAGGTCTCAGATCTTCATCTTTGAACGCAAAAAAACCTTTTTCAGCTACTCTGATTCCGACAACCTCCACTGCGATCACACAATTTACTCACTTCAACTGCTTTCAGAGTGCTTATGTTACTATCTACAAGTACTGCTACGTAAATGTGCAGCTTGAATCCCAGCAAAATACAAAAAACATAAAATGTGAAAGAGCTGAGTTAATTTACCTTACTTGACAATCTATATACTGCGACTGACTATTGTGCACGGGCACATTGCGATGTCGAGGCTGAAAAGATATATTGTGCAGCCCTAAGCATCATCATGAGAAGTGAGAACATGTGATATGGCAAATCCAACATGCCAGGCTTCACGCCATTAGCCTAGCTTGAGGCTAGAGGCTACAATCAGTGTCCTTTGAGAAACTACTGGCAGCTACAGCTGCAGTTTAGGTATGGCGACAGCAAGAAAAACCACTGCTTGAACAATAATAGCAGCTCCTGAGGAGGTTAGTGTAGCTCCTTTTAGCACTAGTTATAGCAGAACTAAGGGGTGCATTTCATTGAAAAAAGGGAAAAGAACAGCACTTATGCGCTCTCCTACTGCATCAAATGGTTTATCGATCTGATTGGTTGAAGTTAACCCGTGATGGACACCGGCCAAGGGCCTGCCTTTTTTAAAACAATTTCTGAGGGTGACTTTCCAGATGGTTCTGTGTAACAAACTGTCTGACACGTCTGGTTTGCAACTAAGTATTCACACTTTGGAGGGCGCTAAATCGCACAAGATGCCAATTTCTACATAATCTTGCTTTAAACGGACACTTCAGCTTCATTCTAAAACTTATTTCAGCACGTCCATTTTGTCCACTAATGAAACTTCTTCCAGTATTCGTATTTCTCCTACCACTTCAACCACAACCTGAACTGTTTCAGTATTTCAACTATTTCAGCTGCTAAATTTCAGCAGTGAGCACAAATACATTTTCTTCAGAAAATGTAGCCTTGTATTATAAAAGACCAGAACATCTAGATTCTATTCATTACAGACTCGCTTCTATATTTCATCTGCTTCACTGCTGACTCAGTTTTATACTGTTTGACTTAACGGCTCAGTGTTTGAGAAAATAAATATCCTACAGGCTTTTATATTGACGTCTTTCACAAAGGAAAGATGCACCACAGATCTTACAGTTGCCTTTAGGTTGCTGAATACTGAAGTATCTGCTGACACCGTGATGCTTTGAATGCTTGGCAGGTGAAAAGTCTCCACTTGCTCACTAGACCAACTTACACATTTTAAGTCAGCTCGCCTGTATGTGGCTTTTATCCTCGATTACCAAGTATTTTATTTGCGCTTCACTGTCAATAAAAACACTTTGTAAATGTAGTGGTATATAGATAAAGTCTATTATTTTATCTTATGTTAGAACTGTGTATTTCTGCTTCCCAGTCTCCCTCTTCACTGCCTTAATATAACATTTAAACAAGATAGCACAAGGCCCACTCTGAATCACAATCACTTCGTTAGCCAAGTATAGGAAATGGATAGCAAATTGCCTCAGGGGCATAAGGTGCAGGTATTGTGACAAACGTTCAATTTCATAGAGTACTGACACATATGATTCGGGATATTCTCTAATAAGGCAGCAGGAACTACTACACATGCCTGCAAGCAACAATGATTTGGGTCCTGACCCCGACATCTTGTGAAGCGTTTAGATGTATTAAATTAATTGAATAAGTTACTAGGAAACATGTTTAACCATGAAATCCAGTGATGCAACCTTTAAAGCTGCTGCATCTGTAGCCGTCCTCGACTCACTTGAGCCTCCAGAAATTCCCCATGCAAGGTAAGGCCTGCCCACTCTCCTCTACAAAAATAAGGATTTCCATTTGCCGCTTGTTTTTTTCCCCCCTGAAAAATAAACATTTGTATTTTCGTCTGCAGACATGTCAGGGGGATTTATGTGGTCCCCGTTTTGTGTCGGTGGCCTATTTAATGCTACAGTGCACAGCCTTCGCAACCTGAAATGAAAGCACGGCTCTTTATGTAGCCGGCCGTGTTCACTGCCAATCAAACTGACGAGTATACCAAGATTCAGATTCTTGGATAGTGCATCTTTGGGAAATGTGATTTCGGATACTGATATGAATCATCTTTCCGGTCCGCCAGAGCCTGAATTAGGCCCACTGAAAAAACAAACAAACAATGACATAAAGTGATGTGATTTGTTTTCTTGTTTAAAATGGGACTCAGGGCTCACCTGTGTGGCAAAGGTAGTTCTGGTGGCTGTAGTGCCACTTGGTGGATACGTTTGCAAGCAACTACTCCTCCTACTCTGTCTTCTTTGGCACAGAACCATTGTAGTCCATATCAGAGCTTCAGTTGTATAAGCACTCAATATGTACACATCGCTTGAGTAATCATTGGTGTCCTTCTGAGACGAAAGCAAAGAGCTCTAGCTCAAGGACTTTTACACAGACATGCGAACAAACCCTTGGCCTTGTTGCAAAACTGTACTTAAGAATACCCAGATTTCATTTAGCCTTTTTTCTCAGAATCCAGAGCAATAATCCCTCCGTCAAGTGTTTGGGTTGTGGGTATTTTCTTATTTGGATCCCCCTGCTATTCAGTCATCTCGGCTTTCTGCCTAAAAAAACTTGCAGCTGTAATCTCTGATCTGTGTTTCAGGTTCTTGGAGTAAATCCTTTCAGGTGAAGGTGGGATTTGGAAGAAAGCACTGAAGGTCATCGTTCACCTTCAGTTGAGACTACCCTCTATCTTACCTCTGTCCTGCACTATTTCGATTAGGCTAATCGGGGCTAGTTTAAATCTTTTCAGGAAATTGAATTAAACATTTTGATGGTGTTCTCCCCCCCAAAGACATCTGGCACCATGACTGAGCGGAGAATCTATTTCATCACGTCTCTGCTTCTCTGCCTTAAGGCCGTGAAGCCAGGACAGCATGGGGGAAATATTTCCTTGATGAGAGATGGAGATTTGTTAATGTGTCAAATCCATTGTGGATACGAACGCACGGCGACTGGTTCGAGCTAATTCCAATCAGCTAAAGACCAGGGCTTTCATTTATTCAGGAAACTCAGAATCCATCACAACTCTTTAAACATCCCCCGGTTCCATTTTCTACTCTGCAGAGTTATTTGTAGCTCTTACATATTTGATGCCATTTAGTGGAAGCTAACGGTTAGGAGTAATCATTTTAGAATGCTAACAGAGACTGATAGCATCACAAGCATTGCAAAGACAACACTCAGAGATGACTCAGAACAGAGCAATTTTGCATTGCTCCAGGGGATGTCAAGGGTTGCAGAACCCTGGCATTTGCAAATGCAACATATTAAGACTGCAAACACAAGTGATGAAGGTTATTAACTGCAATTTATGTATGGAATGTGCACTAATCAGGACTGAGCTCCTATAGAACAAAGCAGCAATTTATTCTGAAGTAGAGTTCGTAAGGTTTGGTTTGATCAAGAATAAAATGTAATTGGCATTTAAAGGACAAATAAATATGCCAACATAACGTCATTCACATAACTTTTCCATTCAACAGATAATTTCAGCTGAAGTGCGTCACACACTGAAAAACAGCACCTTCAGATACCTCACTCGAAGGTGACTCATAATTTTCACATGATAATGAAAAAAAGCTGCAGCCTGAAGTCGGATGACAACAAAAAAAGGGCTCTTTTCGTGCAACAGTGCCACTGAAAGAGACTCTAAATTGGCCTTTTTGAAAATCACACAGCACTTTGGGTCCAAGTTATGATGCCGAGATTCTGGCTCCTTATTTTCAAAAGATCACAAAATCAATCTAGGTTAGGAGTTGAGTGTAGCACTTTAAAGAAATTACAAGGTGTTGAGCATCTACCTGACAATATGAAACCACAGAGTTTCTAGTGCTTTTTTGAGCTTTCTTTGAGCATTGTAACACAGTATATATGAAAGGGTAGTTCAACTAATGCAACAATCATTCAAATCAAGGATACATTTTCAAAATAAAAGTACATGGCTAATGTTTGCCATAGTACCATATAAAACTTCAAACTGAAGATACCTTCACAAAATACGAGGGAAGCTGTTGTCCGACCCATCTGACATTTCTGCTGTGCTTATTTTAAGTATTGTGATGCTTTGCTCAAATTCATACTGAAAACAAACGGGGGTGGCATATCACCAGGGAAACCGCTAACTGTAGCTGCCATTAGCTTGTTAGCCATTCATCTAGCGGTCTAGCTGGGAGCTCGGAGCGCCAGGTGAATGTCGGTGTTTACACTGCTAGCACAGGAGCTTTGCTTTTCTAACTGGTTAGCATGCTGACTTGAGTAGATATCCCGACAACACAAAACACATACATCATAACTTCAAAACTGTGTTTACTTTTAGCTCATTTTTATTTTCGACTAAAGATATATACATTGTAAAATTCTATGTAAGCTGGGTGAAGCAAGGGTTTCCTACCTGGAAGTTACTGTTAAGAAACATTGTGATTGGCTGCATTTAGCTCCAGACAGTTGTCAGGAAAATTATATATTTCTATATAATAGAATAATATTTTCATGTGGTAAATGTCGGTTTAAAATGTAGTTACTAGGTCTATTGGATCAAATTAAACTGCTCTCAACCTATCGAGTTTCTGAAATTGGAGCCTTAGAGAAACTTTCATTTATATGTTCAAGAAATACTCTGACCACCTTTGGAGCTCTGGTTCTGAGGGGGTGTTGAAGCAGCAGCAATTGAACGAACAAAGACTCAGTTCACCTGTTGTTACTTCTCTGATCTGCTTTCCATTATAAGCCCGCTCGAGTGGGTGACTTGAGTGGGCGACTCACAGACATGTCCGCGTTGTTGCCGTCTCGGTTGTTCCTCCCACTTAAATGCAATCAATTTTGACAGAAGTAGAAGTGCGGGCCGTCGCAAAATTTAGATCAGTCTTTCAGTGATTCTGCTCTTCAAACAGTTCAGGGCGCCTCACCACTGCCACAAACATTATGCCTCTCTATCATCAAGGATGAGATGCGAGCAGACTCAACATTCACATGACCCTCAGCTGAAGATCAGAAATATTCACCGAAGATGTCGGGGCTATTATTCTGAGCAAATGGTGGATAAACAACTAACGTGGCATTACGGTTGAGGTGATTTTGTGTTTGTAATCTCTGGCTTCCACTCTGTAAACACCCACTCCCTCCTTTTCTCTCTTTGGTTGAAGACACAGACATGAATCAAGCACAATACAAAAATCATTTTAAACATTAGGAAATAGGCTGTATTCCTTTTTTAGCGCCTTGTGTCGAAGCTAAGCAAACCTTGCCATTCAGAGCACTACTTGAAGCCAATCCAAACACAGACTACGCCGAAGTCGGAC
The DNA here is from genome assembly GCF_040436345.1 of Pagrus major. Lineage (NCBI taxonomy): Eukaryota > Metazoa > Chordata > Actinopteri > Spariformes > Sparidae > Pagrus > Pagrus major. The sequence continues at coordinate 10,397,440 of NC_133238.1, forward strand.
CACATTTCTTTCAGCTGAGTTGCCAGTCAAAGAATTTCAGTGTGAATATCTCTGAGGGGCCATTATTCGGAGGCGAAAGCCACCAAAACCGCCACACAATCTCACACCCTGGAAGTTTTGGGGAGTAATTCAGTAAAAGGTGTGAAGTGAAAAGCTGTCAGGAGGAAGAGGGGATGCAGTCTGTTCATGGGAGGGAGATAAAAAAGGGATGCCTTTAAAAGTTGCAATCAGGTCCGTCGCTTTAGGTCATTCTCGGTCTGTCCCAGGAGTTGTAAATGGTCGCCGATGGAGTAGAGATATGGTGTCACAATTGACCTCTTGTCAAGGCTATCTCTTTGCCACGGGGTGACCCGACAATTAGGTTGGCTGCAGCAAAATGTTCCCGTTTTCACATTATTTCTCAATCAGCATGGAGAAAATAATGACAGCACATATTAAAGATTTCCTGATGATATATTTCAGTGGAGATGGGAGATTCTGACTGCTGGATGAATTATACAAACTGACTGTAATGCGAGTGTGCTGCTGTACTGTATCTCCTCATTTCCTCTTTCCCTCTCTGTCTCTTCACACACATCAAACACACCGTCTCTCCCTCTCACGCACATTTCTGTTACTATTATTACACTGTCTATTACTTATTAAATTTATGTCATTGCTGTGACTTTAATTAAATATGTGGCTATAGTATTATTTCATTGAAGCATATTATTCCGGGTCTCAAATGCGCAGAAATTACAAGAGCGTCATTATAATTCTTCTTTTTGAACAAGAGCACCGTCCTTCAAAACCCTCTACTGTCACTTCAGTGTATCCTGACACTACAGTAGTTTGGCTATAGGCCTCAGTGTTCCCACACGGGTCCAACCCCATGTCTAAAAAAATGTGACCTCATTTTACAAAAACAGTGTGTGCATGTGTGCGTCTGGAGAAGGGGGGGGGGGGTTAAAAAAAGGCACCGTCCTCTCACTGTACACACACTGAAGTGAAGGACAAACAAATGTGCAAATCTAATTGTTGAACTCGTAGAGTTGGAGCTCCCTCTAGGGGTCGGGAGCGGACGCATGCTGCACTGGACTCCATCCCACTGAGTTCACAGGATGTCAGCTCTTTTGGAAATTAAATTCTGACCTAAGCAGCTTTCGTTTTTACAACCACATAAAATATGGACCTTTAAATGTTGAATTGATGTTTCAAATGAATGCCAAACTAATACCCAGTCCTGCGAATCAGCAAGAAGTTACACAAATTAGTTGAACTAGTGTTACTTTTTTTGACCTGGGTGACACCAATTAGCATTTCTGATGGAGAGAATCTCTTCTAAAAGCATTCAAAAAAGAGATATTAATATTTAACTGCTACCAAGATCAAGTATGACACAGCGTTTGCAACATATTACAGTTTAATAGTCTTAAACTAACTTACAGTTTCACTTTGCTTCTATAAACTACAGCACAAAAATGCAGAATTTGTATTTTTAACCGACTGCAGTCAGTAATATAATGTAGCTCGTTGGAATATACTGTAGCTGTGCTTATATATGGATCTGTGTGGGCGGAGGGATAACGAATTTCCAGGCTTTGTAAGTGCACAGGAGAAGAGCTTACTGGTAATTTTTGAGTGGGTGGGAGGGAGGCTTACCGGTGGGCGAGAAAGTAACCAGGTTTTATTTTACAGAAGAGGCAGGGCAGGCGATGCAGAGTCTTGTATGGGTGAGTAGGATGGGTATAATGCTCACTGGTAGTCCTGCGATTGTGTTTATTCATGTGTGAGTGTGAGTGCACAGAGCCTATTTGCATTTCAGGAAGTGTTCGGGGGTGTTTTGCCTATTCGCAGTCCTCCGCTGGTGAGTGAGAAGGTCCGTCGGTGGCTCCAACTTCCTTCAGCCTGCTCATCACTCTTTGTCCCAGCTGGTTGAACTCAGAGCTATAGGTTGCCTCCATCTGAAGCTCCCTCTGGTGCCTGTGACAGAGCAATTTAACGTCACAGGTGGAAGAACGGAGGAATGAAGATGGGTTCAAAGGACTGATTGTCAAACCAGAGCCCTGAATCTTCATTGGGCATCCAAACCACATTCAATTTGAGCTCTAATGAGCAATATTGTTGATTTTAGTATTGATTAAAATACAGCATTAAAATCATCGCAATCATTTTCTGCATTAGTTTTCAGATTGATTTTAGCCACATCCTGGAATAATTTGTCAAAATATGATAAAATGTCACAACAAAAATATCTAATAAATCCCTTGAAACATATGAAAACACATTAAAATGCAGAAGTAATTTAAAGCGACGTCAAGGTCGGGTAGAAGGGTTTAAAATCGAGCCCAACCAACCAATGCCAATACTAATATTAAGGACTGAAAGATCATTTCAAATCGGCGCATTTCAAGCAACTATCTGCCAATAGCGATATATCGGTGACAGGACAATATCCACCAATAATATCTGCCGACCGATATCTCTGTCAGGCTCTGGCTAAAAACAATGAAAATGTAGCTAATTTCCAAAATGTATAATACTAAACACATTATAATGCATCGTTAAAAAAAAGCAAACCTTGTTTTATTAGTTACACTTTTAGTTTAATTTAATTTGTTAAAATATGTTATCTGTGACGCCTGTAAATGAGCGTTAGTTAACTCTGCTACAGCTAAGAGGCTGTGGATTGTCACTATTGCTGCCTAGTATGATGCACATGATGGCTTTATGTGACAAAAATGCATCTTAACCTCCATGAAAGGTGAGTAAACTTCTTATATGAATGTCTCTTTGCTATAATTATGCAAGGCTGAGACCTCGACCATGAAACGATCTTGATAAAATGTTCAAAGACAATGAAATAAACAAGCTAGATTTTCTGTTTCTGTTGCAGTGTGTTCCAGCTCTGCAGGAAGCCTTTGTTGGAAAGAACTCCAGGTACACAATTTGCACATTAATTACCTTGATGTTTGGTTTACTCTGAGGACTTCCCCTCTTTAAACTCAAGTACAACATGTTTATAGCTCTGCCTAAGAACATTATCTGTCATATGTGTGTGTATGTGGAGCATTCATCCTATTTATTACATGGGAAGTGCTACACGTCATGCCAGGAGACTCACCTGGCTGTTGTTTCTGTGGTGACGTTGCTATTGGAGACCAGAGTTCCCCCGGACAAGAACTGTGCTCTTATCATCTCTGTTGTTAGCTGGACTCCTGAGCCTTCACACCTGCACACACACAAAACACACAAGTCTGAGCATGAAAGCAAAGATCCTACTCAAAACCTGACAGAAAAGGCTTCCAACAAGATAATCAATAGATGTCAGTGCTGGATGTGCTTACGGTGTGTCCATTAGTGGTGGCAGATCATGAGGAGGGCCAGTGAGAGGTGGAGGAGCAGTCAGTGGAAGGATATCTGTGCTGTAATCCACAGACCTACAGAGGACACACACACACACACACACACACACTGCTTTTTCCCCTGAGGAGCCAGATCACACATTGCCAAATCAAGATAATGGTCAGATATCTACTTTGTCTGACTTAGATGAAAAGACTGCTTGGGGTTGTTTGGTATCTCAGTTTGAGCAGGAATGATAAAAGCACTCCTGAGTGAAGGTTGATACCACTTAGGGGCAAAATGAATGAAAACACTGACAAGCCACAGGTTTGCTTTTGAAGGCACCCCTGTTCTAGGCCCTGGGCTGAAAGGAAGGATCACAATGGTGGCTGAACGGGAACAAGGTGAGCTATGCATAGTGTGCAACAAACATGGAGAATCAGTCACATTGTGCAAATGAACGTGTCATAACCTGGGCTAGGTCGCACCAGCTAATGCTAAATCCATCACTAAGTTTTGTGTGACATCCTTGCTACGTTCTTAGTAACAATATATTGAATATAACAGCCAGTCCAGTCTAAGCATGGCTTTGTTTAGAGATGTCCGTGTATTGTGCTGCAGAGATATCCACTGAAGTTAGCATGCTAACCAGCTAGCCCCGGGCCATGCCGCTCCAAAGCCAGCTACAGTTAGCAGCAGTAAGCGGTTACTCTGTTGATATACTGCCCCCTGTTGGCTTGAAGTTTGAATTTGACAGGTGGCTAATTTTAAGAATTTGTAGTTGCATACAGTTGTAGTAGAATGAGGGAGAAATATTAAGCTAACCTAACTTGTTTAGCTAAGTAGCTTTCACCTAGTCAGACAAGCCGTCTAACGTCATTAGCAAACAGTTGGTAATTTGAGGTATACTGTGTTATTTTTGTGTTCAAACATGTGTAGAAACAAATGATTAGGTCAGACGTGTGTACCGTGTTTCTCTTTTACGTTTCAATCTAAATGTGTCGCATATTAGCAAGCAAACGTTAGCTAGCTTATGGCCTGGCAGTTACTGGGTGCTTTATTCCTTTATGAAGCACTTTTTGACGTCAGTTCTTGAAAGGTGCTTTATAAATAAACATATTAGGATTATCATTTTTGTTATTATCATTAATGTACACTGGGTTTTAAGAGACATTTTCGCTGAAAACACCAAGAATGAACCAGAACAGTGAAGTTGCAGGCTGTGAAGCTAAACAACAAGCTGAAACTCACTATAAATCTCAATGAAGCCAAGAAGAGCTGCAGATTCTATGGATAATTCAGGTCCCACCAGCTTCAGGGAAATTAAAATTTTCTATGCTATAAAACATTACTGTACAGTGTGCTGTAATCAACAACTCAATACTAAATTAAAAATGAAAAGTCTAATTAAACTCACGTATAAAGGGTTTCAGACTCTATAAAGTCGCAGAGAGTTACTTGTTTTAAAGTTTGTTGGTAGCTGGATTCAGGCATTGTTTATAAGGAAAACACATACTTCTCTCTTTATCCTGCTGTCAAGTTGCTGTCGTTCTTATCTTCTATCATGGCCACATGACATAAATCACTTTGCTTGTGTTTGTAAAATAGCCAGAGACGCTGTGAATGTCACCAGAGGGGCAGTGATCGAAAATTAATAACACTGAGCAGGGAGGCGAAAATCATTTCTCGCATGAAAAAAGGAGAATATATCTGGAGATATCCTGCAGATCAATGCTGACAGGCAGAAAGAGAATACTTTGGCCTGCAAGGCAGCTGATTATGTAACACGGGGAAGGTGAGGAGAAACGGGAAGCAGACAGAAAGGTGAGGAGAGAGTAAGACTCAAACCCACGCAATCACGAAACACATCATGCGAACAGTGGTTGCCCAAATGACTTAGTCATCTTGTCAGATAGGGACTTAAAACTGTTTCAGATCTCTTGGGGAACGTCGCTTCATTAGCTCTGCAACCTTAAATGTCTGTTACGCAAGACAAATTATCATGTACATGAGATCGTTTTCTTAAAAGTGTCAGAAAGTGAGTTCTTTGCATGTAGGAGTGGGATTTGTTGTGACGGGGTGTATGGAGACAGGGTATATCACACGGGAAAGCCCCACGCTGCGTTCACTAATACACTACATCAAAATATCATAATTTATTCACTGTCCATTTAGGCTAAAGACTGAATTAATCATCATTTCAAAGCGTAAGTGAAGACAGTGTGCAGGGCTCTTTGCCTCCATATGACCTAGATTCTGCAAACCGACAGTATCTAACATGAGGTGAACAACAGTACTACAGGAAAGGATTATTTTTTTAAGAATACATTTCCGTATTTATTTTGTATAATACTAAAATCATAGTTTTCTTACGAAAAAACAACTGAAATGTGGCTATTTGCATTGCAATCATGTGAAAATGTGTTTTTTTTTTGTGAGGCTCTAAAACTTGAGGGAGAAAACTAATCTCTGCACTCAAAATTGATTTTGGAAATTCAACTTCAGGGACTCCTTTACAAAAGTACAAGTGATGAATACAAGACGAACAGAGCTGCTGTACAGCACTCATGTCTTTATCGAACCTTAATAGAATATAAATAACAGTAGTTTATTGCATAAAACAATAAATTAAATCAGAACCATTAGTTGAGCCGTACAACCAAGCAGATCATTTGACTTTCTGCAACCTGGCAAGTGCTTCAAGTTTTGTGGACGTGGCTACAAGGCCATCATGTTTCTGTGATGCTGTGTGTGAGATGATGAGTGGAACATGAAGCTATTAAACACTCACGCTGTGTCTTGGCAATTTGACAGGCGGCGTGGAGAGAATATGGCCAGTTGTTAAACTAATAACATGAGCCTGTGTCTTTCGAACCTTCCTCATAAAACCGACCTGTAAAGGACCTCATTATATCTACAGACAACAGATTTAAATCATTGATTGATTGGAAGAAAATGCCTGCTTTTCGAGAAGCTGGAAAAGCTATGATGACATGACATGGCGTCTTGCCACAGCCGGGTCATGGGTTCAAATTCTTCCATGGGCTGGAAAGATACGGACAGCGGAAGTAAACAACAGCCACTTTGTGAACAAGTCGTGTAAACATGTACTAGTGCTTTTACATTATGGAGCATGGGAACCTCTTTTAATTTCCAGGTGGCTGCTGTCAATATGAAGACATTCTGACCGTCTTCTTCAGTGAATCAGAGGAGAAATCCTGTCAGAACAGGCACAACTTTATACTCTACTCAGCGATGAAGTTATTTTCTGACCTACCTGCGCACGGCACAGTCACTGCTGAGGACAGGCTGGTTGGACAGACGGTACGAGCTAATCGAATCAAAATTCTTCCGTGTCATGAGCCCTGTGATCACCGCCTGTGGTTGGCGAAGAATAAAAATCAGTCCAGTCAGATATAAAACAGGAAGGGGTCGCTCATATTTCAAAAAGGGCCTTTTGTAATTACTAGAACTAAATGAATCTCAAATGATAAATATGATACTGTTACTTGGTTGAAGGGCTTCTAGGATAAGGCTAAAAGCATTCCAAAGAAAATCACAAACTGACATTTACCTTGCGGTCCAGAAACCTCTTCTGACTGTGTGTCTTTGAGCCACTCACATTGCCCTCAGGGACTGTATACCTGCATGAGGAGAGCATTTTCTTTTTTAAGTGTCTGGGTTTGTTTAGAGAACAATCAGGGGCCTCATTAGAGAAGAATTTCCTAACCGCTTGTCCTATCTTAAGTTTCAAAGGTAGCAAAAATCTTCCTACTGGAGAAGCAATTCCTAAACTCATGGCTGTATACTATCCTATACTTGTGACTAGCTAGCTAGCTTCCTATAATGGACAAGAAAAGACAGGCATTCAATATTGGCGTCAATGAGTCGGAGGCATTAATTGTGTCAGTGGAGGAGATGGATAATCACATACTGTAATGTCAAAAACGTCAGTGTTTTCCAGCAGGCTAACATCAAGGTTAGCTTTTCCAACGGGCTAATGTTACAGTTAGTCTCGCCAGCAGGGTGACATAACATAAGGTAAATTCAGGAAGTGTCTGTAATGAGGCCCCCGGGCTATAGCTGGGTAATGTATTACCACAAACATGTATTGACTAATGTGTTGTTGTCACCTGGGCAGAGGGCTGAGGTGGAACTCCAGGTCGCTCTCCAGGTATTTAGGGGTCGGTTTGTAAGTTTGCAGGCCTGGAGCTGGGTTCTACAGCATATGATGAGATAAACACGGGGACAAAAGTCACTTAAATATACTGTCACTCCAATATGCATCATGCATGTGAAGAAAAAACAGCCTTACAAAAATCCTCAGTGGGTTTGCAGGAAGAGCCTGTTCATTTTCAACTTGCTCTTGCTCCTCCCACGCTTTGGGCTCCCCACTCATGGGAGATTGGGTTCCGAAATCTCCAACATCTCTGACCTCATTGGACACCAGCTCATCCTAAAGAGTGAAAAAATGACAAATGATTGACAATTTATATTCTGGATGAATAACTGGCTGTAATATTGGCTACATCTGCACTGCATAGTTACCGGAGCTCCGATACGAAGTGGTCTTGCCAAAGTAGCGGGGATATAAGAGTTAAAGGCATCCCAGGCTGACACAGGCTGGTAGCCCATCAGCTTATAATGCTGAGGAACCTGGAATGACAAATAATATGGTTCTAAAAGAGAAATGGCTTATATGTTGACTTATAGAGAGACGAGGCTCCACAGAGCTCTCGGATTACAGGTTTATTTTAGGGTACAGCATGTAGTAAATAACTTGAACAAAGTTTCAAGTATATCTGATTTGTAAAGCCACAGGGCTTCTTCTCAGTCTCTCAGAGATAAAACAATATTGCATTCATATCACACAGACATTCGTTTACAAATTCACAGATTCAAAGTGTGAAATGTGTAATCAAATAAGCCGACTATCATACACAGAATTTACTGATTATACTGTATTCTTCTTACATTGTCACATTTTCTCAGATGCCTGCAGGGCAGCTGCGGAGGACGTACCTTTAAAATTAACTAAAAACTAAATGTAGTTGAGTAAAAAGCTATAAATATCTCTCTCTGAAATGTATCAACAAGTATAGTCCTCGTCTACATTATTACTTTCCACCACTGCTGCTGCTGCTGCTAGGTACGTATCTGTTGATTTATAGTCGTGATGACCAGGTAGTGCAGAAAACATACCTGGAGCTTGAAGAAAGGAATATGTGTTGTCACAGTCACATCAACGGGATCCACGGGCATCATCGCCAAATTACCAAGAGCCTGGAAACATCAAGGAGACAAATGGCATTATTTGTTCAGTTGAACACAACACAGAGGCCTTTTTCTCTGCAGGGCTTCAGGAAAATGGAAGATTTAATCAGAGTGTTTGAAACTGGGCCTCTTCTTTGATTGTGAATGAAATTGTTCCATGTGCAGGACAATAACCCGCACTCGCTTGGTTAGGAAGTGGCTGAACTATACTGTTGAAACATCACTAACAAATTGTAATGTGCAGTAAGGCTCAGTCAGTTATGAAATGCACTCACCAGTGGGTCATCTTCATCAGAGAAAACGGGGAAAGTAAATGGAAAGACTCGTTCTGGCGAGATCTTCAGATCACACGTCGTCTCCTCTTCGACTGAAAAAAGTGGCACAGTTCACACGTGAGTAAAGTCTACTTTATCTGTAAGTTGTTGGTTGTTGGGTCAGTAAGAAATGTATGACTAAATGCACCATATATAGCCATTTCCCCTGAGGTACACATGTATGTTTCTAAGAACCTCATAACAACCCAGAGGGGATTTCATTTCAAAATTTCCCCTCTAGGAATGAATTCAATTAAGCATGCTTTACTGAGACGGCATAACGAGATTACTTCTGAATGAGGAGATAAGTGGATAATCAAAACCTTTCTTTGCCGAGGGCAGGTTCTTCATACTGTCCGACAGCTTCTTCAAACAGGTCAGTCTGCGGTTCACGCGACATCGGATCAGCACCTGGAAGGCAAGGAGAGTACAAGGTGTTACTGGACATTCACGCCATTGAGGTGTCAGTGAGAGGTGTCACACTTTTCATTTGAAGAACTGTTCAGCACAACTGTTCTGTTCAGTCTTATACATTTAAAAAGGTCCAGTGTGTAAGATTTAGGGGGATCTATTCGCAGAAATTTTATATAATATTCATAATTATGTTCTGTGTTTTCATAGGAGGCTGCAATGTTGCTACAGAAACCAGGAATGGACAAACCAAACACTGGCTCTAGAGAGGGCCTTTTAGTTTTTAGCGGCCATTGTATAATCTCTTACACGTGTGGAAGTGGAGGGTCAGGCGAGGGGTGTTCAGTTGGTTGGCTTTTCATCAGCAGTATGAAGTCGACTAAAAAACACACCTCGTGTTCCAGTGTCATAACAGCAGGTGAGCTGCGTGTGGAGGAACCAAGAGCGAGATCGACCAGTAGTTCATCGATAGCGGATGGTGTTGTTCTCTCAGGCGTATTAACAAAATAAATGTATAAATTGTACGATGGGTTGCCAAAAATACTTCATCTTCATCATACTACCTGCCAAAGTAAAGTATATGTGTGGGAAACACTGTTATACGTTTAATAGTGACTCCTCGTCTAAGTTATTTGTTCACAACTAACAGAATTTAAAGGTTTAAACATAGAATCATTCATTTTTGTGATTTGTACACTGTGATTTTTGGTGATACTCGTAAATGAGTCTCCAGACGTCCATGCTGACCGATGACTGGAGGAGGAGCAGAAAAGTCGAGGACATTGTGTGAAAACAACCAGTGAAACAGGTTGGAGGCGGAGCATTCTGAACCATTCTCATAAATGATGTCATAGCAAACACTGCTCTCTTGACTGACTTGTTTTGAAATCGCTGTATCAAAACAGCCATTAGAATGAAATGTAAAGAGTCAGTCAGACTTTTTCCAACTCTTCCGTGAGAAAAAGTTACGTTTATTTAACTTGCCTCGAGGAAGACACAAGTATGCTCTTCCTGTGGCTTCGAGAGAACATGTCAGTTTGCTCAGCTTTCACAGGAATGCACTGTACCCAGGAAAAATCCACTGTAAAGAATATTATACATTTAGTGTGAGGAGTTCACACATGGCTGCACTAAAGGGACAGGGCCGCAGGGACATCGGCCCTCTCCTGAGGGGAAGATGAAAGTGTGATGTATATATGTGTTTGTGCAGCTAGGAAGATGCTCACGCATGTGTGCATTAGCACATGTAGCTCAGATACTTTACAGTACTTTGATGATGTGTGTACCTTGCGTGCTGCCTGCTGGAACAGTGTGAGGGCTCTTTGTCTCAGCTCCCACTGGAAACTGGAGTAAAACTGGAAGGATGGGGCTCCCTCGTGGGCCTAGAAGAGGTTAGAGAGACATTTATAGCTGACTTTCATATGCTCGTTTGGCTTCGTTACATTGAGTGGATATGAAAAGGGCCATAAAGTGAAATTTCACGAGTGCTCAGCTCGTATTTAAATGGAAAAAGATAGAAGGACAGTTAAAGTTAGATTGAATTAAATTGCGAGAGGGGCTGAGTGCGAAAGGATTAATTTAATATAAGAGCATTGAGAGACAGTTTGTCAAGTTGAATCCTTCATCTCCAAAGAAGAATAAAAGAAAATGTATCATCTAGATGTGTTAAGACTCGGGAGACACCTAATCATACATTAACCAAGACTAAATATGGATCTATTCAGCAAACTGAACATTGTGCGTACTGTAGTTTTGCAACTGAGGTATATAAGTGTCAGATTTTGATGTGGAGAGACATTAAGTGTGACACATAAAGAAAGAAGGGGTGATTTTGTTACCCTCAAAGGCAAATCTTTTCAATTTAAGATCCTTAAGTCATCAGTCCCGAAGGTTTTGACAAAATGAAACCCAAGCTTACAGTTACCACTTAAAACTACCCAAAATATATCATGTTTAGCAACAGACAAGTCAACCAAGGTCTATTACAGCAGCTATTTTAAACAAAAGATTAAAAAAAAAACAGAAGTTCTGAGTCATACTAGTAAACGAGTGAACACACCACAGTGGAGGTTTTACCTGTCCTGCCACACAAAGCACTCGTCTGGAGGAAAGTTTAGCTTCTCCAGCAGCGAAGTCTTCCTCGGGCCTCACATCGCCCCTTTTAACCTACAACACAATCAGTAACAGCACAGCACAAGTCAACAAAATGTACAGTAAAAGAGACAAACACTGAAATTAAAAGAATTAAAAGAAGGCTAACAGTCTACAGCTATGCTAGCAGCTCTGTGAGGCTGTACTCAGACACAAGCCATCTTAGTTTGGCGTGTTAGCATGTTATCATTAGCTAATTAACACTTATTCTGCAGTATTGAATACATTGAAACATGCACTCTTTTTAACTTTATTTTATCATTATTATTATTATTATTGTGGGTTTTATGTTCAGTCTTATGCATTATATGTAGTTTATTATCAACCTTATAGTTTTCTTATTTTTTACTAATTTACTGTCAAGAGGCTTTAATTCAATCTAGCCATGTTTTTATGTTCAAACTCTTGCCGCATGTTACTTCTGTGTTATTAAGCACTTTGACCTTGAAGTTAATTATTATTATTATTATTAGGAAGTAGCTTACTATCAGATGAGGGGAAATATCTGCCACTACAGCCTGATTGCACATGCACAGCATTTTACAGTGTGTCACCTTGTCAGGACTGGCAAAGAATCTGCTGAATAAATGATACAGGCCCAAAGCAGATTGGTATATGGCACAAAAGCAAAAAGTGGATGCTGATGTTTCTATTTTTGCTGAACCCCTTAGAGTTCTGGCAATGACACACGATGCAAAAAACTCCTCCTCTTATCCTCTATAGGAGGTCAACTTGACATCCTTTGGTTAAAGAGGCAGGAAGAATTAAGCTGATGGAGGACTGTAAATCTTAATTCTGGGTCTGGGTGATGACAAGATAATATGTGATGCAAACAGGGAAGGACAGATTATCTGTAGAGTTATACAAGTTCTGGCCTGCGGTAAAGTTTCCAAAGAGGACCTATAGAATAAGATAGCAGCTCTTCCTCTCATAAAAACAACAGAGTTCCCATAAAACACCAAACTATGGAAGATGAACGAGGAGCGTATGGAGGAGGAAGCGTTTGTGAATTATAAGCAGTGCAGGTGGAGGAGCGGCGACGGGGGAGGAAGCGCTGCTAAGTGTCGGTGAGACTTCTGTCAACTATTCAAATAAGTTTTTGTGAGGAACCTCTCTCACATACACACACACAGATTCATATTTCAAACCTGATGTTACCTTGGCTGAGTCTGCACATTTCCTCTGTGACTCAATAAAATAAATCACATAGGCAGCGTGTTTTGTTTTTTTGGAGTGTGGATCTAATAAAGCTACCGCCGAATCAGGGCAAGACATTAGTATGCATATTTTGTCTAGCGTAAGTGATTAGCTACCAACACATTCAGTAAATGTCATGTTGAATGAAATGGGAAAACAACCTGTACATGAACATATCCTCAAGAAAAATCTGCTTTACTATAAACAATAATTATGGCAGTCAGGATTTGACCGGCACACACTGTAGAAAGTGTTTCCAACCATTACCAGGCTCTGCTCCTTTGTTTTAGGGTTTTTGATCCGTCCAGCTTTATTTATTAATGGAAGTGGACCTTAAAGAACAGCAAACCTAAAGTAAATCAGAGGTTCTGATGTGGTTCATTCACCAACATGGTCAACAGTTGGAGTTACAGCGGCTTTAACTCGCAGCTCACGGAGGCAATTATGGTACTTTAAACACTTTACTGCCAGATTGGCGTCAATTTGCATAAAAGAATGACACTGAGTCATAACTCTGAACACACAAACGCGATACAAATATTTTTAGATTCAGTGGATATCATTATCTGTGATGTGATGTCATATACTCCAGTTCTTGCCTGAGAATCATCATGTTTTTCCATTTCCTTCAGTATCAGATCAATGCACTGATAACTTGTTTGTACATTCATTTTTACAGCGCAGCACAAGCTGACAATAGCTAATTTGGCTACTTTTAATAGTGCCAACTTGACATTTAACCAAATATAGGCTAAAAACAGTTTGACTTAGAGCATGATCAATGTAAGACAAAGAATAACAACAGGTGGGGGCACCACATCAGACTGTATAACAACTTTCTGTAAGAATACAACAGGCAGCTTCCCTGTTTTCACACCGACTGATAAATCTCACCAAGTATTCATGGAGTGCGATCTCTCTCTCCTCCGCTACCTGCCTCCTGGTTTGCTCTGACACCGGGCCCTTTCCAAGATGAACTTTCCTGAATGAAATGTACATACATTTTTAATTAAAAAGGGACAGTATGTAGTTTTGGAGAAGGAGTTCATTCTAAATTACCATCTGGTGTGGTTGGCTTGCTCCTCCTTCACGTTTTGTTGAACCTTTTTCATGAATAGGGCTTCTTTCACCTGCCTGTCCTGTAGACCGACCATACTGCCACAGGAAATGGCTGAAGTGGGGGGTATACACAACAGTTTTTTAGGTTTTTTAGCTTACTAAATACAGCAACAGGTTTGATGAGGTGACATGTATGTCACAAAAACTAAAAATCATCCGCCTGTACAGTATCTACCTTCCCTCAGGTCTTTAGAGCTGAGTTTACTGGTGTCTTTGATTAGCATCTTTGCCACCCCTGCAGGGGTACAGACGTCTACCGGAGGCTTCAGTCCAGTCTGAACACCAGCCTGGTCTCGCAACGTCTAGGAAGACAAACAAGAAATTATCTGCATTACAAGAGAAAAGGTGACAAAAAAAATGTTCCCAGATGAAATAGTTTTCAGATTGTAGGAGGAGAAAAAAGCTGTTAAAGGAAAATTAGATTCTTTCTTCTCTTGTCTCTTTAATCAAAAACGAAAACTGAAAATGAATTAATTGAGGTAACAGACTAATAAGCACATCTTACATTGTACTTATATAAAGACCTTTGCATTTTTCATGAAGGTGCAAGAGAGTTTCTCACAACTATTTTAAGCATAATAATGAATTACCCACCAACTCCTATTTTCTTGCATTTCATTTGACATTACATCCACTACCTTTGATTTGTCAGCCTCCTTGGTCGACCTGAGTTTGGTTTTACGTCGAGGAGGCACTTGGGTTGCAGGTGAAGGTCTTTTGTGTTCTGCAGGCGCTGCATCTCCCAGCTCACTATCATGCAGAAAAATAGATACATAAGCTTGTTTGATTTATGACAGAATTGTACATTAGCAAGGGCCAAAACAGATCGACATCTCTGCAACTAATTTGAGGCCTAACCACGGCTTTAAATGCCCGTAGTGCTGACTTGACACTTCTCCAACAGTCAACAAAAGATTATCAAAGACATAAAAATCTCACTGAGCAGCAAGCGAGCGTCAGGCGCTGGTTCAAGCTGTAAAAACATTGGCTCGAGCCCACATTTCTTAATCTTTTACTTCACATTACTGCACATATCTCATCTTTTATTTGGTTCCACTGCGGGGAACAACAAACAGAGGGAGAATGTTTTATATGCTAAACATCCATCCGGAGGCATATCCATCTTGATATCACTGCACCAGCTACCAAGCTATTTTCATGAATTATTAACTTTCGGCCGAGATAACACCAAGACAGTGCATTGGATGGAGCTGCTGCTGTGTGATGGATAGCACCCTCTTTTCTCATGGGAACAGAATTAGGCATTAGGTTTTATACCGGCTGGAAAAAAAACGAAAAACAAATGGGAACTTCTAATCAGACCACGAGGCCATTTTCTCTTCATCTAGTTCGGTGCATGTTTTTACCCTCGGATGAACCACCTAGTGTGCGGACTGAGGAAAGCAACAGTTACATTTGAGATGGTGCAGTAAGATAAGACAGCATAGGAGCAAGACAACATTGTGTGTTACAGCACAGGGAAAACACCAACCCCCTTAAATGGAGATATATGGTATCTGTGCACATTTAATGCCACAGGTAAATCTAGAAAGAAGACTAGGGAATTTTTAGTGTTCAACAATCTCTAGCTGCAATTACCCGAGGGTAAGTTGAGGGGCAGAGCGCCCAGTGATGGTGCAGAGGTAGGGTTTAGTGTTGAACTGTGAGATGACCAACTGGATGGTGACCTGAGAAGTCTCATACTGGAAAGGACTAAAGGTCACATTGATCCTCACTTCACCATTGGCTGGTATCACACCTGGAAGAGAAAGGGGGAAAACAATATGAATGGATGGTGTTTGTGTTTGCATTTGGCTTGCATGGGGCAGTAATTCCCAAGCAGGGGCACCAAACATTATGTCTGCAGTAAGATACCAACTACAACTGGCTTCATGCACACACACACACACACAATTCCCCCCTAACCACGTCAGTTGTAACACCTGAACACCACTTGTGGCCGATGAGAGTGTGGTTGAAATAGTTAGCCAAAAGTAATTAATATAACAGTTGAAATAGTTAGCTAAGAGTTACATATAAAGGGGTGAAATAATTAGGATAAATGGTCAAAATAATTTCGCTAGTATTGGATATACTGCTTAAATTGTAAGTCAAAAGTGATTCAAATGTATCTTGAAATGGTTAGCTAAAGGTTATAGATAAAGAGATAAGACAATTAGAAAAAAGTAATGAATAAACAATTCAAATAGATAAAAGCTAACCTTAAAGTAAAGGATAAATGGTCGAAATAGGTATAAAAGTACTGGATATACTGAAAAAGTTGTAAGCTAAACATAATTAATACAAATCTTGAAATAGTTAGCTAAAAGTAATGAATAAATTGCTAAATTAATTAGCCAGAATTATGTATAAACACTCGAACAGTTAGCTTAAACTAAAGGATGAATGGTCAAAAACGTTAGTAATGGATAAAATGTAAAATAATCCATCTTCTGCCTCCTCCTTGTAGTAGAAGTACAAATTTGATTAAAAACCACTTAAAATGACCGATGGGCCACAAAAGTGTTGTAATTCTGTCCCCAAAAATAATATGATTTCGAATTACCACTGTTGACAGCTGTGTGACTGAATGCTTTTATACTGTGAGCTGTAGTCTTCGTAACGTAGCCGTGATTTATTGTGTATGGGGGGAGACGTTAAAAAGCACAAAAAGCAGCTCCAAAATAAGAAACTCATTTATATCTCTTATTCTCAGTCCAGGTTTGTACACAGTTAAAGCTGCAGCTGTAATTCAAATCCCAAGTGCTGGTTCCGCCATATGTTATGATGCTTCCCAGACCATGAATACTGCTTAGTGTCAGCGTGTGGAAACTGGAAGCATCCTTCAACTTCTGTTGTGACTTGTTTAATACACAAAACATACCAGTCCAAGCTTTTGAGCATATGCAGCTCTCCCAGAGGTCGTGTTTTTAAATCTGGCAGGCTAAATGAGAACTATTAATAGACAAAAAACAATTTTAGCTTAAAAGGCTAATTATGAATTGTTGCATTCTTAATTTGCCACCATTTTTGTTGTTAAATTAAATGATTTCACTGGTTCACACCTGTAAGGGGCTGGATGGAGAAGGCCTCGTGGGGCTGAATAACAAACACCTGAAACTCGAAGTCAATGGGACAGCTGCATCTTAGAGGAATAGCACGGCAGACGCTGGAGACAGGAGGGAAAAAAACAAGAGATGATTTTTTTATGATTTGACACCAACGGGTGAAAGGAAGCATGCTTGGTTGTATGGAAGAATACAAAGAGACAGGCGAGCCCTGAGGCAGACTGGAGGTCAACAAACAGCCCGTTGAAGACCCGAACACACACATGCTGTATGCTACACGCACACACCTTTGTCCAAGTGGTACGGCTGGTAGGTCGATGTGAGGAGGGATCTGCAGGTCATCGATGACAGGGTAAGCATGAACTGGAATTAACAGGTTCTCTTCCCCCTTAGAAGAAAGGATGGAGTTGGGTTGAATAAACAAGAAAGACAGAAAGTACAGAGTAGGGGAAAGAAAATAACAGAGATAAGAGAGGCGACATCCAACAGCTTTCACTAAATGCCTATAGTTTAAAGATGTAGGTGTAAAACAAACAGTATTAGTACGCTGCAGCTGACTCCGAACAAACTGTTGGATCCTCACCTTGCAGTGAACCCGAACGCAGTCATAGAAGTATCGCCACTCGTCGGGGCAGAATCTGACCTTCAGCGTGTAGGCGAGGCCCGGGATGAGTCGATACTTCAGAGAAAAACAGATCGCACAAGGTCGAATCTTCAAAAACAAAAACTGATTCCACTAACAGATAAGAGGAGTCGAGATATTATATTCAGGTCAGCAGTTTGCAATGAGAAATAAAAAAAAGTACCTTTTTGGTGTAAGATGTTTGGAAGTGCTTGGTTTGGGTGGGAATGATGTGAATATTCATGACTTCAGATGAGATGTTGATTAGTTTCTGAGGGAGAGGAAGAGGAGAGAAAAGATTCATTCATTTCAATCCAATCATGTGCACTTGAGAAAACTATTTCCATATTCTTGATGCTTACATCCCAGCCTACAGTGCTTCATCACCCAAATAGGCTGGAAAAATTAGTGCCCATTCAATTAAATCAAATTATGGAAATTATGATGGGAAAGGATATTTGAATACTTTACTGAAATGGTTTATCAGCTTTTGGTGGGTGCCTGTCTGGCCTTTACTACACCAGGAAATTCCTTAAACAAGGCGTCAAGAGACTGTACTCGTGTGCAACACTGGATTAGAAATTTGACCTGTGCTCCTTCACTGCTTCGCCAAATAATGAATGTAAAAGCCGCTATTTCTAGGACAAAACCCAACCAGAGGCCAAGGCCAACTCCCTGTTTAAAGCCCCGGGATGCTGCATTCAGTTCCAGTTACAAATATACCTGACCATCAAGAGACCAAAGACCATCTCGGAAATATAAATACATAACACTTAAGTTTATGGCAGGTTTGTCAGACACCTTGAAAATGTTTCCTCATGGATACTTTGAATCTTCAATAGCTTAAAAAAGCTGCAGCAAGCACAAAGTACGCACTCAACCAGTAGCTTTACAAACAACTTAACCTCTTCCTGAACCAGACTACTGTCCTGATGATTCACATAAATTCCTGCCATAACAGCCCCGATCAGTGCCGTAACTGTCTAATGACTGTAATAAAACAGACTGGTACATGCCGGCCTGTCACAATGACTCAACCGTATTTATAGAGCACCTGTCATACAAAAGCAATTCAAAGTGCTTTACATGTGACTGACATGGAATATTAAAAAATAAAGACAGATTTTTAGACTAAAGCACATCAAGACAGCTCAAAAATTTGGGCAGTTAAAATAATAGATGATTGTAAAATTATGAAATACTACACAAATAAATGTATCTTAATTAAAACAAACATAAAAAATAAAACAGAATCATAATGATAAACAGTAAAACGTTGATAAAATAACTACTTTTTGTTGAATATTAAGACCATTTCACTGATATGATAATATAATAGTGTAAAATTGCAAGTACACCCTTTTAAAGAGCAATTAACTTTTTATTCATAATATTCAGACATTGGAACCGAAATGTGAACTGAAATAAAAAAACTAAAACAATAAATAAAATGTGAAAAAACACTCAGGTGATGTACCAAAGCCTTAAAAACTGCTGTTATTCTGGCATCATGTTGGGTAAAATTTCCAGATATTCTGACTATATGTAACAATAACACAAATAAACAATATCAAGGGTAGCAAGACTGATTGAGGTCATGCATATACATCGATAAGTACGATAAGCTATACGACAGGCCTAGGAACAACTATGTCTCTCAGTGGCAGTGAGACTGTCATGTTTAGCATAAAGGGCCTGAATATAAGAATCCAAGCAGACAGGTGGAAGCAACAAAAAGCAGCAACCCAAGAGCAAAAAAAAACTATGTGCAACCCGGGATGACAGGAGGGACACAAGAAGCAAAGGCAGATGAGACAGGAGGAGCCAAACAGGACTGGAGAGCAGACGTTGAGGAGGCAGACGAACTGACAACAAGCCAGCGAACACACTTCCACTAATTAACGAATGAAACACAGGTGAGCACAGGCAGGGGAAAGCCAGAGAGAGGAAGCGTAAAGCTAAAGAAGACACATGAGAGAGAAAGCTTCAAATAAAACAGGAAACAACAAAAGTAAAACTCAAAACCACGACAGAGACAAAGGAGATGATTCACAAATCTCCCTTTAAACGAGCAGAAGGTGGATCAGTGTGCAGCAGGAGGCACGCCTATGCCTGCCAATGTTTTCTGACGAGCCACTCAGTCTGCATCTATTATCTGGTCTTTATTGTTCTTATTTAATTGTTTTTTTTACACCAAGCACTTGTGGCCATAAAGTAATGAAAGAAAAGGGTTTTTTTTTGTTTTTTTTTAAATATCTATCCAATGTAGCCTGCCAATGAGACAGTGGAAATTAATGGTAAAAACTCCAAGAATATTAAGTGTTTGGCAGTGTTTTCCTCACCAGGATCTTTATGTAATCCTTCTCCAGCTCAAACCCACTGAAGTGAAGCTCCGGAGGCTCTGCTTGGATCAGGCTGTTACTTTTCAGTTTGGCATAAATTTCTGTAAGGCAAACAAAAAAAATACTGAAATGTAATTGCAGGAAACTGTTGGAATGCAGGCTTTTTGAACCTGCAAAGAGGTTTTCTGACACATAAAGTGTGACAAAACCAATACAAAAGAAGCATCAATGGAAACGGAAGAAAGAGAGACTTGCTTGTTACTGTAAGGTTAAATACTTGTACTGTATTAAAGCATAATATCAAGGGGTTTCAGAGGACATGTTTAATATATACTTGATTCCAGTAGGTGATTGGGAATGTTGTCTCTGCTTCTGCTCTCCTCCACCAGCTGGCTCAGGGGCACAGGAGTCCCCCTCCTGAGAGGCTCGGAGAGGCTCCGCGGGGCAGCGAGGGCCACCTCCATCCTGGCAAAAGGGTCAGCTCTGGCTCCTCATGAGAGAAATGACAGAAGGCTGGAGGACAGTGAAGGACAGGGCGGCATGTTGGGAGATAATGCGTTTGGAAACCTATGAATTTATAATCTGAACAACAAGAGGGAGGACATGGAAGGACAGCAGGTTGTTTCATTAACTTTAAGGAGTTAATTCAGTGAATTCAATTGAGTGAATGTGTTTTCATACATTTACTTTCATGCTTTTAATGAAGATGCAGGAAAAGTGCAGTGGGGGCGTCACATTCCCTTCACCTCTGTAATATTTGTGCTTCCTGGTTTCAACTAATTCATAAAAACGACTTATGTTATGCAATATTACAGTTTTTGATATAGGCAGCTTACGTCAGCACCATTTTAAAGATAATAAAGCGAGGTATAGCCACAAAAATACAGATATGACCAACTGTTACTGCTATAAAAGGGACTACATCTTCACCTCTTCACCTGAGAATGTAATTATTAGGTGCGTAACAAATGTTAGCAGTGAAGCTAACATTAGCAAATAACTCAGGTACTGTTAGCTAACTTACTAGCTTAATTTAACTTAATTAGAGGCGTCATAGCAAGAGTTTTATCAACTTCTCACGTAAAAACTTTTTAACAATTTGAACTTCAGAACTCACTCAAATGTTAAGACAATGTGTTGGGTTTGGTTGCTCAGAGAAAAACAGCCATTTTCCATTTGTTTTCGTAGCAGAAGCATTTCGTTTAGTCTTGTTGATGGGAAGGACCCCCGCCGTCAAACACGGACGTTGCTATGGTGACACTGAAGGGGCGGGACTAACGTTGCTGTGGGCGAATACGATTTGTTGGCTGAGAAGCTGCGTCAATTCACCCGAAACGATACCGGAAGCTGACCACTCTACCTTCATAATACAATCACAAACTACTAACATAATGTGTTTTACTGCTTTTTGCTTAAAAACGTGCACTGAAATTTCATCATATGAATTTAAATTGTGTATACTATTACAATATTAGTCGATATATTTACCGTTTTCACGCTAATGCACTGTATTTACACTCGCCCGTGACTTTATTTTGAAAGTCATTACCGGATCTGTCTATTTCAGTATAGCTACCTTGATAAGCCCTTATCAAACTGTCCTGAACAATACAGTACATGATTATCGACACTCAGAGGGCCTATGTTTGATTTTCAGACCTCGTATATCTGCTGCATGGCAGGTGCTTTTCATTCTGATCAGATATGCTGCCTGAGGTGTGGACCCAGGCACCTATCTTGATGAGGAAAAAAAGGAACCAGTCTGACACCATGAAAAAAGTTGGACTTATTGGGGTGCTGCTGTTATCACAGGTGAGAAAATACATGTTTAAATGTGGAAAGATCTTAAAGAGAGCAAGTAAATTATTGTTTCTTTATTCGCAGGCAAAGTCGTCATCAGGGTGTCATCCTCATGGTCATATTCTGAAAGAAGAGGAAAAGTGTATGAAAGATCTGCTACTTTTAAATTCATACAAAGCAACAGGTGAGTAAATACATTGTGAGTTTTGGATATTTTGTGTAACTAAATGGTTTTATATTGTTGAATAAGTCAAGATATCTCTTCAGTGAACATTTGCATTAAAAAAATGTTGGTGATCTCTGATGTGAAAGGAAATCTTTGAATAAAGTCTCTTTAACTTGTGAAATTTGATGCAATGTTCTAATGACACCTAGTGGCCGTATAGTATAATGCACCCTGACATCCAGAGGAAAATAAAAACTTGTATTTGACATAAATATATAAATGTTACATTTAAAGAATTAAGATTAATCCACCATCATTGACTCTGAAGTTAAAACGTCAAATCAGATCAGTTGTTTTTGTCGTTACCTTTTATAACTTGCATGGACTCAAATGAAACTATAACATTTCTTCCATTTCTGTTCCATCTTTTAAGAAAACAACATCAGTGTTCACTGTAAGGGAATGTGGGATGACCTGAACTGCTGGCCACCGGCGTCTCTCGGAGAAACCGTCTCTCAGCCGTGTCCGAAACATGAGTTTTTCAGCTCAGAAGGTGAGATTCAACACATGCACTCCCATTTGACACCCATTATCTATAACACATTGCACCGGTTAATTATTGGCCAGGAAACAGATTTGTTTATTTAAGGAGCTGAGACAGCTTCTCCCTCTCAGGCTCTCTATCCAAACATTCAGCCATAATAAACCTGTGTACATAGAGACACCAGGAAACACATTGGAGTGCTAAATTTACATTGGTAGATGAGGGTGATAGATTTCATAATAATTTATCTGAAGAACCGGAGGTTTATATAAGCACCTGAAGAGGGAGAGCAACATATTTACTGTCCAGTAAATCCAAGCTTGTAAACACAGATTGACATGTATCATTATATTATTGTTCTGTGTGAGAACAATGGCAGACAGGTGATTGTGTTGCTGTTTTGCAGGCAAAGTGCATCGCAACTGCACTGCTGATGGCTGGACGGACCCGCTCGTGCCACATGAAGACGCATGTAGCTACACTTTCAATGATACGCTTCAGTTTTTTGGAGAGGTTGGTGTTAACTAATAAGCATTCAGTATGTGTGGTTTTTCCATCACTCAAGCTTTATCTATTATTTTCATGCATGCTTACAGGATTAGTTCAACATTTGCTGGAATATGTTGTTTCACTTTTTTGCTGAGAGTTGGATGAGAAGATTGATACCAAACTCGTGTATGTTGGCTGAATATGAAGCATGAGCCAGGAGGCGATTAGCTTAGCTTAGCTTAGTGTAGCAGAAGGAACAGCTAGCTTATCCCTGGTCAAAGAAAACACCTACCAGTACCCCGAAAGCTACTAGTTAAGACGCTATGTGGCCTTTTTTTAACTCATACACAAACAGAAATATAAAAACTACAGGTTGTAGTTTTCTGGGAGTTAAATGGTGGCATTATTTTTTTCTGGCCAGCAACCACGCAACCGTAACTTCCTGTTTTTAAATGTAGTCTTTTTTAAACAAGTACGCTACAACATGTTAATTGGTGACCTTTTTGGTGCTAGCAGTCACATTTCTTTTATCCTTGGGCTCAGCTAAGCTAGATGTTTTCTGCTCTTAGCATTTATGCTAAGCTAAGGTAATAGGCCAAAATGGTCCAAGTGCGGACCTCATGTCTTGGGACAGATCTTTGGGTCAATGGCAGGAGAGAAGGCTACACATATGTGAGATGCACGCACACAGCCACAAAAGTATAAGAGCAAATAGGCTACTTGCTACTTTTATGGCTAAGCTAACTGCTTCTCTCACAGAATGAGAGGTTAGCTGTATCCACTGTGTAAAAAAATCAGCTTTAAGTGAAATAATTGTCAAACAAAGAGTGAAATGTTCCTAAATATATAATTTAATCCACAGTCTGTAAGACTATGAAGACTTTTGTAACCAACATTAGCTTTTTAACGTTAGCAAGATGCATTTCTTTCACACCTTACATACAACAAGATTAAGCTTGCTTTTTAACTGACAAAAAAAATGCTACATTTACGCTACGTAAAGTCTTAGTCACTTTTTAAAAACAAGACCATTTCCATGCAGACCTGGGGCTACCATAGCAGCTAACTCATCTCCAATCACCTGCTAGCTTTAGCTACAAATTTACAGTTAATTCATGGCAGCGGTGTCAATCTTCTCCTCTAACTCATTCCTTTCCCCCAATTAATGAAAAATTAATACTATAGTTTAGTACATAGAGTCTAATAGATGTTATGGAGGAAGATGTAAATAGCTGACATTCTTTTAAGTCTAGACTTGCCCCCTAATTGCCCATTACACCTTTGGCATATCACCAAACTCTTGAAATAAATGAGATATCTGACCCCCATAAGATCTGTCTCTGGACTACACTCACTTCAGGCCAAGTTTCTGTCTTAAATACTTGAGTCTGAGCCAGATCCTGGACTGAAGTACTGCATATATAGTGAGAAAATACTGTCAGCAACTTAGCATCAGCTAAATGGTGCATATGTTACAGATCACTGTGAGCAATAAACTTTCCTGTAGGCTTCTCAGGGCCCTGCATGGTTGCCATTGAAGGGAAATGGTAGATATATTGTTAAATCATGCTGTCTTTGAGGTGATAAAGTGATGTTATCTTTTTATTTGATTAGTCCTCAGATTCCCATTTGTATTTCTCCTACGTGAAGACCATGTACACAGCTGGATACACACTCTCCCTCATCACTCTCACCATCGCCATCACCATATTCTGCATGTTCAGGTGAGAAACAGTCTCTCTTATCTCGTTCGCTCTCCTTGTGAAATGCAGGTTTATGAACTCTCTGTGCATTTTTCTTCAGAAAGCTGCACTGTACAAGGAACTACATCCACATCCAGATGTTTATCTCCTTCATCCTGAGAGCCATCTTCATCTTCATCAGAGACTCTCTGCTGTTTACTAATGAAGAGCTCTACCACTGTGAATACTACCCGGTGTGAATGGCCGAACGCTTTCCTATCCTACTCTTCCTCTGATGATTAGATGCTCACTTTGGTCTGCTACATACATACATTATACATTTAGCAGCTCCTCATGAAAAAGACGCAGCTGTTCACCTGTTAAACAAGTAACAGGAAGGCAGGATGGATGGTCGATGGACATATTGCAAGTGTCTGAATAAAAAACAAGATGACATGTTACAGCTGTGCTAGCAGCTCTGCTAGGCTTTACTTTGGTGCTAAGGTGCCTTAAGCAAAATGCTAACTGTAGCATGCTAACATGCTCATGTTTACCAAATTTACCCTCTTTATTCAGCCTTATTTGCTAAAGGCAAGGTACAGCTGAGGCTGTTAAAATTGCTGTTAGCTTAGCAGGTATTTAGTCATTAAAAGTTATGTAATAAATATGTAAGAACATGTCAACTTCATACTCAAAACAAATGGGTGGCGCATATCACTGGAGTAACCACCAACTGCTTCTAACTGTAGCTGCTGTTAGCTAGTTAGCTCGGTTAGCTGTGCAGCTAGTGGTCTAGTTGAGCTTTATACCGCTAGCACAGTTAATCCCGGACCAGATTGGCCGGTGCTAGCTGGTTAGCATGCTAACTTCAGTAGATCTTCTATGCAACACAAGACGTAATTATCATAATGTCAAAACTGTTACTTCTGTACATTTTAGTGATAATTTTAGTTTATTTTCTGATTGTTTTCAACTAAAATCTTACATATTGCACCTTTTATATGTCAGTCTGCATCATCCAAAAAAGCTGAATGTTTGATGCAGTAAAAATGTTCTCCCACAAGATGGCGCTGGTCAACTTCATTAGGGGGTGCCTGATTAACTCACCTCCTCTCCTCTGCTCAGGTGGCATGTAAGGTGGTGCTGATGTTCTCCAACTACTCCATCCTGGCGAACTACAGCTGGCTGCTGGTGGAGGGTCACTTCCTCTTCACCCTGGTGAACCGCTCCTTCTTCTCCCTGAAGAAACACCTCGCCTGGTACATCATCCTGAGCTGGGGTAGGGAACCAGGTTAACACAAATCAAGCGCACCTTTGCACATACTCACCTCAGTAAAGGCAATGCTGACTCTGCAGCTGTTCAGATTTGACAGTGATGCGTTTCATCACACAGGCGTACCGTTGATTGTCATTATCTGCTGGGGGTGTGCCAAGTTTTTTTATGAAGACGAAGGGTAAGAGTAGAAATCTGTTTCATTTGTTCATTTGCAGTAACGAGATTATCTAAGTGTCTGATTTTAAAATTCTCTCTTATGTCTTTGACAAAGCTGTTGGGAAACCAGGACACATCTGTGGATTTGGTGGATACTTCGCGTGCCAGTTCTTCTGACTATATCTGTAAAAAAAAAAAAAAAAAAAAAATCTCTCCTACTTCTTTGTTTAAACATTATTTAAATTGGGAAACACACATATTCACCTCCTTGCCAGGCGTTAGATAAGAAGATTGATACCACTCTTGTGTCTGTCCATTAAATAAGAAGCTACAGACAGCAGTGGTTAGCCTAGCTTAGCATAAAGATTGGAAACAGGGGGAAACAGCTAGCCTGGCTCTGTCCAAAGTTAAATAAATAAATCTGCTTTCCAGCTAATCTAAAGTGGGCCATGGTGAGGACAGGACTCCAGGAAGTCACTGCACCCGGACAAGAAATAGTCCGCTCTGTAACCCCCCGCTTAATTACTACTTATCGCTTTTTACACTTGTTATTGTTTGAATTAAATAAACAAGATATAACGTGTTAATTGCGAGCTTTAGTGGTGCTGGTAGATTTTTTTTAATCTTTGCACAGAGTCAGGTGAGCCGTTTCCTGTTTCTGTCTTTGTGCTAAGCTAAGCTAAGCTAACCGGCTGCATCTTTATATTTAGCAGATATATGCAAGAGTGGTATCAATCTTCTCTTCTAGCTCTTGGCAATAAAGCAAATAAGCTAATTTCCCAAGATATCGATCTCACAACAGTAGTGTTGACAGGTTTTAATCGTTTCAGATGAATCTGGTGTTTTTCTTGGGCATTTTGAGGATACTGGTGGGGAAACTCAGAATGTCAGACGCACAGAGGAATGAATTCCATCAGTATAAGTGAGTAGTGATCACACCATGCTGTTGTTGCACTGCCATACTGTATACGTATCAAGCCTGGTCTTTGAGGAATGGCATAAGAGAATAAAGATTTTTCCCATTTGCTTTGTTTATCCAAGTAAAAGTATGTTTTTTTTGCTTTCACCAGGAGGCTGATCAAATCCACATTTTTCCTGGTGGCTCTGTTTGGTCTGCATTACATCCTGTTTGTCTTCTTACCTGTTGAAGTGAGCAGTTCAGTGTTTAAGATAAGGACCTTTGCAGAGCTGGCTCTGTCATCCACACAGGTAGATTGTGACAAGAGATAAAAAAAAACTGTCAGTCAACTCAGAATGACAAAACTACACTCACCGTCCCGTCTCTCCTCACATCTCTCAGGGTTTCGTGGTGGCCGTGCTCTACTGCTTCATGAACGGAGAGGTAAGAGCCGGTTAGCCAATTAGAGGCGATACATCTGGTTTTGAAAGTGTAGCTTCAGTTGGGGTTCAATGACGTGTACATTTCCAGGTGCAGCACGAGCTTCAGAGGAGGTGGAGGAGATGGAGGCTGACCCGGCACCTCCCCAGTCGGCGCCGGCAGCATCACGGCTCCATCAGCCACAGCGGGTCCCCTCACACGCAGGTCTCGCTGCTGCCCTGCTCTCCAGGCAGCCCGGCGACCAGTGGACTCCCGGTGGATACCGTGGAGATGTGATTCAAGCTAGGATCGGCTCATTTTCTCTCTCCTTGTCGATACGTAATGGATTCTGGCTCAGTGCTGACAGACGAGTCCACAACTGCGGCTTAAGTGTTTAATAGAGTCGTACTGTTAAATGCATATTTTTCTAAATCCTGAAGTGTTTCTATTTGATGACATAAGGATGTAGTTTTCGAGCAGAGACCCAAAATAGAGGCTAGTTCTTAACAGGTTAAACTTTATAACTAATTAAAGGGGCGCTGTGTGGTTCTGGAGAAGACATTCAATCCCAGGATTTTAATCTTTACAATATTAATGAGGTCATAATACAAATTTAGAAATATTCATTTTTTTCCATAAGTGAATAAACAAGCTGTTCTCAGAGGAAAAACTGTCCCAGAACACTGTTTGAAGCTAGAAAGGTGGCAGGGTCCGCCACAAATAAACAAATATGAATAGTGTATCCTACATTTCCCATAGTGCAACTCAAAAACAAAGTGAAGTCAACACACTGATCCGAACGTCTGCTGCCAGATCGGACTGACTTTAAAAAAGCCCAATCAGTGCCTAGAACCTGCCCGATGGTCAGAGAGTAGCCCGATTTTTAATTTATCAGGTCCGCCTAGCTACAACTAACAAAGGTTATAATGGTCAGTTAGCACTGAAACCGTTTTAGGAAGCGGTTGATTCAAGTGTATTATCATTTTCTAACTTGTTGGGTTTTGGCTTTGTTGTTAGAGAACAACAGAAACAAAGTCTGAGGCCCAAAGGACAATATTCTTGATAGCTCTTCCTGTACACACAGGCTCAGTGTTGAAACGCTTTGTGTGAAAATATACATTGTATTTGCACTTAAAGGAAAAGTTCGCCTTTTTTTAGAAACACATTTATTTGTTTTCTTGGAGAAACAACATTTCTGTATGCTATAGATGAAGCTCGAGACAGCAGGTGATTAGCTTAGCTTAGCTTAGCTAAGCGTGTAGAGTGTCAAAAGATAGGCAGATTGTTTTACCTTGTGACAAGCCAGGTGACATCCCTGCTTCCACTTTCTTTGCTAACTAAAGCTAGTCCCCTGCTGGCTCTAGCTTCATATTTAGCTTTGCAAACATACACAAGGCTCCTGGCCAAAATGTTGACGTAGAGAAACTCTATAGATCGATTCCATATTTTTCCTTCAGGTCCTCAACCAACTTAACATAGGCAGCCTTTGCTTCATCTTTGGATAAGCCTGTTGGTTTAGAAATGGGAACAAAACAAACAAACCAGAAACAATCTGTTAATTCATGTTAATGTAAAAAAACATCCATATTTATGCTTTTTTAGACATGGTGACAAATGTGTTAACATGTTTAAAATCATCTTGCTCTATATGTTCATGTTACACATAGTTTTTCATGCAACCGTCCTTCGTAGATTGTTTTATGTTTTTTTGTTTAAAGGTCAACTCCACCAATTTTTAACACATTAAAGTGTGTTTACAGGTCTTGAGGAGCACTACTGCATATGTGAAAAAAGTAGCATAAAGCCTTTAGTGGCTCCAGAGGAAGCTGCATGTAATCTGATAAAATGCCTCAAGTGACTGAGTTGCATTGTGGGTAAAGGAGGCGGCAGGTATTGAAAAGGAAGAAGAATGTGTGGAATAATAAAAGGTGATATTTCTGGTTCTGCTGCAGATCATGACCGTCCATGGTGAATGCAATAGACCAGTGGACTGCTTTTCAAAACCTGGCGCCTACATTACCCACAATGCAAGTTCGCCACTGAGTGACATCACTGGAGGCAATTTATCAGATTAAATGCAGCTTCCTCTGGAGCCACTAAAGGCTTTATGCTACTTTTTTCCACATATGCAGTATGACTCCCAGCGACCTGTAAACACACTGCAATGTGGAAATTTGCCGGAGCTACCCTTTAAGTTGTATAAATTCGTACCTTTCTGTTTGTTCCATGCATCCCATTTAGTTTTTCCTGGTATGTCGAAAAACCCTGGACGATCTGTGGATGCAAAAGCAACCATCAATATTTGGGCTTCCAAACAGATTTTTAGTTTTGTTATTTGTTCTTATTCAAACCACCTGTAAACAACAGGAGCCATTAGATGGCACACAATCAAATAATGTTTCTGTCTCTATGAATGTAAAAAGAAAATAAACAGCTTTGTATAAACGTATCAGTACTGCCATCGTTACCATAATGACACAACCTGTCGGACCTCATTCTTTTCTTCCACCACACCCTACTGACTATTCTTTGTTTGTACCAGTACAACACAACCCAGAACACATCACTTCCTTATTAACACTACAGTGTTGAAAAACCTTAGAAAACTCACCGAAGTCAACATCCCCCACTGTGCCTTGCTTATACAGACCATATAAAGCTCTTAATTCGTCATTGTCTGGCCTTTGTTTCAGCACCTTCGCCTCTTCTACTGCTGTTTCAAATAATTCCTGGTGGGATAAAAAGAAAATAGCTGAGACAGAAATCTTGTCAAACTGTTCAAATGTGTCAAATCCAGCACTACTTAGACTCAAACAATCAGCCTCATCAATACATGTACATACACATGGAGCTAAGAATTGAGATTCCTGCTCTGTAACAACTTCTGTACAGTCTGTGATACGTCAACGCATGTGAGACATAACTTAATAGTACCATAAATCTTTGATGCAACATTGTATGAATGGAGGCTGAAATTTAATAGTACTTACTGTCATGACGGCAGTGAGAAAAAGACACACCTCGCAGCTGCTGCTCAACTCACTTCCCAGTTTTTCAGCTCGCCCAACTCGTTCTACAGCAACAAATTTTTTGTCAGCGGGAAAATAAATAGTGGGAGGTAGCTTTGACAGTGTCAGTGAGGACGTGATGTTTTTTTCCCACCCTCTGCTGTATATTGTGACGACCCACACCTCCTAGTTTCCTGTGTTGCTCTGCAGGAGTCACGGTGGGTCGTCAGACAAACGGCTTGCACCTGAGGAAGGGAGGAGCCAAGCACATAAGAGAGCAACTCACCCAGATTGTGCTCTCTTGCTGGGCAGCCTCTACCTCGTACCATGGCTTACACTCACACATACACTAACCTTCAGACATGCCTACAGTACTGACTGCTAAATGCTTGATACTTTGATCAACAACATATCATCATAAGTGTGTTACTTCTAGCTAATTCTGGCTAAAGTAATACAATTTCACACACTAACAAATGTTGCAGAGGACAGGTTACTGTAAAACTTCAAGCTTTTTTACACATTTGACAAGAAATGATCAGTTTTTAAAGAATATAAAGATGGTATGTGACCAGATTGAAAAACCTTTATGTAAAAAACCTGTTAATGTTTGCTGTGATAGAGCAGCATGAAGAAAACATGTCTCAGATTGCGCACTGAGCTCATATTCATGGCTTTGGGAGACAATGGAGATATGACCGTCCACCACAAGATGGCAGCACCCACACATCTAATGAGCCTGACACATACTAACAAAACATCTTCACATTAAGACATGAAATACAAGAGTGAAAAAATGCTGTAGAAAAGTGATTTATTCTATGTTCTAGAAATTTCAATTTGAAATCAGTACAATAATTCTTTTGTTGTAGGACACTTTTCATACTATAACACTTTAATATAGATTGAAAATCATTTATCAGCTAACAGAATCATCTTTGGTAAGAACACACAAATCTGACAAAATACAAACTCATAACAAAACAAAAAATTGCAGCAAACTGTTGTTTGATCATGATGAAAACAGAACGTTCAGTAACGTTATATTTATTTATTTTTTAAATCAAATATGTACTAATGGGTGCTTATCAGCAGGCCATTTCTGTACACCACAAAAAGTATAGTAACCAATAAAAAGAAAAACACCAGTGGTAGTTTTCTTCAATTCTGTAAATACTTCTCTCGTGTGTGCTACACGATGCAAACCAACACGTAGCAGCCGAGCGTGGCAGCTACAGCAGCAGCAGTTTCCAATTGGCACATAAACAACACCTGAGTAAGGGACTGTAGAGAAATTATTAGCCAGGAAGTGTACGAAGAAACAGGGAGGATATTGTCTTTTTTTTTTTTTTGGTAGTTTATTTATATCTTACGTCTGCCTTTCCATGAAAGATATATTATTTACAAAATGAGTTTGAAATTGTTAAATAAAAAAGATGGCTTCATTTCCTGCCATGCTTCCTAAAGGGACATTTTGCTTATCAACATCTAGACTGGCCTTTAGTGCCATGTATAAACAAGTCTGGTGCAGTTGTGGCATGGCTAATATTAGCCGAGTTAGCTTCACCCTCTTTATTTCCCTTGCGGTTTCCGAGGTAGAGGGTTTGTCAGACTCAGTAAGTCACAAAACAATCCACCATGGCTCCCAAGAACGTCCGCACACTTCGCCGTTAGCTTGCTTGCATGATTGCGCAAGGAATCATGGGTAAACTATCATCAATTTAATGTGCAATAAATGTATTTTTTAACAAATGTATCTTTGCTAATATTATGTTGGATTCCCGTCTAATAGCATAATTGTTGCAGACGTAATATGGTTAAATCAGGGTGTGTCATCTTTTTGATAATATATAACAAAGTTGTTTTCCTTCAAAGAAGATATAAATAATGTTGATGATTGTCTAGATTTTTTAAATAGAGAAACCCAACTTCCTGCACCAATTATTTTAATACAGTCCCTAATAATTTGAATACATTTGACAGCATATCTAACTTCCAAAGTTTTGTAAAACAAAATGTAGAAATAGAAGGAAACACTGATGTCACATTAGTGAAAAACCTCGTAACAGATATAAATAACATGAAACCATGTCAGTTCTAATTGTAACATATGGACAAAATACAAGGTTGAAGGCTGGCTGACTAAAATCTGCTGCAGTCTTGAAGCGCACGCAGGAGGAAAAGGAATGCAAAAGCCAAGAGGAAGTCTACTTCTGACGATTAGAGTGAAGAAATCTTATTTCAAAAACTACTTTGAACTTACAAAACCCAGTTGTGCTGCTTCAGTTTTAGTCTTGAAGTCTTCAGCAGGTTCATTTCCAAGTGTAACAGTGACTGGTTTGCATAAATTAAACCAGAAGCTAACATTGTTCAGTTCAAATAGAGTAACAACACGTAACAATAAATTAAAAGTAAAAATCAAAAGTTACCAACTACATACTAACGACGCATAGTGCAATAAGGTCGACTAAATATCTCTGAGGAGCTACCGGCTAATTTGTTCAAAATCTCTCAACGAGCCTTAGAGATGAGCCATCAGTACATTCAAAGACTGTATAAATCATTTATCTTCTGTGCGAGTGTGGTTCTGGTGTTATATTCATGACCGCACACACAAAAAGAGCTCTACTTCCACACCTTTCTCTGCCTTTCTCACACGTGGCTGACATCCTCCAGCCCGTTGTGGCTGCCGTCATCCGGCAGCGTGAAGCGGATGTGTCGGCTCTTTTCCCAGCCGCGGCGGACCTTCCTGAGCCGCATGGCCACGCAGGGCACCAAGAGAGCCAGGCGGCCCAGCAGAACCGTGAGGGGGAGGATCAGGACCAGTACGAAGGTGGGAGGCAGGTGGAAGTGGTACCGGCTCGAATCGAAGGCGCGGTCCCAGCCATAGAGGAGCGTGTGGAGGGTGGCCATGGACAAGGCACAGTAACCTAGTGTGGACTGCAGGAGGTGAGAGGAGGGTAATGGTGAAAATGGTGAAATGGTGGAAGCAGCAGTTCTCCAAATATATCACGACCCACATTGTTTCCCTTGAAGTGACTCCTCTTTAGATCACAGAAGTCCACTACATTAGCTCATGATGTTACAGGCAGCCCCTGAGGAAACACACTGACCTACCACTCATGACCTGAGTGAACCACACTAGTGTATGCATGTGTGTGTGTGCCATGTAATATACCTAAAGGGCTGACTAATTAAAAAAAAAAAACTTCCCAAGGTTGACTCGGGTAGGGGCCACGGGTTAAAAATAGCCTCATCGTTCCTCGTTCACACACTGAGCAAAGCGGAACCGAATTATTTCCACTTGACCGGAGTGATGACGTTTTATTAGACTGCTGTCTAATAACTGACAGGCAGCAGCAGAAATTCTTCAAGTTTTATAAGGAATAGATAGGTTGAGAGCAAAAGCAGAATCATTCCCGTGGTTTTTCTCGACGATTGCAATGAACGTTTGGGGGAGAGTGGCACCTGAACGACAGACCTCGTTCACAGCAGACATTTTTACTAGTTTGATTGCCATCTCCTGGCAAAGTGTGTGCGTGTAAAGAGACGTTTTGTAAAATGGAGGTTGTTTGGAGATGTGTGTGGACAAGGCCAGCGTGTTCAATACCAAACCCTGGAACTGGCTCACTTCAATGGCAAACAACCATCATCAAGGTTATCAATAACACTTGTGCTTTTTATGCTTTGATGACTCAAAGGTCTTTACAACAAGCAGACAGTATGTCCATCTATACAGAAGAAAGTCTATTTTTTAAGTCTAAAGTCTGTATTTGCAGTGCATTAATCTGTGAGCCTGTGTCAATCCGCTGTTGAAAATAGATTTACGCCTTCAGTGGAAACAAATGAGCTTTGGGCTGAGAGCCACAAACAGGTGGGGGAGGGTGGAAAATATCGTTACAAAGATACTTGTAACGGAATTTGTTTGTCTGAACCTGAAACACTTAACTTACTGATTTGCTCTGCAGGTCTGAGATCAGCACGTTACTTAAGACTAATCCCCTGCACACTTCTGCCATTTCCGCAAAAGCGAAACTTGTCACATGTTTGCAATATGTGGCATTTCCTGTAATGCAGTGGCCACTGTTTGCCCTGTTTTGGGGGATATTTTGTAGGTAATTACTGTAACTATACGGCCTCATATGAAAAGAAAACATTGTAATCAATTCAGGTCACTCACACCTGCACCTGTCTGTTCTTGTTTGTGTTCACACTGATTTTTTTTTTTGCAATCAAACCAAAGGCTGTAAAGATGAAGTCATAATGACTGACAGGTAACTCATTGATTGGTGATGTGCAGCATGATTGTTATATGGTGGACCCACATGGAGATGGAGGTCAGCTGACAATGTATCTCTGTCTCTCTCTCACACACACATATCGATAATACACGACATGCATTAATACACAGTCCTGCAGCAGGTCTAAATGTGCTGAGGAAGTTGCCTTTCAACGCGCCGGCTGTCGGCGTCATGACTAATCTGACGGCCACGGGATTAGTTTAACGGGGAAGATGAAAGGGAAAAGGCAGCGCAGACAGACCGCGAGTCCTTGAGAAAGGGAGGCCACGGTAGGGGAACTCGGAGAGGAGACGAGAGAAGGAAAGAGGAAAGGAGAGGAAGTGTACGACTGAGTCAGAGCACTCCTGATGACTTCGTCACAGCCCAAGTTTAGCAGCCGCACAAGTGCAAACACTTGGAGTCGCAGTGTCTGTACGTGTGAGACCGTGTGAGCATAGCGTGCATCCATCTACGCGTCAACTGTCATGGCGTCTTCAATCATCGTTCTGCGTTCGTCCTGCCTGTCTTTTGTCAAAGAGGGATAAAAACTCATTCTTCAGCACATCACTGCCTGTGTGTGTGTGTGTGTGTGTGTGTGTACCTGTATGAAGCTGAACTCTCTCCAGTTGACAGTGTTGGCCACTGACGGCAGCGAGGTGACAGCCAGCAAAGAGAGCAACCCGAGGGCCATGATGCCCACTGAGATGTACAGCTCCATCCTCCACACGACGGCATTGTCCCAGGAGTCCTCCACCTTGTCCTTCACCTGGACAATACATCACAAACATCAGAGTCCTCGATGTGATTTTCACCTCCAGTGATTCCGTTTCGGCACAAACTACACATGAAGCGACGATCAGGGTATGTAGAGTTTCAGTTCTCCATACTATGAGATAACATTGCTGGGGACTGAGTGAGGAGTAATGTTTTGTGTTTGTTGGAGCTTTAAGGTACTGTTCATTTCTGTCTGGCAAACAACCAGCCAGCTTCGACTTCTCTAATTTACAGGACTTGTTGCTGTTGTGACAGCATTTGTCTCACGGGGATGAGGACGGTGCCAGGAAGCTTGAGTGATACATAGCCGCTAGGGTTGGGCCTGTAGTGGACAGTCATCAACCATCAACTGTAAAAAAGAGTAGTGTGTCCTTCAGTAGATTCATTCAACTTCAGTAGATGTCTCTGCAACACAGTACATAGTCGGCATAATGTCAAAACTGCTGTTTATTCACACGTGGTTGATAATTTAACGCTTTTAACTAATGATTTTCAATAGTGTCGTTGTTTGCGCTGTTGTTGTTTTAGCTTATTCAGTATAGCTAGCTGGCTAACTTTGTTTCAAGTTACAGACATCTGGTGTAGGGACAAAGACACCTTTAAATCAATCAAGGATGTGAAAGTTGATCTGCCTGCTCCCTACACAGTTAACGGGGGCCAGAGTTTTCTCGACTGGGAGAGACAGTTGGAGGTTGCTGTCAGAGCAGCGGGAAGCTACGGACCTCTGGGCCTCTAAATATGCAGAAGTTTGAAAGTATTCAAGTTGTGCTCCTTGCAGGGCCCCAGTATTGTAACATGTATCACGTAACATGTAGGAGTGTAAGTGGAGGAACAAGAGTGTAAGTACGGCAACTTTATGCTTTGTTATTCTTCTAAAGATTGATAACCTACAAAATCATTGACTGTCTCACCTGTTTGACAGCAAGGTTGATCAGTTCGTAGCGGGAAGACTTCCTCAAGGGAAGAGACACACTGTAGACCGCATGTAGAACTGCACACAGGAAGCTACACAGCCCAAACTGCTTCCTCCTGGTTAGCCACCCGTCCAGCCACTTAGGGAAGCGGTTGTACTTGGTGCCCCACCACAGCTGAAGGAAAGCGGCGCACAAACCAGGCACGTAGACCAGCGAAAACATCACCAAGGCTACCGAGGGAAGAGTGACGTTAACTGTATCGATTGGCATTTTGTAGAAAACACTCTTCTTTTTTGTGACGTAGGGATGCAGGACGTCACGGAGGAAGTTGTACAGGTAGAAGAAGATGAACAGGGCGACGGTGCACAGGACTGGGATACGCCAGGAGGGGAACAGATAGAGGGGGAGGTTTTCGATCTCCAGTGAAGAGGAGAGGAGGCCCATATCGACGGGGATGAAGCCCATTCTGCGACAGAGCTGCATCACTGAGCTCTTGGCCTTGCTACTGTCACTGCACAGGAAAACCTGCAGGAAGGAGATGACACAAAGATGAAGTTGAGTCTAGAGATTCTCCTTTATCTTCTTTTTTTCCCAAAACACATTTCATATCAGTCAGTAGTAACTACAATGCGCAGCAGATGAATCCTACCTGCCTGCTTCCATCCCGAGGACCCATCTGCAGCGACCAGGCTGATATGGTGTTAAACCCTTTCACTATGCTGCTTTCTGGAAACAGGTCTGCCAGCTGTTCGGCGTTCGAAGGCCCGTCGAGGTTGATTCTCAAACCATTGCTGACATCCACCAGTGTCTTTCCAGCTAGTGTCGGCTTCAGCTCCACCAGCGTCGAGTGGTGCTCAGGGAACACAGCGACAAAGACCAGGTCCGCCTGGCTGGCTGCCTCCATCTGGGATGTCACCTGTAGGACAAAAACAGAAAAGGAAAAAAATTATTAAACTCCTAATTACACTGATTGATAACATATGT
Organism: Pagrus major; assembly: GCF_040436345.1. Lineage (NCBI taxonomy): Eukaryota > Metazoa > Chordata > Actinopteri > Spariformes > Sparidae > Pagrus > Pagrus major. The sequence continues at coordinate 10,434,653 of NC_133238.1, forward strand.
CAAACCCAAATGTTAGACAATAAGTTATGTATCTATTTTGATTTATTATATCCTAATTCTTCCATCCCTCCTCATCGGAACATTAACCTGCAGTGTAATGTGTCATGAGTTAAAGGAACAGTTTGACATTTACTGAATATGGTTTGTGTGAGGGCAGCAAACAAACAAGAGAAGTCTGGTGCGAGCATGGCTGCCTTGCTATTCTTGTATTTACCTTTGGACTAAGCTAAACCAGTGGCTCTCAAAGCTTATACGTACTCAAAGCCTTTTTTTCCAAACATTCAATTAATGTAAAAATGAAAAAAGAAATTAGTTTTTAGCTACATGACAAATGATGATGTTGACATTGATGACATTAAGGGGAAACCTTAAAAAAATGTTTAATTAACTGTTTTAGTCTGTTCTCATACCACAAGATTATCTTTTAGGCATCTATTCAGGATAACAACAACAGCCATTATGCCTGGTAGATACACTCAATAAATACATAATTATCACCATAGGGGGTGAAACAAAAACACCAATTACACATTGAGTGTGAATGTCAGTGTCAGTGTCACTGTGTGCGTCACCTCGGCCTCTTCGGGGAACAGAGCCGCAGAGCGTTTGGGGGTTCGACTCCCCACCACCACCTGGTAGCCGGAGGCCACCAGCCGCCTCGCCAGCGAGCGGGAGAAGTCGCCCGTACCCAGGATGCCGACGACTGGAGCGCCGGGGTCAGACATGGAGGCTTCGAGACATCTGGAGCCTCCTCTTTCACCTCTGCCTCGGATTAAAGGCCTCGCCATTTCATCAGGCATTATACACTGATAAATATAGAGATTAAAGATATGGTTTATTGTATTTACATGGTACCTCAAATCTACAATGTACAGTTAGGTTATAGAAAGGGGGCTGTTATTTACTTATAGACACTGATTGTTTGGTCTACACAGTAGAGGCTTGTTTGAAATTCATCCAGCATGGGACCTAAAATAAAAGTGATTCATAGTAAGAAAATATGCTGTTTAGTTCTTTCTTTCTGTCTGGCTGCTCTTTTTTAGAGCACAAATCTAGGATCCCTATTATTTCTGTGTCTCAACAGACACGTCCCAGATCTGTAACTCTGCATTAATAACATAAATGGATTTTACACAGCCTGAAGACAGTAACAGATACAGTCTATCAAACTGCCATCATATCAACCTCACGCACATTTAACAAATAAGTCCGCCTCTCATACAAAACTTCATTACGACATCGCCAGACACCGTTTAAGTTCATAATATAATATGCGGCTATAGTGCGACACTTACACGAGCAGTACAAATAGTAAAAATGGCAATTTCTATAAAAGTGCTGCTTTGATAATCATCCAGCTGTAAGCCGAATTAACCACAGAACCGCGACTATTCAGAAACAGCTTCAAGTTGTGTCGTATGCTTTACTAAACCCGGCCGCTTTGTGGTAAAACATTAAATTGACAGAAATCCATACTGATGTTCGCTTCAAAACACAGAAAGCGCTTCGAGACCACCTTGCTTGTTGTCCTTGGCCGAACTCGTGGGAACTTTACCTCCGGATAAAGTTACTTTCCTGAGCGAACAGGACGAGGCAGGCGAAAACACACGGACATTTGGATAAACTGATAGCTCACATTAGATAATTCAGGCTCTGTCAGCGCTTACAGAGACATTTTGGATGTATTTACAGTCACGTACTCACCTCGCGACTCCGCTCGACTTCAACTGCCGCGTTTCTTCCTGATAAGATGACGCAAGCAGCCGAAGCCCCGCCCTGGTGGCCACGCCCCCACGTGTGTGCAGGAGATAAAAGACAGAGGAAGACCAATGAAGGAACAAAACTTTATTTATACACACTGTTCAAGACAGGGGTTACAAAATGGGTTACAGGATGGGGGGATGGGAAAGAGGGAGACAGAAGAGACACCACAAAATAGAAGGTATAAATCAAGGGTTCCCAACCACTGGGTTGTGGACCGGTACCAGGTCTTCGGTAGCTCAGCACTGGGCTACAAAAACCCATTAGAAAATGAAAATGAAAATAAAGAAACAGACTACATTAGTTTCTTTTTGACTGGGACTGTTGAAAAAGGGACCAGAGACAGTTGGGATAATGGAGACACTGATGCTAATGTCCACGTTAGCCTACAATGTCGTCCCGGCAGCACTCTGTACCTGCAAAATGAACGACATTACCATCAGTCTCAGGTTTGTGTGTAGTGCTAATTAGCTAGCTGCTGTTAGCATGCTAACACACTAAACTGAAATGGTAAATATGATAAAAAAACAAAACAAATTCCACCCTATAAGCATGTCAAAACAACATGTTAGCATTCCGACATTAGCAGTTAGCTCAAAGCGCTGCTGAGAGATGCTAACATTGTTGTAACGTCTTGGTCTTCTTCATGTGATTTAGTCATGAGAATCCGTCGTGGCAGCAAGGAAATTTGAATCCAGCGCAGGAATGGCGGACTCCGCCACTACTAATAAAAAACGATGTCTGTAAAACTTAGATGATCGCTTAACTTCTTCATCTGCGTCAATCATCAAGTCGAAATTTCAAGTTGCAAAATCCTGCTAAAGAGATGACTTTCCCATCAGCCTCAGCTTTGTTTTTAGTGCCTGTTAGCCAGTCAACAGTGGCTAACTGTTAGCATGCTAAATCCCTAAACTGAAATGGTGAATATGGTAACAATCATACCTTCTAAACATGTCACAACAACATGTTAACATTGTCACTGTAAGTATGCTAAGATTAGCATTTAGCTCAAAGCACCGCTGACGGATGCTAATATTACTGTAAAGTCTTGGTCTTCTGGTTTAGTCGTATTTCTCAAACCATGTGGTATTCTGCTTAATGATGAAAAGAAGAAAAGCAGGATCATTTTCATATTGTCTTATTATGAATTTTAATCGTGCTTTCCCCCTTTTTCTCCATCTGCTACTGCTGATTTGGTGTTTTTGATCAAACTGGCTTTGGGATTGGAAAAAAAAAAAGCAACAGCAACAGCAAAATCGTGTTAAAAAGACATCCAACCGCAGGCTACACACTGTCACCACAACTTCATCATGTCTGCCTTTGCCACTTGCAAAAGGTTGAATCCCCCTGGCTCGCAGCGCTGCATCAGTGTCACCACACGCAAACATACACACACATTCGCACACACGCAGTGCACACATGCCACCCTCTGTTTTACTGGTCCTCGGCCACGGCCTCATGTTTGTTTAACACTTTAGGTCACAGTCCTTGACATATCTGATTTTGAGATTTCTCATTCATAGGTATCGATACTGGTGTGTCCCAGTGTGGTGATCCATTAATCTTATTCTGATCCAGTGGGGACAGATTTCCGCTTACTACTCCCCTGGTGGTCTGGACTGAAAGGGTCTTTGGCCTTTGATTCCATTTCTGGTTCATAGAAAATCATCTACATTTAGAGAGTTTTCATGTTATATAGCATATTTAATTATGATTTACAGTCTATAAGTGGATTGCTTTGCAGAGTCGTAAAGGCATGGTCATAATCGGTTAGCCCGAGGAGGACAGGTACAGCTGTGTTAACATCTGACAGGACCTCACTGTCAAACTGTTATATGGGGGAAGACGTTTGTTTCTGCGCTTTCAAGGTGGCCTCTGTGCCCTTCATTAGTGATTAGGGTCACATGTTGAGACAGGAGCTGAGGTTGCAAGATTTCCTCGCTGTATTGTCGCGGTTCGGTCGAGGTTACCCACACAGATTTACATTAAAACCATGTGGCATTTAACAGTATGCTTTGCTAATCTGACATTGATGTAATAACAGCCTCACCTATGATTCATCCTGTACTTAAATCACACTAATTTAAGTCTTTCCTCTGGTCACTATGTGGTGGGTTTATGCGAGTCATGGATTAATCAGAGGGTTGTCATCAGTCTTTACAGAAGCCCCGAGAGCTCAACACACTACAACTAAAGAAATCTTGCAACTTAAGGAAATGCAAGTAAGAATCTAGGCTAATGCTGCGTGTATGGCAAATATCTGCAAGTCACAGAATCGGTGTTAAAACTAAAGCAAACTTCTTACACCACTATTTGTTAGCTAGATTTGACATAAACAAAACATCTTATAAAATATAATGCATTGCTGATTTTAAACTACCCAGGAGTACATTCAGTAGTGAAACTGACTTCCTTCTTCAACATTAAAATGCTACTTACATACTGCATTTATGCATCAATAATAAAGGTAATCATAATAATAGGGTAGTGCTCCTAAAGGGCAATTCTGTATAAGTACTTTACTACCAAAATAAAAATTTATATAGAGAGATAACTGCTTAATTTAAATAGATTGAACGGCCATAATTAGTATCAAAAATGTGGCTCAACTTCATGGAAATGTTACAAATAATAACTTTAAGTGCATTTTGCTGTTAAAGGTGCAATATGTAAGAATTGGCCTCCTTTCCAAGGGCACTCCAGAAGAACAGACGGCAGCGTCTCACTAGAGTAAACGCCAACTGCTGCTTAACTTTAGCTGCCGTTAGCTCAGTTAGCCGTGCAGCTAGCAGTCCGGACTGGGAGCTCAGAATTCTATTACGAGACAGGATGGGCTGGAGCTAGCCGGTTAGCATGCTAACTTCGGTAAATATCTCTAATGTCAAATCTGTTATTTCTGTTGTTACCTTTGGAATATTTGAAACCCAAATTCTTACATATTGCACCTTTAATACTTGCACACCTTTACTTAAGCAACATGAAGTATTTCGTCATTGTAGTATTCCAGCTTTTGCTTCCAGTCTCAATACGTCTTCCTCCACTGGTGTTGTCTGTTTGTTTTCTGTATTTGCGCCGTGATTCATTAGGCTCCATATGTGTTGTCAAATTGGTGAATGTGTTTCTTGATTTGCCTGTTTTTTCCCCCCCTAAATGCTGCACGTCGTCTTAATTTGTGAAGACGGTTTCATTTGCATGTGCTTTAAGCTCTCCGGGCCCCCGTACTTCTACTCATCCTCTTCTTAAATATTCCCCTGTGTGGTTAAACAGAAGCACTTAGGACAGTCTCCATGTTTACGTTGCTCATGATGGACTGATTAATTTGTCCCACCGTATGGTTCCTGTGTATGACGCAGCAGTCCACTAACATGCAGCATGATTAGAAGCATGGCAGCGCCGCAGGGCAGGATAATCTCAGCAGCTGCAGTGCATAATGTGGACAGTGTTGTCGTGCATGGCTCACCATAGCCTTAAGATACAGTTCACTGTACTAATCCTGAGTAAAGGTCACTCTGCAGTCATGTAGCAGAGTCGGGGAGCACAATGTTCCCTGCATACTTATTTTTAGGGCTTTGTTTAGTTGATTATTGCGTTGTCATTTAAGTGAGCAGTACTTGATAATTCAGAACAGAACATTTCCCAGCTCGGCCAGGACCGTCGTATCCTCAGACTCCAGCCCCAATTTCATTTTTGACCCAGCGCTCATGACTCTGTCTCACCTTCAGACACGAGCGGCTCAGCTGGAGCCATGTTCTGGGGAGTTAAAGCTGAGCTGAGCACAAGTTGAAATTGCTTCGGGGGGGCCGGTGGCGTGGGGCTTCAGTTAAGCCTTGTCTCAGGCCTTTGAAGATTTCTCCACGTCGCCCTGAGCTCTAAAGCCTCTGTTGTCGATGTAGGGCCTGTGCTCCAATTCCAGGTGCTTAGTTCCCAACCTGCAGTTTTGAAGTGTTTCAGGTCCTTTGGGGGGAATTTTTGAGCTTGAGGACAAAATCAATAGGTGCTTTTATTTTCAGCGAGCAGAGGCTCTCTTCATTGAGTGTCTCAAAAGCTTGCACACTTTGGAAATAACCAATGAGAGGCATTAATAATAGTCTTATTCAGCTGAGGTGCTCATAGAGCACACATTAGGACTAGTGGCCACTCTGGGGTGGAAACAGAAGAGGCTAAAGAGGCATTTAAGACAAATCTGTATGCAATAGAGTAATGATTGCCTGTGCACTGCAAGAATTTTAAGTTGCAAGTTGCAAGTTAAAATGCAAGGCCCGTGGCTCCCCACCTCGTGAAACAAGACATCAAATATGTCCCTGCAGCTGGGGAGCTTAGAGCTGAAAGCGTCGACAGCCGTCAGACTTCTCCGCTCTGTTTCCTGCATATATTATCCGCTCTCTCCCCCCCCGTTCTCTCTGTGCTCCCCAACTGTCTGCATGCATGTGCGAAGTAGTGACCAATGCAGTTGGTCACTTGATGTCACCAGCCTGCCCTCAGCCATTGGTTGTGACTTTGAAAAGTCCCTCACGGTCTGAGTCAAGGATGTGCTCATGTGTTTAGCTGCTGTTGTAACAACTTTGAAGTAAAACTGACTTTAACCTTTCATTTTTCGTCAAGGAGGACTGATTAATGCTGGAAAAAATCTGGATATTCACTACAATAATATTTTAAAGGTGCACTATGTAGTTTTGAGGAAGACATTTTAATCAGAAGAGACAGATCTTCATCATGCCTAAACAAACTAAATAAACTCTTTGTTTTCATGAGAAACAAACTGACCTTAAAGGACAACACAATTTCATACTGTTTTACTTTGTTTATATGTGGCGGACCCTGCCACCAAGTGTAGGACTGAGATATTATTCTATATGTAAATATTAAGTGCTTTTTGCTGATTCATATGAAATATTTAGTGCCATTTTGAATAACAATTGCGCAGACTTAAACTTTACGCACAGGCTGTAGCTGCTCCTCTTGTCAAGTCACTCAAACCGAAATAGAGGACTTCCTGTTACACATCTAAAGAATAAAAGCCCTGTTGCTGGACTGTTTTAATGTCATAGCGTCTCTGAATATTTTGCTGCCAATAAGAATGAAATTGAATTATCCAAAATGGCATGAGTCATGAGGGTTAAACAAACACTTTAAATTGACCTCATTTATACCAATGAGACACTTGCGAGGTTTACTTGCAAGTTTAGTAGATTGTAATTGGCTGAGGTTAACTATTCATATCGTTTTACTTATTTTCTGTCCCATTGTCAATATCTGCACCTTTATCTTTGAACATTGTTCATTTTTTCATCCTCATGTATTCTTCCTTTATTGCCGGGGCAACCCTAGAAATATTTCAAATCTTCAGGCGGCCACCAAAATGCAGGCCCGAGGAGGATGGTGGAGTTTGACAGACGGCCATGAGTGACTGACAGGCTATGCATTTCTTAATTTCATTTCTTTTTCATTATTGATTTGCTGTAAATAGGGCCATGGCCCCATGAAATTAATATTTCAGAAACAGATCACATGATTTGTCATGTAAAATCTTAATCTGCAAAGAAACAGGGCCTACTGTAGCTGTGTAAAAGAGAAAAAAGTAGGCTACAATATTCCGTCTGTATTGTAATAAAGTAGAAATATAAAGTAGTAGAAAAATGTGAATAAACAAGTAAGTAACAATTATCTAAGAAATATATGTTAAAGGGATATCCTTGACTAAATTTGCTGATTAAAGGTACAATATGTAGGAATTGGGCCACTTGTTGATTTTATACTCCCATCAAATAGCGGGCAGCGTATCACCAGAGTAAATGCTAACTGCTGCTGACTGTAGGCTATTCTATACATCCATGACTGGCAGTAGCCTCTTAGCTCAGTTAGCCGTGCAGCTAGTTGGGCTACACCGCTGGCACAGGAGCTTTAGTCCACCACAGGTTTTCAGGCCAAGGGCTAGCTGGTTAGCATGCTAACTTCATTAAATATGTCTGTTTATAATTTTAGTTAATTTTGAATGTTTTAAAGTAAAATTCTCATAAATCGCACCTTTAAGCCGTAAAAGTTTAAATTACTTTGTTGATGTCTTTCTTTTTCATATTTCCCATAAACGCAACACGTCCGTAACCTGCTGTTTTAATTTGAAGGCCATGTCCCCTGTCTTCCGGTTTCATCATCGCTAACTTTGACATCTGGCTGCAGCTGTCCGCGCGCACCTCTCCATCCAGGCAGGACGCGCAGTCGCTCCCCGGTCACAGCTGCTGCCCAGAGGCTGGAAGCCACCGTCAGAAGCGCAGGACGGAGGGATGCGCTCTTAATTAACTTCATCTCTTTTCTTCCAGTCGTCCTGAAGCCCCTCTGTCCTCTGTCACAATTCCCCCCCGGAGAGGCTCCACGGGTCTTCTCTCGTCCATTCGCGCCCGGACCGCGCGGAGGAAGTGGTGGGTGGTCTTTCTGGTGACCGCCGTCGCGATGGTTCTGCTGGCTCTGGCCGTGGCTGTCCCGTTACTGCTGCTCCGGTCCTCTGAGACCTCCGGTCATTACTACGAGATGATGGGCACCTGTCGGATGGTTTGCGACCCGTACACCCCCAAACCGGGAGGCGCCACCGCCATGGAGGTGATCCAGAACGTTAACGGTGTCAATCCGCAGCCGCCGATGGCGCAAGGGAGCCGCGGGGAGCCGGGGAGACCGGGTAAACCTGGATCTAGGGGCCCGCCGGGAGAACCAGGACCCCCTGGTCCGAGGGGGCCACCGGGAGAGCGCGGCGGCGGCGGCGGCAGTAAGATGACCTACCCCACTACGACCGGAGCTACCGGGGGTGAGAACGGCGAAACAGACGGCGTGAACTCCACGACCAACGGCTTCAGGATCGCTTTTTATGTCGGCCTGAAGAACCCACACGAGGGATATGAGGTGTTAAAGTTTGACGACGTGATTACAAACTTGGGGAACCACTACGACGCGAGCACCGGGAAGTTCACCTGCCATGTGTCCGGGATCTATTTCTTCACCTACCATGTGTTGATGCGGGGAGGGGACGGGACGAGCATGTGGGCCGACCTGTGCAAAAACGGACAGGTAATATGAGAGTGGACACTGTGCCGTTTCTATACCTTTAACGTCCCATTCTCCACACCAGAGTCACCAAACTGTAGATTTTACGCACAAAAAGCGCACAAAATCGCCTGATACTTGATGTTTATTCTTGTATAACTGCATATTCTAAATATGTATACATTGTGTCATGATGTAAAGGTAACGTCAGCGATATTTTTGGTCGAATCCAGATATCTGCATGCTTTGTTTGGCTGTCACGCTCGTGCGTAAATGCTCCAGCCGGACGAGGAGTCAGAAATGAGAATAAACAGCAGCAGTGTTCAATATAAAAGCTGCAAAATTCATATTTGGATGAGGCTTTGTGTCAAATTTAACTTTAAATTATTATTTATTACTATTTTATTGTGATTAATTGTGGGATTAAAGGAACAGTATGTAGTTTTAGGGAAGACAAACTAAATAAACAAACTCTCTTTGTTATCACGACTGAGTAAACTGAATGAACAAACTGACCTTAGTAGGACAACACCCTTTATACTGTTTTTGTTTGTTTGTTTGTTTGTTTGTTTATATGTGGTGGACCCTGCCACCTTTCTAGCTTCAAACAGTGTTCTGGGGACCTTATTTTCCTCTGAGAACAGCTTGTTTATTCACGTATGGAAATAATAAATATATCTGAGTTTTATTATTACCTCATTGATATTGTAAATATTACACGAATGGACTACATACTGCCCCTTTAACCTCTAATTTGCCAAACATTCTCATCACAGTAGGTACTTTTGGTCCTTTTATGCACCAAATGCTATTTTTAAGGCTGCACCACTGCTGTTTCACTCTGCCTCTCAGGCATACATGAACTTTTCTTCTCAGTTTCCACTTCCACCGTCTCCTTTTTTTACCCCCCAGGTGAGGGCCAGCGCCATCGCCCAGGACGCCGACCAGAACTACGACTACGCCAGCAACAGCGCCGTGCTGCACTTAGACTCTGGGGACGAGATCTACGTCAAGCTGGACGGCGGCAAAGCTCACGGAGGCAACAACAACAAGTACAGCACCTTCTCCGGCTTCATCTTGTACCCCGACTAAATAACGCGCAGCTCCATGGACAGTAATCATCACTGAAAACTGTTTCCATTCGAGTATATGGTCCAATATGTTTCTCCTGTTATGAAGATAGGTGCTACGACGCACAGGCTTACCTGCCACTGTGTGTTTGTTTAGTGAAAGACCTTTTTGTATATGTATTTGATTTAAGTTCAGCTGCTCTACTGTCATCAGACTATAATATCACGAGAAAGCTGGTGGTCCGGGTGGTGAGAGCATGCCAGAGATTACAGACATAACACACCGTAAACACACCGAGCTGAGAAGGCGTGATGTTTCTTATGTTTCTTTGATTTAAGGTGAACATGTTTTTGGGGAAATGAGGCCTGACTGGCTGTTTACAGGCTCAGAGTTTCTTATGAAGCACTGTGTGTATTATTGATGTTTCATATATTAGGCTGAAATGACAAAATAATTGAATGGTGGAGTAAAATGAATGTTCAAGAGTAAACCTTAGCCAGCAGTGTGTGGTCTTAAGGCCCGGTCACACCAGTATTTAAAGGTGCACTATGTAGATTTGGGGGAAATTGAGTCTTTTATGCCTAAACAAACTAAATAAACAAACTCTCTTTGTTTTCATGACTGAACAAACTGAATAAACAAACTGACCTTAAAGGACAACACAATTTCATATGGTTTTACTTTGTTTATATGTGGCGGACCCTGCCACCTTTCTAGCTTCAAACAGTGTTCTGGGACCTTATTTTCTTCTGAGAACAGCTTGTTTATTCAGTTATGGAAAAAAAAAATAGAGTTTGTATTATTACCTCATTAATATTGTAAATATTGTAGTTCTGACTTAGAATTTCTTCTCCACAACTACATACTGCCCCTTTAAAAGGACTAAATCAATTCATTTCAGTTTCAATCTTGTGGGGAGATTACATGCAAAATTATAATGTCGAGTTCAATAGTAAACCTTTTAGGGGACAGAGAACCTAAAATTGCAAAATGGAGGAAGCTATCGCAGCTAATTAGCTGTGTTACACCTCCCTGGCTTATTTAACCTCCTCTGTTTGAGTATAAATTGCTCCACAAAAAAGATATGGTTTGCAGAAAGTTATGAGAAAGAAGCCAATTGTACCAATATGTCTTCTGAGTAACTTTGACCTTATTGTCCCATTAGCGACCAAGCTAACAAGCTTATAACTGACTGTTAGTGAGCTTGCTAGCTTGCGTCTCTCTTTAATAAAACTATTAATTGAATGAAATGATGTACAGTCCTCACAGCAATATGCCAGAGGGGAGGTAACAACACAGTACAGAGGAGAACCAATCACAGTGTTTGTTTACAATAACTTCCTGGTAGAAAACCCATGCGTCACATGGTAGCATACATACAATGTAGTTGTCTTTTTTCATGATGTTATTTCAAAGTGTATACATCTCATTCATCTTAAATGCATGTTTGATTCTTTAATATCTCATTAAAAACTACACTTCCGCTAATGTTAGCTTGGAAGATGTTGCTGTTGGGTAGATATCAAAGACGTCAGATAGGCTGTCTAACAAATATCTTTAAAAGTTAGAGTTAGCGGCTAAAAATGATAACCGAAATGATCTAGTAAGCTGGTTTCACATGTCTGCAATGTTAATCGGCCACCAGTTGTCTAGCGCAACATCAAATTGATGTATTTTCCCATAGGCTAATTGTAAAAGTGGTTGCAAAACGGTGGTAACAATATATTTTTTAAAAGTCACAACCTCGCAAAATGACACGTTTCGCTATCAGATCAGTCTAGAAGAGCTGCACGATTAAATCATTTTATCCCCATTCAAGTTAGCAGAGTGCTAAACCGGAAGTTAGCCCTCTGGTGGTGAAAGTCTGAAGTGCACATGCTCTATAGGCGTCGAATACAGAAGCTACTTCGAAGATCTGGGTAATTTTATACCCAGGAACTCAAACTTTTTGAACCTCTGACACTATATCCAGTTTCTCCTTAATAAAACCATGAATGTGACTAACTGGTGCTGGCATGTTGCTGGCTGGCTAGCAGGTTAGTGGTTTGCCGCCAGCTACAGTTGCTCACAGATTAGTCACTACATCATTAAGCTTCTGTGACCAAATATTTTGCCAATATGCGCGGACGTGCCACTTCCTGGTGCGACCAGACCTTTACCAAGGCATCTAAAATACTGGCATTATATAACTTGTTCTCTCTTTAAAGCCCAGTTTTGTCTTTCTGTCTTTCTTTCTATTTTAACCAAAAGCAAGTACATCATCAGCATTCACGGCAGTATGGGAGCAGCTTAAACAGACATACAGTACATCTTTCCCCCTATGATTCACCCATCACGCACCTTAACTGGATAAGCTGGGCCTGCTTTAGAAGATATGATCCGCTGAAATAACGACGACAGTAGAAAGTGCCAAAGATGACGGACTTCGCAGTCCAGATGCAAAATATCTCACCTGGTGCGGGCCATCTTGATCGCTATAGCAAGCCAATTCGTGGTGCTTTGAGTAGTGTTCAGTGTGTCACAAACATAACCCAATAACCTCACATGAAAGATAGAAATGGATGTCTCGCATCGATATTGCATTGAGTTATATTTTGTTCTCATATATGCGAATAAATATTGTTTGACAAAATGTTTGTTCTGTGTGAAAATCTCTGACCAAGCAACGACACCTCAGTACATACATTACACTTCCCTTCTTCAGGGCGAGAGGAGATTCATTCTGAAGAAGACGCTGCTGTAAGCAAGCTCTCACCAGCGAACAACGGCGGGGTCAGTTGTTTTTCAGTTTCTTGTTTAACCTCACGTCAGAGCGATGCGTTTCTGCGAGCAGTTTGTCCGTTCGCATTTCGTTCCACGTGGCTGCCTGTCTGAATGTGTTGCGTTGCCCTGTAGCCTACAGACTCCGGTTAGAGCTCACAGGTTCCAGGTGCCTCTCTGGATGTCCTTTGTACCGCCGTAGCTCGCAGACATTTTACTCCGTCTAGACACCATTTTGCTCATTTTTGTGTTTCCGTTCAAAAAGGTTACACTGAAATCCTCATATTTGTATGGTAGTAAGTACATCACATGTTGTTTCTTCTAGTGTAGAGCTGCTTATAGATGAAATAATTCATAGATTATTTCAGAGAAAATAATTGTTTCAGCAATATGTCTGTAACTTAAAGGTGCACTATGTAATTTTTAATCAGAAGAGAAAGCTCTTCACTGACTGATCTTTTAATGCCTAAACAAACGAAATACAGACAAACAAACTGACCTTAAAGGACAACACAGTTTCATACTGTTTTACTTTGTTTATATGTGGCGGACCCTGCCACCTTTCTAGCTTCAAACAGTGTTCTGGGACCTTATTTTCCAACGAGAACAGCTTGTTTATTCACGTATGGAAAAAAAAAAATATTCTGAGTTTGAATTTCTTCTCCAAAACTGTGTGCTACTTTAAATGCTTTTATTTTGAAGGAAAGCAAAATAGCGATAGAGCACAGACTGTTACCTTGTGTGCGACGCGTTGCGGGAACATAAACAACATGCCTCACACGTCTCTTCTGATAATCTCACATATAAAAACTGGGCCGGAGCCGGTGGCTGCCAGCTTCCGTGTTTCACTTTTAATTAACTTGTATTGAGATTTGCAAATACTGTACCAGACTCAAATATTGCTGTAAGCCTTCATTAAGATGATGGCTGTTTTGTGTGTGTTTTGATTTGTTTTTTTCCCGATCCCCTCAGGAAGACACACAAACACACACAAACAGCTGTTTACACACCGCTCCTGTCAATTTAAATGGAAATCATGGGAAAACAAATATTAGCATGTCTGGTTAGATAAACCTCCATTAAGGTGTTGGCTCCATCTTGCTGCGCTCTACAAACTGACTCTATCCGGCTCAGATGGGTTTGTGTTATTCTGGAGCTGCTGGATGAAAAAAAACCCCAAACAAAACAACAGAACAGGAAAACAGTTGTCCACAGTTTTCTGATGAAAACGGTACAGTTTATGTGCATAGATGGGAAAAAGCTCAGCCTTTGATAAGAACACATTCATGGTTACTCTTAGATTAACCTCTCATAACAGATGTAACAGAAGAATATGGAAGCCTTGTAGCTTCTATTTGTCGTCCAGGTATTGTCCAACAATGTTTGAGTGGGCCTTGGTTGCATAAACGGTCCAAAGAGAGCAGAAAAGGTGAAATTTATTGGCTGAAAAATAATCTCAGGACCCATATTGGCTATCGTATGATGACGATTTAGCTTTGAATTAGCTCTTTATCTGCATCTGTATGCAAATATCTGTTTATAGAGCCTTGTATCCATTCTCATGGCTCAAGTTACTAACTGAACCAAGGTGTTGGCCCAGATAACCGTTATCCGGATATCTGCTGGCTACATCGGAAGCCCCAAAATGTTGGCCGTTGCCCCCAGAGGTTGATTCACCGTCAGACGTTAGCCGATGGATTCTGAGATTGTTCTGAGATAGTATGATGTTATGTGTGGCAAACATAGGACGACCCAAATGCAAGAGACTCAGGAGGCAGGCAGGGTGAGGAAAGAAAGAGAGCATAAGTGAAATAAAGCTGTAGACCAAAGTCTGATTAATACAAAATATAAAGTCCAGGCACAAAAGCTCTCAACATAAGGCAACACAAACAGACGGAGCAGGCAGGAGCAAAGCCTAGAACAAAGAACTAAAGAAATAGATAATAGATAAAGTACAAACCATGGAAGTGCTGTGATAGCAGGAAGGAACACCAGGAACAAGAGAAACACCTGGAACATCAGGAACACACAGCATTGTGACAAGAGAAAAATTGAAAATTGGAGCTAAAGAAACGTAAAGTTAAAACGTATGTGGTTTTGCAGAAACACACTTTGCCATCATTTATTTTAACCGATACTGAGTCATAACCAAACGGACCTTGGATTTATCTCCATCATTGTCCCAGGCGATTTCACAGTCCGCCAACCTTCATCAAAACGCTGACAGGCGTTCCACGTCTGAGAAAGAAACACTGAAATCTGAAGCACGAAAATGAAATTATATTTGTTTAAAGTAGAGGAGATAGAAGGTTTCATCACTGGCAACGCACGACAAGGGAACAAATGAACCGCTCAAAGGGACGGGGGATGTTTTAAGATGACTAAGGTTGGTTACCGTCGAGGTTTTCTCGAAAATGTGAAGTGATGACGTCACCAGCGACGGGCTTTTAAACTGTTTAACGATCAGAGCTTGATGGCCTTGTAAAGGCTCTCGGCCCCCGCTGCAGACACATTTAGGATGAAAAGTGGAGCTGCTGACACCAACTGAGACATCAACAGCAGTACGTGTCACGGGCTGCCAGACGGATGCTCACACACACACACACACACACACACACACACACACACACACACACACACACACACACACACACACACACACACAAAAGCACGATAGATGATCAGGTTGCTCCATCCCCCTAGTCTGGGTGACAGTGAGGGATTGCTGAGTGACAGACGGAGTAGTGAAATTCTCTGATGGATGAGATAAGTGGGACGAGGCCTCTCTCTCTCTCTGTCACACACACACACTCAAACACAAAACACACACATATTGTGTTCAGGGCGATCCGGCTTGACAGGCAGCCGAGCAACAGGCGTCGTATTGGAGTAGGGACAGCATGTGTTGCCAGGTTTGCTCTGCCAGGTTTTATGTGCGTGTATGTTGTTCTACACGGCAGTAAACTCAGATCTTCTGATTAAACTCCCAGTCTAATGTAATAATAGAGCTCGCAGTGCCAAAACATACCAGCCTGCTTCCCAAATGTTCGTCCCCGGCAGTAAAAAGCAGTCCGCCTCGCTTGATTTCTGCCTGATTGTCGAATCGACGTGAAAAATTGCGGCCGACAAGCTCTCTGCGCTGGCAGCCAATCACTGGGACATTTTTAAAACCTCTCCTCATTCTTTCACTCCGCTGATTTTCTCCCTGCGATGATTGATCCATGTTCATGCCTCAGATGCAAATGCCAGCCCGGCATGAGCGAAATATAAAAAGAGACTTGTGCAGGGACCCGCAGAGAGGTTGGATGCCTGATCTGAGAACTTTCACTCTATAATTGACACCTTCTGCTTATCTTCTTCTTTTGTCTGTATGTCGGAGTCTCATTCAAGCTGGTGTTCTGACACAAAACACCGCTGGGAGGGGAGGATGTCATCACAGGAAAACTAAAGAAAGGAGGTTAAACTGAGGAGCCGCAGCATTAAAGATGTAACTGTGTACGACGGAACAAAGACCGTCTTACTGTCTGCAGCATTAACCTTTGTGTGATCATTTGTATATCAAATACATTGAGCTTTTAGGGACTGTATGAAAATTATCAGGTAGAGTGGCGGGGTCCGAAAAGGGTCAAGGTATGCAATGTTTCTTTTTGATGATAGGAGGGTAATCCCATCTTTATTCTGATAAGAAAGTCAGCTCATAAGCATAACATCTGAATGTAAAATGATATTTTTTGTAGCTCGAAACTCGAGCACCAGGGGCGTGTTAGTGTTTACACCGTGACCACAGAAGCCATGGACTGGGACGGGACAGGGCTAGTAGAGTTCTCTGCAACACAATATATAGACATCATAATGTCAAAACTGCTGTTTATTCACATTTTGTTAATTAAATTATTAACTAAAGCTCTTTTCAGACATGCAATACTAACATTGTGGCTTCATCTATCTGTTAAGTGACAGTCTTTTGGCGTTCAGCAGTAAAGGATCTAAATACTTCTTCCACCACTGTTCAACAGCACCCACACATCATTTACTTATTGTTACATTTAAGGAAAAATATCTTTTAACTGTATTTGGAAATGCCAAAAATATGTTTTGCAGTGTACTACCCAGATATTATTCAATTTGTCCTGTAATACATTGCTAAAACATATAATTGAAGAGATTAAATTCAGTAATGACCATGTAGAACAAACTGCCGTGGATTAAATAGGCATTTTAATAAATTGTAGCAACATTAACTACAAACAGGCAGTGTGGTGAGTTTGAATCATATGCTATAGCCCCCCACAGTCACCTGATCTCAACACAACCTAAACTTGAACCTAAACAACACGCGGCAAACAACCCAAACCAAAACCGACACCGAGACACTGATATAACTTTTGCTCCAGCGGAATTTCCTCTCAGTATCACGATTCAGATGCTGGATAATGACTCAGCCAAACGCTGACTCACTCCATCTGTCAGTCTGCACTCTGAAAATTACATATCTTGTGTGGTTTAATCGGCAAAATGAGGGAAGGAGAGGGGGAATCAGAGAGGAGAGGGAAGGAGGAAACCGTGAGGGGATTAAAAAGATCTTTTTGCAGAGAAGTTAACAAAAGAATATGAAGAAAAAACAAATTAATGCGCTCCTTTGAGGTTTTTACTCAGGGTTAAGCTCATTTGGCAAATAATTTCAAAGAAAGTAAGCTCCCAGGTTCATGAATCTTTTAACAAAAGCTGCATATGACATTGTGAATACATACACATGTATGTTTATCTGGCATTGAGACCATCTTATTGTACAGTATGACAGCGGCAGAGATCCTATCACTGTCTTCAGAGTCATTAAAATGCACTGAGCTGTCACTCCTGAATATCTGCAGTGCCACACACATTGTTAAAGCTGCTCTTTGTATCATTTTATCATCGTGAGAGCTACGCTAGGAATGCAACCGCTTTAATGACCGACAGATGGTTCAAGTTATTTCCTATGCAGAAAAAAAAACATGCTGAATTATTTGCTGCTTATATTTGTTTTCTCTATGATAATAAACTTTGGATTTTTGACTGCTTGTTGGACAATACAAGACATTAAAATAAGTCATCTTGAGCTGTGAGAGATTGTGACGGCCATTTTTCACGGTTTTCTGAAACTAATCAAGAAAATGATCTGATTAATTGATAATGAAAATAATCATTAGCCGCACCTGTTAAACCTCTCGAAGCATCTGTGTCATAATAAGACTGTATTATTCTACATGAACACCCCTTCAAGTCGGAACAACAACTTGGAAAGTCAGCGAAAATTCTGGTCTACGACTTCATATACGCAGAAACATGGCGGATGGAATAAATCTTTGATTGATGGTAAGCTTTTTTATAAATTCACATATTGCATATCAATCTTTTGCTCACATGTGATTTGCAACATGGTTTTAGTTTTTAACTGTTAGTTGCTGTCCCTGTAGAGTGACCTAGATTAGTTAGAAAACAGTGAGAGTCATTTGGCAGAGGAAGAAGAAAAATAATATGTTGTTTCTCCATTACAACATCAAAGCTCAACACAACAGTGCCAGAAGAACGACTTCCCAACTTGGGGAATGGGACCATCCAAGGAGCAGGTGAATGCACAATTAATATTTTGTATTACAGCTCTGTGAGAACTTACAATTATTTTAAATTTTCATTTCAATGTGCTAACACTTCTAAAACAGTGTTGTAACAACTGTACGTCGCTGTGCTAAAAAGAATTACCCTCTAAGCTTTACAATACATCCTCATACCTAAATGGCTGTATAGGTTGATTGCTGGCGACTTCTAAGACCACATATATCACTGCACCAAACACAACATGACCGTTGTTGTGTAACAGTGACAAGCGTCACAGACCTTTTGTCGATCAAGGCAAGAAAACTACTTGGTTAGGTTTAGGAAAACATCATGGTTTGGACTTAAATTCATATGTCACGTACGTAACTTTGGTTTGGACGGCCTGAATCTTAAAGAAATACATACAGCCAGGAGATTATTAGCTTAGCATAAAAATCAGAAGCAGGGGGGCACAGCTAGCCTAGCTCAGTCTTCCACAGTTTCCCACCGTATCCAGTCTTTATGGTAGGCTCTCTACAATGAAACAATTTTCCCAAATTTCAAATATTCCTCTCTTCAAAATACAATCTTTAATTTTGACTTGGGCAAATATATTTCTATCTTTGTGAGGACGCTTGATCTTGTAATAGTTCGATATATGAGATCTAACACTCTTGCACACTGATGATTTACAGTCAGGCGGGAAAATGGCAAAACTGTCAGAAACACATCTCTGTCTTGTTCTTGGGGCCCGGTCATAATGAGAGTCTAAAAGGGAATAGGCAGAGATCAATCACACACACACACATACACACTCCTTCCCTTATCCTGTCAACGATCACCCACCTCTTCCTCCTCCAGCCTTCTCCTCATCACCTCTTCCTCCCACACATTTATACTATCATTATTCATGTCCTGCCTCCTCCCTCAGCTTGTCACATAAGACAGGAGTTTAAAAGCCTTTTAAATGGGTCCACCATCCAACTCACATGTAATCTTGTTGGTAGCTTATTTTAAAGCTGCTGTGAGTGATATGCTTTTATTAGAAAAAGTGTTAATTGTTTATCTATCATGAGGTAAAGAAGAGAGGAGAGAGGGGACTGCTAACTGCGAAACGGACAGGAAGTTAGCTAAAATGACAACAATGCTCACGGCCTGAAGCACTTGTTTTGGTGAAGCCAAAGAAGTTAGCGCTAGCAAAAATTTGAACTCGTGTAGACTTTTAATTCATGACCAAATACGTAGAAAACGTATTATATTCCTATCAGCCTCAGTTGCACTTTGTGTTTAGTGCTAATTAGCAAACGTTAGCATGCTAGCATGTTAAACTAAGATGGTTAACAGAGTAAATATCACCTGCTATACATCAAGGCTAAAGGCTAGTATTGCCATTATGAGCATGTTAGCATACAGTCTTTAGCATGTAGCTCAGATTGGTGCGCCTCAGTACAACCTCATAGAGCCGTTAAGCGATTTGATTGGTCAATAAGACAAAATATAGATAAAAATGCGATATATAAATGCAATCCATTTACCATAACTTATTTTTTTAATATGAGCATCATGCTGCACCTGTTTACTTCCAAGTGATAGCTAACAAGTGGCGGGTTAGGGCCCTTACTTGAAATGTTGTGTCCTTTAACAGCCATTTCATTCAGATTTACTACAGCTCCATTATCATTTCCCTTAGATTACTCAAACGGTGTAAAACGGCTGTCATCTGTCCGCTTTCAAATCTGATAATGACTTATCCCAGATATCATTAATTTATCACTATGTCTCCCGAGGAGGTTTTTGTAATCCTGTGTCATGCAATCTGTCATTTTCTGAATATAGGGGGAGTAAAGGTTAAGGAAATAAGTCATCGGAGCAGGCGGCTTTTTATTGTAACAAAGCCAATGAGGACTATATCTTTCATCTCTTCTCTGGCTGATGACAGTGACAGGCCGAGGATGCCAGATGAGAGAGACGATCCTCTGAGAGTCGACTGAAAGGTTAGAGTGGCTCTAAGCAGCATGGCTGATGAGGAGACACACACACACACACACACACACACACACACACACACACACACTGAAACTCCTTCAGTCACGGTTACAAATGGTGCTGCTGTTTCCCATTAAATAGACCATAAAAACCTGCATTATGCTTATTAGGACATGGGTTTGAAAAGGATGGGAAATCATGTATCAAAGATATACTCATGATGCATTCATGACATCAAAAACACAAGGCCAGAGCTGTTGGCTTTAACACAAATACAATCCCATTTGCAGCCAGCTCAGTCGGGGGCAGATCCAGACCTTCTGGAGGAATAAACACCTGCAGTCACGTCGCATTCTGCTCTGAACTGGAGGTCAGAGATTACTTTTAAACTTCTGGGATTAAAAAGTGTATATATCCTCACTCCTGTTTATCAACCTGACTGCAGCAGTGATCCGCAGAGGTGACCTCCATTGTCGGGTGTTTATGTACGTAACATTAACTGCTGACTGGAACTGGAGAGGTGATATACTTAACTTCATGAATGTGATATATATAGGTAGTCTAGTCTAGATGTTTTTAGACATTTAATGCTGAAATCTTACATATTATATCTTTAGATAAAAAAACAAAATGAAATTGGAAATGTCAGGGAATCACCAAAAACAATGGGCTTCGTTCTCCATTGGAACAATGGCACATCAACCTCTTTAAGGTGGTACTTTGAGCTTTAATTATAAATTATAACTTCAGCGTGCTAACATGCTCCCAAGTGGGGAATTCTGTCAGGGAGCAGCGCCAGAATGGGCAAGCAGGCAACAGAACTGGGCTCAGAAGCCTCCCAGTGGACCCGGCCCAGACTGGGACCGATCGAACACAGGCTTCCAGACAGACGAGAGTTAGTTTGACAACTTTGAATACTGTAGTGAGCTGATTCACTGAGGATCCGATCAGGACTCTCACTGTGGGGACAAGGGAGATGTGGTGGGTTCAGCTGGGGACAGGAGAGGCGTGGAGCAGGAGGGGAGGGAGAGGGAGGTCGGGCAGTCGTCACCCACCTCCAGAGACCTGAATTATACAATCAGACTGTTGACACTTGAGGTACAAAATGGTATCGTGAGACAGGAGGGGCTGGAGGAAGCTTGATAGCATGCTAACGTCAACACAATACATTGACATAATGTAACATAATGCCACAACTGTTATTTCTTCACATACTGACGACAATTTCAGTCATTTTTTCATTTCATGGCTTTCTATCTGGATGTTTTTAAGATGTTTGAAAAAAAAAAAAAGTCAACCTAATGTTGGCACAAGACACCAGACACATCTACATTTCTTCTTTACAGCAGCGGCATGAAGCAAGGACGGGTAATTCTGTTAACACAGGCCCAGCAAAGTGTCTGCATCGATTTAATTTGCCAATTACTAAACGGGGCCCATTTATCATCACCTTAAGCTTTCACAAACTTCTCAGCGAGACGTAATAAGACCGAGGAGCAATCTGTCGCCCTCTTCTCATTAGGACTCTAAAAAGATCCCACTGAAGCTTAATTATTTATCTGCATTAATATCCCGTCAATTATTGATGATAGGTGAGTGGGTGTGTATGTGTGAGAAGGCCAAAGATCAGCCCTCCTTTACCTCAGCCTCCCTCCTGATTAATGGATGAGGGAGAGGAGCCCTTCATGTATTATTACTGCAGAGAGCCTGGACCTTGGAGAGAGAGAGACAGACAGACGGAAGGAGGGAAGGAAGGAGGGTAGGAAAGAGAGTACGGAAACTCAGTGAATGATAATCATCGCTTAGTATGCAAACATGTCTCTGTACATTGCTGGCATTTCAATATTTGACAGGGTGTTTGTGGCACTAAGTGGTGGGAGTGTTGGTGGTGTGTGTTTAACATGTGTCTCACATCACCACAAATCTGCTTAAATCTCACACCTGTGGCAGGTTGTGAGGTGTCAAACGACGGAAAAGTGGAAAACATTCATCTCATGTCTCAGTCTTAAAGGAGCACGGTGTCGTTTTGGGGAAGAAATTTTAATCAGAAGGGAAAGAGAGAATAAACAAGCTGATCTTAAAGGACAACACAAGTTCATACTGTTTATATGTGGCGGACCCTGCCACCTTTCTAGCTTCAGGCAGTGTTCTGGGACCTTATTTTCCTCTGAGAACAGCTTGTTTATTCACTTATGGAAAGAATAAATATTTCTGAGTTTGTATTATTACCTCTTTAATATTGTAAACATTTAAATTCTGGGTTTGAATTTCTTCTCCAGAACGACATAGTGCCCCTTTAAGCTGTTGTTTCACAGCCTCACTGCTGCAGTTTAGCAATCTTAGACAGGTTGAGATATGTGATATTATAACTAAGTTATTTTTAGGCTGTTTTAAATGAAAGATGACCTTGTTGTTCGCGTTGGCTTTTAGAGAGGAAGAGATATATTTTTGAGGAAGCTCATTCATCCTGTTTGCATTCCACTAACCTCCACTATATAATATTTCTCATGTTGCCCCCTTCAACTGCTTGTGTCTCACAGTTACAGCCAGAATGTTGCTTCACAGTCTTTCAGCTGCTTTACTCTGACATCTAGTGTACAAGCATAGTATAGCAAGGCATAATTTGTTGAAGTACTTGAAAAATGTCACGTGTATATGTAGTTGGAAATGCTCATTTTTCACATTTTTTTCTTTTTAGAATAAACAACTAAGAAACTACTCAAGTTATACAAAGTTACTGTTTACATTGTTTTAAAGACATTAGTGTCATTGTCACATATATAACATATGTTATGTATTTGGATGTCAAAGAAATGCATTTCTTATGTGTGAAGGTAAAAAAAGGCCTCAGTACATTTATAAACCCTCTTAGGTCCCTTAGATATTTAGGAGAACCAAATACAGTGAACCCCAGGGTGGTGTAATGATAAAGGACAGGCTGGGGCTAGCTGGTTAGCATGCTAACTTAAGTAGATATCTCTGCAACACAGTACATACAGTGGACGTCCTTAATATGACACCAAAACTCTGATTTCTTCACATTCTGTTGATCATTTCAGCACTTTTTTTTTTTAACGTTTTAAACTGAAAATGTTACATATTGCATCTTTAACTCAAGCCACCTTCAGATCTTGATCAGAACCTGCTGGTCTCTTGTGCCTCTGCTTGATTAATTGTTGAATTTGCAGGGCACCTTAGTACTGTTTTTTGGCTGATTGTGTTTTATTCTATATAATTCTATATTGCGTATTATTTGTTATTGTTTTTATATACAATAAGTGACCCACTATCTTATCCTATCTTTTTTAAGTATCTCTCTTTATACAAGTATCAAAAATAGAAGGTAAGAGGGGAAGCAGACCTTAAATTAATCTAACATGAAGACTGGTTGGTTTATTCCTCTTCATGGTGTGTCCTGTTTGTCATATAGACTACAAATCATGCCCAAAGTGAAACATGGGTCAAATATACATTTACAAATAAACCATTTACACATTTACGTCACTAGATGTCACCAAAGTCCTATACTTGCTTCTGACTCCCTGCGTCTCCAGATGTGGAGACCTAAACCCAGAGGTTCTCACACGGTTTCATGCCAACAACTTCACACAAATATACTTCATCTACATTCAGCACCAGACTTCATTTAAGTGTTGTCTAATTTAAGAAGTTTGTACTGGAGACAGATGAGAATCAAGCTTCCATTTGGTAAACTGACTACATACATATTAAAATCTGAAGACATAAACACTGTCTGCTGTTACACCAAATGACTGTTCAGCCGACAAACACTGATATGCAATCTGATGACACTGCCCCATTTCTGCTATCTGAACTGAATGAACATGAATGAATACACCACTATGTCCCGTCTCCCTCCACCAGGTGACAGCACCAGCATGCAGCTGCAGCACTTCAACACAGACTCCATCCAAAGCTTCACAACTTTGCTTAGTATAACACCTTTTTTTAAAATTATTTTGTTATCTGAACCCTGAAACTTTTTTAATCAATCTGACAATGTGAAGAGGAGATTTTTGTTTTTACAATACACATTTATCTGAAGAAAACACAAGAAACATTACCACAGATAAGCAGTCTTGAAGTGGACATTAGTGGAAATGTAAGTCAGGTGGCCATAAAAAAGGTGCAAAGCTTAATTTTAATTATAAGATGACCATGAATGCAACGATTTGGATGAAGAAAGAAAATATAATCCAATATTTGAAAGCTAAAGTCAATATTTTTCTATTACACTGTAATGATGAAGTCGTTGATTCAGTTTCAACATGGTTAACAAGGCTGAGACTAAAATTTAGACTATTTGGGGTAAAAACAAATGAAATTACTGGTAAATCTGATTTATAAAGTAAACAATATTCTTTGGTAATTTTTTAGACTGGTTTGATTTTTTTGATTTTACTGAGAGGTGGACTCATTTTTCACAGGAACATGTCACTATGACACATTTGCATTTCTACCACTTGTGCTGGTTTTTGTATAGACTTAATCTGTTTTATTTTTTATATCAAACTATATGTTTTTTTTTTTCTTAATTAAAACAACCTAACTTTAAAGATGCACTATGTAGTTACCGGGAAGAAATTATAATCAGAAAGATCTTTTCTATGCCTAAACAAACTAAATAAACAAACTGACCTTAAAGGACAACAAACGTTTAAACTGTTTTACTTTGTTTATATTTTGCGGACCCCGCCACCTTTCCACTTTCTGGGTTATTTTCCTCTGAGAGCAGCTTGTTATGGAAGAAAATAACTATTTCTGAGTTTGTATTATTACCTCACTAATATTGAAAATGTTAAAATTCTGAGTCTGAATTTATTCTCCAAAACTACATAGTGCCCCTTTAAAACAAATTTAAATTATTTTTAATTATAATAATACACTTTGGGCACCTTTAGTAGTAGGTAAAACGATAATAATTTTAAATAATTGGAAGCACTGTGTTACAAGTGTTGGCTTTAACATTTAAGATACATATCAGGCTATTGTTTGGCCTCTAATTGTGACTGAACACTCGGCCAGAATGAAGGCAAAAAAAAAAAAAAAAAAACAGCAGCAGATCTGAGGTGGAGCTGAGCTGATAAATCAAACACAGAGGAGAATATAGTGAGAATATAGTGAGAATATAGTGCGGCTGTTTGCAAAGATAGTTTCCCTTCATTTGGCGGCGGGGCAGCGCTGTTCCCACCCAATCCCCGAGAACCGGAAGGAAATAATCAAGTAAAGTGAGCAGCCTAAAGCGTGGAGACATGATTTTATTTGCTGTAGTCCACACACACACACACACACACACACACACACACACACACACACACACACACACACACACACACACACACACACACTGTCATGCCTTTACTTCAGACAGCTTTTCAACAAGAGTCTCATCACGAAGTGCGCGCGCTCCTGTGTGTGTGTGTACGTGTTTTATGTGTGTGTGTGTGTGTGTGTCCCTCCTGTATATGGGGGCTACTCAATAAAAACCGGGGCTGCGATCCGTCAGTGCATTTATCATCCTATTACGGCGACAAATCCGGCTCCCAATACATGAAAGGTAAAATGAATTACCAACGTTAAGCCGTCAATAAAGTCATTTCTGTAAATGGTGTCTCCGAGGGGCCCCGCTATTATTCAACAAGCTTTATCAGCACCTTGGAAATTACGTGGCTTGTAGCGCGGCCCCTGCTTCACTTTGATTAAGGGCCCTGCCAGGGACCGGTGACAGCGCTTTTGACTCGGGGTTTTTATTCAGGCCCCGCTCCCCGTGATGAACACCGGGCTGATCGGGCAGAATGAAGACTAATTAAAAGCTATAAATTATCTTTTGCAGCCCCCTCTCAAGGAGCCTCTCGTTGCGGGCGCCAGATAAGAGCAGACTGAGTGCTCATTTACCCACAATGGCGCTGCGGCTAAACAGCATATTGATACTGTCCTAATTGGAATTTAATTAAGTAGCCATGGCTTCCCCACTCCGGCCTGTGGGATAAAGATTTCACCGTGTTCAACATCAACACGTCCCCTCTCTCACACTGTTGCTATTATGATCACTAATATTATTATTATTTCAAATCGCCAATTAGAGCCCGATGATGGCCCATTTTTATTCTCATTCTGGAGATTTTTTTTTTTTTTTTTTTTTTTTACAAAAGCAGTATGTGGATGGAGACACATCGTTCCTTTCTCATTGTGCAGCTAAAAAACACTTCATTTTACACTCATGTGGTAGGGTGTTTTATCGTGCTATAAAACAAATGATCAAAACATTAATGTGGCTTAAATGCGTCACTGAAAGACAATAAAACGCCAAGAAAATGTAAATAACAATAAAAAAAAGAGCAAACGGAGCTTTTAAGAGACGTTCAGGTTCAAGAATTCGTGAGAATTGTGAGTTTGAACGCACCATTTCCGGTTCTTTTTTTAAAAATAGTAACGCCTCCCTCACATACGACCTTAATTTTAGACGTATTTAGGCTAATTAGCTTAATTGATTTTTTGTGTTGGCGGTCAAAAAATATAAGAAAGGAAATAAGTGAAAGCCTGTGAACGACAAAAGACAAAAACACCTGCTCGTGAATGAGCCTGCAGGCGGTGAGTTAGCTTAAAATAACGTCACATTTTCTCATTAAGAAGGCTAATTTTAATTAGCTAATGCTCATAAATTAATCCCCATTTAGCATTAAAGCTAATACTGGCTCATAAAGTCCTAAACGTGCTTTAAAAAGCTGTATTTAAATGAAAAGAACAGGCTCAGTTCTGCCGGACCTGCTCTACGGTGGCCGTCCCGCTGTTGTTTTTGTTTTGCTGTGTGTACATGTGTGCGCACGTGCGCCCTCGCCAAGAAAAAATTCGATCGAACTACGCGCGAAAGGGAGCTGCCGTGCGCGCGCGTGCTCGCTCGCGGCGCATCCCCCCCTCCCCCCCCCCCTCGCCCCTGCTAATTGGACGTCGTCAATTGTGACAGGGACGATCTCGGCTCCTGATTGGCTCCGCCGCACGTGTGTACGCGCACACGTGCTTCCGGCTGGGTGTAAGAGAGAAAGAGAAAACAGACGGGGGGAGATAATAAGGGCTTTTAGGAGAGTTTAGGAGGAGCGGATCCAGATATTATGCTGCACCGGGGAGACGCACTGGGTCTAACGGGGAGCTGGTCGCTATGCCCGGTCTCGGAAGGCTATTAGGTGACGACATGTCGCCGCTGTAGGTGCTGTTAAAAATTAACACAGGTAATTTATTCGTTTTTACTCCAGAGAAAAGCTTGTTTTTACATGCCGTCCGTCTAAATTGGATACCGAAGGGGGGCGGGAGAGCGAGCAACAAGTGGAGTTTGGCGCGGGAGAGGCCGACATTTCCCCGCTATGGAAGAGCAAAAGGAGCCCAACAGCGGCCGGGACTCGACCGAGGAGGAGAGCATGTCCCTGTCGCCGAACCTCCCATCCCCTCCCATGATTTTACCCCACCAGGCCGCGCAGCAGGCCCACAGAACCACGAACTTTTTCATAGACAACATCCTCCGGCCGGACTTCGGCTGCAGGAAGGAGCCGAGCTACCGCGACCGGAGCCAGACGCAGGGCAGGGAGAACGTGAACCCGCTGGGAGCGAGGCCGCCGCACGCCGGCAGCCTCTGCCTGGACTCCAACTGCAGCAGCGACAGCACCTCGTCGTCGCCCTCCTCCTCTTCCTCCTCTTCCTCGTCGTCGTCCACGTCCTCGTCGCCTTCGTCCAAGCAGAACTCGTCGAAACAGGGCGAAGCGGCGAGCAACGGGACTGGCAGATACGCAGACAGCCCCTCGTCAATTATGGTTATGAGTGGCAGCAATGGAGGTTCTCCGCCCATCACGAAAGAAAGCCAGCCGATGTTGTGGCCCGCTTGGGTTTACTGTACACGGTACTCGGACCGGCCGTCATCTGGTAAGGCGCTAGTAGTCCCCGAATTAAGCCGCCTGGGGTGTTTGAGTGCTGGGGGGAACTTTCTCTGTGTCTTCCTCCACAGTGTCTTAAAAAAATCCTCATTTAGCCTCAAAGTTATTGATATGAGAGGAGACTTTATGTTGGATTAATAACATTTAATTCTCCTGTGGCCAATCAGAACCAGGGATTTTTTTAAGCAGACATTTCCAACATAAAATACAGTGCACAGGGTGAGGTCACAAAACGAAAGCAGACCTATAATTAATTCAGATTAATCCTCTCTCTCTCACACAGGCGTATTTACTGTCAGACTGAGATATAAAAGCACATTATAGGCTATTATGTTTCATTTTTGAAAAATCGGCATCATTTTCAATGCAGTTCAGTGTGCGATTTTATCACTTTATGCTTAAAAGTTTCCCTAATAAATGTGCAACCCGGCCTCCATTTATTGTGGAAATTAAGTTTGTTTTCGTTGGATGAGAACAAAAAGACTTAAATAGGCTACAGCATTTGTTCACAGAACTATACTGAAAGGTGATTATTGAAAAAAGTAGGATGCGAAAGCGTTGCACGGCTCAAATAACGCAGCCTGGTGGGCTAATATTTATAATAAGTAGTAGGATTGCAACAAAAAGAGGCTATCAGCCATTCACGTGTTGTTATACTGTAATTCTAGTACGTAGATATTATATTGATTTGGCTTTTAAAATTATATAAAACAAAATCACATCATCACACCCATCAGCCATTTCAAAATAAAAGACATAACTAGAATATTATTCCAGAGATATTATTATTCCCCCGCCTCTTCGACCCAAATAAATTATTCTAGACGTCATTTTATTTTCAAATGCAGTGTTCAGTATGTTTTCTCAATAAACAAAAGTGATGCACTGGTGGAGATGATCAGACCTCCCTCCACTGGTGTGCTTCATTTAAAACAAAACAAACAAAGAAACATGAGAGTGAAGCAAAAACAATCTGGATAATATCACAGGAGTTTTTGCATCATTCACTCAAAATCCTGCTGCCTTTTAACTGTTGACTCAGTTTAGTGTGATTCATTCATTGCTTTAAAGGATGCTCGTGTTCTTAAATAATAATCACAACAGGCTTAATTAATATTAACGAGGCCTGCAGAGCACAGAATGAACGCCGAAGTCGAGGCTTCCTCGTTAGTGTAATTGTACGTTATATTTAGGCGACTTATCACATATTTAAACCGAGTTATGAGAAATAATATATAAATTGGTTGTTTTAAACGTAGGTTTTTGTTGCGTTAATCACTACATCCCTGATGGTTTTACTTTTTATGGTAATGATAGTATTAAAGTGATGAGAGATGAAGGTCAAAGGCCCTCCCGTTACTATTTATATTAATGTACTTTATTTTATTTTATAGTTTCTCTGCTTGTCTTGGCCTATATGGTGTCACAATAACGTTTATTTGTACAATACCAGTCAGCATAACTACAATATATATGTATATCCTACGTTTATGTGTGTGACCAGTACATTTGTGCTGCTTGATCCAGATGTGTCCTCACACAGCCGAGTTTATATGATGAAGAAATCACGAGCCTGGATGGTTTCCATTAATTGTAGAACGGAATTTGGGAGTTTTTGCAACAAAAATAATAGAAATAAATGCGCAGTGATGTGGAGCTGTTGAAGTCTGCAGCGGGACTCTGAGTCTCTCAGTCAAAAGCAACTTATGTGAGATGAGCCGTGTTTTGGCGAGGCAACCGGTCAGATGTCCCGGGCCTGTATTAGATTTAACACAAAGGGGCCTGTCTGGATCTAATGTGCCAGATTTCACACAGCAAAACCTCCATTTAAAAACACTTATTTTAATGCCTTGATGGAAGCCTTGTTTCTTCTTCTGGTTACATTCAAGAGAGGTCATGAGCGCACATCAACAGCAGTTAATATTAAATAAATATTAATGAATAATAACGCGGTAATGTGCAGCCTCAATGAGGCTTGAACCACGGCCTATATTCCGTGGCGGAGGAAGAACAAAAAAAACAATGGGATATATTACAAAACAGAGAGAATGCAATTACTGTCGGCTGATTCATCTGTTTCTGTTTCTGTTGAGTGTATTATTATTATATGTGGTGTTTAGTTGCATTGTAAAGAAGCTCTGGATGGTGATTGTTATTAAATCCTGGTGTTGGGGCCAATAACACACTGTGAGTCAGACTTGAGTGCACAGATTATAGTGAAGAGTGAAGCAGATGTTGGTGAAACCATTTATAAAGTGTAATGCAGAGAGCATTAGAGGAGTTCGGCTCTGGTGACCTACATGTGATCATATCGAGCAGATAATAAAGGCGCAATCATCGCTCATCAGCCAGACGCTTTAGTCGATATGCGCAGGAGATGTGGTTGGTCATGTAACATCGTAGAATAACCCTTTTATTCCCACTGTTGTCCCTACTGCAGGCCCAAGGACACGGAAACTGAAAAAGAAGAAGAACAGCAAGGAGGACAAGCGGCCCAGGACAGCGTTCACGGCCGAGCAGCTGCAGAGACTGAAAAACGAGTTCCAGGCCAACCGGTACATAACGGAGCAGCGGAGACAGTCTCTGGCCCAGGAACTGAACCTGAACGAGTCCCAGATTAAAATCTGGTTCCAGAATAAGAGGGCCAAGATTAAAAAGGCCACCGGCTACAAGAACGGCCTGGCCCTGCAGCTCATGGCGCAAGGACTGTACAACCACTCAACGACCACCGTGCAGGAGGACAAGGAGGAGAGTGAATGAGGAGACTGACCCCCCCACCTCCTCCACCTCCTGCTGAGGGACTCTTTTTGGAGATAATGAACAAAAACTGAACAGGAAGTGGAGGGAAACGCTATTTAAAAAAACACAGATTTCTGTTTTATGGTAACAGTATATGGACATAATTATATAAATGAACGATCGTTATTAAAGTTTATATAGCCACACAGTTATCATGTTGTATACAGTATATTTAATTTCAGGCTCATCTCTTCTTCATCCGGGTCTTTTTCAGGCTGTTCTCATTGTTTTTTAGGATGTCTAATAGGCTCGGTAGGTTTTTGTGGTCCCCCCCCTCCCTCACCCCTCTTGTCCCCCCATAGATGCGCCACATTTCCCTTCAACACGTCATCAGTCCGCAGACTCAAAACAAGCCAAAGATTTTAATATGTTCACATGTAGTCTGAAATAAAGGAAGAGAACGGGAGATGGATGGACTACATTTATTTCCCTCTGTCATCTGGTGCCACAGATTATGCAGTAAAAAGGCGTTGAAGCATGGAAATAACGAAGTGTGCACTAAATAATATGTTTTAATATTTTAAAACATATTATTTAGTTTTTACAGATTTTTTTTAATAGAAATTTATCAGAACGTTTTGATGGAAGGCTGTTAAATC
Source organism: Pagrus major (assembly GCF_040436345.1). Lineage (NCBI taxonomy): Eukaryota > Metazoa > Chordata > Actinopteri > Spariformes > Sparidae > Pagrus > Pagrus major. Next base: position 10,466,181 of record NC_133238.1, read on the forward strand.
ACTATTATTATTATTATTATTATTATTATTATTATTATTATTATTACACACAACGAGTATGGCTTTAACTTGACCTCTTAACATCCTAATAAAATGCCCATATGAACATTAAAATAAGTATATAATAAAATAAAATGGGGACATAAAATGAACATAGTTAATTTAAAGGAGCAAACCGTAAATTAATAACAGGCTTTTTAAATTCTCTCTATGTGGTTGCACCCGTATGGATTTTTACATTTTTGGTGGGGCAGAGACTTAAATAGAAAAAAATATAAAGTGCACACACACACACACACACACAGTTCCTGTTTCACAGCTCATATTTCACTAAAATCAGACACTGCTTGTTCCTCAATAATGGATCACATTTCACCTATTAAACTATTCTGAGCATTTATGAGATTTAACATCTCTGCTGCACTTTCACTCTTCTATAGGAGCTTTAGAAGTCAGAGCGCAGCGTCCTCTCAGTTTCCTGCTTTAGGGGAGAAACAGCACTTTCTCCCGGACACAGGATACATTAGGCCTTTTCTGGCCTGACCTGACCTCAGGTTCAGGTTTGATAGAGCCGGGCTGTGAACTCTGTGACATGACGTGTGTGTGTTTGAGTCAAGGTCAGGGGAGAGCAGACAGAGTTGAGGGTCTCCGCATAAATTTGTCAGATTTTGTGAAAGCTGTTTTTGCAATGTTTGGCCATTACTTATTATTTCAACAAGGGATTTTTTGTTGTTTTTTGGCATTTTTTTTAAAGGGGACGCTTGAGCGTAAAAGGCACTAAATTTAGAGACAAACATGTCCATAATTTAAATCTTACGGGTGTGAAAAATGGCCTCTTTGAAACCTCGTAATCCTGAGCGATGTGATGGAGCAGATACATATTTATATTATATATCCTAAATCCCAATCTGATGTCCATTCGAGCAGGATGAGGTCTTTTTTCTCATGATTCAAACTTCTTCAAATATATATTTTTTTCTATTAGCTTATAAGAAATTATAATCAACATGTTTATGTCAGAAAAAAACAAACCCACATGTTTCGGCTAATTTGGCACATTTTTCCTTCCATATTCTTCCATAGTCTTTTTTGACAGCTTGTTTTAATCACTTGCTACAGATGCATTTACAGTTTTCACAGTTTAGCCCTCAAGTTCACTATTACATCTTACTCAGCTGCTTCTTAACATTGATTGTGACCAGTATTTAGTGGGTGTAATCTTCCTGATGTTCCAAACCCAAATTATCCCTCCTAACAGGCCATTTCGCGTAAAAAGAGGCTTAAACCTTCCACAAAAAAAGCCCGTGAGGTCAAGATTTATTTCCACAGCTTATACTATGTGTGCCGATGTGTTTGCCATGATATCATAATACAATATATTTTTCCAACACACTTCAGAACGTAGGAGGAGAGATCTGACGTTGAATTTATTTTTATTTTATGGAAAAAGTGGATGTGCTTTGGAGGACGTTTGACGTGGCAGCGTTACGCGCGGACCATCTTGACACGCACGCCTCTGCAGCACACACACAGCCGTCGTCTGTATCATATCTGTTTGTTAACGTCGCTCATACACAACTGATCGCCATCGGATTATTTAATTAAGAGCTAACAAGCCTGCAGAGGTCTGCGGCGGAGGAGTTCACGGCCTCACGCGTTTCAGGCTTTTTAATTATTTCAAGTGCTGCTTGCGTTTGTGTTCAGCTCTGCCTTTAGAGGCGAGATTTAATAAGCGCACGGCATAGCGTGTTAATAATTGATTTTAATAATGACGAGCAGGGGAGTTTATAGATTCCATTAACGTTGCATCTTTAAAAAAATGCGCCATATCTATTTATTTAGCCTGTTTATGGAGGTCTGAGCGCCTCAGACACAACACTGCGCCTGTTCACGAGCGCAAAATGGGGAAAAAAAGGATTACATCACCAAAATAGGCTTAAGCAAAATATAACAAATAATATAGCCAGTTATTGTTTGAAATTTGTTGTTCTCGTTCCTCCATTTTGACTTGCAGGTGCAGGTGAGCCGTCCCATGAAGGCTGCCAGGCCTCCCTGCAGCAGTGCAAACCTCCAGGGGTCATTGAAGGGGTTTTTTTCCTGGGGCTGCACAGTAATATTAGGGAATAATTTAATATTAATCTTCAGTGAATGAATATTCATAGGGCTTGATTTGCAGTTTGGCACAAAATCTTATTTAAAGGAGCATTACGTAGTTTTTAATCAGAAGAGAAAGATCTCCGTTACACCTAAACAAACTAAATAAACAAACTCTTTGTTTTCACGACTGAATAAACAAACTGATCTTAAAGGACAACACAGTTTCATGCTGTTTTACTTTGTTAATATGTGGCGGACCCTGCCACCTTTTCTAGCTTCAAACAGTGTTCCTGGGATATTATTTTCCTCTGAGAGCAGCTTTTAATAATAAATATTTCTGAGTTTGTATTATCGCCTCATTAATATTGTAAATATTAAAATTCTGAGTGTGAATCTCTCCTCCAAAACTACACAGCGCCCCTTTAATCTAAGTCTTTGTGCATGGTGATGCCACAGACAGCATTAGTTTTAAGATTCTCTCTGCGTCAGCTAAATTTTAATGTGTTTTCTTGTCTTCGGGAGTCAAAAAAAGAGGTTGTCATTATGTATAGAAAACACACACACACTAATGTTTTCCTAAATCCAGCCTCTTTGCCATCTGGCCTGCATGTGTGAGCAGAGGTGAAGAGGCTGCCTGGCTCTTCACGGTCAGCTAACCCCACAGCTCTAATATTATAATGATAGTTCTATTCCCCCGCTGTGAATGCGGAAGAGGATCCTGTGACAATGTATTTAAAATTCATACAATTATGAAACAGCGAGAGGATTCCTCTCTCCCCCCCCTCCCACCTTGTCATTTAGGAAGCCGAGGGTTTATCTGTAAAACAAAGAAAAGCCAGGGATCGTTTGCATAGTTAGCATAGTCTGCCTCGCAGGCACAATATGGATTTAATTTATATGCAAATGAAAGCAATAAAAAGGGAGAATACACACTGGAAATCTCAAGCCGTTTAAAAAGGGGAGAGAGTGGGATTCAGAGCAGGTAGCACACACATGCACCAAAAAACTGAGAATTATCATCAGCATCAAGCAGGAGCAACGTTATATAACATCCAGGAGCTGCAGCAGAGATTGCACCACTGCAAACCCCCTAAAGTTAGCTGGAATTAAATATGATTCTGATTATTGGGAAAGTAGCATTCACACACACACACACACACACACACACACACACACACACACACACACACACACTACTAAAGCTTACAATAAGATGCAATAGACTCAACAGCAGTGAGAGGGGTTATGAGCCAGCTACAACATTCAAGTGCTCCTCATATGTCAAGATATCAGTAACAGATATATAATAATACAATAATGATGATAATTTAACATTTTTAAAAGGTAATGAGACACTTTAAGTACTTGTCTGTACTTATACTTGTGTAAAAGGTCTCTTACTTGGCCTACATTATAGTATTTCTACTTCTACTAAAGTGAAAAACCTGCGTTCTTGATTAAATAAATGTAATGACAGTGTTGACCTTGAGTTATATCAGAAGTAAATGATAATCCTACAATATTTTAGTATTTATGTTAAAGGGGCACGACATAGTGTTGGGGAAGAAAGAGAAAGATCTTCATTGACAGCTTCTTTACTCACTTCATATTAAAATTCTTAGTTGGAATATCTTCTCCAAAACTACGCAGTGCCCCTTTAATTATTATAATTATAATTCCATTAATTTCAACTCGTATAAAGCACAGTTACCGTATTGATATTAAAAGATAAATTACATGCAAATAATGTAAATGTATTTGTACTTTTATAAATACGGTGATTTGCAGCTAAACTATTGAAAAGGTCTGCAACAAACGTATACGCTGCGTGATTGTGTTCCCAGCTGTAACATCACTTATGAGTTATGATTATTTGTGAGTAATCGGGATACAAACCGGGGTCCCCCTTCAGAAACACGCAGGCTAACCACCTGTCATTCAAACACAGGGGGGGTGACCTCACCAGTCCATGCAAATTAAGTGTTAAGAGACGTTTGTTTATTTTGTGTGATACACGCTGCTGGAAAATACGTGTCAACATGGACGTAGGAAGGCTTTCTGTGGGATAAACAATTAAAGCTACACACACACACACACACACACACACACACACACAATGAAATGCACCCATGCAGAGACATACAAGCATGTGCAAAAAGGCAGGAAAAGAGACCCTGGGCTTACACACAGGCCCATTTAAAAGGAGCCTTCTTAGATCACTACACTGTGACGGTGGCGGTGCTAAGTAGAGAAGTTTAGAGTAATTCCTCCCCAGCTGCTGCCTCCGTAATGGGAGGAGAGAGGAGGGGAGGGAGACAAAGAGAGAGGTCCTTCATGTCTCCTCCTCCTCTTCTTCTTCTTCTTCTTCTTCTTCTTCTTCTTCTTCTTCTAAATTGCTGTAGATGTCCAGTTGGCCCCACATCAGATCGACCTTTGGATTTATACTTCATACAAAACTGTGCACAAAGTAACTGCAAGGAGATTAGTTGTTATTATTTATTATTATTATTTCCCTCTTGGACCAGCATCTAGAAATTGATGTGAGTGACTTCATCCAGCTGTATGACGCAACCACTGTATTCATTAGTTTTAATAAAGACATATATAAATCAAATGTGTCAGCGGATCAAAGGCTAGGAGATGTTTCTGGCATCCGGCATTTCAAGTTTTAATTTTTTCTTTCTTTTCTTTTTTTTATTGTTTTTATTGTGTTCGAAGTGCAAACACAGGCTGTACGGAAGACAAAGGGAGTTATATTACAGATTGGTCATCTGGGTCAAATCTGAGGATTTACATTTTAGAACAAACAAACGAACTAAAAAACTACTGTAAATAATTATCAAATAATAATTATTATTATTTCACCAAAAAAGAAAAGGAAAACATTGTAGTAGAATTTACATAATACAAACACATGTAGATAATTCATTCTGCCTTTGGATAACGTTAAGCTAATGCAAAGGACACTATGTAACTTAAAATAAAATTTATGTTGACTATTTGCATTTCATAGTTTATAGGAATTAAACGTTATCTCAGTTTTGCAAGGCGGCTGTGTATTTACTATTAGTATTTATACTGAAAAAGTGATACATCAATTTTGAGATTTGAAGATTAAAGATAAGTGACAGTCAACATCTTGTGCTAGCTAATAGAAGCTAGTTAGAGCTTTTAACTCTGACACTAGAGTTGAAAGCTGAGATGACAGTTATTGCTATCTAAACTAGTGCAAAGTGTTATCTAGCTGGAGTCATAATGGGCAACAATCAATGAAAACATTTTATTCTAGCTTCTATGGAGCCCCAAAGTGGTCAATATAAAGATATAATTAAATTTATAATTATAATAAAAAACATAATTAAAATCAACGTAATATTAAAAAAAACATTTAATTTTTTTTATAGTTCATGAAATATATTTAAATTCTTTTAAAATATTTTCCCCCAATAACACTTTTATTTCATGCCACTTCGGTATTTTTATTAGTGGCACATTTTATTAAATGTCACTTTTTATGATAGTAATGTTGTCACCACCTTTTGCCTGTTACATGCCTCCTGCATGTGGAGCAAGAGCAAGGTTAACAGCTCTTAGCAAATTTAGCCAGTTAGCACCTGTTAGCTAGAGCATCAATGCCAGTGCAATTCTGAATCAGCTAACTTCTACTGTATATAAACACACTGTACAGATAAAGTAACTAACATTATTTAATATTATTTATTTAGCTTATAAAGGTCAACATGTTAGCCTACCTATCTAGTTGGCTAACAAGCTAGGTGCTGGTTAATTTGAAGTTACTTCAGCCACAGCCTCTCTGCTAGTAAGCCAGCTAGAACGTTAGCATGAGCAACCATACAAACTACAAGCTAAAGAGGTCCAGTGACATGTCTCTATACAGAGTTTATTTACTAGATAATAGGCTGGGAATTACTTTGATATTGTTTTTGCTCTAGCTAACAGGAGTTAACCCGCTAAATCTGGTAGAAGTTGAGCTTAAGAGGCGTGTGATTGGCTGGAAGGTGAGAGGGTGATGACCACGGCACTGTAATGAAAAGTTACATTATGAAATAAAAACACATGTTGGAAATTTAGCATTGAAATTTTTTTTATTTATCATTTATTTCATTATTTCACAAATTGTCATTGCACTTATATAAAGTATTTGACACAATCTATTCATATGATAATTAAATATCTTATTTCTTTTCTAGGTATTAAACATTTCAGGGTTCCTCATGTTGGTTCACCAGCGAGCTCCATGTGAAAGAGCCTCTCTCTGTCTGTGACAGAGTGCAGTTAAGTGTGACGGCGGCTGGAGACCACAGATTACCAAACAAGATTTGCTTCTCTTATTGTAAAACAGTCACCAAAAGGCCAGATTCCACTCTTAACTCAATTTTAACCGAATGTTTAATAGTTACAGTCCTGCATTGTGACACTGGGCAGAATGAAACACAATGAGAAAAGCTGATTTTTCTCATCTTTTGACTTAAAGCTCAAAATATTATTGGTTTGTCTGTGAACCAATTAGGGGTCAGCTCCTCTTTGCACTTGTCTTGGATCAACATTCGCAGAGTGTGTGTGAGCACACATGCATGTCAGACCAATCAGCTTTCAAAGAAACTCTAAGAATGATTTTCAAACCATTTAACCCTCCGAGTGTTTTTGTTCCAGGGGTACACATACGCCAAGATGGGTTCTCACCAGGGGCAACTTTACTCATGACTTATTGGGAGCTGTCAACTGGACTGTCTCATATACACACACACACACACACACACATGCACAGACACAAACAGACAAAGGTGGCATTGAGAGGGAACCTCCCACAATGCAGCTGAGCGTCCAGGGGGCTCTCTGCTCCAACAGCCGTGATCTCACCGAGCTAAATCCAGATTACATGGAGGATACACACAGCGCCACTTGTTTACTCTGCCCGTCAGGGGGTGATTTGAGGGGGGTGGGGTGCGGAGAGGGTGGAGGGGGGCATCACTAACACACTGTATATAATGAAAAACTGAAAAGTGAGGGGGAACTTTCTCAACATCTTGGCTCGTTTGAGTGTGGCGAAAGAAATTACATTAAAAAAACACACAATATATGAACATGATGATTCTTCTTTGCATCAGGGATCCAAAAATCCATTCAAAGGCTGCTTCCCCTCTCTGTAAAAACTGCTATTTTCTCTAGGGAGTCTGGTATGAAGTGTAGTGTTTATGGTCTGTTTTATAAAAACATCAAATGAGACTGGAATTACACAAATCAAATGTTCAAATATATGTCATATAAAGATGAAAATGAGATTCTTTTTGGTTGCTGTGAACTCAAAAAAAGAAAACGGATCCAAAAACGTAAGGATGTAATTTTCCAATAGGATCTGTCCTACTGCGAAGGCGGCACAGTTGAGGACAGTTATTCCGCTCTAATTAAAAAGGAAGCGTAAGGAAATGACAGTGCGTCTCCAGCCACAGCTATGTGGCAGACAACACTTCGACTCAGGCTGCTGGCGAGCGTTTTTTAATCTGCTTCATCTGTGTCAGAAGAAGTCATCACATGCAGCACATTAATCAGCCGGAGAAGCTGGACTGCAAAACAACACGGAGGTGCAGGAACACTAAAAGAAATCATGAGAATTGTGCTTTTTTTCCCATAAAAAAGAGGAAAATACAGGATATTTAGCAGGTTTTGTTCCAAAATTACATCTATCCAGAAGCAAAAAAATCATAAAGACAACTTCTTTTTTTAAAGGAGCACTACGTAGAAATTCAAACTCAGAATTTTATTATTGACAATATTAATGAGGTAATAATACAAACACAGATATATTTATTGTTTCCATAAATGAATAAACAAGCTGCTCTCAGAGCAAAATAAGGTCCCAGAACACTGTTTGAAGCTAGAAAGGTGGCAGGGTCCGCCACATATAAACAAAGTAAAACAGTATGAAGCTGTGTTGTCCTTTAAGTTCAGGTTATTCAGTCATGAAAAGTCTCTTTCTTCCCCAAAACTACATATGCTTCTTTAAGTGTTGATTCATGTTGAAACCGCTAATTCTCATGAGTTTCTGACGGAGGCGTGTACACACACACACACACACACACACACACACGAAAACACAGTAAGAACAAAGGCCGAGGACACCTGGGATTCCCCCTGTTGTATGGGTGGTCACATGTACCTCTGCCTCTTCTTCATGCCTTCCACATGTGGAAGCACTTCATCATCCCACTGCCTCTCTCAGTCTGCCTCTCTGTCCCTCTTCTGCTGTGTTTGTGTGTGTGTGTGTGTGTGTGAACCACTTCACTTGAGGAAACCAAAGCTGTGAGAAGAAGATGGTCCTCGTTGAGAATAGTGATTTAACTCGCTTCCATCCGCTGCCCCCTCGAGAGGTATTACACTTAAAAAAAAAAAGGGATTTTCTGTTCGAGCGATACACCGCAGTGTTTGAGAGATTGTCATGTTGGTCAGCTCAGCCGTTAAGTGATGAGAACATGGACACCACAACCATCCATGTGTCCCAGTCACTGCTAACACTTCAGCATGGAGCATTGTCTTGAGTGTCTGCTGTTGTTTTCATGATTTCCTGATTTATTTCAATAGACTTTTCAAAATTTAAAGGTGCATTATGTAGTTTTGGGGAAGAAATTTTATTCAGAAGAGGAAGATCATCATTGACCGATTTTTTTTTTATTGTTTTATAAACAAACTGACCTTAAAGGACAACACAATTTCATACTGTTTTACTTTGTTTATATGTGGCGGACCCTGCCACCTTTCTAGCTTCAAGCAGTGTTCTTGGACCTTATTTTCCTCTGAGAACAGCTTGTTTATTCAGTTATGTCAAAAATAAATATTTCTGAGTTTGTAAAACCTCATTAATATTGTAAATATTAAATTTCTACATATTGCTCCTTTAACAATACCTGACTTATTCGTCCTCGTCTGGTTGAATACCCCCTCCACCTTCTTCTCACACTTCAAAAGCAGGTCTACGTACTTGCGGAGATCTCCCTCTCCGTCTTTCCCCGCTCCATCTTTCATCGCGGCGGCCTGGAGGTGATGCGGGGAAGCGATTCGTCATATTCAATTTACATATGGCTGTCACGGGCTCCTCCGGGCTGAGCGCTGATGTCATCCGTGCGTGGGGCCCTCTGTGGCCACCCGGCGTATGGGAAGACTCCTCGCTGTCGGGTGGGGGGAGAGAAATCCTTCCCCCCGATGGGAGCGATATCACTGCTGAAGTGCTTTGATGAATGTGGGGCGGCACGTTTGTGTGCATGTGTGTGTTTGGATAAGCTGTAAAAACCTGCGCTTAGTGTGTTCGTATGTAGCGCAGTGATACTGACGTGGTGTTGAAGTATTATTTCTGACATTTGAACTGAAGAAACCATCCTTAGTGTTTATTTTCACTGCAGTAAATGCAGTTATTTGGTGAAAAAATTGTATTTTTAGTATTTTTAATACATTGATAATGTTAGTATATTTGATGTGGAGGAGGGAGGCAACACTGCTCACCCATAGAATACTTATATTAGTCCCCTTGATTTTAGCACTTTATATGTGAGTAAACAAGCGGCCCTCATCAGAAAAACCATATTAGTTCAACTGTTAAGCAGGTTGTTACGACCCATATTTACATTTCTTGTGAGGCTGCGACCTCTAGTGGCCATAGTAATTGTCACAGCAGCAAAGGAGGAAGTCAGGTATTAAAAAGTGACAAGTTGCATTGTGGGGAGGTCGGGATCAGATAGTTGGGTCAAGCAAGCACAAGACTTTCACCCAGGAGACCGTTGTTCGTGTCCAACAGCCAGTTATATTACTTACTAACGTAGTGGAGTGATGTCACATACATTATTTTGACCCAAAGCATAATGTTTTCCCAAACATGACCAAGTCATATTCTTGCCTTAACCCAAACAAACTGCAAGCGGAAGCCGAAAGTCCAGTACTGCTGTCGCTGGTACGCAGGGTCATATATGCCGTCATGGGAGTCACTGGCAATTAACCTATTTTAGTCTGTCAGGATGTGTCATCACAACAACTGCATCCATAAAATAGAGATAGCGTTAGCGATAACTTTAGCTAACAACCCTCCTTTTGCTAATGTAGGATGAACACAACGCTCATTGGTGCTGACAATGACTCAGCAGGTGCTGAAATGACAGTAGCAAAAAGCCACGTTAGCAGGCTAGGCTGCCTACAATAGCATACTGCTTCAATTATCCAGGAAGAAGCTAGTTTAACAACATGTCACTTACAGGAACTTAACCTCAACCCTTAAACACTGGAGTTGCAATCTTCCAAATAAACAGCTAAGAACGTGTTCGAGAGGCTACACCTCTTGTTTTTTAAAAGCAGCCTAGGCTGGAGGTGCTAGGTAGCTAGTTAGCCTAGCTTGTTAGCTTCTATTTTCAAGTGATATATCAACTTAACAGCATGATGGGCCCTCTCAAATGCTGTATGTTATAAAGGAACAGACCTCTTTAAAAGCTAACTGTACGTAACCAACACAATGTTGGCTTTTTAAAAGATTAATAGACCTACAGGGTAATGACACGCTTCAGTCAGTAGCACAACAGTTTTTTTTTTACTTATTTAAGAAAAATTGCTTATTATATAACATATTCAAATTTCAATTCAACATTATCTTTCTCCAGCGTAACGGCATACACGTAGTAAAAAGATATAGAAGGAAGACCTCAAATTTACACAAATAATTATTAATCAATATGTTTTTATATAAAAAATGAACAGGCACACACACACACACACACACACAGGGCAGTGGGAGGGAGGGTGGTCGACTGCTTTAGCTCTTCCTTACAGAAATATTAGCTCAAATATGGCTCTGAACTCCTCGAGGGGTCAAGAGCCGGCAGTCCATTTTGCAGTCTGCTGCTCGCAGAGAGCCGTGGAGCTTGTGTATTTTATAGTGAAGAGCTACTGGCAGCCATCCAGAGGAGGAAGTCTAAGTTATTTATGAAGCCTCGCTTGACAAAAGATAGTAAAGCTTCCCATATTTAGTGAGTCTGGCGGCTCCACCTATGACAGTGAATCCAATTTGCTGCAGTCAAGAGCGATTAAGTTTGCAGACAATTATGACATGATACGACTTTTAAGCGCAAGCTCATCTGAGCATCTTGTTTTTTAAATATGTACTCTCAAAAACATTTATATGTACATATTCACACATTTTCATATGCACACACACACACACACACACACACACACACACACACACAAGAAGGCCAGAAGTTCAGGTTACCGGGGCAACTCATCTCTGGATCTGGGCAGCAGAATGCGAGACCGTGAATAACTGTTTTAACACACAGCCGGCACAATGTGTGGTCTGTGACATACCATCTAAAGCATAACTCTCTGTGTCTGTCCGTCTGTCTGTGTGTGTGTGTGTGTGTGTGTGTGTGTGTGTGTGTGTGTGTGTTTGACGTCAGCCTCTCAGTGCGCATGTGTTTCAACTTCGTCATTCTGTTTTGCTGTCATGCGCGTGCGTGCGCTCATTATTTATGCAAAGAGGCCGCTTTACAGTTATTAAAGTTTAATAAAGCTGATATTTACTCACATTCTGTTGGTGATTTTATCAATTTTTTTCTAAAAAATTAAATTCTTACCTTGCTCCTTTAAATAAATCAATAGAAAAGGAAGAACATCGCATGACTTTGGGGTGAGAGTACAACGACAGGAAAAAGACAAAAGAAAGTTGCTAATAATAAACCTGAAAAGCCTTCTTGTCAAATAAGCACATATTTTTTGGACGGCCCCTGACTTAAGCTACATATTGCATCATTTAAAAAAAAAAGAAAAGGTAGTTGTGCATTCATAGGCGGGAGGTCCACATGAAAATAAAGATTGTTTTAAATATTTGTGAAAAACGAGAAAAGTGTGACGAAAAATCTAAAAAGCCTTTTCGTCCATTTTGAGAAGACTTTTCAGAGAGTGCTTAACTTCAACTACATGTTGCAGTTGCTATTCAGAGAAAAGAGGTTAGGATGAAAATATAGATTACAACTTTTCTGGAAAAAAGAGACAGCTGTTGACGAAAATGGGAAAGCTTTCTTCTTTTAGTTAACGTGCACTTTTAATATGGTCTCTAACTTCAGCTTGTCAGTTTCCTGCGTCCTGTCAGGTCACAGAGTCGGGCTTCAGTATCAGATCACGCAACATAAATCTGTCTACTTTATTCTGTATTGTCCAACAAATCCTGTGATAACTGATGAAAACATATCGATGATGAATTTTGTATTTGTAGTATTGAATTTAAAATGAACTGGCAATTAGTTAATTATGTCAATTTTTCAACTGTGAAACATCAGCAGTTTTTACATATTCAAACTTAAGAAACCCATTTTAAAAAATGAATATTGGCAATGTATCATAAGATTTATTTAAATTTTTCAAATTTCAATACAGGTGTCTGTTGCAAAATTAAGTTTCAGTGAAAAGTTAGAATCTGCCACAGACAGAAGAAGACATTATGGACCTGTTTATCTCAGATGGCTACTATAAAATGTTGATAATGTTCTGATGTAATGTCGGAACGCTCACCACAACCGCGGCTCGAATACTCCAAATTATACAGTGTCTTTGCTGTGGTCATGAATCATCTCTAGTTTGGTACTTTCAGACAGATGCAATGATCTTACGGTTGGTGTTTTGGTCTCAGGATCGTTCATTTATATTTTTCTGCAAGTGTTGTTTGTTGTCTGTCTTTGCTTTTCAGCTTCTTGCTAACAGGTGTGAGGCCGAACACCTGCACGTTGGCTGTGACCAATCGAAGGGGTGAAAGTTCAGACATGCAATGCGGAAGACATGTTTATGTGGAACGTGTCACCGTGAATGTGCCGTCTAAGAAGTTGTACAACAGATAAGAATACTCACAAATTCAAACTTCTTAGTTCTTAGTAGAAGATGAAACTCTGCTTTAAACATCATCAAGGTTTGTTTCTGTCTCACCTCCGTCTGCTTTTGTCTACTGAACTCAGTATTCCAGAAATCATCGGGAGCAGATGGTCACGAAGCAAAAACAAACATCAGAAAGAAAGCAGGACTGAGCGAATGGGAGAAAAGAGAGGAGCAGGAGGGAGCTCGAGTCCTGCGTTCCCCCGTCAAACTGTGGCGATGAACCGCAGATGTTATGCCGACAGGAGATCAGCCGTCTCTAACAGCTGGTCAGGGATCAGATTTGACTCGATGCATGGATGACCTCCTGCAACGCTAAAAATATGCTAGAAACCAGAGGCACTGAAACAAAAATTATATCTCAGAAGGAGGAAAAATTTTTTTTTTTAACCCAAAACATTTACTGATGTTCCCTTAAACAACACTCCAAATGTTAGAGGAAAAAACTCTTTCTTTGTGTTTGTTACAAGTTATAAAAATCACATCAAATGTCACAAAAATAAAAGTTATTATCATAGTTTATATTAGGCATTGATTGCTAAATTGCTCATCGTAGACACCCGCTAAGTACAAGTCTGTCCCGCTGTTAGCATTAGCCACAGGTCTCTGTAAAGAATGACAACAATACTCAGAGGCTTCTTCTAATAGCTGCCTGCAGTGCCAGCAGAGGAACTTTACCCAAGTGTTGTGACAAGTGTGTGGTGAATGTCAGCGTTTCAAAAAATGGCAGCCTTTTTTTTGGCTGGTGTACAGGAAGTCAGAGGTTGTATACATGTATATGTGTGCATTTTTCTCACGTCTCCGCAGGAATTCACAAACACGGACTTCAGAGCAGTGTGACGCTGCTCTTTCAGGCTGTATGTAAGAATAGCATCCTGGTTACACTCCCTGTTTCACTCAGACGGGGAAAAAAAAGGAAAAGTCTGCCAACAAAGGACATATGATACCAGGAAGTGTGTCCGTGTGGGTACAAGAGGCTTGTAGTTCCAGCCGAGCTAAGTCAAGTTGATCAGTGGAAGAAATGTATTTGTTTTTTATTCATCATTTATTATAGTTTATTGTGAGGTTGCAGCTGAGTGTAGTTCATCTATAAACATTATTTGGATGGAGTTAGTTCATAATCCATTACAATTGCTTAATAAGTATTAAGTAAATGTAAATGGTAAATTATATTAGGTAAAAGTAAATGGTAAGCATTCAGTTAAAAGTAAATGTTAATTATTATTAAGTAAAAGTATTGTCAGCAAAACAATATATAAAACAAAAATAAATATAAATAACACACACACACATACACACACACACACACACACACACATATAAGTTTATGGGTTTATTAGATTGTAAATACTTATGCATCAACACATAAATAAGATGTGAGTGCCCTTTAGGTTTTCTTCCAAATGGTAGTAGAGAGGAAAAGTTTCATGTGGCTCATTTTCTTTTTTTTCTCTCATGAAAAAATATTTAATAATTTTATTGGAAAATTTTAAAGGGGAAACGTCTCTTTAGAGGAACTATTAGCAAACCTCCAGACATCAGGAACATGCAGCAAAGAGCCACAAATATACTGCTTTTCTTATAGTGTTGTTAAATGTTTAACAATGTATTGTTAATTACATAATTGTTAATTAATTAATTATAGTGTCATATAAACACTATGTAGATAAATGTAGTGGAGCACAAACTATATTATTTGTCTCTATGCTCAACTGAAGTACAAATATCTCATTGTACCTGAATGTACTTTTTACCACTGAACATTTTTGGAAACATTCAGTATAATGTACACAACTCAAAAAAAAAATTTAACAAACACGTTGTGTTTTTATACATTTTAATGTGAAAACGTTACATATTATATCTTTAAAGGTGCGATAAGAATTGGCCCCCTATTAAATTCATAGTCAAAATAAATAGTGGGCAGCATATCACCAAAGTATCTGCTAACTGCTGCTAACTGTTGCTGCCCTTAGCTAGTTAGCTCAGTTAGCCATGCAGCTAGTGGTTTGGACTGGTAGCTCTGGACGTCGGACTAGGACAGGACGAGGCTAAATGGTTAGCTTGCTAACTTCAGTACATACATAGCTGCAACACAATACAAAGATTTTGTTTTCAGCTAAAATTAGCAAATAACTATGCAAAAAAATAAACAAAATAACTCTAAAATAAAAAAGTAAAATTAACAGCAAAACCAAAACTGATCCCTCCCATCTCCTTCCTGTGTGCCAAGTGTCCAGGACTGTACCAAGGCACTTTCCAGGTGGAGGCCAGGTATAGACGAGCAGCACAGTGACTCAAACCAAAAAACAAATATTATCATTATCGTTACCAAATGCTGGCTTTTCATATGAAAGTGCCTCTAATGGAAGCCTATAAGAATGAAAAGGTCAACGTGAAAATATGTGTGTGAGCGAACTTAATATGATCAATTGTTATCGTCATTCTTTTAGTAATTTTATTTATTTACTCTGAACGTGCTTTAACATAGCAACAATATTAGCCATGATGTTGTGTAGCATTTTTCAGTAGGTGTTGATGACTGGACGTGCCGTAATGGATTACTGACATGTGGAGAGCAGCCCAGTCACGTTCACAGTCAGTCGGCTAAAGGTCTCGTGGAAACTTTGTCCTTATTTCAGAAAATGACCGAAAAAAAAAAAAATATATAGCATGCAAGGCTACATTTGAAGTCATATTTGCATTTGTTTTCTTTTCCTGCAAAGATCTTTTCTTGGTTAGCGCTGTATCTGAAGACAGATGTGAAAAGCCGCAGTTTTTCATTACAGTGTTAAGTCAGGCCACATTTCGTCTTCTTTGGAGTCTCACTGAGACAGAGATCTGTGCAGAAAGGCAGGCGGGGAAACGTGGATTTAGACGAAAAACACTAGATTTAGATCTGTAACTTAAATTTTACTCAGCTTATGTTGATGTTATGCAATTTCTGGGTTTTTAATTGCCCTTTTAATTTTTTTATCTTATATTTTATTATCTTTTTTCACCCACATCCACTGGTGACGAATAATAAAAGTGTCAGCAGGTGAAAAGTGAATTTTTACTCAATAATCTCATGAATTACACGAGTGCTGACAACCATTTAACTCAGTGAGAGGTCTAAATATTAACAGAAAACATACATGACTTACATTTATGCTTGCCAGTAGGTAAATGTAGAATATTTATGAAAATTAGGAATAAAAAAACAAATTTCCTGTACAATGAAAATCTTTCTTTGCCAAGTTATGATTATTTTTCTCAATTATTTCAAGTTATTTTTTAAGTATTTGTGCAAATTTGTATGTTTTAATTAATCACTTTTGCAATTGTCAAAAAAACCCATTAATTAAAATGACTTTAAAGATTAAAACAGGGTTTAATTCCTCAAAAAGACAACACATACCCACTATTTCCCTTTTACACACACACACACACACACACACACACACACACAAATACAGAAAATAATCCTCGTCCCTATTTTCTCTGGAATCAATCGTCCATTATCTATGCAAGCTCCTTAAACTGCTCAATGGGAAAAGCCGGCTGATTGTTTTTCCATTAAGTAATATCACTGCTACACATACAGCCACAGGTCGATGCGGTGCTCATTATGGCCGCGGGCTGATAATAATTAACCACTAATGTGTGTAGAAACAGGCCCCTGATGGGCCGATGGTAAAGCGGGGCCGCTCCCTCAGGAAACCAACACTGCAGCTCGCTCCCACTGCTTATTTGGCTCACTTTCCTCACAAAGAAACCAAAATAGACCCGACAGACTCCAAATGGGATTAAAGCAGAGGAATTAAACAGGGGAGCAGTTTGAGGTAAATGTGTTGGTGGTACTCTGAGAATTACCTTCTGCACACTCAACTGAAAACAGCAACAGCTGGCGGATTCGTATGGAAAGTGTGAATTTAAAATTTACAATTTTTGCTTGTAGTTATTTATTTAATAAGGCACCATTTAATAAGCATTTACAAGTTGTACGTAATAGCTTTACTAGCAATTTCTGAGTTGCAAAGTTGTGAAAAATCTCTTTGACTGTTTGACAGAGTCATTATTGTATAATTAATAAAGGGTCAAGACTCCTTTTCTAATATGTAATTAAGTCTGAAGTTAGAAATATGAATAAATCGTTAATAAAGTCTGCAATTAAATATGTATAATTTAAGAATAATAATATATAAAGTCACAGATATAGGGTAAGAGTAATTGATCCCAGTGTTCAGGCTACGATCTATGAAATATAAAGGGATAACTTAAATAATACATCCATTAATAAGCTTCCATACATTTACAAACCAACCTGTAATGCCGTTAAGTCTTTTTTAAAATTCTCTGTTGCAGTGTAGGAGAAAAAGGCACCTTAAATAAGACAACTCGAAGTTTGTCCATAATTTATATGGAGTGGAGAAGAAGCAGAGATGAAATGAGAGGCAGTTGGTTAAAAACAACAAAAAGTTGATTCCCTGAAGGGGGAGTCTGGGAAGCCAGATGTTCATGAGCCTCACGCTCACTGGAGTGCACGTCTGAGTACCAGTGTGCCTTAATGTGTGTGTGTGTGTTTTAGAGAGAAAAGAGGCGTTTCCTGATGTCCTGGCCAGATGTTGCTGATCCCTGCCACTCAACAGAGGGAAGTTTATACCCGACTTTACAGAATAAGGAGAGCCGACCGGGACGAGAGAGTTGATCCCACCGGACAGTTATGGTTGGCCGTTAAAATAAATTATTTTTATTAAGAAATGATTTCTATTTTTTCAATGGGTGATAACTTAAAGGGGCAATGTTCAAGGATTTTAGTATAAAATGTTAAAATCAACTAAAATTATCAACAGAATGTAAATAAATAGCAGCTTTGACATGATGTATTGTGTTGCAGAGGTATCTAATGACGTTAGCATGCTAACCAGCTAGCCCTGGCCCATTCCGGTCTGAAGCTCCTGTGCTAGTGTTGTAAACACTAACGGTCCCTGAGGTCCCAGTTCAAACCACCAGCTGCACTGCAAACTGAGCTAACTCGGACAGCTACTGTTACCAGTAGTTAGCGGTTACTCTGCTGCCCCCTATTTGTTGAGTATGAATTTGACAGGTGGCCAATTCTTACATATTGCACCTTTAAGTTCTCTTAATAAGGCAGATTTTTATTTATTTATTTATTATTATTATTATTATTATTATTATTTTTACCTCTGTTTCCAGTCTTAATGCTAAGCTAACCCTCTGTTGGCTGTAGCTTTATATTTCACCGGACGTATGAGAGTGGTATGGATCATCCCATCAGAAAACACATTCTTTTTCAAAATAAAGGTGGCCATTACACTGTTAATCATATCCTGTTAGGATAAATTAAAAGAAAGGACTGTCAGAATGCAGCTAATTGAAATTGAACGATGATGATTGAACCGCTGATTGGATGTTATCGGCTTTGGTCGATTCTTTAACTACGATCGACTATCTGACAAATAAAGCAAATCAGGAATTTTAATTGCATTCAGAACTAATTAAAAGACTGTATCCAAATTCAAGGCCCAGATCAAAGTTTTGGTCTTCTCCTTGTCCACTTGTGTTCGCTCAGTAATGCCTGTGTGGTACGACATACATCAGTCTGCCTGTCTGTGCATCTGTGTCGTCCCTCTGGTCTGAAGGCCTGCAGTGTGTGTGCGCTTGTTCTTTTCTGTATCTAAATGTGTTTTTTGCTCCTATATGTCCACACTTGCATCTGTCTTCACATATGTGCGTGCGCATGTGTATGTGTGTGTCTCTCCATGTGTGTGTTCAGAGCTGGCGTGGGGATCCATCTGTGTCAGGTTAACCCGCCGGGAGCCTCTCCCAGCAGGTAGTCCTAGAGGGCCTAAATCATCTGGACGGCCAGAAGCGTGAAATCCTTCCAGGCCTGGACAGATGTCTCTCTGTTCAGCCCGACTCAGCCTTCAGCAACCTCACAGACCTTTAAAGACCCTTGGAGTAGACTGCGGATCCCAAAACGCAGACCAGACTGTGTTACTTCACACCACCCGAAAGAAGCCAACTCCAAACTGGACTGATATTGAAACTTTTTATGCATTCGAACACCAAGTTATGACAAAATATCCACATTATTCTTACTATGTGCATGTGGCACATGTTATCTGACCTGACAACATGCCAAGACCAGGTCAGCCAGAGGCTACACAGGCCTGTATTTGTAAGTGTGACACAGCAGAAAGGCAATGAGAGAGTGAAAGACAGAGTGCTGCCCTCTGCGACCTGCAGACCATCTGCACAAACTTTGATCTTTCACACATCAGAAGTTGAGCAGACCATCGCGATGGACTTTTGACTCAATATCAGATTACTTGTTTGTATGAATGTCCTGAAATGGGACATGAAGTACCTCTGACATGACACCAAAATAGATGTGGTTACATCGGTGACATTTTAAGTGACCAGTCAGAAGTGTTCTGCTGCTTGTTGGATTGTGTTAAAGGTGCAATATGTAAGAATTGGTCAAATTCAGACTTAAAACATATGCTGCTAATTGTAGCTGCCCAAGATAGCTAGCCAGTTAGCTCAGTTAGCCGTGCAGCTAGCGGTTCAGACTGGGAGCTCGTGGACTAGGGGAGTATTGGTGTTTATACGGCTAACACAGGAACTTTGGACTGGGAGTGGCGAGGCTAGCTGGTTAGCATGCTAACATCAGAAGATATCTCTGCAACACAATAAATATCTGTTGATACTTTTAGTACATTTTTTAAATGTTTTCAACTAAACCCTTTAATAACTGCCTAGAAACACAAAGTTTGATGGCACTACGGTTCTGAAGGTACAAGAGTTGAACAACAGGCAAACTTAAAGCGGCTATAATCAATATTTTTAGATCGACAACAGACCAAATAACTCCTTGTATGTGAAAGCAGTCGCTCATATTGACAAACCCACCTAGAAAAATCACCCAAAACTGAAGTTTTATTAACATTACAAAGCATTTTAGTGTCTTTAAGCTTATTGTTTTCAAACCTGCAGCTTTAATGTTTTGGTTCTCTGATTAGGGTCATTTAAAGCAGCAGTTTTTTTTTTTTTAGCAAAAAAATGTTACAAACATAATGTTCAACAAACCCATTTGCAGACACACATTGTTAGCGACTAGCTGGTGAGCATGGTGGAGCATTTAGGAGCTAAAAGGACAGATACAATTCTTCTCAAACAACCCACATTTCTTTACTTAATCTTTCTGATTTAACTACTGGTGATAATCTTGCTGCATCAGCCTAATAACAAAGAACCGAAAAGCATTTTCAAATCCCGTCGAGGCCCATTTTGATTAAAACAGTGGATGTCTTTCCAGAAGCACATTCGATGGTTTCCAGTTAGCTTCCTGTCCGTTGGAGGCCTCCTGCACCAGCTGATTGAGCTGGTGTTATGTTTTAAGCCTAGGTGGCTGGATCATGGGCCTAATGGGTTCCAGCTGGGCCTGTGTGTCTGCATTAAGTCCTCAAGTGGAAAAGTGGCTGCAAAGTCAAACCACCTGGTGGGGCCGAGCAGCCGGGGAGGTGTGAGGTGGTGGTGGACGAGGCGAAGCATGGAAAAGCTTGCTTAAGATGATGGAGGAGGCCTTGGCAGAGCACAACAACCTTCTTAACCAATTTTTCTTTTAGCTGAAGCTATTGTCACTCCATAATTTGATGTTTATTTCCCCTGGCATGAACATGGTAAACCAAAAAAACTAGCAGCTTACTGATATCAATGCTGCTTAGCTGGCTGCAGGTGCTATTTTGGCACTATCTGTCAGCATTCGCCAATTCACATTCACAATTTGGGCTTACAAGCTGTTTTACAGGCTTAATCTGCTACATTTTCAATGCTCCACCATTTGACCTTGGCCCACTTCAACACAAAGCCTGACAAAAAGCCTCTCGATCCGCCTGTGACCGCTGCACCTAACAACAGCTGTAATTTCATCGGCCTGATACTGCCACCTTGTCACAAGTGTAGCTACACAAGAGCGAATAATTCTTTTACAAGCAGCATGACAGGAGGGATGGCAACCAACTCTTGGATTTCACGTTTGTCCGCGGAGACGTCTCTGCAGCAAATACATTTTGGCACGAGCATGTAGTGGTTGTCACATTAAGATTCTCCGTTTTTTAAGCCTGCAGTTTAAACAGGAAAGTCAGCTTAGCAGATATTAATTTTCAGAGCCTCGAGGAAATACCTGCATCGCACTCACACTCAGGAATTTTGGACTTCTTCTGGGTCCTTACCTTGCTCAAGGGCTCTGTGTTGGTGATTCTTTACAGGGAGTGACTAGCATGTCTCATTTGTTACCGCTGCCCTGAGTTCCCAAGCACATATTCAAACTGGCAACCCTCCAGTCCATATTGTTACTGCTGCCAGACACTGATTTGAAAATTTGCATATTTTATATGTTGATCCTTTTTGAATTAATTCCACACGATGTTATCAACTTCTTGGTAAAGTAAGGATATTTGTTATTTTGTTTGGAGAAATTGTTTTCAGGCACTTGTCAACAGTGTCGTGCACATACAAAACCTGAATATACTTAGTTGTGAAGAAACAATAGTTCAACACTCATCCGCTTTAATGCTGAGAGTTAGATGTAAAGATTGATACCACTCTCATGTTTGTATGCTAAATATGAAGCCAGAGCCAGCAACAGGTTAGCCTAGCTTAGCTTAAAGACTAGAAGAAGGGGGAAATAGCTAGCCTAGCTCTGTACACAGGTATTCTGTGGCAGCATTCTGAAGTGGCCTTAAAAAACAAGTACAAATGATACATAACAAGGAAATACTTTAATTAGGGAACAACACCGTTCAGTAATTCAGCAATATAATATGGTAGTTTTACAACAAGCTATACATGCCGAAAGGCTAATGACATGCTAACAGGCTAACAACGACTTACAAGTTGCACAAGCTAACATCCTAACAGGCTAACATGCTAACAAGCAAAATGTTTGCGTGATGACAAAACACAGTACATTGCTGTAATATCACTGTAATATTACTATAACTGTGTATATTTACAATAAATACATGTGCTTATTACATATCAAAATGTAATATCAAAATACTGTATTTTCAAAAATAAAATTGTGTCTATGTAACTTTGAAATAATTACAGTATACTACTATATATGCTAGTAGCCAGTGATTTACTGTAAAGGTAAAGTTATAGTGTTTCCAGTGTAGCTAACGTTACATTAGCAGACACATTTTACCCTTTAAACACTAAAGATAAAACTTGTTAAAGGTGCAATATGTAAGAATTTTAGTTGAAACATTAAAAAATGAAATATGATCAACAGAATGTTAAGACATAACAGTTTTGATGTTATGTCGTCTATGTTGCAGAGATATCTACTGAAGTTGCGCGGCTAATCAAGCTAACTAGCCAACAGCAGCTGCAGTTAGCGGTTACTCTGGGTCATATGCTGCCCCTGTTTGTTTTGAGTGTGAATTTGACAGTTGGCCAATTCTTAGATATTACCACCTTTAACTATATTGGACAGCTCTTACAGTCTTTATGCTAACTAAGCTAATTGTCTCCCATTTCTAGTTTTATATTTAGCATACAAACATGAGAGTGTTATCAATCTTCTCATCTAACTCTTGGCAGGAAATTGAAAAGGCCAAGATTGTCAAATTATTCCTCTAAAAATAACAAAACTACAGTAGAAAGGCACAGACACACACTCACTCTGTGCTGTTATCAGTGTGGCCCTCAGCGCTACGAGTGACCGTGCCACACTGCATTCATCACGGCTCGTCTCCGCCAGCCCACAGCTCAGACTCAGGTCGGAAAATGGTGCGCAATGCAGCTGATGAGCTGGTGAGAGATATTTATGAGGATCCTCGTAACCGGCCCAACAGATCCCAGGCAGATGACTCCGACCCGGGGCGCTCCGCTTTTTCCACGATAGCACTTAACATGTTACCTCCAGCTGTCATTCGGGGAGGATGTTTTACCATGTGGAGCCGTCTATAGCAGGACACAGCTCATCAGTAATACGTTGATGTTGTTTCTGAAAGAGCGCAGCAACTACGAGCTTAAATATGTGTTTGAAGAGGCTGAAATTACAAGACAAACACCAATATTGACTTTATTTTGCTTATATTCTCATATGAGCACTTATGTGACTCTGAGGGCAACCTGGCTTCCTCCACAAAAGCACGAGACACTTTCCTGTTTTTCATGAATTGAACAAAAAGAAAAAGTCTAATAGGAACCAATGGTAGCGCCCAAGAAGTCTTTTGTCATCCTTTTCCAACGACTGCTCAAGCAAGTCACTATGTGGAGGAGGAAGTCAGTTCAGCAAGCTCCAGGAGGAAAAAAAAAAGACGTCAGAGTAAATTACTTTGAGGAAGGAAAATAGTGACAGTGAGAAAGAGCCAGTGTGATTTGGTCTTCTGTCATCTGCCTTCTGGATCCCTGTACACAAAACATGTTGCGATTGAAAGAGATGGAGAGAGGGAGAGGAGGACAGAATCCCTCTAATCCATCTGGCATCCTTATGCTGCTGTTTAGGCCGTGTGGTGACTTCAGAGATAGAAGATGAGCATGAAAGGGAATTACAACGAAGCCCTTTCACTGATTCCAAAAAATCTGCTCCAAATTACTTTGAGAGCAAATATCGACTTAAACAGGCCGCCTCTCCCTTTCCCCCCTCTCTCCGAGTTCACGACTTCCTCCGCAAACAAGGCCAAAAGTGGGATGGGATGAGGACCAGCAGCCATTTGAGTCCCCCTATGATGGATCGAACATGGCACTTATGCTAATTCGCCTCGTTTTTCTGGCCAGCATCACGCGCATTCTTACCCAGCCGAGACTCCATTTGGAATGTGCAGTTGTGGCAGGAAAGCAAAGCACTCAAAGATGCTGCTTCTGCTGCTGCTTAGGCCTAAACTGTTTCTACTTACTATCTAAGCTGGATGGCAAACAGACTTTGCGGCCACGGCGGGGATCAGCGCATACACCCGTCGGCAGGCGGTCGAGCTCAAAGTGTAAGAACTGCATGTACGATCAGGACGCCTGGATAAAAGAGATGGGAAACTGCCCTCACAAGACCTCAGCTCCTCTGGAGAAATGCTGATTATTCAGTGGAATTTTTCCTCTGTCGTCATTTGGTAACGTATTATCAATAAAACATGTCCTACATGTCCTACAGCTGATCAATCGCAGCTTTTGAATGCAGCGGCGCTCGAGGTGCAAACCGACAGAAACATATCAGCTGACTCAGCAGCGTTTTAAGCGTTTTTAAGCTGATTGTTTTGGTTTTATGGCCTGCTACTTTGCTGTTTTGTTGCAGTCTTGTCGGCATTGTTTCCAGCTGTAGCAGGCAGCTATTTTCAACAAATAAAATCCACAGTACACTTCCCTGCCCAATACCAAACAGTCGATAAAATTAGCAACAAGCTGGTGAACACACTGGAGCTGTCAGCAGCGAAAGAGCCTGATGTTTCCTTCAGGAGTTGGTGGAGAACAAAAAGGAGCAAAAGAGGAGTGAATATTGGATTCAGTTCATCAGATTGCCAGAAACATGACTTCAAATGAACTTATAGTGTCTCTTCGGTGTGTATGCCAACACATTCTCCTTTATAAGATGATAACATGTCAGTACGGTGTTACAAATTGTTGCGCCGGCCAAAAATCAGTTATTGTACTATTTAATGGTCCCATATTCATACTATGTTCATAAAACACATCACTTTTCTCATAATGTTTATTTCTGCAGCACCGTCTATTCACCCTCTGTCTGTCTCTTTAAGCCCCCCCCCCTCCAGAAAAGACCAGTCTGCTCCTATTGGTCAACTCTCACAGGCCTGAGCAGGCAGTGACCATCATGTTTCAGCAACGGTGGCTCTGCTGATAGTTGTGACATCACAACTTTACTTTAAGTCCGGACGGCTTGTTTGAAGGAAGTTTCTGAATACAGGCTGTGTGCATTTCTCTGTTATTGAGTGATTTGATATCATCACAGCATTTATATGGCACTTAGATCTGCTTTATAATAAATAAGACATGGAAATCTAACTTTCTACAATATGGGACCTTTAAAATTATGCAGTAAACTCTTGTTTTTAGTTGGAGGAGTAGGAAATATGGATAAAACCCTAACACAGTTTATGTAATCTTATTTTAAAGGAACACTGCGTAGTTCATGCCTAAACAAACTAAATAAACAAATTGTCTTTGTTTTCATCACTGAATAAACAAACTGATCTTAAAGGACAACACAATTTCATACTGTTTTACTTTGAAGCTAGAAAGGTGGCAGGGTCTGCCACATATAAACAAACAGTGTTCTGGGACCTTATTTGTATTATTAGTTTGTATTATTACCTCATTAATATCATAAATTCTCGCCAAAACTACACAGTGCCCCTTTAAAACATCAATATATGTTGGCGTAACACAGCCAGAGATACTGAAGTGAGGGGTCACCACTGTATAAACTGTAGGCATAAAAAGGGTATAAAGTCATTTTCCCAACCCAGTTTTTACCCCGGTGACGCAGAAAGATCCTGACAGTCTTCTGTATTACATTTGATGTTCTGTATTTATAAAACATGCCATTATTGTTGACTTGGCAATGTTTGCTGTATTGCATCTGGAAAGTCTGACCAAGTATTCTTTGATGGTGCACCTTCAAACTACAGTGAGGCAGCTGGTTCCAGAAAACACTCCGGCTCTGAAACACTTGATAGAAACGTGCCCTGCCGCGGTCCTTTCTATTATCTAAACACACATCTGCTCTGATTGATATGCTCGAAGTGGGCCAATTTCACCTCCATGTGTGATGCGATAGCCATTTATTTGTTCAGCTTTAATTGTTGAAGCTCCTGTCAGCGCGGCGAAGGGAGCACAGCTGCAGCAAGGTGACACGCTGGCACGGGATCAGGACGATTCGATAGCGCTCGACGCCTGCTTTGGAAATTAGCATGAACCAAATCAAAAAATTCCTCCGCCGATACGTGCCGCTGTCAGATGTCGTGCGATAAAAGGCAATCGGCACCTCTCAGCCATTACGGCAATTTAAGTGTAATGTATATTTTGAACATGAATTTTATCTCTTTAGACTGCAAATGAACCTGCAACAGTATCTCCCTCGCACCCCTTCACTCACACACATACTGAATCATACGTATGCTGAAGGCTTGTCCACATGTCTTATATTCATGCAGAGATTGACAGATACAATTGCATGCACATGCAATCGTGTTCCTCCGGCTTAATTTGAAGGCACTCGGGGGTCAAGGATTTCTTTCAATCAAAAAGAGTTCTGACAAGTGGAACGTCTTTATCCTCCGTCATGAAAACAATCCGCAAATTATTTGAATTAAAAGTGAAGGAGCCGCACGAACATCTGGGAGACGACTGCCGAGGCGAGTTTTCCCTTTTTCATCGGCGCAACTTCTCCTCTCACTACAGGCATGAGAAAATAATAAGTGGAGAGCTGAATTTGTGTCAGCGCGGCTCAGGAAAATAAGATATCATGTCTTGCTGTCGGTTTGATGTCAGGCTCTCTGAGTCGTACCCGAATGCCTCATCCCATTGAGGCTGCGATGGAGGCGCCAGAGTGAGGGGGGTTCAGCCAGAGTTCATGTCTACAGCCACTAACCAGCCCTCATTTCCCCATCTTCATCAGCGCTGTCTCTCTATTTACCTCTTATTTTGCTCTTCCCCCTCTCTGTTTTCCCTCCCTGACTTCTCATCAAGTTGTGTAACACAGTGCTCTCGGTGCCGAACGACATCTCCTTTGGTGTATGTTACTCAGCAGAGCCAAGCCAAACCGAGCCCGCGGGGACGGCCTCGCCCAGTCCCGGAGAGCCACTCAGATATTCAGCTAGACACTTTGTTTGCATCTTCATCAAGTCGCTGTCAATGGATTTGTGATCAGGAACATGTGTTTCAGTTCACATCTCGCTGGTCAAGAGTAATCAGCAGAGGCAGCGGGACAGACTGTGAGGTGAGTTTGCAGCTCCGGAGATGTAGCTTATCACATGTGACACACTTACAAGGAAAATGGACTTCCCTTTGTATCGCTGGAGAAGTTTCGCCAATTTTGAGAAAATGATCCACATGAGTATTCTCAACTTTTGCAACTTTTAGTGCAACATTTCAACAGAAAGAGTGGAGTGAGAGACGTGGACATTTACCTGACAGGGAGGCTTCTAAAGGTGCATTATGGGAAGTGTAGTATCCAGTGTTTTTGAGACTAAGAGACCTCAGCTACATTGATTTTGAGCATTTCATTAAATTCTTTGGGAAGTTCTTTCACTTCATGCATGGTAAACTGCAGAGTAAAATAAAAAGCAACCTTAAAAAAGTTGGGTAGTGAAATATGGTAAGAATAATAGTTCTTTCAGCGTGTAGCGATGTGATCATCAGATATTTTCTGGATTAGGAAAGCATCAGGTTTAAAGTGGTGCCAACTGGTGTCTGAATCAATTCAGTCACTTTCAAAGTCCACTTAGTTTTTCTCACAATGAAGCTTTCCAGTGAAAGTCTGTTTCCAGGGTTTACTTTTCATGGTGCAAACTCGCCAAAATACAGAAAAAGTACATAAATAAAAGCGAAAGAATTATATATATCCTGCATTATATATCCTGGTTGCATTCCCCAAAGCATTATGGGAACTCAGGACATGACAAAATGCTTCTTATATTGCCAGATAACTTTCATGCTCCTCCGTCCATTCATACACATACACACACAGCCAGAATAGCGGCTTTGTGAGGCAGAACTTTGAGCTACATGCTAGCTGTGGCATGCTAACATGTTCACAGTGACAGTATTAACATGCTAAATGTTTAGCGGGTGTTATGTCTCCCATTGTCACCACATTAGTTTAGCATGTTACGTTTTCAAATCGGCACAAACACAAGGATGTCAAGGATGCCAGCCAAAGCTGGCATCCTTGACATCCCTAGAGCTAACAATATTCTGACTTAATGGCATTTTCAGTCATGTTGTCATTACTGCAGTTAGAGTTTATTTGCTATGATTACTACATCCCTGCCTGAAACAACCCTCCACAGCATCCCTGCCAATTCTGCATGCCGTCATAAACCAGTAAATCTCCGAGCGCTCAGAGCGAAATAGTTTTTCTCACTTGAGCTTACAGTTTCAACCACAGCCTGCTGATGGACGCTAATTTGTCCATCAGTATGTCACCAAGGGCTTTCGAGAGGAGTAACTGTGTGTATGATGAACTCGGAGCCAGATCCTGACCTTTTAGTCCGTCCTCTACCTCTCAAACTCAAACCGAGACCACGCTGCTTAACACGTTTTCTTCGCCAAACATGAAACATGCATCATCGACCCGACCGATTCTATTTAAATCTAAAGGAAGAGTCATTTTCCTTTTCCCATCTCGTGCAATATATTGCTCAGATAGATCTGCCACGTTATGTGTCGGATCAGATAACCAGAAAGCCTGCTCTGACATCTGCATTTGGGATAAGTCGATGCACTGAAACAGCACGCATGAATTGGGATTTGGGATAAAGATGCACCGAAGACATTTAGGGCACCATTTACTTACGATGATTTAAGGTCAGTTTCCTCATATAAAGATAGATATGATATTAATAAATGAGCCTGACACAGTATAGTTACATACAAGTTCATAAAAATCCGCTCGACTGAAAAGACAAGCACAATTCAATCCAGGTTCCCTTAATTGAAACCCTCTCCCCCAGCTCCCTGATTAATTTATACTCCGAACGTGATCTAAATTGACCCATCCAGCCGCGAGGTATACAAGTAGCCCTGCTGCTGCAGCAGACTGATATGTCATTAAGAGTTCCGCTGCGATCGTGGCCCCAATATTTCATACGCTGGTATGAGTGACTATCAGGTGACTCCTGCTACGGAGAATATGAAATTATCTCTCATCAGCGGTAAACAAGCATGCTGCCCAGACCCCCGCCAGCTTTCAGCAGACGCCTTGAAGAATTTAGCAGCATAAATTGATCTGACTTTGACGGATACTCCAAACCGCCACGACTACCCCCTCCTCTCCCCTCGCCTCCACTCAGCCCTGCTCTCTTTCTCTTCCCCCCGTCTGCATGTGTTTCTCTTTCTGTCCTACTGCCATTCTGTTTTTATACAAGATGATACTAGGTCATGGTACCAACTGACAGTCTTTTCCGAAGAGTTTCTCCAAGGATCAGGTATCATTCAGATTTCTTGTTTTTATGAAATAGCCAACTTCTTTCTCAAAGTCGAGATCGCAATCTGCCTTCTGTCCTTTTTCCTGGTGACATGTATTTTATTTGGATTGTGTCTCTGTGTCCAAGAGTTTCTGTAACCTTCCAAAAGCAACGATCTGACACTCACACCAATGTAATGCAGTGATTGCCACGGCAGAGAGGAGCCAGGGTTCAAACTTTTCTCTTTAGCTCACTTTTTTTCATTCGTAACAAACCTTTTTCTGCCACTCTTCATGTGTATGGACATAATTTCCGGGACAACTGCCTGAGAATGTGCACCAATGTCGCCATATTTCTCCCCAGCCCTTCTTCGAGTATGGTTGTTCGGATTGGTATCAGGGCTGCAACTAATGATCATTTTCATTGGCCGGTCTGTGGCCGATACAACTTATTTGTTGGAGGTCTTAAAGAAGTTAATGATTGTTTGAAAGGCTCAAAACAGCAATATGTTCAAACTAGTGTTTGAAGAGATGAACGAAGCTCGAATCCACTGACCCAGTGACCAAATCAAGAACCGCTGGAGAAGTTTCAAGGCAGCCTACAAGCGTTACAAGGCCAAAAGTCAAAATGGCAAAGTGGTTCTGACCCAGACAGACTTATAAATGATCTAACGGTGAGCGACGATTGGCCAACATGACTTGCTACGATGTGGATGTGGGGTTTGAGGGTAACTTGTTGGAGGCTCCTGTTCCTGTCAAGAGGACATCAGCATTACTGGTAAGTTCAATCTTGACAGCTAACGCTATCGTCACAACATCAGCTAACATTATATTCTATATTATATTCAGATTAAATGCTTTGAGGCATTTAAACGCGCATCTTAATCTGATTACTTTTTATAGCGTCCATGTAAACAGTTAAATTGGAATCTCTATCTGAAGAAATATTGTCCATGTAAACACAGCTAGTAAGTAGTTAAAGCGTACATGAATTTGTCTAACCTTTGGTATTTAAACATTATCAGCTCTTGGACCTGTACTTGGAACCATATAGACCCTATAGTGTCTTTGAAACTGTGCGTTTCAGGCTACAATAGCTTGTATCTTCAGTTGTAACTCAGGAGCTGACTCTCATTTCCACAGCTCATGTTATATATCTCTGAGTCTGACTGCGCAGCTCGCAATGCACCAGATCTGGCTTCTATAAAGACATAGGATAAGATTACAGCTAAATCAGTCTTGTGGCTTTTCTCTGGGAAAACTTATGAAGTCCTAAAATTCCCCCAGTTATGAGTGGGCGCAGTGGGGCTGCAGTGGAAGGTTCCCGAAAAGGAGTAAGGAGTGAAATATAATACAAGCGTCACTGATCCTCCAAATAATAAGGCACTGACAGCGTGGAATGATAGCATGATAACTCATAGAAGCTTCTTAAATCCAGCACAGGTACATGACCCTCGCTTTGTAAAGAAGTCATTTTCCATGATATATACTTCACTAATTCATCTGGCACATGCTTTGTTTTTCTGCTCTCTCTATTCTCTTTCCGTTTTGATGAAAAGTGGAATTATTTGCACCGTTGAACACATGGTTTTGGACCTATAGCCATCCTGTCTGGCTTTCCGTCAGTCAATAACAGTCATGGATAAAAAGGATTGAAGTACATTTAATGAAATGAAGAAGCAGCAGTGCCACTGTTGGTTTACATGAAACCAATTTTGTGAGAAGCAGGGTTCCAATTGGCTGCTGGTGCCATCAATCACCGAGCGACAGCCGATTTTCATTAGTCTACCGTGACTCTCTCCACAGTTGCCGGGTAAAAGAAAAAAAATAACATGTTTGCAAAGAACATAAAACACGAATGAAGTGAGGTGCAGATGTCTGTATATATTTAGTCTATCAGCCAAGGTCCTCTGGTGATTTCACATCAAAGCGGAGAACAGGGAGCCAAAAGTAACAGTTTCACTTCTTCTTGATCAGCATGTGATAGCTGTTTATTGGCTTTGGAAGTCAACCGAGGGTCAGGATCAATCCACAGTGAGAGATCGGGAGTCCCACGGAGGACGAGGTGTGATTTTATTAAATCAACATGGACCAGTCGACGCCCATGAAGCTTTCATTTCAAACACTTTTGACTTTTTTCAGTCCCAATTTAACAGCAGACTCAGTGTATTTACATGCCACAGAATCCTGGTTTCTATTGGCACACTGCAGGTAACATATTCAGACCCCTTAAAAGTAAAATGTGCTTAACGGTTACCAGGACGCTCAAAAATCCTGATTATAACTGCGATGAAAGGGCACATATAAACACACTCACAGTTACTCATGCACCCATCGATGAGTTTTAACTCCATGAGTTCTTTCTGATGTGTAAAAAACTGTATGTTAAAATACCAAAACCCATGGAAATCCAAAAATATTTAAAGCAGGACAGATACAGGTAAAAGCTCCATTCTGATACTAATGTCTACAGCTTTTAAAACCAGTTAAGTTGCCCACTTATCAAAGGATACTTTAGGTTTCGCTGAGTACCCCAGGGATCCATTCTTGGACCACTTTTGTTTTCATTTCAAACGTTCCTGCTTTGCCAGGTCATTCACAAGCATGGTGCCGGGGAGAAATATTCGGACGGACCTCGATGTTAGTGGATTTTTGCCTGTAGAAATATATGTTTGAACTCAAATGGGAGAAAACCTTATCAATTTTGTCTCACAACATCCAATACTATATACCGCCGCACTGATGGGAAACGGCTTTCATGAGGCACAATTGCAGTTTTAATTTTAAGTGTCCAAACATCTAATGTGTTAAACATTGTCAGAAATCTTGGTCTGATGTTTTATTCCCGACTCGTTTCTGGACGCCGTACAAGCAAATTAATCCCATCTTGCTTCTACAATCTAATGAATGTTGCTAATCCATTCAATTTTCAGGTTTAAAAGATACTGAATCAATCTTACACACTTTTATTTCCTCACACTCGGACAGCTGTGATTGTGTTTTAACCGGCATAACTCAGAACACCATGCACATTTCAGAATGTACCATGTACAGATGGTACTGAATGCCAGTTTTAGGACTTAAGGGGACAGAGCTTTGTATTTTAGGACATCCAGC
Source organism: Pagrus major (assembly GCF_040436345.1). NCBI lineage: Eukaryota > Metazoa > Chordata > Actinopteri > Spariformes > Sparidae > Pagrus > Pagrus major. Next base: position 10,498,465 of record NC_133238.1, read on the forward strand.
TCTGACTTCATATCATCATATCTTCTTTAAAACTGATTCTGAAAACTCTATCTCAAATGGCCTTCCTTACAGTAATATCTTAATACTACATGTCAGAGTTCTGGGACTGAGAACTGCTCATGGGTTGGCCCTACGGTCAAACCACCAAACCACTCTCCTGCTCCAGTTCCCAGACCAGAAAGTACAGGCTTTTCTCAGCATCGCGGAGGAAACAACATGCCTCTAAATCCACGTTACATCAACACAAAGGACGGATACAGCAGCCGTGGCTGAATGTATCCATAAATGAAATATACTCAATAGTATATAAAGTATCACATCATATTTTTTCACTATTTGAGTTTGTTTTTGTAAAGAAAAATATCAAACATACATCAAGATAATACATCTAACTCTCAGTAGGTGACTCACAGTGACCTGAAGGTTGGTGGATTGATTCAGTAAGCACTCTGGGAAAGTCTGGGTCCTACTGCACTGCTGCTCCCATACGAGCATTACACTCTATATCATGTCATTCTACTCTGAAGCAAAGAAAAAAAAACATAAGGGATACTGTTTGGCATTATATTTCCATGGTATCAAGAGCATCTCATCTTCCTCCTCCCCAGGACTCTTCATTAGATCACTGCAGGATATAACTCACTGTCCCTCACCGGCCAACCTCCACTGACTCTACGAACCAACCCAACACTCATGACTGTACAGCTGGTAACAATCAGGACGGACCAGGACTTAATGAAGCTTTGACATGAGAGCTCATACTACAGACAGTCCTACCTGGCCCAGACAACGAAGCAGCATCATCTAGCCCGGATTTACGATGAACAAGACGTAATTTGTTACTGTCCTATGAAAACGCCGTGTGTTCAAAAGGTCAGATCTTAAAGCTGCTATGTCGAAGAATTATTAGCAACAATATATCTCTGCCAAATTACCTGTAACATCTGCGTATGGTGACAAACAAATGAGATCATGGTCGACGTGATCTATGACGGAGATTTTGTCAGTGTTAGTTATTTGTCAGTATTAAGACGATGTTACCCATAAATCCCCTTCTTATTTCCTGCAGGATGGGATGCTGCAACTGGTCCACACTGCGAACGTCTTTTCTGCTGCCAGAAACACTAAAAGCATCCTTTTTATGAAGCGATCCAGCAGATTCCAACAAACAATCCAGCCATGCTGTGAGATGCAACGGTAAGCTGCCAGTCCTCTCAGAGGACGTTTCATTGGCTGCTGTTACACTTTTGTTGCTCAGTATAAATAAGGCTCGTGTAAAAATAGAGTACGAGGAGCTTTTAATGTTCCTCTTTTGGTTCCCAAGGAGACAGAGGTGTTTCCTGTAGTTGTTTTTTTCTATATGCAGAAGCATTTCAATGCAGCCACAATCCTATCTGATGTGCCAAGGGCTTAAAAAAGCACATGTTGCCATGGTGATTTATTTACTGTAGTTAGACTAATATCTGGAAATGTGATTTATTGATTTTAGGGCTTCAATTCAAGCACATATTTGAGTGTACGTACTTAACCCTTATTTAGGTTTTTCGGAGTTGTCAGATGAGGAACAGCAGCCCTGTCCAGGTGAGATTAATGGCTGGTTAAGTACCTTGGCTGCAGTAATGCAGGCTGCTGTATGAGACCAAGGGGATGAAGAAAGAAAGACCTGCGGTAAACTGCAAAGCTCAGTCGTCATTTCAACCCTCACATGTGCTCCAACCCCGTTCGCCAGACAGGAAAGTCGATATTGGATGAGTCTCCAAAAACCTGTAATAAAAACGGTCACACATACGTGAAAGCAGCCGAATGAGGATTGCCTGCAGTGCACGATGCGAGGCGCACGGAGCTCTGGTTTGCTGGTTTGTAGCCCGGTTTGCGGCTACCATACATGCATCTTTGCGATTGGTCGTGGCTGCAACCTTTGCCGGACAAAGTTCACCAACGTTGTCCGCAACTGGACTCGAACCATTGTGATCGTAGTAGATCATCAGTATATTAACACACGGTATTAAGATAACAGGACCTGGTATATAACAACATCTTTGCTAAAGATGAGGCCTGGAGACATTCAGTAAAGGAAAAAATCCTCCGTAGGCATTTCTCAGTGTGTTGTTCACTCGTCACCTGACGTAAAGTGATGCATCTCCGCCACAAAACCCAGGTGTGATCACTCAGTAGTCTGATGGCTTCTGCTGGGCTTCAGGAAAAAGCTCTCGAGTTGAGAAAGATTAATTAGTTAAACTGGGGCAGACATCAGTCTTCGAACAAGTCTGTGCGCTGTCGCCGGGGATGCGGAGGGAGGGCGAGGAGGAGGAGGGGGAGAGGGATGAAGAAGTGTTGCTGAGCAGCCAGAGTCGTCTTGGAGCGGTCGAGAATCCGAGCGGTTGAATTTACTTGTTTTTCTGTTTCTTTTGATGCCAATACCTGGAGGCTACATTTTTTAGTTTTCAGACTGGAGACCGTGGAAAATAGGTTTGTTTGGAGGTGGAGGAAGGGAAGGAGCAAGCGAGGGAGCATCTGAACCTCATCCCTCACTCTTATCTGGACACCGAGGGCTGTCAGGTCAAGTGTACAACCTTCCTGGTGCCACACTAATGATGGTCCCCCCCCTTCCTGTGGGCTACAAGGTCAAGTCTCCCACCCCACCCTGCTTTATCATCCCTCAGCAGAACCCTGCAGCTCTGACAGTCTTAAAAGTGATTTTTATTGCACTGGCGATAGTCCAATTTGCATTCTTAAGCTATCTCAGTACCACGAGAAAACACTGCAGAATACCTTTAGCTCAGATGGGAAAGCTTTGCTGAATCCGCATGTTCTTTTGTCAATGATGCTGCGTTTCACATCAACACGGTTACGTTTGCTCAAAGGGAAGTGCAGCTTCTCCTTTTGTTCTCCGCTAAGGAGCTCCACTGAGGTAATTAGAGGTTCAGGGCCTCGCTTGAGGGCACCTCGGAAATAATTGCTATGAAAAGGTAACCAAACTTTTACCAGAGGATGCTGGTAGGACTAATAAGTGCAGAAAACACAGTTGCGGACCAGAGCTGTGATAAAGAGGCTGCAGTTGTTAAACTGTTATACTACAGATGTTCTGTTCCTTGTCCACACCCTCAATTATGACGCATCGAGATGTTTTCTGATCAGACGCCCTCGTCAGCAGGATTACATCATTAGCCTCCCAAAACAGTTCCAAATCCCAGTTGAAACATAAAATCCATTTCATAACGAGATAATTGTTCAGACTTGGTGAGGTTTTGGGCACGAAGATGACTTTGTTAAGGTTGAGGAAACCATCATGGTTTGGGTTGAAATGACTTCATTAAAGTTATCATCATTGCTTAAGTCCAATGTTTTGGGACTCTAAGATAACATCACTAAACTTCTTACTTTGCTCAAGATTGTAAAATATTCATACCGTCATGGTTTGAGTTATTTCCTGTTTTATTTTGTAGTTATATCCTCCTGTATCTTGTTGACTTCCTGCTCACCTGTGTTCCTGGTGTTCTCTCCAGTGATTGACACCTGTCTCACATCATCCTCGTTAGCACTGCCCTGTTCCCAGTGTCTCTCCACCTGCACCTCATCCCTTCGCTAATTACGTTTATGTATTTAAGCCTGTGTTGTTTCAATCTTTGTTGGTTCATCGAGCTTCTGGTTTTTGTAATTCCCTTTGTTTTTTGTTAGTGGATTTAGCCTGTCTTGTTTCTGCTTAAAGCAGACTTTGGTTTTTAGGATTTAGGACTGCGGATCACAGCTTACCTCACTCAAGCATGCTTTTTGTTGTTTCAACTTGCCTGCCTGTTTGTCTGCATTTGGGTATTTCAGGGCAGTCTTTTTTTCTTTTTGTTTTCTCCAAATGTGATTGCAGGTGGTCTTGATTTTCACTGGTTACATGCAAGTCATGGCCGGTCCTACTCCGGCCCAGATGGTGGTGGTAATGCATCTGAGGCTGTGGTGTTGGCCAAAAAAACACTATCAGAACAACAGCATGCACAGTTTAGCCAGTTAAGCTAACTGAAAATTGGCAAGTGGCGTCATTTGTGGAGTGCATTTTCTCCGAAAAACATGCATTTTAATTCCTGTGGCTGCTGGGCGAGTTTTGCTCTCACCAGCTCGGATCTTTTGACGGTCGCACTGACCATGGATCAGATACGTTTGGCGGCCAACCAGCTTAAGAAAACAGATGCAAATAGACCAAAAAAAATCCATTTGCAGATATGCAGAAATACGGAAAAGATTCAAAGTCAAAGGCAGACAAACCCCAAAAATAAACAGAAAAACGCTGCATATCCAGTCGTTACAAAGGAAGTTCTCCAGGCCAGATAAGCCCTACGTCAGCACAGTACGCCCTCTGTATGACCATATGTGTCGAAATCACTGGAGCAGCTTACTGAGGTAGTTGCAGTTGAAGGAGTAAAGGTTACATGTGTGTCTCAGAGAGACAGATGTATTTACAATGGACAACTGGATCTCAAACCATCTGTTCCTTGATGATTCTCCACCAGCGGCTGGTGGCGATGGATCTTAGGAAACACTTTTGGAGTACGTCTCATGGCCCTAATTATCGAAATCAATTTTCGCTTAGATTTTCTGGCTACATGTTCCTCTGCAGCACAATAAGCAGCAGAAGAGCTGAGAGTGACATCTGTTAAGCTTTAGAGCTGGAAGGCCAAAAATAAAGTTACTGGGTTGGGCCCCCTTTGCTGCATTTACAGAAATCAGCTGGAGGACAAATGGTGAGATTCCTACTCAGTGGGACGCCGTGACGCGCACATACAACCACAAACACACATGTGGACATACGCAGAGACACCTCCACTGCGTATCGAGCACGCAGCGGAGGCAGAAAGCGTCATTACACGGTTGGATTAAACAGAAACATTTTGTTGGAGTGAACATCAAGGCGCCGATTTTTATCTCTGGGCCGGAAGAGCTGTCATAACCTCAAAAGAAGAACTGATCCTCAATCAGCTCTTAAGTCTGAATCTCTGTACTCTCGGGGATGTTTAATGGCAGCCTTATCGCGAACGCGTAGATGACATTGTTTCAGTCACTTCACATTTTCTCTGATTTGCATCGTTTTGAATTGTCAGCGAGGGAATTGCTAAGTCTGGAGCGAGCGGCATCTTTGTGCTCTGACAAAGATGGATTTGCTCTATTCTCCCTCCCTGTCGTGTTCCTCGCAAAGCTCCAGCTTCGTGACTAATCGGCTGCTAAATCACCTGAATTTTAGTGACATTCGATGCACTGCCTGCTCATCAGCGGCTCATACCTGAGCGGCAGCAGAATAACAAAGCGGTTAGTTAAGTCGCAGAATGCTTCCCCTGTCGACATGATGCCCAATCTGCGTCTGGATAAGAGCATCAGATAAATCCCTTGAAACTACAGTCAGAACAAAAGCAGACTCTCCCATGTAAGAGGAGTCAAAGTGGAATAACAGTCTGATTTCAATATACAACACAATTCAGTTGTCCAGGTCAGCCAAGTTCAAGCAATCACAGATGAATCTAAGGAGGAATCGAAAGGTTTCGCTTTAAGAGAACAAAGAGCAGCTTACCTTGCACGCTAACAGCTAACAACTAACAGCTAACAGGATTTTTCCATTACCAGCGAGAGTATTCTTCTGTTAAATCTGCCTTTTCCAAAATAATACAATGTGAAGGATGCAAGAAACTCTTTCTACCGTATGGTTCCCTGTTTGAATGTGGGTCTGAAGAGCTTTCTGCCCTCCTAAAACAACTAGCTTTACTGTTTTCACATGTCAAACTCGCTGTAACAGTCAAAAAAAAAAATAAAAATTTGGTTGCATAATAAAGAATAAACTGCTCCACAAAACAACAGAAAGCTGTGAGACAGAAGCAAACACATCTGTGAAATAAACTCTGGCCACATGTCGAATTCATACTCATACTCATAGCAAACACAGCAGCATATCACCAGAGTAACCGCTGTTAGCTCTCGCTACCGTTAGCTAGTTAGCTCGGTAAGCCGTGCACCTAGCGGTCCGGACAGGGAACTCAGAGCCTTGGAGCAGTACAGGCAGAGGCTAGCTTGTTAGCATGCTAACTTAAACATAACATTAACTATGTTATTTCTTCACCCTCAATTGATAACTTTAATTATTTTTTTCAACTAAAATTCTTACATATTGCACCTTTGATGAGAGTGCTAACACGCTAACTAAAAGCTAGCAGGCATAGCAAGCTTGTTAGCTTGTAAAGCTTTTTCGATACATTTCTGTATTGGGGATTATTATCACGGGAGACAAAAATGAAATGATATATTGTGACTAGCATGCCCCAACTGGCTAGCATGTTAGCAGTCAGCTCAGCAGCTACCGTAGCTAACTAGCCAGACGTTTTATGCCTTGAGCCTTTATATATTGCGTTTCAGTTTGAGGTGAACATACTGTATGTGTTTACATCCAAGAAGTGTTGTGTCCAATTTTAAGAGTACCTCTTAAGGAAATGTATTTTACCAGGATCTGACTGGACTGCTTGTTCTGGGTGGCAAATAAACACTAAAACCAGAAATTCACATGTAAATGATTTTCACTGTAGCAACAAACTAAATCCCTTCAAACACCCCTCCCTGTTATAAATGCTCCTCTTTTTCAAATCACTTCATCTTCACCTCTCTCCCCTCTCCTCCAGGACGGTTTGATGCATCTCCTCATATCGCAGAGAGAAATCCCCTGTAGTCTTGCATTAGGTTGAGTTGCCACGTTTGCAAAAAAAAAAAAAGGGAATTATAAATAAAAGGTAATGATGCTATTATCATGCTCTCTTACTATCCTGAGCGCCGCGCCTCACCTTTCTATTTGAATAATGATTTATAATCATATTAGTTCTCTCCGGAGCCCTGCTCTGGAAAAGTAAAAAGCTATTATCCAGTTGTCAGCTTCCAGGAGACGCCGTGGGAGATGGAGCGATGATGCTGACACACGCACATACTGTAGCTACACACACTCGCCGCGCACACACACACTGGCGCTGGTTAGAAACGCACACAGAGCATGCATATATGCACATGCAGAGCCATTCTGCTGCACACACAGACGCTGTGATTTCAAGCAGAAATACTGTTTGCAAATTGTTGTGTTTGTTTAACCCAGCTCAGAGCGCCGGGAGTGAAGCCGCTTGTCAATCACAGCGAGCAGACAATGTGGACTGTATTTTAAATGTATGTTTCCGGGAGAAAAGCTGCGTATAAAGACCTGGAATACAGAGGAGAGTAAAAACAGACTTCTGTAAACCATTCTGTGATAGATACGGTGACGCATATCACGAGAGGAAATAAGATATCATGCATCACTGATCAATACTGTCACCTGCTCGGCCTAATCCTCTAAAACACATCCAGACAGAACATGACGGCTGGTGTATATCTGCCGTGATCTGGGAAACAGGAATGTGTTTACACTGAGCATTAAATTCTGCATTTTGTTGCATTGTGACGGAGGAAATTTGTCATTAAGCCATTTTTACTTGACAGGTTTCAGACTGACGTATCAGACGGCTTCGGTTTTGTTTAGTTAGTGACAACAGCATTGTTTCCTGCGTGCTACAGACCTTTCAAACTAAAAGCCTATGTGGGCTCCTATAAGCAAATGTTACATATTTAACACAGATACACGTCCTTCTTTTGGGTTTATTCCTGTGAATCTGCCCCCTCAAAAACTGAGCCGACTGTGATTTTTACTCCGCAAACAGGCATTTATTTATGTGGAAGAGATCTGCAAGTGCAACTGCAAGTGTGACAAGGAGGGGACGGACGGAGACAGTCCTGTCGCTGGATAAATTTCACACCGTCTGACACAAAATCCCGTCTACATCTCCGCAAGGTTGCTAAATAGGTACCATCCATAAAAACGTCAGGCGGACGGTCTTTGGTTCCGGTGTAGATCAGGAACACTGCTGGATGGGATGCAGTGAGATCTCTTTGGGGTCTATTTCAGGGGACGAGATCTGAGACACACACACTCTCTCTCTCCGTCTAAATGCATCTACCAATCTCTAACACACACACAGAAGCTGCTCACAGACATTTAATCCGGTGAGATTTACATTTGCAGGCCTTGGCGGATGGTGTCAAGGTGTCACGTCTGCCGAATGTGATCTTCCATGTCGAGAACATTATTATCCCCGCGAGGAATTTAACACGGGGGGCAGCCGGGTGCCATCTTCAACAGCCTGCTTGGAAATGCAGAGAAAAGACGGTCGAAAAGCTTCGAAAAAGGAGAAGGTGACGCTCACAAAAACTGCGTCGGCTTTCAGAGCACCAGTCAGCTGCGAACATGCTGCCACGCTGACCTCACCGCACCTTTCCCACCTCGTATTCTCGGCACCCATTCAGGGATGATTCTCAACAGGACCCCAGCGGGCGCCGACACAAAGAGCAGGCCAGCCAGCAGTAATTACACCATGCAAATGCCATTTAGGCCTTTTAATACGGCCGGTGTCGTATCGCCTCAATTGGTTTGGCGTTTATCACCCGGCACGCACACACATCTGTGGCGCCCAGAGGAGGAGGGGGGGCCCGGGGGGTCATCTGTTCATTCATTCATTTGGAAATTTTGCTTCTTCTGCTCTTCTCTCTGATTTTTCTTTTACCGATTCTCTTTTATTCCTTTAAGCCACATTCAGTAGACATAAACAGCGTCTGAACACTGTTTTTGTCTTTCACATTAAAAGTGCTGCTGCACAGCAGTACAGAGCGTGATAAACAGGTTCATGAATTTAGAAGTGAAGTGCACTGCTAACTGTGGCTAAAGCTAAAGACTACGGTGCAGAGAAAACTTGCAATTAAACCCGAAGTTTAAAGTTGTCCTGTTGAATTCACACTCAAAACAAATAGGCATGCTAACGACCGCTAATGTAGCTACCATATCGTTAGCTAGTTAGCTCAGTTGACTGTGCAGCTAGCAGACCTGACTGGGAGCTCCGATCATTGGTGTTGGTGTTTCCAGCATTAGCAGAGGAGCTGAGACGGGCGGGGGCTAGCTGGTTAGCATGCTAATTTCAGTGGATATCTGCAACACAATAAAAAGACAATGTCAGAACTGTCATTTCTTTACTTACTCCATGGCGACAGTGGCTGAGGCTCATGGGTATTGTAGTATTTTGAGACTTCTGCCAAAATATCGGACAAAACCCAAATTCTGAGACACAGAGTTGAAATAATTAAAACTGATGGCTGTAACATAAACACACATGGTGGTTACATTCACTAAGAGAGAGCCCTGTGCTGCTCTAAGTTACACCGAGGATGCTGTTTAAAGAAAAAAAGTGAAATGGGAGTACAGAAAGGGGAGACACACTTCCGGTCTACTATTAGTCACTCAGTTGTCTTTTTTATATTATTTGGAGACAGACAAAGCCGATTGCCGATTGGTTGGCCAAGAAGCTGCTCCACTGAATGCCAGCATTGGATGTAAATTTCACTCTCCCCTGAAACAGCCCTCCGCCTGCCGTTCTTCCATCATGTTCAGATCCTCGCCTGCACTCAGTGAACAGCTGAACTCCTCCGCCGCCGACCGTCCCCCACCTCGACGAGCGTGGGGGTGTGTCTGAGGGTGAAGCCGCCACTGAGACAGGTAGTGGTGGCCAGCTGGTTTGAACAGGTGTACAGACTGTGTGTTCCCATCGGACGGATCTGTGCACTTGGCTGCCGACCAGGGACTGATGGGTAAAGCCTCTCTCCCCCTTGCCTCCTTGTTTTTGTCTTCTTCTTTTTTCCCCCAGTCTGTCTGTCTCTTCTTCCTCTCTCCGTCCCCTTCTGCCCCGTCTCCCTTTATTTCCCTCTCAGACAGCACAGAGGTGTGCGTCTTCACTGATACCCCTCCTTTGTCTTGGCTGGTCGGCAGCAGCGGTGCACACACCTACACAGAATAAAAGAAAACACACACATATACACAGCCATGTGTGACCAGACAAACAGCGTTCAGTGCAGGAGGCTGATGGGAGAGTAACTACGCATGAAGGGAAGCTCAGACAGAAGGACAGGTGGTTTGAGGTGAATCGTGATATTTCTTTTTGGCCACACAGTCGAGAAAATACATCTTTGACTTGTACACTGTAAAAAAATATCCATCGGTTTGTTTAGTATCACAATTATAGTGCAGTTTGATCAACCACAATTGATCAACAACTATTTTGGTGTTGGATTAAACATTTGGAGTCATTTTGTTTTACAATATAATGTCCAAATTCTCTGATTTCAGCCTGCAACCCAAAATACGAGGCCTTCCTTCTTGGTTTTCTCTTCACCAACCCCTTTTAGAAGTATATTTTATTGAATTGGTTGTTTTCCTTTTTGCACATGAAGAATGAATTCTGTGCCCTCTGATCCACCACGTACAGAATCCACCTGAACTTTGAAGAGGGAGTACACAAAGCAGGTCCACCGTGTTCCTTTACAGCTGCACGGACTAAACAAAGCCAGCATTAACTCATTTATCTGACACATGTTCATCGTAAAACAAAAACAAAATCAGAGCATCCATTCCACCGGAGGTCAAACAGTAACCTCATCCTTCGTGCAAGTCTTCCCTAGATGAACTCTCATTTTCTTTTGAAGCACTTCCTCGGGTCGCGCGGTCACAGATGAGGTCATATCCTGTCTTTTCTGATCAGACCTGAGGGACTGGCTGCAGATGTGCGGGCTGAGAGATCGAGTTTCTCATGAAAAGAGATAGCAACGGCATCTTCTTCTACTCTTTTTAAAGTTTCTCAGGGTTCCAGCGGAGGTTAAATGCTTCTACGTGCTGGTGTTTCTCTCATGGGACGCCATCAGTGAAGTGACCAAAAATACACTTGAGAAGCTCTTTAGATCTGAACCATGTAATGAACCTGCCATATGCACAAGTGCACGTACAGGTTTTCATGTTTAAAAGGTTGTCTGAAGGGAGATCTACAGCTCAGCTGGAGAAAACCTCTGAGGTCCTTCAGCTTTAATTGAATTTGTCCTGGTTTCTCAATCACTTTGAGTTTAGGCCCTCAATTAATGTTGGAAGTTGGCCTGTTGTTGTGAGTGAATCACTGACTAAGATAGAAAATAATTAAAAATGTCCCGAGCTTTCTTTACTCAACACTACTGTGACTTATAATGAAAAACGTGCAATGTGTCTATGTCTTGTGTTGCAGAAAAATCTGCTGAAGTTAGCATGCTAACCGTCTATCCTCATCCCAGCCCAAATTTCTTGTGCAACCCCTGGCCCCCAAGCTCCCTGTCTGGCCAACTAACTGCATGGCTAACTGAGCTAACTAGCTATTGGCGGCTACACATAGCAGCAGTTAGTGGTTACTCTGGCCATATGCGGCCCCTTGTTTGTTTTAAGTATGTTGTTTTAAGTTGACAGGTGGCCAGTTCTTACATATTGCACCTTTAAGTTTTATTTTCTTTGATGAACCTCAATGTTTATAATCTGCAGTAACAATTAGGGATGTAGGCAATTCGTCAACTAGTCAATTAAATGTTGCATCCCTTGATAGTCAGCAAGATCTCAGATACACTAGTTGGTTATTACCATTTGATGAATGTACACATTTAAATTACATAATGACTTAATTTGCACAGAAATGTCACGTCCTCCTGGTCTAATGTTGCTGTATAAAAAATGATAAGACACAGGATCTCTTTTGCAGTAGAGGTCTGCTCAAACTACCAGCGACACTTCAGTACTAGAGCACTATAATGCACAACAATAACCCTGCTCTGTAAAATAGATGAACAGGAATGGTCGTTGGCCTCTTTGGACGTAATCTAGCTGGCCACTGATTTGTCAATAATAATAGTGGAAGCGCTAATAGAGCATTATGGGAGCCCAGGGACCAATCCTGACAGGTGATTTATGTCGCCTCTGACGAACTTCGGCCCCTCGAACGAAACCCTGATAAAAGAAGAGCTCGATTGGAACAAGCAGAATGATGAATAGACTACATGATCCAGAGACCCGTCTCATTAAAGAGAGGAAAAGAGAGAGACAGAGCTCTGGCCATTTAGCTAATGTAGCGAGTCATTGTGTGTATGTGTGTGTGTGTGCATCCATCTGTGTGTTCATGTGTGTGTGTGTACTGAGGGACCTGAGCAGCAGCAGCTTGCTCTTGCCGCAGCAGTAGCAGGTTGGAAATTAATGACACACTAAATATATGGCGAGGAAGCTTGACCCCGCATAATGGCGACATATAGGATTAACCTTGGTTGTCACTTGGGGCCATTGTTAGCCCACATGCTGCTACAAGTAAACAGGGGGCTGCGCCTCCAAATAGGTATTTGTAAGCCACCGTGCTGCAAGAAAAAAAGAAGGGGAAAAAAAACCCCTGCTGATTTATTTCCTCACTGCTTCAGGGGATAAAGCGCTGCATTTAGGATTAAAGGATTCAAAGTTTGCGTTTAATAAATAGTCAAAGCTTGAATAGTCGCAGGGGGAGAAAGCAAAGCATGGTGGATTATAGGAGATGGATTTCTAAAAAAAGAGGTGTCCTGGATGCTTAAGGACACGAGATGACGAGAGCAGCGAGTTACGTTTGCTTTTTGGATTTTCTGACATTTCATTAAAAAAATGATTAGTCAAATTTGCATCATGATTGTTACCTGCAGCCCTACGTATAGCAGTCTTAGTCTTACCTCTCAGTATTAAGTAACTAACCAAAGTATTGGGCGAATTGAAATTTAGGATAAATCTGGGGACCATGAATGTCTGTACAACATTGTGTGGCAATTCTTCGAATGGCTTTTGAGATCTTTCACTTGATAATTGAAATTTTGGTTCAAACAAGCTAGTGCCATTAAACCAAAAGTAAGGGGACCACCAAAGTCAGTAGGATTCATCCTCAGGGGACCATGCATGTCAGTGCAAAATTTGAAAAATTCTCCATAATTGATGAAATCCAAGACATTTAACTCTGAAGCACAAATGTGAACCATGAATATCTGTACAAAAAATTGTGGCAACAGATTTGAGGATGAAATGAAATGAGTGGGTAAGATTTATCCTCTGGGGACCATGAATGTCTGAATAAAGTTTAATGAAAATCCATCCCACAACTGACATTTAACTCTGTACCGCAAATGTGAATGTAAAATCAGAAAAGGTCAGCCTGTTTCATCCTCTGGGGACCATGAATCTCTGTACAAAATTTAGCGGCAACAGATTTATGGATGAGATGAGATACATCATTTTATATGTGAAAGCTTTGGTTCAAACCTTGGCTGGTGGCTCTAGAGGAAAAGTGAGTCGGTAGGATTCATCGTCTGGGGACCATGAACATCTGTACAAAATTTCATGACAAGCCATTCAATAGCTGTTGAGATAATTCAGTCTGGACTGACCAGTCGTAGAGCTACACCACTAGCATGGCTCAAAACAAAATAAGGGAAGTTGGATCCACATCATTGTCCCTGATCGTCAGAAGTCAGCCTATTCACTTTTCAGACCTGCCCCGGCTGAAGCCTCCTGCTTTTACTGCCATGATGGATTTCCCATTTAGCTTGACCCTATATTCATTAAAAGAGGATTTAAGCCCGTTAGAAAGGGAGAGGAGAGAGGCCCCTTGGGGACTGTGTTTGCTGTGCTGACCCCCCTCCCACTCCCTCGCCTGTGACACACACTTTCCCTCAGACACACACCCTGGCTGCTCCCCGTGGCCTATAACTCTCTCTCAGACAGGGCTTGTTAGGTGTGGAGGGCTGGGGAGGAGGGTCCAGGTTTTATTAGTGGCAGCAGCTGCACTCCTCTCTGGCTCTATAAAAGGTAATTACTGCTGGTGGTAACAAGCTAATTGATTGCTAATTAGGTGAATCAGTTCTCTAAGTGCTGTCCCATTTATTGACAGATGGTGACAGTGTGTACGTGAGCGCCGGTAGATGCTCGTAGGTGGGTTTAAGGTTGTGTATTATTTTTGTGTGTGTGGGTGAAGACGCGCACTGAGATAAAGGCGGATCCCCGGGTGCAGCAGGTTGAACGCGATTGGACGGCGCCAAAGCAGAAAATATGATTGATTCAGCGAGGGCTCGCTGTCGGAGAGGAAATGAGGGCTGAATGGGGGCGGCGCACGGTCTGTCGGCGCACTCTGGGGACCGCCGGGCCCCCGTATACACTTTCATATGGAAATGAGGGGCCAAGCCGACACAGAGGGGGAGAGAGAGAGGAAGAGGGTCAGCTCATCGGCAAGCACTACAGCAGGGAAACAGAGGAGGAGAGGAAGCTGCTGAGGGGAAGATGAACTGAGTCCGTCTCACTGTAGGAACTCCTAAATAACATCCTGATGTGTTGGAGGTGATGACCTTCAGTAAAGTCTCACCTCAGGTTTACAGCTAATGAGTGGAGTTTACTGACTACCTTTAGAGCATTAAAGGTGCTTTTGTAGTCTGAGCCCCTAAACTTTTTCTATTTAGCTTCTTATTATCTTTAATTTTAATAAATTACGAAACGCTTTTAAATCCTGTGAAGCTGTACGGAGGATGATTACGGCCAAATTTGAAAAATGTATTCAGGTTTAAAGTCAGGATTCAGAGATTAAACTATGAACTCTGAGAATAAAGTTTTAAATTCTTTAAAAAAAAAAAAAGTATTCTTTTTTTAATTTTTAAATTTAATTCTTAATATAAACTCAGAAATCTTTCTTGTTTGGCCCTAACTTACTTAATGCTTTTAATGTCTTACGTAAAACACTTTAAATTGCATTTTTGTTAAATAAAATACAAATAAACTTGAAGCCTGAATTGTCTTTTCTTTAAAAAATTAAAAGGCGTTCAGTAATGTTAGCCTGTTTTGCGGGCTTTTTGTTTCTTTCACTTTTTATGTCGCCTTATTCTTTCATTTTGAATTTTATTTCATTCTTTATACTTTCATTTGCCTGAATTTATTTCATAGTAATACTGATTTTTGTTACAATTTGATTTTTCAATATAAAACACAAACAGTAACTTTGTTTTAAAAGGTGTTATATAAATAATGTTTAATCATTAACCGCACATTGGCTCTAAAATTGCTGAACCTAACATGCTTGATTTGGGGATTTTTATTGCACTGACACACACAATATAGGTTATGTGACTTTAAAGGGGCACTACGTAGTTTTGGAGAAGAAATTCAAATTCTTTAATATTTACAATATTAATGAGGTAATAAAACAAACTCAGAATTATTTATTGTTTTTATGTTAAGTGAATAAACAAGCTGTTCTCAGAGGAAAATAAGGTCCAGAACACTGTTTGAAGCTAGAAAGGTGGCAGGGTCCGCCACATATAAACAAAGTGAAACAGTATGAAATTGTGTTGTCCTTTAAGGTCAGTTTGTTTATTCAGTTTATTCAAACGTGAAAACAAAGAGAGTTTGTTTATTTAGTTTGTTTAGACATTAAAAAAACATACAATGAAGGTGTTTCTCTTCTGATTAAAAACTAAAACTACAAAGTGCTCCTTTAAATAATTTAAAATAATAATAATCTGGCAAGAATGAACTGTCACTTTAATAAATATGGTTGTTTCTTGTCATCAGATCACGGCCAGTCTGAACACTAGACGTCTGATCAGTACATCTCGTGCTGAATGTATCACTTACACATATTTATTCATCATTATCTCTGTTTAATCACCATGTTTGATTTAATATTAAATAAAGGATATAATAATTAATATTGCTATATCTCTAACATTACAGTCAGTCAACAGGAGAGCATAAACAGCTAAATCTGCTCTCTGCTCTCCCAGGAGGCGTCTGTGGGCCCTCCTGCTTGTTTCTCCATCACTGCTCCTGTAGGAGGTGGAGGTGGAGGGGGGACACACAGCCTGCGGGCCTCTAGAGTTTCCTCTCTGATGGCATTTGACATGCCCGTTTTACGCCCGCCTGCTGGCGTGTCACAGTGGGTGGCAGGGCCAACCACACCAGTTGTTTGGCGATTTACTGCCCTCGAGGTGAAAGGTTTATTGGACCGGACTAGTTAGTACGGGGCTAAAATAAGAATTTGGTGAAGGCTGGGGGGTCTCTTCAACTCTGCAACCCCCCCGGAGCTGCTGGCACCTGCCCCGAGTAACCACCGACACACACACATTACACAGACACACACAGTACATGCACACACCCTCATCTCCAGTGGTATGTACAGTCATAGACACATGTCTGTAGGCTATTCTCTTGTTGTCTTATCCTCCCTGTCTGTCATTTCCTCTCTCCGTCTCACAATGTCAGGTTTGCGGTCGACGCAGTGTCATTTAATGCATCGCAAATTTAGAATTCAAACTACAATTCAAGCGCTGTGGACAGGAGGAGACGTATGGAAACATGTGGCACAATAAATACCACGTTTACTGTCTGACATGTACGATGATGACGGTGCTCGCGCTGCCTTCAAATGTCCCTTGTAATTTTCGCCTTCGTGGTTGTAAATAGAACGTGTTTGTTATCTGGTTGGGAACTAAATGGGATCAGTAATGAACATAGATTTCTCCTTTTTAAAGGAATGGTTCAACATTTTTGGATATGACAGGCAGTTCAACCCATTATTTCTCCTATATTATTAACATTAAAATAACGTGACGTATACATTTATTAAATATTATAATTAGAGGTGCACTATGTAGCTTTGGGAAAGAAATTTTAATCAGAAGAGTGATTTTCATTGATTTTTCTTACGCCTAAACAAACTAAATAAACAAACTCTCTTTAAAGGACAACACAATTTCATACTGTTTTACTTTGTTTATATGTGGTGGACCCTGCCACCTTTCTAGCTTCAAACAGTGTTCTGGGGACCTTATTTTCCTCTGAGAACAGTTTGTTTTTATTATTTTTTATTATTAAAAACACAAAAGGCCCTCTTTAAAGTCAGTGTTTGGTTTGTCCCTTCTGGGCTACCATACAAACATGGCAGTGCAACATGGCACATGGCAGACTCCGTAGATATAAAAGAGTCATTCTGAGGTAATGAAAACACAACTATTCTTAATTTCAGTGACACTGATGAAAACATAATTATGAATATATTTTCCATTTCTGCCACTATATTCTCCAAACTGGACCTTTAAAGGAATAGTACAACATTTTGGGAAGTACACTTATTCACTTTCTTGCAGAGAGCTACATGAGAAGATTGATACCACACTTGTGCATGTACACTAGAGCCGGATGATAAGCCTAGCTTAGCTTAGCTTAGCATAAAGACTGGAAGCAGAGGGAAACACCTTAAAAGGAGTTAATAAGATGAATATATGATGCGTCCAAACTGCTCATGTCTGCTCCTGACATAGATCAAACATAGAAAACCCAACCATCTCAGTCATATATTCTATTCGTCATGATTACAGTTTGTCCAACGGTCCTTGAAGGCAACATTATTGTAGGTTTTTTTTTTGCATTTCCTTCTTCTTACCTTCACGCCACAGATAAGGCAGGTTGCAACCTTTTTGACCTTTTTGTCAGCCCTTCCCTGTTCTGTCAAGACCGTCTCAGACCACCAGACAAGGCCCAACACCTCCCACCCCTCCTCCACCACATCCTTTCTTTCTTCCTTTCCCTCCTCTCCCTTCCTCTTCCCGTCTTTTCCTTTTCTTCCGAGACCCTGCGTGGAACATCGCCGTCTAGACGCGGAGGGTGAAAGGAGAGGAGCCGTGAGCGCTCGCTCTTCCCATTGTCCGTAGAACCCCCTCCACCCCCGACCTCCAGCTCCCTCCGTCTGCCCTCCATTGTGGCGAAACAATACAGTGTCACTGCCTCTTCCTAAACATGTTGGGGCATTAAAATCACCCTCAATATGAGCCGCAGGGGTGGGGAGGGGGGCAGAGCGAGAGCTGTCATGCCAACACACACACAAATGCACACGAACATACATAAACACATTCTGACCTATAGGGGGGCTGTCCCAAACCCACCATTTGTGTCAATCAGGAGGAGTTCAAAAGCCAGGAAATATTCCTTCACACATGCACGCACACACACACACACACACACATAGAGGAGATCTAAACTTGGCTGCACACAGAGCGTCAAAGATGTGTCAGTCAAAACACATGGCAACCAGGGGCCTTTCAGGGTGTGTGTTTGCGTGGGTGTGTGTCTGGGGGTCAAGTTCCTATGAAAACACGGATCCCACCCATAGATCCCCAACATGAACCACCCGCACCACCCCCCACTCAGCCGTCCCCGACTCATCCATAGATGGAGCCAGAACTCTCACTTCCATCCACTGCTCCGTATTGTGATTCGGGTCAAATGTCATTATCGCCTGCACTTCCTTTACTGTCCCTGAGCTTTATACTTTTGATTTGATTGTACGAGTAATTTCAGTTCTTTACGACTACAGTGGGATGAAATTATTTATTTTATTTCTGAATTACTCCTCTAAACTTGAAGTGTGTTATATTGGAGCAGTGCTGGTTTACATCTTTTGGTCTGAGAACACATATGTGATACACATTCCTAATGGTTTTATTTCATACCACTATTTGACAGGCGGCGGTAACACACAAAGAAACGTAGTAAAGTGCCGGCAAATGCAGGGGGGAAGAAGTTGACAGTAAATGTCTTTGCAAATGTTTTATGAGGAAGAAAATTGTTTCAACACATTTGTTAGACCTCAAGGACACCCACAATGATTTTTGGGTGAGAAACACTGAAAATGAACATAACTTTTGTTTGTTTCCACAGGGCACCTTTAAGGTTAAAAGTTTACAAGTTTTTGAGGCGCACCGAAGTTGTGTAAAGCTTTTTGTGGTTACGTACAAGTCTGATAAGTCACTTTAGTCACTTGGGTCTGAAAATGAATCAAATCTGTGGATGTGGAGTTCGAAATGGTGAGTTTACCAGACCTGCTCGAAGCTACATTGGCCGATACGAGCATTACACACCTGAATTTCAAACTAAAATGCAAGCAATCGAGTTGCATTTTGGGTAATGTAGTTGCCAGAATGTATGTAAAACATATCTCTAATTCTGCTGTATGGGTTTTGTCGAGTCGAGCGTTCTTTTTCTGTGAATCATTTTGTCTCTAAAGTGCAGGAAACTGATGAAACATGCAGTGTATAATTACCCAGAGCTCTAGGTGGTGTTGCTGACACTGCAGTCTACAACCTAATGATATTCAATGAGCAATCATCTCAAGCTGATCCTCACATGGAAGCAGCTCATTCTTGGTATTTTTCCCCCAAAAATGATCTAAGATCAGATCAATTTTCCGTATTTCTGTGTTCAGCGTTGTCTCAATGTAGTTTATGTTCAACAAGATAGTATCATAGACCACTTAATATGGATAAACACACCCACACACACAATCCTATGCAGAAATTTGAAAAAAAGGCTACTTTTATGGGCAGGTACAAGACTCTGATTGGACTATTTGGTGTCACTTGAATCTGGCAACACTGATTTCCCCCCCTCCAGCCTGCAGGTCTCCATGCTACACCCTCCCGTTCTGCACAGAAATGCCTCCACACAACCCTTCCCTGATACGTCCCTGCTTATCATTCTCCAAAGACTGCAACTCACACCCTCACACACATCTACAGGGGAAGGATAATTTATTCAGCCGCTCTCGAAGCCTCCTCTGCAGTGACCCAAGCAGACAATAAAGCATCTCCACAATGGAAATGTTAATTTCCTCATTATCAGCCCTCTTAATTATTTGTTGTGACAGATAATTGCATGCAGGGTGTTTGATATCAGCAATAACCTTCTGCCTGCGTTGTCAAGGGGGCCTTGTCGCCTCTCCCGCCCCCCGAGCGTCGCTTTTCACCGAGACAAAGAGCGAGGAGCGTGCACACATAACCTTTTCTAAGCTCTGCGCCTCCTCTCCCCTCGCCATAATAGGAATAAATATTATAGATTAATTAATCCGCTCTGATTATAATTTAATCACTTTGCCTCCCGGGGTCACTGTATTATTATCCCACTTAGTGCGTGGCTTGTACACACACACACACACACACACACTGTAGACACACATACAGAAAAGAATGGCATTATTCCAAAGCCTGAGTGATGTGGAGAGAGGTGTTTTCTGCCATTTTACTGACTTATTAATTACCAGTAACATTGTATTACAAGGCTTTGGGCGGTTTTAGTGAGCACAGATGCAGCAGCAACACATGCACTTGGAGGAAAATGTACACACACAACACACAGAGCTATGACACGAAGCAGGAGTGCATGCAAACACACATACACAGGGATTTCACGGGGCTGTTTCAGGGGAGAGATATGCATGTTCACTGTTGGATTTTGTCCAATCACCACTGATTCATTTTCCTTTGTCCACAGTCTTCCTTCATATGCTTCAACACAACTGTCTTTACTTGTCACGCCAACAGGACAAACAGAAATTGGGGCTTGAGTTGAAATGTTGTCAAATCATGGAATAAATGGTGAAAACAACAGCCAGAGTGATACTTGATTTTTGGGACGGATACCGATAATGTGAGCAAATACTTACTTAACTTAATACAAAGATACGTCACAGAGGCAGGATATTTCACAGTTTAAAGGTGCAATATGTAAGAATTGGCAACTCCAATCACCCCCACTAATAGCTGCTAGCACACAGCTGGCTGCCGTTAGCTAGTAAGCTCAGTTAACTGTGCAGCTAGTGGTTGTATTCGCTGACTCTGACCGAACTGCGAGCTTGGCCCATGGTGGGGGAATGTTGGAGTTGTTTATTAGTACCTCTTGAGGTACAAAATGGCTAGGGGCTAGCTGGTTAGCATGCTAACTTCAATAGATATCTATGTAAAACAACATAAAGATGTCTCTGACATAACTGCATAAGTGTAATTTCTTCATATTCAATTGATAATTTTATTTTTTGAAAGTCCAAGATAGATGGTTTGAGCTGCAAAAACACTTGATACTACATTTCCCATAATGCGACTACATAGTGTCTTCTGTTAGACCTTCCCTGCCTGGTAAATACCCATTTCTTTCAAGCCCTCCTTAGTTCACAACCCATTTTTTTCCTGTTATGTCTCATGTCCAACCAGAGATAACCCTGATGACATCATCAGGGTCCCTCCAGAGCCACAGAGGACATTATACAGCTGATGAGTGAAATGAACTTTGGGAGTAAAATGAGTGGTGTGTCCCTAGATAAAAAGGGTCATTATTATCATTCTAATTCTCATTTAGAAACAAAGAGGAGCCAAACTCTCTCCCCTACATCAAACCTGGCTCTCCTCTAAACACATCGACTGAGCCTGCATCCATTTCAGCGCAGCCGACTTGGCAAAGTCAGGTGGTACTGTTTCCAAGTCATTTCGGTTGTTGGATGGTGGATGACAAAAAAAAAAAGAAAAGAACAGAAAAAACTGCCTCACTCAGTAAACAAATCCACAAAGCAGAAAACAGAAGCTGTTAGTGAGGAGACTGAAGGGTGGCTCTCAGCTCCACTGTCATAGAAACGAGTGCAGGGACAAACACATAGTTGGCAGACACGAGGAACTCCCCAGTCAAAACACCAATTTCATGTCTTGTCGAGTCTAATTCACTGCGCAGCAAACTGTAGGGGAAGAGATGCAGTTTGGGAGGAAGATCAAGGACGGACTGGAGCTATTTTTATACAAGGACAACACTTAAGTTTGAAAGTACAATGCTGCTTTTTATGTGTTCTTTTGACTTTGTGCCTGCACCCTAGATTTTATTATACCTGTCTGAATTCCTCTTATCTCTTTGAACGACCTCAATATTTCTGTATGCGTCTCTATGATAAGCTAAGATATTTTGGGCGACATTTTTTACAATACACTGGTATTATTCTTTAAAGGTGCGCTATGTAGTTTTGGGGAAGGAAATTTAGATCTTCACTGACTCATTTTTTATGTCCAAACAAACAAAATAAACAAGCTCTCTTTGTTTTCATGACTGAATAAACTGAATAAACAAACTGACCTTAAAAAGGACAACACAATTATACTGTTTTACTTTGTTTAAATGTGGCGGACCCTGCCACCTTTCTAGCTTGTTTATTTATTGTTTTATTGTTTGTTTATTCAGTTATTAATAAATATTTCTGAGTTTGTATTATTACCTCATTAATATTGTAAATATTAATATTCAGAGTTTGAATTCCTTCTTAAAAATGACAGAATGCCCCTTTAAATTTCCTCCTACTTGAACAACAAAATAATTAGACAACTGATTAATTTATTTAACAAGGGAACACTGATTTCTAGTTTGTGTATCTGTGTGTGTGTGCGTGTGTGTGCGCGCGTGTGTGTGTGTGTGTGTGTGTGTGGGCCGCGGCTCGACAGTGAAAACACACATTCCGACCTTCTCCCCAAGTGTCCGCATGAGGTAACTTGAGCCCTGCGTACAGGTGCAGCGTGCAAGGTGTTTAGCCCATCTCTCTGGAAGCACACACACACACACACACACACACACACACACACACACACACACACACACACACACACACACACTTGACACGGTCTAAAGTGATTTTAAGCCCCCTACATTCTACACATGCCTTCCCTCATTTTTTTCCCCCTTTCCCACTGAAGTGCTGCTGGTGTCCATCTTCACACATGCGGGCTGACAGCTTATCCTACCTCCCACATGTGTGACAGGTGTCAGGCCCAGTGGGAGCATTTACAGCCCCTAAACCCTTGACTTTTGACCCTTGACCTTCTCTACTCCTTCAACCCTGAGGCACCTGCAGTGGCCGGAGAAACTCTTACAAGGCGGAGAGGAACCTGTCGTCTTGATGTGCAACCGTGAAGCATAGAAAAATACTCACAGTAATCCAACTGTTTATGTGCCGAGGAGCTTTATTCTGAAAGTTCTGCGGTTGTGCTATGAGTTGAAAGCTTTTATGCAAAAACGGCAGGTTTATTAATCGATCAGGTCTGTTGGACTGTTTCAAGACAGCATTTTTTGACATTTCATACTAATTACTAAACAATTACCTGAGAAAATAACTGTCAGATTAATCAGTAACGAAAATAATACTTAAAGCCCTAATTCATACAATTATTGTGTTGATGTGAAGATAATCTACACTGCAACAAAGTCTTCAATATCAAATGCACAAATAGGATATTATGAAATAAATTCAGCTAGTTAGGAATTTCATTGTGATTGGCTGCTGCATTGGTCTGAATGAGTGAACAGCCAATCGCATAGCTGTACCCGCCCTGTTGGCCCAGAGCAACAGAGGCACCTTTGATAAAAAGATAAAAAAAGATAAAGATAAAAACAGATTTTAGAAAATGACCTGAAACATTATTGTGAAATGAAGCAAAAAAAGTATGTATAATCATGTTTTATGGCATATTTTGTAGATGCATTTGTTCATATGATGTCAATATTTATTTATTTTATTATTTAATATTTGTACATTAATTTGTTTAATTTTGGGCCTCTATATAAAATACATAACTTGTTTGTTTTGTGGATTATTTAGATGTTTTTCATTCTTAAAACAAGATTTTTTTTAAGTAAAATTAATTTTTTGAGAAATCTTGTGAAATTACATTTAAAAGTAATGTCAATTTGAAATAAATATTGCATCAAAAACAAGGATAATTGTAGATTATTTCACCTTTTCTGTGAAAAATCAAGATTTTTGATGAAAATTGTTTGTTTTTTACATGATGTACGTGTAGTTCTGCGTTCAGATCGACTCCCTTTACCCTCGCATTCATCTCTCAATTGAAAAGCTGAGAGCAAACAAATAAATGCTTGTTTCAGTTACATGCGGCTGCTGATGTGTTTATGCGTCGTGCGATCCGAGGTCTTTATCAACTGATCAGACATTAACATGCGTACAGTCGGTGCGTACAACCACGCAAAAACACACTCCACAGTTTAATGAAAATGTCTATATCAAGCAGCTGCTCGCTGTATGTAAAGAGGGACAATTACTGTATGTGTTTTCCGTTTGATTGCAAAACGGGTGAAACTTAATTAAAATGCACAATGATTAGCATATGCATTGTGTGTGTGTGTGTGTGTGTGTGTGTGTTGGAGAGTCAGACACAGAGCAACACCCCCCCTCTTTCTATTTCCTCACTCGGGACTCCCCAGTGTGCTGGCAGTGAAGTGAGTTTAAAGAGGATAAACACCCCCTTTAACTCTCCCCTCATTTCCTCCATGGCCTCCTTAAATTAATCTCCACACACACACACACACACACACACATGCCTAGACGCACATGGCTGGCTGGAAGCTGACCCCTGACCCGGACAGATTTCACGGATTATCCCTTTTTTGTCCGAGCATTGGCTTTCTGATCCACTACTTTGCCTTCATGTTAAAAGGAAGCCCTCCCCTCCTCTCCTTCCCCTGTTGCTTTAGCCGCTAAAGCCTCTCCATGCTATACCTGGATTCCCAGGGCTTGTAACCAATACCACTGTTCTTCTAAGTCATACAGATGCAGGGGAGGCTGGAAAATTGGGACTGAGGAGGAGGAAACAAGAGGAAGAGTGAGCAGAAGAGAGAAGAGAGAAAGAGACGACAAAAACAAAGCAAAACTGTCCATTTTTACATGTTAATTTGTCTTAATTAGGAAAATCATAATGATTCTGTTGAGTTAATTCCACTCATTAAAATTGTGTTCTGTGTGTTTCAAGATTTTGTGAAGTTTGCACCACGACAAGGCAGTAAAAGAGGACAGAATAAAAAGGAAATAATGAGTTTTCGGGGAAATTGAAAGAAAGCTCTCGATGTAATTTTGAAAAAGTCCCAAAAGAGAAGAGAAAAGAGACAGAGAGGGAAGATGAAATGAAGACAGGGATTTAGCTTAGAGGGAGGGGTAAGTTAAACGCTGCATTTCCACCCCCCCTTAACCTTTGAAGTGAACAGATTGCTTCCAGGGCAGAGGGAAAAGCCATTTACTCACCATATATTCATGTCCCTGGTTAAACAGCGGACTTAGGCAGAAGAATAGAGATTAGCTGCACTCTCAGCATCTCATTACATCCTAAAGGAAACCATTCAAGTGGGCTTTAAACAGCTGTTTTGCACAACTTCCATTTCACAGAATAAAAGTCACACAAATCCTTTTTTTTTTTCGCTTCTGTCATAAAAAACTAAATGATATTTTTCAGGAAAACCCAAAGCCACAGACTGACAACAAAATACAACCTGAGGGCAACAAACAGCAGCAGCGTGAGTGACAGAAAAGCTAATAGGAGCTTGTTACCTGTCAATCAGCCCGGAAAAAAAATAATTGTATCCCTCTTTGACCCTCCCCTCACACTGTGAGTGACACTTTGATTGGACAAGATGCTTTAATGTAACATCTAATAGGGCCTTGTATCCTGTCAGTCACAGGAACAGAGCCTGTCTTTTCAGCTTTACCACCTCCTCCTCCTCACACACCGTCACACAGCAGTGATTCAGTGTGTGACTAACCTGAAGCACACTGCAAAATAAACTACATGTATACCGCACAGGCTTTAACTAACAATATCACTGATAGTACTGCTGCAGTGACTTCTGAAATCAATGCAAAACAGTTTTATAGAAGAAGAAGACATGGTCACAACAAATAACAGGCATTCCTTCTTTTTGCACAAATAAGTATGAACTTCCTGTGAGGTCAGGCCAAGTGTAAACCCACCCTTACGTCATCCATTGGTTTGTGGACTACCATTGTGAAGCCTCGAGTTTGGTGTTGCAGCAGCTGCCATCTCTGTTTTTGAGAGCCATAAATGATCATATTGGACAAGAGGCTGGAGCTGGGGAGGAAACTGATCGGGACTGAAGCATACCCTGCTTTAATTTACAAAGCAAACACTGTGCTGTGTTGAGGAAGACTTAAACTAGCGCTTGAGACCGTAACTCATTACAAAACTGTTCACTGAGGTTATAAAACAAGTGAGAAGAAGGGTCATTTTTCATAAGCTTACATACAATCAGATGTATTTTTTGCAGCCAGTAGTCAACCCCTGCTGGCAAATTAAAGTTTGAGGCACTTCCGCTTTGGCTTCACTTTTTTAGCAGCGGAAGCTCTTTCCAACTCGTCAGATTTGGCAGCTTGGTCGGTGGCATTAAGCTTTAAACACTCTACCTATCCTTCTAGTGTCAGCTTTGCATGTGAAGGGCTCTTTACATGGCAGAAATAAATAATATACAACATCTGGTTAGACTGTCAAAATAAAGCGTGCTGACAATGATTCACCTTGTATGCCATTTTGACTTTTGGAATGTTATCAACATCGTCAAATAGACGTGGTTTGGTTAGGTTTAGGCTTCAAACTACTTGGTTAGGTTTAGGCTTCAAACTTCTTGGTTAAGTTTAGGCTTCAAACTTCTTGGTTAGGTTTAGGCTTCAAACTACTTGGTTAGGTTTAGGCTTCAAACTTCTTGGTTAGGTTTAGGCTTCAAACTTCTTGGTTAGGTTTAGGCTTCAAACTACTTGGTTAGGTTTAGGCTTCAAACTTCTTGGTTAGGTTTAGGCTTCAAACTACTTGGTTAGGTTTAGGCTTCAAACTACTTGGTTAGGTTTAGGCTTCAAACTACATGGTTAGGGTTAGGTTAAAAAAACATGGTTAGGGTTAGGACAAGATCATACTTTGAATTAAAATAACAAGGGTTAGGGTTAACCCACATCACATCACTACCAAAATATCAGACAACTTCTAGTCTGGTCTGGTCTTATGACCAGCGATAGGTTTTCCAGTAACTATATCCAAATGAAGCACATATTGCAGTCACAGTTCTTGCTTTTGTTTCCTTTTTCACTCTTTATGAATGTCAGAGTGAGGCAGAGAAATGAGAAATAAACTATTTTCCATTGACCCTGATGTTCTAATGGTGATTTCAGACGCTCACGTTCACCAAACAGTCTTTGATTAAGTGACTCCTATGTAACGTGCTGATAGAATACAGAAAGAAACAGGAGGAATCAAAGGTTTTCTAAAAGTTATGTTCTGTGAGGGACATAAAATGCAGTTTTCAATTGTATTTTATGGAATTATAAACTGCAGATAGAGAGCAAGAGAACTAATTTGGCATGTAAGGACATGTCAATAAAACATGCCAGCCTTTAAGAGCACAAGTTTTTGATTGAAAGCAAACACAAATGTAACATAATCAGGCAATACAGATGTCAGAGTGTGTGTGTGTGTGTGTGTATACACGATATAGGAAAGAGCACAATAAAACAAAACAGACCGGAACACATCAAAATACAGGATGAATGTGTTCTTTGTTGCCTAATCTAAAGTGAACTTTAGTGTGTGCGTGTGTGTGTGTGCGTGTGTGTACGTGCACGTGGGCCCGTGCGCTATTGTGAAGTTCCCTGTGCTCTGACAAGAGGTTAGCAGCGCTAAAATAAACCTCAAGTGAACCGTTTGTCTGATTTTCCCATCAAAATAATGAAACGTGATCAGGTTTCGCTGCGCTGTGCCAGGGAGCGTCCAGGGTCCACGACTGTCAAGGCGGACTTCAAAGACTTGTGGCCCTTCTGCACTTCGCCTGGCCTGGCCTCGCTGACTGGCTGGCTGGATGACATTCCTGGGTTGTTTCTGCTGCCTTTTTTTTTTCCTTTTGTGCCCTGACATCCAGCCTGTAGCTCTCAGAGCTAAATTACAGCAGATATTTAAGAGGGGAAAAACCAAAGGGAGTCAGAGGAATAAAAGCTAGAGAGAGTTCATGAATGACTCAGAGTGTTTCCAGGACCAGAATCAGGTACCCGTTCTTGTTGTGAACGGGCAAACTGAAGCCAAAGTCTCAAACATCTGGGACCAGAACATAACTGGGAGAGGGAACAGTTTTTTTTAGTACAAATAGAGCTAAAGATGTCAAGAGGGAAAAGGCCGGCGGAAACAAATTATTTCCATCGTGGTTGTCCTTTTCAGTAAAGCCAAACAGAAAAACGAACACATGTAGCAGCAGAGGGGAGCGCAATTAGTAACATCCTCGTTGCAACAGGAGCAGAAGAGGGATTAGGTTAAATGTGGTCCTAATTTTGAGAAACACTAACAGAAGCACTGCTATGAGATAAAAGCTACCAGTTGTCACAACCATGGACCCATTTGTTTATGGTAATTATAATAAGCAGCACTAACAGCTTGTGAAAACACAAGCAAACTGACATATTATCATCCTTTAAGCAAATATAATGAACATTGTTTGGTTATACTGTATAACCAGCAGATATGGAGCAACATTACTTCATTTGGAGTTGAGTTTCTGGCCACCTGATGAATGTAATTATCATATTTACTCTCCTTTTGGCTCTGTTTTGGTCTCCTCCAGCTCCTGAGAAAAATATCTGACTCTTTAATGCTTTCTCTCTGTTCAACAGCTAGTTGCTGACTTCATAAGCGTGCTGTTTGGTGATGGTTAAATAGTGAACTGATGACTGGTTGATGAGAGCCATGAAATCCAATCAAAAGCCAAAACAGTGAGCAGAAAGTTGCGATGAAGCTCCACAGACCTTTGTCACGACAATCAACACCTTTCACACTACACAACAGTCAAGTTTCCAGCCAAATTTTGGCGATGATGGGTTATGATGGTAATTATTTTGACGCTGGATTCATGTTTTAATGTGAGGAAGGTTACAGTCTCCTCATCACTCCACACAGATGTGATTTTACATCTGCTGCCATTTTTGGTCTCTTCACTGAAGCGGCTTCAGCTGGAAATCAAGTCACATGCTTCATTAACATCGTGATTTATTTTGCTATGTCTACATTTCATTTCACTTGAACACATTTTACTTCCACCTCGGCCAAGAGTAAAAATGTTTTTGCAATATTTTGACTTTTGTGAGATGGTGCCACACTAGCAAATTGAAAATGTGCGTAGGAACAGATTGATGGAAACATACTTACAGTCAACTGGCGAAGACATGTAGCACATTTGCTAAATCATGTATATAGACACTCACAGAAGACGTAATTGAAGTACAACATGCCACATAAGGATGGATCAACTATCAGATCTGTCCTAAGGTGGTAAACCCTATTCAAACAACAATCATCGATGAATGCTATGTAAGCAATCACTGTTATAAGTATACACACTCCATACACAGCCCCACACTAGAAGCTTGTTGGTGCAATGTACTGCAGAGTATTTTGCAGCACTGGGTGGCCTGCGGCCTGTGGCATCACTACTGTGCCTCTCATTTGGTAACGCCTGGAATGGTGTGGGTGGGTGAGTGTACATCTCTGTATCTCTGCGAGCACTTGTGTGTGGTGTGCATCTGTCTGTGTGTGTGTCTTTATGTGCGCGTGGTGGACTGAGCGGGAGGCCAAATGAAAGGAAATCACACTAATGGGAGTTGACACGGCAAGATGCACGCACAGAGACGTTTGCGAGCAGATAAAGGACGCAGATAAAGGCCTGGACCTGATTGTCAGCTTCTTGTAATCACTCTCATACTTTCAAAAGACACGCAGAGACAGAGAGACCGACCGACTGAATGACTGACGCACATACAAATATCAAAAGACAGGATGTGTATTGAGCACAAGTGTGCTCTTGAAACCTCCTCTTGAATCTGGTTGTGATATGAAGATGCGTATCGCTTTACATTCTTTGGGTCATCAAATGCAGCAGCCTGCAATCACTGGCGTGAGTTACTGGCAGTCCATCCCAAAATAGTGGAAAGAAAGATGGCAGGATGGTTCTGTGGTTAAAGAAACTGTCATTCAACCAGAGAATGTGGGTTCAAGCCCCATTTATTGTCTGTGAGCATAAACCCTTCTGAGGTGCCCTTGAGCAACAAACCGAAAGTCAAGCATAACAGCAGACAGGATGTTAATATTGGACAATTCTTCAGAACCCTTGAGTGAGTTCAATGACCGTCCGATGTTAAAGGACAATTCCAGTACATTAACATCTGGCATAATTCCCACTGAATATGAATATAACTTTGTTGGGATACTGGGCTGTTGGACCTTCCACATCAGACTGCTAAATAAGTCGCATAAAAAGATATTAATTTAATTGTATTTGCTGCTGGGGTGAAGTAAGTCCATGAAAATCTTCTCTGTCGAGTTCAACTTTGACCATTTTCCTCTCACATCACACTCAGCGTGGGAAGCTTATATGTCGTACTGCTTTTTTCGAGGTTCCAAATCATATAAACTTTAAAAATGTGAAAAAATAGTTATCATTTCGACACTTTCATACTGATTAACAACTGTAAAGATGATGGATTGCGAAAATCTGGGAGTAACACTGACCCATATTTCAAGGTAAGACAGGAACACATTTGATAACCCGTTACATTCGGTTAGCCAACAGCTAACGTTAGCATTCAACCACTTCCGAGATAACAATACTGTTTGATAGTTACATGATACGACAGCAAAGACGCAGCATAAATTAATACAAAAATGACTTTTTGACACTAAAAGTTGATGTAATTGAACAAGGTGTACACGTTTGCTCCAATTTGGTCGTTTAAATGTAGGGGACGTGTCCATTAAGGACAGACAGCTACATAAAATAGGCTGAGCCATTTTATGGACATTTATTATGACTTTTAAATCCTGCATTGTATCATTTATCCTTTAATGTTCCCTTTGATGAGTCCTTGTCCGATCCTACGGGAGATTAAATCCTCTCCAAAGTGCCAAGTCCTTGTTTAGGGCAGGAGACACATAATTCTGTTTTGGCAAAAAGGACAGCTACAAATCAAAAGTGTGACAGTGCATGACGTTTTGTTTTTGTGTTTTTCAGTTAAAAGTGAAACATTTATTAAATGAAAGCACTAGCTACCTGGCTAACACCATGCCAACAACACTTCCCGAGGGTTAAGCCGTTTCTGTGGCTAAGAAGGGGAGGCATGGAAGAAAAGTGGAGCCACCCATGTACCTTTAAAACAAAGACCTCCTAAATTAAAGGTCCGTGGATAGAGTATGGCTCTCAATGACACTGAATGTTGAACTTTGGGTCACATTTCCCCCCAAAATGGACATATCATGTGTCAGAACAGGAAAACGTCATATATCAAAAAGCACTGTTAAATCCCTAGTCT
This sequence comes from Pagrus major, assembly GCF_040436345.1. NCBI lineage: Eukaryota > Metazoa > Chordata > Actinopteri > Spariformes > Sparidae > Pagrus > Pagrus major. Next base: position 10,529,385 of record NC_133238.1, read on the forward strand.
GGCCATGATCCTGTTTCACAGCTCATGGGAACCAGACAGGAGCTAGAAGAGGACAGTAGTGCCCCCATGGAGAGGGACAGGAATCTGAAAGGGGCATTTCAGGAAATTTGAGAGCAGTCAATGAACTTTTGAGCAATGCTGATGTCAGCTTTTACGGCCTTTTGAGATCATAAAGTGTGCACTGTACACAGGTTGTGCTGCAATGGTGTTTTTAAGCAGTAGAAGCTCGCATCCAGGACAGAAACTAATAAAAAGAGACAGTTTCTATGAAGTTATGAAAATGGATCCACTTGATGTCGTGCCTTGGAGAAACATAACGTATTGTCTTTCAGGAAGCCTGCTTATTTGCATCAAAGTAGCTGGTGTGCAGAAACCAAACTCTCTTCATTTTACAAAGCATTTTGAGTTTCTTCAGGCATCCGTACAGTCTGACTGCCAACACATCTCCTACTCTGTTATTTCAATTCAAACCAAGCAGGTGCACGGCCGGTCAGCCACATGGGAAAAATACAAGGTGGTAAAGTGTCAGACACTGTTGCCTCAGTGGATAGATTTCATTTGACTGACATGTTTTTAGTGCTTGTCCACTGACCCTCCATCTTAGTCAGTCACTCTGAAAAGCAGTGACTCAGATCAGAATGTTTGCAGGTAAGAAATGAAAGTAGTTTTGAGCACCAATAAAAGCAAATAATTCTACTTTTTGCCATTTAAAGGGGCTCTGTGGAACCTCTCTGTTTATGTTTATTTTAGCGGACTACATTGCTAAGCTAACGTTAGCTACCGTTGCTCTCTGTTAGCGGAGCACAGCGAGGCACTGAGAGAGAAGTCACATCGCTTGGACTGTTGTGAAAAATCTGACACCACAAAGAAATCCACAGTCCAGCAGCATTAAAACACTTCAAATCACCCACAAACATTTAAGAGATAAATACATGTAAACCGCTACAAATAGTTGAATAGAGCGCCTTTAATAGTTAATACTTATCTCACAATCCTGTCTCTTGAGGTAAGGTTTGTATTTGATGGATTTTTGGGATATTCTTGTGTCACTTTCACATCAATCTTGTCACACACACCAGTCTAGAACGGAGCATCCTTTTAACCACAGGAGCAAAGAGATAAATAAAGCAATCTAAAGCTGGTCTCTGGGCTCAGCGCGGAGAGCTACAGAGAACGTGCAAGAATGCAGATGTCAACATCTCAAACTGGCCACAAATTTGCAGTTGTGACATGACTGAGGTTTCAACTGCCACCACCTCCCCCCTCTTCCTCCTCCCCTTCTCCATCTCCTCCTGGGACCCCTCCCTCACTTTGTTCATAGTGAGAAAAATTAACAATGAAGAGACAATTACTGTGTTGACTGCATCAACATCAGCATTGAATATGGTATGAGCTAAAAACTGTCCCACATGCAGATATGTTATTTTGTTTGGCTGCATTGAACTCATCCACTGTAAAAAAAATGATCACCACAATCATCATCACCAAAACCAAAGACATAAAAATCAATCGAAACAAAGACAAGGCTACTTAGGATTTACTTTTTGGCTTAAATTTGGCTAAAATTACCGTGCAATTAGCATGAATCTGTCAACTGAAACCCTTTTTCCACTAAATTAGCCCTGGTTCAATTCAAGATTATTTGAACCTCTGTACTTTCTAACGAACCAGCCAGAGTTTTGGGTGGAGTCAAGGATGGGTCAACAATGGAGGCAGTTGGGCAAAACAACAGTTGAAATACTGAGGAGACTAATTCAGGGGATAAAACATGAGCAGAAGCCGTTAGCCGTGGAGCTAACAGCTTTTGAACAACCAAATGACAAGAAAATAGGGCATGAAAAAGAAAAAGTTGTGGCAGCTGGAGTGTTCCTGTTAGCATTTTTGAAATATTAGCATGTTGCTAAGTTGTGGTTGACTTTTAGATGCCAGCTAGCTCATATGTCAAATCTAGAAAGGCTAGCATGCCAACTGTTAGCTTTTAGCAGGATAATTAGCTAGTTATTGGTAGGGACGTTATGTTAGTTATTGGCTTTTAGCAGCCTGCTTTTTGTAGTCCATGTAGAATGATAGTAGGCTACTTTAAACTGCACTGCAAGTAGGCATCGTGAGCTAATTAGTGATGCCTATTTGCTGTTGTCCATGGTGCCGTTTCTGTGCACTGGAGCCCCACCACATACAGCTGGTGCCCTTTTTATTTTTTTCGCCCCTGCCCCTCCTGTCCACCACTGCTGGGAACCAACACTTCCAGTTCGATCCAATTTATTTTAAGTTTAAAACTGTTCAATATTAGGTGCGCGAACTTTAACGGAACCAGTTCCATGTTGGTTGAAATAATTCTGGGATTGTATTACTACCTCATTAATATTGTAAATATTGAAGAGTTTGAATTTCTTCTCCGAAACAACATAGTGCCCCTTTAAGGCACATTTAAAAAATAACATCAGACAATGTACATACATATAATGTCAAACACGTCAGTCTTAACAATTAACAAAACCGACTGTGCGAATTCTCAAAACACAGGCGACCACGACGCTGAGGTTCAAATGAGGATACAACCGAGAAGTCTGTCGAGAGATGAGCCACCCATCTCACAAGGGCTGTTTGCATCTGTCATTCGTAAGAAGAAAATGCCTCTGGACATTCATGGAGGAATTTGGCACAGTGGAATCACCCAGAAAAGACGCAGGAAAGAGGGGGAGGGGGGATGAAAAAGAGAAAGAAACTGTCACGGGCTGAAACAAGACAGTGTGGCCTGTTTTGACACATTATGTCAAACATGGCAGCGATCACTGTGGCGCTCTGAGGACTCTGATGATCTGTGGCTTTGCGAGGCGGTGAGGAAAAAAAGGGAAGTGATGAAAAGACGAAGAGAGAGCGACAGTGAATGAGAGACAGAGGGGGAAACCATTGTTGAGAAATTGAGAAAGAATTAATTTAATCCTATTAAAACTGCTTTAAATTGTACCTTCTTTTGTGGCTAAATGAGTGTCTTTACTTGAGCAAATTAAAAAGAACATGATCACCAAATGAATACTAATCATTTGGATAATCTATTCTTACAGTGAATTTAATTTATTTTGTCACTTTCCATGCTGGCAATATGTGGCATTCCCCCGTCATGGCTAAAGAGCAAACACTCAATTGAAACCAGGAGGAGGAAAGGCACAACATGGGATAGAGAGATAAATGTCGATGTGGAAAAGGGAAAGGCTCTGAGATTTATTTGGTGGGATATATCATTTGGAGTGTATCAACAAACAGCTTTTTAGTCTCTACAAAGAAAGAGCCCAGCGTCTGGGTAATCGAGTATTTATGAGGTGCGATGACAGAGTACAGAGAGTCAGAAGACTAGTATGGATGCAGTGGAAACGGAGGAGGCGCTTAGCGAAAAACTCCTCCAAACCACAGATAAACATCTATTTGGTCGTGGTGTTTCGCCCTTCCTCATTTTAGTCGTATTGACTTGTTCATTTAATTGTCAAAGTTGTCATCAGACTATAAAAATGTTTTGATCTCAGACACTTTGCATGAGCCTAATGCATACGGGTTGTCAACAAACATGCTTTTTCTTTCTCTTTAGCCTCGTCCGGCTGAAAACAAACATCTAACGTGGCTGCATTTCCTGGGAAAACATAAAAATCTTCCTCTTAATATGGTCAGAGGAGCTATTGTGCACATTTATGACAAAGTTTAATTTAAAGGCGCAGTGAAGAATTGCAGATATGTTGTATTCATACAATAAACACATAGGAGACCGTAGCTGCCATTAGCTTGTTAGCTCATTTTGTCATGGAGCCAGTTAGACTACTGGGGGAGACGTTTTCAGGCCAGGGGCTAACTGGTTAGCATACCAACTTCAGTAGATATCTCTGCAACACAGTACATAGACATTTTTGACATGATGCCAACTGTTATTTCATCACATTGTGATGATGATTTGAATTCATCTTTAAATGTTTTAAACTAAAATTCTTACATATGGCAACTTTAAAGGCGCACTATGTACTTTGGGGGAAGAAATGCTAATCAGAAGAGAAAGATGCCTAAACAAACTAAATAAACAAACTCAATTTGTTTTCATGACTGAATGAATAAACTGAATAAACAAACTGACATTAAAGGACAACACAACTTCATACTGTTTTACTTTGTTAATATGTGGCGGACCCTGCCACCTTTCTAGCTTCAAACAGTGCCTCTGAGAACAGCTTGTTTATTCACTTATGGAAAAAAATAAATATTTTTGAGTTTGTATTATTACCTCATTAATTTGCAAATATCATAATTCAGACTCCATAGTGCCCCTTTAAGGCACTTTAAAAAATAACATCAGAGAATGTACGTACATATATTGTCAAACATGTCAGTCTTAACAAGTTGTAGTACTAGTTTCCCTAATTCGCAAAGTCAGGAACTCAACTCCTCCATCCAGTTTAAGAACGCTCTTGAAAGACTTCACATAAAGTGTTTAACCTCATCACTCTCAAATCAATTGTGAGGGCTTAGTGTAACGGCTGTAGCAAAGCTCTCAGACAGCTTGTGTAAAATATTGCAGCTGAGGGACTCAAAGGGTCGCAGAACTCATCAAGTTTCAAATTCCAGTGGTATTAGCTCAAATTAAATGACTTGTTAAGGTGGATATTTTGACATGAAGGCAGACAGACATCTACGTACGAACATACGTGATGTTGACTGATGCAATAAACACGCACAGAGACATACACTACAGCTGGCACGGAAGGTGTACTGTTAAGTGTTAAATGTCACCAGCCACTCTACACCGTGACACTCAGACATGTTGGTATAATAAAATAAAATGACTGGATTGCAGCCTGTGGTAAACCCCCCACAGTAAAATCAGAAATAGATGAGGAAGAGCATCCTGGCTAACGGTGGAAAACCTGTACAGTGGGTAATTTTATTGATTGTGCAATATGTAAAAAGGTCACGTTAATAATACCTTTTGTCATTATGTCAAAGATGTCAATACGTTGTGTAGCAAAAACATCTACTGAAGCTAACATGCTAACCAGCTACACCAGCGCACCCGCAGTGCTCAGAGTCTGCAGTCCGGGCAGACTTGAGTCAGCTAATAGGACCGTTAGCTGCACAGCTAACTGAATGAACCTGCTCACTGCAGCTAGAGTTAGCAGCAGTTAGCTGTTACTGGTGATATGCTGCCTCCTGAATTCAACAGGTGGACAATTCTTACATATTGCACCTTTAAATTTTGTTCATTCTGAACTATTCGGCGTGACTTCCATTCATACTTTTGCTAAAAAGTGTGCTACAAATGACAGTTATGGATCATGCTAAATGCTAAACTGCTGGCTGTTATGTAACAAACTGAGAACAAACAAATAGCTGTAATAAATTATTTCATGAAAATCATACGGATTAAAGCTTTAAATGACCGCATAATAAATCTTTCAGTTTTTTATTAGCATTGCATTCATCAATGAGGGACATCTTCCACTTTTAACTTCATCCACGTGACTCCAGCAGTTTGGGAGTTATTAATATTTTTACTAGACTTGAGGGTGATAAACAAGAAGGAAAGCAGATCCCGTAGTGCCTGTCAACCACACCTCAGTGAGGTCAAATATTTCAACCAGTGTCGGAAAGATATTTTTACCTGCGTCTGGTTCCGCTTCCTTTAGGAATTTAAGGAAAAAAAAAAATCAGAATTCATAGCCGTTATTCTGATACGGCAGACAGGAACATGGCATACGTGTCTCAAATGCAAACAGACACATGCCCACACATGTGTAGCGTAAACTCCGCACAGTTGACGGATGACTAAATCAGTTTCGAGAGAGTCAGAGATGTAAAGAGAGAGAACTTTATTCTGTTAAACGAGGAGGCATTAATTCCATCAGTATGCTCGGAGGATTGGCTGCACACACACACACACGCACAACCACACACACAACCTCCGATTGAAGGTTTAACGAGGGAGACATGGGTAGGAGAGTGAGTGAGATGATGGTTGTAATGTCAGAGACAGTCTATCCCACATGGTTCCCATAAGTGTGTGTGTGTGTGTGTATCTCTGTGTCTTGCGTTGGCGGGATGGGACTTTAAAAAATCACAATCGTCTTCCAGAATGGATGAAGTTTTGGGGGGTCTGTGGAGCGACGGGGGGTGTCAGCGCAGTAGATATTTAGACGCCAACACACATGCAAAACTCCCATACGCACACACACACACACACACACACACACATACACACACACACACAGCAGTCAAGTACATCTTGATCACGCTGTCAGTGATCAGAGCCAGCACCCTCATCTCCCTGTCCAAGTCCATATTTCACTCTCACCCTGTCCAACAGCACACACACACAAAAAAAATATATTTATCCACAAACATGCACGCACACACACAACCACTCGTGTGTGGGTCACATGTTACAGTGATCTATCCTGCTGATGATCTGTCTGAACACATGGTGGATCATAGTAAACACACACATCATTAATAAGTAGATAAACAGGAATGAAAGAAACAAGGTTTAACATGGTGATACTAGACATGGCCAACACATTCAGCTGCCTCTTGGTTTTATTTTTATATGTTGAAGTTGTTTCTATCTATTAAAAGAACACTTTTAAAGAAGGAAAATCATTTGATACAAAAGACAGATAAAGTATCAGTGTGGTGGGGTTTGGTTTGTAATAAGTAAAAGATGTAAGTAGTTCAGATAAGCAGTGTGGCTGAACGGAGAAAAAAAAAGTACCTCCACCTCCCGAACCACAAACCTCATCAACAGAAACCGCAAGCAAATAAAAGACCAATCTCTCAACATATTCAAAATTAAAGTGAGCCAAAACCAGAGTGAGCTTTCCCAGAGGAAAAATGAGCTCGGACTGCAGAGAGATGCTGATGTGGCTTTTTGTTTTGCTATCATTTATTAGCTGCAGGCTTTATACTGGGTGTCTATATAGTTGAATAGTTGCAATGTAAGAATCATTTATGGATATAAAAGAAAAGTGGCCACCAAAGCATTGGCGATTTAGTGAATGAGACATTTTATAATGCCATTTAGTTAAAGGTGCAGTATGTAATAATTGGTTGAATGTGAAGAAATCAATCTTTACTATATAATAAAGACGTCCATGTGTTGTGTTGCAGATATCTACTTAAATACCACTCTGAACTCCCAGTTCGGACAGCTAGCTGCATGGCCAACTAAGCTAACCGCAGCTACAGTTAGCAGCAGTTAGCAGTTACTCTGGTGATATGCTGCCCTATACATGTTTGGAGTATGAATTTGACAGGTGGCCAATTCTTACATATTGTACCTTTCAGCTTTATTTATTCAGGAAGTGTCACTGAGATCAAAAATCTCTTTAAGTAGAAACTACATACTGTTTATACAAGAACACAACCAGATAATTCAGTCACATTAAGCTGTCAGTACACACTAAGACAGTCACAAATACAAAAACATCACATTGAACTGTAAAGTCTAATTAAATTTTGTGTTTGATTTTGTTGCTAACATTAGCTAGCAAACGTTAGCTGACATTGCTAATGCTAGCTAGCAAACATTAAGGTTGCTAATGTTAGCTCAATCATCCGGAGGCTGGTGTATAAGTGGCTCAGGAGAGAGGAGAGAGAGTGGGTCACTTGTCTAGACGATCACTCATTGGCTGTTGTGGGCTCTAGGTCGGGCATAGAAGCTCATATCATGTCGGGCCGCTTTTAACAGATTTTAAGCAACTGAATAACAATTAATAATATATATTGCTATATATGTATATATGTGGATAAAGAGCCTGTCAGCCAACCCAGAAAACCCAGGTTCAAGATGTATGTTTAATCATGCATTTAAGTATGTTAATGTTTTAGTGTGCACAAGCAACATACTCACTGCCTCCTCCAGGGCTGCTGCTGTAACGTGTCTGACCTCTGACCCTGCAGGAGAATATTCCCAGTCACTTAATTAGTAAGTCAACCTTTCCTCAGATGGGAGAAATTTGTATGCTCTTGTCTCGGGGACTGCACCTAGTTGAAGCCATATGCACTGAGCTACATGTCAGTTTGTGTTGACCTATTCCTGCTTCAGGCCACTTCTACCCCATAATTAAGTGAATTATCTCACAGAGGACAGTGCCATACATTCCTGCTGGCGTGCAGAAGGCTGCTGGCTGCTGTGGAAGCTGCCCTGACAAAATGGCCTCTCTGTACATAGATAATGAGGCAGAGGCCTGACAGGTGGGCCCTGATTAGGAAGGAAGGTCCTGTGGTGGGCATGGATGTAGCGCACACACACACACACACATATAGAGCTCACCCAGTCTGTCCCACTGCGGTAAACACACTCATCAGAGTGGAGGCTGTCCCCGGAGAGGGAGAGCATGTTTGACATCATTAATTGGCTTTTTCAGCGCAAGGAGTCAGGGAGATGAAAAGCTTTATCAAGCTGAAATAATTAATTTTGCCCTCGCCACCCTGAATTCGCTGACACTTCACTTCTCTCAGAAAATGAAGAAGGGGAAAAAATGACTACTTTTTTCCCTTTTCTTGATTCAATCCCTCTATTAGCTTTTTTTCTGGCTCAGGCTCGGAGACGTATTAACAGAGGTAATGTGCGTTTTGTATTAAAATACAATTAAAAGGAGATTTAATTAACTTGAACCTGTATGAAGGGGGAAAAGGTTAGCTTTATCTCCTCCACTTACAAAGGCCATAGATTAGAGGGCCACACTATGTGCCCAGTGCACCGTACATATTACTTCCAATTAATTCTAAATGACACAGAAAATTATAGGGGTTTGATAATACACCATCAGTAGGGCTAAAACTTTAATCGCTTTTCCTATCTAACATAGCTCTGGTTGGATAATTAGTTTAATTAAGCTCTGTGAAAGGCACCCACATGTTGAAGTGGTGAAAGTTTAAACTACACCTGACTTTAACAATGTAGCCAATAAGTGAGTGGAATTAGAGTCCTGTCCCACTAATGGATCTGAATACATTGTGTTTGAAATGACACCCATAAAGATCATTTAACTAAAGTAAGTTAAATGCGTATGTGTGCCACATTCTGTACCATTCCAGCTTATAATTATGCTTTTCCCACTGTCACATTTATTTTGACATTGAATTGCAGTTCGAGGGATTAAAATAACATTGTTTTTTAAGGTTATATTGCAATACGCTGTATATCTCGATATTTTGAAGCGCTTCAGAAACGCTAGGACTGAACAACAAAATCAAATATCACAATATTTTTGAGCAAATACCTCCATATTGATAATGCACCAATACTGTCGGAATGACTATTGGTACTTTCACAAAATATTAAAGGTCTAGTGTGTAGGATTTCGGGGGGTTTGAGGCAGAAATTGAATGTAATAATTCATAATATCATTAGTGTATAATCACCTGATCGTTGTGTTTTTGTGCAGCCATGTTTCCTCTGTCGCCCAGAATGGACCAACCAACAGCTTAGAGAGTATTTTGAGTTTTTTCGAGAGGCCATCGTCGGGGAGGGTTAGATGAGGTGTGTTCAGTTGGTTGTAGTCTACAGCTTACAGCTAGATGCCACTAAATCCTTGGGCACTTCCTTTGACATTGGGTAGTCTTTCTTAAAGGTGCAACATGTAATAATTTTAGTTGAATACATTGAAAATCACCTAAACTGAAGAACAGAATGTGAAGAAATAACAATTTTGATATTATGATGTCTATGTAGCTGATTCCAAACCAGCTAGCTGCGTCCTCCCTTGTCCAAAGCTTCTGTGCTAGCGGTGTAAGCACCAACACTCCCCTAGTCTGGACCACTAGATGGATGGCTAACCAAGCTAACTAGTTAGCGCCAGCTCCGGTTAGCAGCAGTTAGTGGTTACTCTGGAGATATGCTCCCCCCTGTGTGTTTTGGGTATGAATTGGACAGGAGACCAATTCTTACACATTGCAGCTTTAACACAATGAGATTTCATCATCAGAATTGTGGACACGAATGACTAAGTGTGTAAGGGATGTATCAAAACAAGAAGAACAGTCTTATCTCAGCATGTGACTGCAACTGGTATAAAAAGAAAAGACGGGTGCAAAAGTGTTTCCAAATAACCTGCGGCAAATATGATAATGTTGCACATCAAAAATATTAGCATACATGAAACTACCACAGTGATAATGGGGGAACAGAGGCGATAATAACAGCAGAATATTGGCATTTGCATTCAAGACAAGACCAGTTAATGAATCTTCTCAGTTAAACACTGCTATAGTTTTTAAATGACTTTAGATGTCACTTTAGATGCATTTCTGACAACAACAATAATAATAATCATAACCCTATCTCTCACAGTCCTCCGGGGCCCCTTTGCGTATTTTCCCCCCTGGAGCAATTTCAAGAATATGAAGAGACTGAATAATAGAGTCAAATCCACACACACACACACACACACACACACGCTATTCTCCGAGCCTTCTGGTGGGAGAACAGCGAGGGTTCTGCTTCACTTCCCATGTGGAGAAGCTACATATTAAACCAAATTCATGTGTGTTCCTGTGTGTGTGTGTGTGTGTGTGTGTGTCCCTCTCCTCTTCAGCACATCTTTAGGCTACTGCCTCGCCTCAGCAGCTCTCCCGACATACACAATATTTACCCTTCTCATTCGTCACAGGCCTGCGCTGTTATTGTGTTTGCTGCTCTGCGGCCTGAGTCTCCCACACTGTAGGAAAATAAATACTCTCTGCTATTAAAAATAAATTATTGACACAGCCTTTTGCTTCAGTACAGTAGCTGGGGCGAAATGCATTAATTAATTCCACGGCAATAATGTGCTTATACTGTCATACTAAATTATATTATTTAGTTTTATTCTCAGGCTTTGAGTTATATTTGAATTGAAATTAAAGGAGCAGCAACAATTAAATAGAAGCATCATAAATAAATGCAACATTAGCACTGTAGCACATACGTTAAGCTGAACCGCAGCTATATGCTATTTAGCGCTATGTTATTTCATTAAAGTCTATCAATTATTCATGCTAAGATAAGCAACGCCAATTAGGATAAATATGGAGAGCGTGTATAAAGTTCTCCCCGTGGTAAATGTAAAGTGAGTGCTCAATGAAACGACTGTAAAATTATTTATTTATGCTCAGTATGTGTGCACCAGCGCTGGCGCTTTATTACTTTGAAACCACACAACGGCATGCAGCGATTTTAATTAAGACTAATTGTTTTCTTTATAGACGCGCTAAGGAAAGCTAATTAAATATAATGCCGCCGACATTTCCCGTAAGAGCACAGACACTGGTTTATTCACAGTGGGACAGTATCTCCGAGTTATGCTTCATCATGCGTCAAAGTTTCAAACAACTCAGAATTTAAACACCTGAACAAACTCAACTTACATTTGAGACTGAGGAAGTTATTTGGGATGTGTAATTTGCACGTTATACCAACAAAGTATAAGCAAAGTTGTGTAGTTTCAGTGGATTCCATTATTGAGATTTTGTTTCCTTTGTTCAAACTTCAAGCTTTTTCACTTTAAAGGAGCAGTATGTAGTTTTAGAGAAGACATTTTAATCAGAGAAAGATCTTCATTAACTGATTTTGTTTATGCTTAAACAAACTAAATAAACAAACTCTTTGTTTTCATGACTGGATAAACTGAATAAACAAACTGACCTTAAAGGACAAGACAATTTATACTGTTTTACTTTGTTTATGTGTGGCGCCCTGCCACCTTTCTAGCTTCAAACTGTGTTCTAGACCCTATTTTCCTCTGAGAACAGCTTGTTCATTCAGTTATGGACAAAATAAATATTTCTGAGTTTGTATTATTCCCTCATTAATATTGTACATAGTGCCCCTTTGAAAAAAACAGGAAAAGCTGAGTCATGCTCCATTTCTACAACATCCCTCTTCATTCCCGGCGAAAAAACCCCCCTAAAACCGCAGTATTCTACTGTGGCAGCTCCACTGGGGGTTAAGGGCATTGTTGGTTCAACCTTGACAGAAATTGTTAACAGAGGAAAGAGAAGTTTCCAACGAGGGATTCAATCCAGAGTTCGTCCGCAGAGAAGCTCTCAAACCTCTGGGATCCTGCCACCCCATTTGAATTGAAATGGAGTGGAGGTCCCAGTTCCTCTGAGGTACACAGGCTCCATTGATCTGGAGTCTGATTCAGTCTATCCGAGTAATCTTTTAATGTGTTACTACACTTCTCCTTACATATGCCAAACATTTGCTTGGAAAATTACTTAATGTTCAAATGTGGAAATTGTTTACTCGGTATGAAAATGCTCAGAGGGAGGCTGATGCTATCCGATGTGTTCTCAAAAGTAATTCAGTCATCACAACAATAATGCGTCCAACTCCAAAGTTACAGAATTCAACAACTGAAAGCTCAGATTCGCAGTGTTGCACATGATCCAGATTCCTGTTGTGTTTAGACTCTTTATTCAAATGTGAACCATGTGGCTTCTTCATGAACTACAGCTGGACACCAACTGCTGACTAAAGCTTAAACATCTGAACACAGGGTCATATCTTAAGGACTACAAAATAGAACCAGAAGAACAGGAGTGGAAAAAACACCAAATATTCACAGGTAATCTCTGAGATCCTCCAGTTTTTGCAGAGGTAGCACTTGCCCAGTATTATGATGAAGCCCTGTTTGTCTTTTTTTGGTATGCTTGCCATTGATTTGCTTGTGGACGATCCAGATTATTTTCAATTTCAAAAACAAATGGATCCTTTTAGTTCTGGTGGTGTTAGAACAGCAGATGTATTCAATAAATAATGATTAAAATAATAATACTTGTTGGCTTTTGTCAAGAGTTAAAGATCGATACCCATCTCATGCTCTCTGCGGCTGGGGAGTTATTATCTTAGCTTAGCATAAAGACTGCTTTTTTAAAAAAAAAAAAATTTACTGCTCCACATTCTGGGATACAAGTATTTACGCTATTGCCAAGTGTTGAATGAAAACACTGATTCCACTCTCCTGTTTGAGCATTAACTATGGCGGGGAGTTAATTAGCTTAGCTTAGCATAAAGACTGCTATTTTTTTAAAAAGGTTACTGCGTCACATTTTGGGAAATTTAAGTATTACCTCTGTTGCCAAATGTTGAATGAAAAGACTGATACCACTATAATGTCTGTACACTGAGTAAGAAGCTACAGCCAGTAGCCAATTAGCTTAGCTTAGCATAAGGACGAGAAATGGGGGAAACGGCAAGCCTTGATCTGTTTGAAGGTAACAAAATTGCCAACCAGTACCTCTAATGGTCTATCTTTTTAATCTGTACAAAACCTCAATGTAAAAGTGACAGTTTTTATGGATTTATGTGTGGGACTACTTCTTGGCTGGACTTCACACCAGCAGAGGCTCGTATTCATAATCACAAAAAAACGGATTCACTTGTGTCAATCCTCTCATCCAAACAAAACAATCACCAAGAAAGTGAATACATATGTTACCCAAAATATCCTAATTTTTCTTTTAAGCTCTCTTGGTCCATACATACAGGTCCAGTTGCAATTATCACGCAGTCTTTCAGTAAAAGAAAAGGAGAAATGGTCGGATGGGTTCATCTCGCTAAGTGAAAATGGTGATTCATTTAGGAGTTGCAGCTTGCATAAAAGTAGCCACATCCTCTGCGGGGCTCTCTGTCCACACTGGGTGACGGCTGCTAATTGAAAACGAAGAAATAATTACTGTCTTAAGAGTGATGGAGGAGACACTGGGGACTCTGGGAAATATGGGACTCCACTGGGACAGTGAAGTCTCAGTGGGAGTCGATGGGTCCACAGGGAATTCCTCTATTGTCATCCAGTCAGCACCCAAAGGGCTCGACAAACACGCACAAACATTTATTTCACAATTTTGTATAGCTTTATTTTACAAGCACACGCACCGACACATATAAACCTAAACTTCACACATTCACTACAGACCAACACAGACACACAGCAGTCCTGAGGGACCAGGACCGTAATCCAAGCAGGCTGGGATGTTTGTACGAGTGCCGATAACAAATGGCAATGGATTGGTGGCTCGGTGGTGTTGTCTGAGGAACAGTTGGTGCTCCGACCGTCCTCATCAGCAGATTTCAATTGGCAGTGCAGCCTAGCATGGAGACCCTAATCTCTCTGCAGACTGTTATTTACATTTATTACCCTGCTAAGGAGGCGCGGAGCACATAAAGCATACAGCACAGCAACACATGAGAATGCATGGAGAGTTTCCCCCAAAAAATACTATACAGAGATTGGCCAGAGACTCATTAGGATAAATGCTTAATGCTAGGTTAGTGGTGGACACAGGGAGACGAAGAAACAGAGATAGATTTCATGAGAATGGAGTTGATGAAAGCCGTCTCTCCATCCATCTTATTCTTCAGACACTCGACTCGCCCCCTTCGCCTTTCAGTTGCAGAGTTTAGCCCCTCCTCTTATCTCCCATGTCAAACAAATCTGTCCAACACTGATGAAATGAAATCAATGCACCAATGAAAGACCCTGTGCTGATTTTAGCCAAATTATACTGTTTGTTCCCAGCCTGTTTTGTGTGGTATTTTGCAACCTGGAAATAATAAATAATGTTCATTCTTATTTTTCATTTTTCTTTTAAAGTACTGGCTGTGATTTTGTTTATTTCCTGTGCTGCATCGTCTAAAATGTGATAAAAAGCGCACTCCATACAGGAGACTCAAAGTAGTTGATTTTGGCCTGTTAAAAATGTAATTCTTTTTCCCTTTTTCAGAGGTTTTAAGCTAAATCCTCAGACTGTGTGAGGCACAGGAATTTGTGTGTGAAACAGAAGCATCAACTCTGAGCGAGTGAGTAATGTATAATCTGCAGAAGAGCACGTTCTAGTGGCGTGTTCAGAGCACAGCAGTGCAGGCTCAGCAGGAGCAGACTGCCTCTCAGTCTGTTGTCTGTCGCTGCTTCACCCTAGCAGCCGGCCTTTTCTCACACACCAACACACACCAACACACACACACAAATATGTCTCTGAGAGCAGGCTGTCTTTTCACAGCAACAACAAACACTCTCCTTGCGACATGCCGCTACATGGGAGACGCCACAAATAGCCGCCTGGTTTTGAAGAAAACATGTTTTGATGTGGAGAAGTTGTCACGGCAGTGGTGTGGATTCTGTGAGGTTTCGTTATAAGAATAACCGGAGCAGACTTTAGCTATAAACTGTGTATTTATTTTGATTCAAGCATGACAAATCCAAATGTCCCACTTCTCATCACTTTTATTTGTTTGCTCTCTGAAAGAATTGAGTTTATTAGATGTAAAAACATTGCAGGAGGCTCACATTTCACCTCTTTAAAGAGTCATTTAGGATCCATTACAACGTCATCAAACCTCATTGACCTCAGCCAAGAGAGGCAGGGTGGGTCTTCAATAGCCGCTCTTAACAATGGCTAACAATAGGACCAAATGGCCCGCCTGTCTGCATCCACAACAACAGACCACCAGCATTCAGCAGCCATCACAGTCAGGACGCGCCGGGTGTCCTGGACGATTTGGGCGACATGACTCGCTATTTTGAGCTCCACATTTTTTGCCACTGTATATTTTGTAGTCAATCATGGTGGATGCCATAGCATTTGCTGTCACTGCTTTGTTTTTCCTTTGTGTTGTCTGTCTATTTTGCGTTTGAAACGATTGCTATTTCGGTCTGTTTTGTCATTTTTTACCACACATGTTCACTTTAGAACACTTTTACTACTATCACTGCTCTGCCAGGGTGCACATGTCCTGGTAAATGAAAAGGTGTGTTAATATAACCAGTAATATAGAAAAAAATGTATACTATTTGTCCAAAAAAACGTTCGTTTATGTCTTTTTCCTTAGCGGCATCTAACCGATATTAAGCAATTAGAGGTTAAAGGAGGTTTTTAGTGTGTTTCTCAGTATTTTCTGACTTCCCGACCTCGTCTGTCTCATTCAGGCCCACATCCATTGAGTCTTTCAGAACAGCCAACAAATGTACAATCTCATCTTTAAGGGGGCACTTTGTAGTTTTGGAGAAGAGATTCAAACTCAGAATTTTAATATTTACATTATTAATGAGGTAATAATACAAACTCAGAAATATTTATTTTTCTATAAGTGAATAAACAAGCTGTTCTCAGAGGAAAATCAGGTCCCAGAACACTGTTTGAAACTAGAAAGGTGGCAGGTGGCTCTCATCAGACACCTTGCATGTGTGTCTGTTTCATAGGTTTTTGAAAATAATCATGTAGCTTTACTTTTCATGATAATCCTGTTACCATTTATCATTTTTCCGCGTAGACTGCCACACTGGGAGACACAAAGCCTCTTCTTTCCTAATTTCCTCCCGGTGCAGCAGCTCAGGCCTCAGCCAATCTGTAGGACTGCCGGACCCGAGGGACCCACCAGCCACCAGCTGACTGACCAAGCGGCTTGCTCAAAGGCACAATTAGAGGGTCTTTGTTTCACCCGGAGTGGCCCTTTGTGCCGTGATGTCGCCTGGTGCAGCAGGGGAACGTCATCAGTCACTGGCTGAATGGTCCGAGCGAGAGGACAGATCACACACACACACACACAGGTTGGTGGTTTGTGTCCGTATCAGAGCGAGGCATCTGACGGCACCCTGTGGTGCTTCAATAGGCAGCCTCTCCCTGCTCCTCTTCAGTGTGAGAGGGTGCTAATGTCATGTGGATGACGGCTCATCGATTGACTCTTGGCTGTCGCTTTCTGGCTGAGCACATCCAGAATTTCCACTCAAACCTTAAGCTCTGAAAGCTAATTATGCACCTAACTGTGACTTTAAAGGAGCACTATGTAGTTTTGGGGAAGAAATTTTAATCAGAAGAGAAAGATCTTCATTGGCTAATTTATTTTTATGCCTAAACAAACTCTCTTTGTTTTCATGCCTGAATAAACTGAACAAACAAACTGACCTTAAAGGACAACACAATTTCATACTGTTTTACTTTGTTTATATGTGGCGGACCCTGCCACCTTTCTAGCTTCAAACAGTGTTCTGGGGACCTTATTTTCCAAGTCTTAGGTCCTGTTCCCAGATGAGGAACAAAGTGCTTTTTAGAGAGATTCAAGCCACAATCTGTTTAAAATACCACCGTCAACTTCCAATCCTGAGGAAATAAGATGTAACCTACGGCAACACTGTTAACAAGCAAACACCTCATAATCACACACCGATTGATCCCATTTCGTGTCGTAGCCGAGCACCATGTTGTGGTTTCAGTGTACCAGTTTCAGAAATACAAGATTGCGGCTTTTACAATCCATCAGAGAAAACCTGAGGGAGCTACTTGTGAGAGCAAGACATCAGACATGGATTGTAACGGGGAGACAGATAACAATATCTTTGTTTTAAAGGCTCGAGGTCCGTAATTGAAGAAGGAAACCTCTTGTTGGAACACTGTCACCCGCTGCTCGCTGTGTTTACGCAGTGTTTCGCGTGATTGAAGATATCTTTTTAGTGTCGGGAATTATTTGCTTGGCTTTTGAAACAAGGACTGGACAGAATGTTAAAGGGGCACTTCGTAGTTTTGGAGAAGAAATTCAAACTCAGAATTGTAATATTTACAATAGTAATGAAACTCCAAGATATTTTTTTTTTTCCATAACTGAATAAACAAGCTGTTCTCAGAGGAAAATAAGGTCCCCAGAACACTGTTTGAAGCTAGAAAGGTGGCAGGGTCCGCCACATATAAACAAAGTGAAACAGTATATATATGTTGTCCTTTAAGGTCAGTTTGTTTATTCAGTTTATTCAGTCATGAAAACAGAGAGTTTATTTAGTCAAACAATCTTTCACTTCGGATTAAACTCTCTTACTCAAAACTACATAGTTCCCCTTTAAAGCTTTAATAAATGTGTTTTTATTTGTAATAATTGTGGTAAAAGCCGGTTATAATTCGATATGTCGACGGGGGAAAGGAAGTTTAAAAGATTCTTTGGGCTATCTCAAATTATACTCCTAAGGAAGAGATATGAGCGAGTCCAGAAATACTGATGGTCAAATATATTCCAGACTGTCAGATTTACTGTGATTTCTCCAGCCATGTACATCAGACGTTACAGATGTCAGATCAGAGGAGTCATGATAACTCTGAGCTCAGACCCCCTACCAAGCCCACCCTTCTCCCTCTTAAAAATGTAGTTTTTTTTTTTTACACAGAGCCAGGTCTGGATTATGACATGGTTGACATCATTTGATTTCCCCTCCCAGGAGCTCTGAAAGTGCTCCATTAGAGTTATTGCTGGTGGGGCGGCGTGCCAGCGCGAGCAGCCTGTCCCTGTTACCCACAGACTCACCTGCTGAGTGTAATCTGTCCTGTTAAGATTAAGCCAAGTTTAAATTTACACATACTTTGGAGTCTTTGCACCTCCTCAAACAGCACTCTCTACTGAGAGTTGCACAGGAACACGGGTTAAGCAGTGAGGATTTTTTACACTCTGAGTCTGCACACTCCTGCTGTGCAGTTTTCTAACATCTAAAAGTTTATTTTTTCGCGTTCGACATGTTCAAAAAGTTCCTGCGTCTCCAACATGCATCGTTGCTAACTCAACACAGTCATCCACTTGTTGGAGAAGTGAGTGTTGGTATTCAAAATCTGTTCAGAGATAGGAGAGACACCACAGGCCCCTAAACACAGGTCTCTAATCTTATAATTTGCTGGTGTCTGTATTATGGCTACACACAAAACAGCATTCTCGATGAAGACACGCGAAACTGACAACGTGCCATAAACCAGAAGACAAGGATTACAGTCTCCAGAAAGGGTCATCAAAGCGAATCGAGCCCTTTGCCAAGGCGTGGATTCAAAAAACCAGAGCCGAGAATAGAACGGCGCAGTAAATCAACGGGAATCCTTTTATTTTCCTCCTGGTTCTGGTCTTCATATCTTACTGGGGCATGTTGTTTTTCTCAAGATGGAGGCGCAGACTTGCAAGGAAGGAAGAGGAGAGGGAGGAGTGTGTGTGGAGGGTTTGGAAGGAGATGGAGGGGGTGGAGGGGGGGTTGATTGGGGAAAGAAGAAAAAAAAGAGGTGGAGGGCAGGCGGGCGAGCAGGACAGTGACATTCACGCGTTACGACGTGGCGACACTGACAAGGTGTCCTCCCCGCCGCTCGGCCAAGCTGTTATCACAGTCGGCCCCCGTTTCCAGGTCGCAACCCTCAGCGGCACCGGCATTATTGGGTCGCGGCTTGGTGCCACAACCCAACCCCGGTGTGGGCCGGCGATGCCATTGTCCGACAGTGAAGCGTGGCTTTGAGATACTGAACACACACACACGGAGTCGCACACACAGGCCCACTGATCCGCCCTGGCAACCTCCCTAGCAACCATCTGTCCTGCTTTGCCATGCTCGGGCTTGGGCACAGCTAGCAATGGGCATGCCTTGACACGTCTGAGTTAATGGGACAAAACGGAGGCGCACAAGAGGACAAAGGACTCACAAATGAAAGAGTGTAGCCGACAGAGAGACGCAGCAAAGACGGCACAGAGGAGGAAGAAGAAGAGAGGAAAGAGTGGAAGTACTTCGAAGTGACCTGAGGAAACTTTAATAAAAGATGAGTTGCAAGAGATCTTGGCTCAGGAGTCCAAAGTAAGATTATTGTTGGTCTTTGTCCTTTTAAAACAAAGTTGTCGAATGTAATCCTGGATAATGTTAAGTCTGTACAACGTACATCAGATGATACACAAGTTATGCAGTCTTAAAAACACATGAACTCGATTTAAATGGCAAAATAGGATTACAGTGTATGAGCTGTTACATATTTTGTACCAAATCTTTACCAATGCAACTAGGGTTGGGTACCGAACACTGTACTATTACGGTACAACTCACGTACCAATTCACATTAAATCAATTGGTGCCAAATTTTGGTACGTGAGAGCGTTTTCCAGTACCGTCACAGAGAGAGAAACAGAGTGAGACGTCACCCCACTGGCTGCCATTTTTAATTTCTTACCCACATGCTGTTTCGTTTACTAACACCCTATGTTTTTAGTATGTCCGAAACCTCGGTATGAAACCAACAATATGTACAGTACACTCAGTATGCACTCCCAAATCAATTTTACATAACAAGCGCTTAGCCTGCTAGCTCAATGCTAACACATCATGAGAATTAACACGTTCAATTGTACATGTGAAGGATGTTAATTTAAAGGCTCACATTTGTGCTGTGTTCGGGTGTCAGGGGCTCTATTTATTTAGGCCGTTTTGCATAAAAAAGTATTTTATTTACCGGATTTATATGCAGTATAGCACGATGCTACTGAAATCAAACTTAGAAAGACTGACTGACATGTGATCTGCGTTGTTCCCAGAAATACGACTCATCATGTATCGTCTCTAGAAGTGAATGATTTAAGTGGTTAAAACTGAAATTACATTTTTTGTTATTACAGAGAGAGTAAAGCACTGAAAAATGGTACCATTGGGTACTGGTACCGAATTCCAGGAACCGGTATCAGAGCCAGTATTGGTTCAAATGTGACCAAACCCTCAATACAATATAAAAATCATTCACTTAAAGAAATGATGGCAGGGTTTGTTTCTGCTTGGTCATTCTTCCGTCTTGGCTTGCTCTGTATTCAGCTCCTTACCCCGCCAACGTAATCACTCATTTTACCTAATCAGTTATCTTGTCATTATATTACCATTACAACCAACAACAAACTGGTGACATGAGAATACGACAAGTGCTGACAAAGACCTCATGTCCGCATGTGGAAGGCTTTCTCAAGAAGTATAAAGGAATTATCTTTTGAATGTGCTCGTAGGACACTGAGCAGTGTTTGGCTGCACCCTTTCAGCTGTCAAGATATCGAACCTCCGGTTGCGCCAATTTGGTAGTTGAACTTACTCGTCGATTGTGATTACAACTCGGGGCAGTTTAGAACGTTGACGCCCTCGAGGTCAACATGTGATTGGTAAGGAGTCGGAAGAGTGACGGTTTGCTTCCTGACGCTATAGACGCGAGGGTGGCGGGGGGCGGGTAAGAGTGGGTCAGGGCGGGGCCGGGGCGGGGCAGGGCCGGGTGCGATGCGATATCACAAGCAGATACATCTTCCCCTGTCGAAGGCGTTGGCTTGTGTTGCCTTATCAGCGCCGCGCCACAGGCCTCTGAAACAGTGATCCTTCTCTTTTCCCCAAAAAGTCTTCTTTAACATGCAAACACACTGCCTTTGTCACGCCGCACACACAAATCAATTCCCCGCCCCCTCTAGCACCCAAACACCCCTGGCCTATCCAAGAAGCAGAGGGGAGCCTCAGACAACCCATGATGGAGCCTCTTTTGATTTCAACTGAATTTTCGTAGCATTCGTTCTGTTCTGTTGATCAGATCTGGCAACAAACAAGCGTGAAAGACGTATTTTAAAGAAAGGAAAAGAAAATGAAGTGTTTTTGAAGAACAAATCTGAGTAAGATCGAGGAGATTAGCAGAAATATGGTTGCGCATTTCTATCGCAATACACTTTGATTCAGAGGTGGTGTGCGCTTGTCAATCCGCTTTATTTTTGAACACAGAAAACATCCGTTTAACCTGAGAGCTGCATTGACCTTTTCCCCCCTTTTTTACACTGTATGAACAAGCTATGTCGAGATGAGACAAGAGTAAAGAGAGCAGCGCTCCCCTGGGCTGTACAGGCTGTGAGATCTCATCATTCCTAAGTTTGATCCCGTCTTTTATTTACTTCCTCTGAGACCTCGGCTTCTGGCGACGAGGGCGGTTTAAAAAGGGGGAAGCAGCGATCGACTCGAGGATATGATGAATGTAGCAGATGAAAATGAGGGGGAATTTAGTGCCATGCCAACTCTCTACCTCCCCCCCTCCACCCCTCCTCTTCCTTCTCTCTTTCTTTCACCATCTTGCATTTTCAAAGAGCTGAGAGGCCATAGCGAAAGTGAATGAACCATGACCACAGGCAGATGCTCCCCACATCTCTCTCTCTCATCGTGCCTTCCCCACTTTACACCCTCCATTTCCCACAACTAACTTAACACTGCTGTTCCAGCGAGGCTCATGGTATATTCACTTTTTTTTTTTTTTGTAAGTTATTGTAGCTGATTATAATTTAAAGTGGACTCGAGACTTGTGAGGTAAAAAAAAAATCTGTTCCTACTCTCTCAGTATTTAACTGGTAGTTTGGTATCGTGATTAAACCAGAACATACATTATACTTCTGTCTGCTTTATATTTCAACCATTTACATGTTTAAAGACATTTCTGTTGTTTTCTATAGTGCAAGTTTGAAGTTTTTGTTAGAGTGCAATCTTGAGTTAATGCCATTTGTTAATTTCTCCCAATTCCCTCTGGGCACTTGAAGGCCAAATGAGCACAGATGGGACATTTTCAGTGCTTTGGAACAGTTCATTTGACTGATTTGGATTCAAAATTATTGTTTCACACTCTACATAGCACACTTTGTCTCCCGCGCTGAAAGTCACTGAAAAACGTATTGAATCAAGAAACGCATCTGCAACTTTTTAACTAATAGGTATCGCGAAAATTTGGCGGATGACATCAAACTAACAGAAATAAAACAGTTTCAGTTCATGTAAAAAGCTTCTGTCTTTATAATGAAGCACTATAAATACAATGTTATTTGTAAAAGTTGACCTACAATACTTTAATTACTTTTTATTCATTTGAGCTAATAATTTATTTGTAAAACTACAGAGTTTAAAAGGGCACTATGTAGTTTTGCGGAAGAAATTCAAACTCAGAATTTTAATATTGACAATATTAATGAGGTTTCCATAACTGAATAAACAAGCTGTTCTCAGAGGAAAATAAGGTGCCAGAACACTGTTTGAAGCTAGAAAGGTGGCAGGGTCCGCCATGTATAAACAAAGTGAAACAGTATAAATTGTGTTGTCCTTTAAGGTCAGTTTGTTTATTCAGTTTATTCAGTCATGAAAACAAAGAGAGTTTGTTTATTTAGTTTGTTTAGGCAAAAAATGAAAACAATACATAGTTTCAGTATTAATTCAATACATAACTAAATAGATTTTATTTTTGTCCTTCTGTAGCACATTACTCACTGTAATGTACAGTCAGAATTTGCGTTGTAAATAAATTATATCAGGTTAAAAATGTTGAATTTTATTTTTTTATTATTTAAAAAGTATTATAGAGTGTAGCGTTTAAGTGTACACTAAACGTCATACATTTACCAACCACGTTACACCTTAACATTAGGCTGTTTTGCCATGCATCATATAAAATAGATGATTTTTATTCACCATAAGAGACCCATGTCTCCCAACGCTTTTTGTTCTCTTTTCACACCGATAATGAGAAACACATTTTACTGCGCCTGTATTGTCAAATGCAGCACGTACAGTTTGAGGTAGAGGTGGCAACATTGTGCAAAAAAAAATATGAGCTTTATACTCAATGTTTGAAGTTTATGTAGTGGAGATATATTGCTGGTGTATTATCTGAAAATGGGTTCTGTTTGAACTCTGAGGGATTTCTTTTTAATCCGCTTTTTCACAAAAAATCTAAAATTATAGCTTCATATTAAGCCCAACCTGCAATTTTAACCACTGACCTTTACATATTCTGCAAATATTATATGAATAGTACAAGATTCCCTGAAAAAAAGGTCTATTCAGTGCATTTGTGTGTGTGTGTGTGTGTGTGTTGACCATGACCACGTTTCTGAAAGCAGGAATCAGGCCAATCACTGGCAAGCGACGGGGCACTGAAGCGACCCAAAATCCACTCTCCTGACTCTCAATAGGTTTTCACTGCAGAGCCAACAACAGCGCCTCATCACCCCTGCTTTGCCAAAAACAATGTTTGTGTGTTGTCTGAAGAATTTCTTTTTCCAAGACGCTGTTTGGAGTGAGGAGCACTGCCTGAGCTGATAAAAATGTTAGCATTTGGGGGAACCAAGGACTCAAATTTACCCGTTATCCTTGAAACAAAAGTAGAACATTTTTGTTGTGTGGAGTACATTTTTGCAGTCGTTTAATCTCTAATGTTCTTTTATTTTTTTCAGATTTGTGTTGTTTGGGTTCAGGAGGGTTTATGTTGCAGCATGTGACAGTGAAATGTTGTGCGTCTGGTGTGAAATAAAACATTTGGCAGTTTCTTTTACTGACAGTACTTCGGTGCCAGAATGGATTCTGTGGGAAAATGTTCACATAATATCCCAAATAAAACACTCATGAACTAAACACCATCAAGCTGCTTATCAAAATCAGTTAAAATTGCTATAATAGAGCCGAGCCAATCACCTGGTAAAAGGTCAATCTATCATATGTGTGTATATCATGTCATTCTAATTTGTTAAGTCAGCGACGCCTTTGGTTGTGTGTCGTATTATCATTGTTATTATGTAATTGTGAGTTGCGTGTAAGTGGTGTCAGTTTGTATTGTCAGAGGATAATCAGTGTTAACAATAGCTACAGCTCCAATGCTAAACATTAAAGGTGCACTATGTAATTTAATTGTTTATTGTTTATACCTAAACAAACTTAATAAACAAAGTCTTTGTTTTCATGACTGAATAAACAAACTGACCTTAAAAAGGACATCACAATTTCATACTGTTTTACTTTGTTTATGTGTGGCGGACCCTGCCACCTTTCTAGCTTCAAACAGTGTTCGGACCTTATTTTCCTCTGAGAACAGCTTGTTTATTCAGTTATGGACAAAATAAATATTTCTGAGTTTGTATTATTACCTCATTAATATTGTAAATAATAACTGAGTTTGAATTTATTTTACAAAACTACATACTGCCTCTTTAATTAGAGCTACATTTAAGGAGAGACAAAGATTTAATAATCGTTTGATAAACTGAGTGATTGGGTGGATAAAATGCATTTTATATTTATATTTACGGTGGGAAAAATACAAAAAAGAAGCATTACAGTTCAGAGCAAATTGCTGTAAAACCCAAAACAGTTTTCTCAATGGAATCTCATACAACATGTGAATATGAGCGTATGTAAGACGAACAGGGTTTTTGTGCCACATGGTCGAGTAAAAATGGAACCATGACAGCTGAGATCAGAAGGAAGCTAACCTACATTACATTATACTCTACATCCAGATACAAGAAGTTTGAAATGAAAAAGACTCACGATGCATTACACTTTTTTTTTCCATTCAAATGCAGCGCAGCCTTAATAGACACGAGTTTGAAAGCACTCCATCTGATACGCTTCTCTAATTCACTATCACACACATGCACACACAGCAGTGTGAAGGACATGATATGGTATAATCCCCCCTTAGAAAAAAAAAGTGGTCAGAAATACGTCCTCAGCCAAATAATTCTGTAAATTGAAACTACTCTATTGCCGTGTATCAGCGTTGATGTGTATGGCATGTTATTGCTCGAGACAACTTCTCTGTTTGGAGATGGAGAGGAGGCTCCATCCTCTCCCCTCAGTAAAGGATATCCTGATAAAAAGGTAGAGAAGATGAAGGGGGGAGCAGTAGACGCGAGGTGATACGGCGCACAGAGAAATTTCATTTCCTGCCTTGTACGGAGAAAATAGTATCAGCTGGGAAAACCTGGCGGAGAGATGGGAGATTTACCCTCCGAACATTGATAACCATTTGTTCATTTCCTGACAACAACAGGGGAAAAAAAAAATGCACGAGTCTCCTCTGAAATGGAGTAGGTTGAGTTCCCTCTCTTTCTCGTTTTTTGTTCTGCGGCGGACGGGAGTCTATTTCATCGCCAACATGCAGCAGTGGTCCTAATCACAGAATCAGTTATTATTGGAGCGAGCGTTTGCTGCATCGGCTGCATAGCTGAGAGACGAAAAAGAAGGGGTCTGCGGTCAAATTCTCCCACTTTTGTGTCGCTTAGCTTCTCTCCGCCAGGTCGGATTTGCATTTTAATGGAAGGCTTTTATAGACTTCTCGGTGGCGTTCGTGGCACCACAAGTGGCATCATTAAGTGAACTAAGCCGGATTAGAGGCGATGCTGAGGTCAGATACCCATACGCCATAACAGAACCCAAGCTTTTCTCCTCCAGGATTAGGCAGAGACCGAGAGACGGCGGCAGGGGGGGGGGGCAGAAAGATGAGGGGTTTTGGAGGGGAGGAGGTTTTTTTTGAGAGGAAGAGAGGAGCAAAGGAAAGAGAGGGAGCGGGAGAAAGACATAAAGGGAAAGAGGAGAGACAGGCCGCAGCAAGGTGATGAATTGCTTGTAAAGTGGCTCCTCTTAAGCTCAAGGGCCTCTCAGCTCCCTTTTTTGGCTCCAGTTTCAGGTTCCCACAAAGTGATATAAAGCACAAACCCTGGGGAGAACTGTGTTTGCAAACAATTCTGGGCTCGCAGAGAGGTGATCGGACCATTCACGTAACGGCAGGTGAGCTGTCGGTCACAGTAAAGTGTAATTTTTTGCAATTTTATCGTGCTGCAACATACAGTATACCCTCCTGCTAATCTACAAATACATCAGCACATGATGTTGTGTGGCACCAAAATAAAAGTTGTCTGGTTGTTCACTGGGACTTAAATCCATTTTAGATATGACCTAAAGTAATTTTTAAATATGTTCCTTATTGAAATACCCAAAATTACTTTTCTACTACTAAAACTCAAAAGTTGAATGGTATCTACTTCTGGTAAAAGTCCTGTCTTACAAGTTAAGCTTAAGATAACACCTGAAATCAAAAATAAATCCTGTTGACAGCTGTACGGCTCCCCATTAGCCACTGCGCTAACGTGACGTTATCTAACACTAGAAATTGGAAGGAGCTGCTGTTTAGCTGCTGCAGCACTAAATATCCAGAGATCCCAATTAAGGTGTTTAAAATTTTAAAGGGCATAAAACTAACTGAGGGATTCTGCTAGCATTAGCAGTTGGTAATTGCTTGACTGCTATCTAGCTACAACGCGCAGATCTAACACTGTTTTTTGACTAAATGGTTCAATCGTGTCTACATCTGGTAAAAAATATCAAACAGCTCTGTCACAGCATGTCTCTCTTGTTTTGTCTTACAATTGAAAAGCTCAAGATATCAGATGAAATCAAAATAAATCCTGTTGACAGATCTCTGGCTCCCCATTAGCCACTGCGCTAACGTGACGTTAGCTAATGTTATAATCTCACAGACTGATAGAATTTATAATATCTTAAACTGAGAAGCCTGCTAACAGCTTATATCCGGCCCTTGATTTTATGGGGACAATTGGTGGCAGATGTTGTAATGACAGGCAATTTGTATCTTTTATGGGAAGTCACTGTAGCAGTGGTGCGCTCTGACACAAGACCTGCACTAGCACGACACGACTTTTTCCTATTTGCATCATAAACAATGTTATCTACAGATCTACAATCTACAGATTATGTCCAAGATTTTATGTGTGTGTGACATTAAAACAAGCCTACTTCTATTTTCACCGTCCTTGAGAGCAGAAAACACACAATCATCCTACAAACTTTTAGTTTAGCATGACTGAAAGTCCCTCAACTGTTCTGCTGTCTTGTTTTCCAATTAACCTTTCCGGGGTCCAACCTTTGCATGGAAAGACATGGATCAATGCCCGCAATGATAAACATCTGCAGAGCACCTATAACTGACTGGAAAAGTGGCTTTGTAAATGCTGTGTAAATATTAACTAATGGCTGTTTGCCACAGGTCTGATGTGTGCCAGGTGCTCATGTGAAGGGGAAGTTGGTGAACCGTTTGAAAACCGACGTGAGCGTCAAGGTGGCAGGTTACACTGACGCTGAACCGCTGGAAATAGAAAGTAGTCA
Organism: Pagrus major; assembly: GCF_040436345.1. Taxonomy (NCBI): domain Eukaryota; kingdom Metazoa; phylum Chordata; class Actinopteri; order Spariformes; family Sparidae; genus Pagrus; species Pagrus major. The sequence continues at coordinate 10,557,125 of NC_133238.1, forward strand.
ACACATCCAAGTTTATGTCCACACGGTGTCACCTCATATTGTTACTGAGACGCCACACCAGTGGGAAGACTGAAACAGAGGCCATAATCTGAGAAAACACACAGTGAAAACAGCAGCTGCTGCAATGCAAGAGCGACAAATTCAGCAGACTGAACGGGAGGTTTGGTTTAATTAGACCTAAAGTTGAAGACGTATTCGTCTGACAAGCTCAGAGTGATGAGCTTTGAAAGTTGAGATTGAAAGTTGTGTGCATGGAGAGGTTGTGTAGATATACAAGGGAACAAGACGTTGAGGTGTGGAGATACTTTTGCTAATTAAAACCTCTTTCTTAAGTCCAAAACAGCTGGATTACTTTCAGTCCGAGTGTAACTTCAATCTGCTGACAAATAACATGATTTTACACTTTCAAATTGCATGTAGTACAGTAAGTAGATAAGATACACCAATTCTTCCTATTCAGTTCTGTGGAAAACTGATGTTAGCATGATAGCATCCATAAAAAATGTCAGGCGATATAAACCTTCCCAAACGGCGACCGTCACCTGACTATAAATCTGCTCTCCACAGAAGTTAATGGGAAGGACTTTTAATTCATTCATTCTACATGCAAAATCATGGTTTTACCTACCATTTTAAGACTTCACCTTCACCTTTTTGGGCACCAAGCCAAATGAATGTTAAACTCAAAGCACTCAGTAGAGCGTATACCTCCGCCAAGGCCCCTGGATCTGTCCCTTTATCCGAATCCGCACCAAACATTATTGGGGTCTATTCTGGGACAAGACCCATCCTCCATCCAAGTTTTGTGGAAATCGGTTCAGTAGTTTTTGTGTAAGTCGGCTCACAAACCAACAAACCAAAGGACATGAGAGAAAACATAACCTCCTTGGCGGAGGTAATTATAAAGCTTTTTGTGTGTTGTTTGTTTATTATCTGCGCTGGCTTGAACACAGATATAATAATGGTCCAAAATGATGTGTCATCAGAGTCAAGAAATACCAAAAGATTTGTCACCTAAACCATCACCACTCAGAGAAAAACCTCAGCATCGAAGAAATGGTATCAACGTCTAAAAGTAACATGTGATGTGCTTTTGTCATAGATTGAAAAAAATACACCAGCGCACAAAATAACTAGCTGTCAAATCTGTAGGTACAAAAGTGTTTCAGTGTGTATATGATCCGAACACAGCGTGCAGTGCAGAGATGAGCGGCCCGTCACTCAGCAGGCATCAGGCCGTGGAGGTCACACCCCGACAGTTGCGGGAAGAAGAGATTATGCCTGTGTGTGTGTTTGTGTGTGTGTTTTTTTAAAAAAAAAGCAGATTATGCATTGTGATATCAAACTGGGTTAACGTAGCGGACTGTGTTTGCATACAGGGGTGCCACGGCCTCGCGGGTTTTAGCTTTAATCCCCACACACACTGAATCCTCACCGGCTGATTTGGCACTTTTTCAGAGTATTAGGCCACCAGGCGAGGAAGCTTTGTTTACCCGACAGACAAGTCATCATGTTTAATAAAATCCCCGCTAGCCTCCATTTTCCTCTCCCTTTTTTTGCCTATGCCACTCGTGTTGGAATTATTCCGCCGCTTTGGTTTTACTTCAGTGACATTGAACCCAAAACAGATGTTATCCCTGACGCAGTATTAAGACAAACATAAAAAGACACATGTAAGACACACTCTCAAAGACAGGAGCAAAGATTCATGTTATCAACAGTTTTGGTTATGTCATGACAGATTTCAGTATTTTTATTTTCTCTGTGACCTTCTCATTGGTCAGGCCGAGTTGAAAGAAAAAGGTGATGTCACTTGCTTCTGAACCAATCAGGATTAATTAATGCATTTCAATTTACTTTAAATACTTTAATTAAAACCATGTTTTTGCACTTACAAGCCTGAAAATAGTTCAAACTCTGTTATTCACAGTTGTAATGCTTTAGGGATGAACATAAGTACGAAGCCCATTTCTTAGCAGCGGTAAACAATAAAAAAAAAAATGTAGTTTGTGGGGAAATTAACTAAAAGGATTAAATAATAGATTAGAATCAATAGGAACAACACCACTTCACAGTTGCTTTGATTAATGGCCTCTCCCGGAGTGATAAATTAAAGTTGAAAACTTTCTGTACACATTATTAACCCCCCATTCTCTAACTCATTTAAAAAGCTGCAGGCTTATTTCCCATTATGTTGATAATATGGGTACGGTTTGCCAAAACTCTTTGTGCTAATTGTGTGTTGGTTCAAAAAGCCATTTTCTGTTAGAGTGCACAAATCCATTACGGCCTCCTCCTTAGCCCGGATAATGGGGATTGAATTAATGCAGGGGCTAAAACATGTGGCCCGGGACTCCTGAAGATATGATTGATCATCTTATTGCTGGGTATTCAACCGGTTTGGTTGTGTTAATCGATACAATTACCTCCTCCGGATTAAACAGCGGTCTGTTAACGAAGCCAGACCCATAGAAAGCCGTGAGGTTAACATGCGCTGCATTCAAACCGCTAAGTTTGAGTTAAAATCACATCCATTGTGAGACTTCTTTTGGGTATTCGTCAGTAGTGACATGTCTGAACTATGTTGAATGGACTGGAGTGAGGTGAATCAGAGCCCTAAAACCTTTTCTTGGTAATTCTGAGGTAATTGGTTTCCTGAATCCAAAGTCCGCTTCTGCAGCTGCTAACTGCATCTCAAGGTTCATCTGCTCATCAGTGGATGGACTTTGCTCAGGTGTCAACAAGTTGCTCAGAAGGAAAACAAAAAAGCTTGTTGGTCCACTTGAATTTAAGATTTGTAACCAGATCTTTCATGTTTGTATTTTTCCCAAATCACATGCATTTGCTGTCCAAATTCAAAAAATAAATGTATCTGCATGCAGTAATTCAAAAGCCAAGCAGAAGTGCATTAAGCAGATCACCCCAACAGGTACAATGAAGACTTGTTTACTCACTGAGCATTTTTGATTATAACCTGACAGTGTATTGTGAGGATGTGGCCCACTTCATGTTTGTGTCTTCGCTGCCAACTTAGTCACAGCTGAATGATGTGCAACAAATGATCGGAAGGAATGGAGCCAAAAAACAAAACAACAGACAAACAAATCATTACACCACACACTGAATTTGAATAACGACGACACATTGCGTGCTTCCTTTTTGGAAAAGAGCGTTAATAGAAAATCATGAAGCAAAGAGAGCTAACAAAGTGTTGGAATGGAGCTATTGGCATGTGGGAGAATGTGTATCGGGGTTAGACAGCAGGGCAGGTCAGAGCAGGAGGGGTGAGAGGTGTCAGCTAATCTGCTGCGGGATGATATAGATAAACAGCCATGCCTCCCAGAGAGCGGATGTTGTACCCAGATGGACACGGAGCAGTTGGTGGCAGCAGGAGAGGAAGAGACGGAGATCAGGTAGACGGAGAGGGAGGCAGAAGGGGAGGGAACACTGCAAAAAATGTCCCGTAATCTTGTCTTTTTTTTAAAAAACAGAACATTTCAGGTCTGTTTACAGTGCTGTTTTAATTTTTTTATGATTACAGAATGATCAAGGAAATGGTACTGAATCAAGACATTTTTCAGAATAAATTAATTTGCATTGGGGAGGTTCCTAACGACTAATTACAGTCAAAACTGAGCACAGTTTAATTTCTAAGGTTAAAAATTGTCCCCCACGTAGCGTCTTAACCATTAATTGGCCGTTTACATACATAAGCAACGGATGCTCGTTTTTATGAAGCAACATTTGACATTTCAGCGCAAATTGTGTCAATATTAAATTTGAATGTGAACGTTAAAGGTGCAATATGTAAGAATTGGGCACCTGTCAGATTCCTACTCAAAACAAATAGGAGGCAGTATATCACCAGACTGCTGCTAACAGTAGCTGCCTTAGCTAGTTAGCTCAATTAGCTGGGCAGCTAGCGGTTTGAACTGGGAGTTTGAAGCCTAAGGAAGAATTAGTATTGACACCACTAGCACAGGAGCTTTGGACCAGGATGGGCGAGGGCTAACTTTATAATGTCAAAGCTGCCATTTATTCACATTCTGTTCTTAATTTTATTTAATGTTTTCGACTCAAATATTTACATATTGCCACTTTAATAAAATGAGTTTAGTGGACTAGTATTTCTAGTCACCCCTGCTGTTATGACTACAGTTCCCAGCGACTACAGTTCCCAGCAACCCTTTCACTTTTTTGCCATGAACAGGATCTTTGCTCTTCTTCGTCTGTATATTTACAGAAGCAAAAACATGTTGAAAATTTCCATCAACTCGCTCCAGAAACTCAGGAAGCCTCATTCACTCTTAAAGACTTGAACATTTCACCCGCAATCCCTGCTGGCAGACGCGGCGTGTCCTGACAATATTCCCAGTCCCTTGTGGTTCACATACGACGATTATAGTAATGATTTATCGACACTGGAATGATACAAAAGCAGAACATTTCACATAGGTGAGACTCGAGACTTGGACACTTTTTGCAGCGAGCAGCCATGCGGTAGGAAGAGGAGGAAGAGAGCTCGGCGGGAAAGCAGAGACATCAGATCGGCTGTCCTGGACTCCTCGGATGTGTCACCTCACACTAATAACCTACATCTGATCTGAATCTCTCGCCTGTTTTGTCCTTTTTTCTCCCTCTACATCTTCGCTTCACCTCTTTTCATTCCTCCCCCCCTCTCTTCTTTCCATCCCCCTCTCCTCTCTGTCCCTTCTCCTTCTCATTAGACCTTATCTGAGCGTCCATATTCACTGTTGGTTTTTATCTGTCTAATTATGTTGCTACTCACCTATGAAGGGAGTAAGGGAGCCCTGTGGCATGCTGGGAAGACGATTCTTCTCTGCCGCTCTCTCGTGTGCTGCCCTCTTGACTTTTACACACACACCGCCTCTCTTGTCTCTCCCACACACACACACATATACAGACAAGCAGAATTTCCCAACCCTCTTTTCAATTCAGTCACCTTTTCGGCATCATCGGGGCCCTTTGAGCAGGGCCCCCCGGCCCCGGAGTCCCCCGAACAGCCAGGCTCAGTGATAAAACTCCCCAGACACTCCTCCATTATGAAGCAATGATAGGAGCCGCTGCCTGGAGTGATGCACAAAACACACACGCTCATACACATGCGGACGTGCACATACACACTCGTAAAAGAAATGCCGCAAGCACATAAAGGAATTTACACACACTCCTCCCCTGCTTCCTTATCAAGCTTCTTCAGTAACCACTGTATGGGCTGCATGTGCTCTGCTTAAACATAATCCTGCATGAATCCAGCTGTCACTGATAGATATTTTATAATACTGACTGCCCATGCTGCATCAGAGAAGGTATGAAGGTTTCACTGAAAACTTTTCTGTTTGGTTTTCAGTCCCCAACCTCAGCAGTGTCATCTAAACTGGGAACGATTCACAACTAGAACAACAGATGAGTTCAATAAACCGCTGCTAATGAGCTGGTGGGATGGCAGCAGTATGAAGTGAATACAGAATCATAGTGTATAATATATATATACATATATGTTGGTTAAACCACCTAAACAGTGTATAAAAAATCTCTAAAATTAGCCCTTTCTTAACCAGCTACAACATTTAAATGCTGCTTGCATGGTAATGTATCAGCGAACTAATCCAATAGCATAATAAATAATTCTGAAGAGGAAGGATTCTGCTGCAACGACTACTTTTATTTTTTTGATACTTCACATTTAGCTGATTCTGCAATTACTTTTGAGATTTTCCAAGCGATTTGTTATTTTCACATCGTGTTAATGCTACTTTTATTTACTCTGAAGGACATTAATTCTGTACTCCCCACTGAATAGGCTTAAGCATAGAGTATAATGTCAATGGTAAAACAATACACATGCACAAAACAAGCACAAGCTGTCAAAATGATGGTGTTTATTCAGCTTAAAGGGGCATTGTGTAGATTTGGAGAAGAAATTCAAAGTCATAATTTTAATATTTACAATATTAATGAGGTAATAATACAAACTCAGAAAGATTTATTTTTTTTCCATAAGTGAATAAACAAGCTGTTCTCAGAGGAAAATAAGGTCTCCAGAACACTGTTTGAAGGTAGAAAGCTGGCAGGGTCCGCCACATATAAACAAAGTAAAACAGTGTGAAACTGTGTATCAGTTTATTCATACGTGAAAACAAAGAAAGTTTGTTTATTTAGTTTGTTTAGACATTAAAAAAAATCAGTCAATGAAGATCTTTCTCTTCTGATTAAAATGTCTTCCCCAAAACTACATAGTGCTCCTTTAATGTTATGCAAATATAATGGCGTATTTATATAAAAAAAATCACATGGGTCCTATTTTGTGCAATATACGTTGCATAAAATGTGCATTTTGGTTTTGAATTTTAAAAAACAAGGACTTTTATGTACTTAAGCGAGCTAAAGATTAGCCCCCCATGAAGTAAAGGTTAAAAGATAAAACTTGCTTAAGGTCTCTGTAGCAGTCCTCACAGTGGGGCGTTGCAGGCTGCAGGAGTGGAGCCTGTCAGGGTCAAACTGCAGCAAACACTGCTGACTGCAGCCACGGCGGGGGGGGGGGATCATCTGGAAGCGTGTGTGTGAGGACCTACAAGGGCGATAACCCCGACACTGATGGCCCTTCCCTATCTGCTCACTTGATCCCAGCACACACACATGCAAAAACACACACACACACACACACAACACGGTGCATACAATATGTGATTTTAATGAACCTAATCTCCAGGATCACCAGGTCTCTGAGCCGGGAAATTAACGAGAGCAGGTTAAACACACACAGAGTAGGTTCAGCGAAACCCCTTTTCAAATGATGTGTGTGTGTGTATGTGTGTGTATAAGGGTGAAATTGGTTTTCCTCGGGATTAAAGGATTAAAAAGGCTGTTAGTTCCTCAAAGTACTCCAAATACCCCCCTCAGTATTCATTACAGCAGATACAAAAGGCAGAAAGGAGCTCATAATGGCCCCAACCTTCTAATCATTTCAAGCAGGGACGCTCCTGATCTCACACACCACCACCAACACACACACACACACACACACACACCACTCTTTTATTATCATTATCCACACTATTAGCATCAGATAAGAACTGTCTGGAAATCACAACAGGGGGAATTTTAATGTATGAAAGAGAGAAAGAGTAATGTTTTTAATATTTGTACATATTTCGTGCACCACTCGCCGCTTCGACAGGCGACTGCAGCCTTTTCTTAATGGTTCCCTGATGCCTACAGGTCTGACTGTGAGGTCTGCCAGCCATAAATAATATTGAAAAGGATAATAAATCAATATCTGTGTGCCATCACAGCCAGAGTGCCCCCTTCACACACACCCCGTGGAAAAACTGTCCCTTCGAGCAAAGAGGAGGGGGGGGATTAATTGAAAGTGATTGAGAGCATTTCTCACCGTGCCCTTTTTTCACCCAGCGGGTAGCCACTTGTTCGCTGACAGCAATAGAGGGATTGGTTTACATTGTCTGTAGTGTGTGTGTGTGTGTGAGAGAGAGAGAGAGAGTGTGTGTAAAAGTGTGTGCGCACATAAAAGGCCTAACAAGGCTGAAATTGATGCCGTTTTGGGTGGAGAGTCATTTTTGATGGTTGCTGACATTCAGCTCCAGAAAATATTGCATTGGATGTGGAAAAGGTCAAAGCCAAGGACGAGCAACTGGGAGCCGAAAGAGAAAGGACAAGAGAGAGAAAAGAAAAAGAGAAAATTAAACACATGGGAGGTTGACAATCAAACTGATTTGATAAAACTTAAAGGAGAACTATGTAGGTCTTGGAGAAGAAATTCAAACTCAGAATTTTAATGAAGTAATAATACAAACTCAGATATGTTTATTTTAAAATAAGGTCATATGTGGTGGGCCCTGCCACCTTTCTAGCTTCAAACAAAGTAAAACTGGGTTCCTGTGGATGTGTTCCTGCTCCAACACACCTGATTCAAATGAATGGGTCGTTATCAGGCTTCAGCAGAGCTCGATGACAAGCTGATCATCTTTCCTCTAAATCATGGAGGTCAGAGAGCCTCAGAAAATGCTCTGATGTGTCGTTCTGGGGCGTGGACAAAAAATAAGTTCAATAGACTGTTTTCACTGCCTGACATATTGATGCCTTTTTTCCATTCAGGTGAGCTACTTCCTGGGCTCTGGTGTCGTGCATGCTCACTCACTGACATGAAGAACTGTGACTCTCAATAGAATAAAGCCATCGCTAACATTATAAGTCACACCTGTGCTTTTCCTGCTTTGACAAGTCAAAATGTCTGCCGTGTTTCCAAAAAGACGTCTTTGCATCGTTACCCTGTTACAGTACAATGTCATTCATAATATGTGACCATCTCAAACTGACGTTAATTTGTTTTATTATCATTACGTTCTTAATTTATGAATAGCAAGTGCATCTTGAAGTGCGTTAGAGGAAAACATCTCTATGGCTTCAGCTGACTGATGCTAAAATCCCAGACTCAAAACAGTATCGTCTGCGTAAAGATTTATTTTGCATTCAGACGCATTTAAACTATTTTATATATTCTTGGGATGTTTTCAGAATACATCAATATGAATCATACTTTTATAAACTGATTGTATTTGTACAGTCTGTAAAATATGTATAAGCAAAGTATCTTTAGCTTTCAAATAAATATTGTGGCGTAAAAATACAATATTGGGACTGGAGATATAATGCAAACTTCCTTAAAAAACTACAACTACTTTGTTTAGTTACACCAGTGTTTTTTCTCTCCATATATTTTCAAAATTAAGAGTTGAATCCAGTTTAGAATAACTCCAGTTGTACAAGATGGCTTCAACCATATTTGGTAATAGAAGCGAATGGAAACTTGTTACTGGGTAAAGATTTTAAATGCCCCTCGCAGGTTATCACTAAACACTGGTGGCACCACATTCCACAACTCAATGGTTTTACTGTCCAGTGAGTGAAAACCCTCCAGTCATTAGTTTGTGTTTTCAGAGGCACTACTCGCGCATAAAACACCCCATCAGCTACTGCAGGAGACAGGAAACTATTACATGCACATCATTTTTCTTTACTGTTGGCACACTGTAGTAATCACAGCCTCCCCTCACCCGTCCTCCCTCCTTCCTCCCTCCCTCCTGAATCACATCTGCCTCCTCCTGTATCTTCTTCCTCCTGTACAGGCACCGAGGAACAACTCTTGACAAAATAAATGCTGCAACCACAGCGCCTCGGCTCGTATTTCTTTACCCAGCTCTTCTTTATTTCCCATCATCATTTCAGCGGGAGACAAATGTTTGTCACATCTATTGTCTGGCTGCACAACAGCTGCTTGGGATTTTGGTTATCTCGGATTTTTTTCCTACTGTTGCACTTATTTTTACATTGCTCTGGATAAGAGTGTCAGCTAAATGCATAAACTGCATTTGTATATGTCAGCAGTTCTCTAAGTCAAGTCTGCAGGCCTGTTTTATTGCTTTTTTTTTTGCAGATTGGAGTTTTACTTCTATAAACAGTGGTGGAGGAAAAATGCTTATGGGCCGAATTCAAGTATGAAAAATTAAACTGAGGAGCCATCATATAATTTGAGTGCATGCTTCCACTTCCAGTTACTTAAAAAAGGAGCACTCCACCAATTGGGGGTCGAAAGAAAGATGTTTCTTTCTTGTTTCTGTTGAGTTATGGGGAATGTAGGAGCCACTGTTTTTGGAGGTTGACTGTACACCACTTTGTGTGATCCTTCTGGCAGTTTAGCTACATGTTGCAATAGCTTACTGGCAATTCAAATTGTTACCAAATAGGTATCAACTAACTGCTAACTGGCTGGTCATTCAACACAATGTTGCTCAGCTTCTTGAAATGGTTCACTGGGTTGGGGAGGGGTACGGGGAGACAGGGCTGCTGACGAATCTGTTGTTGAGTCTGGTAGGAGGGGCAGGGACGACTGATTGAGTATAATTAGCTTGCTAAACGCTTACCTGCCCTGATTAAATGTAGGTTAGAAAGGAGTGAAATGTAACTGTGAAATGTAGCTTATTTCACTGTGGATATCGAGCTAACAGGTTCATTTCAACCACTCACAGACTACTACTACTACTCCTTTTCTTCTTTCCTTTTAGGGAGCATGACCGCGGAGCTCCTCTTGGGGCTCACTCCCAAATTATTTTATCCTCATTCAAGTTAGCCGGGCGCTAAACCGGCCACAGCCGGCTCGGTCAGCGGACATCTCTAGTTCTCACGCTCTATGGGCCGCACGCCGCTTCATGCGTTGCTGAGCAGCTTTCATAGGAATTAATGGGCAAACATGTAAACTGTGATTGTGCTTAATTGTTCAAATATTAATTGAAGATATTAATAAATACAATGATGGTTCTTAACAATGAAGACAACTCCCATGACCCCACACAACTTCACACTTCACTGTTTTGATTGAGGGACCTCGTGCGGCAGTTTAACTACTGAAACTACCTTTTTAAATTGTTATTTTACCGTAGCAACTCCACAGTAACTGAACTCCCTTTGGCCAGCCCCATCTTCTTTATCTTTCATCCTGACCGCTGTGGAAACGCATTTGTAAGTCATCCACCACCAAACACTTCACCTTTGTGTTGTGTTTCGGACAGGTTAAGGTCTCGGGGGTATTCCTGGAAGCTGGATTGTCAGCTCACCTGTACCTCTTTACAAGACAAGATAAACTCTTTCGGTTCAGCCCTTTGAGGTTTAACTCAACCAATGAGTTTATTGTGACTGCCAAAGAGACAATCTTAGAGCGTGAAAGAGAAGTGTAAAATCCTTTCTAACACATTTAGCTTCAGCAGGTCCCTCATTGCTTTAGTCGCCTGCTGCTACAGTTTAGAGCGTTAAACCTTGAATATCTGGGAAGAGAGTGAGAGCAACTTATTCCAGTGTTGTCCTTTGAAAAGGTAGCAATCCTTTATTTCACCCCATGGATTTTAAAAGGATTAAGTCAGGATTAGAATCACTGTTTATCTCAGAAATGCTGTTCTTCTGAATCTAATGCTTAATGGGTTGGAGACAATCCTAAGGATGCAGATAAAAGTGAAGTTACAGTGCCTATGCAGGAATAACGCTGGCGTTAACAGTCAGCTGTGGCCTTCTACGCCCTGCTTCTTTCAACAAGCTGCTGCCTCTGTCAGCAACAGGTTTGTTCATGCTAACAAGCTACATGCTAATAATAGGAAACATGAGAGAAGGAGGGATTTTAATTGTTTGATTGTGCAGAAACGCAGACTCACCTAACTTAAAGCAGATATTTAAGGAATATGAGCATGATGAGTGAGATGTTTAAGATTACGTTGAGCTCCTTTCTTCAGCAGACTGCCAATTCACTCTCCAAAGACCTGCCAATCATCTATTTTTTGACTTATTTCTTTATCATATTTCTCCTAAACCCAATCTTTTTCTCACCTCACTCCTTTTCCCTTCGCTCTACCTTTTCTTCTGCCAAACTGGGCTTCATTAAAACGCTAATGACTCCCATTAATGGACTCACAGATCGATCCCGTTGGCATTCAATTGAGCCTCGGCTAATAAGGTGAGATTAGTGTTAGTTTTATTCACTGGACCTCTGTGTATGTTTGCAAGTGTGTCCTGCCATTACTCTGATCTTTATTGATTTTCTGTTTGGCCAGCAGAAGCCCAGGTGGACATTCCCCGTGGATTTCTGTCTCTCAAACAGACTTTAAGGAGTCTAGGCAGCAGCTATGAAAATAACTTGAATTACATGAAAACCTTTACTTTTAAGTGTACCAGTGACAGAAAAACAGTTTCATTGCTTTTTTTACTCCATCATCCACTTCATCTATGTTTTGCATTATCCCCACCAGTCTTGTGTGGTTTTGAAGTGTCAGGGTAGCCCGGACCTCCATGGCTGAAGCATCCCAGAGGTTATACGGATGTCGACACAGCAAATCACAGTTTGATGGCATTCCCATATGCTCCCGACTGACCAGGATGGTCCATTCCAGAGAACACGAGCTTGGCGCGACGGTGTTCTCCAATAATTCTTTGGAACGGGTTTGGCACAAAAACCTTTTTTTCTTGAACCGACTGATGCCGGAATGAAGCATTAAATTATATCGAGATCCTTTCAGGCCAAAAAATAAGTGTTGTGCCATTTCTGTCAGTGGGAATACACTATAGAAATGTGTATGTTCCCAGGTTTAGTGCATGAGAACTTAAGCACTGAATTTCTGATTATAGGTCTGCACAAGCCACCAAAAATGTATACGAACTATAACATGCCCTTACACCCCCAGGGGCTCTGCTTAATTGGTGTTTGCTGCGGTTTGAATGTGCAACCGCTTTAAAATCTTCCCATTATACATTTCTCTCTTTACTGTGTGAACTATATGCAATTCACACTGTAAATTAATGGTTGCACTTAGTTTAAAGGCACATTGTGAAAAGTAATTTCAAGGCAGATGTACACTAAAATATCTTACAGTAAATATGAATTTATAAACTCAAATGACCATGTGGTGAGACGTAAAGAAGATAACATTGAATAGTTATTGTCACACCTACTTTAATTGGGTTTAGAACTGCAACTTACTATTATTTAAATTATAGATTAATCTGCATATTCTTTAATCATATAGGATCAGAAAAATGTGAGAAATGCTCATTACAATTTCCCAGAGCCCAAAGTTACGTCTTCAAATGACTTATTTTGTCCAACCAACGGCCTAAAACCGAAGGACTCTTCATTTGCTATCATAAATGAAAAAGAAAAGCAGCAAATCATAAATTTTAAGAAGCTGTAACCAGCAAATGTTTGACATTTTTGCAGAACAAATGACTGATACGATTAATCGATTGTCAAAAATAATTTCCTTGCGATGAATCAACCAATCTTTGGGTTTTAATGTGGCTTATTAGATTGTGCTTTTTATAAAATACCATTGTACGACTGAGTTTCCTTGGTTTGAGCAGAGGTACCTACTTTCTTTGTTTGATGTTATCTGTGCGTCTCTTACAGACGGGCCTCTGAGGCTTCCCCTCTGAGGGCTGCCGATGATATTGTTCTCTGCGGTTTGCATCTGCTGCTTTGATAATCCAGTGATTTCGCCGTCAGAGGGGGATTCTGGGAGCGCAAACACGCAACAACACACAAACTCCTGGACTGTGACGGCAGCCATTGTTCCTCACAAACAATGTCTTCACTTTGATGTCTGTGATGCTTGGCCGGCTGAGGGAAGTTTTTTCAATCTGTGCTTTAGCACCCAATTCCCTCTCAGCTCCCCCCCCTCTTCTCCCCACTTCTTTCAGTCTTTCCTGCTGAGAAACCAATAAACTACAAGAATGTGATAAACGACTTTTATCTCCACATGTACAGTATATTATCTTTAATATTATATTCAATGGATTTGTGGGCTTTCTCCAATAATAAAAGGACTGAATATTTTATTATAAAAGGTACGACACACATGCAGCACCAAGTTCAAACTCTTATTGTTAATGTGAAAAGTTTGATGCAAGTTAAGGTGAACGACTGCTTATTTTCAAATCCATAAAAACTGACTTATTTTATTGCAATAAGAGTCCAGAGAGCTGGTATAAATAAATCACATACTTTTAATGCATTAATGTCATCGATTCATTTGCAAAAGCTTGTTAAAAGGTCTCTTTTTTTCCAGATCTGATTTTAAAGAGTTTAACGAAACAATACGATACAATATTAAAGGGGCACTGTGTAGTTTTGGAGAAGAAATTCAAACTCAGAATTTTAATATCTACAATATTAATAAGGTAATATACAAACTCAGAAATATGTATTTTTTCCATAACTGAATAAACAAGCTGATCTCAGAGGAAAATACATTTTTTTATGCATAAAAAGTCAATTAAGATTTTTTCTTTTTCTTCTTTATGGTGCACCTTTGAAGGCTTTTTGCAGGAAAGGCTACAATAAAACAACAAAACAGCTAGCCAGTGCAAAAAATGAAGATTATCTGAGTGAATTCAAGAGGTCAAACACTTGTGTGCTGCTGCTCTGTTGCCCTCGTATCACTGTATGACATGGCATGTTGTGTCTCACATGGACACTGTGTCAGTTTTTGTTTCACTAAAATGCCATTAAAAGCCCCTTCAAAGGGTTAAGCCTTAAAAAAAGAGGGGGGGGGGGGGGGGTTGTCATTGTCTTGTTGCAGGGGGCAACATGCTGGTTTGAGTCTTGATTGACAGGTTCAATCCTCCAATGTGCTTTGGCACAAAAGATGACAAGCAGAAAGGAAATTGGCTTTTGTCCCTGCCTCTGAGCTACTTAACCTGGGCCTGATTTCTCATTTATTAAAACTGAAACTGTCATGAAACACACACTGTGTTTGTGTGTGACTGACACAAACACGCATACTTACAACAAATACTGCAAAAGGGTTCATTGCTTTATATTGTCCTGTATGCTTTTTATTTAGTTTCTGTTTTTATTTTTTAGTCGCTTTTAAAGTAGAATATAATTCATTCATTTGCAGCATTAATTGAAACTGAATTTAAAAAGATCATTTAAAACAGACTCACTCATGGAAGATTAATACTTTTGTAAACTGATTTATTATTGTTGAGTTAAAGGGGCACTGCGTAGTTTTGGAGAAGGAATTCAAACTCATAATTTTAATATTTACAATATTAAAGAGGTAATAATGTAAACTCAGAAATATGTATAGTTTCATTAACTGAATAAACAAGCTGTTCTCAGAGGAAAATAAGGTCCCAGAACACTGTTTGAAGCTAGAAAGGTGGCAGGGTCCGCCACATATAAACAAAGTAAAACAGTATGAAATTGTGTTGTCCTTTAAGGTCAGTTTGTTTATTCAGTTTATTCTTGTCATGAAAACAAAGAGAGTTTGTTTATTTAGTTTGTTTAGGCATAAAAAAAATATCAGTCAATGAAGATCTACATAGTGCACCTTTAACTTTTATCTTGACTTCATTGTACTCTTTTAAATCTTATTTACAGTCTTTTTACATTGTTTTTACATACAGATTTTTTTTACATTATTTAATTTTCTGTCTCTATTTAGTTTAGTTTATTTATATGGCATCTTTTTGACAGCAAGGCAAATCAAAGTGCTTTACGTAACACATTGTTATTTTATTCTCTTAAGCTTGTTTTTGTAAATAGTAATATTGGTGTCCACAGAGAGAAATTCCAGACTTTTTGGGGGGGTTGTGACTATAAAAAAAAAAAAAAAGAAAGTCAAATTGACACAAAAATACATGAATTAAGCTCCCATATAAATAAAAATGTCACAAACTACAAGCTTGGAAATCAAATCCAGCCAGCCGGCCAGAGGTGGAGGCCTGCAGCTCTCGACTGTGTGGCCTGGAGAGACTCTAAGCCAGGAGTTTTGTGCCCCCTTCTGGCATAAAACTGACCAGCTGATACAGTTGTGGTGGACAGGAATGAGACGAGCCTGTAATACAGTGGTGATAGCTGTTATCCAAGGGCCAACAACCACCAATGCACGCAAATTATAAGACAATTGTTTTTGTGCAGTTTACTTACGATTGTTAGGATTTCATTCAACAACCTCAAATATACAGTATATTCAATACTATTAAATATCTCTTTAACACAAACCTTTGCCAAACTATTACCTGTACCACACAAAGAAATGGGTTCATTTTGCACAGTCAGGTAAAAGTGACACCAAAAAAAGGAAAACATTAGGTGTAGCAAAATAATCAGAACCAAATCTGTACTCTACACCTCCAACTACACCTCCATCTTCCTCATCCACTCCTTCCCTCTCCATAACTTGTCATATTCCTCATTAATTTCCGTGACAGATGCCGACTTTGACTCTCTACCTCTCTGTGCCTCACTCTCCATCTCTCCCACCATATTTCTCCCATTTACTCCTCTCATCTTCTCACCTTATCTCTTAGTCTTTCTCTCTGACATCCCATCTCTCATCTTTACTTCATCCTTCCTCTCCTTCTCCAGTTTTATTCGTTTGTCATTCCTTTCATTTCCTCTCCGTGTATCCTCCCTCCCCGTCTTGACCCCGTATCTCGTCACACTCCCCATTAATTTCCATAAAAAGATGCTGAGTTTGCAGTCGTTCAGCGTTGGCGCTGAGGGGGTGGGGTGAGGCGGCACGGGACTGTAGGGTCCATGGGAATTGTCACCGTTAACATGAGTTTTTAACTGGTTGCAGTGAGGAGTTATTGTGACTGATGGCTTCCTATTAAAGGAACAGTATCATCGTGATGGGAGAAGACCAACAGAGGGAGGTTGGGAGGGAGAGAAAGGTAATGAGGGCCATGACAAGAGAGAGGGGGGATATAAAAAGTAAGACAGAGAAAGGAGGAGCGAGGAGAGAACATATTAAATACAGATTAACAAGAGAATGAAGAAATAAAATATGAGAGACAAGAAATTAGGCAAGGAAACAAAAAGAAGATAGGAGAAAGGTGCACGAGAGAGAATTTAGATGTTGATTTTGACCAAACAGGTGACAAAAGAAAAGAGAAAATTAGCTAAAAGGTTGTTGTCCCTGTCAGAAAACAGATGAAGAAACAGGGGAAAAGAAACAGAAAGGTCTCTGAGGTGTAACACAACAGATCATATATGACCCGACGAAGCTTTAGTAAGATCTGGAGAGAAGAAGGAAGTGAAGAGAGGACAGGAAACAGCTAAACTTATTCTCAAGCCTGGAGACAACAGCTATGAAGAACTTTAATTTTGTGATACAAAGATCCTTTGCTCATTAATGCACAGACTGAGGAGTCACTCATGCAGTACTGTTATATACAGTATGTACTGATGGGCGATACTGAGATTATGTGAATTTGTCTCCCATCAGACATGATGTTAGATTAGATCAAAACTATAGTAGTCGTTTTGGCATTGACAACCTCAGATCTCAATTCCACATACATTCTGTCCAGATCATTCAGTTTCTGGAGCAGCATGGTCCTGCAGCATTGGTTCATTTGTGGCAGCCTTAAAGGTAGAAATGGTGTCTCTATAGAAAGATAATTTATTGTTGAGTCTCATTCCCAGGTCATTAAATACAGACACCTTCAGTCCATATTCAGCCTGAAGTTCTAACTCAACGTGTAGGTAGACTATCTTAGTTGGGTGATGTGTGATTAGCTGAGTAGTTTAATATAATGTTGCTTTAGAAAAAATGAGCATCTATTAATAATGTGAAGAACGCCGGTTAATTGTTACGTCTACGATTTTACACAATGTTTTTTCCAGACAATGTTTTTCCCTCATAGATTCAGTTGTGCTCAATTTTACTTGTATAGTCGACATTTAAACTTCCATTAAACGTCATTCCACCTGATGTGTAAACATCCGTTTAAAGGTGCACTATGTAGATTTCCACAGAGAAGAAGAAGTAGAAGAGAAAGTTTTTTTTTATGTCTAAACAAACTAAATAAACAAACTCTCTTTGTTTTCATGACAAGAATAAACTGAATAAACAAACTGACCTTAAAGGACTACACAGTTTCATACTGTTTTACTTTGTTCATATGTGGCGGACCCTGCCACCTTTCTAGCTTCAAACAGTGTTCTGGAGACCTTATTTTCCTCTGAGAACAGCTTGTTTATCCACTTATGGAAAAAATAAATGTTTCTGAGTTTGTATTATTACCTCATTAATATTGTAAATATTAAAATTCTGTGTTTGAATTTCTTCTCCAGAACTACATAGTACCCCTTTAAAGGATTCATCAAAAACAATCATAAATTATCTTTCTGTTGACCAACTTATCTTCCCAGCTCCAGTTTACAGTGTCTCTTTACAAATGAGCTTCAGCGTTTGTGCATTTTTCACTGAATTCCCACCCCCAGTCGGCTGGCCCGGGTTTTCGCCGTGGCTTTTCTCACGGCCGGGCGGTGGGCCCAGCGACGGACGGGGTCACACTGTTTTTGTTGTCGCCGCGTGCAAGCGGGAGGGTAAACAAATCCAGTTTTAATAAGGGCTTGTAGCTCATAATCCTCGGCCGCCAGCAGGTGAGGGCCAACATATGGGGCGAGACCACGACGAACGGACAGCACGAACACGCGCGCACACACACACACACACACGGAGCAGCTGTCACTTGTTTTCCGAGGCAGGACCGATCCAACGAGAACGCCGTGGGTTCTTGGTGAGCCGCGCCAAGAGAGGAAGGAAGGGAAAGGTGGGAGATGAGAGGAGGGGAGGGAGAGATATATTAATGCAAATGACAGAAGGTGACGGAAGGAAGGTAGAAAATAAGGATGGGAGGAAGGATTTTCTCTTTCCAATTTAAAGGGGCGGTACGTAGTTTTGGAGAAGAAATTCAAACTCAGAATTATCAATGAGGCAACAATACAAACTCTTATCTTATTTTTCTCCATAACTGAATAAACAAGCTGTTCTCAGAGGAAAATAAGGTCCCAGAACACTGTTGGCAGGGTCCGCCACATATAAACAAAGCAAAACAGGTTAAAATGTCTTCCCCAAAACTACATACTGCTCCTTTAAAGACCATCTGTTTCCTGCCACCATTACATTTTCCAACACAAGCAGATATTTTACACTAAGTACTCTTTGGCTTTTATAATTGAACATGAAGTGCAGTAATAGCACTATATTTTCCCCGCGTGGAAGTTTTAGCTCGACTAATTTACCACTTTGCTGTTTTGTAAACATAATACGTTTGACTTGTGGGACTCGTTCATGGTTACTTTGCTCTTGTGTGCTTTACAGCGATAAAACGCTTTCAGCGAGGGGAGGAGGTGAAAAAAATCAATTTCCCCCCTGAGTGATTTGGTTACACACGGCATAAACACAGTGCAGCTCGCTGTAGTCTTGTTTTTAGCTAACAAACGTAGATTTTGTAGCGCTTGTGGCTTGTTCCACACAGTTTGGAAAAGGTTTTCATAAGTCAGAGGGTTGTTTTTCCCACCCCGTGATCTTTCAATAGACGTTTAAGCATGAAAATGAAACCAAAACTGAGGTTTTAATGATTTTATGTCACACTGTGTGTTTGTCCTCTTTCCCGCTCCAGGAGCCACTCAGTCTGGTTTACATCTCTGCTTTCTCTTTTCCTTTTCTCGTCTGTCATCACTCTCTCGTCTTCACCCTTCCCCTTTCGTTCCTGCGTTTCCCCTCTCGATTTTATTCTTAATTTCTTTCCTATTTGGTTAACTCTCTCTCTCTCTCTCTCTCTCTCTCTCTCTCTCTCCCCGTCTGCCTTCTCTTTGTCTGCCTCCTCCTCTCTCCCTCTCCTCCATCGCAACCCATTTCTGCTCCTTATGAAGTGTGAAAAATGATCGTCTGCAGGATGAAGTGGACAGAATTCGCCGGCGTAATGGCCTGACAAAATGAATCGCGGCCTTCCTCGCCATCCATCACCGCTCCGAGGCGACCGCGGTTAAGATCTGTGAAGGTGCTGGCTTATTGATTACTAGTTGTAACTACAAAGTGTCTGATTCAGTGTTTGTGGCGTGGCGGGGTGGAGGGGAAGGTGGTTTGCTGGTGGGTGGAAGGGAATGCAGGCAGCTGTAGCGCTCTCTGAAATCCTCTTTTGATAGATTTTAAATGGTGAAATATTGATTTCTGTCCGGTCCAAGGCCTGGCCGAGCGGGCCGCAGCCATTTGTTCGGAGGTATAATGCCGGACACCCGCTTCTGCTGGCCACCATCAGTCATTCTGACACGGGAAAAATGAGAGAGGAAGGAAGAAAGGGGGGAAAAGAGAAAGAGGAAGAGAGATAAATCAACGGTTCAACCCTTTACCTTCATTGAATTCTGGTGGAATCTCGATGTGTGAAACGTCTTCCACATCCTGGTCAAAAACAAGTTTAAAGCACTGTTTCATGCTTTCTAGTGGTTACAACAACAACAACGCCCACAAAAACACAGAGCACACCCTCCAAACTTTCCTCATTATCTTACATTTGGTGGAAGCACTGGGACTGTGGCTCGGTGTGAGGTGGAGGGTAATGACCTACTAAGAGAGCAGACCATGAAAAGGTGATTATTGCTCTTAATTGCTGTCCACAGAGGCAGCGGAAACGCAGGCAGGTAGCATTAATCTACGTTAAAGACGGTGGAGACAGCGGGCAGAGGGCTTTTTTTTTTCTGCTGATTCATTTAAAGGCTGCGTGTTGCTGCGCTGATAAGCTCGAATTAATAGTATCTTTTAATGCCGAGCTACAAGAGGGAGGTCCGCAATTAACTCATTGTGGCCCGAGCGTCACACGTGTAAACAGATATTCTGATTAGCGCTGCATGAAAGGAGGCAAATCTGAGCAGACGGATACAATGCAGCTTTCCTTTCTGTACTTTAAAGGGGCTCATTAATATTGTAAATATTAAATTGTGAGTTTTAACATAACCTACACTGTATTTTTTATATTTTTTATCAGCGATGGCATTCTTCGCCTCGTACAAACACAAAATATTTGTGAAATCGAAGACGATCACTTCATTCCAATTCTGCAATCCAACCCTAATTTAGACGAAAAACCCTACAGTGCAATGCAATGTTTTGGTCCTGAGAAAAAAAAAAAAACTGAAATTAGGTCGAGAGCAGGTGGTGACCGCCACCCACGCACCCTCCACATGCAACACACACACACACACACGTTGCGGCACAGAGGAAGCTCAGTCCTGGTGGGAGGTCTGAGGTCTGGCCCTCCACATTCCACAGACAAGTGTCTAGCACCTGCTAGGCCTCAGTCAGCCTTTACTGGCCAACAGATTAGGACGGGCGGACACACTCCAAATCCGTTTACTTTACAGTCTGTGTATTTGCGTGTGTGTGTGTGTGTGAGAGAGAGGGAGAGAATCCAAATCTGTGTGCATGAAGAGCTCAAATATTATTTCGATTGGACGAGAAGGAAGCAGAAGAAGAAGAAGAAGAAGGAGTACACTGACATTAAAACAGAATTTAACTCAATAAAAATTTAAAAGACAAATGAATGTGAACACACCGTCTGGTTGAGCTCCATCCATTTTTTTGGGGTGCATAAAACATGCATGTACTGTACACAGAAATGCAACCACACCGTCAGCAGCCCATGTCTGACAGGTGCACATGTCAGTGGTTAGTTCAACCTGGATCAGAGCATTTGGTCTCACTCTGTGGCAGCCAGGCCCCTAGGGTGTGTGTGCATGTGTGTGTCTGCATGTGTGTGTGTTACCCATGGGCCCGACGCTCAGTACCCAGACACTACCCATATTGTTTTCTTCAGTGGAGCTAGAAAAAAGGGGAAGCTGATTTACAGAGCTGTCTGGCACTGGAGCACACGGATGCATGACTGACTCGGCCTAATGGAGTTTTCAGCTTTGGATTTACACTTCTCCCTCTCTGCGAGGAGCCGAGACGCACATAAGCACAAGCTGGCTGCTGCACGTCTCTGTGGCAGCTATGTTAGCGACGTGATCTCGTCCCGCAACTGTTACCAAGAAATGTTTGCTTCGCTGCCAATAGGAGCTCAAACCCTGTCTCCCTCATGCTGTTTTGAGTGTATCAGAGGTTACGGATCCTCGAGATTGTAGCCAAAAGATTTGAGCTCTACAGTCTGGACACTTTTTTTCTTTTTTATCATTTGGTGGTAATAAAAAACCCCAGAGTCTGACTTTTTATCTTTTTTCCACCAGATCCATCTGTGCGAGATTGTCCCCTTATAATTTGTGTTATTGTTTAACAAAATGAACGCTAAAGCTTTCAAAAAGCGATGTTCCCTTCACGATTAGTGAATGAGTGATTGCACTAAACCTGGCTTACACTAATGATCTCATCAAATAAAAACAAAACAGCGTGCATATTCACTGTATGCTCTGAAGTTGAACAAATGCAACTGAGGTTTAAATATATTACAGCACTAATTTTGTACATACATGCCATGAAAACCCAAAAATGTCAGTCTTACTACCACCGTGGACTTAAAAAAACAGGGTTTGTTTTGTCAGATTGTACATAAATTAAATTAAAGGGGCAATATGTAAGAGTTTTAGTTGAAAACATTTAAAAATTAACAAAAAATTATCAAAAGAATGTGAACAAATAGCAGTTTTGACATAAAGGTGTCTACGTACTGTGTTGCAAGAGCTATCTACCGAAGTTAGCATGCTAACCAGCTAGCCCCTGGTCCAAAGCTGCTGTGCTCGGGGTGTGAACACTAACACTCTCCTTGTCCCCAAGTTCCAAGTCTGAACCGCTAGCTGCATGGCTAACTGAGCAAACTAGCTAAGGGAGGCTACAGTTAGCAGCAGTTAGCGGTTACTCTGGTGATATGCTGCCCCCTATTTGTTTTGAGTATAAATCAGACAGGTGGCCAATTCTTACATATTGCACCTTTAGATCCATTACTTGAGTATATTGTGCCTTGAAAGAAAAAACAAATCAGTCAATCCTACATTTGAAAAGATAGAACAGGTGAATTTTTGGCATTTCTGTTTCATAAATGCCACAAACAAATCAAAATTAGTGCAGCAACAACAGCAAGGAGAGCAAAGAGCTTCCTCCAACATAAAAACAAGACTACGGGTTATAAGGTATTTAAAAGAAGAGGTTTCATACTTGTCTCTCCTCCAACATGGCAGCACGTTGCAGGCAGTCGTCGCTCTCCTCTGAATGAACTGTCCTTACACCGTGATCCAAAGAGCCGGTGCCGATAATGCTGGGAATCCGACGTTCACGTGTTAACTGGACCTAAATGGGTTTCGTCTGTGTCGGATTGCTGGACTGCCATCAGGGCAGGACTGTGTAAGTGCGTGCAGCTGCCCCCAAACACTGGCTTCTACAAATTACCCATTTCACAGCCCACAAAGCATTTAGCCTCCAAACTATGAGAACGAATCCATTCCTGGGCTTTTGGAAGGACACCCACTCACATGTGAATGTAATATTTCTATCAGGGGTCCTCGTGCCATGGAGCCACTTCTTCAGCCAGATTCAGGTCTTCAGATTGTTGGCTGCTGTTTGAAACCTTTAATTAATATGTCATTATGAAATCTGTCTGTGTGTACAAATACTGAAAAAGGCACATTTAGATAATTGTTAAAGGTGCAATATGTTCGAATTTTAGTTTAAAACATTCAAAAAGTTTCTAAAATGATCGACAAAATGTGAATAACATTTTGGGAGATATGTCAAAAACATGTATGTATTGTATTGCAGAGATATCTGTTGACACTAGCATGCTAACCAGCTAGCCCCTAGCCGATTTGTACCTGTAAACAACACCAACACTCCCCCCATGCTCTGAGCTCCCAGTCCGGGCAGAATCAGCTAATATGACTGTTAACTGATCTTAATAGCTAACAGAAGCTACAGTTAGCGGCAGTGTTAGCAGTTACTCTGGTGATCTTTATGGAAGTTTGTGGTTGCACTGTCACTGCTCAGGGTCGTCAATTTCTATTTGAAATTCCGGCTAATGTTCGAAGGATTGCGCCGTCTAACTTTGGCAGCGGAGGCACCTCAAATGACCGGAACAGGGTCAGACCATCTGGCAAAATGTATTCACGTTGAGGCAAAAAGCAGGTGGAGCAGGAAAAAAAATCACGGGCAGGGTTGTAAACATAAACTGCAAGAGCTGACCTAAGTCTTGGATATGAAGTCTAGAATCAAGTCCTTAACTTTTGGTTTAAAGTCCTAAAGTCGTCATTATAAACAAACTGACCTTAAAAGGACAACGCAGTTTCATACTGTTTTACTTTGTTTATATGTGGCGGACCCTGCCATCTTTCAGTTATGAAAGAAACAATATATATGAAAGGGCCTTACACAGCTCCTGCACATCCATAGGAAAAAAGTCCCCCAGCTATTCAGCATGCGATGTGAGCGAGTAGACTCAAGGACCAGCTCTCGACTGTGTGAGAACAAACCATCGGCGCCAGCTTAGATCCAGACTTTTCTTCATCATTCCCTCATTTTGGAGTGATTGTCGAGGGACCTCGAAGCCCGAACGCCAAAAAGCTCAGGGTGCAACAGCTCCCATACTGAAAGCTTTGGTCCAACACCAACTGCTGGCACTGGCTAATGAATGCTATATAAACTGGAAAACTGATTTCCTTAATCCACTTACATTTCTTTAGATTCTATGGTGCGGTAAGCCTATTAGGCCATAGAGCTGTGGCGAATCGGGGCAATACATGTTGAAAGTAGCAGCAGTGGGAGACTGAGGAGGGAGGAACAACTGTGGCACGATTGTCTTCTGAGACCCTTTAAGGATACAGTATGTAATGTGCGATCAGGTCATGCGTAATATAAGACGCGAAAAGAAAAGTTGAGGGGGAAAAACTGATTTCTTCATCGCCGATATCCACAGCGGTGAGCTCGGATTTGTCTCCGGGGTTCCTCTTTCCACAACATTTACTTAGACTGAGGGAGACAGAAAGAGACAGAGAAGGATCAAGGTCTCTCCCTATAATTACAAAGATAGCACAGTCGCACTCTCCTCCCCAGCGGAGGCTCCGAGGCGTCACTCCCTATCCCTTCATATTGTATAAAGACTGTTCTATCAGCCCAGGAACGGCATCATTGCTTGTAAATTAATTTGGGGTTCCTGTCAGTCGGGGGCCTTCTTCCTCTCTTATCTAGTGGTGTAATATGGGAAGCTGAGAGGCTGGGGAGATACTGCTGAGAGCGCTGGAGGAGAGGCGGTGAGGGTGGAGGGGGATCGGGGGAGTATTAAAGAGAAGAGGGATAGATAGGAGGGGAAGAGAGAGGCAAACAAGAGAGAGAAGCGAATGGGTCGGGAGCGGATTTCTAGGAAGGGCCCCGACTCAGTGATAAGTGAATACGCTCTGGCATCCTATTTTCCACACACACACACACACACACACGTAGAAAGCCATTTGTCATCCAGGCTGGACTCTAACAGCGAGAGGCCTTCACCTATCAGCACTATTTGTCCCCGTGTCACTGCCCGCGGATAAATCTTCCCCCTTGTTTAAATCCACCCCCTATTACCAAAAAGGTCCAGCCCTCTCATGATACACTCCACACACACACACACCTCTGACCCCTTCAGTTGTTTCTAATTAACCCTTCACCCACTGTATGTAGCCTTCAATTCCCTAATGGCAATAAATAGGCCTGACTAGGATCCCATTAGTGTCCAGAGTCATGATGGAGAATTAGCCGAGGCTGAGCTCGTTCACGTACAATATGAGCATTTTCAGAGAGGGTTCCGTCTCCAGGAAGTAGTTTTATCACTTAATTATTCAAACTATCTATTGGTGAGCCTGTGCTCTTTGTCGCAGACCGTGTTAATATATCAGCGTTGTAGTGACAAGTAGCTTGTGTTGGGCTGAGATCGTTTTGTGCGCAGCCAAACAACGAGGAGTCCAAATGAAGACAGCTGCAAATTGATAGAGTTGTGTTTAACGTCTGGGAGGCTTTTGTTTTGTACCATTTTGAAAATCAAGCCAAACAGTGTCAACTACCGCACAAACTTAGAGTTTCATCAACAATCACAACAGCTCCATTAAAGGTGCACTATGTGATTTTTGGGAGGACGTTTTAGATCTTCATTGAATGATTTTTTTTTACATGTAAACAAACAAACTCTCTTTGTTTTCATGACTGAATAAACAAACTGACCTTAAAGGACAACACAATTTCATACTGTTTTACTTTGTTTATATTTGGCAGACCCTGCCACCTTTCTAATCTACATAGTGCCCCTTTAATTTTAGTGACCAATTAGCAGTGGTGGGAAGTAATTACATTTACTCAAGTACTGTACTCAAGTATGATTTGTTGGTGTTTGTATTTTACTATGTATTTCCTTTTTATGCTTCTTGATACGACACTAACCTTAGGAAAATATTGCATTTTTTACTAAAGCTGCAACGATTAGTTGATTGAAAGTAAATTAATCACCAACTATTTCGACTACTATCGACTAATCGTTTCAGTCATTTTTCAAGTAAAAATGTCAAACATTAGCTTGTTCCAGCTTCTTAAATATAATGATTTGCTACCTTTCTTTGTCATGTATTACGGTAAATGAAGAGTCTTTGGGTTTTGGACTGTTGGTTGGATGAAAGAAGCGATCTGAAGACGTCAAATTGGGCTCTGGGAAACTGTGATGAGCATTTTTCAAAAACATTTTGAAAACATTTATTGATTAATCATAAAAAAAATATTACAGATTAATCGATAATGAAAGTAATCATTAGTTGCAGCCCTATTTTTACTCAGCTACATTTATTGGTTTGTTTTCTGTTTTATCAGTTTACAAAATACGATGAATTCTTGTAGATTACAACACTTAACACTATAAAAAGTAATTAGAACCGGCCCCATAATCGGTAATATTTAAATGCTGCTTACATGTTCAAGGATCAATAACAACATTCAAATAATATCAAGTATGCTGCAAATACTTTTGTGCTTTTACACTAAGTACAACAGGACTTGCACACACTACAGTATTTCAACTATTGATTAAAGGGACACTGTGTCAAACTCAGAATTTTAATATTGACAATATTAATGAGGTAATAATACAAACTTAGAAATATTAATCTTCCCCTTAATTGAATAAACGAGCTGTTCTCAGAGGAAAATAAGGTCCCCAGAACACTGTTTGAAGCTAGAAAGGTGGCAGGGTCCGCCAAATATAAACAAAGTAAAACAGTATGAAATTGTGTTGTCCCTTAAGGTCAGTTTGTTTATTCAGTCATGAAAACAAAGAGAGTTTGTTTATGTAGTGTGTTTCTTTATCTTCTGATTAAAATGTCACAAAACTACGCAGTGCACCTTTAAGTTAAGGGTCTCAATACCTTACAAGTTACAGAATATTTGCCCAAATGTTGAAGCAGGGTGCTCACACAGCAACAGCAGCAGCAGCAGCGTGTAACTGTAATTATGCAGCTTCAAAGTGTGAACGCTCTGTATTCAAAACGGTGTGTGTGATGAGAAAGACCCCTGTAACAAAACCTGCTCTCCACCATAATACACTGCAGAGAAGCTGATTTATTGTAGTGTGTGTAATGACACTATAGGCCATCACTTCATTGTGTTACCCTAAGTGTAAAATCCTTTATTCCAACCAGGAGGCAGTGGTAATTACATTTGTGTGCATGTAAACAATCATTTGTACATTAAACAAAGAATATCTTCTTTCTCATGTAGAGAGGCGAGTCTGCCACGGCCAGAGAGGCACGCTATTATTTCACACGAGGCAACAATGAGCAAAACCAGCCTGGAATTTGTGTATAGCTCATATTCAGATATTTGGCAGACCTCCAACATGGCGGGAAAAAAAAAACAAAACACCAGAGGCTATTTAAGCAAATGAACAATAAGACATGCATCATCTATTGTGGCTCATTTGGCATGGCTGGAACCGAATCCAGAAGAAAAATCGGTTCATGTCCAGAAGCTGGAATGTGGAGGTAGACAGGAGGGATAAATCTTGCTCCATTTATACCAAAATAAAAGCACCCTGTTTCTTTATTTTTACATGAACTTTAAAGTTCATCTTACAGTAAGTTACTGTAGGTAAATATATAAAATACTGATGAAAATACACATGCAAATAACTTAATTTGGTTATGTGTCACATTTGATAATTTGCTTTTGCTGTTATTGTTACAGCTTACAAGTGATATCAAATACAAGGAAATGAAAATGGTGTACAGCAGACAACTACAAAAGTGGAACTGATCTGTTCCCCCCTTTTTTGTGCGTTTGCTCGGCCACCAGGCTGCATTACAGAGACACAAGCCTCTTGATCTCTTGGATTTCTTTGTATCTAGCGCCACCTGGTGGCTTCCAGCAGATATAGACGCGGACATGTCCGTGCATGGAGTTTGCTTTAACACCTCTTACTTACTATTCTGCATGTATCTTTTTTTCAAGTGAATTCTGTGTCATCACTTATGTCCTCTTCAAGTCAAAAATGTGTTTTTCCTCTTGTTCCTACAGTTGAATGTTTGAGCCTTATTGTGTAGAATGATGCAGGTGCAGAGTTTGACACCTGAAGGCTGTTTCACATGAATTGCTCAAAGTGTAAACTGTCTCTGTGCTCATTGAAAATCTGATGTAGAGGCGGGCTAACGAGTATGATTTGCATGATCACAAAAACCTTGGAAGCCAATCTTGGTCCAATATTCAGCATGCACAATGTGGCAGTACTGGCTGTAAAGAGAGCTACCAGTGTGCCATTTCCCACCTCTCTTAAGTCTTTCGAACAGGGTGTCGTCACACCATGATTTGCTGGGAGTCAGTCTCCCCACCTGTGCACAGGTGATCTGAATCCCCTGCAATTAGTCATGAGGAAAATCAGCCCAAACAAAGACAAATAGCAAGTCTCAAACAATTGGACTGCTACAACAAGCATGAAGTGGAAATGTGAAGCCTGCAGGGCACATTCACATACAGAGACTGGACTTTTAAGTGAAGCAGGAGACATCTTGTGTCCAGCAGTTAAACTTGCCTTATATATAAACTGGTATATTATGTAGTTTTTTATGAGGGAGGTGCCATTTTAAGGATTTTAAATGGTAGTTTTTGTTTTTTTCTGCAAAAGACTGTCAGACACACATAGGAGAATTTGTATGTACGCCTTAATACATGTGTGGAGGAGATCTTTGAGATTTAAATACCATTTAATTTTAAAACAGCTAATGTAAGACACTTCTATGTATCAAAAATGTGACATATGCTAAATTATCTACATTTTTACTGTGTGGAATATTCCACTGAAATCAAAAACTGATAATCAGACATAATGAATATCTCTGTTTTTTTGGAGGTTACAGCTTAACATGAACATGTCAGATCAGCGCTTCATTAGATATGCATGCATAGATGTTTGCATTTGTCTAAGAGCGTGTGTGTGTGTGCGCGCGCGTGTGTGCGTGCATTTTCTTTCCAGCTTTCAGTGAGCGATGCAAGACACAGATTAATCTTCCCGCGTGCAACAGAGAATAAATCACATGTGCATAATTAGCAGGGGCGACGTTATAGCTGACAACAAATTTCATCTTAATTACAGGAGGAAAATTTGTTTCATTAATTTAACGGGGTCTGCACGAACACATCTCTACTAAGTTAATCACACCTGTCACTGTTCTCGGGAATTAATGCTCACAACAACTGGGCGGTCACTTCTTCGGGAGATTTTGATTTTAATGATATGCATGCATTAGTTTGCTTTAAAAAAAATAATGTAGTGTTTTGCTTTCTTGGTATATAAAAATAGACACAGTGCTTCAATTATCTGTTTTTTTCCTGAGTTGGACTTTTAGGAGCTACTTTAAGCAGAACCCAGATTAAGTTCTCTTGAAGCTGAACCATATGATCCTGATTCTTGTTGCTCATCTCTCTGACTTAGTTCTCAGAATCAATAATGAAATCCACTTTAAGGCAACATTGTGTAGAAATTGGCATTTTGTGTGATTTGGCGCCCCCCACAGTTTCTGAGTGCAGCAACACTGTCGTTAATACAAATCCCAGGTCTGTAACAGTTTGTCTGATGTAATGTAGGTGCTACAGAACTCATCACATCATAACAATATTATGTGTTGAAACAATGCTGTTAAAACTAATTGTGCATTTTATTATTAACTCTATAAATGCTTTTCCTGTGGATAGGCTGAACCCAAAGATACACACTTTTCTGTTTCTCGAGTGCAGCCGTGTCCTCTACCTGCACGGAAACACCAGTGTGTCCACTGTTACCATGCAATCAGGGCTCTCAGACTTTTTCACAGTTTGATCTCTGTATGTCATATTTATTGTGACAGTACACATACTGGACATACAGTATACAAAGAGGCAAAGAGCTGGTGACGGCTTCCTGTGTGTACGCATGTGAGGAGCATCCGGCTGGTGGGTGAAGAAGGTGGTGTCGGCGGTTGGGACAGAGGGGCAGGAGGGTTTTGATGACAGTCTTCAGACAGTCTTCAGGTCTCCTGCCCTGAGAAAAAGAAAAGGAAGTCATGTATACATTTTTCACATAACTATACAACCTTAGCTATCGTTTTCCTATAAGATAATACACATATGCATGTATGAGGATGACTTACTCAGCCCACTGAATAAAGCCGACCACCACCAGCTGGTCTTGTGGTCATCGATCCTTCTCGTCTGGTCTGGATTTTCTCTGTCGTCATGGAAATCCGGGATGTAGTGCCTCGGTCCTCCTCGTCTTCACTTCTCACGGGCTTCTCAGGTTGATGCACAGCCTGTAAAGATAGATATGTAACGTGTGAGTGATATAAACAATCTTTAAAATACTGGTGACTGAGATTAAGATGTGCATGTGTCATTATGTTTTTACTTACCTTTAAGTTGAACCATCTACACCTTCTAGAGAAACATACATAAAAGCATAACAGAGCGAGATGAATCATTTCTGAACTATTAAATAAATACAGACCTACTGATGTCGATATTTCACTGGCTGTAACGTCAATTTCATACTGTGCGTGCATGTGGGAACAAGATTCGATGGCCACATCTGGCCCATGTATCTGAAACACAGTCTATCAACCAAGCCAGGCCATGCCGACCTCATCAGGCCAGCAAACCAAACCAAAGACCCTCCGGTTGGTGGACGACCTGCTCTAGCCCCTAAACCACAGCCACCCCAAAGCATTAAATGATTGCAGCTCATTGAAGGACTTTTTTTCCGGTCCTGCAGCAAACAGGGCAATCGGTCCTAATCGGAGTTGCTGTCATCATCCTCAAAACGAGACATCCACAATCTCCAGAATGCAAGGGATGGATGGCCAGAAGTTGAAGGAGTGGACTCCCTGTAGCTCTCTTCAGGGCTCTTGTGTGTGGAGGATCCGAGGCCAGAAGTTGAAGGAGCTGAGTCCTCGTAGTCCTCTTCACTGTTCCGCCGCTGCCTCTTCGGACTTACCTGCTCCGTGTCCCCTTCTTCCCTGCTTCTCTTTTCGGAGGAGCCGAGTCCTGAGGTTGAGGGAGCAGACTCTTCCCACTGCGGGACGACCGGGACTATACCTTCTGGAGATGACCCGAAAGAAATGTTCTGAGGAACTTGAAGAGGAGAAATGGGATCAGGAGGATACTCTTCTCTCCATCCCGGCTGGAAAAATCCTTGGAGGAACGGCTGGACATCCTCTTCATCATTGTCTTCAGCAGACTCCTCCTCATCGTCATACATGGTCTCATAACCAGAATCTTCACTGCTGCTTGAGTTCCAGTCTTCATCATCGGAGTCTTCATCATCGGAGTCTTCATCATCGGAGTCTTCACCATCAGCCACGACGTCCGACTCCGATACCCGATCCTCACCCAAAATATCCACAATACCTACCTCAGCCTCACCTACCTCTTCCTCATTAGAGGGGATGTGGTCCGGGACATCTTCCTCGTCGCTGTCAACAATCCTGATGAACTCAGGGAGACGGCCGACGGCAGGGCGCTCGAGGATGTTGTCCACACCACCTGAGGGGGAGAAGTTTAAGCAAAGTTGAATTATTTAACATGAAATCTTTAGGACTAAATACACAACAATTGAAGTAAAAGTTAGAAAAAACACAGTCACACACAATCAAACACACAACAGGCTCTTTCAATAGTAATATTGATGAATATTATATATACCATATATATTGCATGACCCTCTCTACATGATAGACGCACCATTACGCACAGTGGACTGTATCCACACTGATTAAATCATGCGCAATCAACAACAGTGTCTCCATAATAACCACAATAACCTCTGTGCATGATAAAAAGCTCTATTCTCCCTTCAAATAAAGAAAGAGAAAAATCTGCGCATTGTGGGGAAAAAGCATTTCAATGTGAAGAACAAGCTGCGCCATGATTAAACACAACAGTTCAGGCTGAAGACACCGCTCACTTCATCTCCTCCACTCAGTTATTAACGACATTGATCTGTGAAATCTGAAAACAATCTAATAATTTAATGTGATGAACTCTGAAACTTAAAATACTTTTTTTTTTAGCTTTAACAATCACAACAAACACAGGGCGTGCTGGGTTCCACCCGTGCGTCCTGACGTCCGAAGCGCATCGTTCCATAATCTCCATGGCGCACAAGAAACATATGTTTTTAGCATTTTATGATAATTGGCCCGGTCGCCATCTTTTTCTGATCATTTCAAGGCAATATTTTGACAATTAGATGCCCCCAAACCCAAATAACAGCGTGTTTAAACCACTACACTGACTATTAATATATTCCACACATGTCCCGGGAAATTTAAGACGTGTTATCCAACAAAAAAAATATTTTAAACGGAGAAATCGTCGAGTGAAAGTCTGTTTTCACTAATTTTGTGGCCTAATAACATGGTGTGAACTATCCACCTTGACATTCACAAAGTTACACTGATTTGTGGACTAATAAAGACTGTAAGAGTTTTAAAGAGATACATCAGTCGTAAATAAAATGATAAAAGTTGTCTTACCTGCAGGAGGATGTCCAGGCTCAGGGGGGGCTCCTGTCGGCAGGTGTCCCTCCTGGTCCACATCTCTGCTGACCATCGTCAGGCAGCAGGTTCCCCTCAGTAGTTCAGTCAATCAGTAGTTTTGTTTGTTCAATCCGCTTTCAGGTGGAAGAATTAGTTCAGTTGTCCAACAGACTCTCTGTCCAGTAGTTTGGGTTTGCAACAAGTCAACTCGGGTCAAAATCCAAGTGAAAAGAGAGAAATGAGAAAGTTGTGCAGGACTTATATACCTGTCCATCATTCTGTTTCCATGACATTCACTGACGTGCGTGCGTGCGAGGCACAAATAGTGACATTAAATTTAGTTTTTTTCCTCAATTTTTTTTTGCATGTTTTCACATTATTTCATTTCATTTATTTCACATAAGTACTTTCCCCGACAGCCATGTCTTAAAGGAAAGTGCTGGAAAATCACACTGATGACATCCCTTCACTTTCTTTGACCTATTTCCTGCAGATCTAGAAATGACATGGTTAAAATCCACTGTCTCTTTTCACATATAAGAAATTTTCACATTCATCTCAAGATTTCATATGAAGATTTTAGTTGATGTCACTGGTGTGGCCTACTTTATAAGTAGGAAACTGTAAAAAGTAGAATGCAAATGTATTGAATCACATGATTTTGTGAGTTTTACGTGATTGACAACAAAAAGCCATTAAGCTTTTATTTGTGTGTATTTATAGAGTCAGTGAGTTTAAATATTAGACAAGGAAGTCAATTTTCAGACATTTGCCCTTCCAAAAGCGGACATTTATTAGTTATTATGACACTTAGACAATTATGTTTGCTATAAATCAAGTGTGCATCCTGTTTTCAAAATAAAAGGCAATTGTACCACTTTGTCTGCAATTATGATTTTATTTTGAAAGTGACAGCAGGAAGTTAGTAGTCTCGGTCGTCAAGCCTCTCGAGCTGTCAGCCAATCACAGCGCAGGGAGCCTCCTCCATAGCCACGCGGCTACTCTCCTGTTTCATCACAAACTGCTGTCAGCTCGTCTTTTACTTTCGGATTCACACTGAAGTAAGAAACAAATGGACTTTAACTGAACGTTTCAGGGTGGCCATGTCTACTGTCGGCTCGGCTGAATTTTAGCTAGCGCAGATAAAGCACGAAAGCTTCAGCTAACGTTAGCTAAAGTCAGACGTTTGGCGTTAAACCGTTGCTAGGCTAGCGTTAGCTTGTGCGTGTTGTTAGCTGCTGCTGCGGCTTTAAAGACAGCCGCCTTATCAGCTGCTGACTGTAGCAGGTCGCCTTATCTTAGCAGCAGGCTAGCGCGGCTAGTTAACCGCACCTGTCTTGTTTGAACACAGATGCTGATTAAGGCGAGAAGGACATGAAAACGCTCACACATTATGTCTTTAACTCGTAAACAATACACAGCACATGTTAGATAATTGTTTGGGTACTGTTTTCATTATGCTTCTACACTGTACACAGGGCTACTCGCTAGATTGCATTATTTTTGCACAGGTCAAGGTTAGCCTTTTGGATTTGGCCACATTAATCTTCCTTCACAAGCTTAAAGGTGGTCTGATGTATAGATGAAGTGGTTTATATATAGACCAAGTCAGCAGAAGGCTGTAAGAAGCTAATCTGACATGGGTCTTGGCTTTAGGACTGCACCAACTGCTTACTCATAGTAAAATACCTTAACTGTTGTAGTAGATGCACCCACAGTGTTTTAAACTACTTAAGATAAGTACTGTACACCTGTCATTTTTCTTTGTAGGAGGTGTATGATGCTGGTGACGCAGTTGCTGAGGGGTGCAGTGAAGCATGCTGGGAGCAGTGGGGAAGCATTGATCACAGCAGTACGTGGCATCAGCTCATCCTCACGGCAGTTTGCAGCTTTTGGGAGAACTCCCCCTTCATCCTGCACTGACACGGACCACCCTAAAATCCTCATCACTGGTTGGTTTTGAACCGTGTCATCATCTGTGCCATTTTTTTTTTGTTTTTCAGGCAGTTATTCTCTCTCTTTAAATGTTCCTGATTTAATGGATTTTCCCTTCAATGTTTCTTTCTATTTCTTTTTCCTATTTTTCTATCCTTACAGGTGGGCTTGGCCAGCTAGGGGTGGGGCTTGCCAAGTTGTTGAGGTAAGGAGTCCACATAACGTACTCTTTCAATTGCATATTCACGTTCAGTATCAAATTGTTCCAGGCAAAGAGTTGGGGCGCATTGACAGGAAGGGATCAAAGTGCCCGAAGCCCTGAAAAATCAAGTCATGTTCAGGGTTAGTCGATCTGTTTTGTTTTGGATGATTTCACTCTTCAGAAGTGACCATGCTGATGTTTCACCCTCAGGGAACGATTTGGAAAAAACAACGTGATCCTGTCTGACATCAGGAAACCCCCCAACCATGTCTACCATAATGGTGTGTATTTTTGTATAACCTAATCTGTGAAATTTGGGCTAAAACTAGGCTCTTGGAGTCAAAGTGTCCACAGATGAGTGGGTAGAAAGTGTTCATACGTGTCCTCCACAGGTCCATTCATCTTCTCAGACATCCTGGACTTTAAGAACCTGGAGGAGATTGTGGTCAACAACAACATCAGCTGGCTGGTTCACTACTCGGCTGTGCTGTCGGCTGTGGGAGAGAGCAACGTCACGCTGGCCAAGGAGGTCAACATCACGGGTACATGCTCACACACTTCTGTGAAGATAAGATTCTTTAAGGGTGCGTTGCGACAGCATTTAGAGCCAGACACTTATGCACAGCCTCTCTCTCTTTGTAGGTCTCCATAACATATTAGACATAGCAACAAAACATGCTCTGCGTGTGTTTGTCCCCAGCACGATCGGTGCCTTCGGTCCATCCTCACCCAGAGACCCCACGCCTGAGCTGTGTGTGCAGAGACCACGTACCATCTACGGTGTCGCAAAGGTCCACGCAGAGCTGATGGGTGAGGTGAGACGCAATTATTCTCACAGATTCAAAATACATTCCTGCGTTTTTTTCTTGAGTGTCCCTATAAGCCCAGGGTTTTGTGTTTCCTTTTTTTTTTTTCCAGTACTACCACCACAGGTACGGGCTGGATTTCCGCTGCCTCAGGTATCCAGGCATCATCTCAGCTGACTCCCAGCCTGGAGGAGGAACCACAGGTAAGCAGGTCTGAGAGGGAAGATAGTGGACTCCGCAGCCAGCTAGATTATCTTAGCACAAAGACTGGAAACAGGGGGAAACAACTAGCCTTGATAATATCTGCCTACAAGCACTTCTAAAGCTCACCAACACATTAAATGGATGTGATCTAACTTGTTGTTGCGTCACTGGTCTCTCACAGACTATGCTGTCCAGATCTTCCATGCAGCTGTGAAGAGTGGGTGTTTTGAATGCTACCTGCGCAGTGACACACGGCTTCCTATGATGTACATTGGTAATACCATAGTATGTAAAATTGTTTGTTTCTTTTCCTTATCAACATTTAACCTTCCAAGTGATATTCACACTGTACTCGTCCTCTTTATCTTCCCTCTCCTCCTCCTCCTCCTGGCCAGATGACTGTCTCAGGGCCACTCTGGAGATCCTGGAGGCTCCAGCAGAAACACTTCTCAGCCGCACCTACAATATAAACGCCATGAGCTTTACGCCACACAACCTCACCCAGGAGATCCAGAAAGTCCTGCCTGACTTCCAGGTCACCTACAATGTGGATCCTGTCCGACAGGCTATAGGTGAGATTTCTGTGAGATTAAATGGAGGGGTGGTACTTTATAATCATTGAGTACAACAGCAAATATTTTCTGTCTCCTCAGCGGACGGCTGGCCGATGGCATTAGAGGACAGCGCAGCAAGGCAGGACTGGGGCTGGAAGCACGAGTATGACCTCTCAGAGTTGGTGCAGGCCATGCTGACACATATCACTACGGGCAACCAGCTGGCACAAGCCAACTGAGCCGTTTGTAGCATTTTTGCAGCACCTCAAAGCTTTACTTGAAAGTGTGTGACTTGTATGAGCCTTCAGCGTTGCACCTTAAAGGGACAGTTCATCACCAAAAATTTGAAAACTTTTGTTGTAGTGGTAATTGTCTATCTAGATTGTTTCTGTGTGCAGTCCACAGACCTTGTTGTGAGCATTTTCATGTAGGAACTGTTTTTTTTCTACCGAACTGCACCCTATCACCAAGCTGAAGAAAGCATGCATCCACTCATGGAGGAGAGCCTCAAGTTCATGACAGTACGGGATGTAAACATTATTTGCGTCATCCTCAATTGACAGTGATACGTAAGGAAACTCACCAAAACAATCTAGATGAGTCTTTGACATCATTAAAGATTTGATAATGGCCACCAATTTGAGAATGAAACCAAGATATAACCGTTATTATCAGCGCCATAAAACATGCTAGACCAATCAGTATCATATTTTTGATTTGATTTTGCACTCATCTTCCTCCACATCCATCCATCTCGTGTCTCATTTTCCTCTTCTTGTCCATCAATCCAGCAAAATCGCTGTTGTGTGTGGTTGAAGTTACTGAACTCTTCTGAATGTACTTTATGTTTGTATTTATGTGAAGTTGATGACAGCCTGTTGAATATACATCTGTCATCTGTAGCAGCTGAATGCTTTGCCTCAGGGGCCATGCTGAAATCCAGCTGGCTTTGAGTAAAGAGATGCACTCCAACCGGTCACCATAATCACTGTGACCAAAAACACCTCGGGTACTGTTACTATAGAAACTGGTAACACAAGCTAGTGGTAATTTAGGGAAAGTTGACATGCTCATGTGCTTTAACCGTAGCTGCCTGATGCAGTTTTGCATGTGAGAGTCATAGCAAGCAAAAAAAAAGTGTTTGAGTTAAAGAAGAATAGGCTCTGAAAGCTACTTGACATTTGCACTAGATGCTTTTAATATTTTTGTCTTATTTTTTATTGTTGCTTTCTGTTTAGAGGCTGCAGTCTCGGTGCTAAATATTTGTGGATGTTGAATCAATTAATGCAGGAAAATAGCTTAATGACTTACTCTGTGAAAGAGATGTGTAGAACAGGAGTGGGCATTTGAGCTCTGATTGTTTTCTTTGAATATTTATGTTATTTATAATGCAGCTGTCTTCATTCTGTCAGATTTTTTTTAATAAATACGTGTTCAAAACCAGTTTATATGACTTTATCATCATTAACACTCACAAACATGGTGTGTTTGGTTTTGAACAGTTGCATTCACAAACAAGAAAGTCAGTTCCTCCACTTGACTCTATTCACTGATGTCCTGAATTTCCAGACTCCCTCAGTCCTGTTTTTTTTGTTCTTGCTGAGTGCTGCTTTGCCTTTGATGGTGTGGCTGTACGTGAGCCAGTGTGACCTGCCGTTGAAGGATTGTGGAGCCCCCCGGTGGCCAATGCTGCCTGCTGCAGTTTGAGCTGCATGATGTCACTGAGCAGGGAGGCCTCTTGGGTCAGACTCGCCATCATCTGCTCTTCTGTGGCTCTCACGGCTGCATGCACCACTGGTAAAACCCCCTACACAGAGTGGCATACACAGTGCTAGTCAGTTCATTAAAGATGTTCCCAAATGCTCTCACCTGGTTTTCTGTTTTATAGTGAGTCTTACCTCTTTGTCCAGTTCATCCTCAGGGAAATCCACCTCCCCAAGAGTGACCCTTGAACCATCTCTGAGCACCCTCAGCTTCTCCTCCTTCTCAAGCAACATTGAGGTGAGCTCGGCACGACGACGCTGACGCTCCCACTCCTGCACATCAGTGCCCTGCAACAAAAACACAATACACTGATCAGCAGTGAGGTTAAGAGACACATCAGTTCATTGCAGAGTCATTCGATATGCAAGCCCAATCTGCAATTAAATGTCAGGTCAGCCATAATGAATCCTTCTGCTCCATGGTGGCTACTAGCTCCGTCAGTGTCCCTCAGTCGTTCAATGTTACCGTATATGACTTATTACTGAGTATAGGTATAATAATCTCCCGTGGAATATATGTACAAAGTCAACATACGTTTCCAAGGGCCTGAAATTAAAGGTGCAATTTGTAAGAATAGAACAAATAGGGGGCAGCATATCACCAGAGTAATCAGTGTATTTCAGAAGGGCTTCGTTACCTGTGCTAGAGGACATGGCGTGGGTGGCAACTGCACCTCCAAGCGTAGCTGAGCGATGGACGAGTTCGCAGCACCACCCACCACCGCCTGAAAAAGCCTCCTCCGGGTGATGCAGGTGTCTGTGAGCCACTTGGTGAACTCATGTCGATGGACAGAGGCGAGGTCTGGCAAACACTCCGGCAGCTCTTTTCCCAGGAACGACACTAGTTTGGGTACGTCGAGACCTGATGGATAGAAGACAATAAAGTCCGGAAGCCTGAGGTTTATTAAACAGAACCCCAGCAGAATAAGATCAAATTTAAGCTCTGTGGCTTTGAGAAGAGGCTTTGCTCAAAAAAGCTTCTAGACCTAAGTGTAATGGACCTGCATTGATAATACAGCATGAAGAATGTTTTAATAAGACACACAGGGAATGACTCACTGGGAATGACTCACTCAAGTTTGGGTTCCAGGGACAACAACTTTCAACCTACCTACATCATAAATAATCTACCTTTGTGTTGCCTTGCAATTTCCTTAAAAAAAGATGCTAGATATCTCATCAACACTTATTGTAAGTGAAATTCAAAAAGAGATAATAACACACTGAGTCACTGGGTACAGAAAGTGACCTGTTTTCATCACTGGCAAATAAAGACTCAAAAAACATAGTGCTGTCTCTGTCGGCCGTATTAAAGGTGTGTGATCATGACCTCCAGGTGAAGCACTGCGTCACCTGCAAGGCCTCTGCATGTACAGTACCCTGCTGTTTGCTCTGACCGTCCAGCTGTGGGAAGATGCCTTTGGCCATCGCAGCTGCCCGGATCACGTTGGGCCAGGGGAAGCCACGGGCCGCGGCGAACATGGCAACATCGTAAACAAACTCCTGATGGAAGTGCCGTCGCTCATCGCAGAATTCGGGCCACGAGAAGTGACAGCTGAGCCTCTGCACGCCGGCCTCTCTCTGTCAGACAGTCACACACACACAACCACATAGTTGTAACACAGTAGGATCTATATAAAGTCCTGCATTCAAAGTTTTACTTAAAGCTGCAATATGTCAGTTCACTAAAATTATCGAAAAAGGTTGAGCGAGCTGAGTAAACACAAACACTTTGTGTGCCCTGATCCGCCAGTCTGGACCACTAGATGCACGGCTAATCGAGCTAACTAGCTAGTAACTCACATGTACAGTACACACATTGTTTTTGCTGATACAAATGCGTCATTATAGCGACCATTAAGGTTTGGTGTACTTTGTATTTGGTATCTTTTTGTTTTTTTATGCTTCGTTTTACATATAGTACTGTTGCTTATTGAGGTGACTCTTCTTACTATCTTACTTTCTTTAGTTGGTGTAACAGTAAAGTCTATTTTAACTTATAGACTTGTGTAGTTTACAGCAACGCATCAGATTTATTATCACATTATATTTATTTGTATATCAATTCGTTATGTGCAAAGTAATTAACTATGGCTGTCAAATAAACTGGAGTTACACGTACGATATTTTATTTTGAAAAGTAGCATAGGAGAGTGATAAAGTGGCATGAATTTGAAATGTAGCTAAATACTGAAGTACAAATGCCAGAAAAATGTACTTGACTACTGTATTTTAGCGGCTGTACACGTACAATTAACAACTTTAGAAAGGAAAACAAACAGTATTCATCTCAGTAAGCTGGAAGACATTATGAAAAAACCGGAAGTTAGGGTTGACGTTACGGTCAATTCATGTTTGGGTCGATAATGTTCGTGTTCAAAAAATTCCTGGCAGCATTTGAATGCACCATAATAACAAAACCTCCTGTCTCTATCGATAAACGTCAAATTCCAGGTGTTACCTGTCCGGCCGCCTACCTGCAGTCTCGCTATCTGCGCTACTTCCCTCTCTGTAAGGGAATCCATCCTTGACGGGCCACTTGGTTGCCATGGGAGACGGACGCAAGCACGCACGGCGCTGTGAACGTGATTACGTCGCATGTACGTACGACGTGTAGCACCTGTTGGAACGTCCGGGTACAGAGTTCAGATTCCTTGTTCAAAGAGGCTTTATTTTTTAGGTTTCTTTCATATCACTAGACGTTAAAGGAAATGTATAATATCATATTATGTTTATTAATTAATTATGCACAACATATAGTAAAATAACCACATAGTTATTAGCCTGTTGAGGTCGGTTGACACCTGTTGTTTCCAAATCTTAATGGCGAGAGAGAACACCGAGCTGTGACTGATCTGTCATGTACGTAACGAGGCTTATCAGTCCGGGAACACAGATGGCTCAGGCACGTCTAATCCTCTTTAACATGGATCCCACTCCTCTTCTTCTCTCCCCTCCTCCACCTCCTCCTCTCCTTCTTCTTCTTCTTCTTCTCTCTCTTTTTATGCCTCTCTCCTCCTCCTCCTCCTCCTCTGATTGCTCAAGGCATAACTCGGAGGTGAGAGGGGTCTCTAATGTAAAGATAACGGATTGGGATTATGTCAAGGTAACTATCAGCAAAACATTTCTGGTCGTGGATTTAAAAATAAAAGTTTGATTATCTGACTGCAGAATTAATTCTTTTTTTAAAAAAAAAAAAACATGTTAATACTAGAAAAAAAATGTTGGACATTTAGAAAATAAATGGGTTTTCATGTATTTTCATAACAGCATAGTTTAAATGTGGGTTTCAGCATTCTTATCCATAAAATGAATGTTTCCTAAAATGACTGTAATGGGGTCCCTCCTCTACATTTAATATTAAACACTAAAAGTAGGCTACTACAACATACCCAGTGTTGTAATCAATTTAGGATCAATGATCTGGATTTGTTGGATTAAAGTAATCGTAGATTTTTCAACATTATGGGGCTTGTATTCAGGCTTGTTCTGCTGAGTTTGATTTCTCCTATCTAAAAAGAAACACGTGAGAAAGCTCTATCTAATCTATTCATCCCACTAGGGTTTTGTTACAGAACAGATTCAGACTTCAATATGAATATGTTATTGTTGTTATGGACATTGTGCACTTTTCAACATCTTTAAAGATTGATCATGTTCCATTATTAGAGTTGAAATATTTTACTTTGGTAGAAGTGAAAGCCATCGAAAGAAATAGTACTTGAATAAAGTCTTAAAGCATCTGATATGGAATGTACTTAACTATCAAAAGTAATTTTCTGAATGTACTTTAATAGGCCTATTAATAATACAAGTAAAAGCAAATTATACATATATATATTTCTATGTAAGTTTATACTGTACACTGTGGGCGACTATCAGATCCAATATTCAAAAATATGGTGTTTTTCTTTGATTGCCAAAAAACAAAAATACATTCAAAAATATGCTACTTTTACTCAACATGCAATCTGCAAAGAAGCTAGTTATGTATCAAATAAATGTAGTGGCCTTAAATGTACAACAATTGCCTGGAGCCTGGAGCTTTCCCACCTCTACACTGGTTGGTTATTGATTTTGTCAATTCTTTAAAATCCCTAAAATTTATAATAAATAACACCTACCTAAAATCTCAAATTAAAGTTATTATTTATATTTTTTTTTTAATTCTCAGCATTTAGCGGATGTTACACATTAATTTGGAGGTCTAAATCAGTGTACTTCCGGTGGTGACGCCGCTGACTTGACGCGTGTTTGAACGTGCGCCTCATATCTGAGATCTCCGGGGGGGAACTACGCGCTACTGTGGCCGATGTGTCTGACGGAGCGGGGCACCACACGTCGGTCCAGGCTCACTGCTGCTGCTGCTGATTGGACTTTTATATCTCATCATCTAAAATATCTTTGTTTGTTTCCTTCTGGATCAATAATCGGCCATTGATTTTGCATCATTGCTGTTGGAATGCGTCCATATAGGTAAGACTGATCTCTTTCTACTGCCTCAAACTCCCAAAGACCTGGTTATAAATAGTTATAACTCATAATTATTTACATATATATTAGTCTGCATATGTATACAGTAGATATGTTTCTGTGTGTGTGTGTGTGTGTGTGTGTGTGTGTGTGTGTGTGTGTGTGTGTGTGTGTGTGTGTGATCCAGTTGTGAGGATCAGGTGAGTCACACACACACACACCTGTTAATGGGATGAGAGACTGAGAACATATAATCCCTGCTTTGCTTTCTTCTTCTTTTGTCCTGCTGACTGAACCACTTCAGCGCTGACAGAACTTCATTTAGTTTTTGGTCAATTTTAAGAAAAATGAAAAGTGAGGCGCATCATTCAGTATCCGAAAGAAATCAAGAGTTTGGGTTTTAAAGTCAGTGCAGGATGAAGTTGCGTAACATCAGTAACGGATACAATGCAGAAGGGATGGTTTCCTTGATTTATCCACAAGGAATACCCCCATTAGAAACAACCATTTTCCTGCAGCTGCCTGGTGCTTCACCTGTCAGCACAGGAACTACTCATCCCTGACTTCCTGTCTACCCAGAATTCTCAGAGGCCCACCTACTCTCTCTCTGTCTTTCATTAAAGCTGTGAAGCAGATACAGATTGATGGAATAAGGGGTTACGAAAAAATGAATTATGTAATAATTTGCTCAAGGACGTGAGTATATTGTAAATGGTCATAATGGATTGTTGTGTTAACAGCACTCAAATATTTTATTGTAAACTGAGGAAAGATATTTATATGAGATCATTTTTGTGTAGTTGCCCTTATATGTTGTCCCTGAACAGCAACAGGAGACTTTCCTTTTGTAGATGTTTTTGAGACAAAACCTTGAAAGACAGCAGCATTATTAAATTAATTATGCATAATCTAAACCAAACTGAGAGCAAAAAATGTTTTTGCATAATCAAGCAAACCTAACACCTGGTCACGTCTGATAAAAAAATATTAAAGTTTACCCACTTTTTTATTTTACCACCACAGCCCTGCATATGAGGCACCCTAATCAGTAACTGGTGGCCATCATCTTATATCATCAATCCAACTACCCAGCAGGCAGCATCACCACGACTTGCCACCGCAGCAACTAAGGTGCCACTAGATGGCAGAACACACAACAAACTAAATCAATGCAGGTTTAAAGGTGCAACATGTAAGAATTTAGTTAAAAACATTCCAAAATGAACTAACCATCAACAGAATATGAAGAAATAACATTTTTGACATTATGGCATCAATTCATTGTGTTGTCGAGAAGTTAGCATGCTAACCAGCTAACCCCAGCCCATCCCTATCTAAAGCTCCTGTGCTCACGGTGTAAACACCAACACACATCTGGTCCTTGAGCTCCTGGTC
The DNA here is from genome assembly GCF_040436345.1 of Pagrus major. NCBI lineage: Eukaryota > Metazoa > Chordata > Actinopteri > Spariformes > Sparidae > Pagrus > Pagrus major. Next base: position 10,600,825 of record NC_133238.1, read on the forward strand.
CGAACCGTTAGCTGAATGGCTAATTGGGCTAACTAGCTAATGACAGCTACAGTAAGGGGCAGTTTAATTGTTACAGTGTTGAGATGCTTTAGCGGTGTAATCACCAACACTCCCCTGGTGCCCCAGGCTCACAGTCTGGACTGCTAAGCTGCAAGGCTAAATGAGCTAACTAGCTACTGGCAGCTACAGTTAGCAGCATTTAGCGGTTACTCTGGTGATATGCTGCCCCCAGGCACGTGGCGGATTCTTCCATTGAGCACCTTTAAGTAATTAACTTTAAGTATTCCCTCTCGTGTCGCTTAATTCTTCTACTCAAGCCACCTTCAGAGGCAAAAATATTGTACTTTTGATTCTACCTGATTTATTTGAAGGCTCAACACACACAGCTGTTTTCACTTATTTCCTGATGACAGCTCATCTCAGGACTCTGACTTTCATCTCCCCCTCTGTCCTCGCTCTCTCTTCTCTGCACCTGTTGGGGTGAACACAAACACAAGCTACATTACACAACGTCTATACAGCTACAACTCCATTGTTGCACCCGCAAATAGCTTGTAGTTCATGGAAACATTCAAAGAACAACAACAGAGGGAAAACATGGCGCGTAAAAATCAATTGTAAATGTTTTTTTACTCGTAATGATGGCACTGCAATAATGAACAGGTCATCATCGATTTTCCACCCGTTCCTCTAATAACCAGTTTGCCGTGACGCAGTTCAACAGGAGCAGTTGGTGTTTTCAGTGATTTCTAAACAGGAGGCACCCTGCTGTCAGACAGATTGTCTGTAATTACAATCCTCTCCGAGTGGAGCCATGTGTGCACTGCATGTGTGTGTGCGAGAGGAAGACGCAGAACAAGAAAGAGAGACAGACGGAGTGAAATGTGATGAAAAAAGGTGAATGATTTCAAAGAGAAACCTTCAGATGACCATTTCCCCTCACCCTGACGCACACACACACTGTACAAACACACCACCAGAGGCCAGGCCGAGTCGTGGCGGCCGCTTAAGGTTGAGATTGATGTGTGAAAATTTAATGATGATCAAAATTCATGAGCTTTTTATTGGACAATCATCCACTTGCTCCTCCTTGCACCCCCATTTATACAACTCAAACTGTAGGACCACACCAGTTCAAAGCAAGTCTACCAAATGATCCCTCATATGTTTATCTATAGGTGAATTAGAATTACAATAAAAAGCACAAATCAGCGTGCGTTTCTTCTTCTAGCCACCATCTTGACCTCACCATAACAACCCCCCCTCCTTCTTCAACACATACACAGGTCCTTAAGCAGGCTTTTGGTTCTATCCTTAGCCCTACCCCTCCTGCCTGTCCTCTCCTCTCTCCATCCGCCCCCCCCTCCCTCTCCGGTGCGCCTGATTACCGACTGCCATTTTACCCTGCGAGCCAGAGAGCCAGGGTCTCCGCTGTACATCTTAGTGTATGACTTAATAGTGCTGACTCTTGGTCTGACTGGAACGGATTCCCCTCCAGCTTCTTTTTTTAACATCTCTTTGGACCATGTTTCCTAAATATGTGAGTAGTGCACCTGATAGATGGATAGAAGTAGACGGGTAAACTGTTTTTAAGTTCTCATGTCAGGATTTAAAAAGTCTTAAACTGGTGAATAGTGGTAAAAGATGGTTTTTACTTGACATTATAGTTATAAAGGTTCGACATTCGACGTGTAGTGACGATGTATTACAACAATAACGTGCTGAAAATGCAGATTATTGTCTCTTAAAGGAGTGCTACGTAGTTTTGGCATTTTAATCAGAAGAGTTTTGGTTATATGTGGCGGACCCTGCCACCTTTCTAGATTCAAACCTTATTTTCTTCTGAGGATGGCTTGTTTATTCAATTATGGAAAAAATAAAGATTTCTGAGTTTGTATTATTACATCATTAATATAGTAAATATACAAATTCTGAGTTTGAATTTCTTCTCCAAAACTACATAGTGCCCCTTTAAATCTTAATATCAACAAGGAATGTAAATCAGGCTAATATTTCTGTAATGAATGAGCGTATCCCTGAATATAAATGTATGTTTTCAGGTTTTTGTTCAGGCCTCAGCAGGAGACCATAAGTGAAAGCCGAGTTCTTTATCTTCTAAGTGCAGGCCGACTTTCATAATATTATGTCATCACACTGTCGGTCTTTTGTAATAATGTGACAATAAATAGCTTAATCTGTCCTCGCCACGCACTTCAAATGTATTATTTGAAAGGATTATCTCAATCAATGCTGGCCAGAACGAGCTTCAGGAACTATTTCTTCGTGTGTTGTCACCTTGGAAAACAACGATTTGCTGCCATGGCTCATTTCAAAATCATGTGTTTTAAAAATCGTTTAAATTGTTGCGTTTCCTTGAAAGGAAAAGTCAAATGCGCAGGATGATATTTTAGGTGTGAAGTGGTTAAAAAGACAGAGCTGAAGAGGGATTAAGAAGCAGAGCATCACGTTGGGGGCAGTGATCTGTCCTGTGGTCTAGCCTCATGCGACTTAAAAGCCTGCTAAGCCTGCTGATAACATTCACCTTTTCGTATGGGTTACTGAAAGTCAGCCCAGTAACCAGTCTTGATGTCATCTCGTGTACTGGTTCAGGGTGTTAATATTGCTTCTCATATCAGGGATCACATCATTTGTTTTTGCTGTAAAGTTTAAACTTGGTTATGCTTCTATTAGCATGTGTGTCCATACACTTATCCATTCAAACCAAGTACAAAAGTATTGAGGGGAAATATGTATATATATATATATATATATATAATATATTTATATATATATATATATATACACTGTATGGGATGCAAGCTGTTCAGAAGCAGGACAGAAACTTTTCACGTCCTCTCCAAATAGGATTTCTGGATGTGTGTTAGGCTGCTCCACTAAATATAGCAGGCTGTGGGAAGCTCAGTCTTTAACATGTACAGTATATAGATGTACATGTTGCTGTATTTGATATTTTTTCATATTATGTGGCTGTTTTCTGATAAAAGATTGGTGCCAGTCCACGGATTTTTTGTCCCAACATTGAATAAATTAAGCAGAGGTCTTCTGTCAGTTTTTAGGCATGTTGGCTTTTCAGTGCAGGAAATAATGCAGGACAGCAGCACTTTCAGGTTTGTCATATGTCAAGCCATTTACTTTGAACTTTACAGGTTCGATTTGGAAATTATTATGTAAGCAGCTCTTTCCCCGTTGTAGCCAAATGACACATGTAACACCCTTATGTGTCAGGTAGTCCTGTTAATGTATGTCCTGTCCTGAATCCTCAGTCAAACACCCTGATTAGCAGTTGTGACGTTGCGAGTGTGATTAGAAAGTGCGAACAGAAAAACGAAAAGGCAGTTGTCAAGGCATTCAGTAGATAAAACACTTGAGTGTGGTCTAAATGTGAATATATTTGAACAACTACTTTATATTTTGATTGTGTTGCACGTTTGTGTGCTTCCCTCAGGTGTGTGTGAGATCGCAGCATGGAAACAGTCCTGGCAGAGATGTGGGACCCCCGCCCCCCATCTAAACATGCCTCGCCCCACCCCCAGCCACCCCCTTTCTACTCACGCCTCGCCCATGTGACCACAGCCACCCCGGCCAAGCGGATCACCTTCTATAAAAGCGGCGACAGCCAGTTCGGGGGCGTCAGGATGGCGGTCCACAAGCGCAGCTTCAAATGCTTTGACGCCCTGCTGGACGACCTTTCCCAAAAGGTTAGTGTGACAGGTCTCAGAGCACTGACGTGGAGGTTTCTTTTGATGCTGACTGTGTAGATGCAGCTGTACTGCACTTTAATCTTTTTCAAGAGAATTTGCTGTTTCCTTCCTCTGCTTTTTACCTGCTGAGAGATGTTTGAAACATGTTTCTGTAATAAAAGTAGGATTTCATACTTAGTAAGTTTCTGCAAAGAGGATCAAGCTCAAACTGTCTCAGTTGAGAATTTCATAGTTGTTTACCAATCATGAAATTTGATCACATTGGTAGTTATATACAGCTGGATGAAGATGTATATAAAGTTTGTGTGCATATGCTTATGTGTCCATGTACAGGTGCCCCTGCCATTTGGCGTGCGCACAGTGACCACTCCCCGTGGCACCCATGCCATCAAACACCTGGAGCAGCTCCAAGATGGCGGCTGCTACCTCTGCTCTGACCGGCGGCAGGCTAAGCCAGTCAACATGGAGATAGCCGGCAAACGCCAAAATATGTGGTTCCAACACAGCCACAAGCCCCATCGGCCTGAAACCTTGTCTGCAACACCGCCCGGCCATATTCCTTACAGGCAGCGACGGATCCTGCTGGTGAAGAACAGCGAGCCGGGGATGAGGAGGAGCGTGGTGCTTAGCAGGAGGTCAGCCAGGAGCCTGAGGGCCTTTCTTGATGAGGTGTCCGAGGTGATGCAGTTTCATGTCCGCAAACTCTACACCGCAGAGGGACGCAGGGTAGGATGTCTTCTGTTTTTGAATGCATGGAGGGTTTTGTATTATAGATGACACCCTGTGTAGTGGAAACTTCTGACACTGTGATTTGTTTCCAGATTGACAGCGTGCAAAGCCTGATGACTTGTCCTGGTGTGCTGGTGTGCGTCGGCCGGGAGGCCTTCAGTCCAATGCTGGTACACTTTATCAGGAAGAGCTCAGAGGAAAAACTGCCTTGTCTGGGCACAAAGTCACCTAGTCTTGGCCCCAGGACGCCTGGAAATGGGGCTCGATCCCCTGCTACTCAAGGTGGAAGATCCCCACCTCATGGAGCTCAGTCCAGAGCCAGCCAGTACAGTGAAGGGCATGAAAGCAAGAAAAATGGTACGTTTTCAACAAAAGCACATGTTCTTTGATAAACACTATTAGGAGAGTACATACCCAATATGTGAGTAGTTAAAGGACTCAGAAACAGTGCAACTCAGTTTATATTTATGTTTGCTTTTCTTCTCTTAATTCAGTTAACTTTGGTCTGGAAACCAAAAAAAGCATCATCCACCCTCGCTCAGACTCCTCAAACCGCTCCGCCCGTTTCTCCTTGTCTTCAGAGAAGTCATACAGCAACGGCGTCAGCGCCTATTCCCAGGCCAGACCGGGTATTTCCAACGAAGACATTGAAAAGCGTGTCCTGGTCAACAAAGATGGCAGCCTCTCAGTAGAGATGAGGGTGCGTTTTCGCCTACAGAATGACGAGTCCCTCCAGTGGTCTACGCAAATTAAGAAATCCCCATCTCTGACCAATGAATGTTGCCCATTGAGCCAGGCCCCACCCCATTACCTACAGCAGGCTCAATCAGAGAGCTGCTCCGACCCTGATTCCACATCCTTCGACCCAGAGGGCGTGGAGGCACTGCAGCAGGTTTCAGACGGGAGCCACTGCCCCTGCTGCTACCATAGACAAGAACAGCAGTACGACTTGTGGGAAAACCCAGCACACAGCCACAAACACCATCCTGTCCCTCCCCAACATACATCCAGGCAAACCCATACTGTGATGAGACACACACACTCCTCGAGCTCTTCCTCGTCAGGTAACTCCAGGAGGGTGGTGCGCTGTCGAGCGCGACTCTCCAACTGCGGAGGAGGCTCAGGTTCAGAGCAGAGCCAACTGGTCCAAGAGGAGATGTGTGTTACTGAGCAAGTTGAGCGCAGAGTTAAGGTGGAGCAGGATGGAGACACCCATGTGAAGGTGTGCAGAGTAAGCAGATGCTGCAGCCGCAGTGAAGTAGTTGCCATGGATAGCAACCTACGACCACTTAGCCGGAAGTCAGTAGAGGATGAGCTAATGGTGGAAGAAGGGGGCGAACGTCCACTGTCTACAGTCAGCAGCTCCTCTCATGTCCTGCAATCACTGAAAGAGGACCAGGACGATGACTTGCCACCAAGCGCCTCACAATGCAGTCATCGCAATGAACCGTCTCCATCCCAAACATCTGAGATTCACCAGGATGACAAACCAGCAAGCAACATGTCTGCTTGTTCAGGTCACTCTACCGAACACACCAATCAAAAGGACTGGGAAGAGAAAGGAAGCAGGGTAGTATCGGCAGCCTCTTCCTGTCACTGTGGAGCAGCCACCCCACATTCAACAGCTGGAGCAGAGGAGATGGACAGAGCTGCCAGCTCCAAAATGAGCAGAGCCTCCTGTAGGTCCAGCAAAGCCAAGATCCCAACCTCAGAGGAAGAGGGAGCTGCAGATGATGAGGACGAAGAGATAAAGAGGGTTGTTAGTGGCTTGTCTGGTCGCACAGGACTTTCAGGAGGCTCCAGTGCATCCAGTGTGTGTCATAACTGTGGAGGCTGCAAACGTGGGGTCAACTCTGTTTCCAGTAGTAGAGCATCACAGAGGTCCAAACATTCCCCCCGAGCCTCTCCAAAGCCTGTCACGCCTCTCTCCAACCGAGAGAACGCCAGTAATGGCAGCGATGACGATGGCTCGGATGGTTCAGCTGAGTCAACACAATCCAACAAGACCAACCTCACTGACCATGGCCGCATTTCTGCGATATCAAATGTCCAGGAGGGCAGAGCATCTAGTGCTATGTCTGGGACATCAGATCTTGAGGCAATGGGAAAAGAAGAAGAAAGGGCTCCTAGCGTGGCCTCAGCCATAAGTCACAAGTCCAATAGATCACACAAGTCTGGCTGTAGTGGAATCACTGGTGTTCTAGGGCAAAAAGAGGAGGAGAGAAGCCCCAGTGCCATGTCAGCCAAGTCTCACAAATCCACCTGCAGCGGCACAGGTGAGGTTCCAGGAGAGGAAGCAGAGGGAGAGAACGCTGTAGAGAGAGCATTGAGCTCTTTGTCAGCCAAATCTGGTGCTTCTTCCAAGCCCAATGCTTCAGTCAAGTTAGGTATTAAGGACGCCACCCCAACTGATGACACAGCTGTGGAAGAGGATGACACAGACAAAAGAGCTCCCAGTGCCCTCTCTGTTAAGTCCAATGTGTCCGTCAAGTCCAGCAAGTCAAAAAGACCTGATAGTGCCATGTCTGCCAAATCAGCTAAGTCAGCTAAATCAAATGTGTCAGCAAAGTCTGGCACATCTCAAAAGTCCACTTGCAGTCATTGTGTGAAAGCAGTTTCTCCAGATGCTAATGTAGCTGATGAACCTGTTGTGGAAGCAACAGGACAGGAAGAGGTAATGGAGGTAGAGGAGAGAGCAGTTAGTGCCATGTCAGCCAAGTCCCATCTGTCTGCCAAGTCCAATAAATCCAATAAGTCCAGCAAAGCTTCGGAAAGGTCACTCTCTCCCCGATCAGAACCTGGAGGAGATCAAGAGAAAAGGGCAACGAGTCAAATGTCTAGCAGGTCAGTTAAATCTAACGTGTCTGCTAAGTCTTCAAAGTCATGCAATGAAACTGCAGCATCACCAAGCTTAAGGGTAGCTGAGGAAAAAGAAAATGAGGAAAATGAAGAGAGGGCAGCCAGTGCAGCGTCCTCTAAATCTCATAAATCTGACTGTAATGAGAACGCAGAAGCAAGTTCTGAAACAGGGGACAATAGAGGAGAAGGTGACGCAAATTCAGGAGTGACTTCTCCGGCCACAGAACCAACAAAGACAGAGGTGGAGGACAGAACCCCCAGTGCCATGTCAGGGAAATCGCACATGTCTGCCAAGTCCTCCAAGTCCCAGAAGTCAAACCGAACTACAGCGTCTCCAAGTCCAAATGAAGCCGATGGTCCTTCTGTTGAGACAAATGAAGAAGAACAGCAAAATCTAGAGCGAGGTGCGAGTGCCTTGTCTGTAAAGTCAAAATCTTCTCACAAGTCAAATTCCAGCAAGAAATCCGGACCACCAAATCCAAATGTTGTCACTATTAACATAACAGAAGGAGCTGACGAGGAAGGAAATGATACAACAGAGAGAGCACCGAGCGCTGCATCGGCTAAATCAGGGAAATCTCATGTTTCATCTGCCTCATCACACAAGTCCAATTGTAACGGAGCAGCTGATGTAGATGAGGAGGTTGCAGAAGACAATGCACCAAGCACTAAATCTTCTAAACACTCTCATGGTCAAACTCTCTCCCCCAGGAGGTCCCCACAGACCCAGTCACCCAAAGCTCCAGCTACACCCCCCAGCACTCCTCAATCACTTGGGCAACAGTTGTTGCCTGGCCCTGCCGCTGGAGACACAAGAGGACCCAGTGCCTTGTCAGTTCACTCCATAAAGTCATCCAAATCTGGCAAATCCAAATGTTGCTGTGGAGCCGCTTCAGCAAAGAAAGAGAAGGAAGAAGAGGAGAAAAGGGAAGATAATGAGGAAGCTTCTGAGCGGGCTACAAGCATCCTGTCAACCTCAACCAAAAGAACTAGGAGAGAATCAGGAGGCACCGAGCAACCACTTAGTCGAAACTCCTCAGGGTCAGTCTCCCTTGGGTTGCCGGAAGACCAAGAAACAGCTGACTCAGACAGTGGCAAGTCCAGTGTTTCTTTTCACGTAAACGCTGAGCGGAAGTCCCAAGTTAAGACTCCTGATGTCCCCAAAAGCAACTTGGAGGGAAGAGGGTCTGCAATGTCTCAAAAGTCCAACAACAATGGCAGTAAGAGCACTTTGTCTCACAATCTTCCGGCAGTCGATATCCCGACTATCGAAACACCAGGAGAAGAAGTTGGGGAGCAAAAAACAGTGAGAGCAGCCAGTGCAATTTCATCAAGAAGCAGCAGGTCTCACAAGTCTTGTCGCAACTGTGGCGTCAAACCAGGGGCTCAAATGCTTGACATTAAGCCTAAAGAGCAACATGCTAGTACGAGCCCCACCAAAGCAGGAATTGACCTCGAAACAGGAAGTGTGAAGTCCGCTTCAACAACAAAAGCTAGCGACAAGACCTCATCAGCAGGTGCTAACGTTCGCAGCAAATCAAATGCTAGCATTAAAAGTGCTAATGTAACCAAAACAACTGCTGGAGATTCGGGAAATAATGACTCTGAAAACCAGGCTGTCAGTAGACCAGCTAGTGAGGCCAAAGAGAAACTACATAGCACAGACAACAAGGCCAAATCAAGCCCCTGTCTGCTACCCAGCTCCAGACCATGCAGCAAAGTGGAGACATGCAGTGACAGCACTCTGTCTCACTCTCTGTCTGCTGCTGACCTGCTGAAGGAAGTCTTAGCTGCGGCACGTCCACACAGCCGACATTCGAAAGCCAGCAAAAACAGCAACAAGCCCAGGAGTGAGAAAAGTCGCAGAAGCAGGCACCAGTTGGATCAGGAGGAGCTGAGACTGACGCCTGCCTGTCTGCCCAATGCTTCCCCCAATGAGGTCGTCAGTGACTGGCTGCGGAGCATTCCTGCTGACAGCAGCATGCTCGCACTGGGTGATGAGCTGCATGAGGAAGAGGAGGAGAAGGCAGTGGAGGAGAAATCTGGAGAAGAGGCAGCAAAGGAGGAGGAGAGTCCTGAAAATGAGAAAGTGGAGGATGAGGAGGAGAAAGTTGAGGCTGAGGAGGAAAAGACGGAGGAAGCTGAAGGCGATGCAGCAGAAGAGGAGAAGAGTGCAGATCCAGCTCCAGGTGATGCAGAGGGGACCGGTCCTTGCCCCATGTTGAGAGACGAGTCTCTGCCCAGGAACTGGCACTCTTCAGCTGCAGTGATGAAAGTCCTGCTGAGCTCTTCTACGGGTCGATGTCAGAGCATGCCAGAGGTGAGCCAGTGACTTAACGTAAATGACCTAATGTCTTTGTGATCATGTAACAAAATCTATCAAATGCTATTAAGGTTCAGGCTTTCCTTTCTGTGTCCTGAAGAAGAAAGTATTTAGGCTGCATTTGACTACAAAAAAACTAAAAGAACTGCTTCAAGCCAGGTTTAAGAAATGATAGCCAAGAGGCTAACATTACAACTCATGCTCCAACCCAAGAAGTAGCTAGCATCAGTGAAGGAGCTGCCACCACCTGTGAGAAAGAGGATGATGTTGATAATAGCAAAGACGTTTATGTGTTTATATAGGAGAGAGTACAGACATGCTCAGACTTAGTGAGGGCCCATTCATTGGACTTCCTGAAGGCAGGCCTGTCTGTACACTGGTAACCAGTACTCTTCAAGAATTAACAATGAAATAGAATGGCTTATGTGACCATGAGGACAATTTATGTTTGTAATATAATCTCTTTTCTCTGCTGTCGTCTATAGGTGTCTCCAGTTTACGGTCGTAGACTAAGCACATCAGCCAGGGGCTTCTTGGACTGTTTGGCACAGCTCGAGCTCATTGACCCCGGCTGCAACCAACAGAAGGATCGCAACCAGCGGTACGAGGAAATTATGTCCATCCTTCAATCCCTCTGGCTCACTGAGCCCAGAGACTTTGATGCCAAGGAGGCAAAGGAGGTTGGAAAAGATCAGGTGACTCCGCCGAGGTCCTCATCCGGGGTGGATATGAGCAGTGGCTCTGGCGGATCAGGGAAGGAGAATGGGAATCAAGGTGGAGATGAAACAGAGCAAAACAAAGCAAATGAGGCAGGATCTTTACAAGAGGATGAAGCAGTGGTGAAGGTTGGAGAAGAGGAGGAAAAAGCTGAGGCAGAACAACAGGAAGCTAAGACAGACTTGGCAGAGGAACAGGTGCAGAGTGAAGAACAAAGTACACTTCCTCCGAGTCTGGACAGCCCCAAAGCCACTGAGAACCCCTCATCATCGGACAAGAGCTCCGCTAACGACAGCTCCAAATCCCCCACCGATAACGAACGAGAGACTCCGGAGGACTCCAGCTCAGGCACGCCACCAACTGTCCTGCGAGCACCTTTGTCAAAAAAACTATCCCAAGACCCTGATCCGGTGTGGATCCTGCACCTCCTGAAGAAGCTGGAGAAACAGTTCATGAGCCACTACGTGGATGCCATGGCAGAGTTCAAAGTTCGCTGGGACCTAGACGACAGCCTCATCCTGAACACCATGATGTCTGAGCTGAGGGAGGAGGTGAGTCGGCGCATCCAGAGCAGCATTGAGCGCGAGATGAGGAAGATTCAGAGTCGTGCCGGCAGATTGGGGAGGTCGCCTCGGCCACCGAAAGGACGGAACCTCTCACGGGACTCCACCATGACGGAGAAGAGGCGTCAAATGCTGAGGGTAAGTCCACCACAAATCCAGATCTTTACGTCTACTGCTGCTTGAAAGGCAGAAAGATCATGTTTGATTTATTTTTCAGGTCATGAAGAACCAGTCATTGAAAACGGCTGACTCTCTCAGCGACGGAGAGACGATAGGTGACTTCAGCGACCAGCGAAGCGAGGACGAGTACTGCCCCTGCGATGCCTGTGTCCGCAAGAAATTGGCCGCCCGGCCTTTCAAGACAAACCCACTGGCAGCCGAAGCACCAGTGATGATGGAGTTTGACCTCCTGAAGATACTGCAGCTGAAAAAAAGCCCAGTGCCTGCAGTTGCTCCACCAACACCTGTGGAGGAGGAAGCTGATACCTTGTTTGAGGACAAGGAAGTGAGGAATTTAGAGGTGTTGGAGGAGGAAGAGGAGGAGGATGAAACTAAAGAGGATATCAGAGCTGCTATTGTTTTAGAAGAGACGATCCCAGAGGAAGATGAGGAGGACATGGAGGGGGAAAAAGAGGAAAGCAGTGTGGGCGATGAGGAGCAGAATGAAGGAGAAACAGGTGGTGAGGAAGCCAGGGAAGAGGAGACATCTGAAAATGGAGAGGAGGAGGAAGAGGAGGCACATTGCCAATGCCAGTGTGCTAGAGTTGAGGAGGAAGAAGAGGGAGAGGGGGAAACAGCAGAAGGAGAAGATGCTGAGGAAACTAGTGACAACACAGGTGAGGATGAGGCAGCAGGTGATGAAGAGAAAGAGGGTGAGAGCCCAGAGGATGAAGGGGAAACAGAGGGCAACGAGGGGGAGACAGGAACTGGGGAAGAGGAAGAAGAGAGTGACAAGGAGACCGTAAGAGAAGTAACAGCAGGTGAAGGAGAGACCACTGAAAATGGTGGAGGTGAGGAGGAGGAGGAGGAAGCAGAGGGGGAAGAGTGCGAGGTGGCTGAATTTAAGCCTGAAGAAGAAGAAGAAGAAGAAGAAGAAACAACCGGCAAAGAAAGCGGAGAAGAAGAGCCGTCTGGGGAAACGGAGGATGACGATGCTGCAAAAGACACAGCAAACGAAGAATCCACACCAGTAGAGGAGCTCGCAGAGGGAAACGTCAGCGCTTCGGCAGAGGCAGAGGATGAAGATGAAGAGGATGATGGCACAGGAGAGGGGGAGTCAAATGAAGATGCACAAGGAGGAGAGAGTGAACAGCAGGAGAGGGAGGCATCAGAAGAGGAAACAGCCTCACCACAGGTAGGACGAATCAAATACAACATGGTAAAGACTTTTTAAAAATAACTGAAATAATCAATATCCATCCATCCATCCATTTTGCGTAACCGTATTAGTTACTAATAAAAAAATTTACCCATGTGAGTAAGTTACAGTTACTAATAAAAATATAGGGGATTACATTTGAATATATTGTCTTAGTTAGGAGCCTATATGTAGAATATCACATTCATTCTGTTGCTTTGCGTCTTTTTCGTCATGTAGGAATGTCCAGAGTCAGCCGAATCTTTATTGCACGGTTCAAAACGTTTGATAGAAAAGTGATCGAATGTAATGTAATATTTTTGACAGGGTAACTAGTAATCTATTACATTTCAAAAGTAACCTTCCCAACTCTGATTGTAACAGATAGACGATGACCATAACTACAAAAATAAAGCCGAGGTTCTAAGAAAGCTTTAAATATCGACAAATAAACAACCATAAAAACTTTTTTAACAAGGTACAGAGCAAATTTGATTTGATGATGTAATGACACTTATTTACCTCTTTTGATGTAAAGCTTTTTTAAAAAAAGACAATAGGGTCACATAAGGGAATGTTCCTCCATTCTAGTTATGAAATACCTATTTAAGCACCACCGACTGTATTTTTAACCATCTCTGAGTACTTGAACATGACTGCCGGGTTGAAGTGTACCTTACTGTACCTTAAAGAGGAATCTGACCTACTGAAGCCCTAACCACTAAGTCTAAGCCTGTGGGAAAAGATAATCCAGCTATCCAATTAGACAGACTGGACAAATCTGTTTTGTTTGGGAGCAACGCAGTACTTCTGCTGTTATTGTCAGCAACAAACTGTTGGTCAAAAGCTCACGTACTTTTTTAAATAAAAAATTCAGTTTTCACTGCAGCCTTCCAGCAACTAATTTGGATTCCAACCATTAATTTAGCTCTTGCTGTGTAATTACTGACACTTAACTGCCCCAGTAGTACCCAATTTAGTTAATTACGACCACTCAGAGATAATTTACTGTTGTCTTGTTTAACCCTCGGGGCCAGGGGGTGACCGAGGGAGAGGAGGCCGACGCCGAAGACTCAGACACCGACTGCAAACGTCCAAGTGACACTAGTGCTGATGAATCAGGACGTGGAGTCACTGAAAACAAGGAGGAGAAAGAGAGTGGAGTCGAGGAGGAGGCCGTGGAGGATGCCGTCGAGGAGGAGGATGAGGAAGAGGTGAACAAGAACAAAAAGGAGGATTGCGCTCTCCTCCATCAGTTCACCAGGACCTCCGTGGAGTCTCAGCCCGGCTCCTTAGAGGACATAGACACAGAATCGCACCATAACCCTGTGAACTCCATAGAAGTGCCCAAAATGGCCGCTGATGATGTGTCCACCGGCGGTGGTGCGGGCCAGAGGAGGAGCCGGTCGCCAGGTAGGGTCAAAAGGCGCAAACCCAAGGAGTGTGACGTGGAGCTGGATGACATTTAACTCTCACAGACACCAAACTGTGGATTCAGAGACAGAGACTCTCGTAAACCCTTCACGGGTACAATTATGTCGGGTAAAAAACTGTCACCGAAAACACTTGAAGCACTTTATCGCTCCAGATCTGGTGTAGTTGGAGTCACGTGTAGAATATCGAAACTTGAAATCACCACCTTATCCTATTTAATTATGTTTGTAACGGTTATATCTTTATTTTTTTAAGTTAATTGTATGTATGAAGGGGTGTATATTTCTCTTCTGTATATGTATGAATAAGATAAATTATGACACCTCAGTTTGTGTTCAGTAGACCACAAGGTTTAATAATTTATTGACTCATATAGCCATTAATATATGAAGTACCTCAGAGATATGTTAGATGTTAATTGACAGCATCAGTGTATTGACGCTGGGTTTATATATCAGCTCAGTTATTATTATTTTGGTCTCATGCTGTATCCTCAGGGGTTTGGACAGCCAGTTTGTTTTTAAAAGGTCATCTCCTCACTAGTAGGCTACTTAGGCTCACTACCAGCTTAAATCTGTAGTCTTTAAAGTAGACTTCTGTTCAGATCTACTAACACTCTGTGATGTAACCTGATTACCTTAAAGGAATAGTTTGTTATTTAGTTATTCTCAGTTAGGTGACAGGATTGATACCATTTTCATGTTCAAGGTGCAATATATTAAGATTTAGCCACTTGTTCAATTCATACTCCAAAAATAACTGTTACTTCAGTTAGCTTTGCAGCTAGCTGGACTGCTAGGGGAGTCTTGGTGTTTACACCGCTAGCACAGGTGCTTTGTACCGCTGGGAAAAAGAGGTTTTCAGGCCCAGGGCTAGCTGGTTAACATACTAACTTCATTTGATACCTTTTAGATGTTTTAAACTAAAATTAGTACATATTACACCTTTAAATAAGAAGCTTAAGCCAGAGACTGTTAGCTTAGCTTAGCTTTTTTAAGCTTAGCTTAGCGCAAAGACTGGAAGCCGGGGGGGAACAACTAGCCTGGCTCTGTCCAAAAGTAACAAAACCCCCCAAAATACTGTTTCTTGTTTAAGTTGTGCAAAAACCAAATGGTAAAAATCTCAAGTTGTGGTGTAGGCTAGACTACAAGGAGTTATGTGCTGAGCTAGGCTATATTAGCCAAGTGTAGTGACTTCCTTGAATGTTGTAGTTAGCATTAGGTTGCCAGGACACATACATTGGGTTAGTTAGTGTCCCCTACAGTTGCTAGAGTTTTTAACCTCTGGACAGAGCCAGGCAAGTTATTTCCACTTTCCCAAACTAAGCTAAGCTAAGACAATAAACACCTAGCTGTAGCCTAATATTTAGCATAAACAACACCATACAGCGGAGGCATTCAACTTCTTAATTATTTAGGTTTAAAAGTGTTGCTAGAGGTATTTTGTTATCTTTGGACCTTTGCAAAAAGCCAGGCTAGCTGTTTCCCTCTGTCTTTGTGCTAAGCTAAGCTAACCATCTCTTGGCTTTAGCCTCATATTTAGCATACAGTCTTGAGAAGTATGAATCTTATCTAAGTCTTTGCCAGAAAGTTAAGTAATTTAAAAAAAAAATCATCAATTTATTTCAAATCACAAACTGTATTTTCCTAGTATTATTGTGTATTGTTTGAATATTAACATTTAAGATGTTTTTTTCCTCTAAACATGCTAATGTGTAAACTCATTAACTTTACCTCATTATATTTATGTAGCCCAATTACTGTGATCATTTACTGTACGTACATTTCTTTAACAGGATTCCAGTTGAAAAACTTGCACAAACGAGCACAATGTGACCACGTATTCGTGTGTGTCCGACACACGAAAGCAAATGCCGGGAGGCAAACATCTGAATTTCAGGTTGATGTAAACCTTTCTCTGCTGCTTCGAGTCGAGAGCTTTTCTTAGGTGCGTGTTACAAGCTGTAGATTCAGGTGGGGTTTGCATAACCAGCCATGTGGAACAACAGCGTGAAGCATGTTACTGATGCCTTACTGTATCCATGGTTATATGAAGGGGGAGAGCACGGTTAAGTGGCTGTCTTTTGTTTCCTGACATCTTGTCTCTCTGTGAGTGGCTCTTCAGCAGAATCAGAGAGTCTGTTAAAGAGGCTGGAATGGATCAAAGCTGCTCTTTTAAAATGCTGGAAAAATATACTTTCTATGACCCGAAGGAGTATTTTCTCACATTTAACCCGAATCAAGCTGAGTGAGCTGGACTCCGGGCTTACTCCCTAACTGTACTTTTCATGGTCAGGACAGTGTGAACGAGGCAAAACGTGTATCTCCTATTGATTAGTTTGACTAAAGCCTCGTATTTGTGGTACCAAGAGGGTGTGTGTGTGTGTGTGTGTGTGTGTGTTTGTGTGCCTATGCTGCTATTGGTCTGTTTGGCTGTCCATCATTCTGTGACATCACCAAGTGAACATCATGTACCTAAAGGCAATGAATATATGAATGTAATCATGTTGATATAAATAAAATAAATTCACTTGATTATCATGTTATTTCACTGACCTCGAGTTGTATCTTGCTAAGGAGATACTGTTTTTTTGCTTGGCACAAAGACTGGAAGTAGGGGGAAACAACTTAAGCTAGCGGTTTCCTCCTGCTTCCACTCGTTATGCTAGCTAAGCTAAGCTAATAAGCTCCTATCTTTAGCTTCAAATCATATTTAGCATACAGACTCACAAAGTACAATAGCGTATTTCTGCAAAATGTTGGCTATTCTTCTTCTTTTATGTGTAAAGGCAATTAGCTTAGCCTAGCATAGAATCTGCATTCACACAATACCTGCAGTTTACTAGCCTTCTGGTCATAACTGGTTCAACTAAAGAAAAAAAATCTGCCGACCCATAATTTGTTGTGTTTAAATTTCTGTTTAGTATGGATTCAACAAACATGATAGGCCTACAGCAGACAGAGCTAGGCTAGCTCTTTCCACCTGCTTCAAGTCTTTATGCTAAGCTAAGCTATTTGCCTGCTGGCTTTAGCCTCATAATTAGCATACAAACATGAAAGTGGTACCAATGTCCTCATCTAACTCTCAGCAATTATGTGAATAATAATTGGTCTCTAGGTGGCAAACAATACCACTTTTCTTTCTTTATTTTCTTTTTTTTAAAAACAAATTCAGAGATGTTCATCTCAATACTGAGCATTACGTGCTAATGCTCTCTGATCCAGATCTGATGTGCACTTGACCTTCCGGGGCTGCAGTTGCTCTGTGCTCCCCTGCTGCGTTCGGCTGCGCTCCAAAGTTGTCTGAAAAGCTGCTCAACTGCTCTCAAGATGCACCCGCGTCACGCTAATCCAGTACCTGTGTGTGTGTGTCTGTGTGTGTGTGTGTGTGTGTGCTGAGCCACAGCGGGATTGAGGCTGACTTACATCACGCGGACCAGAATGGTAAGAGGCTGTGCCTTCTGAAAACTGTTACAGAACACGGGGTGAAAATGTCGGTGAAGCATCAAACATCGACCCAGGATCAGTTTGAGACTTGTAAACATAATTCAGTCAATTCAATTCAGTCAAAAGTTTTATTGCTCTTTTTAGAAGGACAACACAATTTCATACTGTTTTACTTTGTTTATATGTGGCGGACCCTGCCACCTTTCTATCTTCAAACAGTGTTCTGGGGGCCTTATTTTCCTCTGAGAACAGCTTGTTTATTCAATTATGGAAAAAATAATCATTTCTGAGTTTGTATTATTACCTCATTAATATTGTAAATATTAAAATTATTCTCCAAAATTACATAACGCCCCTTTAAAAGACCATCTATTCTAAGAACAGTACAAACTGACAGTTATCATGACAAGGTTTGCTTGTACTGAGTGTCAAGTCTGCCCCTCAGTGTTGTAACATGGTTTTACATTTAAAGCCACCAGGTCCAGGTGACAAGTGTTCTGCACATTGAGGCTTACAATAGCTAATAATAAAGGAGGAGTTCCTTTGAATCAACCGTCATAATTAAATATAATGAAATCTAAATATAGCAAATATCAGTTTGTGAGACCGACATTAAAGCTGACTATGACCTCTCTGCAGGATGGATAATGTATGTGGGTGCACGACGATGACATCCCGCCGCGTCAGTTATGACAGGCACGCCTCCACAGCCTCCCTCACGATTGGCTGCTGCTCCAAATGAGACTCCGCTTCCACCAGAGAGCAGCCGGTCAGCAAGCACACCAAAGCCAGAGGGACCACCTAGACACAGATGGAAAATTTAATACACCCGTTAAATCCTCCAGCACTTCATGCACCTTCCTGCCTCCTCACCTTGGTCCTGTTTCTAGCAGTGAGTGTGTGTGTGTTCATGTCGGAGGACGTGATGTCCACCGTCAGCTTGTCCACTCGGTAGATGGCCTTCAGGAGGGCGTCCTCACACTGAGACTCAGAACAGCCAGACAGCTTCTAAGGGAAAAGGAAACTTTCAGTGTTTAGTGAAACATTACTGATTCTTGTGTCTGTGAAGCAGGAAGCTCAACGTCTGCTTTCCCACTCCAGGGTCAGACAGGTACAAATCATGAGCATGTGCTGTACGTCAACATGGTAATGCACTACTGTGTGATCTTGTGGCTCCCTCTTGTGTCAAAACCTAGTTGGAAAACCTCGATTTCTTTTAGCTGATAAAGGAAAATAAACCACGTGAGCTCAATATAGGAAAACACAGGAAAACTAGGGTCAGAACTGGGTGGTTTCTGGGTCTCTTTGCAAAACATGTATAGTATAAATCCTGGGTGTAGTTTGATGTACCTGCAGTAAACGCGTGGCCCTGCTGTAGAGTTTGCTGTTGGTGACCTGCACGTCGATCATGTGGTTCTGGTAAATCTTCCCCTTTAAGACGTGAGCCCCGGTGCTCACGGCGTTCAGCAGCAGCTTAGTGGACAGCTCCCACTGCTGACGGAGATGAAGAAATAACATAAGCCCACAATGAAGACGTAGAAAAATAACCTGCAGTCTTTCAAATAAGAGCTATAGATCAGGAGAAATAAGGAAAATCCTGAGAATCGATACAGTCTAAATGAGTCTTTTAACATTTAACCAGCAGACACGCCTTCTGTCCTTACAGCAAAGTGCTCTGTTGAAGGAGAAAGAGAGTAAATGAGGCAAAACAGTTATTCCTCATGCTCCAGTGAGTCGCTCAATCGACGTGTGTGTCCATGTGTGTGTTTGTGTGTGTGCTGTACCATGTGTAGCAAGCTCCTTGAAGCAGGTGACGGCCAAGTGATTTTTAGTGAAGATAGACACAGCTTATTGATGTCATCCTGCAAAAAAACAGAATGTATTTATAGGTAGATAGATAGACAGATAGATATAGATAGACAGATAGATAGATAGACAGATAGATATAGATAGACAGATAGATAGATAGACAGATAGACAGATAGATAGATAGATAGATAGATAGACAGATAGATAGATAGACAGATAGACAGATAGATAGATAGATAGATAGATAGATAGATAGATAGATAGATAGATACTTGTTGTACAGCAGCTGCAGCGTCTCCATCAACCTGATGATAAACAGCGTGGAGGTTGGACGTCTTCTCTCTCACTCGGCGTGCCAGCTTCACCACGTCGCCAACATCATCTGTGGAGAGAGAGCCGTCAAGACACATGTTGATTTGATCTGGACCAAATCCAAACAGGGGAGCCAATATGTTTCTCTCTCACCGGAGTGTGTGTAGACGAGGAGAACGAGGTCCAGGTCGTTCAGAGAGGGCAGAACCAGACGCAGAAAATCCTCATGTGCTATGCAAAAGTCAGGACCCTGGAGGAGAGAAAATACATGATACGTTCAAATACCTCCTTTTGCTGCCACACTACTGTCAATCAAATCTGCTCAAACTAACCCATGCAGTCCTAATGAAGATAATTAGTTGAGCTGTTATACTAATGCCTATAACGCAAAACTCTAACTCTGATTGTTTCTATTTAAAGGTGCAATATGTAAGTATTTTAGTTCAAAACATTCAATAATTAACTAAAATAATCATCAGAATGTAGAGAAACAACAACGTTGACGTTATGTTAGAGGCGTCTATGTATTGTTTTGCAAAGATATCTTCTGGAGTTAGCATGCTAACCAGATAGCCCTGCCCCGTCCTGTCTCATAATACCACTTTGTACATCAAGAGGCGACAGTCCGATAGTAAAGCTCAGGCAGAGTAAGCTAACAGGACCGCTAGCTGCATGGCCTACTGAGCTAACTAGCTGGCAGCAGCTACAGCTATCATAAGTTAGCAGCTATTCTTACATATTGCACCTTTAAAGAAGTTAAAAGGAACTTTTATATTTTGTTGATTCTGGCGGACAAAAGCTGTATGAGCACCACCGCCTCCTGTCATAAAGATGATCTGGCTAGAGTCTGCATATGTTTTGGAAGTGAGTGAAAGAAAGTACACATTATAAATACATTTCTTTCTGCCTGTACAGATGTTTGTGGCCATAAATGATTAATAACCAGCAATGTAATGTTATTATTTAAAGAAAATCAGACCTGTTGACAGAACTATATAGAAATAGCCCATCAAAATAACAGTTTTATGAGGTTTAAAACCAATTTTCGATTTGATTTATGGCGAGCATCATTTGTTACCTTGATAAAATGCATTTTGCATCGTCAGTGGCGGGGTCCGCCATTCTTGCGCTGAATTAAAATGGTGTGCACATGCGCAAGGGATTCACAGGAAATGACACAGCACGTGATTTTTTTTTGTTTCCTCTACAAAATGGATATAAATAGTGCGTGCAAATAAAAAAAAAAGCCCAGTTCAAGTAGTAGACCAGCTGGATTAAATCCATCCAGCAGTTTAATTAAAAGACTAAAGCAGATTAATTGAAAACAGACATCATAAAGCAGGTAAAGTCGGATGTATTTCACATTAATCCTGTTCCGGGTTAATCTACGAGTCAGGATCCGCAGAGACATATGTGTCATTACACTGTGCAACATAAGAGCTGGGTTTCACTTTAATTGGATTTCACTGGATTTGAGACATGTTAATACTTTGTAAGGCCACGTTAGGATTTTTCAGACTTGTTTAAGACCCACAGACGAGCCAGAACAGAAACCTCCACTATAGAAGAAGCTCACAGGAATGTTAAATCTCCTTTACAGTGGCAGTTATTCATCATTAAAGACCATGTGTAATTCCTCGTTTCCCTTCACGTACCAGTGAAATCAGAGGACCTTCGCTGTTGTTCAGCTCTCTGTATCCTCCGCTGATGAAGCCTCGGACATCGTTGTAGTCTTACGCACACAAACAGGACATACACAGTATCATACAAGAGTAAAAAGAACGGATCTTTTAATTGTGATTTTGCAGTGCATCAAACTCCTCTCACCTGCTCCAAACGTGGGGATACACTCGCTGGCATCAATCAGACCCATCACAGCAAGGGAGCCCCAGCCCAGGTAACACACACGCCTGCCGCACCGCAAGCTGAAACACATCGAGTGATACGTGTTGTATCATCTCACACATTTTTAGTTAGCAGTTATTGCCATATTTTCTAGCTTCAAACAGTGTTCTGGGGGCCTTATTTTCATCTGAGAACAGCTTGTTTATTCAGTTATAGAAAAAATAATTTCAGAGTTTGTATTATCTCATTAATATTGTAAATATTAGTTTGAATTACGTCTCCAAAACTACACAGTGCCCCTTTAAAACCAACTGAAATTGCTGTTTTTCATTCAGTCCTTCTTATTTCACTGTTTTTGTCAGATGTTCATGAACCATCGGCAAACATTTCAAGGTTAAAGTGAAAGCTGTAAAACAGGATGTTCCACCTCTGTCCAGCTGCCTCCAACAGAGCGGAAATCCCTTGCTTCTGAGCATAAGTGATATCCAGAGTTTTCTCGTATGCTCTCATGTGCTGCAGGATGCCCCTGTTGGAAATAAAACAAACATAAATGAGCTAACGTCAGATATTTCTGCTATACAGGCAGGTGCAATGGTGTTTGGACAACCAATCATGAATGTATTTGCATGTGCATGTTATATTCTACATATAATAATTATTAAAGATTGGATTTTTTTCCAATAAACGTCCCTGCACATACACCTGAAGCGTTCAGTAATAGCACGATGACAGAATCTCATTTTTGCAATAACCTCTAGAGGTCAGCAACACACAGTGGGAACAAACAATGAAAATGTTGCTCTTAAATACTGTATATGAAATGTAAACTCAGAGATGTTGTCACATGTGCCTTCCTCTGTATTTACATTATCACCAATGGCATGTGTGTGCTCAAAGATGTGATATACTGACACACTTGACATTCCTAAATGCACCTATCACCCCCAGTAATGTAAAAAGCATGTCCTGGTTTTTTCTCACAGGCTTTCATTAAGGTGGCTGTTGGAAGAAAGCTGCTGCTGGTGATGGCTGTCGACACAAAGAAGCACTTAACAAGCTGCATGTTGTGCCTTTGGGTGCAGAGGTGGAGACCAGAGGTACTATGAGGGGACTTAAGGTCATGAAAGATTATTATTGCAATGGCAATAGTGTTTGTAAGATGGAGCTCAGTCAACCTGCTGTCCAGATATGTGAATCATGTCTTTATATATTTAATATTATAGTAATAATTTGACATTTTTGGGGAATAAACTCATTTGCTTTCCTGTTGAAAGTTAGATGAGGAGTTCAACAGAACTGAGGGTGAAAACACAACCACATTTCTGAAAACAAAATAACATATCACAAAACACGGTGACTTTTCTGAAAACACAACAATTTTTGGACATGTCGTTTGTGTTTTAGATATGTCATTGTGTTTTGTGTTTTAGACATGTCATTGTGTTTTGGACATGTCATTTGTGTTTTGGACATTTGTTTTGTGTTTTAGACATGTCGTTGTGTTTTGGACATGTCGTTTGTGTTTTAGACATATTGTTTGTGTTTTAGAAATTGCTGTTGTGTTTTGTGTTTTAGACATGTCGTTTGTGTTTTGGACATGTCGTTTGTGTTTTAGAAATTGCTGTTGTGTTTTGTGTTTTAGATATGTCGTTTGTGTTTTGGACATGTTGTTTGTGTTTTGGACATGTCGTTTGTGTTTTGGACATATTGTTTGTGTTTTAGAAATTGCTCTTGTGTTTTAGACATGTCGTTTGTGTTTTAGACATGTCGCTGTGTTTTGGACATATTGTTTGTGTTTTAGAAATTGCTGTTGTGTTTTGTGTTTTAGACATGTCGTTTGTGTTTTAGACATGTCGTTTGTGTTTTAGACATGTTTGTGTTTTAGACATGTTGTTTGTGTTTTGGACATGTTGTTTGTGTTTTAGACATGTCGTTTGTGTTTTGGACATGTTGTTTGTGTTTTGGACATGTGTATTGTGTTTTAGACATGTCTTTGTGTTTTGGACATGTCGTTTGTGTTTTAGAAATTGCTGTTGTGTTTTGTGTTTCGGACATGTCGTGTTTTGGACATGTCGTTTGTGTTTTGGACATGTCGTTTGTGTTTTAGAAATTGCTGTTGTGTTTTGTGTTTTAGAAATTGCTGTTGTGTTTTGTGTTTTAGACATGTCATTGTGTTTTGGACATGTCGTTTGTGTTTTAGACATGTCATTTGTGTTTTGGACACGTCGTTTGTGTTTTAGAAATTGCTGTTGTGTTTTGTGTTTTAGACATGTTGTTGTGTTTTGGACATGTCGTTTGTGTTTTAGACATGTTGTTTGTGTTTTGGACATGTGTATTGTGTTTTAGACATGTTGTTGTGTTTTGGACATGTCGTTTGTGTTTTTGAAATGTCAGTTGTGTTTTGGACATGTCCTTGTGTTTTGTGTTTTGGACATGTCGTTTGTGTTTTGGTCATGTCCTTGTGTTTTGTGTTTTGGACATGTTTGTGTTTTGGACATGTTGTGTTTTGGACATGTTGTTTGTGTTTTAGACATGTCGTTTGTGTTTTGGACATGTCGTTTGTGTTTTAGAAATTGCTGTTGTGTTTTGTGTTTTAGACATGTCGTTGTGTTTTGGACATGTCGTTTGTGTTTTAGACATTGCTGTTGTGTTTTGGACATGTCGTTTGTGTTTTGGACATGTCGTTCTGTTTTGGACATATTGTTTGTGTTTTAGAAATTGCTGTTGTGTTTTGTGTTTTAGACATGTCGTTTGTGTTTTAGACATGTTGTTTGTGTTTTGGACATGTCGTTTGTGTTTTAGACATGTTGTTTGTGTTTTAGAAATTGCTGTTGTGTTTTAGACATGTCGTTTGTGTTTTAGACATGTCGTTGTGTTTTGGACATATTGTTTGTGTTTTAGAAATTGCTGTTGTGTTTTGCGTTTTAGACATGTCGTTTGTGTTTTAGACATGTTGTTTGTGTTTTGGACATGTCGTTTGTGTTTTAGACATGTTGTTTGTGTTTTGGACATGTTGTTTGTGTTTTAGACATGTCGTTTTTGTGTTTTGGACATGTTGTTTGTGATTTGGACATGTGTATTGTGTTTTAGACATGTCGTTGTCTTTTGGACATGTCGTTTGTGTTTTAGAAATTGCTGTTGTGTTTTGTGTTTTAGACATGTCGTTTGTGATTTGGACATATTGTTTGTGTTTTAGAAATTGCTGTTGTGTTTTGTGTTTTAGACATGTCGTTTGTGATTTGGACATATTGTTTGTGTTTTAGAAATTGCTGTTGTGTTTTGTGTTTTAGACATGTTGTTTGTGTTTTGGACATGTTGTTTGTGTTTTGGACATGTTGTGTTTTGGACATGTCGTTTATGTTTTGGACATGTTGTTTGTGTTTTGGACATGTTGTGTTTTGGACATGTTATTTGTGTTTTAGACATGTTGTTTGTGTTTTAGACATGTTGTGTTTTGGACATGTTATTTGTGTTTTAGACATGTCGTTTGTGTTTTGGACATGTCCTTGTGTTTTGTGTTTTGGACATGTCGTTTGTGCTTTGGACATGTTGTTTGTGTTTTAGACATGTTGTTTGTGTTTTGGACATGTCCTTGTGTTTTGTGTTTTGGACATGTCGTTTGTGTTTTGGACATGTCCTTGTCTTTTGTGTTTTGGACATGTCAGTGTTATTTTGAGAGTGGTATCAATCTTCTCATCTAGGTCTGGGCAGGAAAATAGATACGCTTGTTTCCCAAATGTCAAACCAACTTTTTCAGTATCATTTCTAATTTCAGTCTATCATGTTTTCTCTACATTTGCAGCCTCATTTAGTCTTTGACACTGAATCTCTTAGCACAGTTTCAGCCGCAGCAAACCAACACAGCAATGTGCAAATTGTCGATATAGTCATGTAACCGCAGATAAAGCCTGAGATCCCTTGGGAAGCTTTGCAGTGTTTTTC
Organism: Pagrus major; assembly: GCF_040436345.1. NCBI lineage: Eukaryota > Metazoa > Chordata > Actinopteri > Spariformes > Sparidae > Pagrus > Pagrus major. The sequence goes on from NC_133238.1 coordinate 10,625,883, forward strand.
TCCATGCTCACATGTATGTGACGGGTGTGTTTGTGAAGGTGGCCTCGTGAGCAGCAGACAGGACAACCTCCAGGAGAATCTTAGTGACGCTGCCTCCCTTCATCCTCGAAGAGCCGCTGATGGCTTCCGGCTGAACACACACACACACACACACACACACACACACACACACACACACACACACACAGAGTCAAGAGCCAAAGTATGGACACACTGCTCTCTTGAGCATGATGAGAACAAGCAGCTAGATGTTCTTACCCCAACTGCTGGGTTGACGAGGAAGGCCTTTTGACTTTTGGCAAGCTCCTGCATCCTTTGCACCACACTGCGAAAAGTGATGGTGCAGCCTGGAATGGGCTCATCCCTAAAACATTATTATTTTATTCGAACCCACAGGGGCATTACAAAATATCACTAATTTACTACAATTTTGATCATATGATATTAATGGAGCAAGAGTGAAGCACCTGGCCTGATGTGTAGGATTGATGCCAACCAGAACAGGAGTGAAGACCTCAGGGTGCTGCAGGCAGAAGTCCAGCTGACCTGCCACAAATGGAGCCTATGCAGGCAGAAGTAAAAAGGTTATCTTAAGTTATCTGCAAGTTTGCAAGGTTCTGATTAATTAATTGACACCCTGTCAAACACAAAATTCAGATTCGGACCAATCAGAGTGACTTACAGATAATCCACAGGAAATACCAATGAACAAGACACGTCTCTTTCCTTCACAGACCTGCAGGAAGGCAAAAACATGCAATGGTCAAATGCGGAGTAAGCTAAAATAAATAAAAGTACCACATTACACTCCACCATGTGCATGACCTTCTTCAGACTGAGCATGCCCATTCTGGGGTCATCTTCAGGAGCTTCTTGGGAGGATAGCAGAGCTCTGAGGAAAATCAGAGACAGACAGAGACTTGATTATAACATATTTAAAGTAAGCTTTACTTGGGGTGGTATGACCATTAGCTTACAGTGGCTAATGTTAGCAAGCTTAAGCCAGTTATTTCTGTATCTGATATTATTGAACAAGTTTGCTGACTTTATTACTCTTCTTTGCTTGTGGTATTGTTACACTACATTTTCATGTTGCAGATACGATTTTAATGTTAACTTCTTTTGCTTTTGTTAAAATATTATTAACATGCTAAAACATAGCACAGCAGTGGCACAAGCAAAGAAAGAATATAAAGTCAGCACATGGACTTGGTAATGTAGGTCACACAGCAAAAGCTAGCTGAGGTTTTTGCTTGTTTACATTAGCTGACATTAGCCACTGTTAGCTAAAGCGAAATTAATTTAATGCTTAGCGATTAAATTTTCATTTCCTTGAAGTATAGATAGAATCTAAAGCTTTAATTGTACGACCAGTAGCTTATGGTGGCTAATGTTAGCTAATGTTGGCAAGCTTTAGCTAGGTATTTCTATATCTGATATTGTGTTTGCTTGTGTTATTGTTACACTACGTGAAAAAAAGGTTTGCTTAATTAGCTTACATTTGCCCTTGTCACAATGTAAATAATTCCTGATGGTTATGTATTTTTAATCATGAGTGTTAATCTTGTTCAATGTGACAAAAATCCAACATACTTGTCTCCTCCTGCGATGATGTATGAATACACAGGACTCTTGTTCAGCTCCCTCAGTGCTCTGTTGAAACTGGACTAACAACACCGGAAGCCATTTTTCAATAAAACAAGAGAGAGATTAGATTAGATGACTGAGTGTCAATAATCTAATATTACTGGCCTAGTCTGGCTTGTTCTGCCTTGCTTTGCAATTTCAATTTCAATTCTTGAACATCGGAAAATGATCTCATTATGGGACCAAATAACTTGAATAGTGGTTATAATGCACTTGTAATCCGTGCGTACAGAGGGCTAAATCAGGTGGGGAGCATTTCAGGACAACTTTTACCGCCATGAGGAAAGCTATTCGACCAGACGTCCCACATCCGCTCAGTACAACAAGGCTGTCCTGAGGATCCTGTTAAAGAAACAGAAGACGAGCTTTGACAACATGCCTGACTGATCAACAGAAATACAGGCAGTCAAAGAGAAGATACCTCGAGAATGAGCTCCACCCTCTTTGCAACCTCCATCAATGTTTCGACCACTTGTTCACTCAACAGCCTCTACAACAAAATCAAACAATAATTTCTTTAAAGACATTTTTTTTTCAGAATAAATAAACTTTAAGGTGACTCATAGACCATATTCACAAGGCAGCCATTTTCCTCTGACATCACGCTCAGGGTGTGAAGCTCAAAATTGTTGTAATTTCACCACTTCCTGATTGATCAGCAACTGAAAAAACTATGGATAGTGAGAAAACTGGAGGACCATCCAGCCATCGTTCAAGGTAAAACGACATATTTGATAACCAATTAGCTTCCATTAGACATCAGCTAACATTAGCATCCAACCACGACTGATCAAACTACAATCAACCACTACAATCAAACAGTAATGTTAGCTAGGAAAGCTAACATTGCTAATAGTTGAATGCTAATGTTGCTAACGGGTTATCGAATATGTTGTTTTACCTTGATATATGACCCCATATCCCTCCATATTTTCACTACCAATCATCTTTTCATTTGCTGGTCAATCAGGAAGTGATGAAATGATAACAATTTGCCAGATTCTCTATGTTTAAATAATATGCAGCGAGGAAAATGGCCGCCGTATGAATGTGGTCAATTGTTTATGGACTATCTGTACCTTGTACGTGTTTCCTGTCTCTTCTTGAAACATCTGGGCATCACTGGCTTGCAACATCCTGACAATAGAATCTGCAGAAGCGCGGTCGATATCACGCGTCAGGGGATTGGATTTCTCCGAAATAGGAAGTGAGGGCTCATAATCTGGGCACTGAGAAACAGAAAATATCAATTAAAGGAATAATTCAACATATTGGTGGCATTCAATTACTTCTGCCCTACCAGCTTCAATCCAATGATTATAAAATGTAAACTGAAACTACTCATTAAAAGACTTTTTTTCAGTAGTTGATTTGATTTCATGCTAGTTTATGTGTTATGTTTTATAGAGTGAGATAATGATAAGGTATCGTAAAGGTCCGATATGTAAGAATGGGCCACCTGTCAAATTCATACTCAAAACAGATCAGCATATCACTAGATCAACCGCTAACTGTAGCTGCTGTTAACTAGTTAGCTCAGTTAGCCGTGCAGCTAGCGGTCCACAGTGGGAGGTCACGGAACCGGGGGAGTGTCGTTGTTATCTCTGCACAACAATACAAAGACATCATAACATCAAAACTGCTATTTTTCCCACATGTTGTTGACAATTTAAGTTCACATTTGGACATTTTCATCAAAAAATTCTTACATATTGAACCTTTAATTTAGAGATTCACATTTTTGCAAAAATTTTTTAGAGTTAGACGAGAAGATTGATACTACTCTCACGTCTGCATGCTAAATATGAAGCTAGAGCTAGCAGCTGGTTAGCCTAGCTTTGCATAAAGTCTAAGAAACTAATGATAAAGCTAGCCTGGCTCTGCCCAAAAGAAAAAAAAATCTACCAGAACCTCTTAAGCTCATTAATTCATTGTTTTGTTTAATCAGTGTAAGAACAGATGTGTTAAAATAACTAGTTCCTGTTTTTTTGGTGTGAGGCTACATGCCAGTCTTTTTCTTGGCACAGTGCAGACTTCCTGTCTTTCTGCTAGCCAAGCACTTCCTGGCTGTAGCCTTGTATTTACCATACAAACATGAGAGCTGCATCAGTGTTGTCATCTGACTCCAAGCAAGAAAGCAAATACTTTTCAAAAATTCTCTTAACCTTTAAAATTCAAACACCCAAGATTCCTTTACTGCTTCAACTTACCTCCCATTCACGCATAGTGGAGAGGCTACAAGTCCAGTCTGATCCTGCCATCGTGCACGAGTCTGTCCTCTTCTGCCACAAACAGTTTGTCTCAGGAAACGTCCCGCTGTGTTGCCTGCTTCCTTTTTGTCAGTTATGGCGATTTAAAATGAAAACCACAAAGTGCTCGGCTCGATCTGTAGTGACAAAGTTCACTTAAGGACCTTTGAGACCGAGGAGTGAAAGGAAGTATGGATTTCTCTGTTACACACCAGCTCAAATGCCCAGAGTACCTGTGGATTAATGGCAGAAGTCATTCTTGCAGCTATGTTAAGGCAAACAAGGGAGAAATAAACACAGAAATGAAACATGACTGATACCTGAGTCTTAAATCACAAAATGCACCACAGCAAAAACAGTCAGAACGTGGAGATCAAACTGAAACTCAGCATGAGACTGGTTGAAAAAGAAAAATCCTCCCTGATCTGAGCTCAGAGCGTGTTGGCTCACAATAAAAAAAAACCTCTAACAGCGATATTGTGCCTTCATTTTGTCAACCCTACAGTGTTCAAAAGATCCAACTGACTCTCAGCAGTGTGCAAGTATTTACACCCCGGCAGATTGTGGCGTCTAATACATTTCATCACTTTCACTGGACTCGATCAAACTGTTTGCTGCAGTGTGCCTCACTCCTCCAAACTCCCACTACTGTCTGTCATAACTGCCGGCCTAATTGCTGTCAGTGACACAGCGGCAAGGACGTTTTTCACATCGACTTCCATCTACAAAGAAAAGACAAATATTTCTCCTCACACTTCATAACTTCGCCTCGGTTTTTACAGTACGCTTGCAAAGGCCTGTGGCTGTCTGTCCGTGGAGTGATGCATTCGTACGACTCATTACTGGCTCACGCTGATTATTAATGATATCAGACATCTGAAGTACAGCTTGTTGTTAACCTCTCTGAGTCAGTCAACACCCGAGCTGTGCGTAGGGCGGTCAGGATGATGCGCCTTCGTAGCTTGTTGGCAGCAGCAACACAGAAGTGTCAGAACTGAGTGCGAAAAGCTAAGCCACGCTGTGACATTAAGAGGTTATATGTCTCTAAAAGCTAAGCTAAAAACCTAATTAAACATTCAATCAAATATTTTGGGTGATATGTAAACATTGATTTTTGGCAGTTTCATGTGACATGGTGACTGCAACAGTCCAACCAATATTTACTTTTACCTCTGTTTTGTTCTCCACCAACTCCCGAGGGAAATATCTGTCTTTTTAGCCGCTAAATGCTAAATGTTTAACAGCTAGTGATAACTGTATCTGTTTGCTAGTGGGTGTTGTGGGTTTTTGCTGAAAACTGGAAGGGATGCTGATGAGAGCGGCGAGAGAGAAACATAACAGGAAGGTTGGAGGCTCGAAAACCAAAACAGCAAGCTTAAAGGTGCTAAAATGATCAATAGAACTGCAGAGTCAGGTGATGCTTATCTGTGGTTTGTCACTACAGGTAACCCCTTTCACATTACATACAGTCAAGAAAAAAGAGTTTTGACATTAGCTAAAAGATTTATCTATGCTAACTAGCTAGCCCTGACCCGTCCTTTTTCATAATACCACTCTGAGCTCCTGGTCCGGACCGCTAGCTGCATGGCTAACTGAGCTAACTAGTTAACGGCAGCTACAGTTAGCAGCAGATAGCGGTTACTCCAGTTGTTTGGAGTTTGAGAGGTGGCTAATCTTACATATTGCACCTTCTTTTTTCCCACAGAAGCAGAAAACAGTGAAGAGGCAGTGTTTTTGCTATCTTCCTTGGTCACCACTGCGGTGCCTCAAGTCCTTTCCCTGTTTTGATTTTCACGCAGTGTTTTGTTCTTATGATTAATTTGTCGGCTACACTTTTTCCATTCCATTTTACTACCTTTTGCATAGAAATGTGTTGTCAACCTGTTTTTCATAGAAGCTTCCTCATAAATAATAAATTCTTCTCGACCAGAGTTGATCCGCGGGTTCCCGATACTCACAAGTCAAGTCAAGCCTGCCGCAGCGCTGCACTGCACATTGACCTTGGCACCAAACCATGAAAGGTCCTTTGATTTTAAGGAAGCTGCAAGACCTCCTTCCCATCCTGCTTCAGTCTCAGCCTTGCTCTCGATTCCTGACAAATCCTCCCCCCCAAAGGAGCAAGAAAGTCATCAACTCTTAAGTGGTTCTTCTCGTAATCAGTCGTCAAACCCTGGAAGAGAAAACAGATCCTTGAAGGCTCACGGGGAAAAGACTCTCTGCATTTGATTTCATTCTATACATACGATTATATAAATGTCTTTCCTGTTTATTTGGCTTCAAATTCAAATAAGCTTGCGAGTAGATTTCTTATGCTGCCAAAGCATTGAAATGGTGACACATCACTTTCCATTGAAAAGGGTGTTAAACTGCTTCTGTGAGCTGAACAAAATGAACATAGAAGACATGACAAGCCTGTATAATTACTTTCTTCATAGCTCCGGTCTGTTAGCTTCTCCACGGTTTTGGGATACATTCACATAATCTGTGTTTTTATTCCCCTATGAGATGCCTATATTCTCAAACATTTCTCCTTGTGACAGGATGACATGTCTAAAAAAAAAGGCCTGCAGAGTACATTCACTTTATTTTTATATTTTAAAAGTGCAATATGTAAGAATTATAGTTGGAAACATTCAAGAAATGATATATATTGTACTGAAGTTAGCATGCTAACCAGCTAGCACCAGCCTGTCATGGTCCAACGTCCGGCGTAAACGCCAACAATCCCCCTGCTGCTCCGAGATCCAAGTCCGGACCGCTTGCTGCCCGGCTAACTGAGCCAACTACCTGATGTTAGCTACAGTTAGCGGTTAATCTGTGATATGCTGCCCCCTACTGGTTTGGAGTGGCCAATTCTTACATATTGCACCTTTAATGCTGCTCCATCAGGCTCCAATGTTAAATATCTGCTTAGTCAGGGAGTGGGTTACTACTACTTACTGCTGGATCTGAATACTCTCTCCACCGCTGTCAGACTCTATTTAGGTGCTGGAAGTAAGTCATTGTCGTCCGCTGTTGTCCTCCCTACTGTGCTCACATTATCCTCAACTGTGGGAGCTCTCTTTAGAGCCAAATAAAGCTCCAATTAACCTTGTGTTTTCATTGTTAGTGCCTCTCTTCAATTTGTCTGACTGAATAAACTAAGAGAAACTCAGGACTGTTCTCCGTAGTTAGCTGTTATTTATAATCGGCCGGCTTTATATGGAGTTTTTCCCACAAAGCCCCAAATTTCCGCATTCTTATCTCGCTCTGTCCTCACAGTCAGATTAAAACTCTCATTTGGCGCCTTCCTGATTCCCATCAACTCGGAGAAACGTCATTGTTTTGCTCTTTTTGAGGTTTTACTGCTGATCCAGGAGCTGCTGCCTGCCGCTGCCTGTACTTTTGTCTTGAAAAGCACAAATCATCAGCACACAAGAAGCATTTGATCTCCAGTTCTCTGGCGCGTTTTTTGCTTCTTCGTCTGGATAAATATTGGAGGGTGAGGCGCAACCTTTGATTCCTTTGGAGAGGTTTGGTTTTTCTTGCTTTCATATGACATTTTTGTCCAGGATCTGTGTAATCTTGTAGCTTTCTTTGGCATATTGAGCCTCACACTCGCAACAAAACACTAAAGAGTTTGAATTTGTTTTGCTGTACATGTTTCCCAGGGGTGCTAATGTGAATAATGTGCAACCTTGACGTTTTCTGAAGAAAAAGCTAAACTTGCATGTGGACAACAGCTCCCGGCATCCACCCGATTTGCTGCTGACACATGCCTCTTCAGGTGTTCAGGTCATATTTCACTGCACGTCTGAAGGATTTCAGCCTTTAAGTCAGCCGTCGGGGTGAAGAAAAGCCCACACTCCTTCTCTGCTGCTGAATAACTGTCACTCACTCTCATTCTCTCCGGCTCGCACACACACGCACAAAAACACACTTAGACGCAGCTATACAACCATCGACTCGCTCTCCCTGTCCTTCAGCCGCACAGCCACGGTCGTCATGACAACAGAGAGGCTAATCTCCAGTGGACAGAGAGACAGAGAGAGACAGAGAGGGAGAGAGAGGGAGGAAGAGAGGGAGTGCTTGTACAGAAACGTGCCTCTGAGAACGAGGAGCAAGTGTGATAAAGAGATGCAGTGCATACTTGCATATTTCTGAGAATGTGTGTGTTTTGGACAAAATCAAGTGTGTGTGTGTGTGTGTGAGCAGCAGGCACGTGTTTGTGATGTTGAATCCATCACTTTCCCTCATTTTTCCTCCTTCTGACCTTCAAAATTCCTGAAAAAATCCCTTGTCCAGTTCCTCCTCATGACTTCCTGTTCCTTGCAACTCCTAAATATACCCATTCTTCTTCTTCTCCTCCTCATTAATCTTTCTCTTTTTTGGTGGCTTTATCCTCCATGTCCTCCTCCTTCTTCTGCTCCTGACACACCCTTTTCTTCCCTCCAACAATTCCTAAATCTTCCACTCATCCTCTCTCCTGCGTTCTTTCCGTCAGTCTTTTCATCCCTCGGAAAAAAGCTTCAGTCTGAATCATCCTTTCTCTCTCACACACACACACACACACACACACACACACACATTCATTCCTCCTCTAATTCTTAAATCCATCTCTCTTTCTCTATAGGCTCTCGGCTTTCCAGCTCCCCTAGTTCCTACCCCATCCCCTCTCTTTCTCTCTCTCTCTCACACACACACACACACACACACACACACACACACACACACACACAATGTCCATCCCAGTTTCTCACATTCCCAAATCCTAAACGTTCGCCTAGCAGGGATCGCACACACATATGTTCCGGCTGATTAGGCTGGCAGAGCCACAGAGCAGTCAGCCCACTGGAGGGGAAGATGATGATGGAGGGATGGATGGAGAGTGTGAGGGGGGGAGAAGGAGTGAGAGAGGATGGATGGATGGATGGATGGATGGATGGATGGATGGATGGATGGATGGAAATCTCATTTTTGCTAGAAGGAGAAAACTAGTTGTCTTCACTAGAAAACAATCACCCTGAGTCTACACAGCGCTGCTGCACGACCCTTATATCTTGGCGCGCGTGCGCGTGCAGATGTGGATTCGGGGTTGAAGTTGCCATCCGATAGAGGGCGGAGTGAGAGAGAGAGAGAGGGAGAGAGAGAGAGGGAGAGAGAGGGAGAGAGAGTGAGAGAGAGAAAGTGAGGAGTGGGGAAGCGGGAGCTGCAGAGGGCTGGAGCTGCGGAAAGGAGCGGAGCGGACACGGGCTGCAACGGATGCCGGGAACCTGCAGCCTGAGAGCGGGGGGAGTGAGAGGCGGGAGTCGGGGGTCCTGACCAGAGAGGCTCTTATTAGCACGAGTCGTGGTTTGAGGGTCCGTTGGTGTCCAGCGCGCCCACACACACACACACACACACACACACACACTCACACATCCACACACACACTCACACGTCTTAAGAACAGCGGGAGATGCATTACGTCATAGCCTCCCGTCGCCCTAGATGACCGCGCGCGCAGGACGGGATGATGCGGGGCTGCTGGACTACAACTGATTCCGCTGCTGCTGCTGCTCGCGAGCGCCCGGTGGCGGTGTCTCGAGCGGACGAGGAAGAAGGGGAGCCGCCGTCGCGCGGCCGCCGGCTCTGATGGCTCCTCGCGCCCCGGGCGGGAAAGAGACACAGCAGTCGCCGCGGTGCGAGAGGGAAGGGGACAGCAGGTATCTGGGAAGTGACGTGGTAAACGCGCCCCGCGAGCAAGCAAAACGGTGCGGTTGTCGTGCGTTTCGCAGGAGGGCAGGAGCGGGAAGGGGAACATGGCCGCGCAGTCGGACGGCGGCAAAGCCGGGGTCGGGTGCGGCGGGGGCGGTTTCGCCCAGCTGTACGATGTTGATGCCGAGGAGCCGCTGGACTCCGCCGCGATCCACATCTGTCAGTGCTGCCGCACCTCGGCTTGCTACTGGGGCTGCCGCTCAGCCTGCCTCGGCTCTCTCCTCGGTGGGGGCCAGCCGACCGGAGGGGTCGGCATCCGGGAGACTCACTGCCCGCCCCGGGAGCAGCTGTGGCTGGACTGCCTCTGGATCATCCTCGCCCTCCTCGTCTTCTTCTGGGACGTTGGCACGGACCTCTGCCTGGCGCTGGACTACTATCAGAGGCAGGACTACCTCTGGTTCGGCCTCACTCTCTTCTTCGTGCTGGTGCCTTCGGTGCTGGTCCAGATTCTGAGCTTCCGCTGGTTCGTTCAGGACTACACCGGCGGGGGGCTCGGGGAGGTGGAGGGGCTGACTAAGCGGGGCACGGTGGCTCTGGGGTGCCTGTACCCCGGCAGGGACCGCCTGCAGCTGGCCACCATCTGGCTGTGGCAGGCCACCATTCACATCCTTCAGCTGGGACAAGTGTGGAGGTAGGAGGGTGGAGGGGGGGCACAAAAAGCAACAACACACACCTGATCCTGACCTGTCAGCACACACACACACACACACACACACACACACACACACTTAAAGGTTTACTATGTAGTTCATTAAACCTAAACAAACTGACTTTCTTTTTACTCTGTTTATATGTGGCGGACCCTGCCACCTTTCTAGCTTCAAACAGTGTTCGGACCTTATTTTCCTCTGAGAACAGCTTGTTTATTCACTTATGGAAATAATAACCACCTCTGAGTTTGTTTCATTACCTCAAACAGGGTGAGTCTGAATTTGTTCCTAGAAACAACACAGTGCCCCTTTAATGTCACTAATGGATAGAGAGGGTTGTCCACTCGATGTAGCTGGAAGCAGGGAGAGCCTGCTCCACAGTGACAGGCGAGCAGGAGGAGGAACAGGGACTGACAGACAGATATGCAGGGACGGTCGGACAGACAGTGATCCTATTTTACAGTTGAAACTTCTTTGAGTTTCTTTTCTTTAGTGGGTCACCGACTGAAAAGTTCATTCTGCAACTCATACTGAACAACCTGCTGGACTGATGGCTGAGACTAACTCTAAACTACCTCCTATATTCATCTAAAGCCACAACTAGAGTGTGCTTTTAGGGTCCGACTGCTGTCCGTGGTGCTGAAGACACTTCCAGCACCACGGACAGGGTCTCAGTCACTGTAGGACGGGACTCAAAGCTACATGTGTTTGTGCATGTGCGTGTCAGCGTGTGTGTGACTAGTGGAAAAACGGTGTCACGGCTCTTCCCATGAGTGTCAGCAGGCATGGAGAGTACAAAGAGGAAAAGCATCTGCGCTTCTGGCAACACATCACCCTCTTCCATCTCGCACACACACACATATACCATACACACACTTGGACATGGGTAGGTGCTAATTGTAGTGCTAAAAGCATTGGCGGGAAAAAAACTGAAACACACATCCACACTTTTGCTCGTGCACACACAAGTCTGTAGGTTCTTTGCTCTCTTTGTTTCTTGTTTTGTGTGTGTGTGTAGCTTTGACAGCAGAAGTCGTAGTAGTAGCAGGAGTGTGTGTCTGCACAGGGACGGTGCTCACCCTCCATCCCTCCCCACCCCTCTCTCAGAGAAGACTCCTTAATGGTCTCCACACTTGCCTCTGGGCGGGCAGCAGGGACAGTAATGAGTGAATGTGTGTGTGTGTGTGTGTGTGTGTGTGTGTGTGTGTTTACATCCTGTTGTGCTACTCCTCTGCTTCTGTGGTTGTAGGGTTAAATCAACCCCCACACAAACACACACACACACATCCCTCTATCTCCATTCACCCCACCCAGTCGCCACCCCCACGAGCCTGCGGAATGGACTCTCCCACCTGGAGGAAGTGGAGGGGCAGAAGAAGAAGGAGGAAGAAGAAGAAGAAGAAGAAGAAGAAGAAGAGGGAGAAAGGGGGGGAGGGATGGGGGATGTTTGTAGCGGAGGAAATGGTACCGTCTGATTGAGACAGATCGCTTAGAGATGGAGAGAGGGTGAGGAGGGAGACGGAGGAGGGAGGAAAGGTTGCACAGTGTGAGTGAATTGGGGGAGGGGAGCAGAAAGAGAACGAGGGGAGAGAGGGAGAAGGAGGAGTGAGAGTGGTGGGGGGAGGGTGTAGGAGTGGAGGATCTACTGTATTCGATACATATGGTTTCGAAACCCTCCATGTCTTGAAGGCGATAAGTGGTCGTCAGGGTATGGCTGCCGCGCCACACAGCGAAGCCTCAATCCCTAACATGAACGTGAATACGAGGACTTCCTGTTTACGTGTTTGAAAGAAGCCAAACAAATGGTGCCGGTTGTTTATCCTTCACTGCTCTTGAGTCAAGGACAAACACAATTTTGGCGTTTGGATCTTATTTTAAAGCTATAAAATCCATCAATCCAGCCTTATATGGTTTGTTCAGAAGAATTAACGTATATGAAGAAAAGCGTGATAAGGATAGGTCGGGGTATATAGGACGGTCCTCGCCTGGAGTGTCTGTAAATACACAGGAAGTCAGGATGGATAAAATGAAAAAATACTTAAAGGAACAGTTCACTCAAAATGTTAAATTCAGTCATTATCATCTCACTTCCATGCTGATGGAAAGTCAGGTGGTTTCGTAAGTTTTGTAGTCCGAAAAACATTTCTGGAGCTTTACAGCAAAACAACTAAAAAATGCCACATAAAATGGCTCCATACAGCTCATCAGGCGATAATCCAAGTATACGGAAGCCCAGAGATCCAAAATTGATTTGAAAAGATGTTATCCACACCCTTTTTAAAGCTTCTGAGTCTTCAATGTAGCTGCTAAGCTAAAACCGCGCAACCCATCTGAAGTGTGTGCACCAACTCAACCGCATAACGAGGGTGTAAAAAATGTCTTTTCAAATCAATTTTGCATCTCAGGGCTTCTGGAGACTTGGATTATGCCGGACAAGCCTTATTGAGCCATTTTATGGTGTTTTTTGTCCCCATCTACTTTAAGAGAATGCTGCAATGCTGTTTTGCTGTGAAGCTCCAGAAATGTTATGTTGACTATGAATCTTCCTCTGACTCTCCATCAGCATGGAGGTGAGTAGATAATGACAGACTTTTCATTTTTAGGTGAACTGTTCCTTTAACATATAAATAGAATATAATGGTAAGGATAGGTGGGGATATATAGGACGCCCCAGGAGCGTCAGTGAAAACACAGGAAGTCGGAATGGATAACTTTCTGCTATAGCGTAGGTGTGTGTATTATCAGTACAGGAGAAGTTTTTTCCAGAATTTCCAGAATAAACTTACTGTGTCATCAGAGCACACATGGTGGAGCATCACATGCCAAGTATGGGACGGATAAAGCAGTCACTATCTGTGCCACTACATCATTAATTAGCCAGGAGTGCTCCTTTGATTGGCAGCATGAGTGGATGTTCATGCCCCGGCCTCCGCATCACGCCTGCATCACATCAGCGTGCCTCTCTAACGATACATGAGTCGTGTGCGTGCACATGTAGGCGTTTTCACATGGTTTCGTGCATTATTTATGTTTTGTCAATTAAGCTTCTGTGTTTCGAACCAGATGGCTGTAATAGCTGTTCATACAGAGCTCTGCATAATGTAGAGGCGTACGCACACACACACACGCAATGACACCCATGCACGTACGGGGGAAGCAGGAGGATATCGATGCACACGTGCATGTACACATACAGTACATGCCTACACACCAACACACACTCTTAGAGTGCCCTGAGGCACTTTCAATTCAAATCACTGCTTAGTTCCCACCCACGTGTACTGTAGTTTCCCAGATGTAGAAATCCACTCAGTATGTATGGATCTAAATGTTGTTCAGGAAGAATTTCTGTCAATACTCAGACCAAAATGAAGGTAGAGTTATTAACAGTACAAGTTGAGTCGGGCTATAAGTCGCTATAAGTCAAATTAAGCAAAAGTAAGAGATTAAGTTAATATTTACTATCATATTTAAACAAAAAAAAGGAAAATCAAACACTAAAGTCAGATGAATAACAATCATAGACATCCTGAAAAGCTTATGTCTCTCCTCCCCCTGCTCATGCAGTATAACAGAAAAGGCATTTTCTGGTATCCCTGCCCGCTTTATCCAATCAGGACAGAGAACTCCATAAAGAGGCGGTCCTGTCTGCTTGGGAACGGGCTGACAGCAGGATCCTCCTGGTTGCTGCAATGTCATGTGGTGACGTAGAGAGACGGGAGGGGATGGTTAACCGCAAAACAGACAGGAAGTTAGCTAAAACGACGACAACGCTTACAGTAGATTTAAAGGGGAACTGCTGTGACTGGTATTGCATTTGCCATTGGTTTGTGGACTCGAGACTCGAGAGTCCACAAACACATTAAAAAAATTAAAAAACACATTAAAATTTTTTTTATTGTTTTAGTCACCATGTCTTCATCAAGCAAGCTGTTTTTCATCTTTGATAATGTCGGAGGATGGTACGGAGGATGAAAACTATAAGGCTGAAAACTTGTATAGCAGTGTCACTAATCAGCACTCGTACCCTGCAGGTACATCAGGACCCTGTACCTGGGCATCATGTCGCGTCGGCAGAAGGAGCACCAACGGCGCTGGTACTGGGCCATGATGTTCGAGTACGCGGATGTCAACATGCTGCGGCTGCTGGAGACTTTCCTGGAGTCTGCCCCTCAGCTGGTCCTGCAGCTCTGCATCATGATCCAGGAGAACCGAGCCGAGACGCTGCAGTGTAGGTGGAGCGCAGACTACACAACCTACGTCCTGCCACATTTACAAACCTAACACCGTGTTTTCATGTTGCCCACGAAGCACACACACACACACACACACACACACACACACACACACACACAAACGAACAGCTGCACAAACAGTAATTAGCAATTTGCACACATCACGCTCAGTCATTTGTGGTTGCAGATGGTGCTGCTTTTGGATTTTCACACTGTGTTTTTTGTTCAGGTAGTCCAAGAAAGAAAGCACAATCATAAGTGTTTCGGGGGATGTGCTAGCCAAAGTCCATCAGCCTCCTCTTCCTTATTCATCCAGGCTATGTCTCATCTAGGCGGCCACCCACAGGTGTTATTCATCCCCATCAAATCTGCAGATTTGGGACACCTTCTAGTTTGATGCAAATATGTGACTAGCACAGGGGGTGGATGTACACAGCAGCAGGGACATTAAAAATAACGTTTCTGTTGTGTCACACACGACTTCTTATTTAACAATATGCTCACATTGTTCGCCAAAAACGCCTCCAATGACTCATAATTATTTTGTGCTTTTTGTCTCAGCCGTGACTCTGCTTTGTTCTGATTGTCTCCTCCTCATGTCCTCCTCTCTGTAGGCATCTCCTCCCTGGGCTCCCTCTTGTCTCTCGCCTGGGTTCTGGCCTCCTACCACAAACTCCTGCGAGACTCCCGTGACGACCAGCGCAGCATGAGCTACCGCGGGGCGCTGCTGCACCTCTTCTGGCGCCTCTTCACCATCTCGTCCCGCGTCCTCTCGCTCGCCCTCTTCGCCTCCCTCTTCCACATCTACTTCGGCATCTTCGTGGTGGTCCACTGGTGCGCCATGGCCTTCTGGGTGGTGCACGGGGGGACCGACTTCTGCATGTCCAAGTGGGAGGAGGTGCTCTTCAACATGGTGGTCGGCATCGTCTACATCTTCTGCTGGTTCAACGTGAAGGAGGGCCGGACACGGTACAGGATGGTGGCGTACTACACCGTGGTGCTGGCTGAAAACACCATCCTCACCGGGCTGTGGTGAGTTAGAACAAGTGTCATTTTGCATATAATGCAACTAACACAGTCGCCTTGCCTCATAGGAGAAGATGTTAGGGTTTATTGTCAGATTTCATGTCCCAATGGGCTTTCCTTTTGTAAGAAGTGTAAGAAGACAAGAAAAAAAATTCACAAAAAAAATGAAATTCAAAAATTGATCCTCCTCTTCCTTGGGTGACTTAGTACTGTATGCAATAGCAGCTGTAAGTGGAGAAATACCATACAAAAAGAAAGACAAGCATCAAGTCTCCTGAGGTAGCTCAAAGAGCAGACAACAAACCTTAAAGAAAACTACTAACTAAAGCTATGCTAAACCTTGCCATGCCTAAGCGAAGCCTGAACTACTTTCCTACACCACAGAGACTGTTTTTTAAACAAAATTGAAGGGTAAACACCCCTTAAAAAAAAGCGTGGGTTTTAAAATCTCAAGAGAGTTATCTTCCCTGAGGTAACTTGGTGTTTATTCCAAAAAAATATGTGGAAACGGTAGAAAAAAATCTGTTTCCTGAGGATGTTGGTTTGGATTGAATTGCAAACGTTGTCAGCGATGTAGATAAAAATGTTGTTTTAGGTGGTTAAAAATGGCTTTTAAGAAGTATTTTAGCCTCCGATGTTCCATCTTCCCACCTTAGAGTAATGAAACACCGCCTCGGTCTCCAACTCACATTTTAAAAAACGATCTCAAATGTTAAGTTGGTATATTTGTCTTTCCTTACGAATAAGTTCTGTAAAAATAGTATTGTGTGTTCACCTAAAGCCTGATATATCTTATTCCTCCGTGCCATTGGGCTTACTTCTCCAAAACTATAAAAAAAAACACATGAATGAGCCACAGTGTTGCACTGGGCGACACACATACGGTTGTTTATTTTGATTCCTTCCCACTTACGCAGCCCTGCTGCCCAAAAATATTCACTAGAGCACCAAATGTGGATTGATCCGCCGCTGAAAATAGTCCCAAACAAATAACTGTTTTGTCCTGTGTGAGTAATGTTTGCTAAACATTGCCCTGCTGTTTCAGAAAGTTTTTTGAGCCTTTTACAAAAATGAAAGTTTTTATTTGTAACCTGCTTTAAAGGTAAACTCAGAAATATTTATTTTTTCCATAACTGAATAAACAAGCTGTTCTCAGAGAAGAATTAGGTCCCCAGAACACTGTTTGAAGCTAGGAAGGTGGCAGGGTCCGCCACATATAAACAAAGTTAAACAGTATGAAGTTGTGTTGTCCTTTAAGATCAGTTTGTTTATTCAGTCATGAAAACAAAGAGTTTGTTTATCCCCAAAACTACACAGTGAGAGCACCTGTAACCCTCTGTGTCACCACCATCCTGCAGGTACGCCTACAGAGACCCAGTAATGACTGACTCCTACGCTGTCCCAGCGCTGTGCGGCGTCTACCTGACGTTTGCCGGTGGCGTCCTGGTCATGCTGCTGTACTACGGCTTCCTGCATCCCGCCACCACTCACCTCCAGCCGAGCCCCGCCTCGTCCTGCTGCGCCCAGCTGCTCTGGGGCCTCCCCCTGCCCCCGTCAGCTCCGCCCACAGCCCCGCCCACCCCGGCCCACATGACAAAGTCACAGACAGAAGAGGATGTGGCCGAGACGTGTCTCCCTGTCTTCCAGGTGAGGTCGGCGCCCCCAACCGCCAAGCCCGAGGGCCCGCTGATAAAGATCGACATGCCCAGGAAGCGTTACCCAGCGTGGGACGCCCACTACGTAGACAGGCGCCTGCGGAGGACTATAAACATCCTGCAGTACATAACGCCGGCCGCTGTGGGTATCCGCTACCGTGACGGACCCCTGCTGTATGAACTCTTACAGTATGAGTCCTCACTCTGACACACAGACATGTCCACACACATAAGCACATTGGCACCATTAAAAGACATGTATACATGGGTGTTCAGATTTAGAGAAGATTTAGAAACCCAGTCTCACACACACAATGTGGCACTTGATGTAAGCACACAGACAAAAGCAATCTAACATACTTTTATGAGCACACACACTCACACAAACATTCACACACACATTCCTCGCGGGCACCTACGACCTGCGAGTCCCATGGCCATGACTCAACAAGCTGCTTCAGCGGGAGTCCATCTCTTTCTCTCTTTATCCTTCTGTCTCTCTATTTCCAACTCCTCTGATCCGTCCTCATCTGTTCCCATTGATTTAATTTCACCACTCCGCGCTGTGAAGAAAAACAAACAAAACAGAAAAAACGAGCGCCAAAGTTTCACTCTAGAGTCTTCGACCACCGCATGCTGTTTACGTTGCGTTGCTCACACTTTCACGGGTTTCAGTAGAATAAAAAGACGTGACACAAAGAACGAACAAATGTCACTTTTAATAAAAGGAGTTTGTGATCTTGTTGTCGTTAGTCTAGTCAAAAGGTAGTGTATATATTTTCTATGTACAGAGGGGATGTTTTTTATGTACCGTTACGTTGTTGGAGACAGAGCAGTTGGGCACGTCGGATTTTTGGAGTTGGTTGACGAGGTCACCGAGGAATGCGGCAGAGCATGATGGGAAAGATGGAGACAGAGATGGAGAGAGTATTGGCATTTAATGCGCACTGAAAAAAAATCTAAATATCATCTAAAGATTGCGCTGCAGTCTGTTAAAGGAATAATTTGACATGTTGGAAAATACACACATTCGTTTTCCTGTCAGAATTAGATAACAATATGTTTTCCACTGTCATATCTGTGAACTAAATATTGCGCTAGAGCCAGGAATCAATTCGCTAAGCTTTAGCTTAGCACAAAATTTAAAATTTAGCCTCCTGGCTATAGCTTCATACTTAACCGAGTGATAAAAGAGTGATGTTAGATTTCTAATCTCTCTTTTCCAGAAATAAAATAATCAGATTTTCCAAAATGTCAATATATTCCTGTAAGAATGCTAACACATAAGCATACACTATGTTAAGGGAGAGTTAGCTACATTAGCTCAACATGACATGTTGTAGCAGCTCAAAAACAGACCCGAAAATCAAGATAGCCATGTGAAATTATACTATAGTGCCAACATTAATAGAACAATAATACAAAACTAGCTAAATAGGCTATGCTGGGTTAGCTAGCTGAGATTCAGTTTTAAATGCTATGAATGAACAGGTAAAACACTAAAAAACAAACCTTTTCATTGTCAAGAGGCCCATATGTTGTTGCCGCTTTCTCCAACTCTAAGCACATTGTATGCTAAAGTGTTAGCACGGAGCTAGAGCTAAAGATCTACCGAGGACAGATGATCTAAATGTTACAGTTATAGCTTCATACTTAACCAAGTGATAAAATAGTGGTGTCAAACTTTTAATCTGTCTCTTTGCCAGAAAGAAAATAATCCTATTTCTCATGCTAACACTTGAGCATACAGCACATGATGTTAAGCAAAAGTTAGCAACATAAGCTGTAAAAAATTAGAAACAAAACACCCAATTTCTGGCTAGCTATGTTTAACATTAAATATTGTGCCAAAATGGCTGTGGAGTGAAATAGTACGTGGTTTCCCGCCAAAAAACTAAACCAGCTTAATCGTCAATGCTAGGTTAGATAGCCAATGTATTCAGATATTAGCTGAATAAAGTTTTAATTTTTTGAATGAACAGACATTGTACTAAAAAACAAATCTTTTCAATTGCCTAGAGACTTCCTCTCACTCAACACATTGTATGCTAAGGTGTTAGCATGGAGCTAGAGCTAAAGATCTACAGAGGACAGATGATTTTAATGTTACGATTCTTATTGCTAAACATGTACTCTCGTCAATGTGCCAATCTCCCACCTGAAGTATAAAAGCAGGCCATTAAACATAAAAAAATACCATTAAAAGCAGGTTGCTGCTTACTACTGCTGAGTCAAACAGAAGATTTACAGACAAGCCTCCATGTTTGTGGAAGAAGTGTTAGCGCCTGCTGATGTTTTCAGTATTAGCCTACTAATTTATGGTTATATCTATCTTATAAGTATCACCATTAAATCAGACAGGAACACAGGGCAGTATGTGCTTATCACACTGTTTTCTCAGTGTGTGTGTGTGTAGGGGTCCTACAGTTGTTCTCCATCATTTCCTGTTATGCTTCGACAGGTTGTCCACAGTTGCAAATGCTTCGTCGCGTCGGTTTACTTTGCTAGGCAATGAAAAACAAAGAGGAAATTGTCTCCAAATTTTCAACAGAAAGAGCGAATGCAAGACTAATTATTTTTGATCTACCAGCACCTACCAGTGTGTGATGTCTTAATCATGTTGGTCCCACGCTAACAGGGTGCTGCCACTGAAGCTCGTATAAAACAGTTTCGGATTTCAATCGTCCCAAACCCGCTCGATGAGTCGTGCTGAAAAACGTCCAATACCAGCTCCTCCAAAGCCACCCACGGCTGAGCTGTGATGTATGGCTCATTATTTATTTTTTTGTTTGTTTATCCCTGTAATCCAAGCTGTTACATTGGCAGGCGATAACAAATGAGCCAAGATATCAGTCATCGGCCCCCCGTCGGCGGGAACGTTGATCCTGAAATCACACACCTTAACACTGCGTGGCGGCGAGTGAAAATAAAGGGTTTGGAAGGCGGTGAAAGTATCTTCGCCATCCAAAGCTCCACACCTTTTCTCCAGTCCCATGTCTGTGGTAGAGCAGGTGAAACCCGGCCATTTCAAATGGTGCAATTATAAAAGATGAGCAAAAACACACATGCTTCTTATTATTGCTGCTGACAAAAAAGATCACACAGGTCAAGATAAAAAATATATTGTATTTGAGGGCACGTGAAAAGTGTTTAAAGGGGTAATTTAACATTTTTGGAGGGAGGCTTCCTTTTTTTTGTTGTCCAGGTCTGTCAGGTTGTAGGAAAAGTTGCCTTTTTTAAGGATGAAATCATAATTAAGTGCTGAAACAACACCTTGAGTAGTGAGACAGTTAAGTGACAACAACTGTGATGGTTGATAAGTCAGTAATGAAGCAAAAACGCCCCTGTTTTCAGCATCTTAATTATGAGAATTCACTCCTTCTCTCTGGTTTATATCATTATAAATTGAATAGTTTTGTATTTTGGACATATATAGACCAGTGGTTCCCAATCCTTTTGGCTCATGACCCTTAAAGAGAGTACTCTACCGATTTAGCATTGCAAACTTATAACATTGTCTGACTCACACTTTAAAAAAGGGATCAAAATTGATGCAGCAGAACCATTTTATTTTATTCCACGAAATACTCTTCCCTGTCAAAACCTGGTGCCTACAATATAGCCTGGAGCTGCTGTCTTCAGCACAACTAATGCTAAAAGTGACATCACCTTAGGCAATTTATCAGTAGTGCTCCCCGAGATGTCTAAACAAACTTTGATGCTGTAAAATCCTAGTAAAGTCTACAAGCAGCCCCTCAGCACTGCTTGTATTATATCCAGTAGTAGTACAACAAAAGCTGATTTATTTATTTTACCTTGTTTTATCTAAAAACGTTTAACGACCTGAAGAGATCAAATTATTTATTAATTCATAGGAGAAGAAAGCAAATAACAGCCACACCCACCTCTATGTTGGGAACCACTGTTACAGACTGGATGATTGATCAATTAAAGGTTTAGTGTGTAGGATTTAAGAAAGGTTTTAGGGAGGATCTATAAGAAGAAATGGACTATAATAATAGTATAATATGCTATAATCAATTTAATGGTGCAATATGTAAAAAATGGCCACAAATATGAGGCAGCATATCACCAGATTTACCGCTAACTGCTTCTAACTATAGCTGCCGTTAGCTAGTTAGCTCAGTTAGCCAGGCAAATAGTGCTCTGATAAGCTGACTCTGCCCGGACTGGGAGCTCGGAGCACAGGGGTAGTGTTGTTGTTGTTTACTATCAGAAGAAAGTGTCTAGGGGCTGGCTAGTTAGCATGCTAACTTCAGGAGATATCTCTATGACACAATACATAGTCTTCGACATAACGCCAAAACTGATATCTCTTTACATTCTGTTGGTAAGTTTTAGTTATGTATATGTATGTATTGTGTTGCAGGGATATCCACTGAAGATAGCATGCTAACTAGCTAGCCTGTCCTTTTTCACAATACCACCCTGAGCTCCCAGACTTGAACGCTAGCTGCATGTCTAACTGAGCTAACTAACTAATGTAAGCTACAATTAGCAGCAGTTAGCAGTTCCTCTGGTGATATACTGCCCCCTATTTGTTTGGAGTAGGAATTCAAGAGGTGGCCAGTTCTTACATACTGCACATTTAAAGTAAGAATCCTGTTTTTTTTTAACTAAGAATGACATTTTACATTTTTAGTGGCCAACATGGTAGAGGGTTAGATGCAGCTAAATCCTACACACTGGTCCTTTAATCTAAAAAATGATCAACTGATTATTTCAACAAGAAAATAATCAGTCGTTGCCGTTGTTGTTACATTTTTTGGGCATTTGTTGCAGGTAAAAAAAGGAGATTTACACCAAAAATGTTGACATATCCCTTTAAGTTTGAACAACGTGGAAAAAAAAGAGCGAGCCTACATTACTTTTCCGTGGTGCTAGCCGATTTGAAAAAGAAAAAAAGGTCAAATCAGCTAATTTTCTGCAAACTGGCAAGTAGATCCAACAGAAGCAGCAGCATCGGTGTTCATATGGTGCAACATGCTCAAGCTACAGAGTCAATTGGCTGCTAATCCCACTTCATATGGTGCAAATATGAAAAACACACATGTACTTATGGTGCAATAAGGGCAGATTGTCACTTTGAATTCTATGGTGCAACTTGAGTACTGCCTTCAGTTATCGGCCAAGGCTGTGCCAAAGGCTCCGTCCAAACGGACAACTGCTCTTCCTGTCCTGCAGAAGCTATGCAAGTCTCCGTCGCGAGGAGATGTGCTTAGTCCACACGCTCACAAAACACACACACGCACACACACACACACACACACAGGGTTTTCCTCCACTGCAGGGAGATGTGCTAGTTAGTTAGCGCACACATGCAGACAATGGGATGCATCCCTACCTCACCGCTTGAACACACACACATACACACACACTCACACATACTAATGTCCAATAATCCCTTTCCCCTTTATAATTTGGGAACAATATTCATATGGTGCTATTGAGTAAAGCTGGATGGTTTTTGTATTGTCGTGGTTACAGTGGTGTGAAGAATTTAGCCAAATATGTTTAGAGTGTTTCACATTCAGACTGATTGAACGGTGTTGATCCGATCAGTCTGCGTTTCCTCATGTAGAGAGTGTGCATTAAAAACAGCAACACCTTCTGTCTCGGTGAAACTAATGATGCCTTATCCGCTTGACAGAAGTGGAGGTGGATTTTATTTTAAGATATCCGATGAACCTTAGGAGGGTGGTGCTATTTTTTTTTTGCTACACTCTGATCTGGGACATGCATTGTACATTAAGCATGGGTTCAGTGTTTTCAGAGCACAGCAATCAAAAAGGGAAAACTGTGTTAGCACGTCGTCCTAAAAACAACTGAATATGTGACATTTAGAGAACACAGTCAAGACATTTTTCTGTTTCGTTACACAAGATCGTGCTCGTGAATTTCTTGCATGAATGTTCTAGTTTCGAGGGAACTAAGTGGCCACTGCGCAGGCTTCGAGGGTTTGAAGAGTCACGGCTTCGTATGTGCTTCTGGGTTGTTAAAGGGAGATTTATGTTGCAGCTAGCTTTCCCCTAGCGCTGACCTCTAGACCTTTTTGACTCAAACCATGGCCCCCTTTGCACCCAGAGCTCCAGCCAGTCACAGATCAGGTTTAACACAGCCAAATCAGGTCTGACACAACCAAAAAAATACAGTTTCTTCTTTATACGGAAGTATTCATGTGTGGCATTCAGACTCGGCTGTGGCCTCATACTCAAACTGCAGGTATCATCTCTATTTTGTTTTTTTAATCAAGAAGTCATGAATCCACACCCCGCGGCCGAGTCTAAACGCTACAGATGACATGTTTCTTCCTTCACACTAAAAACCCAGAGCCTTAGCCAGGCCCGCTCTGTCGGAACGTAAAACCCAGTTGGTGTTATTGTATGGCTACACATCCACAGCTATGCAAGGTTCTGGGCTTGGATAACCTTTACAAAAAAAAAAAAATACCACATCACTGTTTTCGTGTTATGCTTGTCCTTATTTTAATTCAGTTGTTTTGAAAAGAGGTGAAAACATTTAAAGGGGCATTGTGTAGTTTTGGAGAAGAAATATTAATATTTACAATAACATAATGAGAATAAGTGTTTGAAGCTAGAAAGGTGGCAGGGTCTGCCACATGTAAACAAAGTAAAACAGTATGAAAATTGTGTTGTGCTTTAAGATCAGTTTGTTTATTCAGTTTATTCAGTCATGAAAACAAAGAGTTTAACTATGAAGATCTTTTCTTCTGATTCCCTAAAACTACGTACTGCACCTTTAATGCGCTACAATGCAAACACCATTTGTTTACATCTTTTGAAACATTTTTGTTTATGATAACTTGTTAAAAATGGGTCGGGAGGGTGTAAAAACAGTGTAATGTACCTTTACGTTGGGAGAAGGGGATGCAACCTCCCGACAAAAGAATGTGCAAAACCAGAAGGGTGTTTTATTTTCTTTGGATAAACACACAAATGTTCCACTATCAGGGTCTGCAAAGCATATGAGGCCTGTTGATGGGCAGTGTGTGTGTGCGTGCGTGTGTGTGTGTGTGTGAGTGATGTGTCAGCAATGCTTCATATGCTTTTTTTTTTTTTTTTTCTTTAGCCGAAGTTTTACTTGCTTGGTCCAGAGCTGTGAAATTCTCATCATTACTCATCGTGGTTTTGTAGAAATGGAGGCCAGACGCTCAGATGTTTCTGATCTCAGACCAGTTTCTACCAGATCTGAGTCCCGACGACCATTGAAATCCTTTTTTAGAAGCGCAGACGTTTGGTTGTTTTGGCACAAATACTAAAATTCAATCATGGAAAAATGAGTCGGAAGGATTTCAGTGGTTTGACTCAGGTGTGGACACTATAAGCACAGGGCAGGCTCAAACTAAACCTTAATGTGGATGTACCTATAAGATGTACCATGAACTTTTATTTTCTTGGGGTCATGCTTTTCTACTGTGTTCTTCAGCTTGGGGGGGGGGGGGGAAAGTAGCTCTAGAGAATTTGATGTGCAAAAGTACCTTTTTCTGTTCTCGTGGTTGGCATTTTGATTGTAAATACCTTTTTCTGGTAATCCTCCTCAGTTGGATCTATGTTCGATGAGTTCGCTTAGATGGCTCTTTCAAATGTACCGATAGTAAATGTTCTTTATAAATATCCAGAATGTAAGACGAGAGGAGAAAAATACGGCTTAACTGGAAAACTGTTTTCGTAGGAGTCTGTGCCATCGTGTTGTCTTGAGTATAAGCACACTGATATTAGATCTGTAGGCAGGATGGAGTCTCTGGAGGTGATTTGCCAGACAGCCACAAACCAAACTTTGCTTCTGTTTCTCTCACCAGACAGGTAATATTTGTCTCTCGTATTCCTGATGAACGCTAATAATAATTCTTAATTGTTCTGCAAAGAAAGACCATCAACACAAGCGAAAACTTTCTAGTACAAAAATGTTTATTTTAAACCCTCGTGTTCAAATTGCCAATGGGGTAAGTGCTCAAAGATTCACCACTCTCATACCTGTATGCTAAAGCTCTAGCCAGCAATCGGTTAGCTTAACTTAGCACAAAGAGTTGAAGCACGGTGAAACAGCCAGCTAGCTCTGGTAAAAAGTTTTAAAAGTTGGACTTAGCCATCTAGCTAGTTGTGTCAAAAGTTTAAAAAGTTAGCCCTTAGGCTGTGTCCGAAGTCACTCCCTGTTTACTTACGTACAATACAATTATTGTCCGCCATTTTATCTGAGAACCCGAAACTTGAGTGTCTCAAAAATTCCAAAATGGAGGGAAAAAAGCAGTGTCCAGTTAGCTAGTTAGCTTGCGGTTTCCCTCTGCTTCGCTAAGCTAACATCTCCTGGGTGTAGTTTCATATTTGGCGTACAAATGGTATTAATCTTCTTATCTAACTCTCTGCCATGAAGTGAGTAAGTCTATTTGCCAAAGTCAAGTCGAAAACTGATTTATTTAAAAACAAGCTGTAAGTTCTCGCAAAAATGTTTCACTTCAGCCAAATATCCGCCCAACAAAGTTACCTTAGCTGAAAACTGGAAGAAGTGGGAAACATTTAGCCACCTACCAGAACCTCCAACGCTCACTATTTAACAGAGTATACCTTGTTTATTAAATACAAAACTGAAGAGCCATGTTAGCTTTTTTTTTAATCCTTTTTCCAGTTTTAATTTTAAGTTATGTCTCAGCTTTAGCTGTAGCTTTAGCATAGAGACGTGAGAGTGGTTTCAATCTTAACTAGCTCTTGGCTCGAGCACCTTCCCTAATGTCAAACTACTATTTTTTAAAGGTTGTATTTTTTAATGGTATATTTTTCAGATGACGTTACATACAGTGGAGGCAGAAGCCGATAGTTGAGTGAGAGAATATGATTTCTTGTCATTTTTGGGAACCAACCCTTTAAGAAAAATTGGAGTAATTTAGGAGTCAGCTTGGTAAGATGGTCACATTTGCAGGTGCGCTACATGCCAATAAACAGTTTAGTACATAAGCACATATCTCAACCTTGTCTGGCTGACATCTCCTGACTTCACTGTAGAAACGATGGCTGCTGTCATCAAACCGTGTTCAAACCGCTCCTGCGTCAGCTCATACAATCACTATTCAGGAATCTTTTGGTCTTCGATGGGATTCCCAAATTCACACCGAATGTTTTCTGACCAACCACAAACGGAAGAGAAACGAGACGACACCTTGTGTATCTCTTGTTTGTCTGTGTATTCTGTGTCTGCGACAGTGTAAAAGCATTCGGGGGAAGAGTTGAATGATATTTTCAAATGGCTCCAGGTGGCCAAGCGTTAGGAAATGTGTTATTTTTGTTACAATACCTCCTGAAAATAAAGTCTATTTATCTGTGAAGAGACAAAGATTTACAATAATACAGATGACATAGAAACTATGACAGATTTTAAATGATGTAAAACAGATATAAATGAAAATATGTACAGTTCATTTGGTTTTGAACACGATACAGAAATGTATATGCGTCAGTATTGAGTTTGATTTTATATATTTACCATTTTATTACATTGTAATGTTGTGACTGCGATGGAGAAAAAAAAATATAAAGGAATATAAATTAATTTTTCCAAATGTGTGTCGCTTCTCCTTAAACATTTAGAGACGCATGATGTGAATCACAACACGAGACATCAGATTTTCAGATCAACTTTATGTAGTTTTAACAGGCCAGGCAAGATTTGCATAGTACCATAAGGATTGTTCTACACTTATCAAAACTAGAAACCTACTGTACAACAGGAACATAAAGGGTCAAACACAAATAGAGTGCAAAGATGCAGCTTAAACACATAAATAAGATGAGACCATCGTCTTGAGATTTCACAACATACCACTTGTCTGAACTACTACACTGAGATTGTTTTATGCCACAAAATTATAATGTTTTACAGTATAATGCACAGAAGAGGATGCAGATAAAGATAAAAACACTAATCTCTTGTAAAATGTTTATCCTCCTTATTATGGGGAAAAATAAAGTTTCTTCCAAAAGTACCTAAAAAGACAATACTACTAAAGTTAGTCAGTCAGTCATGTAGAACATCGTCTCATCTGCGAATGGTGATAATATAAAGCTATATGGAGAAGAAAGAACAGAACATGCCAAACGTCTAGATGTGTGTTTTTTCTTCTTCAGCAGTTCAAGCAGCAGGAAGCATAATTAACACACTCATAAATAGATGCATGAGCAATATATACATATCACTAGATATCCCTAGAGGCTGACAATATTTTATTTTGGTTATCAAGAAATCCCTTACCTTGCCAGGCAGTTGGATCTGCGAGATCACGCGTGAATCCATCTTGCCAGGCTTGAAGTTAAATGCCCGTGGCTTAACCACAGTGGTTCGGAACTATCGGTGTCCAATAAGGAACTACTGGCAGATACAGGAGTGATTTTAAGTGTGACAATAGCTACCTAAAGAGGTTAGATTTTGGCGGAAAAGCTGTTTTAGCTCTCCTCCCAACTGGCTTTGTGGCTGCTAGCTCTGCTGGTAGCGCTCTCCTAATGTCGATCTGATTGGTTCAAGTTATAGACAACTGGGACGTCCAAGTTTCCAAGTATGACTTCTCAGATGGTACCCACAAAATCCCCCCAAAAGACCAAAATCAACAACGTGTTAGTGGGTCTGTGAATACTACTGTAGACATAAGTCTTACAAAAACAGGTCAGAAACATATTACTTCATCTTTGAAAAACACTAAATAACTTCCTGAAACAGCTGGGCACTGTAGTTTTTTAAGCAAACGTGACTCAAATAGTAAAAAATAGTGCATTTGTAGGGGACTACTTACAGCTGCGGATGAATACTCATTTCCTGCCACTGAGTATTTACAGCAGTAGGACGTTTGTTGTTAGGTGGATGGAATGGAAATAAACTACATTGCCCACGTTCATTATAATCACCAGTGTGACTCAATGATGTGTTTTAAATAGCTGTAAAACAGTGGAGCTCTATAGCACAGATGATTTATCAGAGTTAAAAAACACACAATACTTCATAGTTCATAGGATGCACTGATTGTTGGCTTTGGTCTTTTCATAGGATTTGTTGATTGTAAGAAAACAGGCACCATCAAATAATTATGTATATAAAAATGATTTTGTCGAGCTTTAAAGGAGCACTACATAGTTTTGGGAAAGAAGAAAAAAAACAAATAAACAAACTGACATTAAAGGACAACAGACTTTCATACTGTTTTACTTTGTTTATATGTAGCGGACCCTGCCACCTTTCTAGCTTCAAACAGTGTTCTGGGGACCTTATTTTCCTCTGAGAACAGCTTGTTTATTCAGTTATGGAAACAATAAATATTACTGAGTTTGTATTATTACCTCAATAATATTGTAAATATTAAAATTCTGAGTTTGAATTTCTTCTCCAAAACTACACAGTGCCCCTTTAATTCATTATTTTTAAAAATCCATCTAATCCAGTGTGTTCTTGTCATTCAGAGGGTGAATATCTCTTTGGAGCATCTGTTGTGCTTCTTAAAAACAGTCTTTGGTATAATTCATATACATAATATAAATACAGAATGGATACCTGACACACCAACACTTACTTACTATCATTGCCTATTACACTATAAGTTAGTGGTAAAATGTTTCAATGCAGATTTCAGTCTTTTAGACATGTAAGTCTGGATGAAAAGAAAACGTAAGAGGCGACATAGACTCAGATATCAGTGTAACAAACCAACCAAAACAGTAACAAAGGAAAGTAATAAGGAATAATCGTTCAAGTTTTCCTCTTCATGAGAAACAGGAACTCAGTGTGACAGAATATGAATCTTAAATGAGCCAATGGCTCCCTCTGCTGACAAAAAGTGGCACTACAAGTACAAAATAAAGGAAAACACAGATACAAAATAAAGTTTTCTATAAAAGACAGTTCCCACAGAAAAATATATATCTCTCTTGACTCGGTATCTTAGAAGTCTTTGTTTAAACTCCCACAAGAAAAATTATTAATCTCAATGTTATCAACCTCCTTCCAGAAAGTCTTGAATATTTCCTCAAAATAAGGTACATTCCATAACAACACTCCGGTGGCTCCTTGTTGCATTTTCAAGTCTATCATAACAGTAACATCATAGAGAATCAGTAACAACGATAGTATTCACTTCCTTCTACAGTTGTTTCTATACCAGTGTACAACTCCACAGCAGGCTTCAGTCTGTCTGCAGGCTTTTAAAACAACAGGTTTTGTTTTACTGCACATACATGTACGTACGCACACAAATGCCAGTGGGAAAGGTAGGAGAGCAGGGTTAACTGCGACATGTCATGTACCTACTGCAGCACGAACAGGTGACACAGGTTAATGTGTGGTGACAGGATCTGATTGGTTTACTCCAGCAGGGGATTGTCGTCGTCGTCGTCGTCAATCTGCAGCCTCTGGAAGGGCCGGGGCCCTAACGAATCACGTCTTTTAACCAACCAGAACAGAACTGAAGAAAAATGAGAGAAAAGTTAGTTTGTTGATCAGCTGAAAGTGCTTTTCAGTTTATCTCAGCCTAACCAGGTTAGGAGTTTCCAGGTATAACGGCAAGTTTCAGTTTTGTCGGTGTTTCCACTGAAACTGAGAGTTCTGTCAACAACCGGTAACCACAGCTCGCTGCGCAGGTAGAAAACCTCAGGTTTCCTGTGTAAACACTACAGTGTACGTTTACACTGACATTTCACCTGAGCTTGAATCTTCCCCGCTTCTATTTATCAAAATATCTTCACCAATTTCTGATACAAGCACTATTTTACAACAATCAGTCCAAATAATTCAAGTGGTAGTCTATCCTGGGTCCCCTTCTTATTCTCTATTTACATTAGAGCTGCAACCATTAGTAGAATATTAGTTTCTACTTTTGATAATCGATTAATTGTTACGCTACGCCATGCTACTTACAAATATAATGTTGCAAACACTGCGACTTACCGGTGATTGTACTGAGTACCAGCAGGACGCCCACCACCAAGCCAACCATCACAGGAACTTTAGAAGCGGTCTCGGCAGCCAGCAGTGACTGAGCCTGGGCCAGGGTGCCGTTGTTGGGCCGCGGGGGCACCGACAGCAGGTGGCACATGAGCGGGTAAATGTCCACACTCTGTAAAGACTGCATTTTAAAATTCTGACGGAAGCTGGGCCCGGTCGCTGCCAGGAAGGGGTGCATGCTGTGCAGGGAGTTGTCGTAGCCATGATTGCCCACTGAGGGAGGGAAGGATAGTAAGAGCATTGTGGGTTAAGATCCTTGCGGTGGATGTTTACTTATAAATAGAAATATTCAATGCAAAAATATTCAGAGCAAATTTCAGAGCAAAACAGCACAGATGACTTTGCCATCACAGTATTGAGAGAACAATTAAGAGACGTACATCTTTCCACCTTGATCCCTCGCTGCATGATAGTCCAGCCCTCATCGGCAATCAGTATGATTGGTGGGATGCGCTCGTTGTTCATGTAATGCAGCCTATCAGGGATGTCCTTTTTCATGTATGCGGTCATATTAGGATGGCAACTACTCAGATTTTTGAAGACGGCCTTTGGGTCTGCAAAACACACGCACAGAAATAGTGTGAGTAATGGACTATAACATCTGTTTACAATATTAATGAGGTAATAATACAAAATTCAGAAAAGTTTATTTTTTCCATAAGTGATTAAATGATGATGTGAAACTGATTACCTGAATGTGGGATGAGGGTGGCGACAGGTGTGTGCTCTATCAATGTGTAGGTGTCGGGACGGAGGCAGTCGTCCAGCCGTATGAGGCGCTCAGAAGAGCACTGAGCCATGCCGTGGTCACTGGTTATAATGAGGTTGATGTGACCCCAGAGGCCGACCCGCTTCAGCTCTGAAATGATCAGGCCAATGTTGTCGTCCACCTGATTGCATACAGAGAGTCACAGCCATCAACAACTGTTGCCATCGAGCCAATTTCGTAGTCAGAGGTGTTCTGTACAAATTCGATTAACTCAAGTGTGCTGAGTGATAGCAACATGCCAAGTTTATGACATATTGACAATGAATTTCCATATTTATTGTATTTTTTTATCATTGATAGTAGATAATAAAGACCCTGCTGCCAGCTTCCAGCTTTTCTAATTCAATAAAATACCTGCAGGTCAAAATCCTCCACAATGACACGACCAAGCATTCTGACAGGTTATTTATTCGCTAATTTAAACTAAGACATATGGCAGCAATGTTGCTAATGACTTGCTATCATGAAACTACATCTAATCTTGAAAAACGTGTCTATCGGGGCTAATTAGAGAAGAGGATATTCTTGTGGACGTTGACAAATACTTACGAATATGTGTTGATTAATGTCATATGTGCAAGTATGAATAATTTCGTAACAACAGGCTCAAAGACACTAGAGAACTTTGTCAGAAGTTGATGGTTCTAGTTTTCAAAATAATAATACCTTTGTTTGACTGGTTCATTATTAAACGTCACACAACATTTAAATCACACAACACGCGTCACACGCCTTGTCATCACCACACCCATTACCACCACATATACATTCCTAACCTGTGAGAAACACTAACCTCTTTCAGCACTTTGCTCATTTCAGTTTTGTTGTCAGGGCCGTATTTGTGACCCGACTGGTCCGGCTCCTCCCAGTAGAGAGCTGCAAACATGGCTCCTTGCTCCTGGTGGAATGGGGTTCATGATACACAGTGTCAGACAACCTCTATCCTCTCCAGACCTTCCAAATACCAATCCCTTTTCCTCTGAAGTGGCATGAACACAGTTTTAAAATAATGTAACTAAAGAGCTATACATTACATGTGAACGTTTGCTCACTAAAGTAGCTTTTCTACCTTTCCATCTGCCTGCATCCACTTTGTCACATTCCCCAATCGCTGCTGGAATGTCACAGCAGGGCTGTAGTGCATGAAGTGGGTCGCTGTGCGGTTTCTGATGACCACCTCGGAGCCGGGCCACATCATGGCCGCCGTTTTGTAGCCAGAGTCCAGCGCCGTGAGCCAGAGGGGCTCTGCCTGGCTCCACCACATCGGGTCGTTGCTACTGATGGTGAAGGTCTTGTTGCTGACGGGGTCGTACATGTTACTGGCCAGGATGCCGTGAGACTCAGCGTATAGCCCTGTCACCTGGGAAGGAAACAATGGCAACATTGTTGGTTTTGTTTTGATCGTCATAAATCAATTTCTATTCCTTCAAACAGCAGGAGCAGCATGTTTACCAGGGTGTAGTGGTTGGTAAACGTCTTGGTGATGAAGACGTTGGTGAGCTCCTCCACCAGGACCCCCTGGCTGTACAGGCGCTTCAGGTTGGGCATGGGGTACGTCTTTAGGTAGTCCGCCCGGAAACCGTCGAATGACACGAGCAGCAGTGGAGGAGGACGTTGCTGGGGTTTGTTGTCTCCTGTGGCAAAAGCTCTGATGCCACACAGGAAGCCCAGCAGGATTTTTAGTAACATCCTGAAAAGGTGTGAAGAAAAACAGTTATAGAGGAGACAAAGAGTTTCCAGCCATGTTAGCAGCTCTGTGAGGCGCCCATCCTAGATGTCAACATGCAGTTTCACATTCACATTTCTAAACTCTCATGAGACCAAAGTAGCAGCCAGGCTTGAGGGTAAAGCCACAAAAGAACAAAAGGAGAACTGAGAACAAATGCCTGGCTGGAAAGCAACATAACCAACCAATTATCATTCTCATTTTCAGATACACACAGAGAGAAAGTGACTCCCTTAATGTGTCACTGAATTGCTCACTTTTGTTTTCTAGGAAGTAAAACTTGGTGGTTTATTCATGCTGTACAAAAAGGCGACAAAATTTCAACATTTTTAACTATGTTGTGTGTTTTTTGAGTTTCCATTTTCATACCGTTTTACTTTGTTTATATTTGGTGGACCCTGAGACTATATAAAAAAATTTAATAGGAGGACTATAAACAGAAACTTTTTACTTCTAGGCTATGTTTATGGCTCGTATAAATTGCGAGGAAGTCTTGTAAAAACTTTATTATCAGAGTTGGGTCTACTTGGGCCACTTTTTTATTTAGTCTTTCAGGACGACAGCCTATTCCAAGCTTGGTTTTACACAGCAAAATGTGTATTTTACTAACAAGGACAAATAACTTGCAGGATTGCAAAAATCTTACCTTACACACACACACAGCCACAGTTTGACTGGCCTATTATGTCATTTCCTCCACGCTCTCTTCCTATTCCACACACTTCTAATCAAGTATAACTCATTTACTGTTAAGTAATTCAGTTCAGCTCAGTGATCTCTAAGACACATGAAATTGAGGCCAATCTAAATAAATTAGATTGACTGCAGAAACACTAGCAAGACAGAGATGCACTGAATCTAAAATTAGATGAGATTAGAGAGATAATATCTTAGTAAGTATAATCAAATTTGTGTTTTTTCTACATTTGTCTCTCTGTCTTTTTTGTAACTTATAATTTAACACCCACGACAGGTCCATGACAGATCCAACCGGACTGTCAACATGCTTCAGCAACACGTATCAAATTCAAAACCACAACCAGGAAGTCACCGTTCACGACGAAATGATAACAACCAAGGACATGTCATAAATACGATTAATTACATTAATGAGAACGGAAGAAAAATACAGAATGAAAACGCAGAATGGCAGATATGTAATGAGCAACACAAATAATTTCATTTTCGCTCCCAGCAAAAGGAGCCGGTTAGCTGTCTGCTTAGCTAGCTTGCTAATGTTACAAGGGTCACATTATGAAAACGGTTTGTTTAATAACCTTACCTGGTCGAGGTGTGACAGGCAGGTGTCCTCCAGACAGTGTTGTTGGATAACTTCTCCCCTTCAGCCTATTTTCGTGGCAACATGTCAATGCACTTCCTCAATGTACGCAAAAAACTGACATGTTGTGGAGCTAGCGAAGGCTATTTTCAGCAACTTCCGTCCGGGCATTTCAAAATAAATCCCTCCGTGAAGCTTAACATGCGGAAATACAAAGAAATATGCTATTTTTGTCGTATATAGTTATGTTTTCAATAGAGATAGCACTACAGTTGGTTTATTTTATGATTAAAATAATCTACCAAGATATATAAATTGTTTCATATATGTTTAATAACGCCACGCTTTTATTTTGACGTAGCAGCGGCACGCCTCTGCTCTTGTTGTCGCCGCCTTGACGTAACAGTCGACATGCGCATTAACTTAATTGGCAATTAAAGCAGCCAATCAGCGTTCACCAACAGTGACCCTGTCAGGGTTGCATCCAAAATAATAACAGCTGTTGTAGTTTTGTTGAAAAATATATAATCTTTAAATGTTGTAGAAGATGAATTATGATCAGAATAGCCCGGTTCTGCCTGTAGCTTTTAGTTAAATCACCTCACAACACGTCTATGAGATAGTGTTGTGGTAAATTAGCTTATTAGAGGTGCATGATCAACTCCAACACAATACCTCTCAGCATTACATAACAGCATTGTCTTGGTATTTACCAGGCAGGCGCTCACATTGTTCCCATCCCAATGCAATTCTATGACAAGTAGGAACTTTTATCTCTGAATCTTATACACAAGAATACAAAGTTCATGTTTGACCATCCTGGTCAAATCATGACATAGATGTAGTAGGGTAGCAGGGGATCTTTACTGTAGGTCAGACTCCTCGGGTTAATAGATCAGCTATTACAATTCTACTATTACATTTTACAATGAATGTCCAGCCAGCTTGTGTCCAGGGTTTCACATTTTTGGTGCCAGAAATCGTCACAGAATGGTCTCATGTTAAGAAACACTTTGTCATATTATCCTCCAAAATGCAGAAAAACATGAGACAATCCAGCAAAAATCTACTTAACATTTTTGTCAACAAATCTGTTATTTAATTTTAAAGCAGTATGGTACGTTTTGAACTTTTTGATACAGTGCTTTTGAGAGTTCATCATTACCAGGTCATTGAGTTTGAAAGATGTGGGTATTTACCAGACAGAGAGCGTTTAATGAAAGGCACTGTTGCATTTTGGGGAAATGTGGGATTAAGATTTACAAGAAACTTAACTGGTCATTCTCTAAAATTGCAGATGTTGAACCTACTTTGAAAGTACCAAAAAATGTTCCGATCTGCTTGCATGTGTACAGTATTACCTCGCATGTCGAATTTTAGTTGAAAACATTCAAAAGTTAAAGGTGCACTATGTAGTTTTGGCGAAGAAACTTTAATCAGAAGAGAAACATCTTCATTGACTGTTAACTAAACAAACAAACTCTCTTTGTTTTCACGACTGAATAAACTGAATAAACAAACTGACCTTAAAGGACAACACAATTTATACTGTTTTACTTTGTTTATATGTGGCGGACCCTGCCACCTTTTCTAGCTTCAAACAGTGTTCTGGGGACCTTATTTTCCTCTGAGAACAGCTTGTTTATTCAGTTATGGACAAAATAAATATTTCTGAGTTTGTATTATTACCTCATTAATAATGTTAATATTAAAATTCTGAGTTTGAATTTCTTCTCCAAACTATATAGTGGCCCTTTAACTAAAATTACCAATAGAAAGCGAATAACACTTCTAATGATGATGATGACATCTATGTATCGTGTTGCAAAGATATACATCCTGAAGTTAGCATGCTAACTAACTAGCTCCAAGTCCCTGTGCTAGTGGTGTAAACACGCTGAGCTAAATCGCTAACGTGAGAAGTTAGTGCTTAATTGAGCAATATGCTGACCCGTGTTTGTTTGAGCCCGACAGGTTGTCAATTCTTACATATTGCACCTTTAAAAATATTGAAGACGCCACAATAAAAGATGGACTTTGTATTCACAGCTACTAATAATTAACTCTTTGCAGCTACTATGACTCTACCCAACAATAGCAGTAATATGCCGTATCTATTCAACTTGTATTCTCCTTTAAGGATCACCCCGTCTTACCTTGGCATCGCCTATCTGCCTCCCCTGTCCAAAGTCCTGCCCGGGCTGCTTTTTGATAAGGTAGGCACCACTGGCATCACGGTCACTCTGCTCCACACCTTGACACGCTCCACCATCTCAGGACGACCCATCGTTTGACCTCTTCAGCCAGAATGGACCCCTGTGAGGAGAACGTGTACGAGAACCCAGAGGCCACCTACCAGAACGAGTCGTCAGGTATTTATGACTTGACCTACGAGACACCGTACGAAGAGCCATCCGCCCTGACGGGAGAGTACATGAACGCTGGACGGGCCCCCAGTCCACCTGCTCTGCCCCCACCTCGCATCCCCACTGAGGAGAGGCGAGGCAGTTCCTCCTCTTCCTCTTCCTCATCCTCATCGTCTCATTCCATGCACGCAGAAGATGAAGAGAAAGCTGAGGTGGAGGACTGGACGAGGGAGGAGGTGAAAGAGGAAGAGTCATCATCAGAAGAGGAGAAAGTAGAGGTGGAGGAGGTGGTGGAGAAGTTGGAGGAGGTGGAGCAGAGCAGCACAGTGCTGAATTGGGAGCTGGGGTCTCCCGAGGCCGATGTGGACGGGGAAAGGTCATCACGCAGGTCCTCCTCTTCGTCATCATCATCTTCATCGGCCTCTGAGAAGGAGGAAGCTGAGGAGAAGGCAGAGTCTGGAGAGGGGGAACTGAAAGTCACACTTTATGTGAAGGTAAGGAAGAAGAGTGTCGGATTCATTACATTCTCTGATTTACTTCAGTTTAAACTCTGGCTGTGCACATATTGCACACACACTCACACACAAAGTCATGTAGCCTGCATGCCCCAAACCTATAAACTGTCTTTGAACCAGGATCATAAATCTCAGCCGTAATCACATTCATATCAGTTGCTCATGAGCAAGTGTGCAAGGTCAGTGTGTGTGTGAGGAATGTGATTGTGGCTCATCCAGAGTTGGACTTCATGCCCCGTTGTTCGGGCCCTGTACACACCGGACTGGGCTGTTCGCACATACACTTCTATTTATAGGTCGTCATGTTTAGTCATTCCTGCATGTGTGTGAGCGTCAGAGTGAGGGTGTGTGTGTGTGTGTGTGTGTGTGTGTGTGTGTGTTACTGTGTTTCTAAATATAAGTTAAGTTGAACTGACAAGAATGTTCTGACTCAGTGCTGGGATAGTTGGGGATGGTTCCCGTCGCACGGCCATGTGATCCATCTATCTATCTATAAAGCAAACATACCCAAACATGCTCGCTAACTGTACTTATTACATAATCTGGCGTGATCCTCACAACAGTCCACTTGCACTGGAACATCATAAATATGACACTTTGAAACTACACCTATAACAATATAACCCTGAGGTCATAGCGGTAGAATGAGAGTGACTGAGGTCTGTCGTTGGCAGCACCAAGCTAAGCGGGCTCCAAACTATTTTAATGCTGCCTTTTTCAAATGTTTCCTTGAAGTGTTAGCATTGGAGCCTTGCTTGAATTACTCAGTAGCATACTTATTAAATATAAAGACAAATCTAGCAAATTTAACATCGCCAAATGTCACTTTACCTCAGTTACAACAGTAGCAGTGGGCTATGATTCAAGCGTTAGCTAGCTAACATTTAAGTACCGTTATAGTAAGGCACCCTTTATTTAAGTTAAGAAGCTATAAGTAATGACTTTGTTAATGGTTAACAAATCATTTTACCTAATACTTTATAGATCATGTAGAAGCTTTATAAAACAACTTCAGGGTTGCCAGGTTGTGACACTTGCTTTAGCTTCTTAGCTAGCTTTTAAATTTGTTGAATTCCTCTTTTGGCATCTTGGCCTAAATACATGATAAATACAAATATATAAATATAAATACAATACACATGAAAATAGATTTTATTCTTTTATTCTGCACCTTTCTCCAAGCTCTGTAGATGTTTTTTTTTTTTTGTTTTTTTAAGGATCTGTCTTAAAGAGCTAGCTAAAAAGACACAGCTATGCTAAAAGAGGTTTTCCATGACCTGGCTACCGAAAGGTTATTCTTATCAATAGCTTGTAACTGATCCATGAAGCATGATTAATAATTAATTACCATGAATAAAGCCATTAATCACACCTCATAAACCCTACCTAAACATTGCTTTACTAGATTGTGGTAATGGAACATTAACTTGACAGTAAAATATTATACAGTAAATGTTGCCATCTATCTAATTCTACCAATCCCCACTGTACAAGGGATAAAGCAGAGATATGAAGTTGCAATTTGTGAGTACTCTAGGATCATAAAGTCTTGGTGAGACAGAATCTTTTTCTTTTACTGAAAATACATCTATTAAGCAGCCCGTGTTTGAGCTTAAATGTCTAACAGGTGACATGATCTAAATCTTTTAAAATGGATTTTAAAAAGATCTGGCTTCATTTTGAGAAAATGCTCGGTGATTACCTTAAACATCTGGGCACTGTAGTTTTTAGCAAATGTTGACCAAACAGTCAGAAATAGCGCATTTGTTCGGGACTACTTTCAGCTGCGGATGAATCCACATTTCGTGCTTTAGCATGTACAGCACCAGTTCAGTGTATTTGGGATCAATTCCAAACTTTACTACGTTACTCCACAGCATGGGACCTACGGGTGCTGATGAGTCTGACATGGAGACGATGACTTTCTATGATTCAAAGTCACCCGGTTGTGATGTCAATCAGAGCACTAAGAGGTGGGAGGAGCGGGGCACCCTTGGGTGATTTGTTCTGCCCTTTCCCTCCTCGCTGCATTAACGCTTTCAGTGACACCCCCTCTCCACCCCACCTAAGGGGGTTATTTTTTGCCCGTCACTGTCACGCCCCACTGCTGAGGCCTCGGGTACAAATTGGACCTCTCTCTTACACACACACACACACTCTCTCTCTCTCTCTCTCTCTCTCTCTTTTCCCTACACACACTCTCTTTGGCGTTCGTCCTCAGCTGACACTCTGACACAGCTGCTATGGGACCGAGCAGACTTCACCACATGGACCTGGAGTAAAAATCTGCTGTAAACTGAAACGGCTTACACACACACACACACACACACACAGAGAGAGACAAACACATCTACACACTTGTGGAAGCAAAACACACAAGCAAAGCGTGTTTCTCTTGACCATGACGGATACTGCAGCTGAGGAGGACAAGGACCCTGATATTGAGCTATTTGTCAAGGTGGGGAGTTGTGTGTTTGTGTGTGTGTGTGTGTTTTGGTGTTTGCAGAGTTTGTGATGAACACAAACTCGACACTAGGTCAGTTTTCTTCTCACTTCTAAATTACATTCCTGTACAAACTTCACTATCTCACCCCACACACTTGTTATTTTTGTGTATGACAAAATTTCCACTGCATCTGTGAAATATTTGCTGTGTGTGTTGTGTGTGTGTGTATGTTGGGGATGGCTCTTTTAAGCGTGTGCATGCCATGTTGTTGTTGTTGTGTGCTGATTTTTCCGTGTGTTAACCTGACACCCACGTGCATAGACAATCTCTCTCTTTCTCTCTCCCATGAATTATTGCTGGGGTCCTTTCAGTGTCGAGAACAGCGGCTTTAAATGGTCCAATGTTATGATACAATAAGTATTATTATGTATTTATATGTATGCATGTGTGCACTTTCCATTTGTTAGCTGACCAACACAGTTTAGACATACTGCTCTCTTACAGTCATTCACTGAAAAAAAGGCAGTATATATTGTGACAGACTGTTGAAATGACTGTATGTGAAAAAATATTCAAGGGATTAGTACAAAAAGTTGGAAAACGCACTTTTTCTGGGAGAGTTGGATGAGAATGTCGATACCACTTTCATATGTGAATGTTAAATATGAAGCTACAGCCAGCAGCTACATTTGAATCAGGGGTTACCAGCTACTAGAGCTAACACAATCTGCCTGCCATCACCTATAAAGCTAATTAACTAGTTATTTCTGGTTTGCTTTATCTGCAATAATAATAATAATAATAATAATAATAATAATAATACTAATATTTTTTTTAAAATGTGTTTTAATGGTTGTTCGTTATTTCTTGGCTGGACAGATGGTG
The DNA here is from genome assembly GCF_040436345.1 of Pagrus major. Classification (NCBI taxonomy): domain Eukaryota; kingdom Metazoa; phylum Chordata; class Actinopteri; order Spariformes; family Sparidae; genus Pagrus; species Pagrus major. Next base: position 10,666,081 of record NC_133238.1, read on the forward strand.
TTTTCTCCACATATGCTTCTGTTTTTTGTTGTTCATCTTTATGCTAAGCTAAGCTAACTGGCTTCTGGCTGTACCTTCCCATTTGACTTATAGATATGAGAGTGTTAATAACTTTCTCATCTATGTCTTGGCAAAAAATGAATATGACTTTCTATTTGTTCTGTTTTTTTCAATACACATATTTTGTTTTAGCTCCTGAACTACAATTGATTCATACTCAACATGTTTGCTTAATGCATGCAGCACAGTATTGTAATCAAGCTAATTTAACAATGACTGCTTTTCTAATTAAGTTGCATATTGTACTGAAAGAAATGGACAGCAATGGCTGCACGAAGGGATAGCAATGCTTCATTTAAATGTTCAAAACACCACAGCATGTTTTATACAGTAGTTAGCTCTTATGTAAATTATACATGATTTCTAGTAAATGGGCTTAAAAGTGTTTTCTGTACACAGCAAATCTGCCAAATGGGGTCAGATGACCAGACTTGGTTCCTCGGGAATTTCATAAAACACGTTTTGAACCACGCGACTTCTTTTGATTGACAGAAAAGTATCATGGCGGGACAGGAGGCTGTATGATTTCTAAAGCTGATACACTACTTCAGTATTATAGGAACAAGAAGTCCAAACGGGCAGTGAGGCGGCTAATGGAAGCAGTGTGGATTATTCATGTCGGACTCGGTGTCTGATTTCAGTGTCCTGTTGCAGCTTTGCGCGCACACACATACTCAAGCACACACACACACGCACATTCATCCTACTGTATTTGATCATAGGCCAATTATAAATGCGAGTACAGTATGTACACACACAGACCTGACCTCAAACCCACTACTTTAAACTATAAGGTCTTCTTGTAGAAGTTGCAACTTGATTAATTGATTCAAGTGTTTGCGTTGCGTATGTGTGTGAATCAGTGTATTACAGTCATTAAGGAGTGTGTGCATGTACAGGAGTAGGGCAGCATATGAGGGCTAAGGAATATGTGTGTCTAAACTCTTTTTTAATTCTTCATGTATCTGTCTTGGTGTGTGTGTGCAGGCTGGGAGTGATGGCGAGAGCATTGGAAACTGTCCCTTCTCACAACGCCTCTTTATGATCCTCTGGCTGAAAGGCGTAGTCTTCAATGTCACCACCGTCGACCTCAAGAGGTAATACTAATATCATATTATAGCTCTATAGTATTACAGTAAAACACTCAGAATAGAGGATAGAAGATCAATATTAGCTCTAGCTTTACATAGTCCTGGTGTGCAAACCGAAGAGATACAAAACTTGAAGAGAAAATGGAAGAAATGTTTGTTAAAGCTGCTATGATCAATATTTTTTGGACTGTATTAACAAGGAATTAAAGGTCAAACTTTTAAATCCACAGAGAATTATCATCAAACTCTGCAATTCCCATTAGCCCTATGGAGCGTTTTAGCATCTTTCAGCTCATTATTTTGGTCTTCTGGCAGACATCTTTACTGTTTCAGTTCACTCTCTTTATCCTGACCTTTTCCAGCTCCAGCAGGTAGATGTTATCAGTAAAGAAGCTTTAATAAACCTACTGTAAGCTATCAAACAGCAGACAAAGTTAGCAACAAGTTGGTTAGCATAGTGTAGCATTTAGAAGCTAACGAGCCACATATTTCCCTTAGGAGATAATGGAGACAAAAAAATGAGAGTAAATATTGGATTTACATTCAAAAGAACACCTGAATGCTAATGTAGCTCTGTGTCTGCTAGGCAGCTCAATGCTAAAAACTGCCATATCAACCTAAAATGTGCTAACATGTCAGTATTATCTTCCCAGTGGCCAAAAAAGCAGGTTTAAACAGAAAAAAAAACAGATACTTTAAAAAGTAATGACCAAATTTCCCTCTGCCTTGGCTGCACTTTGAGGCTAATGCTACCATGTTAGCACACTATGAATACTTGCATAAAATGCTAAATGTGACAGGCTATATACATACCCAGGATGCAAAATACATATAACAATACATACATATAACATGCTAATTCATGCTCAAAAGAAATGTTCCATAAGGTGCAGGGAATTTTTTCAAATATTGTGGTTTTCATGGCTTAATCCTTATTTAAATCACATACTGGGAAATTCAAAAAACATTGTAAACATATGTAGTTGTTTCAATTGTTTACATATCTTTCTAGAATTGCATGGACCTACTGTGGCTTAATGTGCGACTAAGCAGCTAACAGATAGCTTAAGAGCAGCTTTCACACATGCATTTAATTATACTGTGGCTCCAAGCGCTGCTTGGAGAATTACATGAAGGTAATAAAGAAATTCTCAGAGGGTCACATTTAAAAACAATTTATTTTAAAGAGGATTTTTTATTGGGAAATGAGCCCCATGGTAGTTAGCGTTTTGCAGCAATAGCTACCTTGGCTGAATAGATAAAGAAATAAAGGGGCATTTGTTTACTGGTGATATTATCAGTGATATTGAAATAGTATTTCATACCACGTTTATAGTAGAGGTTGTAAAAAGGTTCCACTCTGATTAGGAAACCAGCTGACCTCCACAACCTGGCTCCAGGGACACACCCGCCCTTCCTCACCTTCCAGGGGGAGGTCCTTACCGACGTCAACAAGATAGAGGAGTACCTGGAGGCGGAGCTCGCTCCACCAAAGTAGGCATCAGAATCACACACAAGAATAGGAAACAGGGCGAGCAACATCCTGACTAACAACATGTTAACGTTTTGTATTTTAGGTATCCCAAACTTGCAGCAAAGAATCGTGAATCCAACACAGCAGGAAATGACACGTTTGCCAGGTTCTCCGCTTTCGTCAAAAACACAAGGCCGGATAAAAATCGAGGTAGGCACAACTCAGTATGTAACAGATATATATAAGGATCCCAACAGAATGCACTGGTTTATCAACTTTCCTGACCTCATGACCTGGATATGTGGTTCATGTGTGTTCCAGCATTGGAGCAGAGTCTAGACAAGGCCCTGGCCAAGCTGGACGAGTATCTGATGAGCCCCCTTCCTGACGAGGGTCATTCAGGAGAATCCAGACGCAAATACCTGGACGGAGACGAACTGACGCTGGCCGACTGCAACCTTCTGCCCAAACTTCATGTTATCAAGGTAACCTGCTTTCGGCTTTGTTCATGTTGATCTTACGAGTCTGCCTTTGACTGTAACTTACTTGACAACATCTTGTTTTTTGCCAGGTGGTTGCGAAGAAATACAGAAAGTATGACATCCCGTCTGAATTCAGGGGGGTGTGGCGTTACCTTACCAACGCCTACGAACGAGATGAGTTCACCAACACATGCGCTTCTAATGAGGAAATCGAGCTAGCCTATAAGGATGTTGCGAAGAGGTTGGGGAAATGAATGCACCACAGCCACAGTCACTTTAGTGCCCCCTCCCCCCTGTTTATTGTCTATTAATGGTAATTGTTCTGTTGATATTTCTCCAAAGAATAATGTGATTTTCATTTATTGAGGAAAAAAAGTTTGCAAATGACCGTTCATTAAACCCCTCCCCTGAGCAGGGATCGTCCAATCACAGATGAGCAAGCGTAGCCAGGATCAGTGGGGTCTATCAAGCTTTGGATTTCTCAGCATGGTAAAGGTGCAGTCCCTTTTTAGAACTAGCTCCTGGATGCTAACAGAGGTGAGGGTAATGCTAGCGGCTCTGTCCTGCTCTTTATTGGATTTGTTTACACTCAAGCAACCCCCAGACGATCTTAACCGAGATAGCGTTAGCTATGTTTGCTAAACACATCAGTAATTCCAAATCCTCAAAGCTGTTTCTGTCCTAGCGTTTAAAGTGAAACCTACTATTTTACATTATAAGGTGTGTAAGCTAATTAGCCAAACAGTGTTATATTAGAAATTAAATCTTCTAAAGTCTTTTAGCATTATATTGTGTATGTGGCTATTAAGAGCTCATTAAATAACCACTTTAAAAGATTCTGGTTTTAAAGGTGCAATATGTAACGATTGGCTACATGTTGAATATATCAAATACCAGAGTAGCTGCTAACTGCTGCTAACTGTAGCTGCCCTTAGCTTGTTAGCTCAGTTAGCCGTGCAACTATAGTGGTTTGGGCTGGGAGCTCAGGGATCAGGGGACTGGCATAGAGGCTTTGGACCAGGACATAGCTGCCAACTCTCACGCTTTCGTGTGAGAGTTGGTAGCTATGCCAGGATGTGCCGGTGCTAGCTGGTTCACATGCTAACTTAGCTAGATATCTCTACACAAGTTAGACATTACACAATACATTCATTTCAACTACAATTCTTACACATAGCCCCTTTAAAAAAGATTCACCTAAAAAGTCAAAGGTTAAAAAGCTGAGTTCTCTAACTGCTAACTGAGCTAATAGCTAGCTAGCTCCTTTGAGTCACTAGCGCCATTAAAGCCGGCAAAATTGACGCTAGCCGGCTAAAAAAAGAGGAGCCTGCTTTTGTCCACTTATGTCTGAAATAAATTAGCCATTGTTTTAGAAATTACCCAGAATTATTAGTGGTAAACACTTCTATCAGCTTTTGAATTGTAAACTGCTTACATGCGAGAATGGAAAGCTTGACAGGCGTAGTAACCGAGGGCGGTGGGGGACGTGTCAAAAGCTAAGAGGTGGAGTATTATGCCTTTCTGCTCACAGTTAATCTGCTTATTAAACCCTGATAATTTCATGTCATGAATTTTCTTTTTACATATGTATTATTAATAATAGGAAGCATAAAGCAGGGTTTGATTGTTTCTTCTGTGGCTTTTGTTGTATTATATATATTGCAGGGTCGAATTAGACAAGAAAGGCTTGTTGGATTATACTGTTAAGAATGTGTTTCAGCCAAAGTAATTTGTCTTTTATTGGTGCAGTGTAGACTTTATAGACACAGCGCCCTCCATTTCTTAACGAGGCAATGACTGACCTGTTCAGCTTTGTGCTTATTCACCCGCTTCGGCTGCACAACGAAGATTACCAATCTTCTCCAAAATCACACTTTTACAACTTCACACCACAGTTTATGCCTCACGCTATCACACTCTCACAGTATTTTCCAGATTAACAGTCCACAGTTAAGTCATTCGGTTTGATGAGAAGAAAAAGCACCCAAACAACCCAGTTTCACCCCAGCTGTTGTGTCGTCATGTTATTTAATGAATGTAATTTTAATCACGAGTGCCTTAGTGGGAATCAAGCTCTCTCTCTCTCTCTGTCTCTTCTGCCTTCAGCTCTTTGTGTCTGTACAGTAAATTATGTTTGAATATAATATGAATGTGAATTATTGATGTCACCAGAGGGCTCCTCATGCCCCATGGAGCCGTGTGATTATAATATAAATTTAATATTTCTGTAAATGATTGTAGCTCGACTATATTAATATTCTTCCTGATGATTAGAACCATGAACCCACTTGTGTATATGCTTATTTGAATAATAAATCTATTTTCTCAGAGACTAAGCTTGGGATGTTGTGTTTTCCTACACTGGAAAGTGTCTCACTGATGTATGAATGTGGTTTATCCAGACAAGAAAATGGATATTGACTGTGTGTCTCCCAGCGAAGGCGTTATTGTGTCACATAGTGCAAAGAAACAGCAATATGAGAAACCCTTCTAACTGATTTGTTTATGGAAATGCATGCAAAGTTATCTAAGGCGTGTCGTGCTGATAAGTAAATCTCTCTCATCTATGAAATATGCTCATGCCGAGACACATGCATTTAGCAATTTCCTGCATGTGACCTCTCGCCATCACCGGTTCCCATAAACAGACACACACAAAGGGAAACCCTGAATGCAAAGACCTGAGGATGAACAATGCATTTCCCTGAAGGCGCTGCGGTGTACACAGCTTTTCCTCCACCTTTTGCTTTCAGTGTTTGTTATCTCCTCACAGCAGGTCCCTTCTCCTTCCTGCGGTGGTTGAAGCAGAAGCTTTCTTGTATTTGCACCTCACAGTTATCTATTTCTTATGGTCTGAATACAGCTTTATGTAGTGGCATCAGTGGACCATCTGTAAAACTTTAGATCTACTTTTCACAATAATTACCAGTGGAGGCAGAAGATGAAAAAGCATGCAGAGCAGGTGTTAAAAAGTCAAAAATGAACTGAAAGTGCCTGTAGCATCAGACAGCCAGCAGATGGCAGTAAACACAAAGCTTTTATTGGTCTGTGATGAACTGAATACATAGTTAGGGATCGTCCTGTTTTATGTCTCCTCTTTCTGTTTAACAACCTTGATGTGGCAAGTGTTAGTGAATCAGTCACTATGCCACACAGTTATATCCAGCACTCAGGCCTGGTAGTGATCAGAGGTTAAAGCAATCTTCAGATAACAAAATTAAAGAATAGCTCTGTTTCAACTGTCTCTAGTGTCTGATTTCCGTCCGTCCTTCAGTCGGATGATTTGCAAGTCATCTAAAATGTTGTGTTAGCCCTGCTGCTAAATCTTGTTGTGGGCTTATCATTATGAAGATGTAACATTACTAATATAATGTTTACCTTTCAATCAAAGTATTACAATGTAAACATTCAACCTCTTCGTTCTGCAAATACCAAAATTTTACAATTTGATATTCAGCTAACTGCTCATGCATTCTGTCCCAAAAAAAAGATTAGGATGTCAGGATGTGGTGAAAATAATTAAAAGGGCACCAGCTGTATGTGGTGGGACAACCGTGTGCAAAAAGGGCACCTGAGAGGGCACTTTATTGTGTTTTATCTACCATAGAGGCATCCAAGTGGGCACTTTATTGTGTTTTATCTACCATAGGGGCATACGAGAGGGCACTTTATTTTGTTTTATCTACCATAGAGGCATCCAAGTGGGCACTTTATTTTGTTTTATCTACCATAGGGGCATACGAGAGGGCACTTTATTTTGTTTTATCTACCATAGGGGCATACGAGAGGGCACTTTATTTTGTTTTATCTACCATAGGGGCATACGAGAGGGCACTTTATTGTGTTTTATCTACCATAGGGGCATCCGAGAGGGCACTTTATTTTGTTTTATCTACCATAGGGGCATCCGAGAGGGCACTTTATTGTGTTTTATCTACCATAGGGGCATCCGAGAGGGCACTTTATTGTGTTTTATCTACCATAGAGGCATCCGAGAGGGCACTTTCGCATTGTTTTTTGAACATGGGGGCACCAGGATGTGTAAATTCATCACCATACAAATGAAACCTTACTCTTAAGAATCCACCGCATGGATAAATATTGTTAATTGTTTTGAAATTGATGTCTTATTTTAGGTAACAAATAAAAAGACAGATATCAAGTTTATTTTAACTTTGATAGCGTCCAACCCATGAGCCCTTTAAAAAGATAAAACGTTTTTTGTAATTAGTGATTTAAAAAAAGTATTTATTATTTTAAATTTAAAGGCGCAATATGTAAGAATTGGCCATCTCTCGATTTCATACTCCAAACAAATAGGGGGCAGCATATCATCAAGTAACCGCTAACTGCTGCTAATTGTAGGTTCTGTTAGATGGGTTGCTCACTTAGATGTGCAGCTAGCGATCTGGACCCTAAAGTAAACAAATTCAAGTAAAATATCATCTAGTTTTGTGTGAAACTGCTCAGTGACCTACATCGTCTCGCTCAACAAAGGTCATCAACGCCAAGATGGCTGCCAACCTCTCATCCAAGAGGCTTCTTCAGTTCTAACTAACTGGAGGGGAGTTGCAGGCTTTTAAACTCTGTGTGGGAGTGTCCTTACAGAGTCGTTAGGGACATGCCTGAGCTCTGAGTTTCAGAGTCCTCAGGGCCACTTGTGTTTACCTCCGTGATAAAGTGTAAAAACTCCTATTTCTTCACATTCTGTTGATAATTTTGAGTATGTATTTAAAATGTTAAATGTTGCACCTTTGAGACATTAAAACTAAAACTGCTCTTTTCCAACTTATAAAAACGCAAATACACTGGTAGACAATAAATTAACTTAATGATTTCTAGCTTCAGAAAAACAAACAAACAAACAAACAGCACCTAAGAATATGCACATTTTTAAATATAAAAACCCCAAACTCATTTTATGTACACTGGTGTTCACACTTCTGTTTTCTATTCGTTAATCATCTTGTGTTTAAATATTTTTGTCTAATCTATTGTGTGTTTTACACAATATTAAATGCATTAATAAAAGCTGGTCAAGGTGAGGCTATTTTTATTTCAACGCTCTCCCTCGACGTTATTCTTCGTTTTTCTGCGGGCCGCGAACACGCACACGGTCCCTTCACTGTCACTCTCGCGCTGCAAGTGGGCAGAGCGAACACATACAGAGGGCTCGTGCGCTGTGCCTGGAATCTCATCTTTCCAGTCCGCCCGACACAAACGACGTCTCCTCTCGCCCTCTGCCCGGATTTTAACTCTCGTTCCCACTTTGTAGCACCACCGCGGGCTGCCGACGGGAACCGTTACAAAAGGTAAGCCCCTTTCTGTCAGCGTGACCGCTCCGGAGCTCGTTTTCTGCCCCATTGTCCAGGAAATAACGCTGGGAGAAGAGGCGCAGCATTTAGCTGTGCGTGCTCGGGGAGTGGGCGACTTGTCATTGCGGCGGTGTGTGTGTGTGTGTGTGTATGTGTGTGTGTGTGTGTTTTGTTGTGAAATGAGTGGTGGTCGACCGAGGCTGCTAGTTGAATTAGCCGTCTGGAGCCTCAAAACAAAGCTAATGCAGCCAGAAACTGCGGTAGCTGCCATGCGAGTGTGTTAGCCACAGTGGTCATGGAGCTGGATAGCTAACGTCAACGCTAGCTGATGTTTGTCTTTTAGGGAATCAGACATTAATCGCCGCAGCGAGCAAGGGGGTCCCATTGTTATTACACGGCAGGGTTAGCTAGCTTAGGAAAGAAGTGATAGTATCTCAGTGTGATAATGCAACAAAAAACCTGACTGATATTGATTATTATGTCCTCTGGCAGTATAGCATCATTCTAGCAGGAATATGTCTCGAACAGGTTGTTTAAGAATAAACTCCAAGTCATTGCCGGCTACTTGTGTCCAGGTGCGTGTTTACAGCAGTGTTAAGTTAATGATATACCTCAGAGCTATTATCTTTAATACACCACAAATATAGCTCCGAGATGTTTACCCCAACCATGTGGTTAATATTCAGCAAGGAGGAAGCAGGTATCAGCTGCAGACAGTCCCTTGACGGTGTTGCACTTATTTGAGTTTCAACGGAAACAACTGGTGAAACAGGAATGAGGCATTTCACTGGAACTGGGAAGGCTGGTTTTTTTTTCTCCCCTCTCAGCTCCCACAGATGATGTTGCGTTTAGGTGGCACAGTCTCAGATAACAGGCTGTGGAAGTTAATCGTGTTAATTTCATGTCCTGCAGGCCCACAGTGCTGGGGAAATGCTTAGCTGGAAAAATGGTAGATCTGTATTTTTGGCTAGAATTACATGAATTAACACCTGTTTTTTTAAAAAAAAAAGAATCTAGGTTGAATATGAAAGAAAACGCCTTTGGTACTTTGCTCTAACTTATGTAGTTTAATTATGTGCCTCACGTTTTCCAACTGGTTGTTTTAGGGCTGCAACTAAAAATGAATCTGCTGATTATTTTCACTATTAATCGATTCATCATTTGGTCACGTCGAAAAAATTGTGAAAAAGTCTCATCACATTTTCCTAGATCGCAGAGTGACATCCTTAAGATAGGGGCCAATACTGATACCAATTATTAGTAATCAATCGGAGACAAACAACTGATATTTAGAACAGATGTACATTCTTAGTAAAAAATAAAAATGTTAGTGTCACAATTTAGAATAACCAGTGATAGAAGTCCAGTTTACTCAAGTTTAATTTTGCAGGACTTTACTTTAGTTTAGTACTTTATTTCCATTTTCTGCTTCTTTATACTTCCACTCCGCTCCATTTATTTGATAACTTTAGTTACTAATTATTTTGCAGTTTCAGATTATTCAGTGTTGATAGGTTTTTACTTGTGACGTGTAACCAATTGAATAGTGTTCCCCGTCTGGTGACTACAGACAGCGAAAGGATGCTACATCAGAGCCAAAGTTGCACATCAAATTATAATCAGAGAAGAAATAAACAAACAACCTGACCTTGAATGACAACACAATTTCATATTGTTTTACTTTGTAGCTTTGAACAGTGTTCTGGACCTTACTTTCCTCTGAGAACAGCTTGTTTATTCAGTTATGAAAAAAAAAATATTTATGAGTTTGTATTATTACCTCATCAATATTGTAAATATTAAAATGTCATTGAATTTCTTCTCCAAAACTACATAGTGTCTCTTTAATCAGAAAAATGCTGAATATCTGCTCAGGCATTAATCTGTCTGACTCTACTTGAAATTGCATCTTTTGTCCAACCAACAGTCCAGCACCCAAAGACTCTTCATTTACTATCGTAAATGACAAAGAATAACAGCAAATCCTTACGTATAAGAAGCTGGAACCAGCAAATGTCTGACATTTTTGCTTGAAAAAATATCCAAAAACAATTAAACGATCATCAAATAGGAATGGCATCTTATTTTTTGTTGAACAACAAATCAACTAATTGTTGGAGCTCTGATGTAGATAATGAATTAAAAGGGGACTGAGGATGGGCCCCAGGGGGACCCCACAAAAAGCATCAATTATTCAACTAATCGTTGGAGCTCCAGTTTGTTGAGGACCAGCCAGATTAGTAAAAGTGTAATCAGTCAGTAACAAGGATAAAAGGAGAGTGAGACGCTTGATGTTCTGCTCCGGTGTGTATTAGGTCACTCTGGCTCATTGCTGAAACACTTAACTCACCAGTGCAGTCCAGTAATTTCCAGTCTGCGCCACAAGTAGTCTCATGTAATCAGGTTATGACATGCTGATTTGATTACATGAGATGTGGCCTATCCTGTGTCATTATCATGCAGGGTCCAAATGCGATTTTGTGGAATTTCAACAAGCAGCTTGTCAAAAGGTCCTAATGTCTTTTTAAAGTGGTTTTGGTGGGTGATCAAGAACACTGAGTTCAGGACTAATTTCCCTACAGTGCCAGTAAAGTCTATCGCATCTAATTCAATGTGAAAACTCCCTGCTTATGATCATCGACTGTAGGCTGCAAGCTAATGCTGAGTGTAGTGACCATCCCGAGGTGAGCCACCAACTGCCCCTGGCTTTATAAAGAGCTCTTTCAGCCACCTTTTTGCCGGAGCCCTTTGGGATTATAAATCCTGAGGAAAAGGAGCTTTGCTTCGGTGGCATGCTTCACTGGCAAGAAATCGTTTGGAGGTTGTGTGTGTGTATTTGAGGGGGGGTGTGTAGCCAGCAGAGGCAGTGGAGGGGTGAGGAAGGAGGGATTGAAGATGGAGGGATCGGGGGAGAACTGGACTGTGGTGATGGATGCCATGCAGAGAAGTGGAACACTTGGCCTTTCTGTGATTAAAGGGCCCCTGTTCTTTCAGCACAAACACACACATACACACTCACACACCTGTATTCTCTTACTTGAGGTCAGGCTGAGGTAAAAAAAATCAGCTTTTTGGGAAGAACATTGTGCCATGTTTGTTGCACTTTAGCCAGAAACCTCACTCCACCTTGGCACTCCGCTCTGAAGAGGCTCTCTTCCATCACGCAACACACATTCGCTCCTTTACAGTCGCTCTACTGTTTGCAGCTCTGCAGTGTGAAGCACTCATTTATTCGTGCTGCACATCTGAGCTGTAGAGAGATGTTCATTGGCAGGGCAAGTCACAAAGCCTACTGTAAATCCTCTTGAAAAGCTGTTTTTTCACATCCAGGGCAATGACTAAAAAACTGAAGAGGTAATAAAAGGAAGATTAGGGATTTTCAAAGGGCCTTTAGTGTAACCTCAAACATTAATCACATCCTCAATTTCATGCCTGTTTTTTTGTCTCCGAGACTGTTGAAAGATTCACTCATAGGTGGAATATTGAACCGTGAACTGCTGCTCAAAACTACATTAAAAAGGCAAAATGAGGGTGTGAGGCATTTAATATTGTAATGCTGTTGCCTAGTTAGCGACCTCTAAATTAGTTTGACAACCATGTTGTTAGGACAGATCCTGTTGTTGTGCTGATAAAGTGTGTAATAACTGTGTGATTCAGTTATTCTTCAGAACTGTGAAGCTGTTGTGTTGAAGCAATGTTTTGCCTGAAGTGTGTGATGTTATTTTTCATGCCACGAGGATATAATGTGATGACATTTAGCCACTCCTGACTCCTTTTTAAGGGTTTTAAAGGGTTGGGATTGCATGAAGAGTGAAGATCGGTATTAGGATTATTTTTATGTTTGGAGAGTGTTTTGAGTTCAGCAAGTCGTGCAGAGATTACAGTTTAAGATATGCTGCCTGATTTTTATTTCATCATAAGTGGTCATCTTCTACATCATGATAAGGCAGACTTGTGATATCAAAACAGGAGAGCTTTTATGTGGTGGTGACAGGAAAAAGGAAGCGCCACGTCTGCCGTCAGCACCTCATAAGCAATTCCCACCCACACTTGTTGCCCGGCTTGTCTTCAACATGCAGGTCATGTTCTCGGTGGTCTCGTCCTCTCCCTCTCATCTCATGGCATGTTGTGGCAGGTTTAACCTGTTGGAGCTCAGCCTGAGAGAAGTTATGCCTCAGCTTTGTCTTTGGCGATGACTTTAGAAAGTGTTTCCAACAAACATGTCTCAATCAGTGTCCTTAGGCCATAAAGACATCTCAAGTTTTACAGTTGGTAAAGAGCTTGAGTGTTGTTTATGCGTTTGCCAAATGTAAAAAGCAGTTCCTGTGGCGTGAGTGCTGCAGCTCATGAGTATTCACCAAGAAGTGTTGGTCATCAGTGTGTTTCAGAAATGGTGACTACCTGTCCGAGATGAGACCTACAGTAAATGGTTCCGCCTGTTGTTTCCTTTGTATTTTGGCTTTATGTCTTGCCAAAAACAAAAGGACTCTGAACTAAATTCTGCTCAGTTCAAACAAGGACTGTATGTCCACAAGAACAAGACAGCTACAGACACAGTACGAAAAATGAAAGAAGATTGTTGGATCACCTCCCACTTGGCTTCCTTTTCTTTGACAATAGAGTGAAATTCAGCATTTTTTGTTTCTCCCAACTCCCAAATGTGCTGAGCGGATTCCTTTTGTGAGAACAGTCATGAGTTCACTGGTTCTCACTGGTTTTTGCAGGTACTTTGAGTGTTAAAACTGTCCAGGGACTCAACCCTCCCCTGCAGTTAATATTGATAGGATTCAGGCTTCCAGGATGGAGCTGGACTTCTTGATGTTGAGGTCAAGGTTGTCAGGTGCTGTGGTCCACAGTGATGAGTGAAGTGAGGACGTGTTGCCACCTGTAAGGATAACCTGCATAGCAGTTCTCATTTACTTTTTTTGTGTGATCATGCTTAAAATGTTGTGGATTATGTAATTTAACTCTTTACAAATTTAACTAGAATTTTCACCAAACACATTTTTCTTTTTTGGACTTCTGAAGATGATACTTTGCAAACACCAAATCAACTGGGTTGAAATGAAGAGAACTATTCACCTAAATGTGTCCTCACAGTAAAAGAACAGGTTTTGTCAGCTGACAGCACGTATTCCTTTTGAGATCACATTTGTTTTGATGTCTCTTGTAAATGAGGGTGTGCTTGTGTTTATGGAAATGAGGGTTTTACATCCTGTAAAAAGCTTATCAATCGGTTGCTCTGGCACATCACCTTCCTCCATGATCTTATCACCTGATTTACTGAATAACTCACCAACCATAACTAGTATATATTTTTTTCCATTTCCTTCACCGTCCACCAAAGCCTTTTTGATGTTCATAGCACTCTCACGATCAGATGTATGTTTATTTATGAAGCTTATTTTGTCTCTGAAAAAATGTAATATGTGAACATTTCCATAACAAAACCTTGACATTGGTTGCCTTTAAAAACTATTTGAGCCCATCAATGACTCAATAAACTACACATTAACATTGATCTTGTTTTATCTTACATTTGAGATTAACTTCCTGGACTTAGCTGCAGGAAAAGCCTGCCACAAACCCCGGCATTTGCTCCTGATATCTAGTTACGAGCTGGATTCACACCAGTAAGGTGGTGAAGCTGCTGCAGCAGCAGTGCCTGTTCCTCTGGAGGGCCTAATGAATAATTAAGAGGCGGGGCATATGTGAAGAAGGCCATTAAGATGCAGAGTCACACTGGTCTCCATGGTAGCAGGGCCATATTATCAGGATCACGTCTCCTTTGGCCAGGCAACAGGCGAACTATCCCAGCCTTAGTGTGGGAGAGGTGGACGTCGACTGGAAGGAGGAATTTCACTTCTCCTGAATGAGTTTTTGAAGTGACGCTTGAAAATAATCCCAAAGCCTTAGCCTCTAAGTGCCAAATGGACGGTTATCACAGCATCATGAAGACAAACAATGTCTCAGGTGAAGTTGTGATAATGCAGAGCTTAGTAGAAATGATAGATTGATAGAAAATTACTCTGCAACAGTTTTGATAATTAATATTTAAGGCAATTTATGAGCAAAAATGTAAATTATTCACTGGTTCCAGCTTCTAAAATGTAAATATACTTAGTTTTTCTGTCCTCTGTGATTGTAAAGAGAATATCTTTGGGTTTTGTTTGCATGAACCCATTTAGAGCTGTTTAGGTTGGTGATGATCTAAACATCTGGACCAACATCAAACTTCTCAGGAGGCCTTGAACCTTGGTGCAGATCGTTTTTAACCTACTAAACTACTATTAAATCCGCATTCTGGCCGTCTGTTGCCATAGACGCTATCTGTATAAGAAAAAAATATATTTTATCAAATCATTGAGTAACCACGATGACAAGTGTGTCAGTATGCGAATTCAGAAAGGGAATAGGGGTTTAAACAGTTTGTGCTTTGATCCTTACTAAGAAGTGGCTGCAACGTAGCAACCATGCAGTGTTATTACAATACAACATGCCTCTTGTCATCATTGTTTGTGATACAAAAGGTCTATTTGCAGTTTAAACTAATAATACTTCAAACAAGTAATTTCTTCAATAGCTCTTTGTGACATCAAAGAAAATAGATGCACAAATAAATCTTTGAGATTAGCTTTCAGAGGTCCCATCTGGGCCCATGCAGCGCTGCTGATGCAGGTTGACAATGGGTTACTGTACATGTCAGTCCGTGTGACTTCATGCCCACAGCTGTAAAAAGCCAGTGTGAGCATGAGCAGGACTGAAGGGGAACAATGTATCATTTTCACCAAATGAACTGAACCACAGCAGATAACCACTGTCTTTATTGGTTAATCTGCTAATTATGTTTTCAATTAATCAATTAATTATTTGGTTCATCAAGCATTCAACAACGATCGAAAATACAAGGAATGAGTGAGTACACATTATCTATCTGGATAACCAACCAAGTTATTATCGTAGCCATATCTGCAATCAGAATGAGTGTGGCATAAACCAGAAGTGGGTGGTGTTTAAACTGGAAGTAGTTAATTTAAACCCAAAACTGATTTGGGTTGATTTGAAGTTGCTGTATTTATTTTTTTTATTGAAAAAGAAGGATTTACAGAACAGCCTCAGAACTGAGCTTCAGATCCATATTGTTGATCTTTAGAGCAAGATGGCTGTTTACAAAACCAGTTTTTATAAACTTGAATTGATGAACTTCAGCTAATAAAAAGGGACTCTCCTTCACGAGTACAGATATAGCAACATTTTCCTGGGATGTAGAGGTGTCAATAATTGTGATTAAAATACTAAAAAATACTAAAAATATATGATAATATCATGTAAATAAAGTTCATCTGGTTGCCTTTTCACTAGTAATTGAGCGTAATTGTCCTTTCTGTACACTTTTTTGAAAGTAATGGTTACAGACTCTCTCTCCCTCCGTACACTTTTATTTTTGAGTTATTTATTTGCTTAAAAAAGAGACAAAACACACAATAAACAAAATTAAAGAGAGATTTGATTGGCAGCAAAAATGGAGATAATTGTCTGTTGCAGAGTGTTTCATACAGACTGACAAGTAAGAGTGATGGTCATCACCAGCAGAGAAGTCTGAACTCACCTGAGTGTGGGAAGCTCAGCTCTATGAAAGCCTATTCATATTCAGGGGAAAAATGGATACTTTTTCCAGGCTAATCCATAATTGATAACTGAGGCTACATCTAGAGCTTATTTCACTGCTTTCTGTGGTTATGCAACAAGCTCTTAGTGTATGTTATTTCAGTTCAGTAGAACGCTCTCTCTTTTGGACCTGGAGTAATGCACTGGAATTAATCTGGACGTCTCAAAGCCTGCTTCACCTTTATAGAACATCTCCTAAACTGCACTTTTAAGGAAGTTATTTTCAGCTCCGATCACAGATGCAAAGCAAATGGACAGAGTCTTTACCTCGCTTCACCATCTGGCCCCGGTCTTAACAATTCAGCATATGACAGAATAAGGGCAAAGGTTGTGTGATTAGGACTCTGCTGGAGAGATATTAAAGCCTGAGATGATTATTTTGACAGTGATGCTATATCATTGTTGAGTCTAAATCCCTGCAACTTCACCGTAAACCAGTTTCATCTGCATACACAGGGAAGATAAACCAAGTGTCCCTGATAGCTGCAACATAGATGGATACCGCTTGTTGGGAACATTCATCCTAGATACTGCTACTGTCTCGAGCAGCAAGAAATTGACTTTACTTTGTCTGGAATTTTCAGCCAAATAATAAACTCTGTTTATTTTTGTTTCTTGGCCATCAATACGTCTTTCTCCCACTTTGCAGAGACTGTGAGTCACTTTTGAGTTATTGTATTATGAGTGCCATGGAAATCTTCATGCATCTGTCCCTTGAATTGTACGTTAAGCAACATTATCATGTATTTATTTCCAATTTTTGCATTCATAACGCAGCTCTTGACAGGAAAACGACCCACCAGCTGTTTGACCTTCCAGATCTGTGTACTTAATGTGTAAATCACTTGTCATACCTTGATAATAAACAGATGTTCTCCCTTTGACTTATTATGGGACCATTAAAAAGCAATCAGCCATAGCGGTAATGATTTATGTGTGTTTTAATATATGTATTTAATTTAGATTAATTTATTATTTCACTTTAGGTTTTTTTTTGCTGGTTGGCATTTCACCTAGGTTTCCACTCACAAACACAAAATTCAGAAAGAGCACAGCGTGAAAACTGCAAAACAGGACCCAGGACATCTTCCATCTTCCATCTCCACATTTCCATCTTTTCCTCATTATGGGTTTGAATTCCTTCTCCAAAACTACATAGTGCCCCTTTTTAAATGTGTTATGTGAACATTTTTTGTTATTTCTAAACAGATCAGAACCTCCTCTTTTCACGTCTGGTTGGTCGTATCCATACCACAGTGTAGTCGATACTAAACTGAACAGCAAGTGCAGTTTTAGAGCGGTAATTTCAGCTCTGTTGTCCCAAACAGGAACCAGACCTTTCTAGCAGAATTGGTAGGACAGTAATTTCTCCCAGGCCTGAATGATTCAATTGTTTCTGTCTTCACTACCTCTTGAACCTGCGGGCTTGTGTGTGCCGATACTTCTCCCAACAATGAAAAAAGCATTCAGCAGGTTGTTACGTTATCATCCCTGGTTGCAAAGGATCATATATTCTGCAACCTCAGCTGGCTGTCAACACACTGGGCTGTTGCTGCTGAGAGCCAGAGGGCTCCCTGCCAGACAAATTAAGATCCTGAATTAGAAACCAGAAGGTAACTGAGAGGATATGTGTGCACTGCTGGAGGGGCTGAAAAGCTGCATCGCCCCTTTCTCTCTGGATCTGGAAAGTTTCCTAACAAAGGAGTGATGTTGCATGATCGGTTACAGCGTTAACAGCGTTAAATAAGACGGATGGACACAGGAAATCAGGCCAGCTCCGACTGAGATTGTGTGTATTCAGAAGCTGAAGCGGCTTGAGTCAGTGTACTGTGTAGGTTTTGGCTCGTGCATCTTCCAGCGATGTACCACAGGGCAGTCTTAGCAGCGTTCCTCTCTGATAAACAGCCCCAGAACCTCCCGTCCTTGCCAGCCTGCTCCCGCTCTACTCCTAGCGAGCGATTCCCAAGCAATGAGAGACATCCGATGTTATCGGCGCTGCAGATTGCGCGGCGCTACTGCCAAGGGCTCGTCTCATGATTTGACAGTGCGGTGCAGAGATTTTTTTTTTTTCTCCTCAGCCTTGTTTTGCACACATCATAAAGCAAAATAGTGTGTTCAATGAAAAGAAAAGAAGCAAGAATCAGTGCTTTGTTAAAATGTATGATCTCTGTCCGATTTAGCTTTTGTCTTAAATGGCTGAACAATTATGGTGTCATAACCTGCTGTGAGATTCCAGCCCTGTTGGAAGCTGCTTGCAGCTGTCTCTGACCTATTTCTGAAGCTGATGGATGTAAGGTGAAAAGAGTCTTTTGTGTCGCTGCCTTTTGTGTTTCTTGGGAGAGCGCAGATGATTTTCTGATATGAACGTCTTTGCTATGCCTCGTTCTCAACACTGACCTCTGAGATCAATAAATACACTGATAGAAATAAGGACAGGTGAAAAAAGTCCATTGTAATCGTGGGTTTTTCACAGTATTGCATCCATGCAGGCGGCTGTGGTCTTGACCTGGTTAGAGCCGCTTTGAAAGAGCAGAAGAGAGCCGCAGTTCAAAAGCAAGGCTGCAGAAATCCCCTCCCCACACTTAGCCTCATTTACAGCGACAGCGGTTGAATGCAGATGAGAGAACATCTTTTCCTTTTGGCTCCATTGCGTGTCAGAAAGTTTTTTCTCTCTCTCTTTT
This sequence comes from Pagrus major, assembly GCF_040436345.1. Classification (NCBI taxonomy): domain Eukaryota; kingdom Metazoa; phylum Chordata; class Actinopteri; order Spariformes; family Sparidae; genus Pagrus; species Pagrus major. The sequence goes on from NC_133238.1 coordinate 10,684,852, forward strand.
TTTGTTTAATGCCTAAAGCCAGAAGCATTTATTTAACATTGCGTAGATTGCCTTCAGGTTGTCAGTTAAGGCTTGTTTAACTATTTAACAGCTGCGTGAGTGCTGCAGGGCTGTCGCAGTCTATGTTTGGGGCAAAAGTTTAGACGGCTGTCTTGTCATTGCCGTGGTTGTGTTCATTCAACATGTTTGGCTTTGTTCTCACATATCAGAAGCTGGCACACAGTTGAGAAATATGGACGTCTTTCTAGGAATATTTATCTATTTATAGGTATTTATGAACATCCTCTGGTCAAACATACAGATAAAGTTAATAATATGTTTCTGTTGCTCTAAATGTGTGTAAACGTACGCAGTCAAGCAGCCTTAAAAGTTTTAAGATTGTGTTGAGAAAAAAGGAAACCATTCACTGCCACCGCAGAGCAGACAAAAAGTTGCAGTCTCAGGAAATGAAGTAGAGACCTTGTGGTTTTGTCATTTTTTAAATGACTCAATTAGTAACTGCGTGGCTGTTTTGCAACTTTACACTTTTACACGCATTTCAAGCGTCTCGTATCTGCACAAATTCCGGATGATATTTACGACACCTTCATTTACACTGAACCCCAAGTAATGCTCAGGCTTCAAGAGTTTGCATGAGTGGCCACAATGTAAATTTTGTCATTCATGCAGGACCTTTCAAGTCTATATCTCTATGTACTACTGTTATGCTACCTCACCCATACAGATAACTCGATGGTTAAACTGATCAGGGATTAGAAAAATGGCACCACAGCCGGGTGCACCTCCTGTATGTGTTGAATTTGCCAAATGAAATGGGGGACAGACACCAACTTCAATGTTACTGCTGCTGATAGAGGGTATTTCCATAGACTGTTTACTGACAAAGTCAAAGTTTGGCTTCAGGGTAAAGGTGCCACATCCGATAGGTGTAAATGAGTCTGTCTTTCCAAGACACATTTGTAACCTTTACTCCAACCCTGTCAGCTTTATAACCGAGTAATAGTTTAGGTTATTTTTCAAGAAAATGCTAAATATTCTTTGGCTCTAGCTTGTATAATTTGAGTTTTCGACTATCAGTTGAACAAAACAAGCGATTTTTCAACATTACCATGGACTCATGAACAGTTTAATCGATAATTAAAAGAATTGTTGGTTTCAGTCCTAGTTTTACTTTGGCTTGTGCTGCTGCTGTGAAAAACAAATTAAGTAAAACTTAGTTTCACCTTGTTTGTGACCTTTTGCCTCCTACAGATTTATTTCCTTAAGTGGGAGTAAATGAGTCAAACTTTGACCTTTTGCCACATGCTCAACCACACAGTCCAAGAGGGACATCTTCCTTTGTTTATCTTGCAGAAAAGCCTGTTGAACATTTGTGCAAGAAACTAAAATGTAATAACAGAAAAGGCAGGCATTTAAAATTCTGTTTGTGTTCCCGCTTGTCAGTGAGGAAGACAAATGTGGGCTATCCAAATGTTTATATTTTGAGGGAACTCTAAACCCCCTTGCATAAACTCCATACAGCCCCATCAATCATGAAGATCACAGTGCGTGGGTGAGACGAGGCTGTTATGTGTAGCCTCTCTTTCTAGAGTAAGAGAAGCATTAAACTTGAAATTACTGATCTTGTTTTTAGCCAGTGTTCTCGCTTAAAGTCTGTATTGCTTCCACGCCAGATATATTCTACACCACCACACTCCATGCACTTATTTCTCCTTTTTAGAAAGAGAAGATTTAAGTTGGCCCTGTGCTGTATGTGTTATTAAAATCCAGATTCATACATTATAGAAAAAACAAGATGAGTTTTCACTCGTCTTGGCTCACTGCGTGCATACCGTAGGAGCTTCCACACACAGCGACCTCCAGTTCAGGTACACTGTGCCTCTGGAGATTTGAACCACACACCTTCCCCTTTAATATCTCCTCCACCCATCTATGGCTGGTTCCTCATTTTGTAAAAACTGGTTTAAATGAACTTCATGAAGCTTAACTGCAGCTGTAGTGTCATGCTTTATCTCCTCTAGTGCCTGGTCTTTGGCTGTGAAAGTGTTTGTCACCCATTTAAAAATCCACACCATGCATGCAGTACCTTGTATAGCAGGACATGAGGCTTTGTTTCTGTTTGAAAAAAATGTTTTGATTTCATATCAAGATATTCAGACTTTACTGCAGGAACAGTTAATAAATAATTAAGTGATTGACAGAAAATTGACCTTCACCAGTCAAGTGATTGTTGTAGTCAGTTTTGAAAGGGGTGCTATGTAGTTTTGAAGAAGAAATTCTAACTCAGAATTTTAATATTGACTATATAAACCACATTGTGCACCTATATATCATTGTAGATGTAATATTTTTTGTTATCATACAGTTTGTCAGAAAAAATAAACCATATGACGATGTTATTCTGAGGTCGTGGTGCTTGTACGCTACAAAAACTAAAAATCTTACTAACTTTATTTGTCCAGTTTCTAGTCAAAATGTCTTATATTTAATACAAGACACAATCACCTAACAGGTTATGTTTCAGTGAGATACAGGGACGTTTTCAGACACATTATCTACAATATTTAAAGAAATATTAACATGCGTATATTCATTCTTTTATATACTTATTTGTGATGCGGCATTTTTAAAGTGTAATACGCTTTTTTTTTTTTTTTACTTTTGTACTTTCTTCAGTGTACTCGGATTTATGACTAACACTGCTTACTCACTGTCTAATTATCAGTGTCTTTATTGTAATCATGTCCATGTGGGATTGGGTTGGGAGAGGGAACTCCCTCATTATCTCTAATTAGCAGACTAACCCCTCATCTGTCTTTGCTCTCTGTGCTTTCTTCGGCAGGATGCAACAGGTTGGACTCAGTCCACTGAGGACGAGGATGGGTCAAAGAAGGAAATCACGCCGGTGAGGCAGACGAGCCATACACCTTAACCCAAAACCCAAAGCAGCTACACCAACTGACACAGCCATGCCCCACCTGCCCTCCTGATTCTCCTCCCCCGACCCCTACGCCTTCCCTCGGTCAAATCCTAGTCACAGCAGCCCCAACATCCCCCTGTCAAGTCAGCATGGCTACACCCTTCCTGTGGAAGCTGTCATCCCAGAAGCTGGGCTTCTTCCTGGTCAGCTTTGGCTTCATCTGGGGCATGATGCTGCTGCATTTCACCATCCAGCAGCGAGCCAGCCATGAGAACAGCGCTGTACTGAGGCAGCAGATCCTGGACCTCAGCAAGCGCTACATCAAGGCCCTGGCTGAGGAAAACCAAAGTGTCATGGACGGGCCCTATGTGGGTACCATGACAGCTTACGGTGAGTAGTCTCTAGCTGCAGCGGTTTTCAAACTGTAGGGTGGGAGTGGCGTGAGGCAGAGACACTGCATGAGATGGAAAGAGTTGCATGAAGGTATTCTAAAAGATACAGGAAGTTAGTTATTCTACTGATTCAGTTCACTCATCTACATGGCAACAGTTGGAGCTGCAGCAGTGGCAGTGACACACAGCTCATGGAGGCTATTAAGATACACAATTGCTGCAATTTGAATCAACAATCGTTCTCCCTCTCTAAGTCATTCTCAAATCTGAACACAGAAGTGATACACAAATAATTTGTGTCTGTGTGACAAACACTTTCCGAAGATCATTATCTCCGTGAAAACTATTGATTTTTTTATGATTATATATTGATTCTGAATATTTGAAACGGCTTCAATACTCATTTTCTACAATATCGATATACCAATACCAGCTGCACTTTCTCTCGCTCACCTCCTCTCAGTCACTCAAGTTGCTTCTTCTCATCACTCACTATTCACTTTGTTTTGTGATGGTGTTCTCATCAAAGATGGCAAGTGCAGAGCCTCCGTGACTGGTCTTGGTTGACAAAGAAAACAGCGGAGTGCTGTTAGGAAATACTTTGCATTTGAGGCCAAGGAACAAGTAAAGGCAGAGGTTACAAGCCTGCCTACATGCAAACCATGCTACAGATCAGTGCTCACAGAAGGTGCTAATACAACAAATTCAGCAAAGCTAAGCTGCTCCCCTTCAGGGCTATCAGGCCAGAGGAATCTCAGACAGTAGCTTTTCAGTTGATTGGATAAAACTTTGGCTATGATGCGTAACACACAGCACACAACAACAGTACCTTGTTAAATTACATTCTTATAATTTAACATTCTTATGCCTTTTAATGTTGTGTCAACTTTTCCCTGTCCTATTGCAATTGGTATTGATTATTAATATTTTTCAAGCCATTGTATCGTCGTTAGAAATTCCAGTATTACTCTGTACTGCTCTGTTGTCCATTTCAAGTAAGAGTCCATAAATTCACTCAGAAATCAGAAAAAAGCTCCTTATGACTTCAACAGAACTTACCTTAGAATCCTCAAGACTTTTAAGTTTTCTTCTGTATTGAAGTAATCAAGTGATAGTGATGTGCAGTCATAAGTACACTGCAAACTGGAACTGCTAATAGCCAGTTCAGCATACTTTTAATATACTTATTTTAATTTAATATACATACTTTTTAATGGCTTCACATACGTTTTTACAGCCATAGAGGGTTCTGTGATCTGCTATATTTGACGTAGTCCAACTTGGGAAAGCTCATTAATTGCCCTGATGATACAAGCAAATAAGTAATAATTGCCTGACATATCTGGAAGGAGCTAGAGGCTGGTGAATGTGAAGTGTACAGGTTTCTTTCTTTTTTTTCTGCTATTATCATAGCAAAAAGTATTAATTGATGTTGCTAGGCCACAGCGTCTTGGTGTGGTCTTTCCCTCTCTTTTTACATCTTCTTTAAATCAAATCAAAATGGTTCCACTCGTCTACCTCCTGAGCAGGCACAGCATTACCTATATTCAAGAGAACGTGTCTGGGAATGTTAACGCTGATACAGCTGCATCGGAGCGTAATACTGTAATAGCACAGGTCCAGAAGAGCCATCAATAAGTTATTCATGCCATTAATAGACCTGTACGGCTCGATGGGAGGCTTCATTAGAAACCTGAGATTGGAATTGATTGTTCTCTAATGCTCAGAGAAACAACAGGATACAGTAAAGCTCCCGGAGATTAAATCAGCTCCCGCAGAACAGAAGGAAGAAGCTGAAGTACACAAAGTAACAAGGTACATGCAAACATGTGGGAAAGCCACTATGCAAAGTACCACCAGCAGACTGTACTTTTTCTATTTAACTCAATGGTAGTGCTCGAGCATCTTGAAGGACATCCAGCCTCAACATCTGTGCATATAAAATCAATTAAGTACTAATGTGTAATTCACTATGACCTGGTGTTAATAACTCAAGATGAGGAATACATGTACAGACATATAACAAAGAGGAGAAACTCTGCCTAAATACTACATTTACATATGAGTGTTCCTCCTCGTTAATCATGTGATTAATGTGATCCGAGCTCAGTCCATATAATCTCCTCTAACATCATCCACAGTTTCCAGGGACCAGCGTCCTGTCCAGTTAGTTTTGTCCCCTCATATGATGGATTGATTTTTCACAGTGCTGTCGGAGCAGCAGCTGACTGCCGTCCAATATCATATCAAAATCCATTTCATGTCCTTGATTAGATCGGGAGGCAGCAGGATACTTGGGCTTCCTGCGCTCACTCACTTGGCCGATGATTTGCCCTGATACGATTTGTAATGAGTTTAAGGGGAAACGGGGTTTCCTCCACTGCTACCCATAAAATCTTAATGGATCTGAATTTAATATTGTCTCCTGAAGAGACCAGTTGGAGCACAATTGGGACATTGCTTCATTAGTTAGGGCAGATTGTAAGGAAACCCACCTGTTGAAAAGCATGAAATAAATGTTTATACACAGTCCGTATGATGTGCATGAAGTGTGTCTCAAGCTAATTCCTTTCATTATCTTTATGTTAGACATTGTGTTATCACCTTTTTTATCTTTTTAAGTCTCACAGATCGTTATGACCCAAATGCATCTTATTGATAAATATTTTAATGCACTACGACTTCCTGCATCCTCTTCAGTCTTCTCTTTTTCAAGATTATAAATCTTAGGAAATCAAAACTGCCAAAAATGTGCCTATTTATTGTCATATTGTGCACAATTTAAGAAATATTGGGAGAGCAACCCAACAAGTCAACAGAAGTTAGCATGCAAATCAGCTAGCCCTAGCCCATCCTTTCTCATAATACCACTCTGAGTTTAGACCACTAACTGCACAGCTAACTGGGCTAAGTAACTGATATCAGCTACAGTTTGCAGCAGTGAGTGGTTACTCTGGTGATGCCCTCTGTTTGTTTTTGTCGGAGTATGAATTTGAGGTGGTCATTTCTAACATATTGCCCCTTAACCTTGATCCGTGACTCATACTATCCTGTACTGTAGTTGTGGAAATCTTGGTCATTGAGTCTTGAACCCAAGCTGACCTGGATGTATCAAAGTGCTGTCAGTTTCATCTCTTATCACAGTACATCATAATCATCACCTGAGGAGGAAATGTATTAGGGAATTTACACAGGAAAACAAATGCATGCTATCAATGGTTATTACTTTTTGGAATTTGATTCCGAATATTAAATTGGATAGAAAATCACCTTCCATCTTTCGGTCGCACAGTTAGCTACATAAGGTTTTATTGTCAATGCAGCAGGGAAAATAGGACTTTCAATTAGTCTTTGAAGCATGAAAACAAATTAATTTTGGAATTGGTTTGTCATTTTGTTCTCAGGACGTTGTTATTATATTGCTTCTCTTTTTGTCCACGGCTTCTTTTTAAGTGATAGCACATCATGCCGGTGATGATGTTGGTTTTCTCTCTATTAAAGCTTGCTAAGGATGACCACATTTTCGATTGGGCCTGATTATGCTCGGGTCCTTGTCAAATTGGGTCTCTTTTCTTTTTGAGATGATTTTGCATTCAGCATGTGCTCACAGTTTGAGGTGCTGGAGGACCATTGACTAATTCCATTGAATAGATTCCTGTCTGTGCTACATTTGCACCGCAGACATCCCTCTCCCTGAAGCCTCTCAGGGCGCTGTCATCCCATCTCCTTCGTTCTCGGAAAAGTCAGACGTGTCAAAGATATGATCTTTCCTGTCCCACCCCTCCTGAAACTGAGCCATGCAGCCGGGCGTAACCAGCCACCTGACACGGCGCCTTATTACCACACACTTCAGCGGCTATTGTGGATTTCTTTTGTGGAGTGGACACACAGTGCTCTTGTACTCTCTAGTACTAGGGCTTTTCTGTAGGGCCAATATCAGAATTCAGAAGAATCCAGCTGCCCACCGTGGGGTCTGGGTGTGGTGTGAGCTTATATTTCTGCTCTAATCCTCTCCGTCCTCTGTGGGGTGGAAGGTTATTGTGCGCTCCTTCTGCATCTGTCTCCTCTTTGTTATATTACGTTGGTGAGATATGGAGACAACTGCTAGGCCGGGTGGAAGCGTCACAGATGACAATAACCAAAAGGGATCAGTGATGAATGCCTTGGGCTTATTTTCCTCTGTAATCACTTCTTTCTCAAACTCAAGGGTTTAATAATAAATCCCAGGTCGTTGTGCGTCTAGATTATTATCTTTTATGACGTTATTATTATTAAAAGCAAAGTGAAGTTTGTGTGTTTTCCGCTCCAGGATTTGTTTTGTAACTGCATCACCTTGATAAGGTGTATTGAGACAGGCAGAAATGCGTCCCTAGGTGTGCTATTACTCATCTGGTTACCTGGCAGCACTGTTAGTAAAGCAGCCATAGCACTGTGAATAATGCCTCCACTTGTCCTTCTGTACACTAACACACAGACTAATGAAAAATGCTCAAAAACTCTCATTTGATTATAAGAGCTTTGTTGCTTTCAGTGTCACTTTGGGTGATATTTCTCATTCGTTGTCTTGATTTGGTTCTTGATTTTTATAGAAGCCTACTAAGACTTGACAGCCCACACATACTGATGTGTTTCCACCAACAAACACAGATTACAGATAAAATAATCTCAACCCTAAGGCCCTAAGACCATTTTGGAAGGCAAGAAAAGTAATATCCTGATGTCATTGTTTTGCAATGCACAACAATGGACAATTAGCCAGTCATCTCGGGAGCAGGCCTCATGTCTCCGCAGATGTTGGAGAAAATGTTCAAAAAGGCGTTAACCACCTATTCTAAAGCTGTTGTAGAACAAAAACAAGCTCATGAGCCAGATTTAAGTCCACCCAAGTCAACTGAATAAAACTAAAAAAAAGAAATATCTAGTCTGGGCTGGAATGTGGACTTTGAATTAGAACAGTACTTGTGCTTCGACTGAAGAAGTATAACAAAGCCATAAGAACCCAGGCTGATAAAGGCTTACTGTGTTTTATCAGAGAAAAATGTAGTGCCTTACAAGTCTTTAATACAAGATCAGTAGATCTGTTGCCTTCAAAAAGATTGTGTCACATCAAAAGATGGAAGAAAGAAATGAAGCCAATTATACATACAAGAAGAAGTTGACGTTGGCTAAGATATTAAACAAGCCGAATGAACCTCTCAGATGTACAGCCTGGAGTCAGCGGGCACAGGCCTATGTGCCAGAGGTGAACAGAGGGGGGCATTAACTCTGGGCTCACCCTTTTTTTTCCTAATTATGTTCAGCCCGATAGCTTGGCAAGGCCGCCGATCCAAAGCTTTCCGTTTGGTTTCTTCCCGGTCTCGCTCCTCCGCTCCCTGTACATCTGCTCCTCCCAGCACACACAGCTCGTCCAAATCAGACAAATGCTCTGGCGTTTTCTCTCTGCACGAAATCAGGCTGGTGCGCTCTGCCAGGCCTTGTTGTGCCCTTGCCAATCTCGCTGACGTGATGAAAGCTGGCGTGTCAAATGCAGCACGGTGAGGGAAAATGTGGCGCTTGTATGCGATAGACAAGCTGCAATTATCATCATCTGAGGAGAGCAAGCGTGATGCACGCGAAATCGATTCTGCACACATGAAAGCCAATGCATTGATACATCATACACTCTTGAGTTTCTAATATTAAGATATTAGATATTGTACTAACAGTTACAGCAGCTTAAACTTCACATTTCTCTGTAAATGTCATTACAATCGCTGCAGGCTACAGTATCGGACAAATACCACAATGCCATGCCTTAACATTTTGATGTATGCCCTATCCGTCTCTCCCTGTCCGTTCCACCATTAGCCGTGTCCTATGCAGCTAGATGCCCACGGAAATGCAAAGACCCAAATTGAACAGTGAGGTCACTCGCAAAGACGCCGAAGGCTCCAGTTTTGCATTTAAATGAGCCTCAAGCTGACTGCCTGGAATCCAGTGATTTGTTGTAGTGGAAGATGAAGAGTCCCCCTATTGTACATGTTCAGATGCTCGGTGATAATAAAAGAAGTGGACGCTTTGTCTTTGTCGGAATTAATTGCCCAGTTAATCAGACGCAGATAAGATTCTATTTAATAAGTCTCACATGCTCTCTTCAGAAGTATTACATGAACATCACGCTGATGCTTACATGGTGGAAGACTAAAACTTACTTTTGTGTATCTTATATTCCTTTTACCGCACATTTTATGTATAAAATATCAGACACTGTTGCCATGAATGCTGGGACTTACTAATATCATGGTAGTGAATGGGAAAGATCTAGAAAACAGTGATTTCTGTCAGGTAGGCTTTTAGCTTTTGGCTAATCAGAGGCTACCTGATGTCATGCTTATATTGTTTTATTTTATTGTACATATTGTTCAACTGTTTTAAAGATGTCTTATACAATGTAAATGTAAGGCAGCAGTGCACATAGTACGCCAGACATTTCTTTATGTGTATATTTGTTATGGATGGCTTGAGCTCACTAGTCGATAAATTCCCAAATCACATACCTGATATGTATGTGATTCTGGAATTTATCGACTAGTGAGCTAGCAAAACAGAACCAGGTGCAGAAATAGTGCTGCTGTCAGATGTTCCACTATTTTGGTGGAGAACTAAAAAAACATGATTCACATTCCTTTCTTGCAGACTTGAAGAAGACCCTTGCGGTGCTGCTGGATAACATCATGCTGAGGCTGGGCAAGCTAGAGTCCAAGGTGGAAAACATCTACAACGGGACGGGGGGCAACCTGACCAACGGCACCAGCACTGCCACACCCAGCGCCACCAACTCTGAAAAAGTTAACGTGGCAGGTATGTTTTGCATCCTTTTTGTTTTTGCTTTATGAAGTATTCATGTGCGTGTTGTGGTGAGAGGGTAGGTTAGGATTTGTACACATCTTTGGTGAAGGCAGAAATCTAGTCCTAAAGGATTGAAGCTCTAAGAGAAAAGGAACAAAAGAGCGGTCTCTCTCCAGTTCCTTAGAAGAAGTCAGGAAGCCTTTATTCCCATGAAATGTGACTCATGTTTGGGCAAGTTTCTACATTTTCTTCCTCCTGAAAAACCCTGTTATTTAGATATGAAAGTACACATTAAGCATATAGTAGCTGAGGCCAATTAAAGAAATTAAGATAAGCAGATTGTGGCTGCTTTCTACAAGCCTCGTTTCATTTCAAAAACTCCCTTAGTGAAAAACATTCCCAAGGCATACAACCAGCTAAAGTCTGCCAGTATTGCACACTGCACGCCAGGCACTTTATAGGACCAGACCGCATCCTTGGACATAATTCAAATAAGGCCTCCGTTCACGCTGCATGACCCTTTTATTAGTTTTCATTGATTTTCCTGCCAGCTTTCAGATGATGAATTCAGCCCAGTTGAGAGAGCGAGGTGTTGGTTTTTCTGGGATTCTGGGAGTTGCTCTCAGCTGTTTGAGCAGCATTAGACAGTAGGAATGTAGAGTCTGTGCTCTGAAGCAATATATGTAGACTTGGATTAGGCTGATTAAATTGTACAAAGTCGCATTTGAATGGATCTAATCCTAATGACAGCTGCTGTACTGCCATTTATTATCAGATATTTATGCTGCCTTTGTAACTTCTTCTCTTCAAAGACCTTGAGTTGAATAGCAATAAGTGTAATGAATGGATATGAAAAGTGATCGTTATTAAGAACATTTACGTTATACACTCATCCTTCTGACTCATATCAAGACTCGGTATGACAACCTGACTTCCTGTTTTCCTAGAAACGCTTTTCTATTACTGGCAAACCAATAGTACCACATCCTTTCACATTCTTTGTAGCACCGAGCGTAGTGCATATCTAGCTCTATCTCGTAGACGCTACAACACTTTTCTAGTCTACTGATCACTCAAGGTGCTTTACAACACGTCACATTCATGCATTCTTACACTGATGACGGAGGCTTCTCAGGAGCAATTTGGTGTTCAGTGTCTTGCCCAAGGATACTTCGCCATGCAGCCAGGTGTTCCAAGGACTGAATCACCAACTTTCCGATCAGTGGACAACCTGCTCTACCTCCTGAGCCACAGCCATCCCACTGCTTTTTTAGTTTGGGTTATTTTTTTGTTTTCTTCTATGCCACATTTTCGATGGTTAAGTCTTAATAAAGTGTCCCCGGTGCCTTTAAAACCAGATCATTTTCTGTAAAAACAAGTTATGACTGATAATCATTCTTCCAAACAGAAACACCAAAAATTCATTGATTCAAGTTTCTCAAACTTAAGTATTTGCTGGGTTTCTTGGTCTTCTATCGCAGTGAAAGGAATATATTCTAACTATTTTCTTGAGTGTAGTCTCCTCAGTGTGTTCTCTGCTCCTCATCTGGCAATTGTGGACACTAATCTAATATACCATTGTTGAGGCACTCTTGGCTTGAGCTCCTGTGTTGTGGACTGATAGCACCTGGACCTGTGACACATGTCAATAGACCTGCAGTGTCCTGCTCACTTAAATCTTCCAGCACTTCTCCTGAGAGACAACATTTGGATACTGAATGCAGGTCAAGCTGACAAAGCGGCAACCACATCTCTCTTGGCAATGAACTAAAGGCCCCATCACTCCGGAGTCTCTACTGGAGCATGTCTCCTGTCTTGGAGTGGGTGGCAGGCAGCGCCGTTGCCAGCTCCGCTATCCTCCTCCCTGACTGGAAGGCAATTACAGAGATAAGAATCGGGACAGTGAGGGGAACACGCCTGGCTTTCAGAGAGAGAGCTATCAAGATGGAGCTGAGCAGCAGCCCAGGAAATGCACTGTTTTCACCTCGATTGTATATATTTTCTGAGCCAAGGACTCTTGCACGGTAAACCACTGCAGAGGAGAGGGCGCAGTGAGATTTAAGAGCAGCGCTGAACAAAAAACACAAAGAAAACGTGATGAAAATATGGCATTTGATGTATTGATTTGAAGAAGGTTACATTCTTATCACTCCTCTCTGATCTGATGTTTTGTTTTGCTGCCATTTTTCATCTCTTCAAACTTGAGTGGATGTTCAGTTCTCACGTTGATAAAGACATGATATACCAGCTTTCCAGTATGGCCACGCATAATGACATTTTTGGGTGATGGCTTTTTGTGATTATTTGAATTAATGAGGTTTTTTTTAAATGCACATATCGAAGTGAACAAAAATCCATCTATCAGTGGTGATAGAAATGCTTTCACTATAGAGTACAATAACTTTTTTCGTTGGATTGACTTATTGTAAAACAAATGTCAGTAAGTTCACTTGAATACTTCTAGGATTAAACAATCTCTGTGGCAGAAATGCCATATACTGTACATGCACAGTTGGGTGACAATCCAGTGTATTTCTTTCTTAAGAAATGCAAAGTAAATTGTTGATACACCTCTTTATTTCCTCCCCCGTGCTAGCTCTCTGAAATCCCACATTGCACAAATATGGTTGAGGCTATTTTGAAAGAAAAACATTAATGAACGCTACAAATGTTCTGGGACTCTTCCCAGAACCTCTGATGATTTGCTTACAGTGCTGGAACGACAAAAATCAGAATGCATTTCAAACAAAAGTTTTAGATAATGCATTGAATATCCTTTCACTTCATTGTCTGAATATTACAGCTTGGTTCCCCATTTCATCAGAAGCTCAAGCTCCACACTTTCCCTCTGCTGATGTGAACTAACAGCTGTCCACACATTGTAGAACACTGCTTTTTTCTTACGACTGGTCATCTCACAAAAATGTGGCCCGCTCATATTGCTTTACAGTCAAGTTCAATTGTGTGTGCTGTAAAGTCTGCATACATGGTATCGACATGTGTTTATTGCTGCAACGTGAGCTCCGTCTCTGCACTGAATTATCTTCGGCCTTGTGTGTTGTTACATTTAGCCAGAGGACAACAGGCACTGAAACCCCTTTATAGGATGAAAACAAGTCGATCTGGTCTTGGTTGCTGCTCAGCAGGAGGCAGATGGGACTCGCTCCAACAGCAGTATGTGATGCCTTGTCTTGCCATGTCTCGCTGATGTGGCTAATCAACCTCCCCGGCAGTGTTTCATCTGTGGGCCGGCCCGTGCCATGGACATGTAATCTCCTCCTACACACACACACGCACAGGCGTAGAGACAGATGTAATGAATGGTCAGGTGGTGATTTGCAGCCACCCTCGCTTTCCTCTTTCTCCATTTTTGTACCATCTATGATGTATTTCTCCAGCCCTCGCGACTGTTTAAAGTTATCAACGTCTCTTACATCTCAGCCACGCCACCAGTGACATTTGGCTGATTTGCTGTGTCCAGTCTTTCTGACACGGTTTGCTTTTTTGGTAAACAGAGACCTGTGCTTTCACAGCTCAGGGCGTCTTCACTGCTTTGTCTCTTTCAGCTATTGATCCGCTCGCATCTCTGTTTGCCGTTCACAGTGAAAGATGAGATCCAAGGTCTCAGTGTCAACAAAGGAAAGGGACAAGGACGGGGTCTCCGCTGGGGATTGCAGTTGTCCTTTTTACCTTGTGATTTCAGTGGTGCTTGCCCTTCATTTTCATTTTAAACGTTCAGCTGATGTCCTTACAGTATCAAACATAAATTCTGTGTTATACTCAAGGATTCTTTTCCTTCAAAACCTGAACAATTTAATCACCATACAATTACCATTTTAATACTGAAAACATGTTGAGAGACTGTGGTCTCCATTATGTTCTGGAAGGCTTGTTTACTTCTTCAGTGTACAGATCAATACTAATAAAGTACACACAAACACACAAGCCCACTCAGTGCTAATAAGTTGCTGAGAGCTGCTGTCTGCTCCCACACATTTTCAAACACTCATCACTCTACAGGCCTAATGTACATTTTTTCAGCAACACAATTGGAAGCAGAATTAGAATTAGCTTTGTAGCAGTAGTGATTTATACTTTTATACCAGTGTTTTATTTTCACCTTTTGTTCACGTTGTTGTTTTGGCACTGCAGCGGCAAAGTTACTGAAGTATGAAGTTGATTAGAGGAATTATTTATATCTGTTTTTATTTTTCGTGCTGATTAAAGTTGAAATCTTGAAGCGTTTTAGTCCTGGTTGATCTGGCAGGGTCAGCTGTGACAAATGCAAAGCGTTTCCTGTGGCTGCTTCATAATTAATGCCACCTTGCATTTTGCTCGTCGAATGCTTAAATTTAAAGTGGTTCTTTTAATCAAAACGGTGAAAACAAAAGATGTAGTTTGATGATATCTTGGAGTAGGATGGAATTATGGGAATTGTTGTCTTCATTGTTTAAACAATCACCATTGCTGATGAAAATCTATCTGACATGATTCAGCCAGTGTTATGCATTAAATCTCTTTATTACTCACTCTGACGTAACACAAAATCAAACTCTTGGTAACCCTGAATAAAACAATGGATTACTGTGGGTTACTGTTGGAAACATTTGGGTTAATGTAATACACAACATGATATATAACATGTTTTTTTTTTGTCATTTTTAGGCATGTTAATTCAGAAATGTCACATATTATGTCTTGAAATCTAAATGGAAATGTTATGTTTCCTAAATCCCTTGTGTGTGAAAGCAGTTTGAATCCAGTATGCGAATGGCGGACCCTGCCACTACCTATAAAAATTACAATACAGAGAAGTAATATATTGAATTGCTGTTGCTGAAAAATGACCATAAATAATGTTCAAAAAAGGGGTTGAATATCATGAAAATCTTGAGCACAGTAAAGTGAGAACCTGTAATTAGATCAACCAGACCTGAATCTTGATGCCTTTGATTTCAAACTTTGGAGAGGAAGTGTTTCTCTTCTCCAGATCTTCCACATCTTGTGCTCACCTGCCTGTTTGATAGCTTGACGTGACGCAACAGGGAGGACAAGCACATACAAGCTATTCCACCGCGTCTGTCAGAGTGTGTGCATATTTTCTATTTGCGCATTGAATCCGCCGCAGAAAACCCAACCGTATATACAAGAGCGAATTGGTGCCTGAATCTTGTGTTGTGCTATCACAGGTCCCCAGAGACCCCTCCCATATGGAGAGTCTCTTATAGTTGAGTTGTAAACAAACGGCAAGAAAGTGCAGACAGCTTTGCTTTCATTAAGTTTCCTGCCTGGCGCTGCGTAGAGCCTGAGAATGCTTCCTGAGGCGCTGTTGACAGGGCTTGTGTTATTTTTCACACTTTAAAGCTTAAATCACACCCCTCCTGGAAGTAAAATTTAAAAACATTCCTTCATACCTCAAAAATGTTGGCACAAGAATCTCAGTATATACAACATATTTAAAATGTAGCTCTGCAGCCGTGTTAGGTGGTGTTGCTTATCTTGGAGACAGAAAGGTAAACTGAGAATACATACTATTACTGGCAGCCTCTCATTCATACAGTTCATACCAGATATACCGGTATGATTGCAGTTGAGCAGATTCACTCAGATTAAAGGTGTTGAAGTGATTACAGATTCTTGTTGCAATACTCAGTCACTCTCCAGAAATATACTTCCTGTCAGCCATTTGAATATAGACGTGGGTTTCACTTTGTGTAGGCCCTTATCTCGTTGCTTCACGGCTTCAAATCAGCAACTGGAAGTCTGGAAAAATAATAGTCCACGGAGCCATTTTCATGTTAAATCATATTTTATGCGTTTGAACAGCGGAAGAAAAATTCCACTGACCCATTGTTGCAGAGGACGCTGCTCCTTACCATAGACCAAATTTAACAGTTGAACCCAAAGAATTAAACAACACTAAAACATATTTCCTACTCAATAACACACACACTACAATAGATATTGCCTTTAGCCAGAGGTTATTAGAAATAGTATTTTTATTAGAACATTTTATTAAAGGAGCATTATGTAGTTTTGGGGAAGACATATTAATCACAAGAGAATGATCTTCATAGCGTAAAGACAGTAGTTTATTTAGTTTTAAACACACTAGATAAACAACTGTCTTTGTTTTCATGACTGAATAAACTGAAAAAAACAAACTTCAGACAGTGTGATTTTCCTCTGAGAACAGCTTGTTTATTCAGTTATGAAAAAAATAAATATTTCTCAGTTTGTATTATTACCTTACTCATATTGTAAATATTAAAAATCTGAGTTTGTATTTCTTCTCCAAAACTACATATTGCTCCTTCAACTTTTGCATTACATTTTGTACATAATACGCCCAGTGTGCTTGTGATTGTTGTTTGTGAACAGAAACACTGGCCCTAGACTCACCTTACCTGCTGTATTTTAGAAAATTTGAGGGTGTCTGAACTTGTTCCTTTGCGTGTGACATAATGATGTTAAGCCCTGACGCTGCGGTGTTTTGCACTGCAACAAAGGGCCGGAGCTAGCCGCAGGAAAAACAATGCTAATCATCTGAAAAAATCAATTTGAATCAGTCAAATCACAGGTGAGTTGAGGCCACTCCAGGAAAACACACACACATGCAATATGTCCATCTAGCAGGGCTCCTTGCCACCACATCCAAACACACACACATCCTCTCTCTTTCCCCACAGGCAGGCTCGTCCCTCTCGAGGTTGCGGCTGATTGAGGAGGCAGGGTTGGGATGGGAGGAACATCTGGGGTTAAGACACCATTGGCTGGGACACGTGCACCCCACTTTTTCACCGTGTCACTCTCGGCTTATGTTTTCCCTCCTTCCTAAGCTCAAGTCGGTGACTCTTTTGCAGGGAATTTCAGAAATATTGTGCAATTTCAGGGTGTGTTTTGGACACGGAACGTAAGGGAATCCACACTAATGTGTACCACTCTTCCCCTCATGCACTCTTTCTCATTGTATTCCCTGCCACCCTTCTCTGTCCTTGTTCTCTGCATACTGTATGGCTCTGCTTCTCTTTGTATGCTGCACTCAAACTCCCTCTGCATCCACTTTCCTCCATTGTCTCCTCTTTTCTCTGTGCCAGTATTGTTGTCGTGCTGGTTAAAGCCACAGCCTCGCTCCTGTCAGAATGTAATCTGCATTGCCTCCTTTTCCCAAATATCAGCCATTTCCCCAGGAGTTTTTTTTTCACTCGCACATGTGAACATAACATACACAAACATCCACAGCACCTCCAGCTTCATTTTTACATTCACTGCCGATGATTTTTCTCCAGGATCCTAAATTGAAGGATGGAGAGCAGCGGGTGAAGGTGCACTTGAACCGAGAGTGGAATGCAAAGACGCATTGATGCACAGACTGACAGCTGTGTACCAGCACATAGACGCATGGTTTTGTTATAAGCTCACACATGTGTTCACACTTCACAAGGAGCTTAAGGCTGAGAGTGAGATAATATTTTTGGTTCTGCATTATGCAGCTCTGTGTCTCCTGGGCTGCTTCGCTAATGACAACACGTGGAATATTTTGAGCTCCACTGCAGTGCCCGAGAGTTAAACTGAAGCAGGTTGAGCGTTTGCTTGTTTCGTTGTTTACAGGAAACACAAATGTCTCACAGGTGACCGAAAAGGTCTCTCTAATTTAAGCCCTTTAGGCTGGAAAATTTCTATAACACCTGCATGTAGCTGTTTTTAGTTTAGAAACGCTGTTCACTATTCTCAGTTTCACCCACTGCCCCTCTCATCACAACAACAAGTTCTGTGGCGACACAACACTCAAAAGTCCGGCATGTCTCACAGCTTAAAACCACAGCTCTCCACCATTTGTCACAAAGCAACAGTGGAACATTAGTCATAGCTCTGCAATGATGAGAGCTAATCAAGGTTCTCTGGCTGCCTCGTGTGTCCTTGCACCACTCTTGGTGCAAAAATTTGAATCTTCCCCTTCGGAGAGAACAGAGGGCCGATCAGATTGCATTGAGCACAAAAGAGGGATTGATTGCAGCCAGACAACAGACGTTGTGCTCTTTGCAGCAGAGGAAAGGAGAGAAAGAGGAAGCTCGATGTGGGCTGGAGAGCGAGACTACATGGGGAAATTTTGATTTTTCTTGCCTCCAGGATTTCACTGTTGAACACTTGTGTGGACCAGAGGCAGTGTGGAACATGTGTTTTGACTAGCTCCAAACACGTGCCCCTCATGCTGAGAAGCCCCTCTGGTGTGTGTAACACTGCTGTGTGCCTTCAGGTGGCAGAGCCTGGACCAGTGGTTTCCAGTGGGTTTTGGGTAAAATTAAGTCTGGCGGTTCCACCGAAATGTGAACAATAAAATCTCGGCACAGACACCCATGAGAGAAACAGTAAGGCTGCCGTGTGTTTTTGCACGAGCTATCTTCATGTTCCTCTCCCCTCTGACGAGGTGATAAAAGTGACAGGGAAGTTGAGAAGTCATCTAGTGTCTGTATGACAAAGGGAGATTAGTCTGTCAACTATCTTTGGAATTGGCTCAGGTTTTCGGCTAACCTGCTCCGAGGCAGCTTCAGTTCAGATAACAGGTTTTCAAGCTGTAAAAGCTTCCCTTATTTTCTGCCTGCCTCTTTCCTGTCATTCTGTCCAAAAAGGTGAAAATACAAATATAATAATCATAGAAAAAAGATGCTCCTTGCAAATCCAGAACTTGCCTGAGAATCGTCAAGTTTTCGTTGGTATCAAATTAAATCAGTAATGGTTGTCTGTAAATCGATGGGTACACAGGTGCAAAATTGCCAAATTGTAAACAAATATAGGCTAAAAAGAAGTTGTAGCTCAAAACTTGAATAACTGACTCAATGGCAACATTATACTTCTTGCTGGAAAAATGTAGTCATCATTCCTAAAGGACACCGACATGGACAAAAGCACTGAGCTTGCAATGAAAGGACAATTGAAGAGAAATAAAGACATTATTACACATCAGTAAAATCACTTATTGTGGTTATTACATCAGTGGTGGAAGAAGCAGTTTCTTGCACAGCCGTGTTTCCACTCGGGCTGCAACTAACAATTGTATTCATTAATTCTGTCGATAAAATATCAGAGAATAGTGAAAAATACCTACTATACTTATCCACAGTTGTGTTAAAATGTCTTGTTTTGTAACTACCAAGAGTCCAAACCTCAGTTTAGTATCGTGTATCACAAAGAAAAGCTGCAAATCCTCACTTTGGAGAAGCTGTTGTTGTTTGACTAATCCGTTAATTAACTAATCAGGGCGGCTCTGGGTTTAAAACAGGGCTTCTTACTCAAATTTGCCACACTAACAGTCTAATGATAATGAGTTTATTAGGGAAAAAATCCACTCATTATTAATAAGCACTGTACATTATAAAATATTAATGCAACATGTTGGTCACATGCACCTCGTCAAGCCTTGTTTGGACAGACTGTTGTTTCTTTTTGCTTCTGCAGCAGCAACTAATTTACTCATTGTGTCACAAGAAAGCACCAAAATGTCACCAGGGAAACCATTACTGCATGTGTTGAAAAAGACAGCTGTATGTAAGTGAAAAAAGGCCTATGTAATAGTTATTCCTATAGATTTTCTCATTCTGCGTCAGAAGCGTGACTATCTCCCCACCTCCTTCCACCTGCACAGCTGTTGATACCCTGTAGCTGAGAGGAGATCGTCCATCAGCCGGCCTGCTTTCAGTCTAATTGATGAGCTGCTGCAGAGATTCACACACACACACAAACTCACACTCTAATACACTGGCTTTGAAACGCTAATTTTGGATGCACTTTGCAAGAAGAGGCAGAGGTATCGGAGTACACAGAGCTGAGGAAAGCTGAACTTTTCACCTTCGATTTTTCCGTTTTCTCATTTGTTTGTTATTGCTGAGATTTCTCTGTTAAGAAAATTGTCACACTCATTTTGTTTCTGTGTCATCGAACCCGGCTTTGGCAGATTTCATGTTATTTGTGGGAATGTTTTTTTACTTCAGTGTACTTGAGAATAAAACCAATGAGAGCCAGAGAGAGACGAGGAAAAAAGGACGCCAGAGAACTACACAAGAGAGAATAACATAAACCAGATGTCCTCAATCTAATTCGGGAGTTGTCAAATGTCAGATTACCTCATGGACTTGGACAAACACACTCACATGGAGGGAGAGGGAAAAATTACCCTGTGTGTGTGTAGTATCACTTATTGTTCAGAGATCGTGCTATTTAAGGGCTATCAGATGGCCAACAGTGTGTGCTAGGAACTGGCTAATGGTGACCTCAGTACTGTGAGAGGCTCTTGGACGTCTTACGCAACTTTGAATGATCTCATCTGTTTTCTGCCTCTGGTTTTCTCTGTACATTTCAAGTCACTTTTTAATGCGCATTGTACCTCATTATTTTTCCTTTTATATGCTATTCACCCTCTGTTATAACATAACATATCATTCACCTTATGGTGGTGTCTTTTCTTTACAAACTGAGCACAAACTGTTATTAGAACTATTTGAAGACTTTAGCTGTAACTTCTGTTTGCACCTCCTTACCGTGATTTCTTTGCTCCCTTGTTTGCTAGAGCGAGGTGTGGTTTGGTCTCAGCTAATCACCTCCTATCATCCAGGAATGTGTTGGTCACACCTCACATCACCCTATTCAGTCACACTGTATGTCGATGTCTCGATGTGCTAATGCTGCTTGACGCTCTGCCAGGGTGTTTTACTTTAAACATAAAGCAAAGCAGCCAGTGATTGGACAAGCCACTGAATGTAAATGGATATGAAGGGAAAGAGGCAGGTGAAGGTATGGCCGGATTGATGTCCATCTGTGTCGTAGGTGAATGATGAGGAATCGTCTCCCTTTGAAACAGCACCACCTCTGCTGCGTTTGATTATGAAGGGAGCTATATTTAGCCGCTCCTTGGCAGCAGCTTCTTCTGCTTGATTAAAGCTAGGAGAAGATTTGCCTGGTGGCTTTGGCGCTTGCTGGACAACTGGCTGAACGACAGTGTGAATGACAGGCTGCCTGGTTTGGTTGGTTGGTCGGTTGGTGGACTGACTGGATGAATGTGTGTGTGTGAAGGATGACATAACAGCAACTCAGTCTTGCGTGCTACAAAGAACAGCCACTTTACCAAATAACGAATCGCAAGTCAGGTCTCTTTCAATAAATCACCACAATTTGATTTAAAGAAAAACAGACGACACGAAGGCAATAAAAACAAAGAACGACAAAAAGAACAGGTTGGGACAAAAAGAGCTAGAGTCCAATCCAATACTTCTATGTACCTAAATGTTGATTGAATATGACTTGATTAAACATGAGCGGTGGCTTTAAAGAGAACCTGCTTCCTGTTTTGTTCTTTGCTTACGAGAAAGACAGAGGACAGTTAACACAGTCGTCACCATCAAAGCTCAGAGAATTTTTGACACACCGGGTGTGAGAACAGAGACGGTAACAGATGCAACCAAATCATTTTCCACATTCATTCTCTCACACTGTCAATTTTCACTTTCATGGGCAGCAAAATGCTTGTTCGTCTTGTGACTGGCTGACTCCATTAGGAATGGCTTTACTGGCCTCCCACCTCTTCTCTTTTCAACCCCACCTCATTCAAATCATATTACTCACCAGGAGTGTTAACAGTAATGGAAAATATAAAACACTTTTCTTTTTACTCAGTTCAAAATTGGTGTTATTAGTTGGCTTGTTATAGCCCTCTGCTTGGACTGAATTTGAGATTAGTTTTCTATTGTCCCTCCAAACTTGGCTATCGTGCCCATCAGTAATGGAAACAAACAGTGTTGACGTCTGATGTACGTGTCAGCTTTTTGATAAAATCAAAGTAGTGGGAGTACTTCCACTTTTCTGTCATTTCCTCTTTCTAGCAGAGGGCGTATTCAAAGATAATAGACACAATTGATTTTCATTACGCAGCTGCTATAATACACAGCATTGAACAGTGTGTGGGCCAGGATTGTCTGGAAGGGGGTCCAGTGAACCTATTAGGACTTATCTGTGGGATTACTGATCCATCCCAGGGGGACAAAACACAATACCGTGAAAGCTGTACACCTGTTGAGTTCTATAAGTAGTACTGATAGTATTGATATTCTACATACTGTATTAGACAGATAACCATTGTAATTATTTGACTGCACAGACGAAATATGAATTCATATGAAAGTTATACAGACGAATCCCTTTGTTTAATATAAGCTTAATTATGCCACTTAACTGAACTTTAAACTTCATCTGTAGCAAGAATGCCAGACTAAATTACTGTAGCTTACGGTGATTGACAAATATTACATTTCCGTGATATGTAAAATTACTTTTAAATTACTATTATTCTTATTAATTACGAAATCATCATGGCCTTTCATAGAAAACATCAGAAAAAAGATCCGTCTTGTAACTCCAGAAATTGCCTTAGAATCATCACATTTTTCAGTTAGCCTCAGTATCAAACCAAATATAAACAAAGTATTAATTTCTTTCCCAGAACTACACATAATTTAAAGGTATATTATTTAGTGTTAACTACACTGCCACGTAGTTTTCTTCATTATGTAGGCAATGTTTTGTTGCTATGTAGTCTCCTCTGACAATGTTAGCTAAACATATCAGGTATCATGTAAATTGGTCCCATTAACAGCTCTCAATGTCCTCTGTGGCTGAGCTGTAAGCACAGACTGTAAGGACGAGTTGCTGCTACGTTGTGATTGCTCAACATATCCTGATTAAGGTGATTAAGATAGCAGTATGATGTGTTTAACGTTAGCTTTAATCAGTACTTTGCTCAAACTTCAAAAATTACCGGCAGGCAGCTAGCACTTGATTGTTTAATGACAGGAAGACACAATCCTCCCCATGTCAAGATGATGCAGGGTGGCATTTCATTCTTTAACAAATCATCTTGGCAGGGCGTACGCTCACGATATGTTTACTAGATAACAGCCACCAGTTTTATCAACTTTAGTTTTGTAGCCTGGCTAACCCACCAAATTAACTGTAATTGACTACAGATGAGGAAATCTAAACATGAGATGATTGCAAACATCATTCCCTGATCCTGCTCTAGATTTATGAACGCATAAAGGTCATAGTCAACACATTTACTGCTTGTTTTGGAGGACATAAAACCCTCATAGAACCAATAAATGGACTCAATATCCCCTCGTCTCCTTCCCTAGATCATGACCGAAGCAGAGGATGGAAATGTGTTGGTGGCTTTCCATCTAGCTGGTGACATTTTTAAGTTGCAGTACTCTGTGGCGTGTCATCACCACTTATTCTTCCCTGATACACACGGCTGAGGGAGCGAGCCAGAGAGTGCCAGTGAAATATGTTTTCCTCACTAATCTAGGTGATAGAGGCAAAACAGAAAGGGAGGCAGAGGAAAAAAAGTTTACCAGTAGATTATCTGTTTACTGCAGCAGCTTGTTGGTGCAAATAAACAGAATCACAGATGATCATCAAGTTGGAGCCTCCACCCTCCACCCCCCCGACAGAAGCCTGACCCAGTGCTGGATCCGCTGATTAGTTTCATACACACACCTCTAAAACACCACCCACCACCTAATTACATCAGTCTGGTGTTTGCCTCTAAGCTTTTATCTATTCACCGCACAGTCTACCATGATGCATTATTTATATTCTGGCTATAAAGGTCAGTGGTGATGACGTTAACGTCTCTGAATGGGGATATCAAAAAGGTGATTATATGGAAGGGAAGCCTGCGTGCAAGCCTTGAATGTTAATCTCTTGGTGATATTGAAAGCAGTGAGGAAAAGATACCCAAGTGACTCTCTCACTGTAGTTGTGTGAATTTTGTTTGTTGTAGAAATATCTTAATTGCTCCTCGACCTGTTTTTGCATCATTGCGGACTGGACTGGCCAAGCTCTCAGCTCTTTGTGGTTTCCGTTGTCATGGAGTTGAGATTGCCAAGCCAAAGGTGATTCTGTTTGCTGACAGTCATCCCTGACCACAGAGTAATGGGCAGTCTCCAGCTGTCAATCCCAGACTTACGTATGAGGACCGGCCTGACGTGCAGAGATTTTACCACATAGTAACAGCCATGCTAATAGCTCTGGAAGGCTGTACTTATCCATAGTGCTACTTTGAGCTAAATGCTAATGTCAACATGCTCACGATGACAATGCAACATGCCCGAGGTTATCAGGTGTAATGGTTACCACAAAAGTTTGTTTAGCTTGTTAGCATGCAAACATTTGCTGATTAGCACTAAACACAAAGTACAGCTGAGTAATTATTTACTGACAGGTTAGTCATAATATGATGCAGATATTGTGTCCTGAGGGGAACATGAATTTATGAATAAAATGTAAAAGCAACCTTTACAGTAGATACACTCAACTCAAAGCCAGAAATGTCTACCTCACAATG
This sequence comes from Pagrus major, assembly GCF_040436345.1. Taxonomy (NCBI): domain Eukaryota; kingdom Metazoa; phylum Chordata; class Actinopteri; order Spariformes; family Sparidae; genus Pagrus; species Pagrus major. The sequence goes on from NC_133238.1 coordinate 10,709,387, forward strand.
GTGCTTCATCATGAATATAATTATAAAACTTACTGGCAAACCATCCAATAGTTAGTGAGATATTTCAGTCAGGAACTGACATGGAATTGGTGGACCAACAGACTGACAAACATTGCTATACCTTAAGCCAATCTGCTAGCATTGCTAAAAACAACAATGTAGCCTCTGTGATGAAACCTACAAATCTAAAGATGTTTTGAAGCCTCAGTTTGGCTCTGGGGAGGTGCTCGTGCTAGAAAATCTGTCTTCGTGACTTTTTAAACAGAATTCTGTGCAGCCTGATTTTCTTTGTCTTTGTTATAAAACCAATATTTAGTAGCCATTAGATAAATGTAACTTTGTGGCACATCCTTATTAACCTCTCTCCATTGCTCAGTTGTATCCTATTCATGCGTTTGTATGTCTCTTTGTTATTTCACAAGAGGAAACACATGAGCAACTTCCAGCTTTCAAACCACAGTCATGAGAAGAAAATACTGAGTTATCAAGCAGAGGCTATCACCTTTGCTTTACACAAACAGCTTTAAAATACCATGTCCTCTATCTTCTGCTATATCTGTCTATTGAGCTGGACAGCAAATTGACACCATCGAACAGCCAAATGACCCTATATCTATGCCAGGGGATGGCAATTTTTTTCTACAAGCTGCTTATGTACAAGCTACTTTGGCAGGCAGCCACTCTGTATGTTTGGAGGTTCCTTTCAGTTCTAAAGAAAGCTATTTAGCTGATATACTACTAATACTGAAAATGGCAGGTGAAATTTGGATTTCTTTATCCCAATCGATCAGACAGCTGTTCAGACCAAACTGTGTGTTGGATCAATAAAGTCAGCTCCTCATATGAAAGCTCATTGTATCTGTTCCTTCTTGTCCCATTAAGCTTTACAAGACCAAAAAATTCACAAAATGGCCATTTGGTAGACACTTATACATTGAATGGCTATTGCTTTGATTTCATAAACTTTATAAGGGTTATAACATAAATGTGTTTCCCAGGAAAGCTTGGTCAGTTTAACAGCGAATTAGTCAACAAAGTGAATAAAGGAATTTTTCTTGGGAAAATGGTGGAAGCTGGAAGTAAATATGTGACACAGCTGCAGTGGCTGCAGTTCGGTCCAGTGCATTTTCATCTGTTGGGAATTATTCTTCAGCACACTCGCATAGAGCAGCTTGAAGTTTTTTACTGGTTGATGGCCTCATTGGCTTGAAGTGGTCCCTAACTCTAACCTCAACACTCATAAGTGCAGAGATGTTATGCACACATAATATTTAGAAAGCCAGTCACTGGACTCTCCCCACATCCACACAAAGATTCTTTAAACCTCTGAAGGGTAAGACTCTGTGAACTGCAGAGTAGAAATGTGTGTTCCTGAAATGTTAAAGTTGCATCTGCCTCACTACTGTGTGAGGCTCATACATCCTGTAAAAGCTACAGACAGTTAAAGAATTTTGCAGCCGACTGACTTAACCTTATTGATTTTCTCTCTCTCTCTCTCCCCGTCTTTGTCCAGACCTCCTAAATGGAGCCCAGGAGAAGTGCGAGCTGCCGCCTTTGGAAGGTTTCCCTCACTGCGAGGGCAAGCTCAAGGTGAATCACATACTGTGCAAACACACATAAAGACAGCCTCTCCATCTCACTCCGTGTCTGCCTTTCACACTGCTTTCATATCCGCGAAGAGGTCAGCTCGGAGTAAGTCAAAGAAGAACTAGGTAGGCAGCCTGAGCAAGAAAAGAGCACCAGCTACAGCAAACTACTTGAATAGAAATTGTACCTAGACGCCCACACAGTTTGACTGACAAATGATCTTCTGGGATGAGAAGAGCAAAAACAGCACAAGTATAAACTAGGATTGTGTTTTTTACCACCATATCACTCGAGCATCAGGAGTGTAGCCTCTGCACAGAGCGGTAATAAATGGTGTTGATGTGATATGCAGGAGTTTTCAGGAAAGTGGTGCAGACTGTGGGTTTGTAAATAATGCTGCAGTTTGATATTTATCAAAATGGAAGGCAGAATTCTGCGTAGATCTGAAACAATCGGGTAGCATGCCAGTTCTGATCATATAGCAGAAATGCAGGTGTTTGGAATAAATTTCAGAAGCTGACAAGTTCAATTAAAGTGGTATTGAGATCTTTTGGACCACTTGGAGGAAGAGATATTGAAAAAATAGGGAGACTTAACAATAAGACAAGTATTAAAAATGTAAAAAAGAAGTTACATAAGCTTGTTTTTGTGATGGTGGTTTCATTTATTTATCTACAATTTATGTAAATAATTTTAATGAATATTTCATTAGGGTCTAATTTTCATTTTTAGGACGCCTGTCCTACTTAAAGGTACGCTGTTGAGTTTTCATATAAACAAACACATTTTTGTTTACATTCATCACTCACCAAAACACATTGTGTGTATCCTTGAGATTTAAATGGATTTCAATCCTCATTAAACATTTTCAAATCCGATACATTCATTATTGCTAGCTAGCTGTCTTCTTCTTCTGTGCCTGCTATGTTTTTACATGTCGATCAGTGTAATAGTAATCTTTTTGTAGAGCCCTAAAGCGCATGTACAGCGTGCCTCCCTGTGTTTGTTCATGAAACAAACAAATCTGGAACCAACTGACAAAAATATTGTTCCATAGCGCTAACAGTGGTCAAAAACTCCACATGGCACCTTTAATATTTATCATATTTACTCCCTCGCCTCAAGAAATGAAAATGTAATTCATCTGATTAGCAAATTATTACCCATTTACTCATCCAATGTATTACTGCAGTTAATTTTCTGGTCACCTGACTGATATGTGACCCATATTCACTCACTTTTTAGCTCCTGAGTCACCGCACAAGTACAAACAGCCCTGTAAAAGCAGTTAATGTGCGGAAAGTCTAATGTCAGGCGGATTTAATTTCACTTGTCGGGACAATGGGGCCCTAGCGAGCCTACAACAGATACAGGTGCACACTCACAAATCACACCCACGCTCACAGATGTATGCACAATTTCAGTCCAATGTTTCTGTTTTTCTGTGTGCGGCGGGTCTCCCTGGAGCTGATAGGGCCCTATCATACACACCATCTGCTCAGCCAGTCCCAATCCTCCACTGATACTGTCAGCATTTCCAACTGGGCGCCAGCCGATGCCAAAGCTCACTCTCCTCACACACCAGCACACACACAAAACTGTACATGAGCCGGTTTCAGAAAGGCCTTATAATTCAGTTAACTGGTTTTCCACAGCAGTTTAACTATGTGTACACAGTTTGTAACATCTGACGAATCCATTTCCCAGTTTAAAGAGCTCTTCGCTTGTCGTTTAAACAAATAAAGGACAATCTTCATGCCTTAGCCATCCAAGCGACTCCGATCCAAGCCCATCTGCCAGGTCTCCCTTCTGTGAACAGTTTGAAAAACTCGACATTTCACATTCCCCTGGGTGCTGCTCCCTTAGGTTACTGTAAGTCAGCATGCATGATGTACTCGAGTCTATGAACTAAGCAGGATAGCTGTCAGTCCACATCTTAGCTCAGCAGCGCTTCCACTTTGCATGTCTCCCAGCATGTCATTCATGGCAGTGTCACGGAAATCTGTCATGTTAGGGATCAAATTGGAAGAGAAAACATAGAGGGACACTTTTCCTTTCAGGGTCCATGTCCAAATGCACCGTCTTCTTCTATCCTTTTTGATGTTTTTGAGTAAATTTATTGAGGATGCATGTTCTTCCTTCTCAGTCAAGAAGGCCATTTTCACATTGATATATTCCCACACAGTCACACTTGAGTGCTACTCCAGAACAAACTCCCTCTCTTCCTGTTGGCCGCTGAGCAGCTTCACTGGATGACTTGCACATGTGTTTGATGAAAGGGAAATTATCTCTTTTATTTTTAAAGCCCAGATTTTCCATTTGATTCTCGAGAATGAAGCTAATGATTTATAATCCTGCTTCTCTAAAATCTGAGGCACTAAAACAGAGTATTTTCATGAGGATAGTGAAAACTAGACAGGTAGCTAGTGCTTTAAATTTTACAACTGTGCATTATGTATTCTCCTTGCATCTCAACCTGCTCACACACCACAGTGTCTGGAATCAACCAGACTTTTTTTTGTATCCTCAGAAAGAGCTCCATTATTAGAATGAAAAAAGCTCCAAATGGCAGTTGTTTGGCTGTCAATGTGATTGCCTGAGTAGAGTTACTTTATGGTCACTGATAAAACTCACAGTGGGCTCGTATATTTTACTGATATTAAAGTTTGGGTGAGCTGAGGGGGTGATTTGGGTGAGAAGTGGATTTAATCTTGCCTTTTCCTCTTTTTTTTCCCTCAGTGGATGAAAGAGATGTGGCGCTCTGATTCGTGCTACGGCAACTACGGCGTGGATGGATCCACCTGCTCCTTCTTCATCTACCTCAGTGAGGTGAGCCCCGAGTGTGTGTTCATTGAAGTTAATGAGCGTCTAATTTACATGTGTACAGTATGTCCCCAGAAAATACTCATAGGAAATCAACCAGTGTCTGCATTTTCCCTCATTGTCCCAATATTCTGAGCCATCACAGCATCAATAAGCACTTCTTACAAAGACTGCATACATATGTTTAATAGTAACACTTGTGTATTAAAGTTTTCAACATTACATTAATAATTCAATTCAGTTCAAACCTTTACGTAAGCCTCGAAAATCATTGAGGTTTCTTACATTTGTAATGATGCCGAGATACAACAAAACATTTCAAAAATTCTCAGTGAAAACAATTGAAGAGCGCATGAAAACATGAAGTGAGCGGAAGTGTTTTGAGATCATCATCTTGAAATATCCGGGGGTAGTGAGAGTGTCGATCTTGAGAGTGTTTTGTAGATAATTCCATGTGTAAAGATTTTCCAAGGTCTGAATAAAAAGCAGCAGGTGTTTGTCACACAGTACATAGACATCTTTGAGATAACGTCAAAAAAGTTTCTTTACGGTCTGTTTATGATGATTGTTAATTTTTGAATGTTATAAACTAAAATTCATACATATTGTACCTTTAACGTCATTCTGAAATGTCTCAACCTATCAGTGGAACATTTGCATTTGGAAACATTTCCATTTAACATTTTAATAATTTACCCCGTTATGGTGGTAACAGTACAATGCGTACAAAATCAGAGGATGCTGGGATTTCTGCAAGTTACTGGCACAGACAACCCAGAAAAATGGATGGTTCAGAGGCAGAGCGCCTTGACAATGCTGCTGTAACCTGAGAATGATCACATAAGAACAGAGCGCTAAAAATAAGATAATAAGAGAGGTAGAGGGGATTTCATTTTTAATGAGAGCAAATTAGAGTGTGTTGAGGAGGACGGTGTGGGAGAAGAGGAGATGATTCAGTGGGAAGGGAGGGGGTGTGAGGTGCTTCTTGAAGAGATGAGTTTACAGCCTCCGAGGGAAGACATGGAATGACTTTGCTTCCCTGTCTTAGTCTCCACACATCCTCTGCAAAGAGGGGAAAACAGCCAGACCAGCAGGGAGGAGTGGTGCATTATTGACAAGCACTAACATATAGAAGCTTGTGTTCCTTCAAGGGACGTTTTGAGAGTCTCAATTTTGCATGATTTTTCTCTTCCAACATGGCCAGAATTCATTTGTAACGATGAAATGAATCTTATGGAAATGGATCACGTTGGGGGGAAAGGTTTTAATATTGTCCTTTAAGCTTCTCTGTAACGGCTTTCATTCTTCCCTGAATCTAAATGAAAAAAAAAATCTGATAACGATCTGACATCACACATTATCCATCACCATGTGAATACAAAACACATGCTCATGAGACTCTTTAAACACTCATATTCTCAGATGTGTAAAAACAGCTCTGCTTCCCACTGTGATTTATCATTTCAAAGATCCTCCATAGATCATAGCCTTGATTACTCTGCTGCTCGAGTTTGATTCGTTAGCGTGTTCCTCTCTTCTTGCGGGAAAAAATGTTAATAAGTTGTTCCATCAAGTACTGATTTAAGTGAGAATATTCAGTTGGAGAGCTTCTTGTTGTTTTTGTTAAAAGTTAAATTTCTGTCATGGCTTAAGCTCTGGAGAGGTCAGTAGCCTGTTATGAATATTGTATTCGAGCTGAAAGCTTTGAGGTGAACTAAGAAGAAGCTCAGAAAGCCTGGCCGGTGCTGTATGAAAATAGAATTGAGATGGACAACAGAAAAATCCATTAGGAGGAGAGAAACTTGTCTATCTAGTGCTCAGGAAACAAACACAAACACATTTACTGTAAAGACTCGAGACAAATGCATTTTCTATCTAACAGTTCTCTGCCTCCACTCCCGGTCATGTGATCTCACAGTTGCCATGGCAATAAGCATGCATTTCCATTTAGTAACAGCTGCGATCGGACTTGTCTGTTAAGAGCGCAGACACACATGCACAGGCGCTCAAATACGCACGTTTTTCCATGTATAATTCATACTTGTCGACCACTGCATTAACCTTGCAGAGGGGCAAACTGGAGGGGGCAGCATATCATGATGGATGTCAGCTGTAGAAGGTCAGGGCTCAACTAGCATGGCGTGAGTGTGAAGGAGAATAAACACACGCACCTTGTCTGTGGTAGCTTTTCTTTTAGTCTCTTGTTGCTGAGATAGGCGAAACACACACTTCTCCTTGACGCTCTCTGTGGTCAAACTGCAGGAAGGGTGAGGTTTAGGCAGAAGTTGAGGAAGAGAGGGACACGCAATTTACATGGATTAAGTAAGATGTCAGGAATGAGTGGTATTAAACAAATGAGCAACCTGGGATTGGATGTCTTCCACCTTTTGTCTTGTGTGGGTGTTTATAATGGTCATACTGGCACTGAGCCACGCTGACGAAGCATTTACGTATTTATTTACCTATTATTTACCTGCTGTTGTGTTGACATTTCCTTTAAAAAATAAATTTAATCCACTGGGTCTTTACTTCCTGAGATGGTGGGAGTAGATGAAGACTATTGTGTTTGTTCCTGCAGACAACAACATAGAAATTAGGGTGCTTTGTTTACGTTACCAAGGTGCCATGAGCAAGGCAACAGAAGTTGCTAGATGTAACTCCAGTTCTATATGTACAAGTTAAGCCATTTAATTGCATTTTGTCTTTTATTTTGCTAAAACAGTTATGATGGCAATGATGGTATTGAAGAATCCATGTCATAGCAGAGCGACTGGTGACAGAGATGAAACCGGCATACTGCTGGTATCCAGAAACAGAAAAATGCCTAAGTGACTAAATAGCTCTCATTTCACAACAACAGGAACCTCTTTTCCCTCAGCGGCCTCCTGCTTAATAGTTGTGTTTTTGTCTTGACTTTTAATGGATGGCAGCAGGTCCAGTCCAGTAAGATCTGACTGCTGCAGCCTGTACAATGCTTTCCTGTTTCCAGAATTAATCAAGGCTTTGATTTTTCACATCATTCAATCTTTGGGCTATATAGCTAATATTTCCTCACATATTGCTGCCTTCTTGCAGTTCCATAGGTGTTTCCTCTTCAACTCTTTTTCCGAATTCAGCAGCAGAAAACAATTACACACACCAAAACATCCTGAAGTCAGATCTTATTTAGCAGCACTTCATATAAACCGCAGCTCAGCAAATATTTGCACCTCTGGCAGTAATTTGCAGCAGGCTTACTAAATATCCTCTCATGACTCTAAGAAGGCTGGTTACTAAACGTGCATTAGCAGAGTTAGTCCTGTGTGAATGTTTGTGTTGTGTTTTCAGTTTTGCCTCGAGTAAACTAAATAGGTTGGCTTTTTCTTCTGTTGTTTAGGTGGAGAACTGGTGTCCCCGTCTGCCCTGGAGGACAAAGACCCTGAATGAAGAAATAGACAGGAGGGGACAGGTGAGAAATACAGCAAACGGCTCCTGTTAACTGTAAACTACAAAACACAATGGAGTCTTTGGCTGCTCTTTCAAACAGCAAATGTTGTTTTCACACGCTGCTGTTACATAAACAGGTTTGTTCTGATACTTGCAGTTGCTGCTTTTGTGAAACTGTACCTACTGTAATGTCCAAAATCAATGCTTAGCAGCAAAACTCCTATTGACAACGAAGCTTTATTTCAAAAGGTGTCAGATTACATTTCAAGTGTCACAGTTGCCGTCCAAGTGGCTTGAATGTATTAATTTCAATTCAAGAGACGCTTGTATGTGTGTGTGTGACAACTCCAGACTTTGTGACAGCAAGTTTGCCATTAGCATAAATTTTTAAACTTGAGTCCCTCTCGACGTTAAGTCCCACTCCATCATCCTGTTTAATGTGCAGACACCACAGCCGAAAATGACATGTAATGGGATATTTAATTTCAAGCAACACTCGTGCTAATATGAGTATAGTTTTTAATATTTAATTGTTTAAAATATCCTCAAATGGCAGTAAAGTGTGAGTGGTAATTTCCCCTGCAGTGTATATGATATTTTAAAAGAGCAAACGAGCGAGCAGGCTGAGGCTGATCCACACTGTCAACGTGCCTCGACGGCATAAAAAAGAGGCGAGCACTTCTCGCAGACCAAAGCCGGAGTGACGGGACCTTGGGACAAATCTGGAATAATGATCTTCTATCCCTGCCAATGCGGCAGCTCACTCAAATCCCACTTTAGAGCGCATCTCCAGGCCGATAGGCTCGCGCACAGTCCTCGAAAACACACCCCCTTCCCTCTGCTGCGGGTGAATCAATATTAAGCACTCTTCATCCCCCTCTCTGGATGCATCAACAGCGCTGAGCCCTCGCTGGTGGGGAGATGCCATTTGACAGGCTTTGGAGATTTTAATTCAGGCCCAGATTTTAATAGGTTCAGTCTGTGGAAGTGATTTCCTGTCGTGATGAGGGATGCTAATGCCCTGCAACAGCCTTGTTTCAGCCACCTTAGAAGCTGGTAATGGCACTGTGGTTTCTCCTTCGCTCGCTCTGTCTTGTTCTCACTGGCTCTGTCCCATTCACTGCCTCCCTTTCAATATCTGAAATGAACAAATCAAAACTTCTCATATTTTCACCTTAAATAGTCTTTGCTGCTCTCATAGCGTGACCCAACCAATCCAGCTTTAACCTCAGTTTCATTTCTGTATTTTGACTTCCAGTTAGTCACCAGTGTTACAACACAGGATGGGTTTGGTACAACACACAGTTGGATGTTTTACAGCTTAATTTGTTTTCCATCACATCTCATTGAATAAACATTTGGACCTAATGTCCATTGAAGTATCCCAATGTTACTCATAAAAACCTTTTTCATTTGGCTCTCTATAAAATAAGAATCTCCTCTCCTCTCCTCTCCTCTCCTCTCCTCTCCTCTCCTCTCCTCTCCTCTCCTCTCCTCTCCTCTCCTCTCCTCTCCTCTCCTCTCCTCTCCTCTCCTCTCCTCTCCTCCATAAAGCCTCCTATTGAAAACTGTTACTGATGTATTCACTCCTTTCAGGCCATACAGCTTGAGCTCACGCTGGCTCGTAACTTCGAGACGTTCCGAATGCTTCAGTATTTGTTGTTTCTGTCACCATAAATACAAAACCCTTCTGAATTCACTAGTTTTTACTCTACAGATTTATGCTAAGGTGGCTTTGATGTCTCGCTCTCAGGAGACATCTCAAACATTCGTTGTCGGTACAAAGACACATTTTTGTGTGCCCTCAGCGTATAATTTCCTCTGCAGATGCCTCTGACAGTTTATGATGGTTATTATCACCTCAACGGAATCACTTCAGTGATTATAGAGAGAAAAATGGGACACACATAGGTTGACAAATGGTGCGACATATTTAATGCTGAACATTCATTCATCCGTTCACGTATCTGTAAGCCATTCCTGCTTTCCTTTCTCTATCCATTTAATCCATCTGCCAATCTAAGGTGGTAAGATCGAGGATTTAGGCAGTTTTATTATGAAGCATGAACTGTTGACTTGGACAGGCCTTTTGGTTTCATTACAACAACTCCTCTAGTGGGGTCTTTATCCAAGAAAACAGCCCTTTAGCCATTTAGGAAGTGCAGACGTCAATATTACAAATTAAAATGAGATGATTAGATACATTTTTAAAGATCCGGATGGGAATACATCATAGCAGCAGCAGAAAGGAGGATACAAGCAGAGTTATTTATGATAATAGAGCAAGCAACAGGATAATAAAGTGAAAATGATGTGACAGTGTCTCACAGCTTTGAAATAAATGGCCTAACATTATCTGATGCACAGATGTAGGAACATACTGTTCTTTAGCAGCATGTATACATTTACTGTTCGGGGTCACACTGACTGACTGCGTCACTGTTGCATGGCGTGCAGGCGGAGTTCCGAACCAGCTTTGAGGAGCTTTACCGTGTGATGTCACAACGCGAGGAGTTCCGCTGGATGATGCTGAGGATCAAACGCATGGCTGAGCCGTGGGTCAGCGCCATCCGCTCGCTGGCTGGCAAGCAGAACCTGGCCAGGCGTCGGAGGAAGAAGGTGGGCGCAATACATACGATACATCGCAGTGTACTTGAGAGAGCAACAAGATAGTCTGCTCGCTGCATTTGGGTGGCATTTTGTTGACATTCTTTCATATTTTGCATTTATTCCAAACAAACTATTGTTGCTTCCCGAAACATTGAATGTGTCATTTCCAAAACTTTTTAATAAAATAAATAAAAGGCTTCTGTGAGCTGAAAGTTCATGCTAACCAGCGAACCCCAGGCCTGAAAACCTCTCTCTCCCAGCAGTCCAAAGCTCCTGTGCTGGTGGTGTAAACACTAACACCCCCCTGCTAGTCTGGCTAGCTGTAAGATGACTGAGAAAACTAGCTAGCTGTAGTTATATTCCTGATGGTATAAATAGAATATAGTTAGCAGGTAATCTGGTGATATGCTACCCCTGTTTGTTGGGAGTATGAATTCAAGGAGGACAATTTTTACGTATTGCACCTTTTTAACCCTCCAACAGGCACACTGCCAGCCATAAAATCAGGTGCAAGTAGATACATTGAGCGAAATCCGAATTTAAATAACTCCTACTGTCACGCAAAATATCACAAGTGAATATTAATAAAGCTTTAGCTTAAATTTTTAATGTTTATCCTGCTTAAAGTGAGAGGAATATGGACTTTCTGAAAACACATCCCCTTAGCTTTCAGCCTGTTGAAATCCATGCACCCACACTCATCCACACATTCCTTCACACTTGTAGACTGCTGCTAGGGGAAGAAATGGTGGTGAGAAAGGACTGACATGGATATTCCATTGTGTCCCAAGCTGGTAGCAGCTCCTAGCTCTGAATAATGTACTCCACACTTTCCACTGGCCTTGTGAATAATTCACATCACATTCCCACGATACCTTGGTGCTGATGCAAAGCAGCATCCCCTTTAGCAAAGCAAAGGATACAAGAAACAAGAACCCTCATCTGTTCATCTGTCCATGGTATCTTATGTATCCTTGTTGATGAAGGTTCTCAGTCATCCAGGTCATGGTAATTACCATGACTTACCTATCCTTGTTTCTTAGTTTAATCTATCCAGTCTATAATTAAACAAAAAGCGTTTTTCTGTCTAAGTCCAGATACTTTCAAAGCCAGCTCTTTATTTCAGCCGCTAATCTCTTTTGGATATTAATCCGCACATATTAATCCTTGACTAGCGTGCTCTGGGACTGGGGCTGGCTGTCAACAATGAGAAATGTGTCGGTCACTTCAAACAAAGCCTACTATTACTTCCTACGCCTGCTGTGGAACACTGTGTTCCCCCTAGCCACTGAAAATCATCTGGCATTTGTGTGTTCATGTTTTAGTTAACTTGCATGAGGTTTTCTCAGCATGTGCACTGTGCACCTGAGAGTATACAGGGGAAACAGTGGAACCGCTTTAACAGTCCTCTACTAGGACAAACATGTTTTTTATACTCCCTATTAGTCTTTTCAAATACGAAACCAGTGGAGTGTCTTTGAATTATTGGTCAACATTTTTGATTCATCTGTTAAGGAAAGTAAAGATGACCAGATGTCAGAGGACCCTGCCCCCTTTCTAGATTCAAACAGTGTTCTGGGGGCCTTATTTTCCTCTGAACAGCTTGTTTATTCAGTTATGGAAACAATAAATATTACCTGATTTATATTGTAAATATTAACTACATATTGCTGCTTTAACTCTAACTTTAGCTGCTTTCAAGCTAGCTTCTGTTGCTCCAGCCTTGACCAGGCATGTATTTTCCCATAGGAACCCTTCCAGTGAGCAGCGTTCTCATCTCTGTTTTGTTTCCCACAGTAGTATCACTGATTTATGTCCATATTGTTCCCTTCTAACAGATCCTGGTGCACTTGGGCCTGCTTACCAAGGAGTCAGGCTTCAAAATAGCAGAAAACGCCTTCAGCGGTGGCCCATTGGGCGAGTTGGTCCAATGGAGTGACCTCATAACCACGCTGTACCTACTGGGCCATGATGTTCGCATCTCAGCCTCCCTGGCTGAGCTAAAAGAGTCAGTACCAAACACACTGAGTACCATGATATGCCTTAAGTGCACTCTGTATTTTCTATTGAGAGTGCATTTAGTATACTGTATATGTTTTGTTGTTAAAAGTGCAGTGTGTAAGAATTTAAGTTTAAAACATTTGAGAATTTTCTGAAATTATAAGATTTTTTTACGTAATTTTAAAGACCTTGATGTATTGTGTTGGAGAAATACTTAGCATAGTTGGCATGCTTACAAGGTAGCCACAGCCTGTCCTCCAGACCGCAAGCTGTATGGCTAACTGAGCTAACTAGCTAACAGCAGCTACAGTTAGCAGCAGTTAGCACTTATTCTGGTGATATGAGTTGGAGAGATGGCCAATTCCTCCATATTGCACCTTTTTAAGAAAACGTTTAGTGTCTGATTAATTGCCTCAAGTGATATAATTTGAGTCTGTTGGGGCTGTAAATCTGGGCTGTAGAGTTGGAAAGAAATTAGCTCAACTATTCTCTTCTTGAGGCTATCATCTTGAACACTACATTAGCTACTACTAGCATTACAAACCCCAAACCTCTGATTGAGCTGTTGGTGTTTACGTTGCATTGTGGGTAATGTAGGCACAGACTTCATGCAGTGAGTAGAACACGCGATGTCTTTGGTCCTTGGGGCTGACAGTATTCTACTTTTTCAACACTCGATTCCAAACAACCGTTTTGCATCATTTTCCTGCACTCGTGCTGTAAAATCCAAATGTAACCACAAGTGAACATAGCCCCCAGTCAAAGCACATTTTGTTTACCACCTTTCCGACTCAGGTAAACCACCTCTCAGTATTTGCTGACGGTTATTTGACTGAACAAATACAGCTCCCATGTTATTTGTCTAATATGCATTGTTGGCTTTGGGCTGTTTGACATGGCCTCTAACGCTCCTTGACTGTCCTCACTGTGTCAGAGATGATATTTGTCTTTGGCTCCCTGTTGAGGCACAAATGTGCAGTCAGGCAGGAAGTAAATACGTTTTGTAAGTTCAAAAGTCATGGCTGGGGTTTAGTTGGATATCAACACATATCCTATTACATTATTATTTTTCCACCGCTTTAGCTGTACTGTATGTATGATCACAAGGCCAAATTTCAGCACTTTCCCTGAGGTGTGTGCTTAGAAATACCAGTAAATATTAAAAATTGCATCAGACAAAGAAGATACTACTGGCCTTGAGTTTTTTTTATCTGTTTAAGTTTTTAAATATTTAGACACAAAAGTCTGAATTTTTCATGTAAGATTAGAATGAACAAAATGCTCTGTACAACAGGGGTAGACAAGTGAAAAGTTACTGTATGCGACTGTGCTTTAACTCCTGAGCTTTTGTTGAAAACTGACCATGTCAAGTGAAATAAAATGCAGAAAACATTTGTTGATTTAAAGTCGATTTTAATTCTAAACTTTCTCCCCAGGATCATGCGCAAGGTCATGGGGAACAAGTCCAGCTGCCCGACCCAGGGTGACAAAGTGGTTGAGCTCATCTATATTGACATTGTTGGCCTCACCCAGTTTAAGAAGACGCTGGGACCATCCTGGGTCCACTACCAGTAAGTAGAATTATTTTATCCTACCTGAAAAGTTTCAATCAGCTTCCGACTATGAGTAATGGGTGCCTTACACAACTTTTCAGTAATCAAATTGGGTCAAACTACACCCACACAGTTCTGATGAAGCTAATTAGCTTCTTTTTGTAACTGTTAATAACTACATTAGATTGGTGCTTACTTAATCATGACTTTTTGATGTTCTAGAGAATTTGAGACCAAGGTGCTTTCATTCGTTTTCTCCACAGTAGACGGCCATCAGTAAATCACTCCTACAATGCCAAAACAAGTACAGAGATCTTTAATTATCTGATATGGGAAGCAATTAACTGTTCTTGATACTGTGCGGTAATTTCAGTCAAACACTCCTCAAGGTCTGCGTGGTTAGAAGCATTTTCAGTCCGTAAGTTCTGCTGATTTGATCAGGGACAAAACCCACTTGCTGCAAGACAGCTGTGGACCCTGCCAAATCAACACAATGTGAAATTGGTGACTGCTGTAATTTGATTTTTATCTGTAACTTTATGTATCGAGGGAGTTTTTGCTGAGCGTGCACTGTCTTTCAAAACCCCCCGGCTTCCCAGTGCAACCACAGTTTACCAAAAGTGGCTGTTGACAGTTAATTTTCTTTCCCTGTAACTTTTGTGTTTGAGCAAGAACCTCCTTCAAATTAGCATGTCAGCACTGTAGTGAATTCAATAATTTGTACAGTTCTCTGACCTTGTGATGCCACTGCCAACTGTGGTTTAACAGCTATCTCTCAAAGGGCATTGGGTTGTGGTTTGTCTGGCTATTGGCGGGAGATTGAGTCTATTTTCTGCACATACTTTACCACAGTTTCCCAAAAGGCCGCAGCAGCGTCTGTTGATTGTGATATTTTCACCCGCTGAGTCTATTCTGCCTCCGATTGCTCCGCTGAGGGCTATAGATGAGGCCCTCCGGGTTTGTTTTGAAGAAGCTTTCATCAGCTCCGACTGACAGGAAAAGAGAAGGAACAATAAGTCTCGGCGCACTAATGGCCCCGCTGGTTCCTCCTGCTTGTCACCAGGTTTTGTTTGTCTGCGACATAACACCTTAAACTGCATCCGCTCCCTTTGTGCCCTGAGGAAATTGATTCAGCCTCGGGTGTAATGTAAGGGCCAGATGCTATTTTCTGCATTATTTTTCCTACCATTATCTAACACTTATGTCAGTGCACGTTAGGTCACTGTGTGCGTTGTGAAAGAGGACCTGTACTGCAGGGCTTTCTCTCCTCTTTATTCTGTCACTGGATGTAACCCAGTCAGTTTCCCTGCGTCGCCTTTCTGCCAAAGTGTCTTCTACTCTGCTGTCTCCTGTAAGTGAATGACTCGCCTTTGTGGCCTGAGAATCCCTTTGTGAAACCTTCTCATTCTTCTCTTGACTTTATTTGTCATACAGGAAAGCAGGTCATGCCAGACTTGTTTGTATATCAGACCCAAAATTCTTGCAAACAATAAACTGTGTCATTATTGTTCCTTTTTTCTGTGTTTGGGGACAACGCAGCCAAGTCTGTCAGGCCTGCTGGTGATTAATGTGTTTTGTTATTGCCCCAGTCTTCTGGCTATCTGTCTTACAGCGCTGTGTCACTGTGTTTCATACTACTCCGGAGGAATTGCAAGGCTCTGAGCTGTTGTTTTCTGGGTATAAACTAGAGCCAATGTTGCCCTATTGTTCCGTTTCATTTAATCCTTTCATCCAATAATGTAATCGGGCACAGCACTGTCATCTGCATGAGCTGGGCTGCAGAAAATGTGCTAGTGTGAACCAGTTCTACATTTGGTGTCGACAACAAAAATGCAGAAATGAAACCAGACAAATGCAAAGTTAGTCACCAACGGTGTTCCACAAGTTTGATTTCATCATTCTGCCTCATGCCTTTTATCTTTTTGTCTCTTCTGGGTTTTTTAAAGAAAAAAACATGTTTTCACCACAAACTTTGTTTTGACACAACACTGTTCTCTATATATTGCTTGTGTGTGGGTGTGTGTGTGTGATTCATGTCACAGACTTTGTTTTCTCTACAGTGGTGTTGATGTTTGTGCTGCTGTCAGGACAAACACTTGCTTTGGCAATTGTGTGACTGCATCATATAGTGGTAACATGTAAAAGTCAATATTTCAAGACGTACCATTTTCAAATTGTGTCTATAACTGAAGACAGGAGTAGAAAGAAGCAGACTTTTTACTTCTGGTAAGGTAACATCAATTTTTCTGGCTGAAATGACTGCTATCGCCAACCGCTTTTATTAGCTTAAGCTAGTTGACTTTTTAATCTCGTATGAAAATGAGAAGATTGTAAAAGGATCTTCTTCAAGCATGTGATGGCTACAATCATGATACCATGCTAACTCAGTCCCGTGTGATGCTGCTACAAAACTGAAGCTAATGCTGCATTTCATTCCCGGGCAAAGAGATAGCATTCTTTCTAGGTGATGATCTGTTTTGAAGACATGGAAATAACGAAACAGCATTATTCTTCTTTTTGTATCGCAGTGTAACTAGTTAGCCCTAATGTAATAGTATAATCTTAAAAGAAAGATGTAACATCAAAACATAACATTCATTTGATTACCAGAGAAATACATAATAAGTTACTTGGACAAAGAAGAAGAGGTTAGATTAATTGCAACAGTACATTGTTTCCCTTTGAATTAAGAAAAACACTTGAAATTGAGAATAATCTTACAATACTTGTAAAATTGTTTCAGATGAACTTTCTCAGGACAGAGCTGCTAAAGTTAGCCTAAACTCTACCGTTAATATAGCAGTTAGTCACATGTGGGACCTTAAACTTAACATAAATCCTAGAAGGGTTCTGTCTAATGTAACCTGTAGCACTGCAAAATGATTAAACTAATAATGTAGCTGGCTAATCATATGCTAACTCTTGGCCTTGGAAGTAACCCAAGGTTACTGCTGTAGCTAATATATACAAGCCAGCCACGCCAAGTTTTATAGGTGAGGTAAAAAGGCTGACAACACGTTTCAGGCTAAAGTCTGTTAGCTAGAACACATTGTCAGTGACATCGAGGAGGAATTATAATCCAAAAGTAGCTGACAATAATCCAGTGTTAATAGCGATGAGGCAACACCAGTAAAATAATCATAACATAACACAATAAAGTTTATCTTGTCCAGCTCTAAACTGAACCCTGATGGTGGGCAGTAATTCAGCTTAATGCTTTTATGAGACAGATCATTAACACATATGTCAGTTTATCCAGCTGTTGTTGTTGGCCTCAGGGATGTGCAGGCATGTAGCAGAGCCTCAGGTAGTTTCATATAAAAAAAATTCCCATCTGAGATTGCTTGTATCCTAACGACCCATATGGAGCCATTTTATTTATTGATGATCTCACGCGGGAGATAATCACAACAGGAGAGAAGCCCCTCGTTTATAATAGCCATTGTTACACATTATCCATTTGGGATCTCTTCAGGTGGATTACGTTATAGTGAAATTACTTTGACAACAACGTCCCCACTCAGCGCAGCTCGATTGTGATATTACAGCTACTAAGTGCATACTTGTTTAGTTGGACAGCCTCACCTCCTGCCACATTATGACGCCCACTGTCAACTCACCGGACTCCGAATATGTGCTGAAAGCTATGGAGCTATATTAACAACATGTTATGGAACCAACAGGACTTCACCCATCTGTTGAAGATGCATCTACTGGAGACAGATGAAGGTTGTTTTTCTCCGGAGTGGTTGGAGATGGCATGTGGGCATGTTGTTGTTGTTGTTGTTCTGCTTTCAGTCTAAAGTTTCCTCACGGTGAAAGTGTTTCCCAGTTCTGCGCTCTCCCAGGGCCTTTCACAGTTCACACAGCAAGCTGTGTAGCATCTGCCGGGGCGGAGAGATGATCACTGAGAGAGAGGGAGAATTTTTAGGTGCAGATGTCTGTGTATGTGTGTGAGGCTGCATGTACTGCTAGAAAGCAGGTGTAAACAGACGGTATGTGATTAATGCTGGCCATTCTACCTTGACCCAAAGTGGGAGTCACTTAATTTTACTTAGCGACAAGAAAATAAAGTCTTGGGCTCAAGATGGCCGATAAAAGAGGCTCATCATTTTAGAATTTTGTTGCACAAGACAGATTTTTTTATAAGAAAAACACATCAGTGAAAAACATTAGATTGATAGTTTAAGAGGGAGAGATAGATTTAGTCTTTTCTAGCCAGACTACAGATTTCTGTTATTGTCCTTTTGCCCTCCTAATTGAAGAAGGTAGATGGTGAAGGACAGGGCAGGCCGGACAGCATCTTGAAAAGAGAAGTGAGTAAGAATGAGCGAGTTAGTGAATGCAGCTCATGAAGTTAAAGGTCACATGTGAGTGCTTCTCTGCATTTACAACATTCCCTCTCCTGGTTGTGGTCTAATTAATCCTCTGCTGTGACCTTTCAGTCAGCCATGATGTCCTTTCACGGTCTCCACAGGACAGGATTTGACTCTGTCTGAGAATGGGGGCTTTATCTGTGTGGTTCCGTCATCCCATATGGAGCTGCTTGAAAACTGTATAAAAAGACATTTCATAATGCCGCATATACATATATTATATTGTATGTGTTACTGCATAAGAAATTACTAAAGATGTTAGTACAGTGTGGTTTTTTTCCCCATTTCAAACCATTGTAATGATCCATACACTACATGGGATTACATGACACACAATAATACCACATTTAAATAAAGACCAAGTAATAGTTGTAATAGTTGTTGACATTGTTTTGTAAAAGAACTCAAATGGCACTCAGTAGAACGTATTCCTGAGCCCGACAGTCCTCTTTAATGCAATCAAGCCTAATCAATATTGGTATCTGTCTGAAGTCCCATTATCTCAAATGCATTGGTCGGTGGTAGCTGGAGATTTCTATCTCTATTTGTTATTGTATAGTGGCTGAAAAAAACCTACCTGCTAGGAAAACTTATTTAGATCCCTTAGATCTCGATTTTTATTAGGATCCGTACCAAAGTGTACCCATTGGTATGCTTTCATGCATCAAAAACCATGCATTAAAAAAAATCCTGGATCCATCCCTTTATCCGGTTCCACATCAAAAGTTAATAGGGGCTATTCTGGGCCGAGAGCCATGCTCCTTCCAAGTTTGGTAGAAATCCATTAAGTAGTTTTGTTTAATCTTGCTGACAAACCAAACAACAAACAAAGAAACAGACACAGGTGAAAGCATGACCTCTTTGGTGAAGGTAGGAAATCATTGCTGCAGAACTGTACATGATTCCTAAACCAAAGAAAATAAGATAAAACATAATTTATACAGGAACAAAGTATCAAAAAAACACAATACCAATGATGCAAGCCTCTTTATTAGATCATGATATAAACACTCACAATTTTCTATTTCATTGACCTGTAACAGACCCTATCTTGTTTGTCAATACCAACAACGCCCTGTTTTTTGATGTAGTGGAACCAAACCTCAGATAATAAACACAATATTACATCTTCTTCAGAATTAAAATACATGTATAACTCACCTTAAGCTGCATCCAAAATATCCAAAAACCTCAATGTTTGTTTCTTTATCTAAAGCCTGGTCTAACCCTATCTTCTTAGGAACAGGTTACAACAAATTTTCTAGTAGCGATGCACTTACTGAGAAATTCTGGGATGACGCTGGTGTTTTGCTGTTGTTTGTTTTGTTTTTGATGTTATTTATTCTCCTTTTCTTGCCAGGGAAACAAATAAATCCCCATTGTTAGAAAAAAATGTCGTAGTCATTCAGCCCTTCATTACACTGTCTTTGAAAGTGCAGTTCAGTCATAAAATAGATCTATAGCAACCCTAAATATAACTTTATTCTTCCAATTTAAAAATATTCTTCTTTATTTTTGACTGCTATACAACTACCTACTCATTGATAAGTGTTTCAGTACCTATACAGCCTTACAAACTGATGGCAGTTATGTCACGGGCCATAACTCATACATATGCTCGCGCAAAATTGATGTGACACAACAGATAAACATCAGTCACCGTCATTGGTGAATGTCATCTTATTTGCTTTCTTGATGGATGGCAGTCAACAAGGCAAATATTGGCCGATGCATTGTTCAGTATCCATGTTCTTGGTCTTCAGGCTTACAGGTGTGATTAAAATGGGTGTAAAATTAAGTAACCTTTCGGCTTATTTCTTGTTCTTATCTACTCACAATTTTGTGTAAAGTGCAGTGTACAGAGGTTCACTTCACTTTCTCTCTTTAACTGTAATTGTGTGCACAAAGTGTGAGCAATTTTTCTTGCAGCACATATAATAACAACTGTGTGTCTGTTTGTGTAGAGGTGATTTATTATGGTGTTTTAAGGTTTTATTGATTTTGCAAGATACAATGCAAACTTAATTGAAATGTACAGTTTGGTGTTCTTGTTGTGCTTCTGGCATGAAGCAGCCATTAACCCTCTCGTCTTTGTGTGATTGTTACAGGTGCATGTTGCGGGTGCTGGACTCTTTCGGGACGGAGCCGGAGTTCAACCACGCCCACTACGCCCAGTCCAAGGGGCACAAGACGCCCTGGGGGAAGTGGAACCTCAACCCGCAGCAGTTCAACACCATGTTCCGTAAGTCGCACAACACACTCTCTTTCCAAAAGCCCCAACTGGCAGCCATTATTAAAGGACTAGTGAGCTTTGGCTTAAAACCAAAGCATTTGGCTCAATCATGTCTGCCTGTGTGCAGGGTTTAAAAACAAGTCGCCACAGTTTATGTAGTTAAAACCAGCACAGAGAACTTTGCTGGTTGACAAAAGTTCTTCAGGTATGTTGGTGCTGAGCAGTTGAGAATAACACATCTTCTCCACGATTCTCACAGATTTCATCTGCTCACCAAGTTTCCCCACTGTGTTGTAAAAATAAGATCAAGTCGCCAAACATGGCTACTTGCAGTATGAATCAGTTTTTGTGATGATAACACCCTAGGCTCTTTCCAGTCCATGGTTCCGTCACAAATGTGATTTTTTTGGGTTGGAAAAGAGGCATAAAAGAGGCTCTGAAAATCCATCACGCTGCTCGCTAATGGAACATCATCAAGCAGATTAAAGCAAAGTAAGAGGTCAGACACTCGGCTCTCCATTTTACTGTGATTATGAATGTAGGACGTAGGGGTTTTATTGCTCCATGTGTGAGCCCATCACTCCTACTGTGAGATCACTCTGTAACTGGAGTCAAACACATTTGCTGAGGTGGATGAGTGGTGGCGGTGCAGCAGAGGAGAGGTTGGAGCCAGCCCCCCTGGTGTATTGACCTTTTTCCCCGTGGCTAAGAGAAAGTGAAATGTTACCCCTGCAGTCCCCATTTGTGAGGTGATGCCCGGAGCTATCCAAAATACCACTGCACCTGAATAGGCCCTTTGTCGGCTGAATAGGGTATGTCTTTCTCATAACACACTGGGGCCTTTGCACGAAATCCAGTTAAGAGTCGCTAGGTTAGATGATATCGCTGGTGAAACAAGTGCACAGTGGCTTGGCTGAGTGTTAAAACCACAGAATGGCATCACTTCCAGGCACAAGAGACCTGTTTTTTTGTACTGCGCAACACATTAGCTTCAGCTTTAAATAGCTGTATGTGTCCCATGCAACTCAAACGGCATATAACACTAACACCTCCGAAGATAATTAAATAAATACGTCTGGTTTCATACCGTTATCAGATAAGGCACAAATGTTTGCGCATTGAACTAGTTGAACTAGTGTATTTCTGAGCAGCTGTGTCTGCCAGCTTGGATTTACAATGGGTGCGACTGACTGCTTGAGGACATTTTAGGGATCTTGTCAGGACCTGCAAAGCTGGTCCTACAAGAAATATAAAAGTATTTTTCCATTCCTACCTATAGCCTCCTCCATCCTCCTGAATCCTACCCACTGCACCTTTAAATAAAATGTCATATTTGGATTTCTTGGTCCGTATATTGCACAGCTCACCTATTGAATGTAGACGTAACAATGGACAAATCAGGTGCTGCTGGGTAATTCATCCTTCCTTTGGATTGGTCCATTTGTTACGATTAGGCACAGCTCCATAAATCATTGGTTGGGGAAAAAGGGAGCATGTGGCCTCTGGCCAATAAGACAAGACAAGGCCAAATTGACCTCATTAATCAATATCAGAGTCTGGATAGCAGGGAGTGTTTTCTTGTGTACAATTTGTGTTTGAATGGGCTGCCCGTCGTATTTAAGTTGGCTCAGTTTCCAAGAGAGCCAACTTTCGATGTAGGTCAGAATGATATGAAAGGATTCAAGTCCTGTCAAGTTTGAGTTATTTAGCCACGCACTTCATCAGCCCAAAAACAAGTTTGTTACAGAAGCATGTAAACCTGAAGTGAGCTATACCGAGCACAGAATAAGATATTCAGACTTCTTATCTAATTATTTTGTAAACAAGGAAGACTATGAAAAGTGATAATTTATTTAATCCTTCTGCATTACTGCCACAGAGGTACTTAACCCGTCTGACGTCTCTGTCGTGCACTTGTGGTCTTTTAAAAACCCATTTAGAATTGTTTTAACAATTTGATTATATATTAAAATAATATTTGTAGACAGCCCTAAAGTAAAGACACCATTTCACTCACAAGGTTTGAGATAAAAAGCTTATTGCAGAAATCTGACTGTAACTTATGGGTGTATTCTATGTCCGGCCTATCAGCGTCATTACTGAAGTCATACTGCACTGAAGTGGTTGCTACCATACGTCTGCTCATGTACATTTTCCCTTTGTGTATACCTGCTGATGAATGTTTAATCCATCTTGAAGCGATGAGTAATACTGGTCAAAGGTTGAACATAGCAGCAGATAGTATTTATCTTTGAAGCATTGCCAACTACGTAATTGACCCTGAGATCTGCCTGGCTGATAGTGTCTATGAAGCTTTGATTGATAGTATCCCTGGCACACCTACTCACTGAAGGTTATCTTTTTTTTTTTCTCCATCTGTGTGGGATCAATAGACTTCAGTTGTGTGCTCTCTGACTGTATCTCTAACACAGCTTGCACAAAAATGTGGTCTTGGAATTGATATCACTAGAATTACTCAGAAAAGGAAGAATCTGTTGAAAATGAGATAAATACCATTTGACACTTTCCTGTAGAAAGTTCTTGAAATGGCTCTTAAGATGTCATCCTGCCGTTACATCACAGATCTGTCCATCTGTTTGTTGTATCAGAATTTGACTGTTGCATTGTAGCCAGTTAGCATAATGAGACCGTTACGAAATTTCTGAATATACTTTACCTACTAATATATCGTTTTTTTGCAAGTATTTTCATGCTAATGATCAAATTGGAAAGCAAATTAAATACATAAAAGCTGGCCAAGTCTTTGTCTGAAAAAGATCAATAACTCTACCAGTGCTAATCATTTATTATCTCATTTAATCTTGAATGTGTTTTCAGACTAGTGTAGCTCAACATTTTGAGAAATACGTTTATTCGCTTTGTTGCTGGGAGTTAGATGAGAAGATAAGTACCATTCTTATCTATGTAAGCTAAATACAAAGATAAAGTTAGCAAGCAATTAGCATGTTTGAGCTTTAGAGGTTCTGGTAGGCGTATACGTTAGCCTTTGGACAGAGCCATGCTGTTTCCCCTGTTTCCAGTCTGCATACTAAGCTAAGCTAACCGCTGCTAGCCCTAGCTTTACAGTTGGTGTAGAGACATGTGAGTGATCTCAATCTTTTCATCATAACTGTTGGCAAGACTACAAACTATTCCTTTGATTTCATTTCTCAGATAGAGTTCAAGACCAAGCTGCTGCTGCTGCTGCTGCTGCGGCTGCTGAATTGAATCCTAAATGCAAAGCTCAGCAGTATTGAAGGACATGCTGGCGTAATAGACATACATCATCAATCATTAGTTCTTTGGCAGATGGTAATGTTTATATTCTAATTGCTAAAGAGATGGAAATAAGTACTCATCAGAGAGAATTACTTTGAGATTAAACACACTTCATTTTCATAATTGTAATGAGGGACTGCCTGGTAGATCCAATGCTTCAGTTCACCACACACTCAATCTTTAAAAAATAAAGAAGCTAAACAGTTAAAAGTTTATTTATTCTCGCCCTTCAGGCCCTACAGATAAGTCATATAAACACAGTCTTTGATGTAAAATGTTGGAGATTTTAGTGCTGATGATGCATTTGGCAGTTTGAAGACTTTTTTTTCTGTCTGGCCAGCAGTATAGAAGTTTCTTGTCGAATTAATCCACACCCTCAAGTGTTTGGCCAACGATAATCACATAATCCTTAGTCTATGACTTTGGCTTACTTTTTCCTGGTGCATTTTCTTGTGCAGGTGCCATTGTGTGATAATGTAGTATAGTCTGCCTCTAGCACTGACTCAGTGATACTTTACTGCTGCCACAATTGAAAGGAAGCAACTGAGCAGTCTCACTCACGCTGTCAGACAGGATATCCTGCCCTCAAGAGTATAACCGGCATTTCTTCACCCTGTTCCCCGACTAATCTTGACCACTTTGCTTTGTAAAGGAATCCTGGATTCACTCTGTTAGATTGGGAGTCAATTTTTTGTGCAAACTTGTTCCCCCACTTGTAAGTTTCTCAAGAGCAACAAAGCAGCTGCTTCTCAGGCACCGCTGTCCTCCCAGGCTGTTTGTTAGTTAATAGCGGATGAAGCTGTGGCAAGTTGAGTGACATTTTGAGTGGCGGCTCTAGTGGGAGAGGAGGCATCTGTTGCCAAACGCATCGAGAGGGCTGAACACTAATTAACAGCCTGTCCTGTTTACACAGTCAGTTTGGTACATGAGTGCTAGTGCTGCCTCCTCCCAGTGCCTAGGACCTTCTCTGCCTCTTTGCCATCAGAAACACATCGCAGTTATTAGTTACCACCTGAGGTGTTGTGCTGGCATGTGTTTGCTTAAAAATGCTCTTAAAATGTGCTTTCCTCTTAATCCTAATTCTTTGAGGTGTAACCAATTCCCATAATCATTGAATGAGCACTTTGTAGCCCCATGTAACAATTACTAACATCAAG
Source organism: Pagrus major (assembly GCF_040436345.1). Taxonomy (NCBI): domain Eukaryota; kingdom Metazoa; phylum Chordata; class Actinopteri; order Spariformes; family Sparidae; genus Pagrus; species Pagrus major. Next base: position 10,734,432 of record NC_133238.1, read on the forward strand.
TCTAAGTACATTAATCGTCTAATAACAGCAGACATGATGCTGGGCGATAAATATCCTCAAAAATGTAAATTACAAAGAGAGCAGTCTTTAGCCTCGGCAGACCAAACGGATGACAAAGGTCATTCATCTAAAATTTGTACTTGTTCAACGACCTTTCCAGTTGGACTTGGAAGTTAAAGACTTGTAATATAACCTGATAGTTATTTCCTCAAACTTGACAAAAGAGCCACAGAGCCACAGAAGATATTGTTTACCAGTACGAAAATGTTCAAGGCTCGGTAGTACTAACCATGACCAGTGAATTGACATCCTTTTAATTTAGCTGTTTTTTGGGGGGAGTTATGCTTGAAAGAAGTGTAATCAGCTGTGTTATTGAGCTGTTAATATACTTATTTTTAATGTTATTGTTTAGCAGCCATTATTAGAGAGACGCTGAAGGTAATTTCAGAACATTAGGCTCCTGCCCACACTGACGCCTCACACAGATCTGGTGAGATCTTCATAACATCTACTCCCACATTCCTGTGCTCTCCTACACACAAATAACACTGAGTGAACGAATAGCATTCAGCTGATAATTGGTTCCTCTGTGCATTGTAATGCTGGGAAAGTGCAGAACAGGAACAGAATTTGAATAAACTAGATTAGTGGTCTGACAAAATTTGCAACCCCGACTCATGTAAACACATGCAGTGTCTGGTTCTTATTAGACACTACTGTATGTCAGCTTACATGTTACTTAACATGTCCAGTCAGGACGCTCAGAGGAAAGTACGTCAGTTTGCTCTTTTAAAGTGTCAAGCAACCTGTGATAAGCATCCAAAAAACATTCCACCAGTGTAGTGGAAACCATTTATTGTTATTTAAGACCAGTACAAGGTAGTTTTTACTTTGGTCATGCCCCTCCATTAAATCCTTTCAAAAAAAAAAAAAAGACACATTTTTGTCATTGTTTGATAAATGCCCAGTCTGGTGCTGGGCTCATTGACTCTGCACAACACATTTCCTGCTCGTTTTTTCCTCTCTGTGTTTGCCGAAAGACTCTTTATCAGAGCCAATATGTAAACTGCCTGAAGAGACCAGATGAACAAACATTGCCTTTTGTCAAGAAAAAGTCACATTCGAGCCAACACCCCGATAAAAACACATCAACTGTATTTGCGAAACTCCTTGTGTTAAACTTTTACGGTACGTACATACTGTTATCTACTGCAGCTAAATCATGATACAACAGCTGTATCCCATCCATGTCATGTTTTAAAAGCCATGATTTATCCCCTGTTATCACATAAGGTGTGATTAGACCAGTGGTTGCAGGAGTTGAATCTAACTCGTTTTAATGGTGGTAGGTGCCTTAATTTGCAGCTGTGGTGTGGAAATTCCTTGTACAAATGGTCCCAATAAATCCTTTTATTTACTGTACTGGAGTGAATTCCATCTCCCCCGACTGGCTGACCTTAATTTACCTCTGTAGTAATGGCGTTGTGGTAAAAAACGAGCTCTGACCACAGCAGCTCCCTCGGGTCTCTGAGACAAACCACAACTGTGCACCAAACACCTCCTTTGCAGCCTGTTTCATTCCATTCAAAAGGGGATGAGGTCTGCATTGCAGTGTGCTTATACTATTCCCTTTTTGTTTTTAATTAGGTTCAAAAGCATATTCATTTTTGACTAAATCTTTTCTCTGCACACTCAAAAGCCTTGTCTCCACATTGGTTTTACAAGGCAGATGGCAGTAAGGTAAAGTGCTGCCAAATCCGGGCTTCAGTAACTAGTCATCACTGGGCAGTAAGGAGCGGATGGAGCAAAAATCCAGAGTGCTTGTCGAGATGTCAAGTCAATTTTATTCATGTAGCCCAATATCACAAATCACAAATGCGCCTCAAGGAGATTTACGATCTCTACAGCATTGAAAAGCCCAGTTATGTTGTGCAACTGTCCCGTCTGTCTCTGGAATTATGATCTGTGCTAAACGCTGAGATTGAAATGGGCTTATTTATTTAGCTGAATAGTAGCGACTCTGAAAAGCAGACACTTGTGAAAGATTTATTTGAGGTGTTTTTGTTTTTGCCTCATTGATGCATAAATTAAGGCGAGAAAATGGCCTGAAGTCATTCGTCGTTTTATTCCCAAAGAGCTGATCACCGACTTTTTTTCTCACCTCTTTCTTTCTCTTAATATTTCTATCTTTCTTTTAGTTTGTATTTAAATGCAGCATACTGAAAGTGAAATGACGCCTTTGAGAACACCGATGTTCATTAGAGTTTTGAGTATTTGTATGTGTTTATGTATTTGTATTCATTTATTTTGCCGCAGCTCACACCCCAGACAACAGTTTCCTGGGCTTCGTGGTGGAGCAGCACCTCAACGCCAGCGACATCAAGCACATTGATGACATCAAGAGACAGAACCAATCGCTGGTTTACGGCAAGGTCGACAACTTCTGGAAGGTAATACAGTCTTTTCTGCACTATTACACACACTTTACACATTTTTACACCCTGAAACATTTACATTTGACACCTAGACATGATTATAATTGATTCTTGAATGTATTTAGTAATTGACATTTTTGAAAAAGGTAAGCACTTTATTAGCTAGATATTAATCACATAGGTGCACAACAAAAAACTTAAACACCACCGTATACTGTACAGATATATCTGCAGACACCTTTGCACATCTTTTTAAACACTTAAATGTTCTGACACGCACTAATGGACTCCCAGATGTGTGTCTGTGTATATATATGGATTCCTTCTGAAGATGAAAGTGACACACGAGGCATGCCAAAGAACACCAGTGCACCAAGGATAACCCATTTTCAGACCTCTGAGAGCTGTGCAGTGAGTGCAACTCTTTGAACAACCTTGGGTAAAACTTTCGCAGGAAACTTAATAACAGTCTGGTTTAGAAGCTCAAATTCAGCTTATCGCCCTCTCCGTGGAGTTTTAATATATTCAAATGCATGCTCACACTGCGGCACGGAGACCAAGGGATTACTGTATCCTAGACAAAAACGACTTAGAGACTTGGAGAGATTTGCACATTGTTTGGCATGCCATTGATGGTTGGATTACTGCCCGCGCCTTGATGAGCTTTCAGCAGACCGACACCATGTATGTTTCAGACTGCGTTGCTCCGAATCCGACTGACTCTTTAGATGTCTGAAAGTGTAACTCGGTGGAATGATAATAGAAGTTAAGGAGAGCGGTGTCTTCATGTAACACGCCTGTAGTGCAAATGTGTTCTTACATCAGAGGGATGTGAGATGAAGATGCATAGAATTTAATAATAAGTCAAACCCAACTGGCTAATTATCTTATCCTGCAAATGTGGTTGCGTCATCCAATCATGGTTTGTCCCACTTGAGCTCTCTTGGATTGAGACTGTTTCATAATGAGCATAAAGCTTATCGCTACATTAGTACCACCCATCATGATCCAAATGTGCTCATTTGAATTGATTTTAAAGTGGAATTTATTGAAAGCTTCAATCAGTTATATAAAGCAATAATGTTTTACAGTTTAACTAACATTTAAGCCTTTATCACTATTTTTTCTTATTAGTCGAGCAACTCGGTACCACTGGTTGGAAATCTTTTGTATAGAGGTTAAGGCCCTGACCATGAATGCTACGTTTTTAGTCTCCTATCACCCTGATATGTAGTTTGCATTTTGAAGTTCTCGTATAGTAGTTTAGTTTTTTAGCAGCTGTGGTCCTGTACTTCCTGGAACATAAAAGTTTAGTAGTTTCATACATTTACGTTTGGAGCTGCCCATTGCCCATTTCTGATTTACCACTTGGGCATTCTGTTGGAGCAGATGGGTGTTAAGTGTCTTGATCAAGGGCCCTTAAACATTATGTTCAAAGGCTCGGATGAGTGTTCACACTGGTAACCATATCAGCCTGCCTCTTTAACGCTCTGCTGCACCCTATAACAGATATGACATCAACATGTTGAACTTTGACACAGCCAACATGGATAATCAAAAGGTCTTTAAGTGATCTGAAAAGTGATACCAAAAGTAGCTAGCATGCCATACGTGTTACCAATCACAGATCAGTGTACAGTAGTTTGTCCCGAGAGAGAGATGTGAACAAAATCCAACAAGAGACCATTGAACCGGCACAAGGAAGTGTTGTGTTTAGAAAATAATTGACAGCAACCAAACACAGTCCGAGCATACCTAATCTAAAATATATTCATTATGAACAATACGTGTACAGTTTGAACTTCAAAGCCTCATTGTAAGGCTCTCAATCCCAAGGTGTTAGTGTTTTAATCCAGAGGTAGCAGGCAAGCTGCTATGGTTTGCGGCTTCTAGTACTACTGAGTCAGAACCGTTCAGTCTAGCTTTAAAAGGGCAGACGGGGGAGCCCATCAGCTCACAGCAAGGGGCATTAGCTACTAATCAGACTCCCAAGCGTGTTCATTACCTCCTGCTTTTAATTAAAGGGCCATTTTGGAGCCGGCTGATAACGAGCAGACTGCCGTACTCCATTTCCCTCCCTCTTCCTTTCAAATTGCGCTGTCCTTCGATCTCTTTCTCTACACTTGAGAGGGTTCATTTCAAATGATATGTCCGCTATTTAAAATAGAAAGTGAGGCCTACTGTAAGAAAACTATTTCTTGAGTGGAGGTAAAAATTCACAATGGAATTAAAGGAGATTAATGATCTGAAGACTCAACAGATAGCACTTCAGGAAGGTGCAGTCAGTTTTTTAATTTGTAGAAATTGAGTTAAATCTTATTTCAGCACTGATTACCAAAGTTCAGTGTCCTCCTTTCCCTCCACGTTTCCCATTTCAAGGCGTCTTTACCTATGTTGTTGCGCAAGGATCTGTGTCTTGATAACTGCCATCTAAAACCGCAGATTAAAAAAAAAGTCTTATCTTCTTTAACACCATCCAATTGCAATGTTTATAATTCCACGTGAGCCTTTTTATTGGCTGCCTTACAGGCCTCATAAAACAAATGAAAACAAATGTGGCTTGATAAAAGAAACTGAAGTCAATCATGTGCAGTATTTCCAGGTAATTCTTATCTCCATTTTGTGCCTTTTATTGAGCTACAAAACAGAATCGATGCAGAGAAAATCTGTACAGACCACATTATAGTGCCTGAGACAGCGTTGTAACAGAAGAGTCCTCCTGTCGAACTCCGTCTCCTTCCTGCACATTAATTTGTCGGGGTTAATGTGGGTTAGGCAAGTAATAGTCTTCACACAAAATACAGCCTATTGAAAGGCTCTCTCCCTGCCTGATCAGTATGCAAAGGTGCTCAGGTCACAGTCATCCCACAGGTGTACGAAGTGAACCAATGCAAGAGGCAGATTGAGCAATCACCCAGACACACATACGCACAGTCTCTCATTCACACACTTTATTCTGAACGTCTTTTCATTTTGCTTTTTTATCTACACCACCAACTATGAGTCAAAAAAAGCTTGAGATCACGCCTGAAACCTCATAGTCCATACACCTTCAATACTTTGGAATATGTGTCTGTTGGCCGACACTCATTTGAACATTAGTGTCAGCTGTGCTAGCCTGTATCTTGAAACATTAATGCCTAAAAAAGCATTTATTTACTAGCTTGAGCTGTACATTCACTGCCTGCATAGCAACAATATCGGTCTCTGGCTCATTAAACTATTTCTGAATGGAGCTCGGGTAATTGGACCATATTTCAATATACTTTCTGTCAGATTTTTCTGAATGGACATTGCATCGATTTTCAGAACCAGGTCCTGAAATTCATTTGTTTTCATTTTTGTTTCAGAATTGGAAAATAAAGGTGCACTTTGTAGAAGAGAAAAATCTTCAGACTCATTTTTCTTTATGCCTAAACAAACTAAATGAACAAAGTTTCTTTGTGTGACTGAATAACCAAACTGCCAAATATAAACAAAGTAAAACAATATGAAATTGTGTTGCCAATTTCATTCTGTTTTACTTTGTTTATATGTGGCGGACCCTGCCACCTTTCTACCTTCAAACAGTGTTCTGGGGACCTTATTTTCCTCTGAGAACAGCTTGTTTATTCACTTATGGAAAAAATAAATATTTCTTCTCCAAAACTACACAGTGCCCCTTTAAATAAATGGGAGCTACAATAATTTTTAGAAAGGCAGCAGCACAAAAACAGACAGATTTAATGTTATTTTTAGGGGATATGTTCATGCACGGTTGAGAGAAGTCTGCACTACACAATAGCGGTGAAGGTCAAACCTGTAATTAAAGCTAGGATCATTTTTTGGGAATCGGTTTGTAGTGAAATGACATTATTCCTCACTTTTCTCTGGGCTCACTGAAAACCTGATGAAGGCTAGTCGCTCCTCTGACCTGAAGGACTTAAAGGAGATCCTGGGGATTAAAGAACCAGGATGGCGAGTAATTATTTTGTTGTGGAAGAGGCAGCATTGATGGTGAGACCCGAAATGAAATGGCCAGACCACCTCAGAGGGAGCCGTCTCCATAGCAACCCAGTGAGAGGAGTGGAAAGGCAGAGCGAGGGAGCCGAGAGTGACTGCCTGTCTTTTCTCTCTATTCCCATACAAACACACATGATGGAAACCAGCTAATGTTAACTGTGTGTTGGCGGATGGTCTGCACTACCATTTCAAGTTGAGACATATTGTCAGCCTGTTAACGTAGAGTTTAAAGGCTTTAACCCAGTCCTCACCCCATCAGTGTGCTATCTCTATATAAAATCAGTCAGTATCCATGTTTTTCAGCGTTCAGTCTGTCAGAAAGCATTTGATGAGGCAGAAGGGAACGTGGAGAAAGGTGAGAATGAGTAGGATGTACGGAGAGGGAAAAGCTGCAGGCCCTTGGCAGCAGATCAGAGGACATGGTGAAGAAAGACACACTGAGCTGACAGGGACACACACAGAGACAAACACACATATATATGCACAGTGCTGACATATGCAGAGTAGGAAGGGCAACCATCCCACACTCTTACCCTTTCACACTCATAAACAGACACCAGCGTGATCCTTCCCCCTTTTCACGATGGATAACCGAGTTGAGTTGAACATTAAACCTTCTTTAGTTTTACAGTGCCTGTCTGATCTGATGAAGCAATCCCCGGTGCCATTAAACCGGCGTGAGTGCCAGCGTAGAAACCTGAATTGGACATTTGAGGAAAGAGCTGGGTTGGAGTGGGAAATGTTATTGCGGTTATTAAATCGACTCCTTCTGTCACAGATGCTTTATTGAATTAGGCCCAAGACATTTTCATAAGGTGCTGTTTGTTATTGGTTTACTTTATAACTCAGTTTCTAAAGTGTAAGATATTAGGGCTGCACAATTAATCGCAATATGGCTAAGTGCAATAGCCAGTACTGAAAACAGCTTAATTGGAAATGGAAGATCAGGACCTTTCCTTTGAAATTTAAGATTTGAAATCAGTTATATATTTTGAGTGTGAACAATATGGATGTTAGAAATGTACGGATGTCCCACATGACCTGAACATTTTGAAATTTGGTCTAACTTAGTCATTTGCTTTCCTAGAGTGGGGACACGCTGACCTCGCCTCGACTCCGAATGACCTGAAATGTGTTGTGTTCCATCTACTTTGATTTGATTGAGCGAAAGGAGGGCGAGCACTTTAAAGGCCAGCCGCTTGCTTCCTTGATCAGTCACCGAAGCAATAATGACTTTTTCAGATTTATGAGTAAAGACGGAATGCAATCAACGTGCAACAAGAAAAATAGTGTAATTAACGGTGAAATAAATTATAGTAGCTGCAGTCGAGGAAAATAATAACATTAATATTAGAAAAACAAGTAATTATTCTTGTTTTAATTGAACATGCTGCCCAACTCTGGTTATACAACATCGACCAAGGGCAGAAAATTTTGTGATAATTAGGTTTTAAATAATATGACTCCCTGCTGATGGCACCTGTTTTGTTCACTGCATGCTTCACTAAGAAGTAGCTTGAACGTATGGAAATGGTGTTAAGATCCCCCCTGGGGTCGTTAGCTTCTTTATACAAGGTGCAAAGCTTTTAATTGCACCCAATGAAGCATATGACGTTACAGGTGTTTCCATAGCTGTAGGACATGCAGGAGTATTACAGTTGCTGTGTTTATTTCATTTATTTTTTCAAATTGTTGCACTCGGATGATTGTGCAGCCAACGTATACATCGCAGGGACTTCACACAGCACCTCCTTTGCTGTCTGACAGTCAGAAACATGGCCAGCTACCAAACTCCAATCGGTTCTACACTGTTATGTCTAATGGGGCGTGGCAAGGCATTGAAGTAAATAACACCTCCTGAATGCACTCCAAGCCCTTCTGGAGACGATTTTACAAGCCATGTCCCTCCGGGGATTTCTTAAGTATCTGTCAAAGTATCTACTGGGTTTTGCACTACATTCGTTAAGCTCTTTATTTACAAGTACATCTGTTAGATATTTATCTGTTAGACCTGGTGTCTTTTTATCTGTAGTGGTGTGCAACACTTTCTGTCTATCAGATGTAAAGAGCCACATTGACGTCATGCAATACTTTGAATAATGGCAATCGCACGTATTTCCTGAAGGAAGTGCGTGTGATTGCTATGTGATTGTTGATCGGCATGATTTTTGATTACTTTCTAGTTAAATGAAAACTCATTGAACTTAATGTTTTGGTTGAGTAAGAGATGCAATAGAAGTGTAGAGTGTTGTGTGTGTGTGTATAATGCACTCTGCATGTAAGTGTGTGTGTGTGATATGCGGGAAAATGATTTTTCCTCCTTCTCTGAAGAATGGTTGAAGTTATTTTTTGTCCTGACTGACAAGCTTCCAGTCTCGGGGCCCCAGAGTCTGTCATTTGGAAATAATTTTAGATGGGAAGATTATCACAGGTGCGTTTGATGTTTGATGTCGACGGCAGTTTGAGGGTCGAGTAAGTCGAACCAAGTGCACCTGTCTGCATTCTGATTAGGCAAAAGTTCTTCCTGCATCTTAACGTTGCTGCAGTGGTGTCAGAAACTATTGCACGGATGATGCTTTGCTCATAAGCACTGGGCACAATCACAGAACATTAAAGCTCAAGAATGACAACAAACAGCGATGTACATCAAAATACAATAAAATTAATTTCAAAGAAAGAACATAAGGAGTTAACAAAAGGAAGACGATGCCTGGATCAAAAACAGTGTCTCAGGTGGAGGAAGCAGTTGATTGTTTCAGTTGAAATGTGCTGTAAGGCAAAATTTATCTGCTACATCCCCAGTGTCTCGACACTACTACCTGTCATGATAAAGCGCTGAAACATCAAAATCTGCTCCCAGTGCTGCAGCTATGCTTCTATACGAACACACAGAGAGGAGAAGTTTAATGCCAAAATGGAAGAAAGTGCTGTACACTTGCATAACAAGTTAGTTTACTTCCATCAGAACCACAGATCAGAAAGTTGATGCTTCTTTTCCTCATTTTTGTCATCCATTATTAAAAAGATTATAAACATCCCTTTGGCCCCGTAACAGGAAGTTTGAATATTATTTACTTTCACTTAGCAACCAGAGCATATGCTGTTTAAAGTTATATTATTTGGCTGAAGTAACATTTGGTTGTTATTATTTTATGTCTTTCATTCATGCTCACTTCTGCTCCACAGTTACATTTGGGGTCGAAGGAAGTTGTAGTTGAAATTAATGTGCTGAGAAGGTCTGGAAGTAGTTTGTATTTTGTCCTTATTAGCAAATGTTAGCATGCTAATAAGACAAACTAAGATGGTGAACACGGTCATTTGTATACGTGCTAAACATCAGCATGTTAACATTCTCATTGTGAGCATATTAGCATGAGGCTAGCTTTGACCTCAAAGCACTACTCTGCCCAAGTACAGCCTCACAGAGCTGTTAGCATGACTATTGAGTGTTAGTCGTGTTAACTTGAAGCACAATAAACATGTAAAAGCCTTCATTAACTGGATATGCACACTATTGCAATCCTGTGATGTCAGCTGGTTACAAATAGTCAACCTAACATGTATTTGTGGGAAAATGTTGCATCTTATTCCTTGTGAGTGCTGTAATGCTAGCAGTCTTTAATGGGAATCAGTCAACTGTGCATCTCAACCTTTTTTGCCTAGACTTCCTCAAAGGTTGTGTCTCTCAGCCAGTAAGCTTTCCTCCCCGAACACTCATCCCTCAGCCCTCCCCTCCGCCGACAGAAAGCTGCAGCCGCCGCCTCTCCTGTTTCCTCTCCGAGCCAGGGTTTACAAATTCCCTCTGATTTACAAGGTCATAAAACTCACCTCCTCCTCCGTCTCTCCTGCTTCAATCAACCTCTCCAGCTAAAGCAGTTATTTTATAACTCCCTAAGCACATGCTCCCGTACAAGGCTGCTGCAATCGATCTGCTTCCTGGTTTCAGATTGCATATTGCACGCGCTCTGAGATATATACATCCACATACAGTACAGATGAATACACGTGCTCCTCTCGCTGAACGCCACATGGGCTGTCCAAGGACATGGAAGGGAAAACTCTGTAATATTATCACTCAGTCTTCACGCCTGTTAGTGTTACAAAGTCATAACTTCTTTCTACTTCACTGTGTGCTGACAGCTGGGGCAGGATTATGAAGTGAAGTTGACACAGTATCATTATGTGAAGGAAAAGCAAAGGAAATCCACAATGCATCTAAAAATGGCGAAACATGCCTCTCTTACATTTCCATCGCTCTTTGTCAGGAATTTTCAACCTGTTTCCACATTGTTGGTTTATTTAAAACACTTTCCCCTTTATTCAAAGAGTGTACATTTGTATGAGAGAGAATCCAGACATGCTCCAGAGCGCATCTGGCAACCAATGTCCTCTGACCGTAAAAGCTTTGTGGGGCGACTGCCTCGAAGGGTCATGGCAATATATGCTGTTCTTCTGCACACACACGGTCACTCGAGCGGTCACAATAAACACACATCACACAGATCCAGCTGCCTTTAGAGACCATAGGACGTCTTTCCTTTAGTAGTGTTTTCTGTCCTTCCGCTTCAAGCAAGTACACGTGCTCCCTCTCATACTGTATCAGTACAGACAGTATTTTACAAACGCCTTGGCTCAGTTTTTACATCTCTGCATTGAAGCAAATGTAAAAAAAAGTATTATATTAATAGTATTTTCATCATTGATTCATCTACCGAATGTTTTCATAATTAATCTTTTAGTCTATAAAATAGTGAAAAATGTTGTTACAACTTCACAAAGTGATGTGCTATCTCACTATCTTTTACTTTCATAAATGACGAACAAAAACAGCAAATCCTTACATATAAGAAGCCTGAACCAGAAAATATTGAATGTGTTATTCATGTAACATGTCTTGAATGTTCGTTTGCACCTCAGATTCTGTCAGATTTTGTATGTTAAGCTGATGTAAAAGTGCAAATCAAACTATACACCAGACCGCATTGAAATTTTTGCATTTTTTAGCCTCGTAACTAGAAAACCGTTCCTAAAGGAGAATAAAGGCCCCCAGAACATATAAAAAAATATCTCATGCAATTCACACAACTGTATATACATGAATTACCAGACTGCATTTAATAGTATTTCGTGATTAGTTCCCCGTACAAAGTGTTTACGGCTCAGCTCTTATGAGCTTTTTCCGATCTCATGCACAACCTTCTGTAGAGTTTAAAAAGTGTGTATGTGTGTGTGTGAGCCTCTTCTCCAGGTATCCACCAGCAACCTTCATTTTTAAATCCCTTCATACACACACATAAATCCTCACTCTGCTCTCCTGAGTGAAAAGATTACAGGATAGTGATTTCAACCTCTAATTAGGACTTCATCTCTCTCACTCACACACACACACACACACACACACACACACACACACACACACACACACACACACACACACACCAGGCTGCTTTAGTTACAGCAGGCTGGCTGGAGGCATCTGATAGCCAGGCCTCCAGAGACCCTGACGAGCGGCTACCTGAAATTTAAACCCGAAAAGGAAGCACTGAGGCAGACACACATACACACTTACACACACACACACACACACACATTGAGAGTGAGAGCAGGGAAATGTCCTGGAGGCAGAACACTTTCAAAGGCAGGCTTGTACGTAGGAGTTGTGAGTAAATTTGAAACAGGTAACTTTTAACAGTAATGAGGCTTTGCTTCCCCGTGAGTGTTGAAACAATAGGTGATCAATAATATTCCAGTTTGTGAGTGTGTGTGTGCGTGCGTGCGTGTGTGTGCGCGCGTGTGTGTGTGTGAACATAACCGGTGAATGTGCCTCTGAGACATCCTGTCATTATGGAGAAAAAGGCTTTCATCTATACTGCCTCCCTGAAGGGCTCAGCTTTAAGAGCGTTCAGCTGTACTGTACGTTGCTCCCTGATGACTCCGTTTTGGAAAGCGCAGGACAAACTGAAAAAGACACATTTTGCATTTCAACAGGAGAAACATGGAGAATATTTCGACTGGGTTATACCGCAGTCATGTCCTCGTTTTTGAAAATCAAAGACCTGCTGCGACAATCTCAGCGTGGGGACGATCAAAGGCCTTGTATTGTGTTTCCATCCAAACAGATTAAGAAGCTTGTATTCAGCTGCTATAAAAGATGGTAAAAGTAAACACATTATAGGACAGTTCAAGAAACGGTTTTGTCAAAAAGTCCATTGAGAAAATTTACCAGATCACATCTTGCGAGTCCACTTAGCCCCAGCTCACACATGCACTTCTTACAGAATCTTTGATATCATTTGTGATTCTGTTTCAAGACACGCTGGACTGTTTTCACAAACCTCCAAACACATGAAAGAAGGCAGAGGCAAAGTGAAATCACTGCGGTAAATTCAGACAACCTTAAAGGTGCCCTTGAAGATGAAAGCACACTTTTAGGCTGAGAAGAATTAATATTAAAACATCCTCTTTTGGGGGGCATATAATTGGTTTAAAAGGATGAAAGGTTTCGGCCTCACACCGTCTTTGTCAGGGTAGATGTTATATAACGGGCTGATTATACCTGCTACGCTGTATAGGCAGTACACTGGACGTTAACATTATTCTTTTACCTTATAAAATGACTTTGACATGGAGTTAGCACTCCAATAGCTCACCTGCCACAAGAGAGTCACACATTTTTCTCACAGGTGATTTCCTGTGTGGAGCACAAAACTAAAACCCCAAATTCGGGAAGCAAGGGTTACTCCACCAATTTAGCGTCCCCCATTATAAAGTTGGCAAACTCACAAAAGTTGCTTTTAAAATAGAATGTCCAGGTAAACCAGGTCGTCTGGAAATCTTTGTGAACAGGAAGAGGGCCAGACAGATCAACCAGAGCGACTGAAACATGAGCTCACAGATTTGTCTGGTTCCCAGGCTAGAGATGAGTTATGATCCTGATGACAAGTGAACTTATCTTGATATGAAACATTAGGTTGACAATTAAATAAAAATATGTATTTAAATGTCTTCATTTCCTAGTTTGACGTTTGACCTGGTCCACTATAAAATCAGCTGGGCAGCATTCCAGTGTGATGGGAGTAGGCTGGACACGGCTTTTGGTATAAAGGAAGCAGGTTTCATTGGCATGCTTTGAATGCGTCAGTGTCTTTTTCATCAAGGACATCCCGGATCAGGTAGACTTTAATAACAATAGCAGGGTATTGTGCGCACTGATGCTTTTCGCACAATGCTATTTTTAGCTTGGTCTTCCATTGTGGCCAGATGGTCAGTCAGGTAGCTTGAACAAAGGTTCATCAGGCCACATAACAGAGTAATGATACTGATCCCTTCGCAAAAAACAATGTAAATCGGAATGGTTCATTCAAGGAGGTTTTTTTCTGGATTACACCAGCTTAACCTAGATAACGTAAACCATTATTCGTACATGATAAATATCAATTTGTGTCAGTATTTTGCAAAAAAGGTGACGTGTTTTTCATCTTCCTCTGTCGGAAAAAAAGGTTTTCCGGAGGATTTTGGTTGTGGACATCTCTGAAGGAAGAATAATCAGTGAAAAAAACTAAATGTATCGCCCTGTTTGTTCCAGGACAAAAAGAAATACCTGGACACCATCCACAGCTACATGGAGGTCCACGGCACGGTGCACGGCACCAGCACCGTGCACCTCCCCAGCTACGTCAAGAACCACGGCATCCTGAGCGGCCGAGACCTGCAGTTCCTCCTCAGAGAAACCAAGGTGAGTCCACCCGGCTGTAAATTGCCTCAGTTGAAAAAATTACCCTGCAGGGAAATAAAAGTGTGAGGGTACGGGGCTTTTTAGACGACTGTGAAAGCAACATACCACCTCCCACGCTTTTCCCTCTGACATTTTTTAAATGACCAAGAAACTGTGGCCCGGCTAACCTGCAGAGTATTGAGGACAGTGTGGTTGTATTAAACCGTGGCCTGTTTGTATGCGGCGAGGCTTTGAAACCTGCTCTGAATGTTCCTGTAATAGTGATCGCTGTGTGAGACACCTGCTTTTAGCCTAAATCCACTTCACCTAAAAGATTTCTCATGTGCATGCTTTTATTTTTAAACACAATTTCAGCTCTAAAATGTAACTTACAGTAAAAGACAAGTTAGAGAGCAACGACGTGATTCTTAAAGGAGATGTTGGATGATAAAATGAAAAAGTGTCTGTGTGAACAGAGGCCTTTTTATGTAAAGGGCCTTGATCTAAGTGACTCTACTTTGTCCGAGTCCGTCCTCAGTCCAGCGGTCCACAGAAGCACTTCTCCATTCACGTCATGGCTTGTCCCTTCCTCTCACCACTCAGCCCACTCTCAGTCACAAAGACAAGGACACAGCCACCGAGGCTGCAGCCAGACTGGATCATACCGCGTGGAGTCGCAGCTCTCAGCTAAACACACTTTACACGTTCAAAGATTGTGAGCTGATAAACAAAAATAGCTTTGTTTTGTGTACTGAAAGCTGCAGTGAGAGCCTGTTATCTCAAATTGATATAATAAACATTAATAAACACATTTAGTTATCAATAATGTCTGAGACTGACAGACTGTGTGATACATTATAAAGTCAGCCACATAACAGTTTCAAACTACAGCCATGTTTAAGGGTTTTTTTATTTGCTTTATAATATTGTGCTAAAAGACCGAAGCTAAACCTAAAAAGTTAGCATCCTGACAAGATGATGATCCATGAAGAAGACATGGAAATAATCTCTTATATTGTACAGTGTTTTCCACAGTGAGGAAATACAACACATTGTATGTGCTAGTTGTAAACTTCAGCTTTTTTTAACCTAACCTGTAACCTACAAATACATTAGTTAGTTAATGATGTGCTTCTTGTCCCTTGAAGTATGTTACTGCTGGATATAGTAAGCTTGTTATCCAGACATGCTACCATTTGCAGATGTTAGAGCAGATAAACACACTGTTAAATCCATTCCTTACATTCTTACACTCGTGTGTTTTTGGTTTTGGAAAGGCTAAAAACAAATCACCACCCTCCAAACTCTTCAAATCGCTCTTATTAAAACCTCATGCACATTATTTCTGTGTGGTTCCTAAGCTATGATTGGACAATCAGGGAAGGAGTCAAGCTATCAATTAAATTACACGATCTACTTTTCTTTTACGTTCACGACATGGGGGAAAGCAGTGAATTTCCACTAAATTTGATGGAGTTGCCCATCGCCATAGGGGAACGTAATTAAAATTACATGGTCCTTAAAAACCTGACAACAATGTCTGCTGAAGGTGAAAACAATCATTAGTGCTGGCACTGAAAGATGGAGTCTGTCTTTTTGGCTCCAGTCGTCATCCTTTTCAGAAGAATAAGGTGGAAGAGAGCTTCGATTCCTTCAACCTCTGAAACCAGACGCTTTCCCATCAGCCCAGGGAGGGAGGGAGGAGAAGCAGACAGAGCGAGGAGAGAGACATCAGACAAGAGCTGGGGCAGGGATAAAAAGGGAGCGAGGGAGCCACAGATCATGATTCAGACTTTTATAGAAAAAAAAGATGGATTGAGATTTAAACCCCCTTTTGTGCTGAAAAGATTCTGAGCGCAGCTTCAGCCAAAAACGATTTTTGGCCGGCAAATCCGGCTCTGTACTGCGCACCTAAAACCAAAAACCCAGTGATGTTGGAGGCATTTGGAGAGAAAAGTGAAGGTGTATTCGGCAGTGGAGCAGATCATTAAAGTGTTGAAAAACAACACTAAAAAAAAACGGTGCCAGAGTGAGCTTTAGTTCGCTGGATTAAAGTAGCCTTGCAGGATAACTCTCACCAGAGATGCAGTACGATAGAAACTTCCACACCCGGCCCATGAAGCCCACAAAACCCCAACAGTTTAGCCGCAGTGTTGTTAAACACTTACAAGGAAAACAAGGAGGTGTTGTTGCAGTTTTCCAACAACACATTCACCTTTAACCTGCAATCAGGCTGCCTCAGCTAACCATCCTTGTGGGGGTTTAACTATTGACAGAGTGAGTTGTAAAAATACTTGACATTTGATTTTTCTCTCAAACAAAATATCCTGAAATAAACTCTGACGTGCTGTTCTGTGTCAGTGATCTAAGCGCTGAGGTGAGGTGAGCTTTACTGCGTCACGTCGCAGACTGAAGGGTTTTGATTTTTCTGACTTTGCTTCTCTTCCATCTCATACGTCTAACTCTGTTTAATTGCCTCCTACTGTCTGCCTCTGGCTTGTCTTACACGTGTTTCTTATTTTCTTACTCTTTCCCACTCCACCACACACCCATCACGTTATATATCAACCACAGAACTCTATATGAAAAAGAAAAGAAGTTCTGTTTTAGATTTATAACACCAGTTTTATCCCTTCGCTCATCTCGTACATCTGGTTTGTCATCATATTCCGCATAGTAGAAAACAAACACATCCCCTGGCAGGTGCTGGAATTAGACAATACCAATATAAAACAGCCTAATTAACTCGCTGGCTCATTAAACTCAGCGACCGCATTGTTTAATTGATGTGGCACGGGCTGCTGCAGCGCCACGAGACTCCAAACATGTTGTGTGGGAGCACAATGGTGAGATGGTTCTCCATCATTTCAGTCTGGTCAGCTCATCAACTTAAATACGCATGTGAGTCAAAGATAAAGATAGCAGAGTAATATTTATAAGCATATATGCTCTCGATAACTACACGTTTACACCTTTATGACATCTGTCTGTTATGTCCTGTCACATGTAATTGTTCGTATGTCTTCCTTCTCATTGGGTGTTGTTGCATGTGGCAGTGTGTTTAGATCGGGATATTAATGAACACAAAGGCAGCCACGCTTCAACAAACCAATAGAACAGCAGCTCTGAAGTGCAGCGTTGGATCTTAGAACCAGAACGTCCTTGAACACGAGTACGCAAAACTGCTTCAATGCAGGGAAACAGTCACAGGAGACGCAGAGATCGTTCATTCATTTCTACCATTGAGTCGTTCAGTGTGTATGGATTCAGTGCCTCTCTCTCTCTCTCTCTGTCTCCCCTCTTCACCCCCTCCCCTCATTGCTCCCTATAAATAGTGGGTGACTGTTTCTCAGCATTGAGGAGCTTTTGCATGCACACACACAGAGAGGAGAATGAATGTGCTTTGCTGCCACCTGTTGGCAGAAGTTTGTCGCTAACAACACTTTGGTTCTGTTCACATGTAAGAAGAGTGGAGCGTGTGCTGACATGCTTCATGGTACAGCTCTGCATTGTGCGTTAAAGACACTGTGTTGACTTTCTGCTGTGTTCCTCCAATACAACTCACACAGACTGGTCATTGTAGCTCCAGTAAATGAGCCACTAGCCTTTTACCACCACCACCACCACCAACTCCTCCACCTCCTCCACCCTCCTCTCTGTGTTTCTGGAAAACTGTCTCTTTCTCATGTGGACACGCAGCGTCTGCAAATATTTGCTCTTCCCATCCAGGAGGAGTGAACTTGTTATTAGAGCCTCCTCCAGCTCCCTATAGGTACAGTGTTTACTTTAAAGTGTGTGAGCACGACTGTGGGCTGTGTCTGAACACCCACAGAGGAGACAGTATGTAAACTTTAACTTTCTCCACTGAACTATGAGCCCTCAGTTCACCTTACATCACACCGTTACCTATATGTCTCTAAGGTTTTGAATGTTTAATTAGCTTTTTACCCACATTACCTCACATACATTCAAAAGTACCTCAAAATTGTACCAAGTACAGTACTTTGGTACAAAAATGATCAATTAAAGCAACATAAAGGTATGGTGATGTTTAATACAGTTAGTACTGCACTCACAGTATGAGTAAGACCAGGATATTACTCTTTGTGTGAACAGGAAGGAGTTTGTGACCACTGATCTAAGTCATTGGAAAATATTTGCTCAAGTGGAGCAGATCACGCTCATCCTGAGACTGAGTGATAGAGCTCTGGTGGTGTATAAATACTGGTTTAAATGAGTCATACAGTGGTCTAATTGTGAGCATCTTAAGAGTTAGTTAATAGTTCTTCCTAATTGTCTGCTACTGTTGTGTTTCCATCTGCAAAATCTCCACAGAACTCCCTCTGTACCAAACTACAGTAGCCTGTGGGGAGGAATAAACATTAGAGGGATGTCTCCACATTATTCAGCTTGTTTTTCCTCCCTTGTTTCATTGAGAAAAAGTGCTGCCTCGACTGTATTTTGTGCTGATAACATGGGAGGTTTCCATCAACACGGGCTAACTGCTGTTATCAGCAAACAACAGAAACTCCTCGACACGGCCAATGAACTTATGTACACCTCTACGCTTCCCACCTTCTTTGTTAGTCTGGTTATTTCAGTAGCTGCAAGTACTCCTGTTAAAGTTATGCTTGAATTAATCTAGATATCTTGGTTTTCTCTCCCCTGCAGTTGTTTGTGGGTCTGTCCTTCCCCTACGAGGGTCCAGCCCCCCTGGAGGCCATCGCCAACGGCTGCGCCTTCCTCAACCCCAAATTCAACCCGCCAAAGAGCAGCAAGAACACCGACTTCTTCAAGGGCAAACCCACGCTGAGAGAGGTGAGAGGAGGAGGCTGTTTCTCCTCTGCTCGACATACAACTTTTAAAAGCTGGGTTTGTTTTTCCTAACCTCCGCTCTCTCTGCAGCTGACCTCTCAACATCCCTACGCTGAGGTGTACATCGGTCAACCCCACGTGTGGACGGTGGATATAGAGAACTCTGCAGAGGTGGAGAGGGCCATCCGGTCTATTCTCAGCCAGAAGGTAAACACAGATTTATTCAGTCGGTTATGAGTGTTCAATATGGTTGAATGCTGTGATTTCAGTTCCAATTTCTTATTTAGTATCCTCTGTGTTTCATTGTGCTTTATAACTAGTGCAGCTGCAAACAACAAATATTTTGTAAGTGAAGAAATACACTTTCCAATTTGTTGGAGCTCGAGTAATCAAAGTCCTTGTTTGGTGCAAAACCCAAAAGATATTCAATTTACTCATGAAAAACAAAGAAAAGAAGCAATTTTTCCACATTTAAGGTGCAACAAGGGATTTATTTTCAATTTGTTACTTGAGAAATGGCTTCAGCAACTATTTTATCATAAAAATTCTGTGTTTCATCGACCAAGGAGAACAAAAAGGGGAGTACTGTGTTGGAAATGCAAGAAAAACAATCAAAGGTGCATTGTGTAGTTTTGGGGAAGAATTTTTAGTTGTTCAGTAGTTGTTTATTCAGTTATGGAGAAAAATAACTATTTCTGAGTTTGTAAATTACCTCATTAATATTGTAAATATTTAAATTCTGAGTTTGAATTTATTTTCCAAAACTACACAGTGCCCCTTTTAAGGTACAATTTAAAAACAAGGGATATCAATCATTTAAACTGTGGTAGACTAATTACACAATACAGAAGTTAATGGACATGAAATCGTTGTGGGCATCCAGATATAAAAATCATTTACATTTACAAATAAATACAAACATGTGCTGCTTGGAGCTGCAGCTAATGACCTTCACTCTTGACTAATCTGCTGATTACGTCATCATTTAGTCTTTAAAATGTCAGAAAGCAGCACGAAATGGTCACAAATTCCCTCAAACCTAATGATATTTAGGCTACACTCGCATAAGACAAACAAAAGCTACATATCAATGATCTAAATCAGATGCCTGACTGACAGAAATGCTTAGATTGAGGATGGGTGACAGCAGAAAAGACGGATCGTGTTCCGTCTTCTCGTCCGGGCCCATGCATATTTAACAGCCGGGTTCTGGACCTCTTGTTTGTTGTGCTCCGCCGAGCGATTTGGAACAATGGCTTTGTTTAGCAGACAAGCCTGCGGAGCCTCATATGCTTCGTGATCCGTGGCGAGCTGCAGCCTACCAGGCTCCAGCTTGGCTCGTGCTCCCTCCCTCCCCTTTCGTCCTCCTCCTCGTCTTTCTCCCTTCACACACAGTCACTTAGTGGCACAACAAAGCCTCAGTTGTTGGTCCTCTCTGCTTGAAGTTTCAGACTCTGTGGACAGAACTCAACAGATGACATACAGTGAAACAAGCTCATGCAGAGTGTCCTCTCCTGACACTTGTTCTTTGACCTGTTGTATGTTTGTGTGATCAGATTGAGCCCTACCTGCCCTATGAGTTCACCTGTGAGGGGATGCTGCAGAGAGTCAACGCCTTCATTGAGAACCAGGTACTGTCTCCACACCTGTCAGCTCTGCATAAACTTAGCTGGGTCATTCAGGGGCTGTAAAGACATTTAAAAACACAAAAGTCAGCTACTGTTGAGTCACTGGGTTTGGATTGGGCCTGGAAAGTCCTTGAATTTGGTGTGTAAGAAGGTGTGGGAGCCCTGGTTATGGTTTTGTTGGTCAGTGTTGATTGAAACTGTAAACTAATGTGCAACAATAAGACACTATAGGCAAATTACATGACAATTTACAATACACATTAAAAACAAACATGACAAAAATTATAATATTAAAATAAGATGAATATAAAGAATATGAGCTAATAATCAATAAGTAAATACATGGACAATACTGAAGGATTTGATGGCCTGTGTATGTGGAATTTGCCTGATAGCGTCATCGTATTATCTTCTTTATATTACTAAGTAGGGTTGCAATTAACTGTTATTTTTATTGTTTTGTCAGTAACTTGATTTCTTACCCTGTTAACACACTTTTGGATTTGTAATTTTAACGCCTTTAATTGTTAAAATAGGTGTTGAATGATTATTAATGATCCGTCACACCTGATATAAAACTTGGACCTGACTTGTGTTTGTATGAGCTGTTGTTGAGACGCTCTTCAGTACTGATGTGTTTCTGTTGCGTGGTCAGGACTTCTGTCACGGTCAGGTGATGTGGCCGCCGCTCAACGCCCTGCAGGTCAAACTGGCCGAGGCGGGACGCTCCTGTAAGCAGGTGTGTCAGGAGGAGCAGCTCATCTGTGAGCCGTCCTTCTTCCAACACCTCAACAAGGACAAGGACCTGGCCAGGTGAGACAGAGACAGAGACAGACACGCACGCACACGCGCACACACACGCTTTCCATAAGTTTAAGCTGTTATTTTAAAGTGTCCATTAGGTGGCAGCACACAACAGGTTTAATTCATTTGTCATCCAGAGTAATGAATTATGATGAAGTGCTGTAAACTGCAGTGCCACATTATCACCACTAGAGGGAGCAGTTGGCTTACTACATGAAATAGGTCAAGGCTCATGACTGATGCAGAGGAACAGGACTGTAGATTAATGTGTTCCTACCTTGCAGCTGAAGACTTTTTACAGTAGCAGTGTAGTAAATTTGACCCTTCTGTCTTGCCGTCAGGTTCGGAGTGGACTGTCAGACGGTGGAGTCGAGCGCCGACACTGTGGTCCCGGCCTACAGCCCGACCCGCCACCACTGCATCTTCCAGTCGGACCTGCTGCTGTTCAGCTGCGCGGGCGCCCACCCGTCGCTGCAGCGCATCTGCCCCTGCCGCGACTACATGAAGGGCCAGGTGGCGCTGTGCAAGAACTGCCTATAGCAGAAGCAGCACACAGGCTGACAGGAGGAGGGGGAGCTGACGGATGATTGGCTGAGGGGGCTTAAATGACGTCGGAGCAGCTTATTGAGACTTTTTTTGTGGGAAGCTGTCTGGACAGAAACATTCACAGGACCGCTTCTGTTCATCATATTTATTGTTTTCAGCTCCTGGATGTGAAAGCAGCCGACCTGAACATCCGTC
The DNA here is from genome assembly GCF_040436345.1 of Pagrus major. NCBI lineage: Eukaryota > Metazoa > Chordata > Actinopteri > Spariformes > Sparidae > Pagrus > Pagrus major. The sequence continues at coordinate 10,756,571 of NC_133238.1, forward strand.
ACCCCTCTGATTCACCAGCGGCGGCGCTGCGAGTCCTGGAAGCGATGTAAAATTACTTGAATCAACAAAGGGAGTGGTCTTAGACTTTAAACTCGCAGCTGATGAGCTCTCCTGGCAGACTGCGCACATCAGTGACTGCCTGGAGGAGGAGACTCACCCCCCTGACTGTCTGACAGCCGCCCGGCCCCGCCCCCCCAACATGCACCTGAAACTGTTTATTCTTTAGGTAGGTTTGCACTGGACTGGCATGCCTGAAGGCCCACACACACATACACATACACATACACATACACATACACACACACACACACACAGGCTAACAGACAAGCTAAAGAAGAACCCAGTTTTACACTGTAACGACTCGTTTCCTCACTTCTGGACTAAAGTGAGGAGCGGACATGTAACGTAGATATTTTTATCATCTCCTGACACGACTTAAAGCGGTCCTCATCCCCCCCTTTAAAGACAGGAAGTGCAGTTGTGATTTTCATACGTTTAAGTTGCACATTTAAATGATAGACGTTTTTATTTAAAGATGATCAAGCGTGTGCGTTTCTACAAAAGGCCAGTAGAGAAATTGTTTCAGCACACCATCCGGTACTACGCACACACTGAGAGGTAGCTAAAGCTGTCGTGTACGGAGTCGCTGTGTCGTAGGATGTCGTGACGTTGTGACGTAGATAATAGGCCGTCGTCAGTAGCCGTGGTAACACCTAGATGCATCGCAAGCCGAGGCCAAGAAGCCCGCGGAGACACATGAAACCTTCCGAGATGTTTGTCTTTTCATACACAACGTTAGAAACTACAAAATCATCTCCCACCCTCCTGACAACGGCTGTAAATCCTTTCAAGCAACAAAAACATGCCAACGAAGCGTTCTGCAAACGCAAAAAACCTCGCATCTCCTTGTTTTCTTTGGATAATCATTAGGATTTTAATTTGCCTGGGAAAAAAAATGAAAATAAATTCTTGTGGTGAATGAAAAAAGTGCACTACGTTAATCTATTTGCAGAGGTTTAACAAGATATTAGTAACACTGTATATTGTTCATATGGGTTTAAAGTTTCTTTTTTATTTATTTTGTATACAGATCTTTATCGCTGTGTTTTGCTGGAAATCTTTGTTTTTTATTTATAGAAGGGGTCTTTTTTCTTTTTTTCTTTTTATAGATTTTTATTTATGGAGAGTAATTTAAAAAAAAACAAAAAGTACGCGTGCTTATCTTCAAGTGTGTGAGCGAGAGAGGGAGGCTTTGTCTGCTTCTGTTCAGCTTCCAGCAGTGATGCGAGGAGAAAATGTAGGAGCGAGTTACTCCCTGATATGGAGCTGTATCTGAGCTCGAGTTGGGACAGAGAGTTGTTTTGTAAGCACATAAATTAAATTTTGTTGAGGAATTATTATCATTCAAATAATATTTTACAGCTGGAGTTTACAGATTAGAGTCTATCTGTTTTTATAGAAAACGTTTTAACAATAAAACCCTGATTTGATATTCTAAAAATGATCATAGGGTTTGGTTTTAAACTGGATGTAAGCTACAGATTTTTAACCTCAGAAGAAGAATCACTTCCTCCTCCTCTTCCTCTCATCACTGCCTCTGGAGGACGGACAGCAGTGGACAGACAGACAGCCAGCAGCAGCCTCATACACTTTGTGCTTTGATTTCTAATCTCAGTTTCTTTGTTTGCACAAATACAGCGACAGTGTACACCTGTACTCTCACTGTGTCATCTCAGACTGGTTTATGTTTGCTTTTAAAACAGGTCAGTGATCTGCTGCCAAGTTAGTGTTTTAAAGAACATGATGTGCCTTTTCATGGTTAAGTTTGGTTCTGTTTAGTTATCAGCGTTCAGTCCCAAATTTAACTCCACTGATCAGATAAAGTCTAAATCAGTTTAAATCATTTAAATCTTTAATCTAATTTTATTTTTAAATCTGTTAATTTATTCAGTCCAAGTCTTGTGATTTGTTTAAATTTGGTTGGAGTTGCTCAGGAAAAGTACTCTGATTGGTTAAGGTTTAGAAAGAAAAACCACCAGACTCCTGATTTACATGTTCTACAGTAATCAGATTACCTGCTTCAGAAACATCAATGTAAACACAACATTTGGTGTCCTTTTTAATAAACTCTTTCTAGTAGAAACTCTGTATAAGCTGATGTGGTAGCACATGTACTGTATGTGGTTTTATCGCCTTAAACTGATCGACTGAAGCCGACTTAGACTTAGACAGTGATAGAAGGAAACAACAGTGGTGTTATCCCTTCATCTAAATGATAAGGCTCAAGATATTCTATCATTTTGTTTTTGTCAACAAACTTTAGTCTGTTAACTGGCTCAAAAGTATAACGTTTGTTCCACTGGGTTCTGTAGATTTAAGCTAAATGTTACTCAATTGGAAGGAAATGGCGCATTTGTTGGGGACTATTTTCAGCTGCGGATGAATACACACAAGCTCTAGAGAATATTTAAGCCCAGTCAAGCCAGCGCAACAATGGGTCACTTTATTTTTTCCTCTTTTCATGAGATTTGTTGACAATAACAAACAAAGACAGAATATCACCACACTCGTACATGTCAGAGTTGGGAATGGTTCAGTCGAGTTCACACTAGAAATCTAAACAAATAGTGAAACTTAACTTCTGTTTCTTTTCCATAAAAAGGCAAAAAACATTTTGACCTCCAATGACGCATCTTATAGATAGACCAGTGACGTGTTTCTCTTTGATCAGCTGTTAAATCTGTTTTTTGTTGCAGTAAAAGCCTTATTTTCTTTATGTTCGTCGGTCGTATTTCAAAGCATGCTGTCGGTCTGATTATCAACTGTTTGGGCTCAAGAGAAAATCAGCTGCGACTGGATCTTCGAGCCATCAGCTAAGGTTGTGTTTTTTTGTTCACCATATCTGTCTTTGTTAACCTCAGCATCGAATGTCTCCATTGTACAAAGAAAACATGCTACTTACAGTCGTACGAACATGTATCGAGCTGTCTTTCAACCTCAACCTTGTTTGAAGCTGTCAGTCAACATCTAGTGTCTGAAACGAGAGCGAGAGGTGACGATTGTGGTCCGAGCAGCAGAAAAGGTGAAGAACGCAATGACAACATTCTTTTGTTTGTTTTTCACAGTCCTTGACGAGTAAGAGGGATATAACTTTATTTTTAAATAAACATTTTTTCTGTGACAAAAGGCTCCGACTCTGGTTTAATATTTGTTTTACATCACAGCAATACAGATTCAGTATTTACATCAGCACAGAGAACAGCTGAGTCCCACAGAGTGTGTGAGTGTGCGTATACACATGTCCAACTTGTCGTACAGATACGGAGGTACATTTGCGCCACGATGTTGAGCACAGATTTGCCTGTAGAAGCACATAAATGATCCTTTTTGGAGAAATTATAACCACACAGAGAATCAGTTAGTCGGAGAACGTCCTGAGGGTTTTAGAGGGAACAACAGGGAATCTGAGGACAAATGAGTTGAACTGAGTGAGCTCATCGTGTTCTTATGTGGATAATAGCCATCAGATACTTTGAGCACAGAACGGCAGTGTTTTGACATGATAATAGAGCTGAACTGATTAAGATTGGAAGTCGATCAAAGGAAAATTAATCAGCAACTATTATGATCATTGTGATCATTAGTATTTTTTTTTAACCCACACTGCCATGTTTTATTCAAACTGAATGTACTGTTAAGATGCAGTAAGTAAATTCATTCTCAAGTGTCACTCTGCCTGCTGTGCTCACATTATAAATAACTAGCAAATACATATTAAAAGTAATACAAATAAAACAGTGACTTATATTCTCGTTGTTTTTATGTTTTCACTAGAAACATCTGGCAGATTAACTTTGGTCCACAGTTGAACAGCCTTGTTTTAGATTAAACGGTTAACAGATAATGATCAATGACAACAGACCTACATGACAATAACTAAACCAGTGATGGAAAAAAAAAACAAAGTACAATTATTTGATAACTGTACTTTCACTAGTTACTTTTGTAGATTACATAAATTAATTTAATCGGCAATTGGATTTACAAAACAAAAACACATTCAGATTATGCGAAAAATGCTAAATATCTGATTCAAGAATCATCCAGGTGGGTAATCGTCTGATTCATAGTATACAGTATCTACATACATGTAAACATATTATTTATGTTTACATGTTCACATCTATGTTTATGTATTATTTATTTTTACTTTTGATACTTAAGTACATTTAATATCAGATACTTAAGACTTTTACTTAAGACATTTTAACACCATATCTTTACCATAAGTACGACTTTTGGGTACTGAAATTTAACTACAATAACAATTTATGTGCTTCCAGAAGTATTTCTGTGCTCAATGTGTTGCATGCTTCCACATTTTCGACGCAAAATTGTACTCCATAAAGTGACAGTTGCCTAAAAACACCACTTTTGTATTGAAATCTTTAAATGTAACACAAATCAACACAGTAACACAATAGTGTGCTGTATAAACTGGTCTCACATCACAGTGTGTACATTCAGTTACAGTCACTGCAGCAAACACAGACTTGAGGAAAACCTATGAATACCGATTCCCCTCCCGCCCCTCGAATCAATGACGACCCAAACTGCACCTGATTGTTACATTCACGTTCCACAGTCAAACACTGATCAGTAAGATTAAGGCTTTGGAGCTAAAGATGAGCACAGAAACAGTTTGGTGAGTGATTTTAACATGTTATTCCATACTGATGACGTACTTCAGTAATTAACAGCTTCCTTCTCGATGCTGTGCTTCAGTAAACTCTCAGTTTGTGCTTTGTACATATTCACATGTCAGGCTGCAGCTCCAACTGGCAGCAGGAGAGTAAAGGAAAGCCAAGCTGACGATCTGCTAACATCAGAACTAAAATACAATATCTCATAAAAACGCTTGTTGTCTTTTGTTATAAATTATCCAGTAAATCATTAACATCCACCTGCCTTATTACTCCTTTTTACTGCACAAGTCAACAAAGTTAATTCAGCAAAAAGATCAGCAGTCGTCCTTTTGAATCCCAAAACAAACAGCAGCTCCAGATAAGAGAGGACACATGTTGATCCTGGATACAATACCAAGAAGACAAATATTGACTTGCGTGTTATCCGAAACAATCACTGCAGTGTGGCCGTGATGTGGGAGCAGCCATCAGGCATCAAGTACAGAAACAAAGTCAGAGCAGCGTTTGAGTGTCACGGCTCAAAACTGTAGTGTTTGTAATGAACATCAACACGATCCTACTCGACATCAACAGATGTAAACAGACTGGGCTCAGTCTCACTATCTGACATGTTTTCTACAAAGCAGTGGAAATCCTTCACAGTATGATAATTAAATATTTCATTGGACGCACTGAAATTTGAAGAGTTTTCTAAATCACAACAGATGCACACTGTCAGCACTGACTTCTTTATAGATGTGTTTCGGCCGTGGTCCGTTTTCAGGCATTAATACGAGAGGACAGTATTTTAATCACTATAAGGTTACAAACCCAAGACACAAATACTTAAACATGTACTGGGAACATGTGCAACGGTGGAAACAAAAGGACACCACAGAGGCCAAGCTAAAAACTAGCTAACAACTCATGCACTGATTACTCGGAAACAAAAAGCAACCAGAAACTAAAGCTGTGGTCCAATACCATGAGGTCAAGGAAAGATGAGAAGGACCCAGAAAAATAGCTCTGCCTCGCTAAGACAATCACTTAAATGCTCCTTTCCTTTTGTAAAGGATGGGCCAGTGTCCCCTCTGCTGAAGGAGAGAAGAAAGGAAGCATTTAAGCACCTTTCTTTAGCATTTAGAGAGTTCCAGCTCTTAACTTGGCTGCCACCTAAATGCTTCTGGGTCACTCAGAAGCATCTCAGAAGTCACCTTCCTGAACAAAAAGACTATTCAACTACAGACTCAAGATGTTGTCTCGTGTCACACTGAACTGAACGACTGCTCCAGTCTGTAGACAAAGTCACCAATCACATGAACAGTGCTTACCTTTCAATGAGGATGACAGCAGCTGCTCTTCCAGGATTCAAACACAAAACAAAACACAAAAATAATGTCCATCTAGGCTCTAATCTTTAAAGAACTCAGTGCTGACAGTGTGCAGTATTAGATGACATTCATATATATTCACGCATGTGTGGCAAGTACCTCTTCTGGTCAGCAGATGGCGCAAGATGTTCATGTACAAATGATATTTTTGGGTTTGTCATTTAAATGCAATAAAAAGTGTCAACCTGAAGTAACGTGAGCTAATTTCGATGATGCTTTTCCTCCCGCAGGACTGTAAGCTAGCGTTGGCATTATGTTGAGACGCTGCCCAATCAGGCTTCACTGTGTGTGTGCTTATAAACCTGCTTCATGCCAAATGGACCTCGTATTGATACATCCTGTCTAGTCATAAAAAAGGTAAAACACCATTAATACTCCACTGCTACATCAGCTACATCAATCAGTTTGCACGGCGACATTTTATAGCACAGCTGAGCAAAGGCCTCTAGGAACCATGGGAAAAATAAACTGCTGTGTTTTGACAGGGTGATGAGGTGGAACTGAGGTATTGTACATCAACTCGCTGTACAGAAATCTGTTGCTTTAAGGAGTTATGGACGCTCAGGGTCCATATTTCTCCTGCACACTGTGGTCCAAGCTCGTCTCTGTCCTGTTTGGTCATTTCTGTCTCTTTTAACTCCCTTTCACTCCCTCTATCTGTTTAACCCTCAAGTTTAAATATGGAGGCATGAAAAACAGACTGCCCCATCACTGTTAAAAGACAGATAAAGATATTATATGTACACCAAATTGTAAAACACTTAAAAGGTGCCAAGAATTGTTTCATCCCCGTTCTGTCATCACTGGCCTGGATCCACAGTTCACATCTCTGAATGGGAGGACTGTAAAGACACTGAAGCCTCCGCTGGCACTTCGAGGACTCAGTGTGATTGTCTGTGTGGAGACTGCAGGGACTGTAATCCCCGTCCCTCTCCTGTCAGCCAGTCAGTCCATCCCTCCCAAAACCCTCGTCTTCTCCCTCTCGTCTTTTCCTCTGTGGTCCGTCACTCAAAGCGCTCGTAGTTCCTGGTTTGACGGACCCGTGGGACCATGTCCAGCAGCAGCCTGCAGGAGAAGAAGAGGAGGCTTTTTGGAAAGCAAAGGAAAATATGTGCATCCCGTTCAGACTCACTGAGACATTATTAATTTTAAGTTTTGGGTGTTGCTGAAGGCAGAACCTCTCACTGCATCAGCACCGATGATTGAAAACTGCACAGTGAAAATAAAAACTTTCCTCCGAGAGCTCAGGAGGAAGACGGATTTAAAAAAACTTTTCTAGGGCAAAAACATCTTGTTGGAAGAGTAATGTTTGTACAGAGTGGAAGTCAGACATCTCCATGCATTCAAGATTAAAGGGTAACTCCACTTACTTGACTCCATAGGCGAGGATGGTAAGACCTATGAGGACGCCTATTGTCCCGTCCAGGTACCACACCTTGGGTTCATGCTTGAACACTTCAGCACTGATGAGGATGGAGAACCCCATGATTCCCCCCACCAGAGAGTTGAATCCTGGAAAGAGAACGCGAACAATCTCTAAACTCTCTCGTACAAAGTCAGCCGATGAGGATTCTGTAGGTTCAGTGTTGGAATTCAGCCCTCGGTGTGTTCAGGCTTCCCTCAGACACGTGCTAAGAGTCCAGCCGACATGTGATATCGTCTGCTGTGGCATTCACAGTGTATAGTGACATGACAGATTCTTGAAATGTCTCATATCTGTTGTATAGTGAAAGGTCATCGCGTTAAACCTAAATGCAACTGGCCACAGCCCTGCTCAGGTGATGACTGCCAGTACCTCTTACTCCATGTAGGACCAGGCATTGAGTGTTTGACAGTGATGTTACTGTGCTTCATGAGGAGGAAACCCTCCTTACACACAGTAGATGTGAGGGGAATTGTTAAAAACTTTTGAAGACTATAGTCTTGTCTGCCAGTCTGCTGTGTTTAAGCATGTGTGTACCCACCGTCGGTGATGAGGGCTCGGCTCGTGAGCACCTTGCCGAGCATAAACTTGATCACAGCCAGGGCGATGCACACCAAGCCGCTGACGATGGACACGCTGAACAGGAATCCATCCTGAGAGAGACACACAGAAGGACACAGAGAGATATCTTCACCACCTGGGTATGAACACTGTTTCGAGTTAGTTTTATTGAAAGTAACATTATTAAGGAAAGTAAGTGTATTTTTTCAGGGTTATTTTGTTCATTGGTGTCTTTTTGTAATTAAAGCAGAACCACAGTGCTTAAGGGGCTACGCCTTTACTCATAACACCTGGGGTTATCAAGAGTAACCAACACTTCATTGTGTCTCCTCTTGAACCAAACCTGCACATTTGTATCAGTTATATTATAAAGTTTTATTTTGGCATATCCTCCCATCTATAGACTCTCTATTAAGACCAGAGTGACTTCTCAATAAAGCTGCATCCTCAGCTCAATACTGCAGGTCCCAGCTGTGCAGCACTACACCCCCATACGACCTGCTTATTTATCATCATACCTCCCATCTCGACCATTCAGCCAAACTATTCCACAAAAATGTTTTCCCTCCAAAGCTCTAATTTAATTGCTTTTCCAGGCTATTATCTCTATCTTATCCAATGCTCTGCCTCTTCCTGACTTTTGGTTTTAAAAGAGTATTAATACGACTTTCTGGTTGCACCTACTGGGCGTCTCACCGGAACGAGTATCAGCTAAATGTCTAAAATGTAAATGCACAAAGAAGGGGATTGAGGAGAGGGAGCGATGGATAAGAGAAGAGAAAGGGAGCTGCAGAGCACTCGGTGCCTCTGCGGCAGCATTAATATTGCACTATGGCCTTGGAGCCATGAAAAGCTACTTTGGCGAGCTCACAGACATCAAAGAGGAGATGGAGAGAAAACCTCAGCGTGCTGCATAAAAACCCGAGTCAGTGCTGTGACTCAGCTGTGAAAATAAAATCTAAATAGCATATTATCCTCAGAATATTGAACACATTCTTCAGCAGCAAGGACAAATCTCCCATCTCATTTATTTCAATACAAACACTTCTTTTGCAAATGGGAGCTATTCAATTCAAATCGTTGAGTTTTATAGTAGTAATCATACTTAAGTTTCTACTGAGTACGTAGATATTAATGGAGATCCAGCAGTGGTCACAGGTGGCGTGCCACAGGGATCAATCCTAGCACTACGTATAGTACTCGACATGATAAAATTCAAATCATTTCAGTGTTTTGGGGCCAAAATCTGATTCGTTTTTACAAACAGGTGTAAAAGCATTTGAATGAAGGAAATAGGAGGAGGGGAGATGTTGAGAACTGATTGTATTTAGTCTTTTAGAAGAAATGTACTTTTTGTCTGATGAGTAATAATAACATCTCATGTCACAAGTCAGCACACTGTTTTTATTCATGATTTGGGCTGGTCAGTACCACTACAGACATGAGTTATATTCACTTCTTATTTGTTTGAATTACTTTTCTTTTAAGTAAACTACACATTTCCTGTAGCTGCTTCACAGTAAAAGCCTTCAGGCTACTTTGTATTAATCACTTAACTTTAATGTAGAGCAGCTGAAGGAGGTGAAAATTATCATTACATGCCAATGTAAAAGAAGACTATCAGAATTAATTAAAGATATAAATATTTAACGACTTACAGTGCATCACGCTGCATGATATCTGGATATTACATTCCTTAAAATGCAATATTCACAGACCAACAAAACCTCTCTGGACCTTTATTGAGGACCACAGTTATTTGGTTATTCTGGAAAGTTGTGCTGAAATGAAGATGGCGGGGAAATCCCACCATGCATGTGACCTCCTAATCAACATTCAAAGTGGCTGAGCTAGCATTTTGGCCCATGGGAGAGGGAACACACACACACACACACACACACACACACACACACACACACACACACACACACACACACACACACACACACACACACACACACACACACACACACACACACACACACACACACACACACACACACAAGAATTAGAGGTAGAGCTCATGACAAACAGTCCCTGCCCAGAATGTGAACACAGTGCTTGACATTTACATCTGACAACCAGAGATCCTTGTGTAGAATATGAAAATGGTTTCAGCTGTTCCTTTGAGGGGATAAATTAGGCAGGCCGACATGTGTATCAGTTATAATGATGTGGATGTGGTGAATATTTTTATGGGTTATGATTGGGGAAAAAATAAGATTACAGTGGTATTTTTCAAGTCTGAATGAACGTCTGGTGGTGCAGAGCTCCACAGAACACAGCTGTGTTTCTGCTGGTTTTTAAGTGAATTTCACACGGCCCAGATGTAAAACTGTCTGATCTCTCAGAGGTTAGTCTGGTTCACCTAGTCGCTTCCTTACTTTCTGACTCCTGTGGAAGTTAAAGTAAGAGCCGACCCAATCAAACGCTCCGCTGCCTTGAGTAAATGTATAGATTATTCTGGGTTTAAACATGCTGGAAACATTTAGGATAATCTAAGTACACAACTTAAACAAAGTCTAGTCCGGCATTTCAGACATTTTTATGCAGAAAAATGAAATATTATATCTTTAAATGATTTCATACACCCGTGTTGAAATGCCTAACCGATGACTACATCTTCGTTTTGGATGCTTACTGACATTAATTGGGCTCAGAGGACTAGCACAGTGGGAACAGTCAGTTGTCAAAAACCAAACATCCTCCCACTCCACTCTCCTTACTCTCTGCTCCATCCTCCTCTGCCGCTCGTTCTCACCACTGCATACCTAAGCAGCTGCTTACCTTATTAACATTTCAGAGCAAGGAGGAAGAGAGAGGGAGGCGGTGAAAATAAACCTTTCCAATATCGGCATACTGAGGAGGCCTATGAGGCATACACAAGCTATATTTAGGTCCGACTGTGATGCACCAGAAACCAGCCTGGTAGAACCAGAATGTGTGACAGAAGAGATGCAGGTCGACTCAGAATAACACAATCTGTCTGCCTCGTCGCTCCCACAGTCTGCCTTTGTTTATGCTTTGGTGCTCACTGTCTGTCAGACCCATCTCCTTCCCTCGCTGCAGCCATGTTAGACGGAAAACACAGTTGGTCCAATAAATCGATAAAGGATTTGAAAAAGTAATTGAATTTTGAGCCTTGGTGAGTTGCAAAGGGCTATCTGAAACTCTACATTTCTCATCTTGGTTGGTTTTTTGCTCTGCAGCTGATCCAAGAATATGAAAACATGATTAAGGTGCATCCAGCGATGAGGATGCTCTGTGTGCCAATCCCCAAATCCAACATTCACAGCGTGTGCAGTAGCTAACAAGACAGTTAGTGAATAATTAAGTTGGAGAAGGAAACTTAATTAAAATCAGTACTCAAATTAACAATGGTATGCACTCGAATAATCAGCTAAATCATGCAGTCTGTCAGTCTACAAAGCAGAGTTTTGGTCTTTCTTCAAACAGACTACTAAAAAAAACATATCCGAAATCTATTTAATGGATACAAAACTTACATTAACCTTGTTACAAATCTACATTACAGTTATTGGCCTATTATTTTAGCATTTTGTTTGCATTTTTAGCATTATATTAGCATCATTATTATCACCATTAGTAATGATAACAATACAAAATAATAACTTTAGAAATGTTTTAGCTAGTAACTATTTTAGTAAATGAGTTCAAACTTGCAAAATATGAAACATGAAGAAATGTGTGTATTTTGGAGTTTGCAGTATTTATTATGTTGTTGTTCTTGTTGTGCAATGAGTAAAACAACCTACTCTGTTTTTTAATGAAAAAGAACTTTTTCGAATGTGTTTCTGTTTAATTGTACTTTTTCTCTGGGATTAGTTTTACGTGTCGCATCCTGTGGTGTGATACAGTTCAGATATTCATCTTAAGATCTTGTATTCTGACATCAGCTCTTTTGAGAGTCTTAAAACAGTTGTTAGTAATTAGATGACTTCACACAACTTATTAAAACAGCCCAGCAGTCGTACAGTGGATACAGCTCATTCTATAAAGCACGTAATCATTCATTTGAGGCCAAAACAGAAAACGGTTATTTTCTCCAAACTACACCGAGGTGAATTACATCACGGAGCTGAAGGCAGCGAGGTCTGAGCAACAATAATCTCTCTACAGTAATTCACAAAAGAATAATGTTCTCATATTGACTCATCATCATCATCATCATTACGTTCAGATCGTCAGCAACGTTTCTACGGAGATGAGTACTGCCTGGCAACAGGGTGAGGAAGTTATTTCAGGAAGTGTGAAGTCTTCACACCTGAGATTTGTGACATTCTTTATCTGGCAGCAACAACGACACGGTCACACACATATTCACACAGGTTAATGGAAAAAAACAAACCTAATCTGCTGTTGAGTCTGAAAGTCATGTTTTTCTGGGAACAAATCAAAGCTGCTGCTCAATGATTTCACTTTTTTTCAGTCCAATTTGTCTTGTCTTGTCTTTTTCCAAACTGGATTGTGAGGTTAGGAAATTTTAACAACTTACTTTCTGAGGCTTTATAATCAAATTATTCTGTAAAAAACAAAAAGTTTGAGCTGTAGCTCTGCAGCCTCGACAAAATTAAATTAAAACCAAATCATCTCAGTCAGGCCTGAACCACCAACCCTCCAGTGACTAGCACGGCTTAACAGCCAAGCTGAAAATATGCCGTCTTACTAGATACACTGCCAGTCCAAATGGCAAGACGGGACAGAATCAGCCATATTTCATCTGCAGCTTCATGCAAATCACGTAAATAACTGCCTGCATGTTGTTTGTCTTGGACTCTGAGAAGTACGCTCACAGTTTGAGAAGATATTATTAGATACAGACACAAAGTCAACAGGCCTGTTTTTGGATTCTGAGTGAAATCCTCGTCTCTGGCAGACGGCTGGTATTACTGCAGACAAGCCCTGGCTGGACAAAATGGTTGTTAATATCTGGCCAAGCTATAAAAACAGCCACAAATTCGACCAAATCTGATTATAAACCAAACTTTTGGCTTAAATTGTGCATCATGACTCCAGTGAGAGGGTCAGAAACCTTAAAATGACCCTGCTTGACTCTGCAGCTGACATTAATACAGCTGTCACGAGGTATGACTGAATGTTAATGTGTTTAGGGTTGTTCCCTCAGTGTTAAATGGATAATATAATCTGTCCCATATGGTGGATGCTTTAATCCAAAAGCTCTCCTTCATATCCAGTCTGAATCAAATCTGACCCAGCCCTCCATTCAGAGACACTTCCTGCACACTGTGGTAATAAACATGTGATAGTAAACTTTTATCTACTCTTATTCTTCATGTAATAGGCTCAGTTTAAAGCCGTGTTTTGTGTTCTTACCACTTCAGGTAGCAGCTTGGTGGCCAGGTCGTGGATGGCCTTACCCATAATGCACAGGGACGACAAGATGAAAATCACACCCAGAATAACACAGGCTCTGAGGAGGACAAGAGACAGAAGAAAACTGAATAATCAGACACAAATTACACTGCCTGTTCCAACTTGGATTATGAGAACCAATCAACAGTGTTGATACTCATTAGCTGTCTCGTTATCTTTCTGTGTTGTGTTGCTGAAAGCCAGCAGTAACCACCTGCTGTCTTTTAGCACCAATAAGTGTCACCAGAGAAAATGACAACGATCTCATTAAGACAAGGTTTGCTCTTTTAGGCTTATTCTTTCCTGGATGAATTCTGATACATCACTCTACACCGACACTGGAAACACAGATCAATAATCATAGTGGTGAAAGCGGTACACAGATGCTACCTGCTGTTATTTCAGCTTTAACTTTTAGAAAACAGCCTGTCTTACAAGATAGAGGAGGATGTGGTGTTGCATTATGGGGAATGTAGGGTCCAGTGCAATTAAAAGTTGGGATATCTGGGCCTCTTCTGCAATGAGTTTAACAACTCTTCATGAAAGTGCAATCTTATATTTAAATACCATTACGGAGCCCGTCCAGTGACATTGGGGAAAAAACATATTACGCAGCCACAAATGAACAGCACATGAGAAAGAGATCCTATTCCGTGGCCACAGGACTTTGTTAATGCATGGCATCGAGATCATTAGCCTGTGGCTTTTTTCAATACATGGGAACAAGATAATTCAATTTTCAGATCGTGGTGAGTTGTTATACTTTTATATCTGAGATTATAAACCTGTAAATCAAGGTTTCAGAAGCGTAATTTCTGTTATTCAGCAGGAACAATAATAAAATAGTTTAGACCTTTCTGTCATCACTCATTTTAAACATCAACGTAGGGGATCTTACAGCACAGATGTCAGCTGTCTCACAACAGAAAGCAGATGTTAGAAAAATAGGACCTTAAATCAACAACATGTCAATTTGCTGGGATAATTATTATAATATTATTATGTAACCTCTGAGCTCAATGAATTATAGTAGGTAATTTGAAGTGAAATTCTTACACTACAGATGACCTCTGCAATTATTACAAATTACTCAAGGTCTCCAGATACTAGTATTTCCATGTGAATAGGGATTTTAGTTATTGTGCCCCTATAATAATCCTGAATGACAGATAACTGTGTTACGCTGATGTGCAGAGAAAAGACTTATTTGGAAGCAGCAGCTGTCTCTAAAAACCTTTAGCCAATTAACAAAGTCTAGAGGGAGACAGAAAACAACCGGAGCATATGCCCTGGTCATGCATGGCTACCAGTGTGTATTCATCTCTGAAGGTTGCTCTCAAACCACACTCGGTGTCCTGGGTTTTGACCAGATGAGGTAACCAAGGCAACACCCAACATCCCCCTAGGAAGTCCACAGCAGGACACACACATACACACACACACAAATGGGAGCGCTTATTCCTCGCTAACAGGCCCCCTGTTGTTTCTTGCACACAGTGGATGTAAAAATGACAGCGTATCTCTGCGCTGCTGTTTACTCCACAACTTACACAACAAAAAGACCGGTGGAGGTTTTCAGCAAAATACAGCTTCTGTGTCAATACATCCATCACATCACAGTTGGAGGAAATTACTTTTTAATGTCAATAGCGGCACAACAGCAGCATCTCGTTCTGACCTTTGCAACAGTCATGTGAATAAAAAGGTTTTTGTTTCAAAAGGCTCCACGTTTCATTTGGGAACAAATCTCGCCAATACGTCTTGTTTTGACATCTCAAGCTAGTTACCTTGGCAACCGATCTGTACCTGGGCATCACTATTCAGCCGCATATCCTCTATCTAACACAGTCGGATAAAAAAAATTAAGAAGAAGAAGAGCGATTTTCTGGTTGTGCATCAGTAGTTTTCTCACTCATTCTGCAAAATGCCGCTAGCTGTTAAACTTATAATGGGCACATATAGAACATGTCTATTTAAGTACTTGTATACTTGTGCATCCATGTGTGTGGGTGTTTTAGTTGCTGTCAGATGGTTTTCACTTTTCTGTGTGTTTCTAATGCATGAATATATCTGTGTGTTTATGGTTCTGTGTGTCCGCGTCTGTGTTTGTGTGTGATCCAGGAGGAAGCCTGATCTCTCAGTGAAGCCAATTACTGGCTGAGCAGCTTCCTGAACTTTGTCCAAATTCTCCAATTAGCTGCTGAAGTGACATAACTGTTTTAATGTGAAGATTAAACACTCACGTATAACTATCAACGATACAGTTGACCAACAGACTGAAGTTAACTGACTGACAAGATAAGATAATATGTTACATAATCTGTCACTCAACGCATTTCCATGTCGTTAGTAGATACAGCAGCTCTTTCTGGTGCACATGCATGTGTAGGAGTAGGAAATTTACATTTCTGCTTGAAAAACATTTTTAGTCAAATAAGTTAGCCCACAACGTGTTGATTATAATGAGTTGTTGCATTTGTCAAATCACAATAAATATGGAAAATGCTATATATTTTTCCAATCTAAAATTCCATGTTCATCTGTCTTTTTCAGCCCTCTCTGTCAGGCCAGTTTGTTCCTCTGCATCCAGTTTTTAATGCTAAGCTAGGCTAGTACCCCTGGCTCTAGATCTCTGAAGGACAGACACATTTGAGAGTTGTATCAATCTTCTCATCTCAGTCGTGCCAAAAAAGAGAAATATTGCCCAAAAAAGTCAATCTGTTCTTTCTATATAATGGGTCAAACTCCCAGAACAGTTGGTGTAGTCTATTAAAGTCTCACCCTCGTCATGGACGTGTTTCCAAAACTGGTCTGAATGTTTTCATGTTCTTCAGGAAATTCTACGAATTAACTGGTAATTCATAGTTTGCAGAATGTGACATATTTGAATCGATAGTTGAATTAATGTGTTTTTCCGTCTGTGTTTCTGTCTCATCTGCAGGGAACATGATCTCAGTAGTCGTCCCCACAGCAATTAGCACTAGTCACTCCGCTGTGTGTGTGTGTTCGTGTGTGTATGTGTGTATGTGCATGTTGGGACTGACAGATTCACTGTATGTATCTAGCAGATGCTCCGACAGTAAGGGCAGAGATAGTGAAGAGTTTCTTTCATCTGATTCATTCAGTAACAGATGTTTTTGTTTTGGTTGAATCTCATTTGCTGTTTACTTCGTCTGCTAATGTTAAGACTCATCTGAACCGAACAGAAAGAAAGTGACAGACAGCTGTGTTGCCCTCAATTTTCCTTTTTCGCTCTCCCTCTTTCAGTCGCCTGCTTGCTGCCAACACCGTGACCATTCAACAGGCTCTGAAAAGCCCACCTGACCCCCACACACACATACACACAAACACACACACACTCCATTCTCAGCCAGGTACAGATAAGATGTGAGGCGCTCGCCTGTGATGGTCCCAGTGGGCCGAGGCTGACAGAGCTGAAGAGACCCGCTGTTTGACACACTCCTCCTCAGGACAAAGGGGACCACACACACACACACACACACACACACACATTAGACACTTTGGACACACTGAAATGGATTTCATCAATTTTCTGTTTTTTTTGGTCCTCATAGATGGAATTAAACCATCTGGGCAATACTAAACAAAGGCTCACACAACTACAGGATGTCTGCAAGTAGTCTTACAACAATATTTCTATTGTTTAAAAAATACCAAAAACTATGAAAACACTAAACCATGAAAATATTAAAACTCATATCACTTTATGGTGATAACTAACACTAGTTTGGTCTTTTGTCCTCAATAGAGTGCCATAAAAAAAAACTGGTAATAAGTTAGCCCGAACTTTTGGTTCCCTCGTCTCAAAGTCGATGGGTTTTTTGAACGGGTTTACGGTTAAATGCCTGAAATAAGGTCTGTGGTTGCCACAGGCTTGAGAGACTTTAACGTTTTGTTGTACTACATAAAATATGTCACTAAATACCCCACATTTGAATTACAAAGCGCCAAATGTGAATTTTTAAGGTATATCTATGCAATCATTTAATTTCATATTTAGCATTTAGTGCTTCCAACGCTTCAAATTTATGTCATTTTAAATCATTTTTGTTTGTGTGAACACCCAAAACTGATTGTACTTACATGTATTCGCGGTGGGCTGAGTGGACGGCTGCAGCGTTGCTGTACCGCCACAATACAATAACAGAGGACAGCACATCCAGCGTGGCATCAAACTGCAGAGTAAAAACAAAAAAATGAAACACATTTTACATTCTCTTCTCTACAACATACAGTGCTAGCCATTGTAGCTTTAGCTAAATGGAGGCTTTACAGTCGACTTACGGCAAATCCAAAAGCTGAAGCACTGTGGCGCATGATGGAAACAGCTAGAGAGAAACAGAGAGAGGAACATTCATAAGAGAAAAATCAATACATACTTCCAATCATCTTTGACACACATCACACTTCTTCCCTTGTATAGTCATAAGTTATTCTGCATATGTTACATAAATGTTATGTCCAAATTCCCTGCTTTAATGCTGCTCCACATACTCTGTTTTTTAGATCCCATCCTCACAGCAAAACAGTAAAACAACAAGATGACAGTCTTTTTTTGCAGAATACTAACTGACAGCGGGATGAAGATTTCCTGCCACTGCCTGTGAACACGAACAAATAAAGGGTGCTGCTGCCAAATAAAAAATGTCAGTCAGGAGAATCCCTCATTGACTGGGATTAACTGCACTGATGGATGGTTATCATTTGTATCCAGGGCTGCATTTTTGTGAGGAATTGCTTTTGTAGCTTTTATTAGTTTGTGCAGCAAACCTGCAACCTGTAATTTAGTTATCAGCATATGACGTCCCTGTTGTTGATAGTGAGCTGCAGATGTGTTGAAAACAAACAGTGAGCCAGAACCGCTGTGCGTTTTCATCTGCCTGCGATGGGAGGGATTGAGGAGTGAAGGAAAGAGAGACAAAGGAGAGAAGATGCAGATAGATAGAGGGGAGGAATCCTCTCCTCTCCTCCCAGGTTTATTTTTAGCAAGTCTCACTGGGGGCCAGCAACTCGCCTCAGCCCTGCATGCAGAGACACAGCATTGTGTGCAATCTCTTTCTCCTTTAGTCGCTCATTTTAATTCTGCTGCAAGAAAAGCAAAATCACAATTTCACCTTTCTTCTTTCCCCCTTTTCTCTCCTCCTCCAGTCTCCAAAGCTCTCTCTTTCTTCATCTTCGTTCTCCTCCCTGTTTCATCTACAGTCAGTCACTTTCTCTGGGCTGAAGGAGTGAAGTGAAGGTGCAATCATCCACTTCCCCAAACCAGAAACAAAAACTGGAATGAACGCTGGTTTTGCAAACACTAAACCACATATGTAGACAACTCTGGAATACAAATGAGGAGGTGGGATTTTTATGATACCAGAGATCTGCAGAGATGCAGCAGAGTGGTGTCACACAGTTGATTGTAAAAATGATCTTTAAACATGTTTTGGTCAATTTCACAAAAAGTGTACAACTCTTGTTAAAAAGTTCCTCTTCCTCACTCTTGCTCTTTCTGCTGTTTGATTTTGAAGATAAAGCAAGACCACAAACACCTGTTTTGTTACAGGATCCATCTCTACTTCCGACCAGATTTTGTACATGTAATATGTGATATCAATTGCAAAAAAGCTTTGTTTAAAAGTTTAACAGGCCACAGTTGCTCCCATTTGTGCTGCATTATATAAAGGGGAAATCACAAGGCAGGTGCTGTCAATTTAAAGGGGCTCTTTGAAACAATTTGTAGCAATTCACATGTGTTAATCTCTTTTTTATTGGCCATATGTGAGCAGATTGTAACGTGATGTGAAAAATGAGACCTTCCCCATCTCTCCCGTATGCTTTTTATAAAAATCCACAGAGCCCCTTCAAATTCAGTCATTCGCCATCACATTGTCCTGAGTACTTAATAATAACAATAATAATACATTGTTGTTGTTTTCTGTTAAGGACTGCAAAACTAGTGGCTACCAGACAGTTGAACTTATGTATTTTAACTATACATTGTATGTACTACATGAAATGAAAACAGATCAAGAGATGTACGGTATGTTTACTCTTCTCTTTAAATACAGATATTCGTCTTCTCAAAATAAAGATGTCATACTCTGTGTGCCTCATTGCTGCGTGTGGTAACAGATTGATGATACAGCAAATAGAAGCTGGCAGCAGTTCAAATGAAAGTAAATAGAGAGGGAGGGACTGTGTGGACACACCTTCTGCCAGGGTTGACTTAACAAGTAGAAAGTAGCAGACGGCTTCTTTTTGTTCATTACATGTGAAGGTGTGTCAGACATATGTTGAGATGAGCATGTATACATGAGCACAAGAAAGACACGACAATGCTTTTACATAACCTACATAATCATCTACTATACCATCAGGGTGTGGATTTGTGCCTACAAGTCAAACAGAGCAGTTCTTTAAATAGCTGAAAAAACCTGATCATGTGCCACTGTGAATTTTGCTTTCATCACTATTTTAGTCGATTTTTCACTTGGTAAAGGTCTTTTGGGATGGAAACCCCACTGATCTCCCCTAACATCATGAGTTGGTGGTCCAAATCCAGGAATGGTTGCTCCTCCTCCTTCATCCCCTCTTTCCTTCCTTCTTCTCCTCCTACCTCCTTCATTAAGAGCAGAAAGAAGGAGAAGAAATTGTGTGTAAATGAATCTGCTGCGGCTCTGCGGACATAAAAGCTGAGCCCAGCGACGGCTAATTGGCTCCCAAGAAAGCTGGGTGGGTGTCAGCAGGGACGGAGCTCCAGCATCACATCACATCACACACACACACACAGACACACACAGACACACACACACACACGGTCTCTTGGCTCCCTGTCTCCCCCTTCCTCCTTGTCACATCTGACAGGAGAAGCAAGAGAACAGAAGATGAAACACCGTCCA
This sequence comes from Pagrus major, assembly GCF_040436345.1. NCBI lineage: Eukaryota > Metazoa > Chordata > Actinopteri > Spariformes > Sparidae > Pagrus > Pagrus major. The sequence goes on from NC_133238.1 coordinate 10,776,933, forward strand.
AGCTCTGCCGCTTTATTGGCTGTTGCTGGAGCTGCATTATGCATATCAGTGAAACACTTTGCTGTCAAGGTTGTTTTTACAGTTGGTGGACTGATGCCGTTTGTCTCACCGTGCTGTTGTAGCAACGCACACGGCTTGTAATTAAAGTAGCAGTGTGGGGCTTGATTACATTTTCATTCACTCATTTAACTCAGTTCTACTCTACTACTGCGGACAAGAAAACATGAGCTGGAGGTGAAATATTGGGTCGCTGGAAGCCGAACTCTCGCAAGAATTCTGTTTCGGTTTGAACAAAACAGAGCAGTTCAGACCAAAACCACCCCGTGTGTTTGCTGAGTGAAAGGACAAAGATGATCCTTTTCTTGTATTGATACTATTTCAAGAGTAAGTCTGAAAATAAGCTGTACAGCAGCTCAAAGGAAAGTTAGATGAGAAGATTGACACCACTTTTATGTCTATATTTTAAATATGTCACTGTCATGTATGTATTTTTAGATATGTAGCTATGTAGCAGATAGTTAGTATATCTTCATCTTCATCTTCATAATTAATGTTATTTCCTTGATGAAGAGTAAAAAGAGTAAATAAAAAAATATGTGCTGTTACGTGGGAGTTACGAGCTGGAATAGATGCTAAGCTAATTGTATGTTGGCTCTAGCTCCATATTTCATAAAAAGACATGAGAGTGGTATCGATCTTCTCATCCAACTCTTGGCAACAAATCGAAGAAGCATATTTGCCATATTTTCTTTGCGTAAAGGAGAGCCAATTGAAAAGGAATCTCTATCAATGAGCTTAACTGTTGTTAAAAGCCACTTTTTCCCAGTTTACAGTCATGTCCTTTCTCTATAGATAAACTGGCACAGGCCGATGGGAGTCACTCTCATATTTATTACTTTACCATAAACTCAAAGCTGCACCTGCCCACCTGTAATAAAATTCACACAGACTCTCAGATATGTAGGAGTAGGAGTCTTTGTCATGTTTGAGTAATGCTAATGTTTTACAGGATATGTAACCCCGCAGCTATCATTCTGTCAACATATAGGCTGATGGGGAACAGCAGCAGGTGGTGATGACTGGACTGACTCCCTGCAGAGCTCTGAAGGGGTGGCCATGCATCCTTCAAGGCCCGTATGATGACAGGGAATACAGTACCAAGGTGATTTTCAGCTGCTCCGACCAGGACTCTGACTCAGGGGACAACAACAAAATCTTTTAGGCGAGCCTTGCTACTCTGTGGCCACCTGGCGCTGCCTCCGGGCAGTTATTTCAAGCTAACTCCAGGCCCCTATCTAAATGAATAGTCAAATCTGATTTAAAGAAAAAAAACACTTAAAAAGTTCTGTGACTTTGCCCCAGAGTAAGGTTTAAAACATGTTAATTCACAGGTTATACTTCTACCATGCATGTGCACACAAAGGACGGGCCAACACTGGTTAGCACATTAACTTCAGTAGATATCTCCACAAAACAATACATACACTTCTTTTATGTAACATCAAAACTGATATTCTTTTACATTCTGTTGATAACTGTAATTAATTTTTTAAAGTTTTTAACAAAAACATATATTGGACCTTTAATAAGAAAAAGTACAGATTAAATATTTATGTGGACGTCACTGTTTAATAAATCAGCCTCCTCTGTTGTGTAGATCTCTAATTTTCAGCTTGTTCTCTGTAATATCTTACTTTAAAGGCAATACTTTCATTTCATATTCTCTTTAACACATATATAGACACTAAAAGCGACCAAATTAGACTTAATTTATTCTTTATCTCTTAATAATTCAGTTTTTTTTTCTATTTGCCTTCTCTCTGTGTTCTTCCTGCCTCCAGAGTCCATTAGTTTCTTCCTTTGAACTATGTCTTGTTTGGTGTGGCTTACTGTATGATGTTACCTTATGCAGTAAGCTAAGTATAGAAACAGACATGTAAAGAGACGGTGCAAGTTCAGAGCTAACAGACGTAAAGGAGGATGTGGTGTGTCGTGACAGCTGGTTAGTAACAGAATTTTTCACACAGTCTTGGCACATTTAAAATGTTCCTATTTACAATGGGACTTGCTGCTAAGGACATACCTTACATTCAGTACACATTGGCTTATTTCTAAAGAGGCAGTGACATGTTTACAGAGGGTTTAACGAGAGTTTGGCGAGTTGGCACACAACTGGTGCAGTGGATTGTTTGCAAATAAATGTTAATGTTAATGACAGTGTCACTTATACAAGATGCTGTAGATAGAGAGAAGGAGACTTTGCACGGCAATGATAAAATCATAGTGAATCTAATTTATGCTGCTGGAAACTGTTGGATAATAAAATGAAACGGTTTAGACGGATAATCAACTGCAGTTATATAAAATGTTAAGCTCGGACTGTTCACAAATCTCACAAAAATTCAAATAAATCCAGATATCATCAGTCTGATATCTTCCAATGATATGATATTTTATTGCATTAAAAGATAAAATAGTTACCAAACCAATAAATAATTACAATTTTTTTTCACTACAACACAAACTGAACCATGTGGGACCGGATTCTCCAGTTTGCAGTGAATAAACCTCTTTCAGAGTGAAACATATTGAACACATGGCTTAAACATAACACACAGGACGAAGAAGGAAGTTGTGAGACAGGTCTGTCCTGTGCTGCTGCTCTACCCTCGTTTCCTTATCAGATCAGGAAGTAAGCAAAATGTTTGAAAAAACACAGACTGAACTCAGGAAGAGGGTCTGATTACCAAAACAAAATGTCTCCATTCTTCAACCCCTTCACTCCAACAACCTTCACTAACTCTGACCCAACTTCTCTCTCACTGCAACAAATCGAATTCCAATTTTCAATCTCGTCCTCAAACAAGATTAATTATTGAACCACTGGATTTTCTTGAGTCCGGTCGGTTTTTCTCTAGAGAATTCTCCAAAATCGAAATAAAACAATTATGCTTGTGCAATGACACTGGTCCGGAGTGCTAACACTTCTGCTTCATCAGCTTCATTCAGCTTTTCCTCTGCTCATTTCTGCAGCTGATTTGCAAGCAGTGCCATGTTTCATTTATGAGTGAGAGCAGGCAAGATGTGACAAGTGAGGTGGGACTACAGAGATGTGATAAAAATGTCTAATAAAGAAAACATCGCAAAAAAATATGTTCGGATTTATCCTCAAAAACATCAAAAATGAGTCATGAAGAAGAAGAATAACAAGCTCTCTTTCTTTCTGTCTGTCTTCAGTTGTAGTCTTCAGCACCACAGGAAGCTCTCATATCTCTGTACATCTGCAAACCACCGTTGAGGTGATCAGCCACACTGCAGCAGAGCTTGTCCTCTTTACTTATGCATCTGTCAAGCACTAATCTGCATTTACTGCAGAGGAGTAGGAAGCATCAGCTGAAGTTGCAGTATGTGATGGTGTCAGATCTCTAAGACAAGACTGACATAGTGTGGGATATTTCCATCATCTATTATCATCATCTCAAGCACCTCTTGTCAAATTGTCCTTCATGTTTCTAAAGATTTCTGACACATATTCATCTCTACATCTCTCCACATCTGTCAAATGTCTAAATAATCAGAAGGACTTTCTAAAATGGGCCTCCTAAACCAATTTTACAAAAAAACACAATGAAACATTCACTGATTCAATCTACAATGTGAATCACTTCCAGCCCAAACTCAAAGAGATAAACCTCTGACATGCAGAGAAATGTAAAAGAAGTAGATAGAGAGGTCTGAGAGTAACCACCCCCACCTTCAAACCAAGAATGAATCATCATATCCACCACGCAGAGGTGTTAACCTTGACACACTGAGGCTCGAGGAAAAGCAAAACCAGAGTGCTTACGACAAAGACAGGTGCTCAAACTTGTTTCTTCAAACTTCCGTAACAGCGAGAAGACTCAAGGTCGAGTTCTAACTCTTGACAGCAAAATGTTCCATGCTGCTTTCTTATCTGAAAGTAATTTGAAGTGGAAGTAGTGTGAGGCTGAAGGTTTAGGGAGAAATGAAAAGGATCTTGGCATGAAGTGTGGCGTGTTCACACATCAATTGCTTGTCCTTCATGTTGTACTGTTGTTTAATCAGGCTGTTGGATGTAACATTGATCAGCAGGGTGTCACAGTAATTAAAAAACCTGTCCTTCAACTGAAGGACCAGACAGCAGGCATCGACATTTCTTTGGATTTTGTTCGAGGGTTCATGAAAGGAAACACCTCAAGGGGCGTTACTCACTGAAAGCGACGATGGCCAGGACGATGGTGACCGCTATGGACACCCAAGACACCCACAGAGCTTTCTTGCGGTAACTCTGTGCTTCGTGAGGCTTCAGACGCATACTGCTTTCCAGAAGACCTGCAGACAGGAACACAGGGCAAAGTGAGCCACCATGCACAGATATGACTCAGAGAAAGCAGAGGTTAAACAGACGAACTCTGCTTTCACTTGTTTTAAGTAAAGTTTCCACAGCTAATATGGCGGCTAGCTGCACGGTTAACTGAGCTAACTAGCTAACAACAGTGACAGCAGCAGTTAGCGGCCACTCTGGTGATATGCTGCCCCCTGTTTGAATTCAACAGGTGGCCAATTCCTACATATTGCACCTTTAAACTGACTTGCATTATATGATTCAGCACAGCACAACAAACAGAGAAGAAAGGGAACACTTGTGACTGCACTATAGGGAAATAACTTGTTCCCCTTTAGTCACTCAACTAGTAACAATACATAAATGCTAATGTCAGAACGGTTATATGCTCACAATGACAATGCTGATGTCTAGCAGTTAATGTTTAATTAGGAGTTTCATTAAGTTACATCATAAATCAAATCATTGGACGCAAACCAATTTTAACCTGATGATGGCACTAGAGTAAAGTTATAGGGTCATAAAACTGATTGCAATTCATCCTGAGAGGGAACAAATGTCTGAAGCAAAACTCATCCATCCAAAGATTGTCGAGACATTTCACTCAAAATCACAAACATGACCTCAAGGTAGAAATAAAAGAACAGTCAGAGGATCCCCAAAGTCAGGAGGATTCATCCTCTGGACAACATCTGTGTTTGTACAAAATTTCAGGGCAATCCATCCAAAAGCTGATGAGATAATTCAGTCTGGACGACAGTGGTGGTCTGCCTGACTGATCAGTATAGCCATTCAAAGAGAGATATCGCTAGCATAACTAAAACAGGTATTTACCAGTAAATATATGATTATGTTGTTCCTTTCTGGATGTTACTATGCATCTGTGGACTGGGAGAATGGTTCATTAACCTAAAAGTAACGGATATATACGTATAATCAGCTAAATGTATCAAAACTAAAAATATGTGTTCTGTGGAAAAATAGCAACTATTATTACATCATTTGATAAGGACTTGAGAGGTGATTGATTGTAGAAAAAGAACAAAACCAAAGTTCTGACACACAGATTTGTATTTATTTTGTTGGACATCCTTCTAATCTTTGTTTTTTCTGTGAATAATATTGGATTTTTATCTCTTTGCTCTTTGGGAGTCCAACGCCTTACCAAATAAAACCATCTAAGAGGTTTAGTGGCGAATGTCTCATTGGTGGCACTGCTTACGATTAGTAGAACTCCCACTTGTATCTGCTTTTGCACTGGTCAGAGGTGCAGGATTGTTATGCAGTAATACTGTGAGGGTGCTCTGATAAGTCTGAAACATTCAGAACCAATCCTCTGTTACAAAAACCAGGGCTGGGATTTAAAAAATACATCCATTCCTTCACCTTGACCAGTAAACTCACTTGTATTTAAAGATATGTGCCAACAATGACAGAATGCATTTATATTTTCAGTTCACATCTGATTTATTTGTGTACTTGCACACAAAAGAGTAAAAGTACAAACACACTTGCTGCTGAGCCATATTCAAGATATGGGACACCTGTCACTGTTTAAATGGCTGCCTGTGGCTTTCACTGTTTCCCAAAGGTAATCTAATTTATTCACAAAAACCTGTAATCACAGCACAGTGCTTCACGTAACATACATGGATGTCTAACAGAATGAGGAAGTGCATACTCTATGTTCCACTTCCATCCAGCTCTGTAAATAATTCATCACATTGATCATTACATTAAGGTGTCACTCATCAGTTGTCTTCCCTCCAGGAATGAAGTCTCATTAGTGGGAAGTTTGGAGCATTTGAGAGCAAATTAAAGGACACAGAAGGGCAATATGTTTCAGTATGGCTGAATGAACACGAATGTAAACAGATTTCTTTATACATGTAGTTCAGTTTTAGACACACAGAGATGCTCTCCGTGGCATTACGCACAGTTTGCGCCCTGAAATCGAAACTTTGAACATATTTCACACCGCCTACCTTTGTCATCTATGCTGTCTGTTATCTTCATCTCCTGGTCCATCTTGAAACCCTCTCCCTGACTTTCTGTGTTAGGCTGCTGCTGCTGCTGCTGCTGCTGCTGCTGCTGCTGCTGCTGCTGCTGGGGGTCCGCCTGCTCGCACTGCCCGTTCACCGCCGTGGGGTCCACTGCTGCAGCCGGGTCCGGGACGGTGGTGGAGTCTGGCGGTGTGGAGTCCGTCATCTTGTCGGCGGGTTACGGTTCCAATGAGGCACTCCGAAAATGTCTCACCTGGGCGAGAAGTGCTGGCTTTCAGCTGGGGAGAGACCCGGAGACAGAGAGGGAGGGAGGGAGGGAGGGAGGGAGACTGCTTGCAGGGCTGCAGGTCCAGTTGCGCCAAATTACACACTGTAAAGCGAAACAGTACCGGAAATTAAGAGATAAGGACTTCAAAACAAACGTATCTTTCTCACTGGGAAAATGTAATGCCAACATTTCTTTATCGTTCATATAGACAATAGATTTGAGCCTTTTGGATGTTATTATTATTAATAATATTATATTATTTACATCTATTTTCTATGATTAAGTTATCAGTTTAGACTCAAAAATGACCATTATTACCTTCTGTTAGCCAAAATGTTGTAAGAACAAACTCAAATTCGAGTAATTTACGTTTAACTAAGAACATTTATCCCAGGAATAGACTTAAATACACTTACTTTATTTAATTATGCTACTTTATACAACTATTAACTGCATTTGAGAGAAAACATTAGCATAGCCTACTTCTTACTTGACTACGTTTAATTGACAGCTAGCTGAATTGTATTTCGGATTAAATTCATCATTCATAACACATGATACACTTATAAAATATCATACATTGTTGTTAACTACTAAACTGTATCTTAAAATTGACACTACCTCGACCAGTAAAGACATTAAAGCTTCTTACACATTATATTACTGAAGGCTAATAATCGACCTTATTTAGCCTAGCATGTTAACAAGTTTGCTAACATTACAAACTGTACCGGCCCCACCAGAGTAAAACCCTTTATTACTTTTTAGAGCCTTCAACCAATTATTTGTGCTTTAACTCAGGTAAAGTTCAAAATAAATAAATAAATAAAATCTTTTACTACCAATTAAGTTGTTTTCAAGTTAAAGTTTTCATAGTTCCCTTTAAAGAACTAAGCTAGCTATTTATTTTGAAGGAGGTAACCGGTACTAGCGTGTCTGTCAATGACAATCAATCAATACACCAGCAGGCTTCACTTCGCGGCGTCGTGAAAACGCCACACCTGGACTCTAATTACTGAGGTCACGAGACCTGTGCGCTCGCGCTGGAGCTCGAGTCCACCGGAACTGCTGCTGCTGCGCCGCGCGCTCTGAGCTCACGCGACAGAAAACATCCCAGTCCCATGTGGCTGACTCACCTGTTACACTGCGTGAAAGACAACCTAATGGAAATAAGTCAGATTGATTTCTTACTAAGGCGAATTATTGTTTTTGACTGATATAATTATTATATTACATCGGGGGAAAGTAACGAGATTCCTGTAACGGGTTGCTAAGATACAGCACTACTTGATAAGCATGTAGACTGACAGGCTATCCTGCCTGTTAATAGATTAAAACAAATTATATGGTATTTACAGATGATAACGCGTCCATTCTGAGTCTGAAAATCAATATAGGGTGATTTCATTGAAATGTAATGGGGGAGAAAACACACACAGATACACATTTCACACAATATATCACAGCCAGACACTGAAAGAGAAATGTTATGTGCACACCTCAGTGGTAAAAAGATTGATCTGGAGCATTTAACTCAAGGCTTCCTGGTGCATAGTCAGTGAACATGAGAAATAAGGGAAGCAGGAATAATATTTTTGAAGGTTTTGTTACAACAGCACAGCCTCACACACATGATATTTACATTAAAAGGTGGCATGTCCCTTTACATTGGCACAATTTAATATATATGACATAAACTATAATAAAAAATATTGTATCTCTATGGACAATTAAAGCAAACAGATCGATTCATCATTACTTTTCTTCCTCTGAGGCTTAATGCCCTCAACATTTTGACATTTTATGAACAGACTCCACACTCAGACAATTAAAAGGTTACATTATCCAGGGTACATGGTTATATAGTGATGATTGAGAAGATTTTTAGTCAGTAGCTTCACATTATCTAATCCTGTGTCAGTTTACAGTCACTAAGCTCGACTTTCGTTCTTGGTCTCTGCCTCCATTCAGTGGTAGACAGAGAGTAATGCAGGCCAGAGGACGCTCCACCATGTGGTGTCTCATTGCACGTGTTGATCTCTCATGGAAGTGTCTGATGCTCGCACCACCTCAGCTTATCACGATCTTAGGTTTTATATTATGATATTAAAGAATTTCATGAGGAAGCCAAATGTAAAGCCACATTTTTATGAATAAGATTCTCAGCTGTGGCCTGGTTTTCTTATCATATTGACCAAATATTGATGTACTGACTCTTGAGTCCTATTCAAGAGTGTCATGACGCTTATTTCTCATTTTATTTACTATTATATTAAACTGTACAAAGTCCTAAATGTTCTATGGTTTATTTTTTTGCTGCAACACATCAATTCATGACATTCTTGTACTTGAAAAGACATACATGAATCAGTCCCATCTCTCATTTTGACATCCTTTATTCAAAATGAGGCAACCGTGCCTACCTGAATAACCTACTCATGACAAGATGGTTCATCTGGAGTCTTGCAGCAGCCCTTAAAAAAACCCTGCCTCCTAACCATTAATGTAAGTCTGGACCGGAAAGTTTAATGGTACGCTAAAATGAATGCGTCAAATAGAATAAACTATAGGCTACATTTAAGAATTAAAATCAAAATTATAACTTAAAAAACATTAGATGTCTGAGGACTCTTCAAGGCTTTACAGTAAGTAAGGGCCCAAACTACAGCGGTGACCCCTAATGGTTACTAAGTGCTGTATTTTAACCCTGACTGCTGTATTTTTATGAATCAACAAGGAAAGACAGCTGTCTAAAGGGCGAAAAACATCCACGTAATCCATTTGAATTAACGTATTTTCTTGTGAATAAAATGTTATCCGACACAGCATCAGTGAGGAGTAGCAGCAACATGGCCCATGTGCACCACCGACCACTGGCGGCGCTGTTCACAGAACGGACACCGGTTTTAAATCAGCCTCAGCTGCTAATTTCGTCCTTCCGGTGCCCCCATAGCCCCGCTCCCTCCCGATGCTAGCACCGTCGGGCTTGGCTGTGGGAGCGTAATGGCGGTGCACCGGGGACCCTCTACGAAATGGCTCTTCACCCGGGAGCAGCTCGAAAACACACCGTCTCGACGCGGCGGGATAGAGGCCGACAGGGAGCTCTCTTACCGGCAGCAGGCCGCCAACTTAATCCAAGATATAGGCCAGAGACTCAACGTGTATCCTTTCTGAGACGTAAAGGCTAGCTGGCCCACAGACAGACGGGTTAGCTCGAGTTAGCGTTAGCTTACAGAAAGGCCGGAATGGCGAGGCTTGTTACTGTTCACATTTTAACCCTCAAAACACACTGAAAATCTTTCGTTATCATATTCACAGTCCTGTCCGACAAGAAGGGCTTTTGTATTCGCTAATATTGTGTTTATATCTAGCCAACTGTTAGCTGGAAGTGTTGAGGCCTGCTTGCTAGCTTAGCTATTGTTTTGTCTCTTCATACTGCAGATTCTATTGTTAGCTTTGTGTCTAATGATACCAGTGACAGATGATTCTTGCTACTAGATGTACGTGTAACTTTAAGCCAATACTACTATACAACTTGATTAATACATCGTTGGACAGATTGAAGCATGACTTGAATTTGCGCTTGGTTTTTACTTACATGGTGCACGTTTTGCTAGCTGTCCACTAAACGCTAGCTCGATGCTAATGTGTCAGGATTTCTACACTGAAGCTGTTGCAGTCATTTTAATTTTTTATTTTACTGTACATCTGTATATGCCTTAACTGTTTCCCCAGTTCTCAATTAATTATCAACACTGCTATAGTATATATGCACAGGTTTTATATGATCCACTCCTTCACCAAATTCCATAGAAATGTAAGTACCACTGCAGTGTTGGCTGATACCATAATTACTGGTGCTTCCAGCTATGAAAAACTGACTGAGGTTTTTTTTTTCCCCCTCTCTAGATAATTTCCCAGACTACGTTGTTCCTGGCAGCTAAAGTAGAGGAGCAGCCCAGAAAGCTGGAGCATGTCATTAAAATAGCCCATGCCTGCATTAGCCCACAAGAGCCTGCCCTAGACACTAAGAGCAACGTAAGTAAACTATGACTAAGGAGTGACTTTGGTTTAAATGAAATTACAATGACACATTGTGTGATAGTCTTCTCTGTGTGGACACCACGTTATGTTATCACCTTTGGCTTTACGATGTGGCCAAAAATACCTAGAGAATATAATATTATACTCTTAACTTATGGTGACTGTGAGGTCAGTTTGTATGAAACTGATCCAACCTTGACTTTTCAGCTGATCCTTTTTTGTGGAAGATGTGAGGCCTTCTGTGTCTACATTTGCAACGCCCTGAGACTTGAGAGAAAACACATTTGTACATGTAGTAGCGCTGCAGTGGCATAACTATTTTGTTAGTTGTTTAGCAATTTTTAAAAAGCTGTAAGGCCAGTTTTGTCACAACAAGGACTGGAGGCTTTTCTTTGTCCTCTCTGACAGTCCATTTAAAATGTGGAGGTTATGGATTCCTTGGACAAAGCAAGAATTTAGAAGTCGTCACCTTTTGGCTCAAGGAAATTGTTTGCTCTGTTAAACCTCAGAAAATCGACTAAAAAGGTCAAATGATAAATTAATTAATCGAAACACAGTGAGCCACAGCTACAATTTGAGGGATAGAAAGTTTATCTGATGATCTTGCAGCTAAGATTTAGGTATGAAAGACGGTTGTCTACTCACATGTTTTGTCTGCCTTATTAATCATGTTGACAAAATTTGCCTTTGGTAGGTTTGGTTAACTTAAAATCTAGTGGTCTTTTTGTCACAGCGTGCATTCTCCCTTTGTTGAGAAGAAATCTCACAAATCTCGATCCTCAGTGGGGTGTGTTTTGCATTATGATTTGAATCCGATCCCTACAGACTGTAGTCTTACAGTTGCAGATTTTCATACAGTTGCTAACCTCTGCTTAGTCCAAGCCGTGATGTTAAGGCGATACAGCACTGATATCGTGGACTGTTCAACCTACGTTAATTCAAACTTCATGGATGTTGTACTACACAAGATGAACATCACATATTCAGTCCAAAACATTCTTCCCAGTCACAAAGAACTAGAAAACACTTAAGATTTTTCGCAATCTGTTAGAAGTCCTTTGATTAAAAAGGCTGTATTAGGCCCATACTGTAAAGCTTTTATATCAGAATGGTTCTCCACTCCTTCACAGTTTTGTCTGCAGGAATGCTGATAAGAAGTTGAATCATCGGTATATGGTTGTGTGTTAATTGATCGATCTTTTTCAGGCATTCCAGCAGCAGGCACAAGAGCTTGTAGCACTGGAAACAATTGTGCTGCAAACGCTGGGTGAGTGTTTCTAAAGCTTCAGTACTCCACATACTGTATTGTTTTCCCTGCAAGTTAAATTTCTTTCCCGACTTCTACTGTCGGCCATTTAAGCAGCATTATTCTTGTGGAAGGAATAAGTGCAAACAAGAAAGTTACACAGGTACCACATGGGCATGTTGACTTCGGATATATGAAGTTTTCAAATATTTAACAGACAACGCTTGAGGTTTTTCTTTTAGTTCCTGTGTAAACCACAATATCACACTGAAGTCCTGCCTTTGCTGACATTGTTCTCGCACCAGTGGCTGATCATCATCTAACATCCTGATTGCAGGTTTTGAAATAACAGTTGATCATCCACACACAGATGTTGTGAGGTGTTCCCAGCTAGTGAGAGGTATAACCTTCTTTCTCAGCTTTTCTCACTTTTACATCCAAAGAAAGTCGTCTTTTTTTTGACAGCTTAGTTGTAAAAGTGCTAAAGTGCTAGCTTTTCATCTGTACTGCTACATTAATGCTAACTTTAAAATGATATTTCATTACACAGTTCTAAAATGGACTTTCTTCTTCTTTTGCAGCGAGCAAGGATTTGGCACAGACTTCCTATTTCATGGCTACCAACAGGTTATTATCCTGTTCCCATTATTGCACTGTAATGGCACACTATAGCTTCCTGTCCTGCAGGGCCCCCCTTCCTGTGTCCAACGCCCTGTTTGCGCCCGGATCCTGGGAACCCCCAGTGTGGGGAAGTACCGGCCGGGCTGCTGTGTGCGGTGTATTGTACAAGGGCTCTGTGTTGGCACATAGGGGTTGAATGCACAATGTGGAGTGTAGTGGTGCTGTTTACCTCTCACGGTTGTTTGGTGCGGAGTGCATATGTCTAAACAAAAAAACTCAAGCGGTAGCCTGAATATAGATTGCCACTAAAGATTCTTATACTTATAAAGTACTTTGGTAAGTATAGTTTACAGTTCTTTTTTTAAGTTGTAATTTTTTTGCACATTTTCACCCCAAAAGAGCTAACAATGAAACACCAAACTATACTGCAAACTGAATATAGGTTGTGCCTGTAGTTTTCAGAGTTTTTATGAACATATTTTATTGTCTTTAAAAGAAGAAATGTGGCAGAAATGTCTTGAAGATTTAAATTTAGTGAGACCATTACTTAGCTCTTAATGTGCTAGCAGTGTGTATTTCAGTAACTGACTTTTGAGGTGTTGATTTCACTTGTTTTACAGAGAGTGCTTGTTTGATATTCAAATCTGGGAGATTGATGTTCCCAGCAGATGGTGGTAGACCTGATCTTTACGGTGACTTTTCTTAATTTGAAGAATGACTTCTAGATTAAAGTGTAGTGACTGTAATAAAATCTGAGAGATGTGTTGATCGTGTTTGGCTGTATCTCTAAGACTAGGCGACATTAAAGTCGTACCTGTAAGGGCGAGTAACGTATTAAAGATATAAGATGTGGTACTAGTACAGGTGTTAGAAAAACATTTGAGGATATCAAGCTGAGTCACAGCTGAATCAAGTTACCTAATATATTAAATTTTTTTGCACTTTTAGTTTTTTTGAATTCTTAAATTTGAATTTTAAATACTTAAAATCTAGATGCCAGTAATTTAGTGACATGTTTTTACACATACGTTTTTTTAATTATACCACATGCAACTGCCAAACACATCAACATAACTTCTGCTTGGATGTTGTTGCCAATATTAAGAGAAAGAAACTTAAGACTATTTCTAGTCCTGGTTTAACTTTTAGTGTGATTTCTCGCTGTGATTCTGAGATAAATACGGACCCCGTTTTTTTTTACTTTCATCACCATGTTGCTCTTACCTGTGCTCTAGTTTCAATCCATAAGAGCCAGTTTGCAGTGTAGTTTGGGATTCAGAGTGCAGAGAAAATTAACCGTAGTAAAGATAAAGGTGCAATGTGTAAGATATGGCCAGAATTTTAGTCTAAACCATTTTCAAAAATTAACATTATCAACAGAATATGAAGTCTGTCTCGTAATACCACTTTTTTTACCGCAAGAGGTGGTAGTCTGATAGCCCCTGTAGTTTCAGCTGGTAGATGTATGTGAGTAGCGGGTTTGCTTCTTAGTCTAAATAGTAAACAAAATATTAATAAAACTAATAAAATGTCAAGAAAGGAAATTTTTGTGCACCCATTTTCCTTACTAAACAGATCAATGCAACCGTACAACATCTGAAATCAAGTTCCTCTATTGTACTGAACAAAGTGGAGCTTAATTGCTGAAATTGAAGAGTTTGCTCATCATAAAACATAAAACAAACTTCATTCAAACTCAAGACATTTAATAAAATTCACCAAAACGGTCTTGGTTTGTCTTTACATACCTCTGGTTTGGTCGAAATAAATCCTCAATTTGCCCACCCCTACAGCCTCTCTCTGTCTCTCTTTATCACTTCATGCCCTGCCTGGCGAATCATCTCGTCCCTGGAGTCATAGTCATGATTGGATCTGCTGTAAATCGCCTCCATACTTTTTCCCCCTGGCTTCAAACTGATCTGTCAGTCTTTGAGGCTCCGTCTAGCCGCATTCACTGGGAGGTTGCTGAGACCCGTTGACTGCGTCGACTCCCCCTGTGATTTGAGGTCGCAGTCCAGGCTGACTCCAGTCAGCTAATAACACCACGAGCTCTGCGGCTAATTGGGCCAATTAGCTAACGGCAGCTAGCTAACGCCAAAGATGGCTAACAAGTAGAATATTTAGATGCAGCTGTCAGTTACTCTAATGTGCTGCCCCAACATTTTTGGATTCTGGCCATATCTTAAAAATGATACCTTTTTTAAAGCCTAATAATTTGTCTTGGCCACCAACACCAGTGTTTCTCAGTCTTAAAGTTCCAATGATTGACTCATTTTGAAGTAGTGTAGTAGTGTGTAACTTTTATTTGATTTTGATTGTGTAGGAGTAGAGATTTCCTGAGATTAGAGATTGAGAAACACTGTTATTGTTTCAGAAGTTCCCTTTTTTTTTTTTACCTTAAAATCCAAACACAACAATATGGCCTAATACAGCTTTAGAACATTTACAATTATATATAATCATTTGAAACTGTACAGTGTGTTTCACTCAAACATTTAGGAACATGTCCTAACAAACATAGGTTTTCTTAGATGTTCCAGGTCTGTAAGGTAAGGCTGTGTGTATGTGATGTGAAGATAATATTTAATATTGTCACTATTGCTTCCGAGTCATTTGATTGAATGTTAATGCTGCCTTGCTCTTAGCTGTTTTAAATGTAATTTAAAATGTATAGTATATACGTACATTGGTTGGAAAGCCCTTTGGTTCACAGTTGTATCTTTCTCTTTTGTTTCTTGTCTCCTCCTACAGTTTGCACCTCACCACCTTCTGCCTGCAGTACAGGCCCACAGTCGTCGCATGTGTCTGCATCCACCTGGCCTGTAAGTGGTCCAACTGGGAGATCCCTGTATCGACAGATGGCAAACACTGGTGGGAGTACGTGGACCGCACCGTAACGTTACAGCTGCTGGACGGTAAGAGCGTCTGTTGCTACTGTTTTTCGTATAATAATGTTCAAACTCGACATAGGGTAGACACTGTATGGTTTTATTTTCCAAAACCAATCCTGAACTGCTGTCCCTGTTGTCTCGCCTAAACAAATGTCTCATCCATGATCCTTGGCTAAATAATATCAGAATTATGCATTAGAAAGGAGTCCAGAGTGTGAAGGAGCTAATCAAAGACATTGTTCTCTTTCTCTGTTTTCAGAGCTCACACATGAGTTCCTTCAGATCCTGGAGAAGACGCCCAGCAGGCTGAAGAGGATACGAAACTGGAGGGTATGTCAGAAATACATGTCAAGACATAAAGTGTGACTGGTAGGTGTCAGAATTTCATGTTGAGTCCTGTGTTGTTTTGTAGGCCATTCAAGCAGCAAAGAAGCCAAAGACGGAGGGCCCAACAGTGGACAGTGCCTTCCAGGGGACGTCCTTAGACGGCCTTCCTGGTGTCACCAACTCCTTCTTCCCCTCCACCTCCTCATCAGACTCTTCAGACATGCCCTCCCTGAGCAGCATCGCAGTCCCCTTTGGCTCCTACCAGCCGCTGAGCGACCAGTCAAAGTCCTGCGAATACGACGATTTCTCCGAGCCCCACCCTTCAGACTTCACACTGGTGAAACACGAACCCAAACCTGCAGGTGGGTCGAGTAGTAAAAACCAGCAGCTCAGTACAAACGCCGCAGCTTTTTCACGGCCGCAGAAAGTCTTGACTCTGGAAAAGTACAGAGAGAAACATGCGGCGGAGCTGGCCTTGCAGAACGGTATAAAAGATGAGGCGAGCACAGACATGTACGTGCCTCCTCCAGCTCTGTCCTCGCACCACCACAAGAAACGCTCTCAGCCACAGCAGGCCGGCCAGTCAGGTGATGGCAGGAGAGAAAAGTCCAGCTCTAAAAAGGCTCGGCTGCCTGCGTCTTTCGCTGAGAACGGCTCCGCCACTAGCGAGGAGCTCAAGATGAGAATCAAAGTTTCATCAGAGCGTCACGGGGGCTCAGAGCAGGGCGGGACTCTGCCTGGAAAAGACAAGCACAAAGAGCACAGCAGCCACCGCCACTCTAAACACGGCCACTCGCACGCTTATTCCCTCAGCGGGAATGGCAGAGGGACAATAGACAACCCTTCTTTATCTATACGAGCTCCCAGCAGCCACTGCAACGATGTGAGCTCCTCTGGCTCGTCTCGTAAGAGGGCTCACACCGACGCTGGAAACCACAATCACAACCACCACCACCACTCGTCCAAGAGGAGCTCCAAAGGAGGCCTCAACTCGTCCCACTACTCGTCAGAGAGCGGCCAGAGGATGATGGAGCACCACGGCCACGACGGAACCAACGGCCTGCTGACCTCCAACGGCCAACACACTGACTACAAAGACACTTTTGACATGCTGGACTCTTTACTAAGTGCCCAAGGAATGAACTTGTAACCCTCGGAGAGTTGACAGTGTTGTCTAGAATAAGGTATTACCGTGTTTAATAGAATTTTAAAAAATGAATTTATTTGTCTTAAGTTATCTCGCATCGCCCTCAGTCGTGTCTACACACTGATCATTGATGATTCTCGTTAAGCTGTCAATGTAAAATTATATGCATAGAGCTGTGTACTACTAGCTTGCAACAATGAAAAAAACAACCACAAAATGTTTTGAGAATGCGGCTAGAAAAATGGGATTTTAAACGTTCTTTTATCGCGAGCTGACATGATTTTAACGTGCATGTTTTCGGTCACAAAAGGGAAGACATAGCTAGTATTCGCAGCCATCGTGACAGTTTACAGACAGTTAATGTTTTTTTTTTTTGTATGTTAAGACATTTTGTTCCACTAAAAATCTCAGGTCTTGAACTTTTTTGATATAAGAACGAATCTTCCTCTGTTTGGGTTTAGTACCTGTATCTGTGGAGATGTATCACCTCGTCCATTTGCTGACGAAGAGGGCAGAACTTTGGCGTCTGTCTTAGAAAATCATGGTCTGCTTATATTTCAAAGAGTGCATCAATAGTTCCTAAAAACAATACAAATGCGAGGCCGACTCCATTTGCTGTCTATTTGCTGTCTATTGGGACTTCCAAGGCCGCACCTGAACTTAATGTGCAGACTCATTATAGAGCTACAAATGAAGTTTACCTTACATCTGCTGTGAAAGTGCATTTAAGATATATCGGCTAAAATTGCAAAAAGGCCTTGTGATTGTACTCTGTCAATCGCTATCAGTATGATAAATGTTATTAACTATCATAAAATACAGATTTCTAAAATAAGATTGTGTATATAGGACTGTAGGTCAGATTTAAATCTGTTGGTTTATTGCATCAGTCCAAACCTTCCGCCATTCAGTGTATCATGAGATCTAAAGCAGACTGTATTGATGAACATATCCTCGATTTGTGTATTGGGAGCCCAAATAAAGGTGTAAAAGTGATCTTTTTCTTTTTTCCCCTGTTATACATCACAGTGATTATCTCTTCTCTGGTGTCTTGAAGTGAAACTAGAAACATTGATTTACCTTTTGGGTTTTTGATTACATTAAGTTGGGGAGGGCCAACTTGTGTAAAGTGTTAAACATGACAAAAAGCAAACCTCTTGAACAATTCAAAGAGTTACTCATCGAGGCTTTGAAGAGTTTCTTTAAAAGGCATCGTCATGTTCCTTCTTTCACAATTGAAAAGCTACGTATTGGAAGTTGTAGGGCTGCAACTAAAGACTTCATTATCAAAGAATTAAAGGTGCAATATGTAAGAAATTTTACTTCAGAACAATCTAAAATTAACTAATTGTGAAGAGACTGAACAGTTTTGATTCCTATGTATTGTTAGTTAGTTAGCATGCTAAACAGCTAGCCCTGGCTGTACATGTCTAGTTAGACCACTCTATACCTCAGGAAGCGAGGGTCTGATAGTAAAGCTAAGGCCTCCAGAGGTGGGTGCTGACAGATTCCCTTTTTCTTGCTCCTCGCCCGAACCTGCCGTGCTGTCATCTTCCCCTGAGTCATGGTCCTGGCTTAAGCCGCTGTAAATCATCTCCTCCTGGAGGCCTAAAGTTTTGGTGCTGGTGGTTTAAATAAAGCCTACACTACCAGTCACGAACAACACTAGCTACATGGCTAACTAGCTAATGGCAGCTACAATTAGCAGCAGTTAGCAGTTACTCTGATACATTGCCAATTGATTAATTCATTAACTATCAGCTCAAGGGAGAACAGTGAGATAATAAAAAACTGAGATGACACCTGCACCATGTCCCGATACATGAAAGCAAAACCCATCTGCTGAGGAAGGCAATGAGTTGTGGTTGAAGGTGATCTTTTTTGTTTTCTTTTTGAGGGAGTGGGCACTCTTCTACGGAGTCCCCCATGTGGCACCACCATGTTTCTACGGTAGCCCACAATGGACAAACCAAACAAAAACCTTAAATTCAATAGTGATCATAAAGAGCGCATCCCAAAAAATAAAATACTGTGGATTGTTTTTATTTATTTAAGGTGTGAAGTGTATGTAAGGTCCTGTTCCTTCCCAATCCGAACAGCCCTGGCACCTCGTCTGACGGGAAGAACTTGGGATCACCTTGACTTAAGTTCGCCTCTCGAGTTTAAAAAACGCCATCCTCGGTGCAAAAAAAAAAATAAAAAAATCTTAAGCCCCTAATTTTGGCCTGGAAAGCACATATAGCATGCAAAAATGAAAAGAACTGCCAAATCATGCAGATGGTTTAATCCCAGCCTCATAACATTGGATTTATTCCCCATTGAATATAAGCCCTCGCTGCGTTTGAAGATAAAACAGTCATTTGTCAAATGCCGCCAAGGACGATTCTCGTCAAAACTGTATATACAATGGTCACCTCCTGCTGTTTGGTTCCTTATATATGGTAGATTGATTAATTGATTATGTAACAGGCTACTTACTGAACAATAGTGATTACATTAAATGACCAAAACATCAGCTTTTGGTGACTAAAAAGGCCATATTGCACCTCAAATCGAGCGCTGGCATGTTGTCGTGTTGCTGAATTAGTAATGCTAATGGGAGGCATTATTGGAAATACACGTTGAGGTACTGTATGAGCAGAAAATTTAAGCAAGTTTGTGCGTTTAGATGATTGCATTTTGCATGATTTTGTCTCTTAACCACTGTAGAAGCTATGGCAGAATAATGTCATCTTTTTTCTTCCGTAGATAATTTACCTTGAGGGCACTATTTCTTTTGTTCTTGCCAAAGGAACAAGCAGGAAAGACGGTGAAACCTGCCATTTATCCCCTCCAACAACACTCAAGAGGGTTTCAAGGTTCAGCATTGGACTTTACACTCTCGCACAATGCAGCGTTGATGCTTCATTTGTGGGTGGAACATAAAATCCAGTTCCTGATAATTAACTAGCACCCTCAGAGCAGACGCAGCGTTTTCACCAAGTATTACCTTCTAATTTTAGCGTGGAAGACAATGGGGAAATTCAGCGGGAAGACGTCAGTGAAAATTCAACCATCTGGACGTTCTCGCATGCTGGTGGGAGGGTGATGATTTATTTTCAGCAACCTCTCGAGCTGAATAAGAGACGCCTACTGCTCGAAAATCCGCAGAGAGGAAGAGATATGAGAGCGGCTTTTGTGAGCAACAAATCCCAGAATTAAGAGCCATCTGAAAGGAAAACACTGTCCAAGCTCTAATTACAACTCAAAAGACAGGAACGTTGTAGAGCTGTGTGCAGGTCCCAGAGGTCCCAGACACAAATGCTATTACAGTCATGATTGTTTCAGCAGGTAAGACGGCAAATTAAATGTTTACGGTTGATTTACTTACACTTTAAATACATTTTCACATTTAATTTAAAGGTGCACTATATAGAATTTTTAATCTGAAGAGAATGATCTTCACCGACTGATTTCTTTTTATGCCTAAATGAATTAAAACAAACTCTTTATTCTTTTTATCCGTCATGAAAACAGTTTATATGTGGCGGACCCTGCCACCTTTCTAGCTTCAAACAGTGTTCTGGGACCTTATTTACCTCTGAGAACAGCTTGTTTATTCACCTATGGATAAAGTAGATATTTCTCTGTGTATTATTACCTCATTAGTAATTGGAAATAGTAAGAGTTTGAATTTCTTCTGCAAAAACTACACAGTGCCCCTTTAAGTCGCCAAGCTGCTGGATGAATGGATGCAAAAAGATGACAAGAAAATAGATTTGTTTGGGAGATGAATAATACAAGCAGAACTGCAGGTTCTGATGTACAGCAAAGACCTCTCTTCATGTCATAATGTGTCTGATTCATATCCGCTTTATCGCCTCTTGCACACTAGATGGCAGTGTTACCTTTGGCCTTTAGCGCCAGCATCAGCAACACAAACAGCCGGCATCATTTTCTCTGTTTTTTAGAGGATTTTTTTTTAAAAAGCAAACAAGACGCAGTGTTGAATAACCTTGAAAAAAAAAAAAAAAAAAAAAAGGACGCAGCTTTTCATGCCATAAATCCAAGGTGCCTCTCAGCACACTTTGTGATCCTCAGTCGCAACCATCACACACACGTGTCGCCTCGCTACCGTCACAAACTTTGGACTTGATCCATCTAATTAACAGATTCAGATAACTGTCGGACGGCGGCGGCTCAGAGGCATTCCAGGAAATGTCACGACACTTGGTAATTTCGGCGGTGGAGTTGATCAAAAGGCCTTTGCAGAGTAGCATATGGTGCACTTATACCCATATGAGTCTTAATGCAAATGATGCCCAGGAAATTGTGCAGGAAAAGTGGCATAATTATAAGCCATTGAAAGTCCATTGTCATTCCTGTCTGAGAGGTCTCTCTTGAAAAATCAGGAGCTGATGGAAACCCCTCTAAGTACCTGAGATAGAGCCGGAGGGGGAAAATGACTGGGCCTGGGCTGCCATTATGCCATGGTAGCGCAATTATATCCAATGATTGGCAGGAGCATAAATTAGCCTCTGTCTTCATGGTGTGGTTTACTTTTTGTTTCCGACCGGTGCTAAGTTATCCCTTTTTCACCCCCCCTCCAAAAAAAATAAAAAATCTGCAGCGCTCTCTTTAGCCAGCTGTTCTCAGTGAAAAACAAGACATTATTTCACAGTTTTCCTCTGTAATTATTCCCTTTACTACCCCAGTTTATTTCTCCGCCCGATGCAAATGCATCCTCTCGTGGCCTGAACACCAGAGATTCATGTTTGTGGTGGGAACCGCAGAGCACCAGCTGTCCTTTAAAAAGAGACAGCTTTAAAAAAAATAACACACACACATACACACAGTTGATGTGAAATGTCTTCCTCCCTGCTCGCCCCCAATCATCAATAATTCACCGGCTTCGACATTTGAACTAATTATGGTGCACCAATGGCCTATTTGAGCAGGGTCCTGTCAGATGAAAGCTGCTAGGTCCTTCCTGTCAGCGGTGGAGGCAGCAGAATGAAGCGACAGCAAGTGGAGGCTGAAGCCATTAAAATGAATGGGAAGCACCTCTAACAATCATACACCTCTGACACACACACACACACACACAAACAGGAAGTGCTGCCTCAAACACACACACACAAATTTTTACATCGTCCTTTGCTGCCTCACACAAACACACACAAATAAAAGGAAAAAAAAAATAATACATGAATTGCTGCCTCACACACACCCACACTCATACAGACACATACAGACATGCATAAACATGATGTGCTACAGTAGCTCACACACGCAGAAACACACACACGGTGACGTGCCCGCCACCTGTGTGGGTTGTTTGGCCTCCTCATCCAGACCTCTCTGGTTTTAATTAGCCTGCTGCTGAAGTGTTTTCCTTTTTATACTCTCTGAAGGGCGATGATAACGGCTACAGCCGAGATGGAGGCTCTCTGCTGGTTTGTTTCATTAGGGAGAGCATAATGACCCTGCAATCACAACACCAAGAAAATACCTACCCTAATAATTATTTTCCTCCTAATGGTTCAGTTTATACTCTGCTATGGCTTTTGTCATCAGAGCCACAACAACTGAAAGGATTTCTTATAATAGTGCACGAGGAAACAGCAAAACTGGCTCCGTCAGTGAAAAAGATCCGCCTACCTGCACCTCTGAAGCTCACAAATTAACATGTTATATAACATTTAACCCCTGTAACACAACAACCGCTGGCTGATTCCCCCTGCTAAGTTAAGCTAATCGCCTGCTGGGTCTAGTTTCATACGTAGCATACAGACACAACACTAGTACAGGGCACAATGCCTCAATGAATGGTTTGATGAGTGTGAAAATTATATGAATAATTGGCTATGCCTTTAGTCACCAAATCTAAAATTAAATGTACACACATAGGAGACAAAACACTGAATAAGGCAAGTATCAGAGACCTGGATTATCTATACAAAGGAGCCGTTGGTATCCCAACATCTCATGAAGATATTTTCTATTTTTATTTCTTTTAATTTGATTTTGTCCATCGATGTCTGGCCTCCTTGCAAAAAGATACGTTAGACTGCTCTAAACCAGTCTGATTTTGGTTTCTATCATATTGTAATGTGAGTCAAACAGTGAAAAGAGTTGTTAAAAGTGATGAATCCACAAAGAATTATCACTCAACTCTGCAGTTCCCCTCAGCTCTATGGAGCACTTTAGCGTTTACTACTTTTGGTTTACTTTTACACTTCTCATCAACCTCATTTAAAGCAACAGCAGGAAGCTGATTTCAATGGAAAAAGCTCTACTAAATCAATAAGAAGCAACCTGTTCAGTAAAAAAGGGCAGAAAGACAAATTAGCGACAAGCTAGGGAACACAGTGAAGCATTTAGCAGCTAAAGAGAGGTTTCTCAGGAGATGTTGGAACCGGAACAGCTAAAAGGAGAGTGAATATTGGACTTACATTAATCAGGTGGACACAAACACAACTTCAAATAAATGCTAATATTGCTAAAGTCTGAAGAGTTAGCCTCCTTATCCCTATCAAAGGACAGAGTTTCCATTATAACAATCAATGAGTAATGACAAAAAATAGGCCAACCTGGCTTATAGATTCAGAATATTATAAAGTCAACAAAGACGAGACAAGAAGGAGTTTTTTAAGAGACAGCAGTGACCTTGCAAAAATATGCAATTCATTAATTTTGTTTGCTTGCTTTGGAGGAAGCTCCTCAGTAAAAAAGGGGGTTTTCCTTTACCCAGAATACATAGCAAATAGAGAAGTAGACTTTGTGCAACTAAATGAGCTCTGGTGTCTAACTGAAGTCTGTTTATATGTTGGACCTAAGCCTCAGTCAGCCTCAAGTAGCACCAAGACTCAGCACAGAAATATACGGAGGTCAGTACTTTCAGATATTTGAAAATGATCAATACAAATTTGAAACTGGCTTGACCAGCTTTGGTGTAAAAGGAGTTACTGTAGACCAAACAAAGTTATATACAAACAAGAATAAACATCTAAAACTCTGCAGAGGTTTATTCTGTTTAGAACATTCTCACGACCTTTTTGACATTTAATCTGACATTTTGATTGGCCAGTTTGCTTACAATGATTATTTGACGGAGGGATTGCCAACTAAAATAACCCACGATCATCAAGCTGTTACAAGTTTCGAGGACGTCCTGGACTTAACACGACAGAAGCGGCTACTCCAGGTTTGATGATCCAGGTTTCCGTGGGAGATACAGCTGGGTGTCATCGGCGTAGCTGCGCAACAAAATGTTATGGATTATGCGGCGGAGTGGGAGTATGAGGAGGAGGATGAGTTGGGTTATTGAGAAAGCTGAATTGGAAAGGTAGGAGTCGAGGCTTTCCAAAGCTGGATTTGGGTCGACAGAGCATAGAAATCTGGTTTTCTGTGTGTGCAGTGGCAGGGTGAAGCGGTGGGGGTGCTGCCAAGGGTTTATTGATATTTTAAGGTGAAGCAGCGCTGATGAAAATAGTGACTCTGGTTTCAGCTTTGAGTTATGATAATGGTATCTTGCTTCTATAACTGCTGCAGTTTCATAAAATATATTGCACAATAATGACAAGCAATAAAAACTATATGTTTTTCTACCTGCTGAGCCAGACAAGCACAGCAGGTAGAAAAAGCAGTAATATGGAAATGTTTTGCATTTGTGTCCATACTTAACATTTTTCTCTTTGTTCACCTAATGTCAAGTATTACAGCACTGACATTGAGATAATGACGCCAAAAGATTGGAAACATCTGTAATCTTCTATCAACGTGTCCTCAACAACAGACGTGTTTGTGTGTGTGTGTGTGTGTGTGTGTGTGTGTGTGCGAGGCAGCGATTTGTGCTTTTGTGTGTGCATTTGTGGGCGTAACAAAGCTAATCCTCTGTGTGTGTGTCTGAGAGAAATATCCAAAAGACGAGATGCACCTGCTGCCGGGTAATTCCTCCAGTGTGTGTGTTCATGCCCTCTTATTGTCTTGCTTTTCTTCCTTTTGAATCAACCTCTCAGTAATTTGACGAAAGCTCAATCACTCGATCAGTCCGACACTATCAATAGCTTCGGCATTTTTGTATCTTTGGACAGTGCACTCACTGTAAACCGACATATTCATAAAAATGCTGCATCTTTATTTGCTCTATTTTGCTGAGTATGTTTGATTGTTGTATTTACTGCTCATTTTATTGCTCTCTATCCGCCTCTTTTGCTCTGTAGCCAAAGCAAGCAAAGTTCCCCACAGACATTATTAAAATTTCATCTGAATTTAACTGATCTATTAAGGAGCCACAACCATGATGCTGCATGTTATGTAAAGAAATGCACTGCAGTCGAATATGAATGGATACATGGATCAAATAATTAGACGGTACCGTTGGGACTAACAAGGACTCAGTTGAGGTTGAAAGAAGATGGAAGGATCTTTCAGTGAAGACGATCTTGAAAGATGTGAAGGTCAGAGGACTCTTAAGTCGTTAGTATGCCTCAAACAAAGTGCTTGTTGGATCGTTCAGCAGCGTCTGAAACCCCCTCCTACCTTTCCAACGGTGGAATCCACAGGGGCCGACGGTCCAACGATCAATTGAATGCCCTCAAGGAAAAGCTGTTCAAAACTGAGTGACATTATCCCCATTTGTAGATTGATTGTGTCTTTTCCCTCTCTGTGACATACCCGATCGCCAGGCAAGGACATTATAATTGGATAATTTTACACTTACATGATATGGTTGATGTGAGGGAAAGATTGTGGTTGAGGCAAATAAACGACAGTAAAAGGAATAGTTCCAACATTTTAAGGAACGTATTTGCGTTTTTGCAGACTGTTTGAAAAGAAAATTAATACCACCTAAATGTCACGCTACAGTCACGAGATGATTAGCCTAGCTTAGCATACCAGATTGGAAGCAAGGGGAAACAGTGAGCATGGCTCAGTCCAAAAGTAAACACAATCCACCTACCTGGACCTCTAAAGGTCATGACTGTACATGTTATATTGTATATAATCCATGGATAATGTGGCCCATGTGCTATAGCCAAGGTTAAAGCCACCATGATGTCACCCATTCGTATGTGGACTACCATTTTAAAGGGCGTTTGGCGTTATGGTCTTCACCCTCTTCGTTTTTGGGACCAGAAGTGACCATAGGAACAAGCTAAGGAGGATATCTTGATTGGATCTGACTGAGAACCAGAGGACACGCCATAGTAGCGACTTTTGCCCTTGCCCCGCAAACATCCTTAGTCCGCCACTGGTGTCTACGTCTATTACTGGCCACATCCTGTTATTTCATCATGGTTACAATTATGTCTGGGAACAATAGGTTAAATAACCAGGAGCAGAGCAAACACTGTAATATTTATCCCGTTCAAATAGGATTTATATCTCAGCCGGGTGCAGCGACCTCTTCGAGTGTCCGCTGGTTGGCTGGTAACCTCACGGTGACAACAAGGCTTTTATGCATCCTGCATTGGCACTGGATTTAAATGATAAGATGACAAAACAGATCGTAACATTTGCCATCCAGCTGCTGTCACTGACCACCTGATTTTCTGTTAGTAATTTGCTGCTAGCAGTGTTGCATTTTCACTAACACACCTGATATGAATCTAGGACATCATGTGTTCAAAACTGCCTAAAAAAATAAAAGTTATCCGACGCTATGAACTTATATAAACACTGGCACGACGTTAACTCAATTATTACACTCTCAGGAATAACCACGGATGCTTCTGCCTTGTGTTAAATGGTCCAACTCGCTTCTCCAGGTATATCCGAACACCTCGCTCCTTTCATCGCGGCTGGCAAACCTGCCCGCTATCACATAATTAAATAAGATTTATATCATCACATAGAATAATTCTGTGTGGGCTGATGATGGTGAATGTCTATAGCCAACCCCCCTCCCCACCTCCTTTTTTTTTTTTTTTTTTTGCACCAGCCCACTCACACAGTAATTGAGAAACTGGCATAACTGAATATACAGGGAAAAAAAGGGAAAAAAAGTGGTGTGGGTGTGAAGATGTCCACGGTTGAGTGGCCAAATGCAACCCACTCAAACAGCCAATTGTGAGAGTACTTATCAATAAATTTCAATGGACGTTTGTGACACAGGTATAATTGACTTTGCATCAGAATGAAGTCAGATTTACATATATGATGAAAGATTGATGATAGCATTTCACTACACATTTTCATTCACTTGGATTTCATTTAGCAGCATCAAGGGAAATCATTTTCACTCTAATCTGAGGATGACCTTCATATTTTTTTGGATCTTTTGCCACGAAACATTCATGATATCATAAACAAAGAAGGCAAGGTGGTCACGGTGATTAAACTATCTGCTCTTCAGTGGATTAATAGGCTTAGCTCTTTGCTAATGATGGAGGGGAGGCCTCGCAGTAGCTTACATCACAGCTTCAAACAGCCCTAAAGGAAAAAGTACATTTAAATGCAAATATAACTTCACAGAATGTTAATAACTGTGCTGAGAAAAGGTGTTTCCTTCCTTCCTGATTTCATCGGACTAATTTGGTAACTCAAAAAGCCTCCGCCAACGCTGAACAACTCTCCAACTTACACCCGAAAAAATCGCTCCTAACACTTCCGACTCGAGTTAAACTCGTTTCTTGGCCTTTGCAAACTTATCCCAAACTTTTGGAATCGACTTGCTAGTTTTATAATTACAGCTACAAGGTGATAATCATCTAGTGGCAGAAATCCCGGATCTGGACCACCACCAAAGGCGAATCAATTGTTGCCGAGACCAAAGCCAATCTGTCCACCGATATTCACTGAAAGGCGTTCATACAGTTTGAGAAATAACAACCTTTCAATGCGGACAGAAGAGCTAATCTTGCTGTTGATTCCCAGTTTAATATACGATAAAATCTGCAAACCTGTAGCTACGTTTTAGGTGCATGATGATGTGCAATAAGGTGAGCTGCGT
The DNA here is from genome assembly GCF_040436345.1 of Pagrus major. Lineage (NCBI taxonomy): Eukaryota > Metazoa > Chordata > Actinopteri > Spariformes > Sparidae > Pagrus > Pagrus major. Next base: position 10,804,782 of record NC_133238.1, read on the forward strand.
GCAGGTGAATTGGGCCGAGGTTCCCTTCTGGCATCCATAAAGCATCACACACTCCAATCTGAAATGCAAAGAGGCTGAGAACAGATGAACCGAAGTTAAGTTTGAGGTGCCAGGAATCCACAAAATGTTTGACTGGAAACTAAAAAAAGACTGCTTTAGTAGACGTGATCCAAACATGTTTCGCCAGCTGGAAAGAAGCGACCACAAAGAGGACAGGCGGTTGATATTTTCCCCGCAATGACTGAAAAGTGCCTCAATTTGTGCTTTCACATGACTGTGTGGAAGTGTTGGTAAATATGAAGACAAACTAAAGAAACGATAGGGACATTTTGGCAGATTCCTTTCCCCTGACTCCGTCGCCCCTGCATTGATCTGTGACAAGATATCCGCCGTTGTTCGGTTGCTCATGCCGCGTGTTCAAGGCATTATGGGGATGTTGTACGGATGGAGCACAGGGCTGATGGAAGACAGTCGCAATCGCCCTCTTCTCATTAGACGCAGGGCTGTCTGTGCTCATTAGGCCGGCAGCAGCGCAGCGGGGATCTATTCTCCTGAGGTGACCAAAGGTGCTTACACAGACCTTCCAAGTCTCAGTAATGATGCCCCAGACCTGTCACTCTTGTCACACGACTGACATGACCTTTTTCTGGCTCGCGCGCTGAAAGGTAAAAAAAAAAATAAAAAAATCCTAATTTCACACGATGAGGCAAGAGAAGTCCTCTTTTGCCCCCCGAAATTTGAAAATATGCCCGTTTTTTTTTAACACCGTGGAACTTTCCGCTGAAGTCAACAAAGATTATTTCCTGCGAATTTATCGGCAAATTTAAGTGATTGCGATTCAGGGTTTTAATCCGAGCACAAAAGCCAGACCTTGCCATTAAGACCTATGAAATGCAGGCATGCTGAGCCGCGACGGAGCGGCTGAATAGATGTCTGGGAGCAATCAATGAAAGATGGCTGATCAATGGCCGCAAAATGAAATGGGAGATGAAAAGATGTCTTTTAAGGCTCATGAAAGGGGAACTTGTCGGAGGGCGTTTTGTTCTGCTTTCCATTTCTAACCTCAATCTTCTGAACACGGCACACATGAAAGGGAGAAACGGTTATACTGTAGCATACTGTGGCTTTATTCCACTGATGACAAGAGCCATTAGGGCTTCCTTTTCACTGAATACTCAACAGCGTTTTGTTTATACACAGATTAATATGCTGACACAGGCATTCTTAATGATACTAAAAAATAGATGAGATTACATCACTCCTAAATTGCATTAGGCACTGACGCCGTGTAAACGACATGGTCACATCCAGGCCTCACAGGGGCCTTTTCCAAACAAAGCTTGATTGTAATGGGCCACATGAAGCGCCAATTTAGCCCCACACGAGCTCCAACATACAAATGAGAGCGAGCCACAGTGAAGACATACATTAATCCTAGCCAGATTGGGGACTGTATGAATTATACTAAGAACCTTATCTGTTATTTCCCCTGATCTCCTGCTGGGTGAATTGATTGCGTTTTTGGTCTTAATCCGCAGCATGCCTCGCATCTTGGGAGACAACCAGGGAGCCATCTTGAATAAATAGAATTTGGACTTGACAAAAGCCACCTCCAGCTGAGCAATGAGAAAGCATCCTTTTACCAGCGCACATCCCCTACTACGCGGAATGACATTAGGAAATGGCCAGCCACGGTTTACATGGCACTGTTGTATTGATTTTCTGTTCCTCGCTTCAGCTGCAGTTTCTCTTGGAATATCATTTGCGTGTATGACACTCATCAGGATGGATAAGCCCATTTTAGAAAAACTCCTTCTGTTGCGGCGGTCCTCAAGACACATCTCTATGCAACCAGAGAGGGTGTTTTAATGAGATTAATTAGATCGCTTATGAGTGATGGTCCTCCACCAATTACCTGGGCCATAATACCGTTTTCCTCCACCCAGGGCGTCGCGCTCTGCCGAGCGGTGCCAGCCTTCTGCAAGCGCGGGGCTGCAGCAGGAAATGATTAATCATCTCATCACCATCCCAAGAGATAATATGACAATAAAGACAAAAGCCTCTCATCGGCTGTAGCTGTTTAAAGCCAAGAACCGCTTCCTAAACGCCGACTCCGGAGTTCAATTACACGATACGGGTGCATCCTTTTAGAATACAAGCTTTTTTTGATGTTGTAACACAACACCACAGAGGTCTGACTGGAGGTCCGCTCCTTTTCTATAATGAGGTTCTGCAGTTCACATTCCACCCAATGACAGAAAACCAGAGGTGCTTTGGCAAGACAGAGACGGTGCCGTTCCTGTTTTTCACTCCTGAAGGAGAGCAGCGGGGTACGACCTCCCTCGTGTCTATTTCCTTTTCCTTGCTGAAGGGCAGGGAGGGTCACAGACACAGAGGGATCACAGTGGAGAGTGTGGCAGCCAGGAATCAAACCACAGCAGGATTCAGCCACGGATTGGAGAGCCGGCGGCTGCACGCAGCGTGCCGTGCAGGCTTTTATTGGCCCTTCTCCATCACACCTGTCACACAAGATTGGGTTTGTAGAAGCGCTTCCTTCAGCTGAAAAGGGCCAAAGTAGATTATGGGGGCAGGCGAGGTTGAAATGGAATAACCAATGGAATGGGGCCAAATATAACGCCTTTCTGTCTGAATGCAAATCATGATTGAATTATGAATAATTTGCACAGTTTACTGTCAAGTTTTGCCTGGTTGGAAGAGCAAACATTTTCATGTCACAGACCCCCAAAAAGACACATTCTGCCTCCATCCTGCGGGGAGATAATATTGGAAATGAAACCTACGATGACAACAATCATTCTCATACAAAATGTTAGGCCTGTAATTAGAGAAATTCCTATGGAATTGAGTTACAGTGACATTAATCTATTTCTCAATTTGCTGTGGACCCCCAGGAGTCCTGTGGAGGGCCCCTAGGGGTCCTCTGACCCACATTGAGAAACACTGCTGCAGATCTGACAGTAGCATGTCCAGGAAATGTATTGCTCTTCGAACGATCCTTTCTCCTTTATGTTTGTGATAAGATCGAATCAAAATGTGTTAGTCTAGGGCTGCAACCAATGATTATTGTCACTGTCAATTAATCAATTCGTTTTTGGTCTATAAACTGTCAGAAAATGGTAAAAAAAAAAACAAGCAAAAAAACATTGATTGGTGTTTCCCAAGACCTCAGGATGACGTCCTCATATGTCTTATTTTGTCCACAACCCAAAGATATTCAGTTTACTGTCACAGAGGAGAAGAAACCAGAATATATTCACATTTAAGAAGCTGGAATCTGAAAGTTAAAAAGGTCAAAGTGGGAAGCTCCTCTTTCCCACAGAAAACGCTGCTCCTGAAATGCCTCGTCAGTAGTCCTGCCTTTAATTCTGTGACTTTGTGACATCACACTACATCACCATGTCACACATTTGCGTAATTTATGCCTAGCAGTGAGTTTGGCACGCAAGAATTGGTTAGGAACCTGAAAATGAGCGCAATATGTCTCCTTTAAATTAAAAATCTGATTAATCGATTATCAGAATAGTTGGTGATTAATTTAATAGTTGATAACTAATCGATTTATCATTGCAGCTCCATGTTAGTCCACCTATCTGTGCCTCCTATGTAGTTTTATATCACACCAGACTCCATTAGATTTCTGTTGTACTTGCTGCTGTGGTGTTTTTGCACCTCTCTTTAATTCCACTTGCTTGGATTTTCTTCAGATGGCGCCATTTTTCTTTTCTTTTCCTATTGTCTGTGATTTTCTAACTATATGTAATTATTTCCGCCAGATATTTGCCAGGCTAATTTTGGCCATGTGACGTCCGGAGTGTGCCGTGTTGCTATGAAACCTGTTGAAACGTCTCTGCAGCGGTGGCACCGAGGCAAAGAAGTTGATTGCACTTGATGGTAAAAGTGAGTTTCGCTCCGACGCCGGCTTTAAAGAGAGAGTGGAGGGGAGGGGAAGGGGGGAAGTGTTAGACGGAGAGCAAACATGCAAACCTCTGCGGCCGTCCGTCGCTGTTTGAGTCCATCTTTATTACTGTCATCACCTGTGGAGGTAATGTTTTTCCTCTGGGCTGATAGGTTGTCCAACGCAAACAGTGTCACGCGGCTGCAGCGCTGCTCTTTACCCAGCAGACCCTTTGGGAAGAACACGAGACGTCTTCATCTTGGGCGCTGCCTCATTATGGCTCCATCTGACAAACACACACACCACTTCCTCTCCCTTCCCATGTACACTTCTTCTGTGCCAAACACACACGCTTTATTTGCGTAACGCACAGGAAACACACTCGGCTACACTTTTGCACTATTCCCCTACTCCTTCTCCGGCGCACACACACCACACAAACAGTCACACACCTTTTGGGTGTAATAAAACAGCAGATCAGAGTCATTGGCTGCTGACAGGGACTGACTCTGAAACCTGCTGTTGTTGGAAGGCTGCCTGGGAGATGTTCATTACTCACAAAGCTTGTCGGTTTGGACAGGAGAGGAACAACGGTCTTATTAAGTGGAGACCTGGAGCAGCCGTAGGGGAAATACACACACACCCACACGCGCACCCACATGGGCTCGGAGAAAGTTTGAAGCCGTGGCTTCGACCGGGCGCTCTGATAGGCTGAGAGAAGTTGGGGCTGCCAGAAAAATGTAAAACTTTTCCAGCGACGGTTGGAATTTGCTGAGTTTGGAGTTTGACGTGGCTGACAGACAAGACAAATCGTGACATGGCGACACTTGCGACGTCAAACCGCCAGGCGTCAGCGCCGAGAGAGGAAGTCAAATTCTGCTGCGGAGGAATGTGACGGCCTCGTTTTCACAGGAGCCTGCTGGTATTGATTGGAGTTTCTGATGTCTGTCTGGCTCATTGTATAACTCTCACAAGAAGAGATTCAATATTCCCGACATTGCTGAACCTGAAGCCTTGTTTCCATAGTAACTCTGCTCTCCGTCTCTCTAAACATAGCCCTCCTGACTGACTTTAGCCCCGCTCAGATCATCAAGCACAGCTGAAGAGGAGGTAGATGCGTGGACATGGACAATAATGTTCCTGACTTGAGGCGATGAAACGATTTGCTGGCTTGTCAGAACAGCCAACGTCTTGGTGTATTTACAGTCCGAGCCGTGGTTAAAGCACCGGAGGAACAGAAGAAGACAACATGAATACAAGATGAAAATAGGCTTTTATTTCACTGGAGAGCGTTAATACATCTTACAAAATGGAAGATTTACATGGCGCCACTTGTTGAGGGCGCCAACGAGGACACTTGCGTGTTCTGCCGTGGAGTTTTTAATCACAAAGCCCCCGATTCATCTCTCACCTGCTACTTTTCACCAAGTTTGCACAATCCTAAAATAGCAGCATCTCTCTAAACAACCTGCTCCATTTCAGCCTCGAGCAAAAGGGGGCCGTCATAAATCAAAACTACCGCACTTGTGACGGTTCGGGGACGCGAGAGGAGATGGCTGAATTTGCATTTGATGCAGTCTTATGTGTGTGTGTTTTTTTTTAAAGTAAATCTCCACAGCTACAAGCAACAGGACACCACTGATTTAATCGTGAGGTAGAGGTAGATCTTTAAGTGATGTGAAGGGAACGCGGCCTTTTGAAAGGCACTGCTGATGCTTTAAAGGGGCAGTATGTAGTTTTGGAGAAGAAATGAATTGTTTAGTCTTCCCCAAAACTACATAGCGCTCCTTTAACGTGAGTTTTGTCTGTGAATAATCATGATGCGTCTTCATCCACGCTGTCACAAATCAGATCAGCGAGGATTCAATTTGATTCAGGAAATTCAAGCACCAGTATAACCCTTGCTAAACCTCCGTTTCATTTCCTGATGAAGAACCTGCTGATGTCTGACGCAACCTTGGAGGCTGCGGCGCTCTTCCTCATCTGGCTCCGTTCTTTGGCTTGCTGAGCCGTCCTCTGCGGAGAGAAAAATGAGAGCATGATGTAAGAGTTAAATCTGCAGTCTGCGCCGAAAGAGAGAGAAAAAAAAAGTGCGATCAATATATTGAGCATCTCTAGATTAAAGTGTCTGAACGGTGGCATAAACAGCGAGAGGATCCCCTTATCGGAACGCCGCAGTTCTCCACATCAGTTTAGATACGTCAAAATATGAAGCGTCTCCTTCCAAACTGACACCCACTCTGACAAAAATGCTTTCTGGCGTGAAAGTAAAGCACATTTTAGCTGACAATGAAAGCTCTATTTTATTTTGAAACCTCTGCTCTGTTTTTCAGATTGGAATTGTCTGTGATTATGAAATATTGACTGAAGACGCTCATGAAGAAAATGTTCCCAAGACAGATGTATAGCTTTTTGCAACAAATGCTATATATCAATATGTCATACAGCCACATCATGTGATGATATTACAGGCAATATATAGCTTTGTGAGGGATGGTACGACTTTTGATCAATGTGTTTGACCATGTATCACATTACTGTCACCACATGTGATCCTCAACATGAAGGATGAGGCTTTCTCTTTATATGGGGATAAAGGAGAGGTCCATCCACTGTGCACCTTAAATGTTAGACAAATTGCTTTTGCCCCTTAAGCCCTTTGGCTCTAAAAGCCGGTGCTGCGGTTGTTACGGGTGCAGCGATGCGGAGTGTTTGCACGTACGGCCTTGTGGCAGACGGTGCAGAGCGTCTGAAGGTTGTCCAGAGAGCACTGTCCTCCTCCGCTGTAGACTGGCCGAATGTGGTCGACCTGCCAGAAATCCCCTTCGACCGGAGCGCGGATCATCTCGTTCAGCTGGAAACACACACAGAAAGAAAAAGCGAGCGTCTCAGTACACTGACTACCCTTGGATGCTCTCTCATACCGCTCTAAATTGCCAAAAACAAGCTGTGATTGCGCCTCCCTCCCAAACCATCCATCTATGCTCAAGTTAATTTTTTCAACTGATGTGATGTCTTTAGCAAAGCTCAGTCTTCTTCTCCGAGAGCTAAAGTGACCTGAATTGTTATTTTACGGCACACACACACACACACACACACAAACACACACAGACACACACAAGATCATTCATATTAAACAAATCTCTGCACCGCGGGGGCACTTCTGCAATGCGCTCCACAATAAAAGAAGATAAAAACAAATAAGTCTCAAGGACTGCACATGACAGTGAGGCACATAAATGGCAGAAATCTACAAGAGGAAATAATGAAAGAAAAGTACAGGAAACGGCCTCTGATAAAGGTTTAAAGTGCTGAGATTAATGTAAGAATCAAACTGATGCCTCAGGTACAGCCATGTAATCCACCAAAATGTTGCTGGCCTACATAATGTGCAGCTGTAGGGAAACGTAATGATTGAGTACATGTTAATCTGCCGAACAAAGAAATGAGGTTACATAAACCACAGGGAATAACATGCTACAGTAGGATACACACGTCTTTAAGCTCTTAACGGCTTTTAAGAATTATATATATATATATATATATATATATATATATATATATATATATATATATATATATATATATATACATATATATATATGTATATATATATATATATATATATATATATATATATGTGTATAGAAACACCATGCGAGAGGTTTTCCTGTGAAGATGATGCTTCTAATCTAATCTAGTGAATAAGATTGATCAACATTTAAAGGGGCAATATGTAAGAAATGACAACACAATGTGAAGAAATAATAGTTTTGACGTTATGATCTCTGTATTGTGCTGCAGAGATATCCACTGAAGTTAGCATGCTAACCAGCTAGCCCCGCCCCGTCCCAGTCCACACATCCTGTTCTAGCGGTGTAAGCATCAACAATCCCCTGGTCCTCGAGCTCCCAGTCCGGACCGCTAAATGAGCTAACTAGCTAAGTTAGCAGCAGTTAGCAGTTACTCTGGTGATATGCTGCCCCCTATTTGTTTTGAGTTTTGAGTATGAGTTTGACAGGTGGACAATTCTTACATATAAAGTTGCTAGCACTCTTACTTTACCTAAACCTTGTGGCCTTGTGCTATGTACTACAAAGTGTTAGCATTTTAGCATACTAAGATTTGATTCAATTTCATTTAATGTAAATAAAGTATGTAGAATGACCTGCACACACTATAGCATTTATAGCCAAAGCTAATTTGCAATGCCCGTCGCTACCCTCGTTACCTGCTAAACGTTAGCATATTAACATTGCTATTGTGCTCATGTTAGCATACTAAAAATGTTTAACCAATATAGTGCACATGGTAAACTTCAGTACATAAACATTTTAGCACGGTGATATAAGCTAGCTTAAAGCAGCACTGTGTCTAAATACAGCTTAACAGAGGTTTTTACAGCAGCATATTATTGAGCTCCAGTGGAGCAGTGAGGAAACAGTGGGAACAAAATGACTTGGAAACTGGGCCAGTATGTTGCCTGCTGGTGCGGATCTGAACAAAATGTTTTGTTTTACACTGACAAGAAATAGAAAACAGATGAAAAGAGGGCAAAAGAAGAAAAGAAAGAAATACAGACCAACAGAGAGAATACCGGGCGAGCGAGTTGGAGAGCAAAATGTGAGTGCGAGAATTGGAAACAGAAAGAAAAAGCCTGATGGGAAGAATTCGAGGCTAAAACTCCATTTTCCTGCTTTGAGTGCTACTCTGTCGACATTAAGGCAGCGAGCTGGAATTGATCCCAACAGATTTAAAGAACAGGCCTGCTCACAGGGGCAGAGTTCACCTCTCACACACACACTCACACACACACACTCACACTCTCCAGTCAATTGAACCTGCTTTTGTGCCAAAACCATGCACCTTGCTACACCAGGCCTCCACTACTACACACTTACACACACCACAATTCTGCTCCGAGCACAGAAAATCCACACACACACACCAAAATACCAATACACACATGGCCAAATTCTGTTCCACACATACTCGCACACACCGAAACACCCCAAGGTACACATCAAGACCCATCTATACATGTACACACACCAGGAAACAAACACACACACACCAGAACCCCCAGTATGAACCAAAGAATGAGCCTATAATCTCAAGGCTCCTCAACCACTGCGGCGTCTTATCGTGTGGCTGAGTTTGTTTCCTCTAAAGCTCGGTGCATCGATCGGCGCTGATGCTGCTGCCGGCGGCACTGGGAAGAGAGGCGAATGTGTGTGTTTGTGTGTGTGTGTGTGCGTGAGCTGGAGGGAGTGGGGGGGGGCTGGCTTTGCAGGATAACAGACAACCAAATCAAACAGGCTTACTGGTCGAGGCCTGGCACTGGGAAAAAAAATCAATGGGCCCAGCAATCCATTTACTGGGAGCTGGCCCCCTGGAGTGCAGATCAACCTGTGTGTGTGTGTGTGTGTGAGAGTGTGTGTGCGCATTTGTGCGTAGGTGGGTAGGATGGAGAATACAGGGTGCTTTTATTTTTGCACTTACACAGACAAAAAATGGCTTTCCTTGTCAGTTACTTAGCTCACATCAGGAGACGACTAAGATGATGTGTATATTGTAGTTTTTATGTTCCGGTATAAGGTTGTTGTTGTTCCTTCAACCTTATTAGAATGTTAGCATGCTAGCACGCTAACCTAAGGTGGTGAAATAGAAAGATATGTTTGTATGTGGCTTCCACTAAAATACCCATTAGAAAAATGATTGCTTTCTACCTGTTTGAGAGACAGCTGGGCGAGCCAAGTGTTCTCCAGCATCTCCTTTCGCTCGGAGGGCGGGGCGTCGCGGACCTTCAGGAACAGGTCGTGGGCGTGGAGGCCGCAATGCTGACAGATGCCTTGCTCTGCCTCCATCACCCGCGAGCGCATGTACATCCGGCTGGAGCGCAGCTGAAACTCATCCTGACACCTAGGGGTGGAGAAACATAACTAATCTTTCCCACCTTTACGTTTACAACACCAACAGCTGAAATCCTTCATTCCAAACAGTCATATTCATATTTATTCCACTGTAGTTGATTCTGCTGAAAGGAGACATTGTATGTAGATAATAACATAACACCCAGGTATACAGCAGGGAAGTCTCTCACCTTGGCTGATTGACCTGAGGCAGCCCTTGAAAACCACTTGAGGAAATTGAATTTCCACTTTAAATGAGTAGCAGATATAAAGGGATACATAGACACATTTTTCCACTTAAAAGAATTCAGTTGACGGTCTCATTCAGAGTGACCAGAGGAGAGAGTGAAGCTTCCTTCTCAGGGACAGCGAGACATTGAAGAGTGACAGGAAAGGGTGGGGAAAAGGACTGTAACGACTATAAGACTTCCAGTCTGATCTGAGAAAGGCAATCTATTTTAGTCATCAGAAAACATTATTCTTTCCACAATGCAGCAAGGTCAAGTCAACATCACACTGTTGCATTTTTAGATTTGTTTTGCACAAGAACTCTTAAAGCTCGGAGTATAATTGAATTTTTTTATGTGCCAGATGGATGAGCTTTGGCACAGAAGACAATCGCTGCTGGAAAGTTTAAGTCAATCACACACAAACTGTTTGGAAAGTTAATTTATATGCTTTTCTTTGATTGGCACCTTAAAAAAGACTGCTTGGATTGTACCGTCGTCGTGAATCCCCCCCATCTGCTGCTAATGCTAAGATTTACATGCATCTGCTGTTTGACACAAGTCTGCTCCACACTTCAACCTGGAAATGTTCAATATATCCCCTTCGATGATTCATGTGTACGTAAAGCTGTGTATATTTAGTGTCACTCTACCTGTGGCTGCAGAATCGAGTGTCCCAGGCCCCGCCGGTGGTTGGGCAGGCCTGATGACAGGACAGACACAGAGGGACGCCGTCACTGTCCACTGCCTGCAGGAAGCCGGACTCTGGTGCTGGCTGCTCCTCTACTATTTCACAGGAGTCCTTGTCCTGCCTGCAGAGACACATAGAGCAAGAAATGTGTGTTTGGCTGCTTGTGTTTATCTTGAGGTGCATTATGGGAAAATGTAGAATCCAATGTTTTTTAATCTTAACTTGTCTAACTACGTAATAAAGGTTAGAATATCTCAGACTTTGCTGCTTCTACTTTGACCTTAAAAGAAAAAATCAGTCTCTTGCAAGTCTGCCTTCTTTAATTAAGTACAATAATAGTGATAAAAAGTGCTGAAGGGCCCCTTTAAAAAGACAAACTCAGAGCAGCAGGGCCGTTAGTGTGGCACGACTGATAACATTAATGTTGCGGAAATGTACAATATCCAGAATTTATCAAGTTAGTAGTGGAAACAGAGGCAGTATAGAGGATGTATTGAGTTTGTGTTGACAGAAACAACATCTACAAGTGAAAAAATGAAAAAAAAAAAAAAAAAAAGGAAACAGGAAAATTCACACATAAATGAAATATTTGAATCTCTATTTGGGATTTTATGATAGCTCTGTGTAGTGAAATAAATTGTATAAATGTGAACTTAGCAGCAGATCAAAGGCCGGGAAAATACTTGAATGTAGTGTCGGGAAATGACAAGATCCAGTATTCAGAACTGTTTTCAATGTCACAGGATATGGTGGATAAAATGCAGCCAATGCAGCTAAATAAATGGATTCCATCTGTGTATGCAATCTATTCTCTCCATCTTTTTGATTCTGGCAGCGCGGCTGCTGCAGATTTTTTAGCCCTTTGTGCAGTAAACTTGAAAGAGACGTTACCTTGACCAGCGCGATAGACTTCAATCTGCAAACCAGCGGCACCATTTAATGTAGAGCTAATTTCTAAACACAATTCGATGTATATTCATCCAATAAAAAATAAAAAAATATCATGGTTTGCTCCGTGAGCTGTTGTCCATCAACTCCGCAGAGAGCAGAGGTGATGGACATATGGCTGGTGTGTGTGTGTGGGAAAAGTCTACATACTGTGTGTATAGACACGGTGGTGATGTATCCCCTTGTACAAGTATGTGTATGTGCATGCCTGTCCTTTTGGCAGAGGACAGCGGGTTTTGGGCATTTGCCATGTTGTCCCAGCAGGGTGTTAGAGCCACGTTGGAGGGGACAGATGGACTAAATTCTCTTTCCCCATGGTTTACAATTCAGACCGACAGAGAGAGGAACAAAGAGCCAGAGAGACAGAGCACTACAGAGAGAGATTTAATCATTGAAATGGAGAAGAAAAAAAAAAACCCTCTAAAAAGGAACCTTGCTGCTTCAAAGTTGAGAAGATACCAAAAATTGGAAGTACCAAGAGACAAATGCTGTGCCAGCAACATCTAGTGGATGAAAGAGAGACAGAAATAGACGTTTTACTGGTGTGCCCAAACTGAGTATGGTGAAAACATGGTACTTGGTAGGAAAAAAATTAAATATCAACCTAGAAATACTTGGTTTGCTAGCAACTGTAAGTGTCGAGTGCTTGATCAAATCAAATAATTCAAACAGCTATTGAAGAGTGTATTTGTGTTGCAATCATACTATCAACATGTTTTCATTAATTATTGTATGTGCTTTACGTTTAGCTTCAAAGCAATTTAAATTCATATATGCACAAAGGAAGCGAGCAAGTTGGCAGCTCTACGTTGCAGCATGAGGTAACTCTCAGAAAACTCATACTTCAAACCCCAGAAATCACGCAACATGCCTTCAGCAAACGGCACACAGCCTGCTAATGTTTACCGCCGAGCTGATCTCTGATGCTTCATAGCAAAGGAAACCAAAGGCACAAGCGAGGAAAAAAGATCTGACGCTGGTGAGTCCAGCTGTCAATCCGTGGAGTGCCTGTTCACTGATAATCAGGAGGCTGATGCTATGTTACAATTTTTTAATTGGTCGCTTCCTGTGGACAACAAGGCGACCACACCAGACAGTGGAAAAATCCAGTACATCTCAGCTATAACATTAATAATATTACAGCAAACAGCTGTGATTGTCACATGGCAGCATTTTCTAGGGCTGGGTATCACACATCGACACAATTGATCAGGACATTGATACAGATACATTTAAAACACTGTTTAAAGAAAGCTGTGGTTTCACTAAACAAGTTAACTTATGCTAATCATCTTTTTGAGAAAATTATTGTCTTGCTACATTATCAAACTATCTTTTAGCGTCCTTACTATGCTGGCAATGAGCACATTAGCTACACAGCAATGTTAGCCATTGCTAAACATTTTAGTCATTTGCTAAACAAAAAACATGCATTTGCTAAGTATTTCTGGGAGAAAAGTCTTGCCACATGATCAAATAATGTATTTTTAATGTCCTTACTATGCTGGCTGTTAGCATATACGCTAGAGAGCAATGCTAGCCTTTGCGCAGCATTTTAGGTTTTGCTAATCACATTTTAGAGAAACTTTAGTCTTCGGCCGGACAAAAAAAGCTAGCTTTTGCTAGGCAGGAGTAAATTATAGTCTTCTCACATTATCAAATTATCTTTTAAATGTCCTTAATATGCTGGCTATTAGCAAATTAGCTACAGATCAATATTAGGCTTTGCTAAACATTTTTTGGAGTAAAATATAGCCTGAACAAGCTAACTTATGCTAATCAGCTTTCTGATAAAATCATTGTCTTGCCACCACACAAGCTGTTAATGCAAGGGCTTTAGTTGGTGGGCAATGTTAGCTTCTGCTAAACATTTTAGCTTTTGCAGAACACTTTCTAGAGACCAAGCTAGCTTTCACTTGGCATTTTTTGGAGAAAATTATAGTCTTGCCAGTATATCAAAACATCTTTTCATGTCCTTAAGACACTCCATAGACTTCCATAGGCATTTGTATGTAACACCAGTTGCTGTGTAGATGCAAGAAAGAGTGTGTGTTTGCTGCTGGTTTCCATAGTGATTCTCCCTCCTGGGGTGAGCTGGCCGTTGCATCTCACCCAGTAGATTGTATTATGGTCTATATTTACTGTACTAACACACTCAGCGGGCCTTTGTGCCTCTCCCACAAGGCAAATACGGATCTCCATGGAGACAGCTGAGGGAAGGAAAATGAAAATACACCAAATCCCAAAGAGGAAGCCGCGTGATGACACAAACCGCCCTCATGAACAGAGCATGAAACCTCATCTTTAAAAACCACAAACACGACTGGACATGATCTGTTATACCTTAATACTGTCGGTGATGATTTTACATGTGTGACTAAGCAAACAGATTATATAGCAAGTGCATAATATCAGCTACATCCAGAGCTAATTTTGATATTCAAGACTCTGTTGCGTAAAACTCTCAGTCTAGAGGATATTATTTCAGACTTTTACAGACCTGAGGACAGCTTGACCTCTCCTGCCCTCAACATCCACCCACATATCTGTCCCTTCAACCTACCTCTCTGAAGCAGGTGGTGTTAGTGCAGCGGCAGACTTCCTCCTCGAGAAGAAGTTTTCCTTGGTGACCAGTCGCACGCTGCCTCCCTCTTGCTGGGCCTTGCTCAGGGAGGCCTGGGCCACCTCGTCTTTGCCGAGGTACCTGTGAAAAATGGGATAAACGGGGCTGTGAAGGACCGGAGGACTTGTTATATAACCGGAGAGCCTGATGAAGAGAGCTGATTCACATGTAGAGCATGGGGGAGTAGGTGCAAGAAGATAGATTCACAAACTCTCTCTGGACAGCATTAGTAGCAGGTAAGATGGGAAATTTGATGTTGCTCGAGCGTATCTGTAATCTTAGTCATCTGGTCGAGACTGCGGTAATCCTGGGACTCACCCACATGAATGTAACACACACCATCACCCACAGAACTGGCAAACTCTACAAACTGCCTCAGTGCAGTGCCAGATGCGCGTTTATATTTTTCTTGGCACCAAACTGTGCTTAAATGCACAAATCCTTACTTTCATTTATTTTTGATTCTATTTGTGTGCTTATATTCTGTTTGTCCTCTTCCCCTGCTGAATCCTATTACAGTTGCTGCTGCAGCAATCTAATTTCCCCACAGGGATCGTCAATCATCTAATCTAATCCATCTGCACTGCCACTGGTTTTTATGGCCCTTGTAATACAGACGCTAGGTGTGCGAGTCGAAAGATTGCGTGAAACACTACATGTCAATCTGGTCTGGATTAAAATGACCCCGGGATGTCAGAGTTGACATGAAGTAAAGGTGAGGAGGAGTCAGAGGGGGGGAAAAAATCACTGACTTGTTTGTTCTGGTGGAAGAAAATTGCTGAGGTCTTGAGAGAAAAGTGACCAATCAACAGATCTCTCCAGGTAACATAAAGGCTTTCAACAGAGGGATGATATAACACTCTAATGGTCCCCATAGAGCAATTATCCTTTCTCTGTCCTCCTCTACAAGAGGGTCAGAGGCCAAACTTCGCTAGTAAACACCGGTCTTGCAGCCGGTAGAGCCTCATTGTCTTGCTCAGAGACACCATGGCAGAGTGGATATTATCTTATTCTGGGAAGCAAACCAGCCACTACTTCACCAACCAGCTACATACAAATACAGCAAAGGACCATTTTAGTTTTAAGAGATGGAGAAATTGTTAAAGACAGGACTGTCAAAGCTACATATCCACAACAGATCTAACAGGTCGTGTTGGGAATTTTAAGTGCGGAAATCGACTGACCACATACATCTACATATTTTTCATTTTAAAAGAAGACACTTGTGTATGCTGAATCTTGTCCTCCGAACCATTTGTGATGTCACAGATCCTGCTCCTCTTAAATTCAGCTTTTCAATGAGCACAGAGACGATTTACTCTTCGAGCAGACGAATGTGAAACGGCCTTCTAGTGTGCACATCGTTCCACGCAGTGAAACAAAAACATTTTAACTCTAGTAACAAGAAGGAAAACACATTTTTGACTTTAAATAAATAGGACTATTTCTTCACACTGAGTCAAGGTGACATAGCATCTTTGCTCCGCACCCACAGAAAAGGTTTCTGTTTTATTGAGCACAAATAGATTCATTAGTGGCAATCAGTGAAAAGCTGCTCCGACAAAGTTACAAAAATGTAGGAACCAGTACTTAAATGGACCAATTAATTACTAAGGGAGCAGATGATGAGAAAAAAGATTTTAAAGTAGTGAAAAGCAAACTGGCAGCTTTAAAAAGTGGGGGCTACGCAGAAGAAATAGATGTAGAGACAGCAGGCGACAACTGTGTGATAAGGCTGTTTCCCCGACAACTCAGGTGATGAAGCTGTCCGCTAATTGTTATGTAGGATGTTGCTTTTCAATAACATTTGTTCTGACAGCTTTGTCAATTCTTAAACTATTTTGAACTTGATGAAACTTCACTGCTGGCAGACAAACTGTAGCGCCGCCGCCTTTGAAATCAAATCGATAACTGGAACGGCTCCTAGAAACTATAAGACTTGTAGACAAATGAGATCTATTTAACTAACTACGCAGTGAAAGACGCAAAGATCAAACATGCCCGTGGTTATATGTAGAACTATTTTGCCTTTTTAAATGTTAAAACCAGTTTACATTTTCCTGAACGAAACAGAATTTGATGTTTCTGCCAGAAAATATATATAAATTGTCCTCAGGGGTGTGTGCCACCTGTACTCTGTCAGTGAATGGACTATCAAAGGCTTGTCGTCCTTTCATAGAAAAACAAATGTAAATATGAATGGGTTATTTAATTCTTCCTGAACGGCGACATGATGCGTTTCCATCCTGACTGCACTCTTTCCCTGATTGCTAATAAAAACACCAGCCTCCATGAAACACCCTGCTATTTAAACGGGTAGGTGTTGCCACTGTTAAACCACGCTTTTAGTATCTCCACTCAGGCCTGCGGGCTATATGCAGGGACATTTTCATGCATTTCAACCACCTCCATCTGGACAGAATACTTCCTTTGGGAGAGAGATGGAAAGAAAAAAAATAAATAAAGGAAAGATGGATGACAGGAGGCAGAAAGTGGAGGAGGGAGACACATCAAAGAGGAGAAGTTTCTGTTGGAGCTGAGGGGAGATGAGGAAGAAGGTAAGTCTCCATCAAACACACGAGCTTCCTTTGCTTCAAACAGTCCCAGCACAGAGGCTGGATGAAACGAGATACCTTACACTAAACTGGAGTCCAACTGCGCTTCTGGGAGAGAGTGGATGTATGTTTTTGCATTTATGCAGCTCGGTTCTTGGACAGTAATTCTGTACGCTAAGGCGACTGTCGCTACTTCCTTAATGCACTGCTTTTTGCATTACATGTTTCTCACCACTGGTGGCACTACAGAGCAATGTTTACACAAGTGGATCGCTCTGCTGTTTATATCGTGCGAAATACAATAACATTTCATGCTATTTCACTGACTGACTGTTGGTGGCGGGAACAGCCCAAGGAATGCAGCAGAAAAATAAGCTAGCAAACACGCAATATGCATGATTTGGTAATCTTGAATTCATACTCCCAAACAATTAGGTGCAGCATATCACCAGAGTACCTGCTTACTGCTGCTAACTGGATTCTTTTTATACATCCATGACTGTAGATACCATTAGCTCGTTAGCTCAGTTAGCTGTGCAGTTAACCGGACTACCAGCGGAGTGTTGGTGTTTACACCGCTAGCACAGGAGCTGTGGACCGCTGGCAGAAAGAGGTTTTCAGGCCTGGGGCTAGCTGGTTAGCATGCTAACTTCAGTAGATATCTCTGCAACACAATACTTAGACATATTTGAGAAAACATAAAAACTATTATTTCTTCACATTGTGTTGATAATTGTAGTTATTGTATTTATTTATTTATGGCTGCCTGGCTTTGTCAAAAGGTAACAAATTCTAACAACCAGACCTCCAAAAGTCTCTATTCGACATGCTGTATCTTATTTTTTTAAACTGAACAAAATCCAAAGTATAAAAATGACAATTTTTTTGTACAGGAGCTTATGTAACGGACTATTTCTTGGACGAGAGCAGTAAGTTCCTAAAGTCTGTGCTGGTTGCTTGGTAACTGGTTGGCTGCTGGCGGTAGCTTCATATTTACTGTACAGACATCACAGTGGTTTCCACTTTTTTCATTTGAAAAAGTGTATTTCAGCGATGCCTTTAAGACAGCTTTCCTCAGTTTTGACAGCTACAGTAAATGTAAACATGTTTCACAGGTTGCAGCGGCTCTTACAGCACTTAGCTGTGTTTTTCTTGGTTATGTGGACATGCTTTCGTGCTGGTAGCCATTTGATGCACACAGCTTCAGGAGCACTGTGGTGGCAGCGGGTTGTTGACAGTGTACCTGCGGAGCTGCAGAGCCGCAGACAGCAGTCTGGCTCCACACAGGCCGGCCTACGGTTCAGCTCAGGGGCCAGGGCCTGCTCAGCTGTGTGAAATCAAACTAACAAGCCGATGCTCCGGTCTGGTTCAGCAGAAGTTGCTATGATTGATTGCTGGTATCCCCCGCTGGTCTCAGTGATACAAGGCTGGTACAGCAAAAGTCTACATACACAGCATTGGTCCAACCGAAGAGAAAGATGGAGCTACAAATTCCTAGTTTTATATGTATGTTTAACTATTAGCCTGAAAGATGTTAAATGATTAACTCCGCCATGGAAGTTATGTTTTCATCTGTGTCCATTTGTTTGTTTGTTGGTTTGTTGGATTACAAAAAAACTACTGAACGGATTTCCACTAAACTTGGATGGAGGACAGGCCTCAGCCGAGAATAGACCCCATTAACTTTTGGTGCAGATCTATATAAAAAGGGACAGATCCAGGAATGTGTTCTCATGTTCTGTAATATTGTGGGTGTTGGGTCATCATTTGAAATTTTCATGGCAGGGACCTTGGTGAAAAAAGATCAGGTGTATTCATTTGGCTGGTATTAAAGGGGACTTTTGGGTCTGCTCTCTACTGGGTGCCATTCTACTTATGTATTTTAAATCTCTGTATGATGATGATGATGATGATGATGATGATAAACATGTTGTATTTACAGCTGTAACCATTAAGATTTCAGTCCTTGTTGATTTGGTGACACCTGTAGCCATATGAATCCTGTGAGGCAGTTACACACTGTGACACACAAGCAGTGTCTAATGAGCGACCCTGACGTGTTGCGTGATGGGAAGTGTAAAATCATTTTTTTTTTGCAGTATTTCAATCAAATTTGTCTCTTACGAGTGCTCAAACTTTATGCGAGTGCAATCTAAAACTGCTGGATTAACTTGAGCGTAAGCTGCAATGAGAACATGATGTCTTCAGTTCTCTTTACTTATCTGTTTTCCGTCGTTTCAGATACTGTATATGTACTACAGTATATGATTTCAGAAATAATGATATTATGCGGATGTTGAGAAATGCAATTTTATCCACACATTACCATCAAGAGTTGTTCAGTGCAATGTGATTGTTTTTTTTTCCTTCTAGCAATCTAGGCAAATAATATCCTCCATTGATTTTGTGTACGACTGCTGTGTAGCTAAAAAGTATCTTTCTCCATCCAATTCAATTAAACCGGTGCTCACCTGTGCATTTTCATTTTAAGTAACCTATCTTATTTTGAATATCTTGAATGCTGCAGTGCTCAGTTATGGTTGGCTGGATAAAGTATTGCATTGAGAAGACGTTATAACAAACCTTTGCCTGGACAATAGTTAAAGGGGCACTACGTAGTTTTGGAAGTGAATCATACTAACCTCTCCTCCCGTTTCTTAGTAACCAATGAAATTAGACACCCACAAAAGAAAAAATTAATGTATATATACCTGAAAAAAATGTCTTCACATTCTTACTTTATAACAATGTTGTATTATAGAAGCAATACTCCATTTATAGCCATCGTTGGCAGTCATTTCAGCAATAAGATGTACTTAGGCAGGATGCAAACTGGATTTAAATCCTCCTAATTCTTCTAAAATCACTGTAAATCACCATGAGTGGCTTATGACGAAAATACCCACGGTGTTGGAAACCCAGGCAAAGTGCATTAAGTTTCAAGTAGTTGAAAACCGAGCGTCTCAGTGCTGCGAAGGTGAGCCGCGATCTCCCCGCTGAGCCGAAGCTGGAGCTTGATTGGTTCTGATTAGTGAATATATCAAACAGGTATCAAATCAAGCCGGGCCAATTGCCTCCTACTCACACCTTGATTAGGTTCATGCACCCAAACACGTTCCCCGGTTGAGAAACACTCTCTCTCACTTACACACACACACACACACACACACACACACACACACACCAGTCTACCCTGTAATTGGCAAACTCTCCCTGCCTCTATCCACGCCAGCTGTAATTAGTGTGCCAGCAACAATGCTTGTTTGTCAAAAAACACACATGTACACATACACAGCACTCATCCGGTCCTCTCTTATGCCTCAGCTGACACCCTTTGATACACCCACGCACACATACACACACATACACACACACATAAATACTATTCAGCCTTCCATGATGCCTGGGGCAGTTAGTATTTACAAATCTGCTCGTTTCTCTGTAAAATCTCCCACATTGCTTCTCGGTTTCTGACATAATGTTAGAAACTAATTCATCTCGCTATTTCCACCATTTTAAAATTTTCACACGCTGGCACAACAGGGACGCTACATCGATTTATTACTTACTGATCAGCTTAGAGGGGAAAATATGTCTTCTTCTTCTTCCCCTTGATACAGTTAACAGATTTATTGACGACGACAACGGAGGAAGATTTACTTCTTGAAGTTTTCACTAATTTTTTAAGAAAAGTGTCAGACAGAGGCAACCACCAATTTTGTCAACTGAAACAGGGCTTCTCAAAGTGGGGTCCCTGGACCCTTAGGGCCAGTTTTAAGGGTCCGTTGCTAAAATTTGATTATCTTTACTGTATTTTCACCCATCCAACACAATAAGACAATGTCTGACTGTATTTTGGTCATGGGTTTCATACACTTTCTGTAATAAAACATCAGAAAACATAAATCTTATCAAATGGGGGCCTGTGGTCTCATTTTTGTCAGTTTAGGGGTCATGAAAACAACATAAAAAAGTCTGAGAACCACTGGCCTAAAAAAATACAACTGCTGCAGGCACATTTCATCTACTGTAGCTGGCTTGCTAATTAAGCTAACATTGCTAGCTGATATTAGAATGTTTTCAACTAAAATAATTAGATATTGCCCCTTTAAAGCAGATATACAAAATGTTCAAACCATTCCTTTCTTTGTTTGTTTTTTCGGTTTTAGAAAGGCTAAACGGAAAGACACAATCCTTCACAGGTACTGCTCTTACTACAGTATCACGCGCACTTCTTTATCAATCTTGACAAGCCTGCCTGATTATTTTAAGCTGTGATTGATCACCTACTGGAATAAATAGTCAAATACCACCAAAATGTTCAAACACAACTAGGTTTTTGAAAGTCAAAGTAGCAGTAGTTTCCTTGAAAAACACATTTCCAGCTAGAATCTGACCTCTTGGTACTCGAGTGAGGGCGCTGGGTGGCGGCCAGCTGCTGCAAGCCCAAAGTGGGGCTGTGGAAGAGGAGGCCGCTGCGTCGGAGCAGTTTCTGCTTCATGGCTGCCAGGCTGCTCCATTCCTGAACGAACCTCAGCACCTGCGGGGGGAGACGACAAGTCACTTCATATTCAATTTCAAGATGAAACCGCTGGAGCCCCTCATCTTCAATGCAACAATTGATTGTTTGGATATTGGAGCCTCTTTAAGAGCAAAACATTTTTGAGTTTTTCAATTTTCAAAATACACTTGAGCTGAGAAGAAACAATCCAAATCTGCAGAGCACACACACACACTGACACACACAAGGAGACAGTTTTCAAGATAGTTGAATAAAACTCATCAAACCAGGAGAAAGCTGTATATGCTTTCAGCCAAGTCAAGGATTCAAAGAAAATCTGCTGGCAAAATAACAAATAGCAAACCAAGCACTGAGGCCTAATGGGCAATTTACCTACGTATATTTCACTGAGAGTGTTGTTTTTTCATGGATGATACCTTCTCTCGGAAAAAAAAGACTATTTGTGTGAAGATAACACTCAGTATGCATTATACAGAGAGCCGCTTGCTTTGTTTTGACAGTAATATTACTTATTATTCATTAAAAGCAATTGTTAAACAGCAGCAGATCAACATCAGGTAAAACAGATAAGGATAAAGAAACACAGTGCGACACGATAAAACGACTTGACTCAGGCTTGACTTAAGGATGCAATAGTTTAAATGATTATAATGTTATTAATAAGCATATTCTCTGATGTCAATTAATGACAGGGTAAGTCAAATGTATGCCAAATCATATACAACTACCAAATATATGTAAAAGCTTTACATTTTTACCATGTTTGTGCCTTAATTCTGACTCTATTGATTGTAAACTCAAAAGAGACCAGGACCTTGACTGTCAACAATATTAAAGCTGCTGTAAGTGACACCTTTTTATTAAAATAAGAGTTGAATAGCTCTGTATTTCAACAGTAATCACCCTGCCCATTTTATCCAATCAGGAGAGAGAGAGAGAGAGAGAGAGAGAGAGAGAGAGAGGCGGTCCTGAATTTCACAAAACCAGCTGGAGCAACCGGAGTTTGTTTGTTTTGCTCAAGATCATTAATTTGGACAATATGAATTTGTAGTTTTGATAAATGATAATACTGAATTTATGAGCAGCTGTAGTTTGAGATTAGAGTTTCTAGTGTGAGGCTGATATTCCTATGGAAGCACGAGTTTTTTCTATTTAGCCCAGAAGGAGATCAGGGGTTAAAGTACTGCAGCCAGCATTGATGTAATGTCATGACTGATCATAGAAACTCTGCTCTACATATACTGGATTGTTGGAAAACTCCTGACAGGGATACAGATGAAGACTATAAACAAGCTTTACAAAAATCCTGAGATGGTAACTGTATCACAAGGTCGTCAAAGGTTAGCCGAAAGTCACGGGAGTTGAATCAGATGTCAAAAGGCGTGACTGAGGAGGAGAGTGGGCTGGAGTTTCTGGCTTTCAGCTCCTCCAAAGGTCAGATGGGTTAATAGGTGAGTATCAGACATTGTGTGGGCGGAAACTGGGAGGGCTTTGATTTATGACTGTGAGGCTGGACGAAGTCGTATCTTAATCATGCTTTTGACTCTTAAAGGAGGAGGCTGGTGATATTCTGTGTTTGTGTGTATCAAAGCATGTTCCTTCACTGCCATGAACACACACACTGTAGTTTATTTTGTCTCATTCCCACAGACCCATCGTCCTGCTGCTGGAAATACTCACTGCTGTGGCAACGACTTGTCAATCACAAACTTTATGCTATTTTACTCTAAATGGGACCATCATTTACAAAACAAACATCGTGCTGGATTGAAGAAGACTTGAAACTAGCGATTGAGACCATAAACTCATGTGGAAACTGTTTACTGAGGTAATAATTCAAGTTAGAAGTAGGGTCATTTTCTCATAAGCTTATATAAGATCAGATTTCTTTTTGAAACCAGTGGAGTAACCCCCCTTGAAAGACTGCTCCATCCATATTTTATACAGTACAGTCAACGCAACCTTACAATAAGCAATCATCTAGTTAGAAATGTATTATTTGTATTTAATTCCCTTGACTAAACTATAGATTTATAATAGTTTCTCATTTATTCTTTCTAAAACGTTTGCTTGGCTTTGGTTTCACTGTGTGTAGGTGAGTTTACGCACCAGTGCCTCCACGTCCGAGCCGTGTTGCAGCCCACATTAAACTGCTTGCTCAGTATTGATTTTGATGGACAATTGGAGAGTAACAGGGCATAAATGATGGGTCAGAGGATGGATGCAGCTCACGCCTTCGTTTTACAAACCAACATAAACAACGTGACAGGTGGGGCGTCTGTCAGCCGGCTCCGTTACTGCCACAGCAGATTGCAGGATTTAATATTAGCTGGTTGGCATGCGGGGTCGTTTGAGGCGATGATCCGTCTCCTTTAACGACCCTCATAAAACGGCACTTTCTCTTTTTGCTGGTATCCTTGGCTGCCCAAACCCCCAAACCGCCCCCTCTCTTATTTCCTCTCTCCATCACCCCCCCTCCTCCCTGCCCCCTCTTTCGGGCCCTGCAGTGGTGGATGTAGGCGTCCACGCTCCTCCTATCTGCCGGGCTTCTACCGCGCTTCTTCCTCATGATCAGTGGTGTCATTAGTTTCACATGGAAGTGACACACACATGTCTGATATCTGTTTAATAGCCTTGTGCCTCATCTTCATTGGGTCAGAGGGATTGGGGAGATAGCCCTACTGACTGTCATATCACACTAAATTATCTTAGTCTAAAATTAAGGTCATCCTTAAAGCAGCCTATGGGCTTACGAGCTGAAAAACTTTTAACTACACTCTTCAGCTTAAGCTGAACTTTCTGTCATCTTGGAAACTGTGTAAAGTCATATGATTGAGTTTGTCTTGTCTTTCCAATCAATCAGAAAAAAGAATATCGGTACATTTTAAAACCTAAAAGTCAACTCCACTGGAATTCCCCTTTAAGGCGATTTTCACAGTAATGACACATTAAGCAGGAACATCTCCCTCGTGTAAACGCCCCCAATCCACGTGCACACCCACACACACTCACGAAGATCAAAGCACCTGCAGGAGGCGCACACACACACACAGAGCCTGGCGGGAAGGGCAGACCTGTATTCGATTTTCCCGGCGCTGGCTGAAGGCCTCGGGCAGGTCGTCCCAGTTGGTTAGTTTGATGTCCAGCGGGACGAAGCTCAGGTTCAGTGGAGTACCATCCTAACAGATGAGCAGACGGAGAAGAAGAAGACAAAGCAAAAAGATTTGTTACTCCTGTTACTACTAATATTACTACTACTACTAACACTATTACTACAGCTACTACAACATTAATGATACGAATCTTAAGGGTGTTAAAATGTAGGAGCGTAGCCCATGTCATCCTATATAAAGTCTGTGTACATGTAGATCTCTGATATCTTTGGTCTGTGCATTTTTTCTGGTAACATTTAGCTTTAATAATAAATTACAACGCTGTTATGAATCATTCCTTAACTGTTTACACACCTGTTATTGAAGATTCATAGTAGGAATGCTAGTTTTTTTTCCGACAGATCCATTAATAGCGATATCTCTCCGGGCAGATAGTTTGGGTTTCATTTTCAGAAGCTTTGAGATATCTGTCTCTGAGATTTCTGCCTCCAGCCCAATACAGTGACGGTAAATGGAATTTCATTGCTGGTGCTCAGACTGAAAAACGAAAAATCTAACCAGAAACATTTCTTTCCAGAAACGGTGTCACCATCGCTTTATTCATTGATAATCCACCGAACAAGCTGCCAGCAGTTTTTATGAGGACTTTGTGTTCCTGTTTCTCCTTTTTATAAACCAAGAATTCTTAAAGGGGCACTATGTTGATTTGGAGAACAAATTCAAACTCGGAATTTTAATATTTACAATACAAACACAGAAATATTTATCTTTTCCAAAACTGAATAAACAAGCTGTTCTCAGAGGAAAATAGGAAAAAAATGCAATCAAATATTTCTATCATAAAAACTAAAAACTATTTGTATAATATCTAAATAGTAGACTGGGTTAGATTTATCTTTGTGGAGTCTTGAAAGGCATAAAAACAAACAGAACCATATCAGCTATATCATTCTCATATTTGTATTGAGGGTTTGCATGAATTACAGCTCATCACATTGGGACTTCAAATGGCACCATGTAATTGAAGCAGTTAATCTCAGTGGGCTGAAATTATTAATCGATTGACAGTAATTAAATCTGCAAAGTTCTAGATTAATGATTATTTTTAAGTGCAAATGCCAAAACCTCAACAAACACTGCAGGTTTATTTAATGTAGTTGAGAACAGACAATAGTTTTCAGCCCTAATCCTTCACTCTCATCCACAAAGCAGAGATAAATATCCATTAAACACACTCAGTGGTTCTTTAAAGCTGTAAATGGAGCTCCAGAGCATAGTGGCACCACTACACTACACCCTTCATGGTTCTTTGGAGGTTCCTGACGGGCTCCTCGTGTTTTCCTGCCCAAACAGTTGGTGAGACGTGGGATTGGCTGCTGAGTCACTGGTGTTACCAAAGCAAACAAACACAACCACGCACGTTTACTTGCTCAGTGTACTTCCAAGTGAATGACGATGCAGCAGCAGAGATATTGTTTCACTTGCCTGACGAGAATAAATGTCAGGTTAATATTGTAGTTATATAACTCCCATACAAGCCTGGGAGGAGGGATGGAAGTCTCACTCATGCTATCAAATACATGTTGGTGGGTGTCCTTCTCCTTTCTCATAAGATACGACAAAAGAAGTCCATTTAATGCTCATATTACTTTCTCAGATGGCGTTGCTGTGAACTAGCAGGATGAAGTCAAACAGGGGCTGTATCCAACTGTGATGAATGTTTTCTGTTCCTCCACTTGGGTTAGAAAAGACTTAAAGTCTTTGATGTCTAGTAAAGTTTTCTTCAAAACAACATGTAGCTCACTGTAATGAAACTTTCATGTTTGGGCTCTCGTAACCAGCAGCAGATGTTTGTGAATGCACTTTTCTGTTTAAACTGATTTAACTATTGATCAAGAAGCAGCAAAAAACCCAGACTTCCTTACAAAATCTCATGTTTTTAAGAGTTGTTGAGTGAGGAGAAACTTTGCCACGTCAAATGCAAAATTAATTATGTCTTCTTGTATATTTGGCATTAAAGGCAATACATAAGCTTGTGTCTTTCCTTCTGTGTCTGAAGTGCGTCTAACCTCCCAACACAGTTTCAGCTGATTTCACCATTGAGACTAAACTGAATGAGGACGACAATCTATTGACGGTTAACATGTCAAATTTTACAAATACAGTAAAGAGTAACCAACATAGGCTACCTCTTAGAAGTCGGTGGAGAAATTCACCAGACTTCCTTTAAAAAATCCCTAATTTTTCTGAGTTCTTGAGGAGAAACTTTAGAAACTTTGTCAAATGCAGCCTACAACAAATTTGTAACTATTTGGACGTCTGTGTTAATTCAGCAAACGTTATATATGAAGATATTTCTTTATTTGTGTAAAAAGCATCGTGTTGTTTTGTCCCAGTGATTTATGTGTTTATATATAAAGTGCGGGGAAGTGAGGCTCATTTATAAACTTCTACATTATTAATGATTGATGAATTTTATTACTTTTTATTTACCATGGCACCGTTGCTTCCCTGTTAATGTTAATGTCCCTGTCTCATTCCATCCTGAGTTGAGAAGCATGTTATGAAGTCTGTTTCAATAAACACAGCTCGTCCTGCTGACATTTAGTAATGATTGAGATATCACTGTGATGATGGTTTACAGGTACATGTGCGGGCGCTATTAATAGCCACAGCCATGCGTAACGGTCACACATTGTGCTTCTTTTAATCTGTTCTTCTAGCTCTGATAAGTGGTTGGACAGGCACGTGTATCAATATGCAAAGGGTTGTTTAAGGGCCTTTCTACGTCCGTTTATGGATAATTGTGGGATTGGAAATGAAGATTTATGGAACATAATCAGACGTACACATAGCTTTTCAAATCTGATGAAAATAGTGCATATGTATTTTTCTGAATTTGAGTTTTACGCATCTAGCTACGAGTTGAGAATATTGTCATGTTTTGGCCGACTGCAGTTATGAAAATATTTTAAATGACTGGTCCATAACTGCCCAGTAAAGTTGTTCCAGTACAGTGACGTTGCCTTACATCCTGACATCATCTTACTGCACTGCTAACTTTTAAGTGTGTTTCTCACAACTGTTTGACTTCAGTTATCGTCTGTTTTCCACGTTTAAACTGCAAAATTCTTTCATTTAAGAGTTTCCTCAAGGATTCGCATCAGACGTAGTAACCTTGTAGTTACCCTGGCTGAAAAACTTAAAGATGCAATATGTAAGAAATGACCGCCTTTTGAATTCATCCTCCAAACAAATAGGGGGCAGCATATCACCAGATTAACTTCTAACTGTTTTTAACTGCATCTGCTAGCTAGTTAGCTCAGTTAGCCATGCAGCTAGCGGTCCAGACTGGGAGCTCGAAGTACTAGGGGAGTGTTGGTGTTGTTTACAATCTGTTGATCATTTTAATTCACTTTTTAACATTCACATTCTTAAAATACATGAGAACAAATCAGTCTGTATTGAATTAATGCTGGGACTACTGGGAGCTATGAGGTCTTGTATGAAACATGCATGACAACTGCAGCACATAAACCCTCTATAATTAGGAGCCACAGAACCAGGTTCATAGTGTTTACATGCAATTAGTTTCATTGTGTACTGTAGCTCCATTTGTATTAAACTACAGATATTTTTAGCCAAGCAATCAGATTTCTAATGATCAATGTGCAGAACTTATATCCAATTACATTCAAGTCCTGTAATTCAGATACACTTTATTCCATATTGGTTGTCATGGTAATTCTTGTGTTAACCAGGGAGCTCGTTAGTGATATCTCTTTTTTCCTCCCCTTTATTCCAATATACTTACACCACTTTGAAGCTAATGCTTCTCTTTAGACAGTTCGCATGCATTAGTTATAAAAATAATGAGCAATATGATGAGTATAAAAAAAGCCTCCATATATCCACAAGAACATACCTCACTGTGATTATGGGTAATCATACTGCCGCAGTCAGGAGGTAAGTGCATAATCATTGAAAAAAATAACCACAGTAAAGAACATATTCAGTTATTACTCCTTCATTAGCACTAACTACTGGCAGTTGGAAGCCTGAGAAGCAATTTACCCTCACTCACACCACAGTGACCGTGCCAAACAGGAACATTTTAAAAGAAAGAGGCTGACCAGTGAATTTAGGGAAAAGCCACAATCTGGATTTCGCCATTACAGCCACTTCAGGAATGGAAACAGCAGATGGAGAGGACAGGCAACGAGACGGGAGAAAGGATAAAGTTTAAAGGTTAATACCTGCCGGCAGCCGACACATGGATTTGGAGATACAAATCAACATTAGGAAGTTTTTACTGAGCTGTACCCTCAGTGCACAGAGGCCCCGGTGTTTATCTGGATTATGGTAAAATAAATATCATGGAGAGTCAGGGGAATGCTGGAGCTGTAACAGCATGGAGCGAGAATAGAGGCTTGCTCGATGTGATTGAAAAGGGATGAACTATCCTCCTCAATAACAAGCTCAAAACATGGCTTCACTTCAAAACCTAACAACAATAATGTTAAAAATACGACACTATACACTCGTAGTCCAAGAATTCTCTCGAGGTTGATTTATTTACAGTAAAAAATAGATCTTATTTTAAGCATACATGAATTTAAAGTAATTCTGGTTTCATACATATGCTGTTGAGTAGACATCTGCAAGCTCAAAATAGCTAATATGATGGGAGAAATGGCAGCTACTAGCATACATATTGCTAACAAGTTAGTTAGCTAGCAAGAAGGTAGCAAGAAATGAACAGTGAGTTTGTCCCAAAACCATCAACAGACAAATTACATCATGGAGGTACCCAAAGGAATGAATGGACAAAGTTGACGAACCGAGACATTACATACCTGCAAGCAAAACTTTACTATTATGAAACCATCCAAGCAGAATTGAATAAATATTTGCAGAGAAAGGCTTAAGATAAAAATTTGGGGCTCTTTTTTGCTTGATGCTAATAGCTATTTCTGCACTCTGAGCTAACAGGGACACTTTTCTACACAGATTAAGGCACATAAACAAAACCTTATGTTGATCCCTGCAGATATAATACTGTATATTGTCTATAGATATGGCCCTGACAATTATGGATTTTTATGTCATTTTAATGGATTATTTCGGGGGTTCGTCACAATGAGTACCACAAAATACGGGGAGTCACTCAAAGGTAAACCCCACACATCTGCTCCTCCTGCTGTTGACATGAAACAAGCCACCCACCCACCTCGGAACAGCGAATCCTTGAATAAAACAACTGTTTGATGTGTAGAAAATGGATATAAAATTCTTAATACTCTCAATATTTCTCATTCAAACCCCGGTGACAAATCTTCCTCTGATTGTGCTCTGAGCGTCCCCCTGTGTGAATTCTACGCCTGGTCCAGGATTATCCCGATGTGACAGCTTTCCAGCCAAATTCCTACAGTTTATCATTTAAACGACAGCGGGGGACATTTATCTCCACGGCTTATCGTCTCAGCCACGCGTACATGACACTTGTCTATTGCCATCAGGGTAATATTCCATTGGTGATTCAGTTCAGCGCTTTGGACTTCTCCATGTAAAACCCTCTTGTCTCTTATCTATGTTAGCGGGGAAGGAATCTGATCCCTCATGAATGAAACAAAAGGGCATTAAGTATCACAATCCGATCAATACGGAGGTCTGTTGGCAAGTGGCCCTCAAGAAGAGTGCCAAGAATGCACAGGAGTGTAATCAGAGTCAGACTGGGGTTAAACTGTAGTTTATCTTAGTATGCTACGGTGCAGGAAGTGCCAGAAAGTGCAATGACAAAAGCAGCTGAAAGGACATTTTACTTGATTATCTGAATGAAACACCTCAAGTCTGCACACAAAAGCCCCCCGCGACTTTGTTTAAAATATAACATGACTGGTTGCTTGTTGTTGTCTCTTGGTCAGCTCTTTTCCGAAATGAACTGACGGCAGCTTGTTAGAGGATATCTAAAAATTTATGACTGATCTAACACACATTCCCTCCGCTGTCTGCCGATGTTGTTGTCGTTCATCACTATTTGAACGGAGCAGCGAGGGTTTAGCGTTTTTTCTTTTGAACATTCTTAGCAACGATTTGTTTTTACACTGTTAGACCGAGGTACGTCAAGAAGACAGAAAGCAGTAATATTAAAGGTGTACTCAGGTGGTTTAGCACTACACTTCCATAAAGTTGGGGGACAAAACCTATGCAGGCGATGCAAAAATGTTCTGCATTTTAGTCCTCGTTATTGGCTCCTTATTAGCTCCTCGATACTGATAAAAAATATATGATAGAGCTATTTTCAGAGGCTGAGTAGCATCTCCACGACAGGTCAGCTGGTTTTGATGCACAACATTTGTCGACCCTTTAAATTCATATAAATGAAAGACATATTAAACAAAAGCCTTTCACGTCTGTCTTCTTGTGCGCTGACATATACAGGAGGATTGAAGATGAGAGACGGAAAGTTGGAAGCGGGCTTGGCGATGGGCAGACCCTTATTAAATCGTATTGGTAATCCTTTGGTAATTCCTAAACCTTTAATTTGTATTGAACCAGAGAATATGAATGGATTTGAAGAGCTTTTCTTTCCCCTTTTACCGCACAGCCTCGATCAATCTTGAAGAAAAGAAAGAAAAAACACGGTAAAATGACTCAAACAGGCTCTATGTGAGACGGGAGGGAATCAGGGTTAGTATCAAGCATCAAGGTGATTCAGTAATAATGTTACTGTGTTGAAACTATAATGACAAATCATAGCATGTTTTCCATGTTCATCAAAGTTGGCTTCAGTTGCCATGCAACTTGAAATTAGAACAACTCGTAGCCCTTTCAATCACCATTACTTCAGAAAACATTTCTTGAACCTTGACTTCTTAACGTTATCTTTTCTCCATCTATCAGGTTTGCTAATTGGCAATATGTGCAAGAACTGCATGTCTTTATTTTGTATGGCTGTTTGCAGCTCCATCTTGATAAAGAGATCTTGATCTCAATGAGACTTCCCGCTCGAAATAAGGAATTAATTATGTTTTGTTCACTGTTCAGCTGAATATAGCGGGAACAAGCTGGTGAGGAACAAAACATCGAGGGGGTATCAAAACTCTGCATGCCCTTTCAGTTTTATTTATTCATACTGCCTTGAGACCTGAAATAAAAATGACTACATCAGACACTTCTGACTTTAATTTAGAAAGTAAGAAGAGCTCTTGTTCTCTGACAGTTAAAGCTGCACAAGATGGGTTTGAACTTTAGCATTTTCAAATAGCTGCAGATAACATTTTAAAATGTAATACCCAGTACACAAAAGTGTGACATATCAGCCATTGTACAATGTTTTATAATAAAGGGATATTAGACAACAAAAAGTGTTCATGTGGTATTTTCTTTTTGTTTTTTCCCCCTTTTCAAATATTGCAGGCTTTCATGCTAGTTTTTTAATATTATTTTCACTGACGATCTCCTCACCCAGGAATGCAGTTTACGTAAGGAAAGGTGAGAGTGTTGATTGGCTGTACAATGACAAAACAACCTGCTTTCATTAGGACACTGCCGACGTCTTCAAAACCAATTCTAGTAGTAGTGGCCATACTCATACTGAGGGACTACTGAGTGCCCGAAAATACAAACATCACAGAAAAAACTGAGAAAAAAATAAAGTCATAGCTACTTCCACAGCTAATGCTCCTTGGCTAGCGTCAACCTGTGGAATAATGCCATAAGTGTAGGTGTCACTTTAAGGTAAAAGCATTATAAAATCCATTCTTACTGCAACGTTTGTTCCCAACCTTGAGTAAAAAGAGAGACGCCAGAAAGAATCATTATTAAAGCAACTCTGCCCCCCCGCTGAGTCTAACCATTATCCAATATGCACAATCACACACTCACACCGGCTGCGGTACCTTGGAGTAAAGATATATTCGGTCTGTGTACTGGCTGGCGCAGAACTGCAGGCCCGGGTAGACAGGATGGGCGGTGCCGGCGGCGTCTCCATCATTGCCCTCATCATCGTCATTAGCATCGGCAGCAGAAGACAGACACACCGCTGCTCTCCGGTCTGCAGGGAGAGAGGGAGAGGCTGACTAATATCTCACCGAGTATTTATTATTGACTCATTATTGGCTTTCACAGCTTTATTGGTGCATCTGTTTGCTCCTCTGGTGATGCGATGACTAGCGGAGACATTAAACTCCAGCAGCTTTTGAGACTTATTATGCACAGCACAATATTGAGACGATATGACATCTGTAGCAGATCATTTAACCGTGCATGCATATGACGTACATGTCGGAGAAAACTACCTTAAATTAAGGTTTATTGCTTTCAAACACTTGATTATAGAATCTGAAATGAAAACGCTTAATTTTCATATAAATAGGAGTGAAAGTCAATCTTGCTTTTCCCATCACCAGCTGACA
This sequence comes from Pagrus major, assembly GCF_040436345.1. Classification (NCBI taxonomy): domain Eukaryota; kingdom Metazoa; phylum Chordata; class Actinopteri; order Spariformes; family Sparidae; genus Pagrus; species Pagrus major. Next base: position 10,837,706 of record NC_133238.1, read on the forward strand.
CAGTTTAACAACCAACCTACATGTTGAGGTCTAAACAAACACAATGTTTCTAAAAGCAGAGAGAAGAATTTTCCAGCACTGACGAATATAGCATGACCTTTACATGCAAAACAACCTTTATAAAACACTCAAGGAAAGGAAAAAAATGAGAAAGCATAATAGGTTTCTGAAAAATGAATTGTCACTACACTGGTCTTTGTTATGAAAATATTACATTTGGAAGATTCGTAGCTTTCACATGAAAGCAACAACATGTCATCTGTATGTACAAGAACGACTGTAGCTGGCTGGCTAACACGCTAACCAGCTGTAGCATGAATGAACCACAGTCATGGTCACAGCAGCTCTTCGAGCTAGCTCACTTGCTGTCAGATAGGAAGCTATTTAGCTACATCGTTAACAGGTCAAAGAGCTAACACTTTATTCAAGAGGCACATTGGTAGCGCTGAATTCTTCTTTTGCAGTTTACACTCTGAGAGGGGAGGTTAAATAAAAGTCGATTTGGCTGCACGGATAATAACTACCTATGATAGCTTCCTCTGTTTTGGTTTCTCTATTCAAGACAGCTTGCTATTGGTTGACGGTGCAAATGTGCCTGTCAAAGTTGAATCCAGTGATTGCTCTTGGAATGAAAGCTCATAAGGATATTACCCGAAAAATGTCGAACTATTCGTTTAATGGCGTGTAATACTGTGCAGCTACACTGACGGCCCATTTCTTTGACAGAAACCTCCCAATTTATTTTTCTCAAGTTCGCTCGAGAATTTGCTGAACAACAGGATGGAGACGCAGTGAGAGAGCGAAAAGCAAGCGAGAGAGAGAGTGATAAAATGACAGTCGCAGATGGAGAGAAACGGAGAAAGAGAAGAGAGAGAGCGGGTCATTAATGTCAGCAATGTAGCTCGCTCATCCTGCCAGCATCTAGCAAGAAAAGGTCAGGCGGTGGAAATGAGACCGCCACAGCTCGACCACGCTTCATTTAGACAATGACCTATAACACTCTGATAATACTCGCCTTAAATCACTTCGCGTGGCCAGTTGTCTGCCTTGTCTGTGCGTGTGTGCGTACCTGAGGATGTGTGTACGTCCATTTGGCTTGCTAATGGGGGGAAAATACTGACACAGGCTGATGTCTGTGACAAGAGAGTTTCCACCGAACAGGTGCTACCATGTACCTGCACAGGGTCTCTGGTGGTTTATGGGACAGAAGCAGCTTTTGTGCTGAAACACTGAGAGGGCTGGAACAAAGACATCCCTCCCATCATGCTTTGAAGGTGGGCCAGAATTAAACTATGTTTGGATTGTCAACACAAATGAGCTCAAGATTTTAACCTTTAGTACCATGACACGATAGTTAATACTGTACTTTGAACTGATATCAGCAAGATATTAAAGGCTCGACCAACATATCTTCTCTATCAGCTTTGTAGTCAAAGTCAGAACAGTTTGGGTTATTTTAAATGAGAGATTTCTGTATTTTGTGTAGGTTTCTGTGCGTTTCCCACTGGTTTGAAGTGGGCAGGATTTAGTTGAAAATAAAGTTTTAAAAATAATACATCTACAGAGCTTGTAGAATAAAAATATCTCTGTGTAAGAACTCTGACATTTGGTTCCAGCTTTGAGGTTTGTGAGCCAATAGTATAACGCCGTTGGTATCACGTTTTATCCTAAAACTCTTCAACATTGCACCTTTAAATGAGTTCACGTAAGTACTGTAGGTTCTTAAATAGGAACTGAGGTTTTTATTTCTAATTTACCTGTTGTCTTGATAAATTCAGCATAAAGTCTATTTCCACAGCACATATTACATCAGTAGAACAGTCATGTCGTACTCACCATACAAACACTGTTTCCATTTAAATCGTCAATTTCATTCACTCCTACTGCCATTTTTTTAAATGTTATTAAGCTCCCGCCAATAAAACCCCACACTTCCTGCACGGATGCCTTTTATTTGAGACGTCTGCTTTAATTTGAGAATTAGTTACACTCCACCAGTGTTTTTGTCTGATATTTGTGATGCAATTATAAGCTAAAACTTGTTTTGTTTCAAGGTGGAATCATCCTGATCAGTCAGAGTCAAATTCTCTCTCTGACCTATGCCGCACAATGTCCATATCCTTCATTTTTATGTTTGCTGTCCTCACAGGTGCAATTTCCCCGGCTCTGGTAAGCGCTGTTCTAATCTCACCCTGGCTTCAGTTGGAATGGGCCACTTTGTGTCTGAAAATACCGAGATGACCAGACAGAAGCATTGTGCAGCGCTACAAACCCAGAACCCAAACATTTTTATGACAGTAGCATTTCACGAAATCCCATCTATCTGTCCTTCTACCTCTGTAATGAAACCTAGCAGCTCTGCCATGTGCAACCTATATTTGTTGTAAGCAGTTTTCCCCCCCTCTTCTTCCCCCTGTTTGCAGTGGCGGAACGCGCCAGCTGCATTAAGTGGGCCATTTATACGATGGGGGCAATTCATCTTACAAAGCCGTCTTATTAGACTGTCACTTACACAGTATGAACAGTGCCTTCAAAACACCCCAAGGGATTTATCTGTTATTTTACTGCGAGAGAAAGAAAACAACGCCTAATTGGACTGAGTCATCTCATCTTCTGCAGGATCGAAACAAAAGATCTAAAAAAAAAAAAAAAAATCAAAATTCTTACTGCGCATTTCAAGCGTGAAGAGGTTTGGTGCAGCTGCTGCAACGTTTGAACTAACATCCACATAAAAAAAAAAGACGTGTATCCGTGTTTAAATGTTTGGGTCATGCAGATAGATGGAGCAACAGACGGTAAGGAGAGAGAGACGGAGAGGTGGAGGACGAGTGATTGCCTGTCTGTGCTGTGAGGAAAGTAATCTCAGAGCAATCAAGAGATGTGGGTGGCCGACAGCGCTGCGGTTTGCCTTCTAAAACCACGGGCAGGTAGAGGAAAATCATTAGGCTCCGCTCCTGACCCCATAGGTCAATTTTATTGGACAACCGCTGTGTTTCATACTAAACCCACGCTGACAGAGACGGACCGTCAACGGCTCGCAACTAACAGACTGACTAAACACAAACAGGATAGATAGATGGACGGACAGACAGGTAGATTAAAAGATAGATAGACAGATAGATGCTGTGGATAGACAGCAGACAGACAGCTGCATACAGTAGACAAGACAGATAGTTAGAGAGAGACAGACAGAAGGGTAGATAGATGACAGAAACATAGGCAGCTACAACATAGACAGACAGACACAGATTAATTGATAGACAGCTACATACATAGAGAGTCAGGCAGAGACAGACAGATAACAAAGATATTAAAGCATAAAGACAGGCTGGTAGGCAAAGACAACAATTAGCTAAAGAGATAGCTAGCTAGCTTGGTGTAAAGACAGACAAACAGACAGCTACATAGCCAGACAAAATAACAGACAAAAGGCCGATACACAACCGTAAGATCAAAAGACAGCTAGCTAGCTATACTGTACAGGCAAAAAGACTGTCAGAAAGACCATTAGATGGCTAAACAGAGACAAATAGATGACATGAAGCTTTCTATGAGGACAGCTTCACAGGTAGACAAACAGATAGACAGTAAAATGTACAGTAGGCTGAAAAGATAGCTAGCTAGCCAAAGAAAGATGGATGGATGGATAACAGAGAGGGACAGATAACAGGGCTATGGACAAAAAGACACCGTAAGACAGAAAATAAGCTAACTATATAGGAAGAAATATGACACAATTCGGGATAGATGGACAGATAGATAGATAGATAGATAGATAGATTGACAGATAGACAAACAGACAGATAGATAGATAGATAGATAGATAGATAGATAGATAGATAGATAGATAGATAGATAGATAGATAGATAGATAGATAGATCAGTTGTCTCCAGGGAAAAGTACATGTCTAAAGGGGAGGTGGGCGGCAAAGTTGGCATCCAGCAGTGCCTCCTTTGTGCTGCCATTTCTGATCGACAGTGAAGCTTTTATCGCTCCCCTAGAGTCGCTCTAAATAGATGTGTTTTTTAAAAAAGAAAGCGGGCCTTTCGCTCACCTTTGGTATTTTTTTTGCCTGACAGTGGAGGGGGGGGAACACAGAGTGCACGTAGCAGCAGTGGGATTCAATCCTAGATCGTTGGGGGGCACAGGTAGCTACAGAGATGGGAAATTAACCACTCGACAATCTCTGGCCACTAATAGATGTCAGAGCGTGTGTGTGTGCGCGTGTGCGTGTGGCTCTGAAAGGAAAAGAATCTGCCAAGTTGTTGCACACTGATCTTAGGATGTTAAAGGGTAATAGGGGTTGATAGCTTGCCTGTTAAAACCTAAATGCCTTGTGTTCCTTCCTATGTTAAGTATTCTGGAAGAAAGAAGCTTTAAAAACATCCCAGAGCTGCTACCAGCTCAGTTTCATCCTTCAATAACTCTGCCCCAAAATGTCTGCACACTTTCAGAGGCAACACCCAGGTCACGGGCTTTTCTTAGACTCTGCTAGTCTGGCATTTTTTTTAAGAGCTCTTCATATTGCACACGGTGTAATTAGTTCTTTGTAATTAGCGCAATTTATTGCTTTGCGTATCCCTTTGAGACACGAGTACTTGAACACAGAGGTCTTAATTTGCAATATTACACACTGTGTAATTGGGAATTTGTTTCTTCACATCCCTCAGAGACTTGCAGACATGTACACATATAACCAGAGTGGACGGGGGAAGCAGGTTGTGTTTCAAGGAGAAGTTGGTGTCGGGAGGAAACTTGTGCCTTTTATGTAATTAGTGCTCGGTTCACTTTATTAAAAAGTAGCCAATCAGAAGCTCACCAGTTGCCTACTGGACAGTGACTGAAGCTCAAACCTTTGTGTGTATGTTGGTGCTCTTGTATCAACAAGCTGCACTCTGGAGATTAGCGCGGTTTTACTCAATATCTCCTTCCTGAGTGCAGAAATAGGCAATATCCCCAACTAGACACTAATAATAGTAAGAATAATAATGCTGAGCCACATATGGAATGAGATATAGTCCCTTATTGGTTTGAAGTGATGATATTAAACAGCATTATATGGGCAGGTGACAACGCAGCACCAGCCAATTTCCCTAGATATGAAAAGGAGAAGATTGCAGGTGGGATTACCCTGTGTGTGGTCAGGGGGGAGGCGGCCGCCACCGCCAGCGACGTTGTCGCCTCGCTCTCCCGCTGATTGTTTGCCTTTGAGCTGCCGCTTGTCCTCCTCCTCCTCTGCTTCTCCTACTTTCTGTTTGTCTTTCAGAGGCTCATCCTCCTCCTCCTTCTCCTCCTCCTCGCTCTGTTTGTCTTTGCCCGATCTCGGAGGCTGGGCTTTTCCCCGGCTGAGCTCCGGCTCGCTGTCGGAGCTGGAGAGGACGACGCATGCCTGGTCCCGCTCGGCTGAGGGGGGTTGCCGAGGCCTGGGTGGCTCTGAGCCAGCAGAGAGAGAGGGAGAGGGAGAGAGATGAAGATCACTTTATTGGCCGAGTTGCACAGTGTAATCAGACTTTGAAGAGTTTCATTCCCTGGCGAGATATCCATCATCTGAAGAGTGTGACAGTGTGACAAAATGACTTCTGACATGAAAGTAAAACTCAATATGGCTCATTAGTGATGTTATTAGCTATCATAAGTCCTTTACTGACTATGTTAGAAACTGTGTCAAATGGATAGACACAAGCAGGATGTATGTATTTATAAATGAGAGACATATTACGCTTATTTTCACATTCATGATTTTATTTTGCATTACTACTATAAAGGGTTTACATGCTTTAATGCTTTACATACTGTCTTCCCCCTCTGTCTGAGACGCTCTGTTTTAGCCCTCCCCAATACCCAGTCTGCTCTCATTGGTCAGCTCACACATGCCTGAGCCAGCACCGCTCGATGTGTCTCCCGTGCTCAACAGCACAACGCTGCAGATAAAACACCTGCCGTCCCCCCCTTTCACCAGCTCTGAGATCAAGCAGCCAATATAATTTGCTGGGAGAATGAATTTTGTTCGTGTCACATTGTTTCCTTAATTGCACGCCTGCATCATGTGCAATCAAACCTAAACAAAATAATTGCCAGCGATTGCTGCATCTGTGCGGCGCTCCAGCCGGCCGCAGAGAACCCCATTTAACAGCTGATAATGGCGCAGTGCCAAACGCATTCCTCGCTTTAAAGAAGCAGCTTACGGCACCTTGAAGACCGGCTATCAAGCTCGTCCTGCGGTTCCACTATTAAACCATTCATGTGATTTTCATTCATACCGAATGTCGTAATTCAGTGAAGGTCAGGCAGAAATCTAAGCCACAAAAATGTTAATGGATTCAAGGATTATGGAATTGCCATTCATAGACTTGCACATTGCTTAAAATTGTACTTTTAAGTCATGTTCTGAGGCGCTGCCGCTCATAAATGGAGGGTGTACTTTATCAAGGTAAAGCTAACAGACAGATTAGCTGCTAAAGGCAAGAAAACAATTATTTATAACTAAATGTAAATGTCACAGAACTTCTTCAGGAGAAGTGCTGTACAATTTCCTTCCCCTACTTTTCCTAGTTAAATTTAAATCATATCCTTTCACATTATTTGTTGAACTTGAGGTGTGAAATCTAACAAGACAGTAAGTTGTGAGACTCGGGGACGCAGAGGGCTAATTAGTGATCCTGCCTCTCTGTGGCTTGTTTCTTCAAAAGGCCAGCCTCTAGTCGGCTCCCTGAAATGTCATCTGAGTCTCCGGGCTCCTGGCCCCACAGCTGCCCCCCCTCCGCTAACAAGCCGAGCGAGACCGCGGAGAGACGGCTCAATTTGTGTTAAGCTGTCCCCACCAAGGAAGATGTTAACGGGGAAATCCTACAGGGCCGTGCCTTGACTTTACCAGCCAACCTCCTTGTTTTCCCCCCAATCAGGGGCCCATTATGTCTGTAGTGGCTTGATAAGGTTCCAAAATTGAGTCTCGACATCCAGACACACAATCATGCTACTACACACAAGCACATTCAAAAAGCATGTGATCCTACGCATGAGCCGTCGGCATAAGCTTATGAGGATTCACATGAAAAATGACACACTCGAGTAGTTAATAAAAACAGGAAAAGCTTTCATTGCAGTCTGCAGGGAGCGAAACAGCTGCAGCCTGTGACAAAGAAGAATCAAAGAAGAGGAAAATACTGGGTCCTCAAATATCAAAAAGTAAGGCTGGATTTTGTTGTTACATGCACAAAAATCTGTGAAAAAAGAAAAAAGAAACAGAAACAGGACAAGAATAAAGTGCGAGCTGAAAGGTGTAGAGAGCCAGGAGATAACCAAATTGCCCTCTTCCTGTATACATCTCTCACAGTAGGTGCTGAGAGACAAATTGCTGGTCTACCAGTGAAAGAGCTGGAGGACTGAACTGTGCCCACGCTCCCGGCCTGAAAAAGCTGCAAACACAGGAACTCGGCACCACTGATTCAACCCCACGAAAATGGCTGAGCAGAAGCTGCCTGGATGTTTACTGGCGTAAAAATCAACTTCAGGAAAATGTTCATGACTAACCCACCTGAGACGCCAAACACCGTCACATAAAGGAGGTTATAATCCTTGACAGTTTGATTAAAAACACTTCTCGATTACTGACAATGCAGCACAACAGTGATTCAATTTGTGTCCAATTAATAAAAGCTGAATTACGTAAGAGTTACACTCCCCTACCACTCAGGAAATAACTTTCTGTGGTAGATAGAGAATTGTTGGCCGGAGTGGATGAACAGATTAAGCGAAGCATGCCACCTACAGAATTTCAAACTTCACCAGAAAGCTTTGGCTTCCCACCAAAGATGTCTCCAAATATAAAAACTGGCTTTGACGATTCACCATTCGCCAAACCTCTCCACCGAACAGCAACTGTTTAATCGTAGCTTAGCAACCATAGTTTGGCACAGCAGGCCTGTCGAGTGTTGGATTTCTCAATGTGATAAAGTCGTGTTCCTGGGGCTGTAGTAAGAGCAACACTCCAGATAAAGCTATAAAGGTTGTCTTTTTTTAGACTTTCAAAAGGCTAAAACACAAGAGCGAAAGTGTAAGGAGTGGATTAAACGGTGTGTTTATCTGCTTTAATGTAAGTCATGTTGTTGTTAGCATGCCCTGCTACCTAGCTTATTAGCTACAGTAGCAAAATAGCATTACTTTCAAGGTTTGAAGGCATATAATCAACGAGCTACATTAGAAAAATCCCAGTTGAGGACTGGAAATGCATGGGAACTACAATGCTATGTCAGAGTTTAAGCTAACGTTAGCAGCTCTGTCCTGCTCTTTGTTTAGTCAGTTCTCAACCTCAAAGACTTTTTAGGGTCAACTGCAATAAAAGAACAAAGCTGCTTTATTTAGATGTCTTCTTCATGTTTAAGCAACTGGTCAGAATGCTAGTTTAGGGCATGTAACTTTAGCCTTAATCTTTTAGCATGATATCATTTTTATGGTCGTCAAGTGCATATTTAAGACAGGTTTTACGGACATGTTAGGGACATTGGGTTCTCATTTAAAAAAGAGTTAATGGAAAACATTAAAAAGTCAACTGGAGAAGGAATTTTCAAATAAATCACGAAACTAGCATGAAGTAGCTAACGTTTGCTAGCTACAGGAAGTCAAATCTGCAAGCAACTGTCGTCATTTCAGCTGACGAAATCGACAATGGTTGAATCAGATATTAGAAAAGAGTTTAGTCAGAGTTTTGTGCGGTGTAACCCGCAGTTTCTGTCTCCCACATCAAGCGTCAGTACTTTCCATCAAATCATATAATCTTTCTTTTCCTTCTCATTTCGAACATCTCAGTCTAGTTACATCAATCACCTCCTGGTACAACAGACCAATATCCTTCTGCATGCTGACTATTCTTCCTCTGCAGCTGCTGTTTCGCTATATTTTTGCCATGCCGATCAAATCCACAGACTGTGGAGGCCAAATGGTACTTCTTCAGTTCCTCTACTTTAAATACGAAGCCCGGATGTCCTCGCGTCATGCGTTGGTATCAAGCGATTCTCAGCAACATATCTTCACCAACACAACTTGTTCACACAGTGTCACAACTTTCTTTCAAGTCATTGTGAGAAACTGTTGCTCTTGAAGGGATAACATCTCATGTCACACTATAGGATCTGACCTGCTTATTTTCTTACATTTCATCACCAGGCTGAGGATTGCGGTGCCAAGTTGAGAGATATCTCCATAAATACAGTTGTGATTTTGCAGCACAGTCTGTCATTTACAAATTTAGCAGGTTGTTAAATTCCCCCCGTCTAGCGAGCTGACACAGCCTGCTGCTGTGAATGCAGAGTGGCGCTTGTGACAAAGAAGAGAGTGTGATTGCTGAATAGTTATCAAGCATCTGCTGCAGCTGAGCATGAAATGGGGGGTGAATTCTGTTAAAAAATGTGCGTGTGGGTGAGTGTGTAGGTGTGTGTTTTTGTGCCGCTCAAAGGCCGAGGTGCTGCTTGTTTGAACTACGTGTGTTTTAAGTGTACCATCATCACTTCCAATGGACTGAGCTGCAAACAAACCTTCAGGATAGCCAATATTTACTCTGTACTTACACTAAATATAGATCCTATATTTGTATAAAGACACTTGAGTCACTGGATAACGCTTATGTACAGCATATGTGTAACAGTAAAAATAGAGGGAGATTCATGCAGTTTTGCATCTTATATCAACACTACTGCTTTGTAGTACAGAGGAGGATGTTAGTGAAGGAAAAGTCAACATATCTGATGCGATGTCCACAGGTGTTGGGTGACTGTCTGTCCAGCTAACTAACTAGATAGCTAAATAACATTATTTTTAATGACAAAATAAATAAATCTGAATATTGTGGTTAGACCATGGTGTGGGAAGTACAGGTCACATAAGGGCTAGTGAGGAAAACCAGGTTAATAAAACTCAGTTATCATTTCTATTACTCATTTATTTTTCACTTATCATTCTTCCTCCTCTACAGGTCAGTTTAAATTCATTATGAAGTATAAAAGCCTGCAATTTGTCCGACAATAGGGGAAAAGATCAGTTCGCAGTGTTTTCCTGAAGCTCGCTGAGCTGTCTACCGAAGGGCCAGAGGTTATTTTGTCATGAGTCATCTTGCTGTCTTTTCATTTAGACACTGTGAATCCTTTTAAAGTGCAGTTGTTAATTACTGAGTATTTTTAACTGTAAGGACTTGTTGTGGTGTTGAACAGTTATAACACATTATGTCTTAAAAGAAATAGTCCCTGTTGCGTGTTGCTGTTTCCAGTCGTTTCCTTTCTTTATGCTAAGATAAGCTAACTGTCTCCTGGTGGCTCCAGCTCCATAGTTAGTGCACAAATATGAGAATGAAACTGAGGTTTCTTTTCATAATATCTTGTCTAAACCAAGACACATTCCAGTCAATTAAAACAATCAGTCCTTTAGATTTCTGACTGTAACATGTTACAAACAAAATGTCTTTGATTTGGTAGATGAATTCTTTCTGATTAAAGAAGTATTTTTTTATGGAAAATAAAACATAAAAGCCTTTATTTGTCAGACAATAGAGGGGGACAAAGATCCATTTTCTTACTTTGTTCATTGGCAGCCAAAGGGGCAAGAGGTTATGATCACCCGAGGATTTGTTTTTGAGTCATCTTGACTCTATTGTTGTTAATTAATGAGCATTTTTCTAGAAGAAAATGTCCTTTCAGCTTTAAGGGTGCAATATGTAAGCGTTTTAGTCTAGAACATTAAAAAAAAATAATTAAAGGTATCGACAAAATGTGAAAAATGACAGTTTTGATGTCTTTGTATTGTGTTGCAGAGATGTCTACTGAAGTTAGCATGCTAACCAGCTAGCAGTGTGCCCTGAGCTCCTGCACCCGGCAGAGTTAGCTAATGGGACCGCAGCTAACTGAGCTAGCTAACAGCAGCTGTTGTTAGCAGCCGTTAGCAGTTACTCTGGTGATATGCTGCCCCCTATTTGTTAGCAGCGGCCAATTCTTATATATTGCACCTTCAAGACGTAGTTGTGGTGTTGAGCAGTTATAAGACATGATTTCATTAAACCTTCATTGTTATTTCATTTCAGTACAGAGCGTATCTTCGCCTGTGTCTGTCTTTTGTTTAATGAATCGTCTTCTCCACCTCTTGGCGAAGTCATTCAATTGATTCTCAGTGGGAGGCTGTGTCAGACTGGATAGAGAGAGATATATGTTTGTCTGAGTTTAAATTACAAGCACTCTGATATCAACACAACCATAAAAATCAAATGGAACATCCTACAATAAAATAAGCACTAAAACTAATGCTGCTTAAATATCACTGCTGCTGCGAGTGGGTCGAATTTTGGGATATTTTCTTGGAGTCGTCTCTGAGCTGATCTGATGCGTCTCAGACATTTAAAGAGCATGGACCTGCAGCCTGCCAGGTCATAACGACTTCCCTCCCCTCTCTTTTGCTAGATACAATCATAGGCTGTCAGAGATATCAGCCGGGGCCAGCTCAACTTTTCCCAACTTTGTGCGAGACGTTTGCAGCAATAGTAGGCGCCTGTTCACTCTCTCTCCCTCTCTCTCAGCTTGACAGGTGAGAATTATACTGTGTCCTTGTCATCTGTGGAGAGAGAGAGCGAGACAGACAATATTCTCCGAGCAGAGCTATTTCAGACTCTGGCAAGCCTGCCTCCATCTTTCGCTATCACGCATCTCCATCTGGTTAAATCTGTAATGCTGTTCAGAAGTATTATGTCAACAGACTGCTACGATTGATATTGACGGGAAGGAAAATAAAGCAATGAATGGATTTCGGCTTCAGGTGCTTCATTCCAAGCGAGAGATGATGGAATTATTGTCTTTCTCTTAATGGAATCCAGTTTGTTTTGCAATCAGTGAAATGAAGTTTGTGAATTAAACAAATAAATAGTGGAACACACGTACAGCGTGCGGGTAGATGGATCAGATGATCTGTTTTTTTAATCCTACCTGAACTAAGAGCAGAAGAAGGGCGCGGAAACTCGCACATCTCGCAGTACGGCAACAGACCGCTGTTGGAGTAGGTGCAGGCCCCACAGCTCCACGTCTCAATGGAAGGGTTGGGCTCCGACAGCTTCCGCGGGGCCATGAAGGAGACCGGAGCACAAGGGCTGCCGGAGTCGATCCTCCCAGCTGTTGACCTCCGCTTCCCCCCGAACCGAGACCTGGGGCTCGGGCTGGGCTGCGGCGTCCGGAGCCTCTTCAGCTGGGGGGCGAAGTCCGGGTCCGGAGAGGGCTCTCTTTTTTCAGAATTCACACTCCCAGATGGTGTGGCAATCACCTCTGAGGAGGGAGATGGAGATGTTCCTTCATATTCTGTTCTTCTCCTCTTCTTCTCCTTGCCGCCGCCCGGGGAGAAGAAGGAACGGATGTCGTGCTGCTTCTCTTTCTCAAACTAAGAAAAAAAGCAAGTTCAAGTTAGTTTGTGTGACAGTTAACATTTGCTCCATGAAGGATAATAAAGTAACAGAGCAATGTCACCAGGCAAATCTTACCCTTTGATAAAAATACAAAGCAACATTTTCTGACGCCAAGTTGTATCCTAGTAACACAGAGAGGAATACTGAAAAGTACCTGATGACTAATGATGAATAGGCACAGAAAAGCCTTTCATCTCTTTAAAAAAATACTCGTCTAATATGAATCAGAAATGTTTCACAGCTCTTTCAATAAGCCGAATTCCTCCTGTAATCCATTGTGCACTAGGTGCCGTGTGGTGATTGCACTTAACGTTTTGAGGATTGTGTAATTGTTTCAGAAAAGAAAACTCTAAAACTAAAACATCATTTAATCTCACAAATCTCAGACACACTCATCATCATTCAAATTCAGATGAGCTCTTATGTCCTTTTTCGATTACTGCATTTATTAGAAAAAAGAAGAAAAAAAAAAAGCCTTGGACAGCAAATCTCAACGTTACCATGGTTACTCTACTCCAAATGTCACCTCAGTTTTTAAAAAATTGTTAGATTTTCAAGTATGTTTGGTCTGCACAGAGTGATTCACAATCTGGCTCCTCTTCCCTCTGAAGGACTTATTATTAAGCTTCACTCAGAGAACAGCACTGGAGCGACAAGGTCCACTGTTATGAGTTTCCCAAGGCCCTAATACTGTACAATGAGGAGCCTTCTCTATAACGGCAACCAAAAAATCTTATTTTCTGCCACTTTATATCCAAACTTCCTCAGATAATATACATCTTCAGTACTATCATAATCACTTCCTTTAAATATCATCAGATGTGTTGTTGTGTACTGTATCAGAAATTACACAAATTAAACCAACGACTCCTCCATCTGACTCACATGAGTGAAGAACACGTCATCTTTGACGCTTCCTGTGTTTCCCTCCAGAGGCAGCACCATCTCACCCGGCGTCCACGCGTCGGCAAAGTTGAGGAACTCCCACTTGTCTTTGTCGCCCTTGTCGGCCTTCAGATATTCCTTTCTTCCATTCAGGGTGCAGCCCGTAACCGTTTCCTGACAGATACACAACATCCAGTACACTACTGTTTACTTCTTTCACAGCTTTTCTTTGGCTTCAACATCAAACTTCATGATGGTGTGGTTAAAAAAAAAAAATCACACGTGTTCTGTAATGAGCACTATCACAGACAGGAGATAAAATATTATTTGAATAATTCAGCTTTAATTACAAATCTTGACATCTGTGGTTATTAACTTAAATCCCCAAAGCCTGTTCTCACATGCAAATCACTTTCATTGGCACTTCTAAGTTTACTCACGCGTGCATACAGCATATGAAGCTCCATATTTTAGAAGAATGAAGCATACTGGAGCATTGTGATGAAGTGTTGTTCGAGCAGTCGTTGGACGTGAGATGTTTTGAGCGACGTACAAGTGAGATCACATTCGGTTGAAGGAACACTGTGCAACTTTTAAAGTAACTCTGGAGTAAGAGTCACTTTCTGGCATGCATTTTTCCCTTAATGTCACCCTCAGTACCTTCCTGTTGAGCATGGACCACATGACGGTGTCAAAGGTGCCCTTGGCGATGAGGTAGTGCACGTTGACCGAGGCCGTCTGCCCGATGCGGTGGGCTCGATCCTCAGCCTGCTTGATGTGACCGGGGTTCCAGTAGAGCTCGGCAAACACCACGTGGCTGGCGGCGGTGAAGGTCAAACCCTGGAGAGGACACGCACACATAGAAAAATAACAGCCCAATGAGATTGAGAATACCTCATTTAACCACCTTAAATGGAACAACCCACATCCAATGAACTTTAATTTAGAGGAATCCTTTTTAATAACAGAATATTAGCAGCTAATTGCCATATTAGTGCTTCAAGCACCCACTTCAATTGATTGGAATGCATAACATTTCTGCACAAACTCGGTCACTCGGAATAATTGAGTTTATTAAGTTCGTTATTAAGACTAATACACATTTTCAGCCTTCTTTTCTACTTGCACAAATCTTGATTATGATTCACTGCAACCAACAGCAGTCACCATTATTACAATTTTGCACCAGATGACTCTATTTAGCCGATTTATTGTTGCAGTACAGCAGTATGTGTGTTCAGGACAGCGAGTGTAAAGGTTTCATTCAATTAAAAAGTATTGGCACAAACTCTTCTGAGTCTAAACATTCCTGTAGATGAAAATCAATCATTTTTCATTCACTTTTCCAGGACATAAAGTGTGATTTGTGATTACCTCCAAGTGTCTTTATTTGCAAAGCAGATTTTGTTTTCAGCCGCTCTGAAAATGCATTATGTTCGTGTTTTATTATTCTCTGTGAAAAGCGAGCTTCCTTTATCACTCAACTCAAATAAACAGTTGTGCCGAGTCTGTCTGTGAGTACCTGACCGGCTGCCTGGATGCTGAGGACGGCCACCCGTGTGTCAGGGTCACTCTGGAACTTGTTGACCAAATGGATCCGTTCTGAGGACGGGACGCTGCCGTCGATGCGGATATAACCAGCCTGGAACAACAGAGGCAAGAAGATAAAACATTTACTTTTTGGAGGAAAATTCAGCTTGTAAGTTGTGAGACTTCAGCCTCACTAAATCAGTTAGAGACCCCTGCCATGTGCACAGCTGACAGAACACCTGCAACACAGAAATCTTTGAATGAAAAGCTGTTTTTTTAGACTCATTTCTGTTTCATTCAGAGGAATCTACGATACCTCTCAAGCTTTGGTGCTTTTCTGCTGCACTACTTTTAATTTAATAGCTGCTGTAAGTGATTTCTTTTATTAAAATAGGTGTTAAACCACACGGAGAGCAGGATCCTCCTGCTTGCTGCCATGTCTGGTGATTACCGCTTAGCATTCATGTGGTGACGTAGAGAGGAGGGAGGGACTGCGAACTGCAAAACGGACAGGACGTTATCTTACAGCGGCTTTAACAATGGATCAGTGTGAGGGAGTTATCAACCGGCTCTGCAGTACTCTTCAGCTTTCTGGAACATTTTAGCCTCTTTTAGCCCATTGTTTTGGTTTACTGGCTTCCAGCAGCAGGTAACAGGTGTCATCAGTGAAAAAGCCACTGCACATTACCTGGCCAAAACCAAATGGCACAATATTAGCAGCTAGCTTGTGAACATAGCAAGACAGAGTTAAAAAGGGTGAATCTTGGACTAATATTATTCAGGTGGAAAGGAGACATGATCCCAAATTAATGTTAATGTCGCTCCGTGTCTGCTGGCTGTGTAAATAGGCAAGCCTTTGCCCACACATTTGCCATGACAAATTAATATTAGTTGATGAGCAACAGTGTCCAATATCCATTCATAAAATCCTGCCTCTTCCTGTGGATACAGGTCCAATATTAACACCCGGCAATCGCCGAATGGCCGTAGATTTTCCATTTGGCGAGTAAATCTCTGTAGTCTATCTGCTAACACTGGCAGGTAATTGTTTGTACCGAAACTCCCATGTAATTAAAAACATGTGCTGCTTGTCGTCATTTATGGACGTGTTGCTTTTGTCCACTTTGCTGTCTGTGTCAGAGTTTCACCCACCCAGCGTAAGGACCCACAGACTTCATGGTGCATTCAGGCGTACGCTGTCAACTCTAGAATCTACATCACTCTGTACAGCAAAGTGCGTGGGCACAGACAGGGACTTCATGGTGTATTCAAGTGCAATTTGTTTATATCACATCGGCACAAATCTACACAACCATTTAATTTAATTCTTAATGTAAACATTAAAGGTGCGCTTTGTAGTTTTGGGGAAGAAATTGTGAAAATTGTTAATTATTTCTTTTCCAAAACTACGTATTGCACCTTTAATATTTTTAATAGTGCACCAGACACGAGGGTTCCTTGTATTTACAGATTTAACTATCCCAGAATCTCTTTTATTTCAAAGCAGAATTAGTACTCTACCTGAAATAAATGGAGGAGATAATATGTGTGTGTTTGCTCACACATTACATTGAACTGACTAGAGGCTCACACAGTTTGGGAGCGACAGCATTGTCCACCTCTACAAAGCACATACAGGTTTGTGTTGGAACATTTAAGGCGGGCAGCTTTTCATTAACCTGAATTCTACACTAGATGTTTCAATAGCAGGTGTGTGAATGAACGAGCAGAGGAGCTGTAATGAATTACAGTAAATGAAACAGCTTCTTTGAAAGAAAATCAGCGCGATAGTAATAACACAATATTTTGGAACACCGCACAAAGAGAGCAGAGGCGGCGTGTTCATTAAACCTGAACTTGAACTTGACATTCACTGAGCTGCTAATGCACCGTGGCCGACTGCACTCTTTTGATTTGGGTCCATCGGTCCTGCAGAGCTGCTCAGTGGCCAACAGTAGGAGAGCGTGCTCGTACTGTGCAGCTCCCACATGTGAATGTAACTGTAACTGCATGAATATGAAGCAGAAAGTTGCTGAGAAAGACCAGAGAGGTCTGTTTGTCTTTTTCCTGGAAAAATAAAAGGTCAAATAAATGTGCTGCAGAGAACCTTCACAAGCATCCACCGGGTTTCGACTCAAGGCCATGAAAACATTTAGAATTCAACCTGCTGTTTGTCTCTTGCACTTCGTTCGCTATATTTACTCGTTTAAAACAACTTTGTTTAACAAACCCTCCAACCACTTTGATACCAGGTGAGAAATGGGAAAGTGTGGAGCATAAAGGCAGCGATAACATCATGTGATTGGAGGGTAGTCTCTTGTCTCTGCCGAGCGTCTCGTCACAGCGCGTTGCTTGTCGTTCCTTTTTTTAGCCCGTCTCTGTTAATTGGTGAGTGCGAACGCACCAGAGAGTGAGCCTCTCACGGAGGAATGTGTTATCACACGTCGTACCGCTGTATTACATTCAACCAACACCTCCTCGACCCCTGCGACACACAAACACACCCACATGCGCAGACACACACTTGAACTCTTTCACAGGTTGCCACTGCCGAGCTAAGAGACATTGTTTGCTTGTGATGACTTGTGAAATACACCTTGGGAGATTAGTTGTGGGAGTAAAGTTTACTTTCTGGGAGAGGAAAAGTAGACTTTTCGTCAAGAATGAGAAAAAACTGATCTCTCGGATGATGATTAATAGATGCAATCAAGTTATTTTAACTGCAAAGTAAACCTCTTCTTTAAATACTAGTCCTATATTACACAGTACTTCTGAATTTAGCATACAGCATAAGCGGACGACACAAATAATTAATGACTGCTAACATCTTTTGCATATCCCCCGCTGAAGAACAAGCAACATCTTATGAGCTTAAACCTCAGTACTCGGTCTAATTTAATCACATATATGGCGAGGATCTGACTTATAAACTCAGCAGGACAATAGATGAAGAAATAATACTTAAGTATGGGGCCAATTACCTCCGGTTAGCCAGGAAGGAGGCGTGAAATATGAATACATTCAGCACATTTAGTGCTTCCAGGTTATCATTAATGGGCAATTCGGGTCTTTGTGGCTGGAAAATATCCCTTTAAACCTTTGAATTGAAATGACTAAATGAAATATCAACCACATGAAACAGCGCTCCCTCTTGTTTCAAAATGATTGACAGTGCAAGAACAACATAAATCCCATTACTTTTAAACCAGATCTGGGAGGTTTTAGGACACCAGATGAAAGATTTTAAAGAGTGTTGTGTTATAACAGCTCAGTGCACAGGAAGCAGGTTTTCTGACTGATCATTACTGAAAAAGCTCTGAAATTGTGAACAAAACAAGAAAGGAAAGTAATGGTTGGCTGACATGATGTTAAACTGACAGCTGCATTTTGTTCACTTGCCTTTTCTTGGTTTAAGTCTCTCAATGAATGTCAAATACAGACAAAAAATGTACTAGAACATTAAATATGAATTTCTTTGTGATTGTACTGACAGATTAAAATATATGATTAAATAATTCTGATGATTCAGATGGATAGAGAAGAAGATAGAGATATAAAGCAGCTGATAGCTAGGGAGCTACAGAGAGATTTAGCTACGTAAAAAGGAATCTAGTTAGATAGTTAAAAGCGAATTAGCAAGATAGATAGCTAGTACAGATAGCCAGCAAGACAGATAGATAGCTAGTCCAGATAGTGAGCAAGATAGATGAATGACTAGTCCAGAGAGCTAGCAAGAACACTAAACCACTGCAGGATCTAACAAACCTTTTAAATTAGGTTTTAATTTGCAAATTGGGACATTTCAGATTTACCTCAATAAGAAGGTAACAGCAGGACTAGGCCTGTGTCATTTTTATGCTCCGTTTAGTAGGTGAGTGAGGTTGTGGGACAGACAACAATGGAAAAAGTGGAGGTAATACTGTTACTGATTTTCTTCAAGGTTTAATTTGAATATTGGGCAGTGCTGGAGCGGGTCGGTGGCCCACAAGGGAGTCTAGCACATTAAACTACTTTGACATTTTTTAAAATTTTTCTACAATCTTTAATTTTCTTCTTTGATTAATGATACAAGCAGAATTCTGTTAAGTTCCTGCAGTGGAATGGGCTAATTGTTTGCATTGTCTAGAACAATAGATACCATTTAACAGTAAATTTAACACACGGTAACATCAATGTACCAAATCCATACTTACATACATATAGACATGCATTCATAAACAGGTCAGTGTGGCCCTGTCATCAGCAGGGTTCTTTTATGACCTCAAGCTTTAGAAACATACATTCAAGCCAGTCGTCTGGAATGAAATTCAATGATTCCCACTGACTTCAAGCCATTTTTTGCTGTTTTTTTCCCAACAGGTGCTACAGCGGCCAATGCTTACTACCCCTTTAACAGGTTTTAGAAATCCAGTTGCCTGCGGACTGCCTGGGGTTACCTTGGCCTCGATGACGGCCTCGGTGCAGGCCTGCAGCATGGTGAGGTGGTGGGCGAACACCAAGAACTTCAGCTGCTCTGCCTCCAGCATCATCTTAATGTAGTCCTTCACAGCTCCCGCCTGGCCACACACACACACACACATACAGAAATAGACACAGATGAAAGAGAGCTACTGAATCCATCACTTCACTGCTCGACCACACACAGAGGAATCGGCTAGATCAGTGAAGAAGTCAATTAATCACCGCGGCATCCTTTCTGTGTGATCGATTCTCTATTGAATGCCAGGGATCCAGACTTTAAAAGGAGAGCGTGCACAGAGTGACTGGGGCGCATTTGTCAGCTCACAGATAGTGAGAGCAAATCAATAACGCACAACTTGGAGATATGATTGGTGTGCGCTCTTTCTTTTTGGATTTGGGTGACAGCAGGTACAAGGAAATTCACCTTGTGATCCACAGACAAACAGATTAAAGGTGCGCAATGTAGTTTTAGTTGAAGAGAAATTTATGCCTGAACTAACTAAATAAACAAACTCTATTTGTTTTCACGACTGAATAAACTGAATAAACAAACTGACCATAAAGGCCAACACAATTTCATACTGTTTTACTTTGTTTATATGTGGCGGACCCTGCCACCTTTCTAGCTTCAAACAGTGTTCTGGTGACCTTATTTTCCTCTGAGAACAGCTTGTTTATTCAGTTATGGAGGATAAATATTTCTGAGGTTGTATTATTACCTCAAATTTGAATTTTTCTTCTCGAAAATTACGTAACGCCCATTTAATCTCATAATTTAGCAACAATTTAAACCGAGAGTTTTCTTTTCAAATGCCATCAAATTAGTTTCAAGACTTGAACTGAAATACGTCGACCATAAATATCAGGATAAGAGTCTGTTTGAGGGGACAGAGGAAAACTTCATCACTTTGTGTGAGTGAGAGGATTTTTTAGATTTTTTCAGGTCCTGCAAATAATTTAAATATTAGGCTGGTTACCTGTCAAAATGACAGCTGCAGGCCAGAATTACTGCAGTAAGTAAAAGTTCAGCTCAGCTATTTTATTCTGGAGTTATTTGCTGTGTCTTCTTACGCAACCCCGTTTTTACTCTTGCCTGGCATTTTTATTTTCCCTGTTAGTCTTGTTTTATTTATGAAGGCAATTGGTAACAATGCTTTAAAAAACATCACAGTCCAAATGTAACAACATCTTGCTGGTTCCTGCTGAAGCCTCTGACCTTGATTGACAGTGTGAAGCTAACTATCTGAAAAAGAGAAAGCAGCAGAAGTGCGAGCGAGTTAACTGTACCCTGCAGGTATCCGTATCTATCATTCCACCGTGCGCTGCTGCCCAGCGATCACACTGTGATGGCTGTGGCCGTTCCTGCTACCTTCAGCGAAGCTGGAGTGGATGTGCTGTACAAGCGTGTCATTGAGCATCCGGGCTTGGCTCATTTCAGAGCCCCAGGCCAAAAAGCAGCCAAGAATAGCACCAACTAGTGAGAAATACTGAAGTTAGATTTGAGTCAAACAGAGCCCTTACTAGACGGTTTTGGAGACAGGCCGTTCTCCGTGGTGTGAATCCCACCCCTATAATCTCCACACCTCCTGCAACATGACAACCTCTGCAGCCATCACACCTGCTCTGGTGGGAGAACCTCTGCTTTGCCTTGCTGATAATTAGCCGATGCGCCTGATAATGAATCTCTCCGCCAGGCCTGCCGACCCTGTTCTGATCTGGGGGGTCCTCATTACTGACGGCTTGGCTTCGCCGGCTTCCTTCCACTGAGTTTAATTAGTGCACAAACTTCTCGGCTGTCTGAAGCGGCCTGTTAGCTTGCTTTAAAGTCCAGCATCAGAGCTGTCCTCTCTGGGTAATTGGGAGCAGATGCTTGGCGGGTAAAGCAATAAAAATACCCCAAAGGCGTTTGGCAGCTCCGTCGCCAGGCGGACTGGCAGGCAGGCAGGGGCCGTGATGCTCGTCAGAGTGACATAGATGTGTGAATCTATCACACCATTGCACCCCTCCCGATGATCCAAAAAAAGAAGAAAGAACGCGCTTTTTTTTTTCCTGAAGTAGAGAAAGTGTGTCTGACTCTAAAAACCAATAGGAGAGGAAATGAGACTGGGCCGGCAGTATCGGCTTTGAGGTGGGTGAGTGGGCGAGGGGGGGGCTTTGTAATGAAAGGAGGTCCAGTGTTAGGCTAAACTGAGCAGAAATCCAATCAGCAAACAACGCCAGGCGCAGAAAAGATCCAAGCTTGGAGGCAGGCTGAGCGAGTAGCGTGTCGATGATTGCATTCGGTGGTTATCTCCGGTCTTCGTTAACCTCGGGGCTACGCTCCTCATGGCTGAGGGCGTCGGGCTAATTGAGAGGAATGCCAGCCCCTCGAACATGGCAGATGATTGGAGAGGGATACTATATTTTGTGGAAATGTTTACTACACTACAAGTATATGAGATGCTGCTTACTTGCATAGCACTAAGATTAGTGAGGCTGGGAGCTGATCAGAGATTGAAAAAATGTTTCCACAGGAAGAGAAAACGTAAATGCTTGTTAAATTCTCGGCACCAGTTGCTTTGACCCCAACCTTCCTCACACTGTATGCATCCAGCCACCTTCCCATATTGCTTATTTCTCTCTCATTAAAAAGAAACGTCACTTCAAACTGAGAGCCGACCGAGTTTCCATAGCAACAACATCACAGAGATGCTATTTTAGTGCGGTGTGTAACTTTGAGATAAGGTGTAATCATGCCAGGCTGGACGCAACTAAATAATACCTCAGTTATAACTCCCTACTTTGTCTAAGTGCTTTCACCGGCGACCATTAGGCTCTGTTACCATGGCGATGCTTTCCCATGAGATCTCACTGAGTGGTCGGCCAAGCGCTCTGAACATGATGCTGTACCATCAATTCACCATTTCCTGAAACATGACATTCTTTGGCCAGTGTTTAAGCTATTTAACCTGCTCTGGATGATATATGTAGTTTGATGTTTTAACTATCAGCTTTCAGACGACTCTCAGAGGTTAAACACCTTTGGAAGTTTAACCTGCAGGGCACATTTCCATCCATCTATGGCAATATGGCCCTAATGATGTGATGGTGCCTGCTTTCTCACAGTTTGTGTGGTTATGTAAAGCTACAGGACAGCTGCGACTAAAACGTTAAAAGATAAACGTTTATATCTCAAACTTCTTCTTAAAAAAACACAGTTTTAGTTACAAAAAGTAGTAACATTGAAATAACATTAATAAGAACATGATGTTCCAAGTGTAATAGTTCAACACTTCTTGTCAACCGATAGATGAGGACATTGACTGGTGCAGTGATTTCCTGGAGTCTGTGGGTTTTGTTATATTTGGACACAGCTGGACTACCTGTTTCTCCTGTTTCCAGTCTTTATGCTAATCTAAGCTAACCAACTGCTGGCTTGAGCTTCATATTAGGTAAACAGACATGATGGTGATATGTGAAATAAAAAAATGGCCCAAATGCAAAACACCAAGGCAGGCAGCTAAGAAAAACAAAAAGAGAGCTTTAACTGGCAGGCAACAAAAAACATAAGAAGCAGTCAGGGGCAAATCCGAGACCTAATGAGGAAAGTAAGACATGACACACAAGGATATAACCTACACAATAAAACTAAACTAAACCAAAAACCCAAACCATGACACATAGTGGTGTCAATCCTCTCATCTAACTCTCTGCAAGACAACAAATTAGCATATCTCCAATACTATTTCTTTAAAGTTGCAATATCACCTGTCAAATTCATATTTCAAACAAATGGGAGGCAGCATCACCCGGGTAACCGCTAAATGCTGCTAACTGTAGCTGCCGGTAGCTAGTAAGCCCGGTTAACAGTGTAGCTAGCGGTCGTATTAGCTGATTCTGTCTGGTTAGGGAGCGTTGGTGTTGTATACTATCAGACTATGAGGTAAAAAAGTGGCTAGGCTAGCTGGCTAGCATGCTAACCTCAATAGATATCTCTACAACCCGATACAAAGATGTCTCTGACATAACGTCATCATTTAATTCTCCACATTCTGCTGATAATTTTAGTTAACTTTGAATGTTTTAAAATAAAATTCTCACACATTGTACCTTTAATTAAATCCGTCTTGCATTTCTTGGGGACTATATTCAGCTGCGGATGAATACACATTTGGTGCTCTCGCGGTTATTCACAGCAGCAGGACGGTGTTTGTGGACTTTTTTCTAAATAAATTACAGTGTGTTACTGCTAAACAATGTAGCTGTATTTCTGGACTACAATGGACTATATAGGCACATAGGATTCTTCATAAAATTCATAAAAATGTAAAATATCAACAGCCTTATCCACTGTATAATAAAAAAGATGTACTCCACTTGGTCTCCGGTTACCTTGGCAATAGCTGTTTGCTTGTACATCTGTGTGACCAGGCTCATGACCTGAGTGAAGGGGTTGTCCGTGGCGACGACCCCCGACCCCATCCCCTTCATCAGTCTCTCCCACTCGGCGAAGCTGGCGGAGGCCTCCTGCAAGCAAGGAGAGTGCAAAGACAGTGAGGCCGCGTCCTTTATTTCTTCATCCACCCTCTCTCTCTATCTTGTTCTCTACTGTTTTTGAGATATAAAGGGCAAAACAATTAATGGTGCTGCTGGGTGTCCTACTTTCCCTGGAAGAGAAAGAAAGAAAGAGGGAGAAAAAAAAAACGAGAGAAAGATGGAGAATTCCCAAGGAAGCCACCCCCCTCCGACTGGGCTGCTGTGTTAGGTGGGTCATGAGCATCTCCCAATTATAGCCGCCTTGTGACAAGCCGGGGTCGAAGATGGAGAAGCAGCCGGGCTGGTACAATAAATCAAAGACGCCTCGCGTGCTCTCAAGGTGATTGGCGAGAAGTATTTAAGGCGGGAGAGGAGAGCGGAGAGGATCGCAGTGGGAGAGGCTGCCGGCGAAGAGCAGCATATGCTACCTCCTGCTCACAAACAAGACGCCCAGAGAGGCCGTGCATTTGTTGTCCACATGTAGGTTAGCCCTGTTTATCATAAAAACAGGGCTCGTGTGAAAATATGAACATCACAGTTTGCTCAATAGTTTGCAGTATAATGCAACAAATCTGTTGAAATCTGACAAGTAAAGCAGCACGCTCTGTCGAATTAATGCATAGCTCGGGTTTGATCCAATTTCCGTAAATCTACAGTGTAAAATCTGACTTTAAAAAATCGTAGAAACTGATTACCTCAAAATTACCAAGTGAAGTAGAGTTGTTAAAACTTTTTAGCTTGTACAACTTAAATTGAAAAGTCTACTTGAGGTAAAAGTGAAGTCAACTTTTACATTTTACAGTGTAGGGCTGTCCCGAATACCATTTTTAGGGCTCTGGAGCTTCTTGCAACTCAAAGCTTCGGACGGGGGTGGTGGGGCTGAGCATGACTCGTAAGGGACTCAGTCAGACATTTCTCCATTGTCGCTGAAATGGACAACACAGTGCTGCAAAACATGTCTTCCTGTTTAATTAAAAGGCACTAATATTTAAGGATTATAATATTTAATTATAGCTATTTTGCAGGCTGGTTAATACGGCCTTAACATTGTATCGCAGTATTTTCAGGCTGTTGCGATACACAACATATCTTGATATTTCTACGTCTCCTCAGAAGCACTTCATAAATGATAGGTCTAGCCCCCCCAGGTGCCCCCATGTTTGGAAAAAGGCAGCAAAAGTGCCCTCTTGGATGCCCCTATGGTAGATAAAACATGATGAAGTGCCCTCTCGGGTGCCCCTTCAGTGGACAAAACATGGTGCAGTGCCATCTAATCACAACTTTCTGCATGCTGGAGCCACAACGCATACAACCGGTGCTCTTTTTATTTTCTCCCCTCTGCCCCCCAAACAACCTCACCACTGCGATACGCATTAATATGGATACAAATAGTCAAAAATTCAGATCCTACCCAAAATAACTCTAGCGTGCCTATGATTACAGCGCCTCAGAACAGTGCTGAACCCCAACTTAGAGGTTATTTTGTGCCTTTTCTTAACAACTCTCAATTCAGTCTGTCTGAATTCAGGCTGCAACACCATAAAATGCGAAAAAATTCTACAGGGACGAACACTTTCTTAAAGCGCTGCATATCAAACGATGCAAAACTGTGAACCATATGGCGAGCTGAAGGAAGAGGTGCTCCGCGCGTGATTAAGCACATACATACACATAATGATGTGTGAGCGAGGGGGGTCGGAGGGGAGCGGAAAACAGTGAGAAACTGGAGACAGGCCTTATTAATGTGAGCGCAGACGCATATAATGGAGGCTTCTTCAGCAAGCAACTTCCACGACTGCATTTTGTGCACTGTATGGGAAGATTTTGGTGAAACATGAAAGCTTTGCACCATTTAGTGAAATAATTAGCATTTCAGCGGATGCAAACCCTGTCAAAGTCAAGGACGGCTGAATGGATGAATAGTATCGTATTGCTGGAGCACAAAGCTGCGTTTCCTTTATGTTTCCTCTCAGATGTTTCCCTCGCCGCTCACCTGCATAAACACACTTTTTCGTCTGTCTCTCAGTGTTTATTTCTAATTAAAAAACGTTACAGTCGAGCATTTCTTCATAATCTGCTGGAAAAAATAGAACCCGAGTGGCTAAACCCTCCACCCTTGATGATATTCACTAGACTAACACTGACAAAAGGCCACGGCTGAAAACGTAAAGGGCAGGAGGGGCATAAAAAGTGTCTGGCTGTGGAAGATAAAAGCCATCATTAGGGAGAAAATGAGATAGGATGAACGAGGCTGAACTGGTGAGTGGTCCTGGTGTACATATATATTGTCGGTTAGCAGAACCATGCTTGAAAAGACAGTCTGTTTAGAGGGAAAATAATGTCCACCCAGTCTTTTATGTTTTATATTGTTCATATTTCCCTGCTTGTTGGAAGCACAATGGCCGCCGTTGCCGCTTTGGATGACTGGCCACTTCACGCCTCTTAAAAACCAGTCCATTTAGCTGGGAGGGATGAAACGTCTATCTATTCTTCTCGGCGGACAAATACCTGCAGAATGCATTTGCACATTCATCTCATGAACAAAACAAAAAAAAAAGGAACTGTAAAAAAGGCGAACTGCTACAGCGGTGCTTTTTGTTTTCAGCCAAAGACAAATGATCTCCGAGCTCATTCCTCTGAGGATATTACGCATCAAAGCTGCTGTTTCAGCCCAACTTGAGATAAGAAGAGCACCGCGAGAACAACTATAAAACATGACATGAACTTTTCCAACTGTACAGTACGTTCCGTGTCCTAATTGGCACCACAATGTGGAAACACTGACCATATTTAGCCCCCAATTAAAGCATCCCTTAACATTTAGGGAGATTGGGGTGGGGGGAAACCCTGCATCATCACTTTTCGGAGCAACTTCCTTATTGTCGTGTCATTCTCGGGACGGTGGCTCGGTGTGTAATTAGCACCAAAAGAGCTCCTCGAGTTTTTTCATTACTGCTGATATGATGCAAAATCTAACAAAAGCTTCATTGCAGACGCTTCTCAGTGTGTGCTGTTGCAACAAACCCCTTGTAGCCTTGACACCGGTGACCTGACGCAGAGAGCAGCACACATTGACGGGCGCACAGGCCGGGTCAGCGTAACATTAGCATTCACATGCACATTCACATGCATCCAGTGTGGCGTGGGAGGCAGAAACCGCAACCATAACTTACTTTGGGGATACTAAAAGAGATGCAAACACCTACACACGAAACATGACATTTACTCTACAAATACCCTGGTATCCTCTTTATGACGGTGAAGAGGGAGCACACACACACACACACACACACACACACACACTTCAGTGTATCTCCGCTCAGGCTGAAGGAGAGTTATGCAGTCTTAGAGCAGCAATAGGCAGTTTTTAAACTCAATTTTGTTTGATAAAAACAGCAAATCCTTATATTTGCAAGGCTGGAAAAAGAGAAAAATCTCAATCTCTCTGACTTTATCTGTGAGGTTTGCTACAAGTGTTCCTAGTCAGACTCAAAAAACACCCCTCTTAACTGCAAAACATGTCGCTATCTGTTCTGCTCTGTTTGTGTGCTACTTTTAATACAAATAAAAATGTTACCCCGAGAGTAAAATGAAAGATTTGACTTCGCCGCCGAGCTTTAAATCTGCTGTCAGAACTCAGCAGACAGAAACATAACACATTTAGCTGCGTCAGTAGTGGAAACAGTTAGAAAATATTAAAGCCTCTGCCAGCGAGTGTCATCAGAGCGGCGCCACGCTGTTCCAGCCTGTAACAGAAATACAGACAGAATACTTAAACAAGAAGTTAAACGCTAATTAATGTCGTTTAAAATTAAAGGCAAAGAGGTCCGTGACTTAGATGCGAGGCGACAGTCGTGGAAATGGACAACAGATGATTATAAAATATGTTACACGGCTAGATCTCTTATGTTCCTGCTGACGGAGAGTTGCATTAAGTCCCTGAGGTAACTGTTGGAGTGAGATAACTAACCGAACAACAGAGCTGTGTAATTTGCAATCCATTATGACAGTGGTGAAGTATATTTAAACATATACTCTACTTAAAGGGCGGCTCCACCAATTGTACACATTAAAGTGTGTTTACAGGTCGTGGGGAGTACGACTGCATACGTGTTAGATGTAGTATGAAGCCTTTTGTGGCTCCAGAGGACGCTGCATGTAATCTGATAAATTGCCTCCGGTGATGTCAGTGATGGGCTAAATTGCATTGTGGGTAATGTAGGCAGAACACAATACGCTGCTGGACTCATTATGGACAATTTATAAAAGACATGATCAGAATCGGCACAGCAGAACCATTATTTTTATTATTTTTTTAAAAACCTGGAGCCTGCATTACCCACAATGCAACTTAGCCACTGATTGACATCACTGGAGGCAATTTATCGACTTTCGTATTTCAACACTGTTGCAGTTAAAGATCTGAGGACTTTTCCCACCACTGCAGGACGAAGATGATTCGGTGAACAGATGTTTTATTTTTTCGTTCGCCATCTTATTCAAATTCATTCAAAATGAGGCATCATGATTCATCAGCAAGTGTTTTTCTCACTGTGGAGAACGGCAGACAGACAGAGAGAGAGAAAAACATGTCCGGGCCACTTGTGAATTACGGTCGCACCTAAGAGAAAATCCTGACAAAAAAAAAAAAAAAAAAATCACATGAGTCACCGAGAAATGAATCCGTTCATCTGAGTGGTTCTTGCATGAGGCCCACTGTTTGGCATTTTTGCTTTGATAAATGACTCCAACCATTTATCGATTCTCAAAAATTGCTCGAGACGAAAGTTAATGACAACAGCGGACAAAAATATCAAATGGTTACGAGCAGAAGAGAGTCTGTATTTCACTGGATTACTCCCTGTGAAGTGACACATGTTTGTCACGGGGGATAACAGAATTTAATTTTACTTAACAGCGTGAATCTGCCGCATCTCCATTAAACGAGATGTGACACTCGACTGGATGTTTAGACGTAATTATTTTGGGATTTGTGCGTGTGTGAAAACGTGAGCGCTGAAACGATTAGTCATTTATTCGGGAACTATTTTGATGATGAACTAATAGTTTGAGTCATTTTTCAACCACAGTTGCATGTTCTTGCTTCTCAGACGTGAGGATTTGCTGCTATTCTTTGTCTCAAACCGAACATGTTGCTATCTACTGTATGTCCAACCTTTGCAGCCTCCTTCGGCAGGTCGAAGGGAATACGCTGACGGACTTTGGGAGGCAGCTGAGTGAGCACTTCAGCCTTGAGACGACGGATCATGATCTGGCTCAGCCGCTGGTGCAGCTCGTCCAGGTTAGATGCCCCGCGACAGTCCCACTGCCTGCGAGGCCCGAAGTACCTATGAGAGAGCGAGTGAGAAGTGAAGCTGTGGTCGCTGATGCACTTTATACTGACTTCTACCGAGGAGAAACTCACTGAGAAAACATACTTATTTACAGAAATGCCCTGAAGGAATAGTTAAACACATTTAAACATTTCCACCTGGGAGCTGCCCGGCGCTACAACAGCCCTCCATCGTTTACCGCTGAGCAGCTCTGCTGGAGCAGTCGGAGGATCAGTTTTTTGCTTAAGGGCACTTTTCAGAACAGGAAACTATTTTGTCTAATGGCCACAGCAGCAGGTTTATCCCAAAACTCGCAGGCAACTTTCACAATTCATCAGCCAAATGGATTTTTTTTAGAACAGATCTGGCCCTCCACACAAAGGCTGGTTATCTGCCATATTGGCTGGAAGTGTGGACAAACTTAATAAGGCGCTGCCAAAAATTTGCTGTTTCACACTTCGGTATTTAAACTTGTAAATGCTGAAGGAAGGGAAACTGATTCACTCTTTCTAAAATAACCTGGTAGTGGGATTTGAACCAGCGATTAACCAGCTGTGTGGCTGCTTTTCCTTCTCCTGGGCTGCTTCCATCGCCCACAATATCTTCTCTATCACGAAGACTTTGTACACATGACATTGCCATGTGCCGCACTCTATGAATGACAGCGACAGTGTGTGTGTGTGTGTGTGTGTGGCTCAGAAAGGCATTCCCCAGCCACACTAAGTGCTATTATATACAAAGTGTTATCATTAATGGCGCCAGGCCCATCCCCGACCGAGCCGCTGACTTTGATGGACATCCAAAACAATGCATTTGATGTGTTTGTTCACACATGTAACTGATCGTCACTGGCAACTGGCAGCCAGTTGGCATTTAACGCTTGGCTTCAGTTGTGGTCTGGCTCTGACAACAAACCCTCAACTCAGCAGCACCGCAACTACAGACTCAGGTACAGCCCACCTTATCCCAGCAGACACATGAAAAGAGTGGAAATTAAATGGTGGGTGAGAGACACCGAACGTCTGTTAAGTCCACTGTGCTAAGATTCGAAAGAATATAAATAAGAATGGATCAAACTGAGGTATTACATTTTAAAGAACAGTTTGACATTCTCACGTTCATGCTGGGAGTTAGATAAGAAGATTGATACCACTCATGTCTTTCTGATGAATATGAAGCTGGAGCGAGGAGACGATTAGCTTAGCTTAGCATAAGACTTTGCCAGTCAGGCTTTGTCAGCAAACAGCTAGCCTGGTTCTGTCCAAATGTAACAAAAAATCGAGCTACCAGCACCTTTAAAGCTCACTAACTAACATGTAATATATTGTTTGTTTAAACTGTACTGAAACTGAAGTGTAAAATGACAAGTTGTGGGTTGTTTCATTTTAGCCAGGATAGCTGTTTCCACTTGCTTCCAGTCCTATGCTAGGCTAAGCTAGCAGTCTCCTGGCTCCAGCAACATAATTAGAGTTATCGTCTCGTCAAACAAGTAGTAAATATGTCACAGACAAATGTGATAATACCAGACTGTGAGGTATTAATGAACTTTAGCAATGACTTTAAATTGATTTTTAGCCATGCTAGCTATGTCCAACTACTTTCAGTTTTTATGCTAGGCTAAACGAGTGGTAATTACAGTTAGTGGTCCCTGTGTAATAGCAGACTTTGGGTTTTATGAGTTTTAGTGATGCAAGTAGCTAAATTTTTAAGCCAGGTTAGCTGTTTCCGATTGCTTGCAGTCTTTATATATTTGCACAGTGTTGTATCCTTGCTTGCGTTTGAGTGTGTGTGTGAGTGTGTGTGTGTTAGTGTGGGTTGCAGACTCACCTGTAATGAGCGTTGCAGTATTTCTTGGCATAGTCGGTCCAGGTTCCAAACCTCTTGGGATAGAGAGCATCAATCTGCATGAAAAGCTGTAAAACACCCAGACAGGAAAAGATACTGAACAGCAACTCTAGACTAAAGCGCACATTACAGGGTGTGTATGTGTGTGAGAGTGTGTGTGTCTGTACGGGAAATAGAGATAGAGGCTCGGGATAAGCTGGAGAGAATATGAGAGAATATGTGTGATAATATCTCAGTGTCTCATTTTTTAATTAATCTTCTTTTTAATTGTAATATCCTTCTCAATCTCACATGTATTTCGCTCAAAATAAAAATCAACTCTTTTTTATTTTTAACAGTGCATTATGATTTGTCCTATTCATCTTACATAGTTAAAGTGAGACTGTGAGACTTTTGAAAGGATACGTAACAAGTTCTTTCAATGAAAAGCTTTATAAACAATAAAACCGCATTTGCTCTCGTATGAACAGCAGCTGATGGTGCCTTCTGTTAGGCTAATGTTAGCAAACCTTCAGCAGGTAAACAAGTGAGACTAAAATATAACGTTTTCTTTCTCTAACATATGAGAAGCTGAATTAATGAACAATAAAACACGCAGCCTAGCTTAATTTAGTACACTGGTATGACCAGTAGCTTAGGGTGGCTAATGTTAGCTAACGATAGCTTAATTTATTAGTTTATTGACTTTATGGCTCTTCTATACGTAGGAAGGTAACGTTAGTTAATGTTACCAAACGTTAGCTAAATGTTGCTGTGTTGTGGCGGACATTATGAAGCCACTTTGCTGAGGTTTCGTGCTACTGCTACACATTCATGTCACAGACAATATATTTCCATGATTTTAACGCAAAGGTTAAACTGCTTGCTTCAAGCTGACATGACACATTAAAAATAAAATACTATAAAACATGAAACTGATGTAGCTATAGCTCATAACCATCACTTTCTTTTGAAAAAAGTAGTCTATTTGCTAAGCTAAGCTAACCAGCTGCTGGCAGTAGCTTCATTTTTAGCACAAACATGTGAAAGCAGTATCAGTCTTGTCACCTAACTCTCGAACAAGAAAGAAACTACTTCAATAAAGTTAATTTTGTATCTTGTGTAAATTTCCCCGCTGTCTTCCACTAAACTGACGGCCCCAGCAGCAGCAGCAGCACATCTTTAAGACTGCATGCTACTTCAGTTTTTCTCACCTTCTAGTTTTTGAAAGCTGCATGCAATAACTCAAAGTAGCAAAGAGCTTTTTTTGGCTTTAACACAGACCTTACCTGTGCGCATGATTAGTCTACTGTCACGCAGTGCATTTTGCAATTTATTCAAGGTCCTGTTGTCCTTCGCCTAGTTTACCAGTCTTGAGTTGTGCAACTGTGTGGTAATATGTGTCAGCGCCGATTAACCAGGTCAAACCGCTGCGCTGCGAGACGAGGCGAAGAAAATGAAACCGAAGTGAAAATTAAATGAAACACAAATGAAGATAATCAGCCGACTGCTGCTAAATAACAACAGACATAAAAAAAAAAATTGGTAGTCTTTAAATGATCTTTGAACGGCTGCTGCTTCCTGTCGTCAGGTGACTTGCGGCATTTTTAGAAAAGCGCCTTTTTCTTACGTTAAGTACATAAAGAGTGTGTGTGCATCACAGGTTGTGACAAAGCTCTCAGAATGTGTGTGCGCAAACGTCAGCGTGCCTGTGTGTACACACCACATCCCTGTCAATTTCCCGTATTTGCGGCAATTTCTGAAGTAATGACAGGTAATCATCAGCAAGGCGATCCGAATAAGCAGCCACGGTGAGAGCGCTATTCTAAATTCAGCGCTTGTTCAACAGGAGCTTTGCATTTTCCCCCCTCACACTGTTGATATAATGGGTGGGTGGAATGAGGGCACATCATGAACGGTGCAGCATGCCCTGAGCTGTGTGCTAACTCGATGTCAGAGCCACAGTGAGTAATGATGGCAGTGAGGAGACTGGCACAGAGGCAGGGACAGGGCTTATCAGGTTTATGCTGCGGATGATAAAATGTTATATTCAGTTTCAGATTCTAGCGGCAGAGAGAGGGAGAGAGATGATATCTAAAAACTAACCTCACCACTGCAGGCAGGCAATGGCAAAGACAGGATGGCATGTATCGCACACACTACACACACACACACTCTCTCCATGATACACCTTCTCGAGATTTCTTACAAGTACTAACTTCGCTTCATTTTGGAATTAATTAGCTGCCTGAATATCATCAGTTAATTATCATGATCGGGTCTAGGCAATAATTAAGTTTTCCTCACAGCAATGTGGCAGTTTGATGGCAGCGCAATCGGAGTCCCGCCTCACATAGATACTTTAATGTAGCCAACACAAAACCAGTGATGTCAGTCCTGGATAAGCACAGTTATGGAGTCGGTTATCAGCTCGCTCTGACCACGTCGCACCAGATTTAGCTTTACGTTCGCTTCCAGTCAGGTTGAGAAGTGATTTAATGTTTTATTAATGACATTTAAGGATCTTTATGGCACCTGGTAACATTGCTAAGATCCTGAGCGTGACTTAAAGGGGCAATATGTATTTATAATTAACTAAAACTAGCCAGAAGCTCCTGTAAACACTAGCTAGCACTCCCCTGCTCCCCGAGCTCCCATTCCGAACCGCTAGCAGCACGGCTCACTGAGCTCACCAGCTTACGGCGGCTAAAGTAAGCAGCAGTTAGCGGTTACTCTGGTGATAGACTGCCCCCTATTTGTAGGAGTATGAATTAGACAGGTGGTCAATTCTCACATATCGAACCTTTAAGATTAAATCAAAGTAAAATCCTACAAACACCGTCCTGCTGCTGTAAATACTCACGAGAACACCTAATGTGTATTACTCCACCGCTCAAAGTAGTCCCCAGGCATTGTTTTCTCCTGTTTGAGTTACGTTTGTGGAAAACTACAGTGCCCAACTGTTTAAGGAATTTTTTTTTAAAATGAAACCTTATATTTATGAGTCATTTCATGGCAGGGAAGTCAGAAAGTATCACAGTATTGGTTTTGGTCTCTTCTAGTTTCTTAATCATCTTCTTACGATGAGCAATGTGGTCCGACATGAACTCACAATGATTTTCTGTCAAAGTTGGAGCAGTTTTTGGTAAAAAAAAATAAAATAAAAAGAGTTTTCCATCTGAACTGCTTTGTGTCTGTGACTCTCAGGCGTGTGAAGTGGGCGTCGCTAGGTCGGAAAAAGGTGATGCCACGTACGTCCGTGCACCAGTCAGGATAAAGGACCGTTTGCCGGCCCCACACAGTCCTGATGTAGCAGCTCCACTGAGTTTTTGAATGCATTTTTCCAAACTTTAACATCGCTGCTTATTTTTTCATGAATATTTAATTTTACAGGCAAATATTTGAGACATAAAACCAAGGTGTTAGGGGCTTTAATTACTATCGTCTTCTTGCTTCGGTTTAGTTTCTGCCTTGCAGTCTTCTTTCAAAGATTTTCTGCATTTTTTTTAATAAATATATATATATATATATATATGTATATATATATATATATATATATATATATATATTTTTTTTGTAAAGCACTGTTTGGAAATGTTCTGTATAAACAAAGTTGTATTTTCAATATGAAACACCAGACCAATTCAGATAGGAAAACAAAAAGCCCTGGAGAAAAAAAAGCTTCACTGTGAGTTATGAATAATTATGGGCCCTTGTGTGTGTGTGTGTGTGTGTGTGTGTGTGTGTGGGCTGCAGGTATTCACGTACAATACGTTGTGTGTAGATCTCAAATTTGGACACAATCGATAGTCATGTTGGGCAAAAAACTAGGAAAATAAGGCTGAGGTTATTGTGAAGATAATGAGAAATATTCTCCAAATTAACTGCATAATTTGGAAATAGATTAAATAAATTCACTTCTAATATGTAATTATTTACTAAGCTATTACACAGACCGTATGAACGACACAAAAACAGCGTGAAAGCTAAAAGTAATGCTCCTCCTGAGGCTGGAGGGGATGACTGAAGGTGAAGTGTTAGAGCAGTATCAGTGCCCTATCGTTAGGACACAGTGGACATACAGCACCTTCTTACTGATACTGTATAGCGTCTTCACATCGAGACTGTGAAAAGATTTTCTATTCACCGAGTCCACTTCATCTTCCGTGGCTGCAGTGATGGAATATGGCTGCAATCTGCTGCTTCAATATATTGTATATAAAAATGATATAATAAATCATTATGGAGAGGGGAATGGCTCTGCCGCTCTCCAAACACTGTTGTCCTGTGAACAGCCCTTCTTATTGTCTCTAAATTCAATAGTCCCCCCCCTCCAACCCACCCGTGCTTCTTTTTATTACTTGTCTCATTTATTGCATAGCAGCGTCTGTTCATATCGGGCTTTGTAAATGAAGTTTTTGCAACAAAGGTTATTGAAATAAGTCCACAGGATCCTAGAGGATAAGTGATGCGGGAGAGAGTTAATTGGCTTTTTGAATGTTGGATCTGAGTGTGACCTGCTCCAGAGCAAGTTACCATGGCGATCCAGGAGCGAAGCACCTTTGTGAGAAAGCCGGAGCTGAGCCCTGCGTTAGCTCTGTGGCCCGCTAATGTTTCTTCATGAGTGCGAGCTCAGAATCCCTTTTGAAGCATGTAGCTGTCGTTTCATAATCTGTTGAATGTGGTTTCCTCTATTTGCGCCCACTGTTTGAATTTCATTAATAATTCAAAGCAGGGTTTGGAGGAGTTTTGAATCTGCAAGGATCATGTCCTCTGGGAAGAAAACAAAACAGCTTACTCCACTTCAGGTTGTATCCTTTTCCATAATAGGCACTTCCCCACGGGGCATCAGTCAGCTTTTATTTAATCACATTTTATTACCTCTTCAGGTCGACCCAGCGCCGGGGTACCAGTGAGCAGGATGGCCCGCTTGGCACTCTGAATGAGAGGCACCAGAATCTTTGTCCGTGCTGCGTTCCTGGATTTGAGGTAATGCGACTCGTCCACCACGACCACCGCGAACCGCTGCCTGGTCAGAGCTTCCACCAGGGGGCGGGCGTCTGTGGAGAGCAGGCCGTAACCCAGCACCGTCACCTTACTGCTGCTGATACCCCTGGAGGGACGAGCACACACACACACACACACACACACACACACACACACACACACACACACACATGCAGATTAAGTGTCTCATGTATCACCAGTTCTTTCTTAGTAGAGCAAACACTATTGATTGTTTCGAGGACAAAATGACAGAAAATAGTAAGGTGAATTCTTCAAATATATATCAGGGAACAAAATGTTTACAAAATCATGTTTAATTCAGCATTTGCAAGTTTACAATGTTAGCTTTTTAATTTTGGGCTTGGTTTACTCCATCTAGCTGGGATAAAACGATAAACAAAAGTTAATGGGGACTATTCTGTGCTGAGACTCATCTTTCATCCAAGTTTCATGGAAATCCATTCAGTAGTTTTTGTTTAATCCTGATTACAAACCAACCAACCGACCAAACAACAAACAAATGGGTGAAAACATAACCTCCTAGGCAAAGGTAATAAATGTGTTCATCGGTCTTAGAATACACCCTGACGTCCCTACCCCCACTGGTTCCTACTGAAGACACGCATCTTTAAAAATGACTCACAAAGTTTAATTTTTTAAGAAGAGTGAGTCATTTCTTGAGAAAGCTGGCCACTGTGGTTTCGCGCAAAATTGTGTATCCGTCTTTAATCTGTACATCTGATTTGTTGATAAGCAAAATATAGAAAATAGCCACCTTTATCCTTCAAACTGCAACTGTAGTCCACACAGGAGTCGCCTTTACCATTGACAAATGTGTGTCAACAGCTAGAACGAAATACAAACTCAACACCTTTTCAAATGCTCTAGTGTTTATTGACTTGGCGACTGAGCCCACAAGGTAAAGTAAACCAGACTGTTTAAAAAAGGGAGTGTGGACTTGATAAATGCTAAGACACACAACACACACACACAAAGTGGCAGACACAAACTAGGGCCGCAGGTCTTTTCATACACCTCCTCTTCTCTAGTGCTTAAGAAATCCATTTCTGGGCTGTATGGCAATTTCTATATTTTCCAGGTGATGTGCACACAGATACACATGCACAGTCACAGATAAACAAACAAAACACAGCGGCGGCACTCAGCAGCATGAAACTCAATAAGGATCTCTTAGAAAATCAAAAACATTCCCAGCATCTGGCAGCGTCTAATTCTTCGCCCTCGCCACACACGCATATCCAAGCTGAAATAAACCTGAGGTGCCATTCATGTTCTACAAAAGAACAAGTGAGTCAAAATACCGAGAGGAGGTGCTGCATAATTTTTTTTCTTGCCTCCCCGTTCAGTCATTAACACATCCAGTTCAAGGACACGTTTTCCCCAGAAGGCTTTCACAACCTCTTTGCGCCTCAACTGTGATGTGAGGTGGAGAGGGTTTTTTTTTCCCCCTCCAAGTCACAGATATAGAAAGTTTGTTTCATTGAAAAATAAGTACTAGCAGAACTAGGGGAAAGTTGAGATGATAATAAAAGTAGCCCCTAAACTTGAATCAATATAAACAGCCGTGAAAATGAGCCGCATTTCTCCACGACAGCATTTTTTCCACTTCCTGCGTTGAAAATATTCCAGCACTTGTTCAATATTGCAGACGCTGCCGTGACATGATTTGTCTGTCAGCGCTGTCAAACATCGGCCCGTGCTGGCGCCTGACATCGAGGGACACTTTGAGATTAAATTGTCAGTGAAACCGCTCCGTCTATCACAGCGCCTCACTTTCACACCAAGAGTGTTTTATTTCTTCTGCTTAGGTAAATTATTACCACGTGTAGAAGCAGAGGGCGTAACAAGAGACATTAGATACTGCCGAGCTGCTTGTTATAAGGACCTCTTAAGTTCAAATAATGGCAACAGCCTTCCACTTACATAATCCGATGTACAATGAACGTAATCCACAGGATTAGGTACTTTGCATAGATATCCAAACATATTTATAAGCTCTAAAGAGGCCTTGTACGCCCTGCTGAAGAGACTTTGGGAATAAATGTGCAAAATGTGTCCATATCTGTGAGATAATGTACAACAATTTTGCCTCGAATGAATTAAAAATGTAATCTTGAAGTGTGTTTATATGCAAAAATGCAAGAAATTCACTTGTTTCAGCATCAAATGTAGAAATTTGCTGTTTGTTTTTAGTCAAGTCTGATAATAAATTCTATATTTTGGGGTTTTGGACTGTTGGACAAACAAAACAAGCAATTAAAGACATCACTTTGGTGTCTAGGGAAATGTGTTATGTAGACCAAATGGTTCATTCAAAAGAATTAAGCAGTCAACAGTGATCGATCCAATAATGACAGCAATGATTTGATTTCTGACCATGTGACCTTTTACTGACAGTAGCATTAATTGCAGCTAGTTTTTTTTTACCATAATCAGAAGCATTCAAAAGGATGAATTTCAACATATTTCCTTCAAGTTTTGACTTTTTGGCTCTCAAACTGCAGCTTCAATAAACAGTTTGACTGAGGCTTTATCAGTTTGCCAATATTAGTCTTTCATTATAAAACAGATTATGAACCAGTCAGTGTCATCCACAACTGACGTGAAGAACTAAATTAAGTTTGCTGATTACATATTTAATCCGAATATATTCTAAGAAGAGATTTTATGAAAACATTCCTACAGAGAATACATCTGTAGTGGAGTCCAAAAATTCCTAAAATTGTCAAGATAGAAATTAAGCTATTGGCAACAATGCTATGTATGAGAAAGGTGCAGTATGCAAAGTTGAACCTGTCAAATTCATACTCAAAACAAAAAGGAGGCACCATATCACCGGAATAACCACTAACTGCTGCTAACTAAAGCTGCTGTTAGCTAGTTAGCTCAGTTAGCTGTGCAGCTGGCAGATACCGGGGTATTGTTGGTGCCAGCAAACGTAGCTTTGTTTAATGTTTATTGTCTTCAATGTATGCACCTTATTCACCTGGACAAATTCCTTGTTGGTGTAAAATCCTTCTTGGCAATAAATCTGTTTCTGTTTCTGATTCTGATTCTGATTCTGATTCTTTGGACTGGGACGGACTGGGGCTAGCTTGTTAGCATGCTAACTTCTGCAACACAATAGACAGACGTCATGACGTTATTTCCTCACATTCTGTTGATAATCTTTTAAACTCTTTTCCAACTAAAATTCTTACATATTGCACCTTTAAAGCCACATGAATGATTTTTTTGGCCACTTGGGGGCGGCAGAACAGGATGTCAACACAATCTCGACATATTATTAACTTGTAAAATTGTTATGCTGCTTGCAACAGTTTTAGCGAACAGTTGCCCAGTTACATATCCAGGAGACAAAACATTAGCAAGATTAGCATTTATGTGGCCTTGTGCTTCTGTCTATTCAATCAATATTCTCTTTTTTAGTCTGTTTTGGTCTCCACCAACACCTCTTTTTAGCTGCTAAGTGCTTCGCTATGTTCACCAACTAGCCACTTACCTTGTCTGTTTGCCATCTGAAGCAGCCCAGGTAGTTAAAAGCAAAAATGATGAATGCTAATGTTGCCGTCTTTCTTCTGAATATGACAATATGAATATAACAAGTTTGTCATATGTGCTTGAATGGCAATATGTCAATGCTGTGCTCTTAGCTTGTTTCCCCCATGTGGCAAAAAAAAAATTACATAAATTAAGACTTAAGACGGTCAGAAATGTCAAATCCTAGATCTAGATATAATAAAATGAGAATCTTAGCTGGCTGAGGTGGTTGGGAGGGGGGATGTGGGGATGTGGGGATGACCTACATGGTGTGGCTCTTGTTCTCCACCAAGTTGATGTCCCCAGGCTGCAGCTCGGGGATCCACCTCTCCATCTCCTCGATCCAGGGATATTTCAGGGACGAGGGCACCACCACCAGGAGGGGCCACTCCTTCCTGAAGGCGTACGCCACCGCGATGGCCTGCACCGTCTTCCCAAGACCCATCTGGACCGACCAAATCAACACATGGCGAAAGGGGGAGAAAAACAAGTCAATCGCGCGCCGACTCTGTGGTAAATTGCATATGACGGCTGAGCTGATGTGAGGCCCAAGAGTAATAAGGTCTCAGAATGATTCTTGTGTCAAAACTGATTAGACACGTGGGAGTGCTGCAGAGGGCTGACAAATTAATTTGGAAGGCATGCAGCGAAGTCTCAGGTTCATTTTTTGGGGGGAAAATAGATTTCCTGAGCAAGCGTTGTGTGTGCTTACCTCATCGGCAATCATACATCTGTAAAACAAAAGGAGAGAAAACTTTATCAGATGAGTTTGAAGACTAGGAAATTGTTTTGGAGGGCCAGCAGGCAATAAATCTATATAAAGCTGCTACAAAAAGACAGAGTTTGGGTTTGCATATAAAGACAACACCCATCGCACATGAGGGCTTTGCTCAAGGGCACTACGACAGCATTCAGAACAGAGGATTTCTTGGCTTGTCCTTTCCTGTCACGGCCGACTTCTCAAACCTTTCAGGCCACAGACTCACCTCAGACTCAGCTGCTCTTGGACACATTACAAATCTGTCACTTCTAATTTAGCTCTGCTGTGGGACTTTGTTTCAGTTTGAGAACCGTTGCTGCTATTCAGTATTAATGTTGTTGCTCCTATTGAATATTTCTGTGTCTGATGCAGCTGAGAAACAGTGCTCACTGTCTTGGGGTTCATCAACATCCAAGCAAAAGAAAGTCACATGTTGGCTGTAAAACAACAATAACGACTTGTTTTTCATTATTTCTGTTTGTGTATCTCAAAGAATTGACAGATTTAAAAGGTCCCATATTGTTGAAAGTCAGATTTCTGTGTTTTCTGATTAGAAAGCAGGTCTAGGTGCTATATACATATAGTGAAAGTATCAAAACATTCAATCCACAGACAATTGCACACAGCCCATATTCAGAAACTGTGCCTTTAAAGGAGCAGTCACGATTTCCGTAACATTGTGATGTCACAACTAACAGGCCTGCGAGCGCCGACCAGTCAGAGCAGACTGGGCTTTTCAGGACGGGGCGTTCTGATAGAGGTGCCGCAGTAATGAACAGTATGAGAAAACTAATGTGTTTTTTGAACATTAAAGCAAGTAAACACCTAAAATAAAAGTATGAACCTGAAAATAATATGGGACCTTTAATATTGCATCACAAATCACAAATTCAAATGGACTTTAGGAAGGAGTGGAGCATAGTTAATTGCATTCACCTAGCCAGCATTCCATTAATTATCACATTGATAAAAACAGTAGGAGTAGGATGACAAGTTATTAATTAAATGTTGCTTCACAAATGAATCCATTTGTGTTGTATTAAGGTTTTTTTTTGGTTTAGGTTGCATTGATGTAATTTAGATTTTAAGACTCACTTCTCAGTACAAATCAGTTCTCTTACTTCAACACTGTTGTCCTTTTGACGGCTGTGTTTTGTTATGAGACGCCAGGCAGTTTAAGCCCAATTTTAACCCCTAATTGGTCACCCCTGACTAATTTTAGAACTGACAATCGGCATGTCAGAAATTTCGTCCGGCTTGCTTGCAGCGTGAGCAGTTTCACAGTCTAATTTCCCAAATGGCTGCTGTCAAAAGACAGATTATAAAATGCGGTGAGCTTGTTTAAATATTATCGGAGAAGTACTTTCCACGGTGTGTCTACCATAGTCTTGAGTGATAGGAATAAAACTGACCTTTGCTGCAGAACAGACACACCAGAGCATCTTCCAGACATCTGCGGCTCCATATTTTTCCCCTTCTGTGGTTTCCATTTACAGCCGAAATGCCCAAAGTAACTTCCAATCTATTTTTTGTTGAAATTGTTAGTCATCTTGTTTTAATAAACTCGGAAAGGAACTACTAAACTAATGTTAAAGGTGCACTATGTAGTTTTGGGGAAGAAATTTTAATCGGAAGAGAAAAATCTTCATTTTTTTTTTATGCCTAAACAAACGCTCTTTGTCTTCATGACTGAATAAACTGTTATTAATTACATCAGTGGCCTGAACAATGATGATGCTGATACAGACCGTTTGTCTAAACATATCTTTGCTAATCCGGATTCTTCCTTTATTCACATTTTTAAGAGAGCCTGCAACTGAACCTTCAACTACGATAAAAGTAACAGCTCACCTGTCTGGCTGTCTCTGATATGAAATGTTTTAGCAACCGTGTAACAGCCACCTAGCTCCCCCTTTACACTAGACATTATAAAGGAACAATGAAAGCGCGACACATTCCTCAGCTGAAGTTGTCCCCGCGGAGAAAGTGCAGATAGATCAACCTCTGCTTCTCCCTGCCCAGTGGGTTTGGGGCCTATTGTCATGACCTTGCTTATTCATAAATGCTTCCAACATCATGTCAGAGCAAACAGTGCAACAGAGCAGCTCTGAATACCTCAGACACAGTCTCTCATTATTCTTTCTCCTCCTCCCTCTCCTCCTCCTCCACCTCCGCTTCCTCCCCCCATCTCCGCCCCATTTCTCTCTTTCAGCTGAGGAACATGATTAATGTGCACCTTGCCACTGGTGGTTTTTCTAATTGCCAGCACACCGGCCCAGTCAGCGCATTGCGCACACACACACACGTGCACACACACTCACACAGGCCAGGATGTGTGTGAAAAATGCACACAAAAGAAAAGATATGCAAAAAAAATTATATACAGTATATGAAGTGCGCACACACATGCTTGCACACACATGAGCTTCCACACACACACACACACACACACACATATATGTGCTTGCGCATACACCCACCCACACACCCACCCACACTCGCACACTGGGGAGGGAGTGCGGCTGGGGCAGGTGCTTGCCATTTCTCAACACATTAATCATCCTCCTTTAAATAACCTGAGTGTCGTCTTGACGGTTTGAGACTGCGAGGATGCTGCAGTGCTGTTGCCTGACAACGGCACGGTCCCCGTCGCCCCGTCTTTCTAATGTTATCTCTGAAACCCACAAGCCACAAAGTGTCAGGAAATGGGCTCCCCTACCTCCCGGAGCTGGCTACGATGATTTGATGGGTTTGACCCCTGCACAGTGATGTGTTGTGTGGCCCGGTGTCTAACCCCAATCTACCAGCACTGTTAGGGTTCTCCTCTGAGTACTGGACTTGTAGTGCGATGTGGTCAATGGACGCTGCACAAAAGGCTGACTCAATGGGTGCTACAGTCCGCCATGCTCGGATCTCACACACAGTTATGGGTTCAGAGTGCAGTTTTTCTGCATTTCGTGAATGACCTTAAAATTGGTTTACTTTTAGGGAGGCGGAGGAGGATGTTTTAATAGTGTGTGTGACTTTACAAGGGAAAGTTAAACTCAAGCTATATGGGGCAATGCACAACTAGTGTTTGGCTCACAAGTTTTTTTTTTTTTTTCAAGCTTAAGCACCCTTCTGCTCACCCAAATCTATCAGAGAGCTCTTTAAA
Source organism: Pagrus major (assembly GCF_040436345.1). Lineage (NCBI taxonomy): Eukaryota > Metazoa > Chordata > Actinopteri > Spariformes > Sparidae > Pagrus > Pagrus major. The sequence goes on from NC_133238.1 coordinate 10,881,164, forward strand.
TTCAGTTTGCTGAGTAGTGCTTAAAAATAGACAAAACTTTTTGTACTTGCTGGACAATGGTTACGCACACCCAGGCTCTCTCTTTGTCTTTTGTGGAGTGAAATGTTTTGTTTTTTTTCATCTGCTTTTGTCTAAACTTACCAGTGATTCAGTTTATTGACTTTTTTTTGGTGTCCGTTTGTTGGTTGGTTTGTCAGCAGGATTTCACAAAAACTACTGAATGGATTTCCATGAAACTTGGATGGAGGATGGGTCTGGGCACAAAACAGACCCCATTTGGTGCGGATCCAGGATTTCTTTCTCACTGTCTCGAACATTGTGAGATAGGGCATTTTGATCATTTTCATTAATTTCTCAGTGAATAATGTACGGATCTTGATGCAAAAATATCAGGCGCAAATTATGCTCTACTGAGTGCCATTCTAGTTTTACCATATATTTTAATAGCATTTCCCCACAAGTCGAGATTTACATTACTTACATTTTTATTTTATGTTTTAACCATATAGAAACAATCAAGAAATAAACAAGAGAGACAGAAATAACCATAAAAAACTAAATAATAACCTGATTAATTAGGCATGCCGCAGCTAAGACTGGTGACAAGCTGATAGCTAGCGGTTGTTACAGAAAGGCCACACGGTTAAGAGCAGTGAGACTATCAAACTTGAAACACAATGTTCCACTGACTTTATAGTCTTCCTCAACATGCTACGTTTTAGCATGTTATAGGCTAGAAAATGTAGTGTAACAATTACAGATGCAAAGAAGAGAGATACAGTCAGCAAACGAATTAAGCAATATCAATTATACACAGAAATATCCCTCTAAACATTGGCTAACATTAGCCACCGCAAGCTACTGGTCAGACCAGACCAAGTCAGACTAAAGCAGAGGGTGTGTTGGGTTGAGCTATGGTGCCTATTATTGCATATGTATTTAACTTTTTCTTTCAAACTCACAATGGTCAGTCTCACAATGCAAAGTGAATGCTAAATGATTATGTTGTCTGATGGTATGTACTGTAGGTATTATGCGACTGTTCTCTAACATTGTGGCTGTGCTTAATCATTTTCAATCCTATTTAAGCATGATGTACATAAAGATTATATGAATGTACGTTGTGCTTGGCTCTAATGATTCATTAACTATAAAGATTTCAGCTTCCTGAAAAGATAAACTTCAAGTGAACATATTGTTTATGTTGCAATACTCGTTAAAAGTGTTTCCCACCTGCATAAATCTTCTCTCTAACACACAAACTGACCCAGCAGGCTACAAAGTTTATTCATCATGTGTAGCCTCTCTACTTTGTTTCTATAAAAACCTCTTCTTTACATCCTGGATGGATACTATCCAAATAATGGAAAGTCGGCTATTAAGTTAACGTGTTATTGATGGTGGCTTAAATTACATTCTTCATGCTGCATAACAGAATGCATCTCCTGCTGTCCTCATAACACAAAAATATAATACGCTCTTACATTTAAACCTATAACAAATTTCATGCTTAATTAGGAGAAAATGGACTTTAGAGCACCTTAGCCAGTAAATACTGTAACTGAGGCACTTTTAATGACTTAGGAGAGGCATATCCTTACTTTTAAGATAATACTGGACCCAGCATCCCTCCTCAGATTATGAGTCATTATTTTTAACTATGGCTGGTACACAGACAGTCCATGCACCGCCTATGACGTGAAACACTTTTGCCGTCAAACCAGAGGCCAGGGCATTTTTGGCTGAACCAAGAATAAGTAAGGGCTCAAATTATGTAACACTGGCCAGCAGCTGTCCAAGACAGGTTTCAACAACAGTGCTGAAAATGTTATTTTGTTGTATCCAACAAAAATCAGCAAATTCTGTAAGTGACAGAGCAGCGGAGCACCAAAGCTGCTGAACAACAGCTTTCGTACTGATACGTGTCCTTTCTGTCTGCATTAAAGGGGCACTCAAGTGATTTTATACGTGAACATCAGTTTAAAAGTCACGAGGAGTACTATTCAGTCTGTGAAAACAGTTTCATAATGTCCTTTGTAGCTCTGGAGGGAGCTTTCTAATGTGTGAGAAAAAACAACCCCTAATGATGTCATTAGCTCGGGGTCATTGACTACGGATTTATTACAGAAAGCCCGTGTTACAAATTGGGTGAACTGAGTTCGGAGGAAGGTCTGCACATCTGGTTCCGAAAGTGAATTGCACTCTGATGGTGTTTCAGAAAATCCTTATATAAAGAGTTTTAAGCCTGGAAGCAAGCTACGAAGATGAAAAAATTGACTTGGAGCAGGTCAAAGACAGTGCTGTTACACTTGGATTGTCAGTTGTAGTACTTCTACTTGAAATAGCGAATAAAACATTTTTTTTCTTGAAACAAGGTTGATTTCATACAGACTTGTGGCTTCTACAGGAACACATACCACAATCTCATAGCTAGAGGCAAGTCTATCTTTGATGGTTACGACATTATGGCGAATAATCAACATCCTCGATTCAATGGATGTGATTTTAACTAATAAATATAATAAATAAACCTCACCGTTGAGCTCTATTAAGAATAAGCATTGTGCTACATCGTGGGAAATGTAGGACACAGTGTTTTATTCCAACATATTGATTGTTTGCCCAAGTTGTTAAAGGCCTTGAGAAAGTATTTACTCAGTTGGCTTCTTACTTGTCTTAAAAGAGCATTTTAAAAAGGTGCATTGTGGGTAATGTAGGCACCAGTTTTTGAAAGGGAAGAAGAATGCGTAGAGTAAAAAATGTCATATCTCTGGTTCTGCTGCATCGATTTTGATCATTCAAGAAATACGGAAGATTTGTTAAAAGTTGTTCATTGTTGTACTTAATTTATCTTACACGGACGGACTTTGAAAGGACTCGATTGCGCTCCCACTACTGTAACTCCCAATGTGCCGCTGAGGAGCTCAAATGATTTTATGGAACCACTCTGTGTACAGTCTCTATATTATGAACACAACTTACAGGCAAGTAAAAATGTGACGTAAATACATCAACGTGTATGTGTACGGAGAACAAACTCTCTGGAGTGGAATTCTTCTCTCAGTAATTTGAGCATCACAGCAAGAGACAGTCTGCTTATTGATCTCCTCTCGCATCAGCAGAGCAGGCCTTATTCAATAAAAGCCCGGGCAGTCACTTATAATAATATTTTGGACAAATCAGAGCAGGGTGGACATACAGTGCATCACATGGCTGGCTTCGAGCCACAGTCAACATCTTAATGGAAGTGACCAAGAGGTCTTAATGGATGTACTTTTACTCCAAATTGATGTTTTTGTACCACTCAGTACTGTATTCCACAGATAAATGTCGGTTTTAGAACAGCTGAATATATATGGATGTCAGCACTCAAATGAGACACTTCCGAACCAACTTTCCAAACAATACAATCAACCACATCTCATGGGTTTTTATTGTCACGCTGTACCACAACTTTCCCACATTATCCCTCATCTGACTCCATAAAATTCACTCACCCTCCTACACAGATCGGTACAGCGGGCTCCATAAGTATTTGAATTGCAACAACATTTGATGTTTTGGTTCGCTACCCTTGATGCTCTGGATGTGAAAAGACACAATGACTGTGAGATTTAAAGGAAAAATCCGCCCACGGATCCTCCCACACTGTTAGATATCCGACATCAATCTGTGATGTTCAGTGCATTTCAGGAGTTATTTTATAATGAAGGGCTGCCATTTATTTTTTCAGCCTGCCTCATCTAGCTCCAGCTCAGGTAGTGATATCCTACATTTCCCAGAATTGTGAAACTCCCTGCAAAAAATAAAAGTCTGCGGCTGCATTGCATTTTGCTCTACTCATGTTATTGTACATAGAATTATTGCTATTTCCGCCTCTTATACAATGAGTCTTAGTCTCAGTGGGAAAATAGAGACTGTTTTATTTCGAGGCGCTTTTCAAGGATGTTGAATGAACAAATAAAGAACAGCAGGGTGCCTGAAATACATAGAAAGATCGAGATTACTGTCAATAAAATTACCATTTTTAGCTTGTAATCATCTTTACTGTCTGTCTGTGTGAATGCACACAGTTGTGGATATGTGGATGAAAGGATGCGCTGCAGTGGGCTCAAAGATCTGCCTAATTAAGCATTTTAACCTCTTAGGCACTGTGTTATCACAAATTACTATTTTTCTATCATGTAGCAACCAGCGTGGTTTTCTCTACCATTATAATGGTATACCACCTAAGCCAAATGAATGTAAAATCAATGTGGAGAGCATCAAAACCAACTAAATGATGTTTATAGTTGGACCCCAGTGGCAGGTTTTGTCTTTAAGCTTTTTTGGCCATTGTTTATTTATTATCTGTTTTATCTGTAATTATAAATGGTCCAAAATGATCTCAAATCACATATTTTTTATTGACAAACATAAAATTTTCTTTGGCAAGGACCCTCAACACCCCACGCAAAATACGTGCACCAAAGTCTTTCACAAACACAGAGGGAATGTGAGGGAATAACACAGAAAATGTAAGCTATTCCGACGTGCTTGAATATGGGCTGGCATCCCGTGTTTGTGGAGATATGGTACACACAACAACAACACTGCTGAAAAAGATTCCAGAGGAAACACTGACTAGAATATGGAGCAGGTGGTGTCCTAAAATGGCTTCATATTTTCATGCTAATGGATGGTACTACCATTTTGGCAAGATGATAGCATGTTTGGCTATCTAGCTAATTACCTTGTAAGCGTTTCATCCAAGGCAAAGGAGCACACCATGTTATGCTACATTACACTAAAAAAGAAAAAAGCCAGTTCACAACTAAAACATCTAAATCGATGTAGATTGATGTCCACACCTGTGTTGAAGCTAGTCCTGGATGCTATAAGAGTTTAGCTAACATTAGAAGCTCTGTCCTACACTCCAGCCTTCCCAGCCAATGTTACCAGAGATAGCGTTACATTTCTTCCCTTTTTGTATTCTCAACCAGCATGTTGTCACTTTTTACATACATGTTAGCTAAACAGCCACACAGGGTTGTTAGCATGAAATAATCAGATCTTCTCATCAACTGGTGAGGATACTGATTGTTTTTACCCAGCTTTAGCCTCATCTTAAAGCACGGTTTGATGTATGTAGCCATATTTAAAGACGCTAATGTTAGTTGACGTTATTAAAGATTATTTGAGAATTACATCTACACAGGCATATTAAGATGGAGACAACACCTTTGCTTTTGTGGCTAAATAGTTATTTCATTGTTATATTTATTTGAAAAAAACAACTACATAGCAGCCTAAAATCATGGCAGTGCTCATTCTACTTTCAGGCTCCTTCTACCTATAATATCTTGCGCTAATGCCACTTCTGCCTGTCTCCAGAGAGAAGCACTGCTCTTACTGTCACACTGATGCCAATTGACTGAGGTAACTGTCCACACAGTGCGGCAAGAGCCAATTGACTTCTGACCCACCCGTGTAACAAAGCAGTGCCTCCCAGTGTTCCTGAATCAATATGGCCGCTCCGCATCACAGCAGCGGTGCTCAGATTGGCTCCCCCTGTGCTGACCTTACAGAGAACCCTAGCGTACATCGACTGGTCGGCGAGGAGGAAATGGACAAGCCTTGACCTGCTCCTGCAGCTAATGCTCAACACAGCCAAACACTCGCGGACTTAAGGGCAACTGAGAAACTTCCCCTGGACTGGTAATTGTTTTCAAAGATACAAGCTGGAGTCTATCTGACCTTATGAATTTAGAATATATTCACACACGCTCTTGGCCTTTTACTTGCTTCTTTAGCTGTTATAAAATATTGTACCTTGGTTAAAATCAGAGTTTTGGTACCACCTTCCTTAAGGCTCCATTAGGTCAATTATCTATTTAAACATGTCGTCCTATTAAAAGGTGCCCTGTGGAGATTTTTTGTGAACAAATAGTTATGTTTACATTCTGTGTTTCTCACCAAAATGCACTGTGAGTATCCTTTCTCAACAGTCTTGGGATTTGCTGCTACAGCTTTACTTGGTCTGGTATGACCACTAGCTTGTGGTGGCTAATGTTAGCTAATGCTCGCAAAGTTTAGACAGATACTGCTGTATACAGTGAGTGACATTAGTGCATGAGATTGTTGACTTAACAGGTCTTCGCTACTTGTGCTACTGCAAAGCTACATTTTAGCATTTCTGTTTTAGCGCACCATTATCCTGTTATAGTCACAACCAAAGTGGCTGCTGTTTTCCTCTTTAAGTTTCCATTTCTTTTTCCTGTAATTGGTTGTGACCGATGTGTGAGAGCTTCTACGTAAAGATAAAAGAAGCTACTTGCATTCTTCTATGACATTGTCAGACAACAGACTTGAGTTGAAAGCACTTCGTAGCAATAAATCAATATTTACACACTGCAGAAGTGGAGTCGGAGGTAAGGCTACAAACCCAGAGGGGGAATGCAATGTTCTTAAACAGAGCCACTGAAAAATGAACAACAGACCTACTTATCGAATCATTTCTCTTGACATATTATTTCTGATTTGCAAGATGCAAGCTGGCCTTTATATGTAGATTAGATATTTGAATGTTGTTCTGATATCAAAGATGTTGCTTCACTTAAAAAAAAACTTTATAAAATGTAAATGGCTGAGCATCAGCACTGCTTACCGTCCGTTCTTCGATAACGCAAACTCCACTCCCTCCCTTTGGAAAGCCATCAGGCGCTGCAGGAGCTTGTGAGGAAGGCCTGACAGTTGCTGTGACCATCTTGTATCACAGCAAGAGGTCTGTAGGCCATTATCATCCATTTCCATTAGTAAGTCCTCATCAGTTTCTCTGCCCCTTGCTCAGTCAGCCGGCTCTGGTTTTAGACTGGAAAAAAAAAACATTGTTATATGGGGATGTACATTTGAAGGTGCCCCTATATAGGCTAGGTTTAGTCTGAATTAGTGGATATTCATTACTATTAGATATTTTTCATGAAATTGATTTCTGACCTAATATTGTTTTATAATAATGGTGAGAAACTATCCTCTGCTGCCTACTTGCTCTGACAGGAATACTATTATTAGAAGCTGGATGACGCAGTACTGTGGCCAAAGAAAGTCAGAATTTTAGAGAGATGGCAGAAGATGCCCGTCTCAGCCGCCCCCAGTTACAGCAATAGCATTTTATGTGTTGCCTCACCTGGCACTGTCCTGGTCAATCCAGACAACCTCATGTAATTATAGTTATCATTGGGTGTGCACCAACATCCCCACAAAATCATTACTGTGTCTGAAGCAGTAACAACTTCCTATAACACAGTGTTGCCCAGGTAGAAGTTAGAGTGCAGTCTGTGTCTACAGTTCTTTGCAAAAGTCATATTTTATCCGAGTTTAATAATTCATCACCATACTGAATCCTTAAAGGGACAATATGGAAAAATTCAAGATGAAAACATGCAAAAACTAAAATTATCAGTAGAATGTGAATAACAGTTCTGCTGTTATGACACGTATGTATTGTGTTGCAAAGATATATACTGAAGTTAGCATGCTAACCAGCTCGTCCCAAGTCCATGTGCTAGAAGTGTAAACACCAATGTTCCCCCAGTTCTCTTAACTCCCAGTTTGGACTGCTAGCTGCATGGCTAACTGAGCTAACTAGCTATGCAGCTACAGTTAACAGCGGTTAGTTGTTACGCTAGCAATATGCTAACCCCCATATGTTTTCAATTCGACAGGTTGTCAATTCTTACATATTGCGCCTTTAATTACACCTATGATGCTTCCCTGCATACACTATTATGACTGTGTACTTAATGAGGCTTATTCCGTAATAACAACTAAAATAATTAATTTGAAGTTGTTGGTTTTTTTTTTTTTTTTTTTACAAAAATGCATTATGGTAAGACTCTCATCTGGAAGGCAGTATCCTGCAGTTTTCTGTGAGCTAAAGTTATGTATTAAGTTTCCTTCCTTGCTTACCTTTTACTTTATCAGCGAGATATTAGAGGACTTACAGTACAAGACGCGTTGTCAAGTTAGGGGCAGACAACAAGCAATTAATAAACGCTTAAATATGCTAAAAACTCATTTAGAGTTTATAATAATACCTAAAACAATGATGAGTTAGCGCATCTCTAGCTAGAGCTAACAAAATAAACCGGAAGTAGAGACTTGCCTACGGAAATAAAAGCACAGCTCGTATAGACAGCAACTATGAATACACATATTCCCTTTTGTAAGCCCTTTAGCTGTTTTATTTTGAATGTTTACACCGGATACGCATTTATGTTTGTATATGTTGCATTTGACACTGGTTTCTAAACACCCAGCACCCCCTATGAATGGACACACTAGCAAGCTAACATAAGTATACATGTGTACGTTAGTAATGTGTGTTTAATGCTACATGAACGTTACAGTTTGCTCCTCTAAGCAGAGCCGAATTGGTCACAGACAGTGTTGTTATGATACTGTGACTCGGGAGCACTACTCGGTCACATAAAACACACGAAAAACTGTTGTATAAGTCAAATAAGCCAAATAAGAGGAGAGCAGTGGTACTCGTGTATGTGTGTGTGTGCGCGTGGTTTGCATACCCGACGAGACAGTGGACTGAAGCGCAGCAGTCAAAATGGTTACAGAAACAGCGGACTGAGCAGAAACATTGAAAAGTTTCGCGGTAAATTCAAGGTTCACTCGGTTTATATACCACGAGACATCCGCAGCACGTAGTTATTATCACTGAGGATCCTGTGCAACTTCCTGGCACTTCATGGTATAATTAAAGCACAGTTCACCTAACAGTATTAATACATTACATCAGTGTGAAAGGATATGTCAGAGAAATGACGAGACTGGCGTACGAACTCGGTGCTTGCGTGCTGCCATAACGCAAAAACTCCAGCAACGACGAGACGTGACATATTTTCAACACCCTACGTGTCGGACGTAAGGAGCTGACGCACTCTCTCCCAGCCTGCCGCTGGACTCCGCTGCCTCTCCTTCACTCCGCCACAAACACTAGCTACTTCACCTTCGGTAGAGACTACGGCTGTGCACCGATTGTAAACCAACAGCGGTAAGGCAACATTAGATATCTGCAGTATCATGTCCAACATGTACCGGTTCGCGAGTAAAATGTCAACCGGGTGGTTGTAATCATGTAACACGAGCTAGTTAGCAGTAAACATCTCTCTTGCTAGTGCGTGACAGCGCAGAGCGCCGGTGTTTGGCCGTTTTCAAGCGTTAGCAAGCCACCGTGCCAGGTAATAATCGTTAGCTTAGCCCCGACACGATCCAGAGCCAAATGTTGCTCTTCAGCGTTGCCTTGCTCTTCGGCCAAAGTACACACCTCGCGAGCAAACACCGTGTCCAAATTGTAAGCGGCCATACTTAAATTCGGCGTTCGTCCGAAAAACCGAGCAGCAGTCATTTTATAAATGCAGCACAATTCAATAACTTTCAGGCCTGGCTCGACTGTTTCTTTCCTGGTAATATGCGGCAACCAGCAGAGTCTGTACTGAGGTTAATTGTTAGCCATTTTAATAAACGGAGCTTCAGTTGTGTTGTCGCGCTGCTTGGTTAAATGTCTTATCCGCCGAATTTTAGCTACATGCATCAATTATTAGATTGAAATGTCACATGTCGTTCGGGGTTTGTCGATACCAAGGGAACATTAAAAATGCAAAATTTGACATGGAGTCTGGTGCAACGGACTCGCTGTTCTACAGCGAGCGAAAGCTATAGATTGCTGGCATTTAAGTTCCATTGCCCTGAATGATTAATCAGAACAAATACATTTACTTTCGATTGATTCTTCACAGCTTCACAATACGAACCGTGGTCTCTTGTCTTTGTGGTTGATTGTCAATGAGACGATTTCTTGGTCGATGTGAGTCTTATTAATCAAGCCCACGTACCAATAAGGGCATCTAACATTGCGCAGTTACCATATAAGTACCAGGGGACCAAGTCAGAGTTAACGAAATAAAGGCAAAAGGGGTTAATGTTGTATTTGGTTTGATAAATATAATTATTCAATGCCAATCACTATCAGTGCAATAAGTCCTCTAATGGTGGTTGTATACAAATTAATTTCAATATGAATAAAAATGAATGGTGCAGTGTAGATTCTCGTATAAAACGATTTTGTGAAGGAACTAGTATATGTTGTTAATATTACCCACACTGTTTTCAGTAAACAGTAAAAGACCGTAAATCATACATCTATTAAGTCATTCAGTTGTTGTTTAATAAGTAACCCATGCCCAGTACAATCCCGATGCACTAACCCTGTCAATTATCGCCTCATAGACTTGGTAGGGACTGACAGAGATGGCAGTGAAAGCTCACAAGTCGCCACCACCGAGGCTGAGCATCATGACGGTATCATTTTCATTAAGGTACCAGCGGAGCCTGGTGGGTGGAGAGTGGATGCTGGTTCACTTCCTCCGGCTGCTGTTGCAGAGAGCCGAGATGATGTGTTCACCTTTGCAGGGGCTTGCAACTGTGCTGTCCAGCGATTATGCTACATGTATTGTCAACTGTGTGTATTCTTCAACATGTTTTGGGGAAATGTGAACATGAAGAGCTCGCGCGTGTGCATGCAGATAAATACCAACATCTGTTTTTAGTGATGGCTGCAGGAAAGTTGCACTAAATCTTGGCTCAAGCGCTCTCTTGTGCTTGCCTGCACCCCTCCACAAGGCTTAAAATAAATGCTAGTAATTGTTTGCTAAAACTGTTTCACCTGCGGCTGCTCAGGTCCACCACAGCCGCTACCTTGTTGACCATTCATTACGCAGGGTTAGGGCGTATTTGAAGCTGATGACATTATCAGATATTGAGGTTGAGGGTGCTGTGTAATAGCTCTCACCAAAGATGTGGCCCAATGACTAAATAATTCATCGCCTTTCCGTGGGGGTGGGGGGTGGGATCTCTCTTTCCTCTAATATTTGGTCCGGGCCATTAAATAATTCATCCGCCTATCCATAAATTGTTTGCTCAATCGGTGACCTTTTCGTGGGATTAAGGAAGCACAATAATAAATTCTTCAGAGACCTGGCATAACGAATGGTACAATTATGAGGCAGCGTTGGATCGGATCGGTTGTCGCAGCCCTGGTGTTGGTTGCTAAGTGACAGCAGGAACTTTTCCGCCCGCTGTGTTTGCTGTTAAAGTCTTGAGTGACTGAAAGGACAAAAACAATCACATTATGGCAGTCTAGACTTGGGCTGCGCGCAGGACCTGTTTGCGACTTCCTATGTCTTTGACAGCCTGTCAGTCACTCGCTGATGAGAGTGCTTCATGAGCTCAATTATCACTCTGTCTTCGTTGGATGCGCAGAGGAGGCAGAATACTTGATCTTTAATGAAATAAACAAACCAAGTGAATGCCGTTGGAGGCTCTGATCCCTCATTGTTTTCCCCATTAAATCGTCTGAAATCACGAAGAGCAGATTTAGATGAAACAGAGGTGGTTAGGGGTGCGGTTTGATCATGCACAAGCAGCTGCCCTTCTTCCTTCTGCAGATTGTTTTCTAGTGAGCTTATCCTAGGTTTGCCTAAAGCTGAATATTTTATAGCAGTGTTTCACTTGTTCGGCTTCAGTAATGGGTGGTGTTTCAGGTGGCGGCTCTCTCCTCGTCAGTGGGATTAGCCGTAGCCTCTTCTTCTCGTGTGAAAAGCAGGGTGCCAGCTTTAATGGGAAGGTAGCCCAGTGAACAGCTCGGCCTCTCAGCGGCCGTCGCCTCCCCATCGACTCTCCACCTGGTCTTTGAGCACCTAGCTGGCCGCAGTCACACCGATCCTGTCCCCCTGTCCTCTCGTCCTCTCCCTGCTTGCCGCCTCTCTTTCTCCTTTCTTTCTTGCCTCCTCTGTGCTCCTTTCTTGCCTCCCACCTTCCCCGTTTTTCTCATCTTCCTCTCCTCTTCCTCTCCTTCCATCCATCCCATGTCCCTGACTGCCCTTTCCTCCTCCTCCTCCTCCTCCTCCTCCTCCTCCTCCTCCTCCTCCTCCTTCCCCCGCCTCCATCCTAAAGCAGAGTAGCTAATGAAGAGCCCCATTTAGCCGGTGACTTTGGTTCAGTCGGCGCTCCGTATAGCGCCGGCCGGCCTCGGCTGCCGTGACTGGCTGCTGAGGCTCTGACATCACACGGGGGCCAGCTGTTGATTTGGCGCTGTCTCCAAGGCTGGCTGGCTTGATGGGTTGTGGCAGGTAGACTTGTGCTCGCACAGCACTCTCCCTCCCTCCCTCCCTCCCTCCCTCCCTCCCTCCCTCCCTCCCTCCCTTCCTCTCTCTCTCTCTCTCTCTTTGTGACACCCACTCTCCCTCGCCCTCTCCCTTTACACTCCCCGCTTGCCGTCTTCCACTCTCACTCAGTCGAGCGAGCGAACAGGAGGCAGCAGGCAGCTGCCGAGGAGCGAGCTGGGAGGCAACTCCAGCCTCCTCTCCAGCAGATAGTGCCTCCTGTACAATGGAAACTAAACGGTCGAGTAGCAGAAGGGATGGAGGGCAGAGCTGCCGGGCAGGTAGGTCCTGCAGCTACAAGCCACCTCACATGCTTCATCTTCTTAATTTTGTTCAACTATTTTCTTTACCATCTTTCCTTTTCATGTTCTACTGTTGCTGCTATATCAAAAGCTGTTTTTAAAAAAACACCAAAAGAAATGTTTAATCCATGAGAAAACCTCTTCCCGCACAAGCTTTTTCAGTTCCTTTTTATCATCGCATGGCAGCAAGTCAGCGAGCAAGTGTGCAGCCTTTCTCTTTGGCTTGTTAAACTGAGCGCGACACGAGATTTGGTGTGCTGTCAGCGCCGCGACGCTCGGCGAGCTGAGCCAGAGCTTTTTTCGAAAATCTCCTCGCCGGTTTGCCAGTTGCTGCTTCTGCTTTTCATTACGAGGATAATTAAGCGAGATCAGCCAATAAGGGGCTTCGCTCTGCTTTGTTCTCCAGCCAAGCTCATCCTCTCTTGTCTCCCCCTCGGTTCCCCCTGTTTGTTCTGCAGGTGTTGCCTGCAAATGGACTTTTAATGACTCTGGCAGACTTTTTGAGTTATTCTCCTCTCATAAGGCTCCATAGATTAAAACTGCTAGACTTGCATGTTAGTTTTCAGTGTTTATTGTTTCTCCTCTAATTGCCTAGATTGATATTCCCTGGAAGCTCTCCTGTGGGATAGGTAATGGATTACCTACATGCTCTGCTGTGGATTTAATTTATTAATGCTGGCTGACTGCGCCTCTGCTGCGCCGCGCCGCACTCACACCGCCTTATGCGACCTGGAGGCAGAGCGAGCAGCGCAATTAGAGGCTCATTTGTGCCTGTTTATGTTTTTTTTTTTTTTGTTAATTCAGTCTGCGCTATTACAGGCAGTTCCTTAAACTGACACCGCCTCAGCTGGCCTGAAATTGAGGCAAGCAGTGTATGAAAGTGATATAATTTCATAAGCTTTACACTAATCGTTTTCTGGTCCAATTATATAGCTCCCCTGTCAGTGCTTTCCTTGCTTTGCAATTAGCAGAAATGGCTAGAAAATGGGAGATTAGTTACTCAGTTTAGCAAAACACTGAAATCAATTTTATTGCAGCGCCATGAGTGCGAACCAGCATTAGTAACCTAATTAACTGTTTATTTGATGTCTGATTTTATTAGCCCGGGTGCACGTCCTGCGCTCTGCTGAAGCTGATTTAGTCTAAATCCGTCTTTTTGGGGGTTTATTTGGAAGTCGGCAATTAATTGCACAGCCGTCAGATGTTTGGCTGCAGTTGCTGTGTTTCCTGTGGTTGGATTGGGCAATTTTTGAACATAACTGGTAATTTTTGTTTAGAAATGGTGAGCAGGTGACAAAAGCTTTCGCCCTCAGACATGACATTACCTTTTGTATTTGCTTGTCTGCTTTTGTTTCACTAAATAGAGCTCTGTTTAGTATTCGACATCTCTGCAGACAATGCCCCAGCTGTTTGGCACCGCTCCTGCCGTTGTCCCTTTTTTTTTATGTGACACTTGCAGAAAGCTCATCAGCAGCAATAAAGCACGCATTATTTTTCGGCGCATAAATCTGCGACTGCGTGCAGAAAGATGCGGCCACGTCTTGTTTTTTTTTCCTCCTCGGGCGCTTAGAAATCATCCTTGGATTTTTCTTCCCGATCACACAGGAAGCTCGCAGAGGTGATGGCTTGTTCTTTTCCACCCCGCGTTTGACTCTCGGGATAGAGTAGCAGATAGAGGGAAGGTGGGGGCCGGGGGGGATTGAGGGTCCTTCACCTGCAGTTGAGCTGGTTATAGCCCAGACAAGAGCCCTGATCCACGCAGAGCTGAGCAGAACAGAACAGAGCGGAGGTGTGGGAGGGAAAGGTCAGCCTTTGCAAGAGTGAATCAGGTGTGTGTGTGCGCTTGCAGGTGTGTGCGTGTATGTTCGTGCTTGTGTGAAGGGGAAAGAAAACACTGAAGTGTGCTTGCTCGCCCGTTCCCGCGTGTGTGCGTGCCATCACCAGTAGGCTCTTGTGCGCTTCACAGTGATTGAAAAATTTTCTCATTAGCTCGCCATCGAACATAATTGTCCGTGAGAGTAGTCCGTTAAGAGCCTGCTGTATGATTAACTCGGCTCAGTTGACGGCCAGCCTTATGACCCCGCTGTGGGTTTTTGGAGAATTAATTTCCATCAAGAATATGTATCTACAGCGGAGGGCGTGTGTTGTATACTTGCGATTCCAGCAAATCCCGATTTTTGTCTTGATTTTTTTTAGATTTTTGACGATTATTCTGTTTTCACTGCAAGTCTACATTTTAATACATTCATGCGTTTGTCTGCAGACGGGTAGGTTTGATGCATCTGTGTGTGTGTGTGTGTGTGTGTGTGTGTGTGTGTGTGTGTGTGTGTGTGCATGCAAGCGAGCAAGGCTGCCGTTATGCCGTCGGGCATGGCGATAAAGGTGGCACTGAGGGACGGGTGTGACACTGAACGCTGCCTGAGGGAGCCTCTTTAAGGTTGCTGCGCTCTGCGGCGACTGTAATACCAATGAACCACTCCCTGTCAGCTACAGCACAATACTGGAGGAGGCACAGGCAGGCGGAGCGTCTCTACAAGTTCTCTGTGTGTGTGTGTGTGTGTGTGTGAGAGCACGCGCCTGTGCGTGTGTTTTCTGGTGCTAAGGTGTGTACGAATGTGCGACAACGGTTCCCTGTGTCCGTCAAAACATTTTTTTATTTTTAAAAAAAAAAATTTTTTAGGTGTGCATTGTTTGCGCCATTAGCATTCATACTACACACACAGACTCAGTGTGAAGCCCCGAAGCCCATTCAGCAGCTCTGGTCATAAAACCTGGAGCGCCCATGGCCAGACTGAGCCGCGCCGCTGTCAGAGCAACTTTTACACTCTGCGTGTGTGCGTGTGTGATAGCTGCAGGACCAGCACCGAATTACTGAGCAGAATCACACTTTTTTTTTTTCCCCTCACGCTGGCACTCCTGTTCTCAGCAGCTTCAATTGGCAAAAAAAAATCTAGCCTCAGCACCGAGATGATACTCCTGTCACACTGGAATAACCATGTAGAAAAGGTGCTGGGTGCATTTACAAAAGAGATAACAGCAGAAGGGTCAAGGTAAGAGCATCTCAGGAAAAGATATTGAAAGGATTACCAACAGACAGTGATATATTCCCTGGCTGCAAACTGCTTATACTGGGTTGTGTACTCTCCAGATTTAAGCAATCATAAAGGACATCAACACTGATGAATGGGCCTCACAACTGTCCATTTGCTAGTGCCAGGCAGAAATGTTACAGGCTGCTGCAGGGGACATTTTGCTCGCTAATTTGCTAAAATGTCAGTTGGACCATTCAGATATCAAGAGATCACATTCCTAAAAAATATAACTCTTGGATTGTATTTAATAATATCAAGCGGTCCAGTTTCACTCAGTAAGCATGAACAGTCGTAAGATTTGTGGGTGGTTTGAGCACTCAATGCACCAAATGGCGACCGTACAATCACTCCCACCCGTCATCATTGCCGTCTGGCTGCCGGCTCCGAGGTGTCACGAGAAAGGAAGATTAAAAAGTGAGCAGGGATTCCACTTGACCTTTTTTTTTGGCTGGCACCGGGGTCGCACCACCAAGATCATGTTGGGAGCAGCAGCCAAGCCTTGGCACTGTTGGGTGCCAGAGCCAGCGTGGCACCTCGCCCGCTTACCGAGATGGAGATTAGGGCAGGAAGGAGAGGCATACAGGGAGGAAAAAGGAAGCCAGAGGAAGCGTTGGTTATATATATTGCTGCAAGGGATTGTACAGCGTCAAGTAATATAATGCACGTTCCTTCTATAGACCAAACGATTAATTGAGTAACAGTCCCTAGGTTCGTCGATAGTGAAAATATTTGTTAGTTGCTGTCCCTAATTTGATGTTTATCATCCCGCTTGGCAACTGCTGCCAGTAAACTCGAGCAATAATGTCATATTTTCAAAACCTAAAGGTGGAACATGGCTAATTATGGCAGCAATTCAGCCGAGTACAGCGCATGGAAACATCCTGATTTGGTAAGGCAGCTGGAAGTCGCAATCACAGTATCAAAAAAAGAGCGTTTCCTCCAATTTCGTGTCATTATTTGGCAGCTCTGTTGGTGCTGGCGTTTTCAGATGTGTGCCCTTTCCAACCAGTGTCACCCTGTAGTTCAGCAAGAAAGGAATTTGCTGGAAAATAAGAGATTGTACGCGAGACGATTTGAAATTTATGTGCCACCAAATGGCAGAGGATTTTCAGCTGAGAAATGCTATCTTCCCCCGCTGCTCTCTGAATTCCTAATGCTTGGTTTTACGAGGTTGGCAGGGGTGCCTTGTCCTGTTGCCTCAGCCGCACTCCCATCTCTGTGCTCATCCATTATTTATGGCGCATAGGCACGCATAGGCCCAGAAATACACACTCGCCACCCTTTTACTTTTTTTGCTCCGGCACACAAATATTTCAGAGTTGCTGACGGTCCTGACTGCTGTCAGTCCAGCGCGACCTCAGTGTCAGTGCGGCTCCTGACCCCCGACCTCTCTCACCCCCTCACGTCATGGCGCTAACCCCGTGCCTCTCTCGGTTGCAGGTCAGCAGGGGTCATGAGGCTGTCGGAGGCCCTGGTTGCTGTTCAGAGCAGCTGAAGCAGACATGGGCAGAGAAGTCTCGAATGGCATCGGCAGGCTCGGCCTCATCGACTTCACCAGCCATATCCTCCTTCGCCACAACCACCACTGGCAACGCAACAAGTACGTCCCGTTTGTTTGTTTTTTGACAAGAATAGTCAGCCAGGGAATGTGATAGGCTTAAGTCAAGTTTTAGACCAATTAATGTTGGGAAAATTGGGCAAAGTTGCAGAAATTGGGCACAAGAATACATAAATTAATGTACATTTCCATCCACTGCTGTTATGTGAATACCAGGAGTTAGCCTCTGAGATAAACGGCTAGTAGAACCAATTCTCAAGTCTGGTGCCATTAAACCAGTGCAGAAGAAGAGGGCGCATCAAGATGACGTCATCGAAGGAGTGCCAGTCAGACCTCAAATGGAGAAATGTACAAAACATGATAGACATACAGTATTGAAGTGTTTTTGTATTTCCAGTGTTATTATGTTTAAATTGAAAACACCTGGATGGAAACGCACTTAAATAGATATTGGAAACATGGACAAAATGACCATGTTGATGATAATCCCATTATTATATCCAGTGTTATGTTATAAGATTCAGAAATCACAAGGTAAGAATATTTCAAGATTTCTCACATGATTCATTCAGATATGGGCACTATAAGCCACAATCTAAATATAAAGCAGTGTGTCATGAGACGATCAATGATTATAGCCCTGGTTACAAATGAGTCACTTCACAAGAACATAGCAGGATATAGCCACAAGAATATGCAATTTCCTGTTCTTCTGACATGATGCCCTAATCTTACTCCCCAAACGCACATTAAACCCTGTTCCCACTTACCGTTATAGTTACTATCTACAGAATATGAAGAAATAAAAGTTTTGACATTTTCTATGTACTGTGTTGATGAGATATCTAATGAAGTTAGTATGCTAACCAGTTAGCCCCAGGCCTGAAAACCTTTCTCCTAGCAATCCAAAGCTCCTGCTCAAGCTCAGCTCTCACTTTCGCTTCTCTTTTTCAAGCCAATTTGAGTCTGTCCACATTACCACATGCACCATGAGGAGGCAGCCATGACCAAAGTGTAGTTCGATGAGGTACGCTTTCTAGAAACTGAGTGACGGCTTGTGTTTTCTCAGATAAAGATATTTTTAAAAACTTTTTCATTTTTTCTAAACCTGTTTTAAAGTCTCCAAACTACAGTACACTACTGTGTTTTTACATTTATGTAATCCTCCATCCCAATTGGACGCCTAGTAAACCTTTAATAAAGTGTTTTTAAAGCACCTGATCAAGCACATTTAGTCTACAATTCACATGATTGCTAGTTGCTCGAGTTCAAACTTTCTCTCTTGCTACAGCATCGACTGATGAAAGCAAATAGCCGTCATGACATTGAGTGGATATTCCATGATATGATGGGAGCCATAAATATATATTATAAGAAAAATATGTTGAAGTCAGTTTTCAGTCTCACTCATAAGAGACCCGTTTGCTGCAGACCTTTCCCTAATGCAACACTAAAGATCTAATGATGATCTATATTACTTATGCAGTCAAAACATCAGGGATTCTTAACAGGCACGCGGTGCAATTACCTCAGCCATGAGAGACGAGAGACGGTGAAATTTGAATGCATCAAAGTCTGAAGCCAAACGCTCCAGTCCCACGATGAAATGTGTTTGGAAGAATGAGTGATTCGGTGAGGGACAAAACAGCTATCTATCACAAGTTTGGCTCTTGAAAATATCTGTCCAATATTGCAAATCTTCAACAGGGCGACTCAAGAGACTTCACTCATCAAAATGTCAGCAACACTCTAAATATTCAAAGGCATGCGCGGTACTCTGGAGTATTAAGCTGTTTTCCTTCAGAATGTAAAAATAATGTAAAGCAGCAGCCGGCGTTGCTTTTGTCAAACCTCTGACAGGTCATTGAAATTCAACATCTGACTCTCCAGTGCCCAGCTGCATTTAAGCTAACCTCTTAGCCTCGCCCAGCATTGGGTTAGCGCTACATTTGCCTGGCAGAAGCGCTCAGGAGAGAGCGGCGGACCTCACTAGAAGTCAATTACTGTGACATAGAGGAATTGGCTGCCACCTTTTTAAAGAGAGCGGCCGCTGCACGCCGGCTCAGCTCTTTTGGGACGGAGATAAACAATCAAGTCTCAGGCAGCCACTTTGCTGCTCAGCGATCAGATAGGAAAATGGCTCTGATCACCGGCGGGCAAATAGGTTGAGACCCCCGCTGATTGGTGCGGGCCGGAACACACACTCAGCCGGTCACGTACACACTCGAGCGCGGAGTAAGTGCTGTCATGTGTGGATCCAGTTTTGATGTGCAAAATGAATTTGATGAGCCCGTTTCTAATTAACCTATTAATCATAGCTCTCATGTACCAGATGTCTGCCCTCCCTGCTAGCGCGTATGCGTGTATCTGTGTGTGTGTTTCGCTGCATGGGGCCTGACTGCATAATTAGGGCATATCAGCAGGATGAACTCGCACCATAGCTTTAACATAGGGAGGTCATGGTTTTACATAGAGATTTCCTCAGAAATGGACCATTGGTGCAAAGCTGCTAATGTTCCAAGATTGGCAATGATTGAGAGTTCTTTTATTTTGAAAATTACGCTTTCAACTCTGCTGACATCAGCCTCAAAAAGTCTCCATGTCTTACGTACAATGTTTGAACCAGAGTCATTAACGTCACCAAAATGTGGGTCTTCTCTGGAGTGAAATCTGCACACTTGAGCTGTTCGCATACAACACGCACACCAAGGATTTGGGGGGTAAACTCAGAATGTGGAACTTTCTCAGTGTGTGGTAATTCAAGTTTTTGGACGGCTGCACATGGAAATGCAATTAGAAACAGCCTTTGGGACGTTAATCAAATAAAAGCGCAATTTATCTCTTCACACAATTTTAAATTATTTAGGCTGCTACATGTTTTTGCTGATGAGGAATCACAATTTTTAATATTCTGTAAATGAGTTTACCAAATTAAGTTCAAAAGTGGTAGTCTGCACCCACAGAGTAAGACCTATCATGTTCATGTTTTGAAATGTAGCAGCTCAATCTTCATTTCAAGCTTCAATTTTCCAATTGGTGGTGTTCCAAAAAGAGGTTGGAAGCAGGACACTTGACCCTCCACTCCTCCTTCAGACAGACAGAGACGTCAAAGTTAGGTTTTTTTATGGAGAGAGACGCTGTAATCTGAGGCTGTTTGGTCCCCCAGGAGCAAACTGTCCTCCTGCTGTGTCTCGTCCAATCATGTCCATTGTCTGTAGCCGAACAGCTGCAGAGCTGTGAGAGAGCACAGACAGAAATTAGTGACTGATGACCACAGACTGGCCCTCTCCTCCTCCTCCTCCTCCTCCTGCCTGCCTGCTTCTTCATAAACCTTCTCATGGTCTACACATTAACAATGGCTGAATACCATTTATATATGGAGCCATCAGTGATGTTACACCTGTCTTTCTACAGCTATAATGTCTAGAATGAAAGCATTTTGTTCAGCTGCTCCGTGGTAAATCAGTATCTTCACACTGCGGCAAATCACTGTTTTTACTCCTGCAGTATTGTAGCTTTCTCTTTCAAACTAAAACCCAAAAGAAAACCTAAGGCGAGGTAAACAGTCATTACTAAACTCTCCTCAAACAACAAAATGGACCTCACTACGGGTGAAGAGCAGGTGCTTTGCTGTGTGCCTGATTTAATCCAGTGTGAACAAGTAAGTTTTATTAATTACTTATGGATATATAGCTTTCTACATGACACGTTTATTAATTACATTTTTTTTGGGACCTTTTTAAGATGCAATATTTAAGGATTTTAGTTGAAAACATGACAAAATTAACTAAAATGATCCAAAGAAAATTTAAGGAATAACAGTTTTGACGTAATGAGGTCTACGTGTTATGTTGAAGAGATATTTACTGAAGTTAGCATGCGAACCAGCTAGCCCCAACCCGTCCAGAACTCACCATACGGTCCACTCGCTGCACAACTAACCAGCTAACAGCAGCTTAGTTAGCAACAACTAGCGAGAACTCTGGTAATGTACCCACTATTTGTTTTGCGTTTGACTTTGACAGGTGGCCAATACCGATATACTGCACCTTTTAATGCAGTGGTACACTAAACTGTATATTTTGATTATCATTCTATTTCTTTTTGAATAATGTAGTATAATTTAATCGCACAAACTAATGTTTAGCCATTTGCAGGTAAAAAACTTTTTTAAACTGTTTCTCCTACACAGTCCGGAGAGAAGGATGAGGAAAGTGGCTGGAGGTCTCCACATCCATTGGACACACCTCAGATTCCCTGCTACTCATGCATTGATGTTGACCTCCTGACTTTTGATATGCTTAATTCTGTGTGTATAGGTTGCTATTTTGCCATTTCTGAAATAATAAATAAAAAACACATCCTATGAAAAAATTTGTTGAATACGTTAACTTTGTGATGTATTTAATTAATTTGTATGTTCCTGTTGTTCGAGGCTTTGAAACCTAAATAAAAGGCATCCTAGTAATGGAGAACTTCAACCTGTGCAGCCTCCCAACTTTTTTTTAATCATCTGTGATTCTGTCCTGTAACTTGTCAAAGAAAACCTCCCTCATGGACACCTCCGTCTCTTTCAGGTTCTCTGTATTTGCCAGCATCTCCCAGTAAGACTTTGCAATGAGAATGTCCGACACGGTTGACACTGAAACGATGAAGGTCTCCGAGGCTGCCGACACGGTGTCCTCACCGAAAGACAACAGCGCCACCAAGTCCGAGGCCACCGACCAGAAACAGAGCGGCAGAGACGACCACGGCAGCAACAATAAGAGGGATGCACAGGTAAAAAACTCAACAAGATTTATGTTCAACCTAAAAACTCCTCCCATGACGCCTCTTTCGCACACACAGCTGACAGATTGAAAAGTGCCCAGACAGTCTTTTCAGCGTTTCCTCAACCCTTCTCATAGACATCTAATCAGGAAGGGTTAGAGGTGTCAGCAGCCCGACCGAAGCTGAGGACACTTGACACCTCACCAAACTCTGTCACTTTTCTTTCACACTCATCTCCATGAACATTCACTAACAGTCAACGTCAAACACCAACTGCCCTGGGGATCTCCTGTCACCTGCGGCATTCAGGATGATTTTTTCCCACCTGGCAGAATTATTCCTGAAAAGCAGAACATGCCCAGACTGAAATAATAATGGTGGATCGACTCTGTCTCAATGCGGCACCGAGGTCCGTCAGACACAGAGTCTGTTCACTGGCTCTTGAGAAAGTGTGGAAAAGATAATTTGTGGAAACCAGTGAATCTCATGTATTCTCAATGGGAGACATTAAAGCAGTGGATCTCCTGGGGATTCAGGGCAGCTGAGATCCCTTTCAAATAAACTGCTAATTAATTAGGTCTCTGTGTCATTGCAACAAATGTGCTTTGGGACCGCAGGAAATTTGCACTTGTTAATTTAGCTTTTAAAATAAAACCGGTGGCGGCTGGTCTGCGCTCGCAGAGGAATGGCCACTAAAAAGCGAAAATGGTGTGAAATCTCCTCGAGTGTGGTCAAGGAAGCAAAATCCAGGAAAGGAAAAGGATTGTCTCTTTGGCCGCGGCCTAAAAATAGGATTCAGGCCAATCTGGCCTTGTGGTTGCAGGCAGGCAGAGCGAGGGAGTCAGGCAGGCAGATAATCTGGAGCTCAAATCCTGGCTTATCTAGCAACTTCCTGTGTCTGTGTTACCCCGAGGAACAGAATGACACCAGCATGGGGGAGCGGCAGGGGAGAGAGGAGGAAGAGGGAGGAAGGGATGGGTTGAGAGGTTGTAAGAATGAGGGATGAAGGAGAGGAGGAAGCTAAAAGAACATGAGACATAATATTGAAGACTGAAGGAACAAAAACAGGGAGGAGAGAGAAGAAGAAAAAGAAGCATGAAGATGGAAGTAATTGAATTATTATAATAATTATTATTCCTTAAATCCTTCTACTCAAATGGGAATAAAATCCTTCTAAGTTCAGGTGATAATGTAAATCTGGTTTAAATAACTAGCCAGCAGTAATTTAAAATCATGTCGACATGGGTGGCAATAATTTAAAGGTGCACTATGTAGTTTTGGGAAAGACATTTTAATCATCTTTATTGACTGATATTTTATGCCTAAACAAGTACTGTCATAGATGCTGTTTCTATGCTGCCTGGATTGGGAGCTTGGAGCACTGGGGTAGAGTTTGTGTTGTTAACACTGCTAGCACAAGAGCTAGCTAACTAAAGCAAAAAATTCTTACGCATTGCACCTTTAAGCAACTGACTCTGAAGAATCTTGGACAAAGGAGGGGAAATTCAAGGTGCTGTTATCTTGTAATTTCCACTCGTGGCCACAGAGGCCGCTGTTAAGTAAATGTATTATAAAAATCAGCAGTGTCTTTGGAAAATACTGAACTTCTTACCATGTAAAACAAAACTCTGTTCCCCTGGCTCCACATCTCACCTTAATTTGACTTTGCGTGTATCCCTGCCTCCTATAATGTCTTTTTGTGACCTCTCAAAATGTAGGATATATCTAGCTACTTGCTCCTTTCCCTGAAACTCACCCTGGCATAATTATTCCGTGGTCTCGGGATATGCCATGATATGCTGACGGCACTGAACCCCCTGACCTTTCCGCTGGTAATTTTCAGCAGCGGAGGAGGTGAAGCTAATTCTGTCGTTCTGTGCGAGGGCATCGGTTAAACGCCTGAAACGTTCATTGTGGGAGAAATGAAGGAGGTAGGGAAGTGGGATAAGAAACGGGGGAGGGGGGAGGCAGCGGTAGGTGTAACACGGGGACAGAAAAGCATTCCGACAGAGGAAAGAGGGAAGGGAGGGAGGTGGAGAGGGGGACTGGGTGACATTGCCACCATCTGCCTCCAGCTCTCCGGCTCCGTCCTCTGCGGCAGGACAGGTGGCTGGTGGCCGCCCTACTTCTGCTGACTTCAGCCCTTTCCCTCTCCCCCTTTCCCATTCCTTTATCTCCTGCCGGCATTGTTCATTCCCCACCGGCCCCTCGCCGCTCAATTAGCTTGTGTAGCGGTGCGCTCACAGTCCCAGCCCTCTCCCCCCACCAACACCACTGCCACCACCACCCTTCCCCTCCTCCTCCTCCTCCATCCACATCCACATTACCTGATATAGGACGGGGCGCGGCAGGTCACAGGCATTGGAGATGGGCGGTCCATTTCAATTTTTTATAGGCGTTATTTGGCCCTCAAGCTCAATGAGGGAAGGGAGGGGTTGTCCTTTTGATTTTTTAGAGGACAGGTGGGAAGGACAGAGCTGTGTGTGTGCGGCACATGTGTGTGTGGATGCATGTTGGGATTAGGAAGCAGAGGACTGGGCTCTGTTACAATTTTCGACTGAAATGGCTCCTGCCAGGTCTCCCCCCCCTTCCTCGGCTCCTCTATGCGTGCTACTGAGAGACCTTCTGTTTATACGTACACATACACACACGCAGCCACTAGTGCGTGAAGCGCAGAGGCACCGAGCTGTCTCACACACTGTTGGGCATCCGGTCTCTCTCTGCTCTCCGCATCTCACCTCCAGTGCCTGGGTCTGATTCACATGACAGCTAAATGGAGCTGGGAGCGACTCATAAAACTGACCCGAATCGCTCGCAGCCACATGTCTGGCTTTTGTTTTCTGCAGCGTGTGTGTGCTCAAGTGTGTGTGTGTGTGTGTGTGTGCGTGTGTGAGGAATGGGCTCTACAGTGCGACCGCTTTGGTAGCATATGCTCTGCAAAAATTAATTCTCGCTCCAAGGAAACGGTGAATCTTCAACTTGAGGTTTTCACGCCGCACATTTTCTTTTTTCCGCAGATCAATGCCGCTAAATTTCTATTCTGTGCTCTTCAATTTTTCAGTTTAGGAACAGACAGGCAGCACAGGAGGTTATTTGTCTTTTTGTGCTGTCTCGGTATGAATTGCGATGCTCTTTTGCAGAGCTAGTAGCGCACGCATGCACAAAATGTAGGCCAGTCATATTTAATTCAAACTTCTCCACTTTCTTAAAGTAACGATCCTCTCTTCCCCTCCAAACTTCTGTGGTTTGTTTGAATTTTTTTGTTTCTTTTCCGTGTGCACTTTTTTCCTCTGCACCCCTCCCCTACCTATGGACAGCCTCTGAAGTACTCTAAGGTACGGTATGCTCGACATGCATGTTGTGAAAAGGATGCTCCAGCCTGTCTAATGTGCACTTGGATTGCGTTGTTTGCTTGGATTAAGTTGGAGGTTGCACTTGTGTTTCCTGTCAAGCAAGTTGTCATCGTATGCCTTGCTCCAGATGTGTAAATTTACCTCAATGACACTATTGACTATGAATGATCGTGGAGGCTATGCCTGAAAAAACAAATGGTTTGAAATGGACATTTCCTGTGTGCTTGCTGCATTGTTGTGGTCGATGTTTCCTCAGGAAAAACACGAGAAGCCTTGAGTTTGTGTTCACTCCATCTTTTATTTAAGATTGTTCTGATCAAATTATCTGAGAAGATCTGCAGCCACTGGTCCACAATCATCTTCGCAGCGAAAAGCTCAGTCACTCGGGGGGAAAAGATTTGTCAGCTAAAATGTGAAATATCGAGACTGTGTGATTTTGCTTGCAAGATCGATCGTGCTCGCTGGCTGTTTCTGTTTTATTTGGCTTGTCACTGTGATGATATTGATGCAGTTGTTGTGTGCGTATGTGTGTGCGCATGGTTTTAACTGTGCCCACCTACCTGCACCCCCCTCCGTAGTCCAACACCAGGCTAAAGCTCGTGCGGAGCCTGGCAGTGTGTGAAGAGTCCTTTCCTTGCCCTATTCCTGAGCCTTCAGCAGCACCTCAGGTAACAATCTCTCTGAACAAACGGAGTGTTTTCACATTAGAGATGTGCTGGTATACCAGTTAGACCATATACCTTCTAATGGGAACACTATTGGCGAAAGCATGGCTAGTTTATGGGTGCAGAGTGTTAATATTCTGTGAGAGAACATGTTTTTTATGTGTCTGACAAAGAGGAAACTGCTTGCATCAAGAACGTACACATTATATCCTTTTATCAGAGATGCTGTCCACTGCTAATGGCTTATGAAGAGCCCAATTTAACCATGACGCTGTCTGCCTCTATTATGATCTAACACTCTTCCTTTTAACTATTAACAGCCATAAAGAAAACACCCTCTATCATAAAGACCCTCTCGAGACACGTTTTAAGACATGTTTGCTTTGAATAGTAATTGTGTCTAATGTGTTTTTTTCACCAAAAAGTTTAATTACATGGTTAAAAGCCTATAAATGCGTGAATATTTGTCATTTTAGAAGTCTAACTACAGGACACAAGATGTCTCCTATTACTTTGAAGTCTATTCTCAGTGTACGTGCACTTTAGAGCTGCAGAGATTAATGTGTTAGTCAGTTGAATTGGTTGCCAACCATTTTGATAATTGATTTATCATTTAAGTCGTTTTTCAAGCAAGAATGTCAAACATTAGCTTGTTCCAGTTTCTTAAATGTAAGGATTTGCTGCTTTGCCTCATTCATGACAGTAAACGAAGAGTCTTTTCGAAAGAAACAATTTGAAGATGTCACTCGTGCTTTTTTTGACATTTTATACACTAAACAATTAATTAATTAATCATGAAAATACTCAGCAGAATACCTGATTATGATGATGATTTGTTAGATTTGTTAGTTGCATACTGGGTCATGATTGGCTCCAAACTATTTGTGATTTGTCACAAATCCTGCTGGTACGTACACGTGGTAAACTGAGATTTAAGGTGAACTCAGACAGTTTCCCTCTTGAGCAGAGGAATGTTAAAACAGCCTGCTACTGTCAAACACTGCACCTACTTCGATCTGCACAGCATCCAACTTGCAAAGTCTTTCAGACAGGCAGGTCAGATTATAGAAGAACCCCAAAAAAATCCTCACATTAAAATGAAATTCATGAATTTTACCCGACAAAGCTCTGAGAACTGAAGCATCCTGATTGTATTGAGTACAAGTGACCATGTGTGAAAAATGAATGTGGTGTAATTTTAGCTTATTAATTTTACTTTATTTACTGTTAAAGGTTAATTTATTAGTAATTTTACAACACCAAGGTTGTAGAATAAAAATTTGAAACAAGGCTCCAATGGTAGTGTCTCTGTAAAGTTTGATTGAATTCCTGCCGACCACCGTTGTAGCATGAAAATGTGATACCAGCACATCTCTAATCCACACGCAACCCACACTCTGCTCATACCATCTCGGTCATCTCATCAAGCCCAGTGTGACATCGTGATTCTCTGACACCTCAGTCCAAGTCGTTAAGCTACAAGCTCACATTCATAGCGCTGAACTGCTGACACGGGATCGGTTCTTCATTCCATCTCATTACAACCGAGCAGGTAGACCTCTGCTGCTTGATTAGCGGCCTTCGTCTGACAGCTATGATTAAACACCCGGCCGTGACCCACCAGATGAAAACATCACATCATCAAAACAGAAAGTAGCGAGCTCCAACAGCGAGCCGGCCGTTAGTTTGCTAAATCAACTCTTCTCTTTTCAACGCCGTATCTCCGGGCAAAGCCCCCCTCTGATCAAACTTTCTCCATTACATGCCACTCTGCACAGCTTCTGGCATGCTTTCACACACACATACACACCAGGTGTGTTTGTTCCGGGCGTTTCAGCCAGTCAGCAGCGAGCTCCATAACCAGAGGGCGGTGTTATTCCCACAACAGTCTCGCATCGTCTGCACTCACACGACGTCCTGTATTACCGCCATCAATCATGTCGGGGAAATTACAATTTCCACACGTCAGCTACAGAGAGCTGTGGAGCGCTCTAATTGAATACTCCTGATATTTCCCCCGCTACTGTTATTGGGGCCTGGAGTCGAGACTCCTTCTGCAGCAAGCTAACCTACAGGGGAGAGGTAAAGCAATAAAGAAAGCGGAGGGAAAGGCACGCATTCAGCTGTAAGATCACAGATTTTCCATTCAGACGTCCTGATTATCGAATCCAAACATGTCCCATTGTTTGCCATTTTACACTATTGTCTCCAAATCAAATTATGAACAGTAACAAAGGGCTGTACGGCTGTCCAAGCCATCCACGCATCCTGAAAAACTACATCTGCCCTCGCACTGTACGCCTGGCTGTCAATTCCAATCAATGGCCGATAGTCGCGGGCCTCTGAATACATGCTGTACTTTTTTGTTTCAGACTGACAGCACGTTCATTACATATTCAGAAGACCATCATTTTCACGCCGTTTTCCCTTTATCTCGAGGTAAATGGATGTCAGGAAACAAATGAGGCAGCTCGCAACAGCTGCACATCAACCGGGCGGCTTCCATGTGACGCCGAGGGTGGCATTAAGCAGCAAACATCACCGCTTCTTGCCAGGGGAGGGAAAAAAAATCCTTTTGCTTTGACGAACACACACACACACACACATGAACTCGCTGTCACTCGCACAACGCACAATCCAAGACTCGTTTTCACTTTCTCCCAGTCTCGCTCAGGCAATTAGTCAGTCACGTTCCTCATTAGCATATTACATTTTCACATATATTCAGCGCGTATTGAAATGAAGGAGAACGTAGAGTCTCATTATCTTGCTTCGCAGCTGTTCCGAGGATCAAACTCGTGACCTTTTTTGGTTATGAGCTGCTCTCCCGCCACTAGGTCACCCCTTCTCTCAGTCCTTCATTCATTCATTTCTCACACACTCACGCACACACACACACACTCGCAGACTCTCTGATGTTAGCTTTCCAGAGTTGTGTTTAATCCACTTACGGTGCACTGGCAACCCCTCTCCTCTATTCAGCTTCTCCTTTCAGCCCTTTGTAGAATTGCCTGAAAAGCAAATCAGATACTGCTCTGAGTCGTGTGAGTGTGTGTGAGTGTGTGTGTGAGAGAGAGAGAGGAAGAGCACGTCTGGGGTAAATCAAGGCCATTTTTAATAGATCTCACAAAGCGTCCACACCAGACTTCCATTCTGATTGCAGCACGGTGGAATTTTTTGAAGAACTTTTACAGTTGGAGGGGGATTACAGCTAACTCCTCATCCTGTTGAATTTTAAGGAACCAAATGTGCTGTGTTGTTTAATATCTGGGCTCAAATTCATGTTTTATTCAGGTGGTTTCATAAAAAACAAGCTAATCTGGCAGATTAATTGCCGTTGTGAGTGATTTGGAATTCATGGACGCAGGCACATAATTGCCGGCAAGGAGACAGGTTTCAATGATAAACCAGGAGTGTTTATTAAGAGTCGTGCTGAGGCCTCTTTTGCCCGTGCTATTCTCTAATTAACCTAGAACCTCAGGCAAGATCAGAGAGAATGAAATGCCTCGTATTTAACGCCTACTTTCTCAATCAATGTCATCGATCAGATTACATTTAGTATTTGAAGATCTTGAGTATCTTGTGGTGTTACTGGATGAACTAGTCGACCAAAATGGCTAAATTTAGGCCACGAACAGCCCGCCATTTTATAAAAACATCAGCAGGGTCAAACGCATACCAGTGAATCATTCAGTTTTTATGTATTTTTTGCAGGATGGATTCCTTCTCCAGCCCTTTGAAAAGGAAGATCGCGCCGCACCGGACCAAGCAGAGAAAGATGACAGCTGCAATAAGGTGGACAAACCGGAGAAAACACCAAAAAAGATGCTATCAAGAGGTGAGAAATGCTATTCAACCGGTGGTGGAGTGCTCATTTTGGATCTACTGTATATAGATTTTTTTTTTCTTCTTTGTGTTATCTTGATAATATGTCTCTTTCTTGAACATATTTATCTTCTCTCTCTTCCGTCATTGAAAACGGAGAGTTTGTTTATTTAGTTTGTTTAGGCATAAAAAAAAAAAATCAGTCAGTGAAGATCTTTCTCTTCCATCTGAATATATTTTAAAGGACTGTATACTGGTTTGATTATAAGGTTAGAAACCTTCAGGGAGACCTGACGAGACTGATGTCGGTCACAGCAGCTGAAATATTTCCATTAACACCTCAGCTTCCTTTACATCATAAACACCTGGGGCCTCATTTATAAACATTGCTTATTCCCAAAATAGAGCTTGAAAGATGCATGTGCTTCCCCCATCCAAAAATTTGAATTTATATATAGAAAACTATGTGCACATCTAAAATTACTCACCCCCATAGATTATTTACATCGGTATGTTTATAATATCATTTTGTCTGCAGTTTGTCAAGACGACACTGAAGCCAAAGTGTTGAAACGAAGCCAAATGCTTTAATGATACTCATCACACAATCCGTGTCACTCAGCCAAATTACAGCCTTCTAATAATTATATCCTTTACCATGTCACGAGGATGATTCAGTCCTAAACATTTTTTTCTCCGGCGCCATGCCCTCCAGTTTGTCCAAAAGCACTTCTCCATTTTAAATGATATCTCATTATGGGCCGATAATTGGCGCGATTCAGTTAATTGCGACAAGCTCAAGGTGTTAAGCAATTATGCGGATTCCCACAGGCGTACAAAGGTGTCTGCTTCCCTCTGTGGAGCAACACCACTGATGAGGCAGCCTCCAATTATAGAAAGCCACCGGGGGGAACAAGCTCCGGCGTCCCTTGACTCCCGCTGATGGGTCCTATCCTTTGTTGGTGCACAGGAACATGTTGTTTTTTTTTTTGGGTGTCAACTTCGTTATCCGACAACTTCTTCATTTCTTAAGTGGTTCAGCTGGCAGCGCTCACTGCTGCTGATACAAGCTGCCAGATGTTTGTTTTTTTCCCGCATTGGTCACACCAATAACCACCAAATTGCATGGTCCTCCTTAGCAATGTCACCCTCAGCGAAGTTTCTCTCTTCAAACGTAGACTTCTCCATTTCTTCCTCACAGGTAGTTGAATGACAAGCTGATTAATTTGCATATCAATATTCACGACGTGCGTTTCATTAACTGTTTATCATTAATTTGGGGAGTTAACGGGGCGGAACATTTCAATTTCCTTGTTATTCATATAACAATTATATTGAGAAAGTGACACACAGGTAATCTCAGGGATTGTTTTATAGATCTGGACATGTTTGAGTTTATCTGTGCGCAGGTAGGAATCTATGCATGCTCGTGCTTTATAAAGTCTGTGATGTATTTCCTTCACTTGTGTGAAATAAATGTCGTCTTTCTATGGTTAGATTCCAGTCAAGACTACACAGATTCAACTGGCATAGATCTCCATGAGTTCCTGGTCAACACATTGAAAGGCAACCCCAGGTATGCTTAACAGAGACACACAAATGTGACTAATGCAGACAAACACAGACCATCAGGAGTTCATCTTTTAAGCCTAAAGGCCTGCTCGTACCAGCATTTAAAAATCGTAAAATGTTATGGTGAAATCAATTTGTTTTAATGGAAATGTTGAACTAAATTTTGGTGAACTTGACACAGAAATTCCTGCCATTGAGCAATAGCAAGAGGTCTTGACATCGCTGACCTTTTAGAGGACAGTTAGCCAGAGAGTCAAAAATGGAGGAAGCTAGCTTAGCTTATTAGCTTTGTTGCACAATCTACTTTTATATACAGTAATCTCCTCTGCCACGAATATCAACAACACTACAAAAGTTATGAGGCAAGAGTCAATGTTATAAATACATCTTTTGAATGAACTGTGTGAACCCACTGTATTGACCCTTTTGCAACAGGCTAAGAAGCTCGCTAACTCTGACAACTCTCACAAGTCTTCAATTACAGACATCCAAACTAAAGCTTCTTGTGGTTCAAATTGAGAGATTTTATGATGTCTTTCTTGGACTCACTTCAAATATTACCATCTGATAATGAACCCAAGTATTTGTTTAAGTTGACTCAGAAACAATCCTAATTACTGTTTTTTTGTTTGTTTGTTTTTTTAAGGGATCGAATCATGCTACTGAAGTTGGAACAGGACATCTTGGACTTCATCAGCAATAATGAGTAAGGAATATTCATTGAGACATTGCTGTGCAGCTTTTCATTCAGTTTTTGTTGTCCTACCCAAACACCACAACACTTGTTTTCAATGAGTTTTAACAAATTCAACAATAGGAGAACTCAATTAGTGAGTCCAGGTGCAGTTGTTTTTGATGGGAATGGAAACCCGACAACTTTTTCATCGAGTTTAAAATATTCTTCCAAAGTACGGAGTAACGGAGCTTTCCAGAATACCTGCACAGAAGGATCTTCACACCTTCAGATGCGCTGTGCTGGAAGTCACACAATTAAGAGGAACAGCTGTTCATTGTCCTGCTGTTTCAATTTGGGCTGAGTCTGTTTGGATGTGTTTCATTTTTTTTTTTTAATTAATTTGTGAACTTACTATTGGTGTTGGTGATCAAAATCTCTGTTACCAATGTACTAAGTAAGTTGTAAGTTGCTCTAGAATTACTGAGGGCTTAAAGTTCTCCTCCAGTGAGCTCAGAACAGACCCAAGAGCAGATACATCCTTACAAGGCAAAACAACACTGGACTTCTACCAGTTGAAACAGCCCTAGCTTTACTTGCCCCACTCCTCATTTCAGACTGGGAGTCTGACTGATGTTTTTTCCCTGCAGTATATCAATTGTTAAAAAACATTTAAACTGTAGAAGACCATTAACCACATTTCTGTGTCTCCTTCCAGAAGCCAACAGAGAAAGTTCCCGCCCATGACGTCCTATCACAGGATGCTTGCACATCGAGTGGCAGCCTACTTCGGCATGGACCACAACGTGGACCCCAGTGGGAAGTCGGTGGTGATCAACAAAACCACCAACACTAGAATGTGAGCCTCTCTTTAGTGTCTTTTCTTATAATTTAACTGACCTTATTTGTGTAAAATAAGTACGTGAATAAGACAATAATCATCAGACTGATGGATGTTGCATGAGGGCTCCCATTATAACACACTGTCACTTGGTAATTGTTTATGTAAAGTGCATCCATTTCAAAGATGTGCATGTATTGTACTGTGTTGTAGAGATGTCTATTGAATGTAGCATGCTAACCAGCTAGCCCCTAGCCACTTTGTACCTCAAGAGTCGATAGTCTGATAGTAAACAGCGTCAACACTCCACTGGTGCTCCAAGCTCCCAGTTCGGGTTAATACGACCCCTAGCTGCACGGCTAACTGAGCTTACTAGCTAACAGTTAGCAGCAGTTAGCTGTTAATCTGGTGATATGCTGCTCCCTATTTGTTTGACTTTGACAGGTGGCCAATGCTTACATATTGCACCTTTTTTAAGGTTAATGAATTCTTTCTATAGTCTTATAAACATAATAATGTTCATAATTATCTTTTAGCTATTAACTAACACTTAATACAAGGACCTTAATGTAAAGTGGTAACTTGCCACCTTGCTTGTTAATTGTTGTAGGATTTCCTGCGACCATTAGCTGTTGCAATCAATCAACAGATAAGTTGATTCCTGCCCTGCTTGTTGGTTAACATATGTTTGCTGTCAGCGTCTTCCCGAAATTAAGCTGCCACTAAAACTCCTGTGAATTCCCCCTCCACCGACAGACCTGATCAGAAATTCTCCGAGCACATCAAGGATGACAGGGCGGACGATTTTCAGAAACGCTACATTCTCAAACGAGACAACTCCAGCTTTGATCGCGAAGACAGCACGGTAGGTGTTTTTTTTTTTTTTCTTTCCCCCAACCAAGCTGTCACTTTCATTCCTGACATGTTGGTAAGAATGGGACAATCTGGCGTCCCTGACATTGCTGCTAAAGACGCTTGTGTGTGCGTGTGTGTGTGCGCGTATATGTGTCTGCATGTGTGTGTGTGTCCTTGCCAGATTCGAATGCGTTTGAAAGCTGACAAGAGGAGCAAATCGATGGAGGAGAGGGAGGAGGAGTACCAGCGAGCCAGAGAAAGGATATTTGCACATGATGTGAGAGCTGTTTGTGTAGGCGGGGTGGGGGGTGGGGGCCATGTTGCACAAATCTTTGTGTCGTTTCTATTCATGTGCAAATTCAGTAGATGTCTTGCTACCAATTACCACTGCTGGATTTATGAATTTTTAGACGTGGGACGCTCTGATTTGGAGCCAAATTCATGAAGTTAGATTTACAGCTAGACCCGAGAGCAGTTGTCCAGCCACCTGTCTAATTTTTAATGATATTTATTGATGCATTTATTGGATTTTTGAATGCGTCGAGCCATGAAATGTAGCTCACAATGCAAAGAGAAAAGTGCTGGAGGTAAAAATAAGAACAAACTGTGCCGTGAATTATCTGCACCTTTGTAATTTCCTGTAATTTTCCTTCCCACCCACAGGGAGATCACTTCATACTTGATAGAAGGTAAGTTCACCTCTCATCACGTAATAATATTGTTCCAAAAAGCTGTATCTAATAACGGATGATGAATTGTCAGTTAATTGGCCAAAGTAGAACCGATCTCATCCTTTTAAAGTGGAACTAAAGCTCTTCAGATAGCTTCTACTTAAAATTATGTTCAATCACTTTTACAGTTTTCCTGTCAGAGCAGCAATTAGAGCTCGCTCTGTCATGTTTTTAAAATGGTGGATATCTCATTTTGTCGGCGCCTGTTCGGTAATACCTCTCCTCCTCCCTTCAGTGCTCAGGATGAAGACACATGCATGAGCACCCAACAGAGGCGGCAAATGTTCAGGTAGGTCCACCCACCCACCCACATCCTCCCTCCTCCCTCCTCCCTCCTCCCTCCTCCCCAACCCCCGTCACACATCATTCAGCTCTTTCAGCGGCTGAACCGCAGGCAGAGAAAAAAAGGCCTTAATCGGCTCGCTCAGGAGCAGGAGTGCTGATCTGAGGATTTGTTTTTCGCCGCTCAGGAAAGCTTCTGTTAAATAGGATTTTTCGGCCCAGGTTTCCTCATGTGGGATGGCCTGTTCGGACCAAAGCTTGGCAATTAGGCGATGTAACTGTCCATTTAAAATGTCATCTTTTTAATGATCGAGCACTGAAGATGCTATGGCTGGATTCACAAAAGAATGAATGCTGATTATGTCCATAGAGGATGACAACGTGCCGTGATTGAAATGCCATAAATTGAGTAAATAAATGCTTTCAAATATCAAAGTACAGCAGTTATTTTTTTTAAAAACAACAGTTTTTTGCAGGTCTTTGTTTTGTTTTGTGTTTTTTCATTACCTTTCACTGTGTAAATCTGTGGCAGAAGTGTGGTTAACACAAGTTTAGAGCGGAAAAAATTAGTCGATTAATTAATATCACTTCACAGAAAATGTATCAATGACCTGCTGATATTGTGCCATGAGGATGTAAATCTGTAACTTAAAAAAAGCATAGAATACTAAATCTAAATCAAATGTTCTGTCTTTCAGGTTACGGGCAGGTCGCTCAGGAGCCAGCCGGCAGAGCAGCTCCGAGACGGAAACGCTGCCGCGGCACGGCGAACCGCGGCCATGGAGCAGCACCGACAGCTCGGACAGCTCCAACCGGCTCGCCCCGCGGCCCGCCATCACCAAGGCCAGCAGCTTCAGCGGCATCTCCCCCGGCCTCGTCCGGGGGGACAGCACGGCCAGCAGCAAGAGCACCGGGAGGCTCTCCAAAACAGGCAAGAAAGCTAGTGAGGATGACGTACTTGAACTTTAAAAGTGTAGCTGTCAATTTTCAGCAATGTTCTCTTTCTAAAATGAGGCTGATTACATGGTACAGGTGAATTCTGAATGTAGATGGAGGGATTTGAGCTTGTAAATCATCCATTTAGTTATTCAGACAAGAGAGAGGAAACCCTCACAGCATGAAGAGGAAAAATTAGCCAAGTAGATAGATGGGCGAATAAAAATAGACATCTTGCATGTTGAGCTCGGAACTAAAGGCATGTCGACAAGTGTTTGTCTCCCTGCCGCGGTCAGTAAAGTCTGTGCGCCGCCATGTAGTCGGACAGCTGTCAAAACTAATGGCCACACAGCAACGTGGTGATGGAGGAGGCTCTTAAAAAGTGTTGTAGCAGCAGCGTAGTGTAAAACCTACTGCATAATGTATAAGTTGAAGTGCCGCGCGTGTCACCGAGATGAAGTTAAGGCTGCACCCGACTGCAGGCGCTTACTCCACAATATGATGCATTTGTAACTTGACTGCCTGAGATGAGTGAGGTTTTGTCTTCTTTATCTCAGTGAACGCAGGGTGGAAATCCTTGCTTGGCCTCTGCTCTCCATTTTGTTCCCTGCCACTTTTTTTCTATTTTTTGTCAATCTCCTGCTTTTCTTCCGCTGAGAAGTAGCAGCAGCAGCAGCGGGTTTCTTGCCTGAGCAGTTCTTTAAGTTGTTTACGAGGCGACTGGCTGCCCTCACTTTGTGTTTTGGGAGTATAAGTCGAGGAGACATCTCGCCCGCGCTGCCGTGTTCTCCTACCTTTGCCCTTCTCCTCTTAAAGGCCTCAAATAACACCCCCTCCCCCCCGACAGGCTGCACGCCATTGCTACCTGAAAATAGGAGCTTAGAAACAATAGAGGCAAAATTGTTTCAGCCTGTGCGATATCATTTCTGCGGTGATGAACCTCATTTGTCATCCAATTTCCTTTATTTTGAGGTAAAGTTATGAGTATAATTCAGTATTTTCTGCTATTGTTAAGCTCCACTTGCCCCCATTACAACTGACACCTTTAGTTGTTAGTTTACAGTTCCAGCTGATTAAACTGGATCCATTGTTCTACATTCAGCTACGCAGCAGAAATAAACATACTAGCTGAAATTAGCTTTACCATGACCTCCTACAGCACTGAAGTTCATTAGCAATAGAAATCAATTAACACTTAATTAACTGTTAAACATAATTCATTTTGCTCCATAAGGAGTACTATACAGTACATGTTATCTGATAAATGTTTCTGTACTTTGGCAAAAGGAAGATGAAGGAAGATAAGACAGCTGTTAAATTAATTGCCAGCTATTTTGATAATCGATTATTCGGTTTCAGTAATTAACAAAAAAAGTCTAAAGGTGCAATTTGTAAGAATTGGCCATCTGTTGAATTCATATTCCCAACAAATGGGGGCAGCATATTAACAGAGTAACTGCTAACTGCTTCTGGCTTTACATCATCTGTTTGTACATTCATGATTGTAGCTATTGTTAGCT
The DNA here is from genome assembly GCF_040436345.1 of Pagrus major. Lineage (NCBI taxonomy): Eukaryota > Metazoa > Chordata > Actinopteri > Spariformes > Sparidae > Pagrus > Pagrus major. Next base: position 10,918,354 of record NC_133238.1, read on the forward strand.
TGTTCGCTCAGCTAGCAGGACTCCCAGGGAAGTATTGGTGTTTAGGCGTAAAAATCAGTCAATGAAGATCTTTCTCTACAGTGCACCTTTAGTCCTCCATGACAGTAAACTGAATGTTTTTGTGTGGTGGACAAAATAAGACATTAGAGGACATCGTCGTCCTTGATTAATCATCATTGATTAATCAAGAAAATAATCAGCAGGTTAATCGATACTGAGTACTCAGTAGTTGCCACTCGATACTTCTAAGTAAAGGATCTGAATGCTGTAAAAGACTGCATTGAGAGAGGAGATTTTAAAGAACGTTTTCTGTGTTCCTTTGTGATCCATTGTGCTTTGACAGCAACAATATTATTGAACTCAGCTTTCTAAAACCCCACAACACCAGATTGCGATGTCAGTCCCTCCTCCCAAAATCCAAGAGCTTCTTTGCGCACTCACCAATTTTGCACAACAGTCAGTAATTACACAGGGAGACATCCATCACAGACGGCGCACAGATACCAATTTCTCCATCAACGGTTCCCTCAGGAGACCAGAATGCTATGCAGCCACGAGAGAGGTTGCGTTATTAGCGAGAGGCATGACTGCTTCATTATCACAATCGGCTCTTTCCACCCTCATGAAGAACTAACAAGCAACACGTTTTAAAGTCATTGTTGGAGATGTAGGATGCAGCTGATAAATCTCTTTGTTCTGCCTCTTCCTCAGGTTCAGAATCGTGCAGCAGCGTCGGCTCCTCGTCCAGCTCACTATCCCGTCCCCAGCTGCCCCTCCCCGTTTCAGCCTCATCCTGGTCCAACATCCCCAGCGCCCCCTTGATCCACCCGGCTGCTGACACCAGAGGTTCGGGACCCCCTGAGATGATCAAGAGCGTCCCTTCACAGCCACCATCTGCTACAGAAGCGACCAACTATTACGTGTTGCCGCTGGAAGCCTCAGGGATACCACCCGGCAGCGTTTTTGTCAACCCACACACAGGTGGGTGATTTGGTACCTCCATCTGAAGATGAAAAGCCAGAGTTTGGCGACCCAATGTACCGCAATAAATCAAAGTGATTTTTCCCTTATTCCTGTCTTGTAATTTTCTGGTTTCCTAATGAATATTCAAAACTTGCGGACAGAATTACAGGTCGGCACAGGGCTGCACTCGGTTTGTCTGTCAAATTAGTAGTCAGACCAAAAGCGTGCTGCTCAAAATGCATTGAACAGATGGGAGAAATCTGTAAATATTCATCATGGGCCAAACACACAGTTGTACACTTTTGGGCTGCAAACTGAACTTCAAATGCTGCCAAGGTTGTTAATTCCTGTTTGCTCTCCTCTCACGGGCCATGTTTGGGTGTGTCCTTTCCTGTCACGAGGAGCGTAATTCAAGTGATTCCTCTTCTATGATGTTGAATTATTATAGCGTGTGCAGCTCACATCACTTTTGCTTTCTGGTCTCTTATGAATTTAATTTGACAGGCAAGCCTTTCATCCACCCCGATGGCAGCGCTGTAGTTTATAATCCAGCCGCCGTCGCCTCGGCTGCAGGCAGGAACCCACAGCAGGGGAAAACCCTGCAGCAGCCAATCCCTAACCCAACGCAGCAACACCAAACCAATCACCTCCACTCACAGGTCAGTGGGCGGGATTACATATTTCAGCAGGAGTCTTGACTTTTCACTTTACAAGTCATGTAAAGACTAATGATTTTTCTAACTTTTTCTAACCGCACTAACTTATAATGTTAAAATGGGAGCTGATAGTGGGATGGCAGGAGCTTAATTGACCGTAGCGGCATAAGAGTGCTAACTTGTGTAGCATTAGCCTTAGTATATTAGCATATCATGTATGTAGCCTTTTACTAGTTTCTCATTTTAAAACAAATTGGCTTGGAAAAACAAGCTCATGGTCAATCGAGGCTCCCGCCACTTTACTTTTAGCATCCTTCGTCCAGTCTCATCTCCTGTCCCTCTTGTCCATTTCTTCTTCCCTTCCCTCCTCAGCCGATCTGTCCTCCTCTCCAGCTGTCCTCTGAGCCTGTCCACAACCCAATGGTCTCGTATCCTCTTCCTCCTCCTCCTCTTCCTCCTTCTCAGTTCCTGCCCGTCTGTCATAACCAACAGTACACTGTGGTACAGAACTTCTTTCTTTCCATTGTATTATTCCTTCCCTCCCCCCGTTCCATCTCCTGTCAGACCTGGCTCGTTAAGAGTTTGTCTTTAGACTTTTTCTCTCAGCAATTAAATTAATAAATGGACCCAAAATCCTGCTCAGCTTGTGTCTGGTTAAATAAATGCTCTGAGCTCTTATTTAGAGCCAGGTCTTCATACATGTGCCTTTAAATAAGCCCCTGAATAAATGATCTTCTGTGATGTATTTAAAATGAAGCTACATTTTTTTGCGACATATCACATTCTTTGCTACCAGAAAAAAAAAATTTAAATTGTCAATTTAGCAAGAGGAGTTTGGTATCCATTTTGTTAATGATGTGTAAAATAAGCCCAGCATTATCTCACCTCTGCAAACATCAAAACAGACTGCAATATTCTCCCGATTAACTATTCAGTTCTAGATAATTTTTTTGGGGGGTGGAAAGGTGTATCTAAATCCAGCAGGAGCCATTCCCCACATATATAGATCATGCATTCACTTAACCTCATTTTTGACCTGGTTTTAGTGAAAGACATGCCTCTGTGACTAATTATGCCTGTGGAAAGTTCCATTAATATTTAATTCATCACCAGATGTTAGCGCTGAATAATCCATGACTAAAAACACTACTTTTCCAACAGCATGTCAGAACTGACCTGAACTGGCGCGCGGTGGCGATGCAGATAAATAGTTCACTTTACACTCGAGCTTGTCTCGGCAGACCTGGGTCAGATTTAAACTCACGCATTTGTTTCAACCTTCAAGGAAAAAATACTTTGAGCAAATGTCTTTGATTCAGCACTTAGCTTAGAAATCAGCTGACTGTCCCTGGTGGTTGAAGCGTATTGATCCAAAATCTGGGCAGATTTAATAAGAAAGATTGTCGGTGCCCTTGTGCTGGATATTAATGTGTCTCCTTTCATTTAAATTTGTTAAAATATCTGACTCTCATTTATCTCTCCAGCCTGACGCCCTCAACGCCCAGTTCAGTCACATGACTCTGGCGCAGCAACAGCCCAACGACGGCGGGGCTTCAGCTCCGGACACCCGCCATTTTCCCACTGTATACCACCACCACCACCCCTCCTCTATGGTACTGCAGGGAGCTCATCCTCCACAGCAGCAGCAGGTTGCTAGCTACATGGTGGCAGGGCCATCGGGAGGACACCCAGGGGTGCTGCAGGGCCAGCCCGTCGCGCTCCAGACCCCGGCCCCCAACCACGCGTACCCCAGCTCCACCCCGGGTCCTGCTGCTTTCGCCGGGTCCACGCTGAACCAGCAGCTCCTCCAGCAACACACCTACATCCAGCAGCCTGTCCAGCAGGTGGGGACGCCTACGATCTAAAATCACGCTGACTGTCCGTAACTGTGTGAGAATGTGGTGATTTTGTCTGTAGGTCTCAGTCATGAGTCACTCCTGCAGTGGAAAGCAGCTTTATGACTAATCCTTCATTTCTCCTGTCGCTGTGAAGTGCATTCAAATGGGAGTGCTGATGTGTCACACAGTCCTTGAATTCGTGTTAATGCGTCTTTTACAGATGTCCACGTGTTACTGCTCGACAGCCCACCACCCCCACTGCTCCAGCCAGCAGCAGCATCATCATCAGCAGCAGCAGCAGCAGCAGCAGCACCACCACTACCGACCGCCCGTCAACCCGCTGTCCTATAACTGCCCTCAGAGCCAAAACCTGCCCCAGCAACAAGGTATGAATGAAGACATTTTACTGAAGAATTTCGTCTCTTTTGACACCTGAATAATTTGTCTCATGATGCCTTTTTTCAGCAGTTGAAAGGTTTCATAAAATGTTCAAAATGGGTGAAAAAATTGACTCTTAATGCAACTAAACAACCTGGAGAGATGGACACACACTCACAAGAGCCCATTTAAAAAAAAAAAAAGTCTATTTTACACTTAAATTGTCATTAAGTCAATTTCAAAGTTGTGATCTAAAGACAAATCAAAGGTTTTAAAAATAAATAAATAAGGTCTGCAGCCTCGGATGTGAAGCGACTGATTTTTAACACTTCATGTTGTCAAAAGCAGTGCTCGTCCTTGCTGCCGAATCAAGACTCTACTATATCAATATGCTTTGTTAACTTCCCACTTTTAGCTCTCGGCTTTTTACTTTTTGTTGTTGTTGTTCTCACAAGGGAGCTATGCCAGCCGCGGCCCGACGGCTCGACTGAAGGACAAATATTTCTCCCTTTCCTTTCCTCTCGGTTTGTTTGTTTCCGCGAGTTCACATGTCTCCCCGGGAGTCTTCCACTTGATTATTCTGTTTCTGTTTTTTCTTCACCACAGGAGTTGAGATTGTTAGCTCCTGCTCGGTCTTTCTCACACGCACACTCTTGCTTAACTGGATGTAACGTCGGCACGATTGTGACACACACGTACACACTGGTGCACAGACGTCTGTGTAAGTGGCTGCGGCACTATTCTGTCATCTGTAGGCTGCAAATGCGGCTTCCCTGCTGGGGACCCGGGGAATAGACAGCAGACAAATGAAGCTGACCTACAAAGGCAAAGGACAGCAATTATTTCTCAGGGAAACAGAAAAAATGACTTGTTTCCCCTCTGTTCTTGTTTTAATTAAAGATATATATATATGAGACCAACTAAAGGTGAAGACGGTGCAGCATGCGTTGCACACATAATAAATAAGTTATCAGAGGAAATTCTCCGATGCCTCAGTTGGTGTCCGCAGAGGAACCTGCGAATGTTTCCACTCACTTGCATCAGTCAGTCGCCGCCACCACAGGGACTTCAGCTTCAGTCATGGTCATTCTGGGAAAGCAGCTTCTATTATATGTGAAGGGATTGAAGGATTTGTCTTCCTCCCTTGCTGCTGTTGGATGATGCTAGAGAAGGGTGATGACATGCTTGTTCTACAAACTTAAAGGGCCACTATGTTGTTTTGGAGAAGAAATTCAAACTAAGAATTTTAATATTTACTATATTTAATGAGGTAATAATACAAACTCAGAAATATTTAATTTCCATAACTGAACAAAATAAGGAAAATAAGGTCCCCAGAACCATGTTTGAAGCTAGAAAGACTGTGATTCACATAAAATAAGGAATTTGGTGAAGCCACCCTGCGCTCAGGGACATTATAATGGCTGTTTTTCTCTATTTTCTGACATGTATCGACAAAACAATTAGTTGAAACCCTAATTGTGCTATAAGCTATATGACACTGATTTTGCCACATTGCCACAAGTCAAATAAAAATGCATAAAACAAATAGCCTGCATACAGCCAGGCTTAAACATTGAATACTGGAAACAAACCCTGCAGTAACTATTATGGGTCGGCAACTGTTTGTATTGAATTTTTTCAGTTTGGGCTGTTCAAGGCAGGCTTAATTTTAATTTGAATGCTGTCTCAAGGTTGTTTAGAAGTACAATTTAATACCGAAGAGGAAGAGCACTGAGCCTGAGAGGCGGGATGCGGGGCCGGGACGCTGTCTGAGAGGCCTCTATGAATCTCACAGTGAACCGGTCTCTTTTTCAGCCCCTCACTCCTCACCTGTGAGACATACAGCGATCTCGCCACGTCAACAATCGATGCAGGATGGAGTGTGCATGCAAGGGAAAAAAAACGAAGACGCTCAGTGACACTTGCATGATACAGGGAAAGTCTGAAGGAATTTCCAAAGTAAAGAAATATACTGCCTGCTGGACTGGTACAAAATCGTGTGCTTTTGATATTACAGTCATTTCATGCTTGGTTTGTAAGTGAAGGTGGGGAGGCGAGGGCGGATAAAAATAGTCCTGCCCCTCTCTGTTCCTCGCGGAGCACTTTCATTGTCTAGCTGTACTTTTCTCCCAGGGCGGCAGACTGTAAAGACACCTTCACAAAAGGACGTCCTCTCCTTTGTCGCTCGCGTTACCCACATGCGTGTGTCACGAGGGACAGTATTTTCAAATGTCTCTTTTTGTCACCTTGACATTTAAGTGTCTTGATTCTCTGCCCCCCACACCACCCCCCTTCCGGCTAGGAATAAAGTGCCGCCATTTTAGGCCGTTCGGAAAATGGACGGATCCGTGTGACTTTGTGTTAGAGTGCTCTAAATGGCTTTTTAACAAGTACTTAAAAAGTTTGAGCCAGTTGTCTGTTATTTGTTGAAGTTAAAGTTGCAACAGTTGGACGACTGGAAAATTGTTGCCAACTATTTTGTGAAACCACTAATCGTTTCAGTCATTTTTTAGGCAAATGTGTAAAAAATGTGCCTGTTTCGGCTTCGTAAATTTAGGAATTTGCTACTTGTCTTTATGATTTATGATAGTAAATGAAGCTCCTTTGGTTTTTTTGACTATTGGTTGGACAAAAACGGTTTGAAGATGTCATAATGCGTTAATTGCAGCCTTAGTAGAAGTGAAAGTTTTGTTTGTTTGTGCACTTACTCAGCCACTCCAGTTGCAGGTTCAGGCGACCACAGGCTAAATCAAATGTATTGACTTTCTCATGTATTTCAAATGTCTTAGACCTGCTGAGCTGTAACAGCCTTCAATCTGCACGTTGCCCCTTTTAAAATCTATAAAATCTTGAACAATTTTCCTTCTTAAATCTTGATAACCGAGCCTTTGTCAGTCCCGTCTTCTGGCCATGTTGCGCAGATATCATGAATATTAATCTCTTTTTTTTTTGGTTCCTATCAGGCGTCTCTTTTCATTTGGTCACAGCCTTGTGCCTTTCTCATTTCGCCCCAGTGCACCAAGCCGTGATGCCAAACCCAGCGTCCAGCTACCAGACCGTAGTGGGCGTGCAGCCAACACCCAACCTCGCTCTCACTGGCAACCAGCAAAGCAATATGGGCAACCAGATGCAAGGCATGATGGTCCAGTACCCTCCAATGCAGTCTTATCAGGTATTGTGATGACGAGACAGAGTCAGATTCATATTAGCAGTCTAGAAATGAAAAAGAGCATTCAGTTCATTTAGTTATGAATGAGATCTGCTGGTCTTGAGATCTCTTACTAGTTGTTCTGCATTCTTGTCAAGGCACAGGAAGAGAGGAGAACTTCAAAAATAAGAGAGTGCACTTGATGTTGATTTTGATTATTGATTTTTTTTTTTTTCTTCTTTTTTTCCAGTTAATTGTCCTTAAGATTAAAGAAAATACAAAACTATGACTCACTCAAAGCAGAAAATCACTTTTTTCAGTTTTACCATGCCTTTATGTGCTTGATTTTCCATGTTTTTCCAATCTTTTGTTTTTTTGTTTTTCGCAGCAGGTTTCTGTGCCACAGCAGACGTACCAGCAGCCTGTGTTTGTGTCCTGTCAGCCGGGGCAGGGGGCAGTGGCTGTCGCTGGCGTGCAGCCCTGCTACAGCCTGCTCCCCCCGAACCAGCACACCACCATGAGGTACCGTCTCTGCTCCCCGCGTGTTTTTGAGATTTCAATTTTAGATTCCGATTTGGTAACGCTTTCTATCACGACCACATTAATAGTGCGTTCATGGTGTATTATAAATGCATTCATAATGCTTTATGACTAGTGGTTATGACTACCTATTACACTCAACATTTAACTGTAGTAAGGAATCGTGGAGCGCCATAAACGTCCATGCAGTTTCATAAATTATTGGTTTCTGGGACAAGGTACATCTACAGGCGAGCTGATAATTTCATCCAAACCTGATTAAAGCAGCTTCAGCTATTAGAATCTGTCATTAGAAAAGGATGAACATAAATCAGAGGAAGTTGATTATCAGTGTGTACATGACTTTAGTTCATTTTACAAATAAAAGCTGCACCAGAAAACACAATTAACTCTTTTTAACATTTTATACGACTGCTTTAGGCCTTTAGGATGATTATTAAAGGGATCGATGTCAGCTGGGTTATTAAAGAAATCGTGTTAATGCCAAACATATTTGCTAATTACTCCCATATATCAAAGTATTGATGTGCATGGAAACTGCTGTCTTGGAAAGCACAAAAGATCAATGGGTAACACTTTCTGTGAAGTTTGTTAATGGGGGCATTCACGGTGTATTATAATGCAGTCATAATGCTTTCTGATGCACTATATCAACAATACAATGATTACTTATTAAACTGCCTGGAGTATTATATGATAACATGAGTCCATCTGTATAGGCAGTTATAAGCCCCTTAAGTCAACCTCTAGTTTATAACTGGTCATGAGCATCCATACGTCACTTCAGCTTATAATTCGGTATAAGTCACATCTATAATGTTTTATGATTAAGTGCATCAAAAAGCATTGTGTGTGTGTGTATGAGTGTTATAAAGCATAATGGCTGCATTATAATACACTATGAATGTCCCCAAAATGCACCGCAGAAGTGTATTTGTGTTATCCAAGCAGCATCTGTTTCCATGCACATCAATACTTTGATATATGGGAGTAATTAGCAAATAGTTTTGGCATTAACACGATTTCTTTAATAACCCAGCTGACATCGATCCATTTAATAATCATCCTAAAGGCCTGAAGCAGTCGTATAAAATGTTAAAAAGAGTTAATTGTGTTTTCTGGTGCAGCTTTTATCTGTAAAATGAACTAAAGTCATGTACACACTGATAATCAACTTCCTCTGATTTATGTTCATCCTTTTCTAATGACAGATTCTAATAGCTGAAGCTGCTTTAATCAGGTTTGGATGAAATTATCAGCTCGCCTGTAGATGTACCTTGTCCCAGAAACCGATTTGCAGGTAGTTGATGCTGCTCCTCACTCCTGAAGGTGCCTCTTATTTATAGACCGAACAGGCCCGATGAGTGAATCCCCAAAGCCGCTCCGAGCCAAGGTCATCTTTGTTCACCGCGGGGGGGAAAAATGAGGTTATTACCACGATGCTTTTAGTGCACCGGGTGTTCGCGTAGCTGATGAATGTCGACTCTGACGCACCTCTCAAAGAGTCTTTTTCCTCCGTTCCTCTAGTAGTGTGGAGCTCTCTCTCATTAGAAGCTGATTGATAGAACTAGTTCACAGAAAGCAAAACATGTAATTAGTTTCTACCTCCATGGACCCAATCAATCTGGATACTGGTGAGAGTAGCACTACTGGGACTGCTGTGCACACCGGTGTACATAACAAACACCAGGCGGGAACATAGCCATGTACGCAGCCATCACCTGCAGGAGAACAATGCAAAGACACACACATGCGAGGAGAGGTCACTCTCTCATTGTCCCAGCTGTAAAATGAGGCTGCGTTAGTAGGGCAGTCGGTGTGGAAATGATTTATGCGGCAGTGTTGGAGCGGCTCAGTGTTCTCCCACGAGGGCCCGACTGTCCACCTGCAGCCTGCTTTTTCACCAGCTGTACGCCGAGTCCCTGCAGGCAGGTTGCTTACAGAGCAGAGCGCAGCTACTCCGCAGATGGACTTAAAGAGAAATTTCAGATTTAATACCCCGACTGCAGCGTTAAGATCTCAGAGCTCCCGGAGATTTTCCGTCTGTGCGGGTTTAGATTTTTAAGACCTACTTAGGTGTGAGCATCATATTGGACGTCTTTTTCTTCAGGCTGTGGAGTGCCAGTAGCACTTCCAGTGACAAGTTTGGCAACATTTAAACCTTCATTCATTCATCCATCCATTTTGTGCTGTTGATCCAGGTCCAAGTCATGTTTAAAGGTTAATAAATGACATTACGATTATTTATGTTATCAGGGTTGAGTCTTTTTTTGGGCCAACATTCTCTGATTCTAGATTGTCTTGGCCTTTGGGAAACACTGATCGACATTTTTGGCCATTTTCTGACATTTGATCAAACAAACAAGTTATCAATTAAGCGAGAAAAAAATCTAAAGATGAATCAACAATGAAAGTAATCATTAGTCGCAGCCCTTGGGATATAAATGTCAATAATATTTGCACTTTCTAATGCATTCTAAGTCTTTTTCTCCTTTGGCCATGAAAAGGTTATTAAGAGAAACCCTGTTATAAAACACTTTCTTTACTCTGTGTCCATTCACAGTTCTACAGTGAGTTTCCTGCCCGCCCAGATGATGGAGCAGCTCCAGTTTCCTCAGACCTCGTCCCACTGCGTCTCCCAGCAGCACCCAGGCCAGCAGTATGCAGGTACGCCCTCCCCCTCTGCCGAGGTCTACATCCAAACACTCGGTGATCTGCAGCAGGAGAGTGCGAATACTCACTTTTCACTCCCTGACATTAACCGCCCTGGAGATTCCCCATCAGCGCCAGGCGCCCCCGACATGCTTTATTTTCCCTCATCTCTCAGTGTCAATAACTGCAGAATGTATTCCTTCATCGCTACGACTCGGGCTTCTTAATGAAATAATCTTCCCCGGGTTTATGCTGCCATTGTATGTGCGTCAGACGCGTGATTAGATTTACACTCCGGATTTTCAAAATGAAAAAGAGTGAGGCGTAGTGATGACGGCTCCCCGGAGTTTGGATAAGTGAAAGTGATTTGCACATCCAGCCCTTCCACCGGAGCTGCTGCGCCGAGATTAAACAGCTAGTGGGTCGACCGCTGCAAACATTATGTTGACAACGACTCTGTCAAAGTGCTGTTTGGTACAGTTAAAAAATGGTTGCGGCGTCTGCGGTGCGAGTTATGTATTGATGTATATAATCACATATAATCACAGCATGAAGCTGCTTAATGTTCACTTCAAGACAAGAAACCGTTTATGAAATTTATGGATGTATGTGTACATGTACACATTAATGTATGTGTACATGTACACATTAATGTATGGATGTATTTGCAACAATCCAAAAATGATATATGAGTCTGATTTATTTTATTTTATTTATTTATTTATTTATTTATTTGTAAGGGAAAATAGGGGATGAATAATACTGGATTAATGCAGATTCCAATATATGCACATATTTTTTCCACCTCACCACAGTGAACATCAAGTCTTCTATAGTGGAATTAACTAGTGGTGGGAAAAGTACAGCTACAGTACTGAAATACTACTCAGAATAATGCATCATCAGTAGCAGGCATTCAGTCAGAGGGGTTTCTGTTTCCTGCTCTGCTCTGTTCAGTCGTCATGGTCACCTCTCCAAACCCGCGCCTGAGTTTTGTGGGTATTTTTTTCTTTATATCAGGGTTTTCATTGGCCGTTTGTTCATGGTTTTACAAGTAACTAAGTAGATTACATGGTGTAATTTATACTGAGATACGATAACATTAAACTTGCGCGTTTCAAAATCTACACATTCACCAAAGGCAAAAAAAAAAAGAACTACTCAGTCAACAGTTATAGAGACATCATGTCGGAAGAAATATTCATTTCAGGCTGATGCCCTGAGTGGCTCTCTGGTGGACAAACTCTGTCATGGCGACACTGTTTTAAATGACCTCAAATGGAGTTTACAGTTTCTATTCTGATGTTTCTTGTGACTGAACTCCTGACATGTACACCGGTACAGATATATCTGCAGTTATCCAAATAGGCAGATATCAGTCTAGTTGTGATAGATATAAACATCAGGTAAGTTTGGAGATGGATAGATGAAACTCAAGAAATAAAAATCACCATAATTACCGATCTTTTCACGTATGGCCTGTTCTGTATTGGCCTTTCAAGGGCTCACAGACTGTCTGTCCAGAGGCCCAGGTGGGGCAGTCTCCTTACTAATGACCTTTATTATTCATGTCTGATTATTATGGGAGAGCAATGGAGGGAGCCATCATTTCCAGCCCGTCAGTAATGAGGTCAGATGAAGGTCTCGCGACGGCCTTACCTACAGCGTCACCAGTAAACATTTTTAATTGGCCAGGTCGGGGGCCAGAAATAATCTGCAGATTAAGTCCAAATATCCGTCGTCCTTGCTGTTGTTGTCGGCTAATAATTCATAAATCAACAGCGGCGTCGGCTGTGCAAAGTTTGCTATATGATTTCCACCTAATGTGAGCTTTATGTAAACAGAAATTAATTACATGGCAATATATTGTAGATAGTTTTCTTAGTTCATTTCCTCGTGCACCTCTGATGCTGCGTTGGTTTTTTTTTTTTCCTTAAGTCACATCAGTCACGTTCATGCGTCACAAACTAATAAGATAATTGGATCTCGCGGATCATCGCAGAGGATTTAGCAGGGAAAGGGAATGGAGTCTGTTATTGCTACTGCGGTTGTGCCCTCATAATCAAGGCACTTAAAACCTAATTGCTCAGCAGCTAACGGTGTTTCACTGATGAGGTGTGTAGCTGAACAAAAGTGCTGAAAAAGAGCTTTTGGGGCGAAAACACATTTAGTTTGTCGGTTCACTGTGGTGCATAAATGATGAGTTTAAGTGATGAATTGAATAAAAAATAAGAATATTAAATGTGTGTCTTCCTGACCTGATTCGCCTCTTGTCAACACTATTTCAATTCTAGCTTTTGTTTGCTCTTTCTCTAAACTTTGTGTGTGTGTGTTTGTGTGTGCAGGGTTGTTACCCCCAGGCCCCAGCAGCAGCATGGTGATGCTGCAAATGACAGCACCCCCCTGCCAGCAGCCCCGGGCCCCCTCCCCCTGCCAGCGGAAACAGCCCAACCACAAACAGGCGGGCGCCGAGCACCAGCGCGGCCGCAGGCCTGCCGAGCTCCCCCCACCTCCAGACAACACCCAGGTACAAACGCTGCCCGTGTGCATCGATTAGGCGCAGGCCATCACTCAAAACAAAAACACCTCCCAGAAAAATGGTTGGAATAAAAATTGAATTTTTGTGCTGTCAAGTGAAAAGATTGTATTACAACCTGTTAAAACCTCACTGAGGTTGTCTTAAGATTTCCAGTAGATTTAATTAGCTGAGTGGCCTAGAGCTTTTGACTTGATTTCCAAAAGATTTTAAATTAAATGTTTAATTTGCTCAGGTAATGTTTGCCACATAGGACAATACAGTACATGTCAGAAAGTTAAGACCATCACAAGAAAGCAATTTGAAAGCCAATTTACTTTGGTTGTCTGAGTTTGACAGTGACACGAGAATTGCCCCCCTGGAGCCAAACCCGGCCTCCCCTGCTCTCCAGGCAGGTTAAATGTCGTCGTAAATAGGCTCTGCAAATGAAGTCAACGCTGGCTTGGCTCGAAAATGAGGAGAAAATAGTCCTCGGCATTAGGGTGTAATGGTACATTAGTGGGACTAATGTGGTTGGGATGGTACATTAAAGCAACAACATGAACAACAGAATGACTTTTTGGGAAAGAGAGAAATAGCCACAGTTGCTTTTTTTGAATGAAAGTGTTTGTGTTCCTCCCCATAATCTCTCGCCGCACCGCCGGTGTGTTGTGTGTAGAGCAGCTTGCCCTCGTCTCCGGCACTCACTCCCTTGCCAGGCCAGCCGCCCAGCGTCAAGGGCCTCCCATCAGGCATCTCGTCCATCCCTGTCATGGCCCACCACCCGCACCACCACCACCCGCAGCTCCCTACAGCCTTCTGCCACAGTGGACAAGGTCAGAGACGCCACCAGGGTGTTCACTCACACTCACAGAGCAATATATTAAAGGGCAACACAGCAGCCTAGTCGAGGTTTATGGAGTTGTATTTGTGCCGCAATCAAAAGATTGTTGCAAAAATGTAATTTTATATTTTGTTCGTCAGTCTGGAAATTGGAGGTGATTTCTGATTGAGGCTGTTTTGATTGCTGCTAAGATTATTTGCTACTAGCATGGTAGGGAAGCACTGGGAGAATGGTAAGCAGACTCGCAAGTAGTTTACACAGTTTTGGTTGCATATTTAGTTTTATAGACCTTAATAATATTGTATATTTAAGTTAGTTTGTACTGGAATTAGCTTGCAGCCTTGCCGTCATGGCAGGTAGCCAGCTAAAAGCGGCCAGAGAAGCAGTAGCTAAAATAGCTTAGCTAACTTAGTTGGATAACTTGTTAATAGTAAGTGTAGAGCGTGTCTAACTGTGCCCCTAAATTTTTTAACTCGGTCATCGAAGTGGCCATTAAATATTAAACGTAAAGAGCTGAGCTAAATTTAATATTTATATAGCTCGCTGACTTACCAATTAGCATTAACAAGCTCATAGCATGCTTTTAAACTGAGATCTAGCACGCTATGTTCAGTAAATGGCGTGTCTTAATTTACATACAGTTAAAGTTGATGTTTATTAAAGGAATTACCTTAATAACCTTTAAAAAATACAATTAGTAAGTTATTTTGGACTAACTTACTAATTGAATTTCATAAAGGTTCATAAAACTAAGTAAAGTATTTCACCTAAAGTATATGAACTACATACTGCAGTTGCCGCTGTGGTATGCTTGCTTGAAGGGGCAGTATGTAAGAATCTAAGTTTTGACATTATGAAATCTATATATTGTGTTGCAGAGATATTTACTGAAGTTAGCATGCTAACCAGCTAGCCCCGGCTTGTCCTGGTCCAAAGCTCCTTTGCTAACAGTCCACTGGACCCTGAGCTCCCAGTGCGACCCGCTAGTTTGTAACTGAGCTAGCTAGGCAGCCAATTCTTACATATTACTCCTTTAACTTCCCTTGTACCAGAATTCCCCACTAATAATTGGATTAGAGGTGAAGTTGCCAATCAGATAAAACTTTTTTTATTTTATTTTTATATATACAAAATGTAATTCACAGCTTGCAAAAATTCTTGAGCCACAGATATAACTCCATTTAAACTCACACTGAATGTTCTTTTTTTTTGCTTCTACTGATGTGAAAATTCACTTTTTGATCTTTTTGTGTTTTGCAATCACTTCTAGGTGAGGCACACTACTCTCTACTGGGTCAGCCTCTGCAGTACAAACCCGCCATCAGACCTCCGCTGATACACACTGCCCACATGGTGGCCAAACACCAGGTCAGACACAAAAAAACCCTGTTTACACTAGATTTGTAATAAAGATTTTTAAGTCTTCTATGCTTAAAACCAGTGCACAAGATCCTTGTCAGGGAATCATTGGAATTTCTGACTTATATTACATTTCAGGTCAGCAAACATCCCTCGCTGCCTTCCACAAAAAAAAAATCTGACGGTTATCCTCTGTCTCCTCAGGGTCCACTGGGGGTTTGGCGTAGCGGTCATGGGAGGAAGGCCAGCAGAAAACCTCTGTCTTCAGATCTCAGTGTAGGTGAAGCAGGTAATAGGAAGTCCAGAGGGAGGCTTGAGTTTAGTGAACCTCGAGTTAACCGCAGTCATGACCGAAATTTGACCTTCGTTCCGCAGAGAAGCACAAAATGTAAATCTGGTACATCATGAAGTAGTTTTGTGTAGGAATTTAGGCAATTAGCTTCTCAAAACATGCAGTCGTGAGTGGAACATCGGGCTTTAAGATGTCGATCATAAAAGGAAACTCGTGTTCAGATTCATCACCTGATAAAGTCGGCTGCTGTGTAGCCTATTTAGCAGATTAACTGGAATAACATCAGGTTTTTTTTATTGTGTCAAAATATGCTTGCTGCGCTCCGTAACTGTGGAGAAAAGCGTGTGTTTAGTGAATGTAAGCAGAATAAATTACAGACGGGGCAGAATCCACACCTGGCAGTGGAACCTGCAGCCCCGGCGGTATTGTGCCGAAAGAAATGTGCTGATTATTTCGAATATGGCGTCGTATTTTTTATTTTTTGCACCCGCTGAGATATTTTCTGCATTATTCAGGTGTTCTTGTCAACAATCCCACCAGTACAATCAACTAGAAGGGGTTTTGATGCATTATTGGAAAGTTCAACATTACCTCGCTGTCTGTAAAATGTCACGCTTTCTGGAAGTCAGAAAAGCAGCCTTATTTTTAGACTGACAATCATGCATTTTTGATAATGTAACCTATCAAGAAACGGTAAAAAAAACATAAAATTTGAGTTCTATTTTGACGTAACTGTGCTCGAGCACGCCGCGCCAGGTTTGACCGTCCTTTGTTCCACCTAAAGCTTAACAGCTGACAGCAGCAGTTTATTGAAGCCTCCCGATGGTGCAGGTCTGATTTTTCCCTTCACCCATGACAGTTGTTTTATTTACTGGCTCGGCTGCTCACAGTGCTGTCTGTGTGTGTCTGCAGTGAGCAGTCAGATCCTGGAAGTGACAGATCCTCCGGAGGGGATCAGCTGTACAGACTCCCACCACCTCCTGGCAGAGCTCTGCAAAGGGGGCGAATTGATCCAGCGGCTGTCGGACCATCGGCCCCGGCTGTGCAACACGACCAGAGACGCTCCCAGCAGAGACCTGGCCTCATCGTACTCCATCTTCGCCATGCTACCCTCCAGATTTTCTGCCCCGAGCACCACGTTTCACCACAGCGGCCCCCGGGCCACCTTTAAACTCCGAACTAGTGCCAGACACAGAGGGGAGCTGTGTGACTCGGACAAAGCCGGCTCATAGCTGCTAAGATCTTGGCGCACCTAAGGAGCGCCACATGAACGCACATCCAACCACCTGCCTCTGCTGCCTCAGTCGGGACTGTCTCGGTTTTAGTCCCAGACTCTGTCCAAATCAAAAAACCGTATCCAATGTTTTGAAGAATGAATGTTCACTTTTATTTAGTTTTAGTTAATTTTATCATTTCTCTGGCCAACAGGTCTGTGCAGGGTGGAAACTGAGCACCACCTACCAGTTTGGTTTTGTTTGTGAGATGCGTCCACAGCTGCTGAGGCCCCCCTCCCCCCTCTCTATTCTAAAAAAAAAAATCTAGTTTGCTGTTAGAAAGTGTTTGGAAAGCTTTGGGATTCATTCGCCAGCTGTTTTTTAATAGCAGGTGCAGGCGTGTGACAGCATCATACGTATACACACAACCTGCTTGCTTCTGGTTCAAGAATGTTTATGAGAATTCGACATGTTAAATTGGGTCTCTGTATCATGTTATTGCAATCAAACTGAGCATCCATATCAAAAGCAGGTGTTTTATTGAATTCGACATCCATCAGTCCTCCCGTCATGTGTGTGCTAGCTTGATCCCAGCCACTCACTCATAAAATGGAGCATTATTTAGGTACACAAGAACAGGTCCCTCCTCTTGTTTTACTCTTGTACAATGTGAGCCCATACAATAATCAACACTGAATAATAGATATACTACCTGAATTATTTAAAGTCACTTTTATACACAGTGAATGTTGGATTTGCACTGAAGTGATGAAGGAGATGGAGATTTGATTGGTATAGGACCCGGCCTGGATTTTCTTTTATTTACCCCCCCCTCGTACCTGTTTGTTGCACTCGGCCAGGCCACTTTCTTTTATATTTAATTAAAATGTTTATATGCACAAGAAAAATGCAATCGAGTTTGTCCATCTACTTGGCTTCTTTTCTTTTTTTGGATTTGTTTGTGTGACTCATGAGAGGTGATCTGTGTCTGGTGTGGCATTTTCTCTTTCTTTCTTTTTTTTTTTTTTTTTTGTTTGACTCTAATAAATGTTTGCACCACACGTGTTGACATAACTTTTTCCAGCAATTATCCACAGTCAGCAAACTGAGGGTGTAGTCTAGTGTGTGAGGAGAAAAAGAAGAAGCAACAGATGAAGCAACTCTTTGAATAATGTTGCCATGGAATTTGTATCTGTGTCTTTTGGGCATTGCAGACATATTTGCTCTGCTTAGTATCCTAATTTCCAGCTGCATAAATTAGCCATTTTGAATAAACCCTCATGTGAGTGAAATGTAGAGAAACAGAGACCCCTAGTGGACAAACGCTGCAACTACAGCACGAAACAGCTGCACAGGAAGCGTGAAACAGAAACAGAAACATAGCTGCTAAGGTAACTGTGTTTACAGTAATGGCGCCGTCAGCGTGGTGGGATAAAAACGCGCGTTAGCTCTTAGCTAAAGATGTTCAGCTAGGCTTCGTCTCTGCAGCCGTAATGGAGAACGACGACTTGGATAAAGGCAGGACGGTGGTTGTGTCCGGTGTGCCCGACGCCTTACCTCTCAGCAGGATGGTCGACAAGCTCACCATTCACTTCCAAACCCGCAGGAGGAGTCGCGGGGGGGACGTCGAGGTGGTCCGATACCCCACCAACCTGGACGGGGTCGCGTTTGTCATCTTTGACGAAGCTGAAGGTAAATTAGCAGGTTGTAGCTAAACACAGGCTACATTACAAGATAATGATAGTAAAGTGTGTGTGTGTGTGTGTTTGTGTGTGGTAAATTGTCCCTACTATGAGGACCACAAGTTAAAGTGAATAAGTTAACAATAAACAAGTTAGTATCTGTTTGTTGTCAACACGCCAGACTCCATTTGAAATTTGACCATTTTTAGGTCAGCTTCGCCGAACTCCATTTAAAAATTGAGCATTTTTAGGTTGACTTCCTTATCCAGCAGCCCCAGTTTGTGCCTGCCACATATTAACCTTTGCACTACATGTATAAGTACCAGGACACTTGCTGCTGCTCTGAAGGTGTTTCCAATAACCTGAAACACTTGAAACCATCGAAACCATCATTTTAAAAAATATTCAGTTTGCAGCACAAATACAAGTAGTTGTTTTTTTGCCTGTTTCCTAATCTAGTCAAATATAGTGGCAGGAAATGAGATATCTCTGAGCTCAATTTGAATTAAATAAACAAATAAAACTTATACTAATAGTTATATTGGTCTATACTGATGTTTCTTTAAGAGCCCGATATATAGGTGGGACTGTTTTATAGAACAAAATGCAGCAAAAGATGATTCTGTTCATTTATAATTATTAAATTACAGTTTTATGGTTTCAGTACATGAAATAATATGGTATATATATATATATATATATATATATATATATATATATATATATATATAATATTGGCCGATATATCGAGTATGTACAACGTTTCCTAAAAAAAGGGGCAAGGATGAACATATATTCCACCTGGATCAGGAAACACAATCGCAAATTGCCAATAGATGTTGAAATTGTTTTAGCGCGCAACAGACGGAGCGTTTTTCCACCCAGATGGTCAGAAGCTTCTGGATTTTTCGAATATAGTCGAGTATTTATTTCACAGAAGATGCTTATTAGCTGTGGCTCGATTGTAATGGTAATATGTGAGAGGCACAAACCTGATCAGTGAAACGAAAACACATTAAGTCAGCTGTACTGTACACCTTTGTTAAACACAGCTCCTGTTTTATACAATAATTGGCTCCCATGG
Source organism: Pagrus major (assembly GCF_040436345.1). Taxonomy (NCBI): domain Eukaryota; kingdom Metazoa; phylum Chordata; class Actinopteri; order Spariformes; family Sparidae; genus Pagrus; species Pagrus major. Next base: position 10,937,522 of record NC_133238.1, read on the forward strand.
GGCCGAATTTCGGTTCCCATCGGACCCACTTATTCGCCGTAAATCAAACGTTTATTTACATGAAGTGCTGCCTGGATGTATGCCGAGCTGATGAATGGTTTAATTTATCATACTATCATGGTTGTGTACTGTCGCGGCCGAGCCGACATCAGATAATAATGAGTAAAGTCTGTGCACTCTCCGTGACAAGAAATAACAAGCATCATTATAATGTTGACATGGGTGGAGACCAAAGCAGAACAGTACAGTACTCTTGGCAGATGCAGCGAGGGTGGTGCGAAAGGAGCAGCAGATCATGGCCGACGATGAGTTTCCAGAGGATTACTGTCTCACTGTGTTCCCCTTCACCAGAGATGTAAGTGTGGCCATGATGGTGTTTAAATAATCTCTCTTTCACCAGAATTTTACATTTGTATCTGTTGATATAAGATACTGATTCGGATGTGCTCTTGTGCTGCAGGTGTTCTTCTATGTCAGCAGCGCTATGGTTAATCTCTCAGTGTTCGGAAGTGGTCAAGCATCACTGATACAGAGTCTGCAGTCAGCTCACAGGTCACTACGTTTCCAGCCTTTGCCCCAGGAGAGCAAAACCACAATTGAGGGACCTTTCACGGCCGTCCAGGCCCTGAGACGGGACCTCATCCGCAGGGCCAGCCGGGTTAAATCCACAGTCCCGGCCCAAAGTGCTGCTAAACTCAAAGAAGCTCCTCTTAATCCGAGGGTAATATCTCGCCGCGAGTTTGTCAGCCCCGTAAGCCGCGGTGGTTCTAAAGCTAAGCTGGAGCCAGCGAGCTCGAACAGCTTATCAACACCGCTGCAGACCACAGGTGAGGCAACTGAAGTCCTGCTCTCAAATGCAAAAACTCAAAATGGTTACTCGAGGCGAAAAGTTTCCTCGCCTGTGGGAAGCTTTTGTAACCCAGACAGTGATGAAGAGGAGCAGGGAGCGCGGTCCAGGCACCGAATACAGACAGAATACAGAACCGAGAGAGCAAAGGTCAACCCCAGACAAGTGCTCAGAGAGGAGATCAATGCAGGGATTAGATCTTCCTTATCAGGCCCGGACCTGCTCCCTGCAGAGGATATATCAATGAAGCAGCCAAGAGAAGACGGTATTTCACAAAAACCCACCCGACCAAACAGGGCTTCAACGCCCAAGATCAGAGGAGAGAATCGTTTGGGCTCCGGCTACAGCAGCACAGACAATCTGAGGGAATCCGATCAGAGCAACTCAGCCATCACTGCTAAGCCTCCCCTGACCAGACTTAAAGATGTATCTAAGGATACAGAAGTGCTGTCTGCAGCCCGTCCACAGCATCCAGAGGACAGGTGCATCTGGGTTGACTCATACACATTCAGATACATTGAAAAGTTCCATAAGAATAGGTTGGACAGGTGTTTGAGGGGTCTTGAGGTGGCCGCTGAGTGCGTTGAAGGAACTGATCTCATGCGGATAATGTTGACTGAGAAGCAAACCTCCCGGACCGACTCAAGGATTCAGCAGGCCTTGGAAGACCTCAGTGCTTTGGTTGACTCAAAGCAGTCCACGTTAAGAGTATTTCAGGTCGACTATGACAAGAAGGAGCTGACTGACAAGAAGAAACTGAATGAGATCTGTGAATTTACGAATTTCATGTATGATGATGTCCTTTACATGTTTGAGGATTCTTGCATAAAAGTGATCGGCCCTTCACTTTCCAGTTTCCTGTTCTATAGGAGAGCACAGGACAGAATTGCTAAACTCAAAGACAAATCACCGACAATGTAACGGGTGAAGCAAGAATTAATGAGTGTACTTTTATGAGTGGCCACAGGGTGGTGCAGTTGTGTTTTTTTCCAGATCCAGGTACAAATGTGTGTTTAGTTACATTCCAGCCACTTGTATTACATGTAATTAGAAGTATAGAAGATACAACTACTGTATCTGTTAAATCTGCCTCAGAAGACTCAGTTAAGTTCTTTTTTTAAATGTATAAAGAAATCATCTTCCAGTGATTTTTGCTTCCTCTTTCCATCTTTCTATGACGAAGCCTCCCTTTTGTTTATGCATGGATTAATAATTAGGCCTTCAAACAGCAGGTCTTAATCCAAACGATGTTCTCACAGCAGTAGAGATGAGTCTTAATTAACCTCCTCACGTCGTAATTACAAAAGATAGGCTTCTAATTAAAAAAAAAAAAAAAAAAAATGACAGATGTCAACCTGTCTCGTATAATCACAGCTTCACACCCTCTAGTCCAGAGAATCTTTAATCATTATCTGTCACTACATAAACCTGGGTCTGATTTCTTGTTTTGTTTTTTTTTTAAATGGTAACTTGTTAACAGAAGTCTAGTCCATATTGTGCCAATGGATAAAATGAAATCTACCAGTAGACATTATACTTTCAAAAGATTCCTTGTTAAACACATAATACTGAATTAAATATGAAGGTGGTAAAAATGTAGATGAACAACGGAGCCCATATTCACATGGCAGCCGTGTTCCCCTGACTCAGAATGGGAAGCTCACGTGCTGGGATGACGTTAAGCTGCTGTGTTCCAGGTTGCAAGTCGTGGGAATGTAGGAAATCTGACAATTGTCGTTTCACTGCTTCCCAAATGACCTGCAACTGAAAAGATGATGGATAGTTTCTCTATGAGGTCAGTGATAGTGTTTAATTACATTCACTTCCAGGCTTAAATAAACGTGTCCAAGATGTGCGTCGATGAGTCGTGTGACACTATCAAACAGTCAGATCGCTGTTTATAAAATGGACCAATGTGTGAAGATGGTGTTTTGAGGTTTAAAGACCCCCTCCAGAGGTGTTTCATAGCCATACAAAAAATAACTCGCTTTGAATACTAATTTGCGTCTGACTTTCTTGTGATCCTTACTGAATAAATACAGAATATAAAGAAATGTGTGTTTCAAAAGTTGTAACTTTTAGACACAAGATGTGTCCTACTACACTTTAAAATCTATTATCAGTGTATTCTTACTTGAGGTTTTTAAAAGTTACCATATCAGACTACATTTTGTATATTGAACCATGGTTAACATCCAAACTGTGGTTTAACCTGCACCAGCTGGCATCCAGGTATCCTTTATGACTCAGTTGTGATATTCATAAATCAAAAGTTTTGCTGTGATCACAATCAACAACCGAAATTGGACAGTAGGGGGCGGTATGACTCCTTCTCCCATATGGAGAACTGTTTAAAAATAGAGACACTAGCTGCCATAGCTCTGCTCAGTGAAGCTATTATGGAGGCCAGGTTTGGCAAGCAGGGTGCAGATTGGCAGGCAAATGATGTCAGTTGGATGTCCCATTATACTCCCTCTCCCCTCCACACACAGAGAGCTGCACCTTCTCCAAGGGAAATACTGAGCCGTCCATGTGATGTGTGAGGATGCTCAGTAAAATCATGTTGTGTGGAGAGCGTTTTTCCTCGTCTGCGATTATTCAAATGAGCTCGCTCCACGGCCTTGATAATTGATTCATTATGTAAAAAAAAAAAAAAAGCCACACTACCATAATGAACACACACAAACATAGACAATCACTCATCTCCCAGACACACACACACACACACATACACTCTGGGTTGTTACCATAGGAACATAGTGGAAGAGGTTGCCGAGCTGCAGCGCTGGGCGTCGTTATGGGAGGCTCTCGAATACAATGAAAACATCCAGGAGGAAGGAGGAATTACATTTTCAGCAGAAGAACCCTTCATCAAAGACAAGCAGTGGAGAGAGCACTGCCTCTTAGCACCCAGACCTCTCTGCTGCCCCTTTGATAGCACATCATCAACAATTACCCATTATTTGGCTGGGGGTTTAGGTTATTGTGGTAAAATAAAAGGAGGGTCAACAAGCAGAAAGCATGAATTATTTTTCCTGAAATGGTCCTTATAGCGGTCCTCCATTTCATCTCTTTTCATTCTTTCTCATCATTATGCATTAAGTATAATTAGGTAATTTCATTTTTGAATATATTAAACATGTATGACTTTCAGATGGAGGTCAAAAACAGCAGGCCAGAAAAGAAAGCCTGAGCGTTTTTCTCAAGGACGTTTCATCTGGCCATTGGATGGGGTCTGCCGGGGATCAAACCTGTGGTACGACCTTGGTTGGATTACTGAGCAGCAGGTCTACCGGGCACAGGCCACCACCGGGGTCTTTGGAGTGACTGTTGACATTTCTTTATGGGAATCCATTAATGTACAAAGAGAGGCGTGGCCACAAAGGACGCAAAATGAGCACACAGAGATTAAAAACACCTGAAAAGAGACACTAAAGCAACACAAAGAGATGCAAAAACTACAAACAGACACAAAACTAAGAAGAGACGCAACATAACCACAAGAAGATGTAAAATAACTACAAATAAACACAAAAATGAGCACACAAAGGCACAAAACAACTACAAAGAGTTGAAAAATAACTACAAATAGATACAAAACAAGCACAAACACACGCAAAACATCTACAAAGAGATGCAAAGCAGATGACTACAAAAAAGGTACAAAAATAACTACAAATAGACACAAAGTGACATCACAGGGACACAAATCGACCACAAAGAGATGCAAAATGACCAGAAATTGACACATAACTTAATCAAGATTAAAAAACAGCCAAAAAAGAAACACTAAATGACCACAAATAGATGCAAAATTAACATAAAGAGATGCAAAACTTCAAGAAGACACAAAACAACAACAAAGCGATGCAAAATAACTGTAAAGAGTTGAAAAATGACTACAAGTAGATACAAAACAAACACAAAGTGACGCAAAAACATCTACAAAGAGATGCAAAAATACTACAAAAAGATACACAATGACCTCACAGAGACCGAAATTGACCACAATGTGACGCAGAGATTCAAAACTACTAAAAACAACAACACAAACGACTACAAAGAGACACAAAATGACTACGGAAAGATACAAAACAACGATAAATAGATGCAAAATAACTTCAAAAAGATAGAAAATAGCTACAAACAGGCACAAAATGACCACAGACACAAAATAACCCCAAAGAGATGTGAAATGACTACAAAGATCTGCAAAACAACCACATAGAGATGCAAAATGAACAGAAAGAGACATAAAAATACGTCAAAGAGACACAAAATGACTACAGAGGGAGGCAAAACAAGCAAATAACATCCATTGTTTTTCACGCTGCCTATCACACCAGACCACCTATTGTTGTTAGTGTACACTGGTGCCATGCAGTCATGTTCAGGCACACACATCTTGGAGGTCAGAGGTCATGCAGACATGCAGCAGGGCTGCAAGCATCATTCCTCTCCACAGTGAGGAATGGGCCGCTGGTGATGAATAGTCTTCTCCAGGCGATGTGTGTGTGTGTGTGTGTGCACGTTACAGTCGCAAATTGCGTCTTAATGATTCTCTTTACAGATCATCACCCTGCGCAGGAGGGGGAGAGTGTGGAGGGATACGAGTCGTACCCCCTCCCTGCTGCTCTGCCTAAATGTTGTGTGGGTATTGGGGAGTTGTGATGGAGGAGCCGTGTAGAAGAAATTGGGGGCAACAGACCAAGAAAAACGGTTAAAAATGGCGTGTTAGCTGTGGAAAATGGATGAATGACGTTTAATTGGTCTCACAACATATGACCCATAATGTAAACAGAGCAGATCCCCTTGAATTTTTACAAAAGTGAGCCGTGTGTGACTAATGATTAATGTGTAAAGTGGGTATCCTCAGCGTTGTGTCACCCCAGTGATCCCATTCATTGTCGAGCTACTTAAGCTTTTCACTCCGAAAACAATCGAAAGCGTCTTTATTTGAAGAAGATAACCCTCGTTTTCCCATGTGAGTTTCCTGCCTTACATTCTCACCTGACCCTGCACACCTGTCCCTCATTCCTGTCTCCGCACCTGCATCTCATTACCCCATTATCTCCACAGTATACATATACCTGCCTGGTCACGCCAGTACGTTGCATTTACAGAAACAAATGCACAAGTATGACGCAGATTTTCTAGTTTTTGACCAGCATTCCTGCAAATAATAATGACTTTTCACTCAACGTGTAAATAGCTGCGATGTACATGACAGTTAACACACCCGACTAGCTCTAATAGCGTGCACATCGGGGCCGTTTGTGGCCAGTTTGTTGCCGCAGGCCAGACATCCACTGGCGTCCCTGAGGGGAACTGCTCTTTTCATAATAAGATAATTTAATGATATTTTAGTGTAATTCAATTCTACTTAACTACTGTCTGTGTAATGTCATCAACAACACATTTCCCCATATTATTCAACTCACAGTGTCGACTAAATGTTTTTCTTTCATGGATTCAAATTAATTAAAAATGTAGAAATTAAATTAAAATATTTCCTGTCCCTTGGTATTTAATATCCGCAGCAAGAGGAAGGCGTTGTGGATCTATTGTTGGCAAATGAATTGTTATTTCAGGGTATAATTCATTATTTATCATAATGTTTTGATTAACTAACTACTGTGACTCTAATTGAGGACATACAGTGCATACAGTATAATTTCATCCCTGTTTTGATCATGTGTGATAAATGATGTTTGCATAGAACATAAGCAACCCGGTTTTTCATATCTGTGTTGAGCGGTTTGCAGTTGTGTGAGCAAATGAATCTCAGAACAATGTTATCATGGCTAAAACTACGAAAACAACACCCCAGATGCAATAAAAGCGGAATTATCCTTTAATTTCCTGACCTGCTGTATACAGTACCGCACATCATCTGCTCCATATTCCCCCTTTCTCACATTACAGCGTCCCATCTGTACGACTTCCACTTACGAGCCGATCCAGGAAGTGTCAGTATAATTATCAGTCTCTCCTCTGACCGTTTTCAAAAAGCTCACAGTTAGTGGGGTGTGAAGAAGAAATGTGATTGCCTGTTAAAGCTCGACACCGCAGGCCGCGGCGCTCAACACACGGACGCCACATGTGGCCTCCCCTGAATTTAGAACTATTATTTTGCACTTGGATATTTAAAGACGGGGGGGCAGGCGCGGCACTGGTCGGTGCTCGGGCCCTAATAATAGATAATTAAAACAAGTGTGATGTATCCTACATGTACCCTTACAGTGTTATCCTGGTTTTCAACAAAGGATGGAAGCTCTATGCCTCTGATAACGGCGTCGTTCGAGAGATATAAATCACTGTATCAAGAAAATAAAACCTTTGTTGGGAAAATATAAGATTCGGTCTCAGACACAGGATTAATGGCCGCACTGTTTCAATGTCTGATATGATCGTCTGCGGCTGATCCAAAATATCATATGATTGGTTACGCTGCCTTGTGGGAGAGCTTCTCAATTTCAGCCCTCATCTCTCAGCTCCATTAGCTGACAAAAGATACGAGAGGCCAGAGATAGAGCACATTTCTCAGGTGGCATGACATGGCATCATGATTTGTGGGTCTCTGTATTATTCGAGGCACTCTGTCATATTTTCAAACTGTATATGGATGTGTCCAGGAGGTGAAAATACAGGAATAGGTCTAACATTTCAGATTGGTGTGAAAGCACCTGTTCGGTTTAATGGCTTGGACATTTTCCCAAATTGAAGCCACCACAGAAATGGCATCAGTAGCTCCATCTCATATTCTGCCTGCCATTACGCATGCTGCACTGACCATGATAGGACCCCAGGTTGATAATAAAAAATCTGTGACAAATCGTCCAGTTCAATTACACGGTGTAAAGAACTGCAATGAGTTGGACCCAAGAAAGTGAGAACTTTGCCAGTTTTCTGTGTGTGACAGCCAAAGAGAGAACTCCAGTTCCCCTTGACAATGGGAAGATTTACATAATTATACTGGGAACAGATAACATTAAACGAATCCCTGTAGAATTCCCTCCTCGCTCCATCCACACCAGTGTTATCAGTCTGTTCTAGGTTTGTCCTGGCTAAATGGTAAAGAGAGGGGGCAGATGGAGAGGAGAGAGGCGACGGCGTGTAAGAAAAGGTTGTGAATACATCAACGGCCCACTGAGCCGACAGGATGTGCCAGCATGGGTGTGTTTGCACATGCAGGTGTGTGTGGGATGAGTGCATTTGTATGCCGTCGGCATCAGAAATCAGTCGTGTGATGAAGATGAATGGCGCCGGCTTTGAGTGAAATGTTAATGCTCAGACAAAGGACAAGCAATATATCTAATCCCCAGCACAGAATATGCAAACTAACGTACCGGTCATCGCAGGTCAGTGGGTCATAGCTTCATATAGAAGAATATACATTGCATTGTGATTTTATAAATGCGGATATATATTTTTAAAAAAGAATAAAAATGATGTTTCACTGTAGGTTCAAATGTAAAAATGTATTAAATTAATGGAGGAGTTAATTTGTCTGCAAGTACATGCATGTTAATCAGCTGTGGAACGTAACTAAGTACATTTACTCAACTACTGTAATGAAGTAATAGTGCTTTACCTGACTATTTCCATTTGATGCTTCTCTACACTTCTATTGTACAGCATTTTGGAGGAAAATACTGTACTTTTCACTCCACTACATTTATATTATAGCTTTACGGGTATGTTTAAAGATTCTATATGTAAGATTTTAATTGAAAATGTTTAAAAAAAAACAACTAAAATTATCAATAGAATTTGAAGAAATAACAGTTTTGACATCTGTACAATCGTTTTGCAGAGATATCTACTGAAGTTAGCATGCTAACCAGCTAGCCCTAGCATTATCAAATTAACCAACTAGCTTAGTTAGCTAATGCTTATATGGCAGAAGTTGGCTAGCTACCTACTAGTACGGGTAGCTTGCAAGCTAATAAAAGCACAGACTTAGTCACAAACTGTATTTCATGAAGGATAACATTGACATTGTGATCTCTATGTATTGTGTTGCAGAGATATCCACTGAAGTTAGCATGCTAACCAGCTAGCCCTGGGCCTGTCTTGGTCCAAAGCTCCTGTGCTAGTGATGTAAACATCAACACTTCCCTGGTGCACTGAGCTGTCAGTCCAGAACAGTAGCTGCACGGTTAGCTAACTAGATACAGTTAGCACTATTGGCAGTTATTCTGGTGATATGCTACCTCATGTTTGTGTTTGAGTATGAATTTGACATTCCTACATATTGCACCTTTATAAGTGGAAACAATACAACTTTCCTACCTCTATCATTTTCAAGTGGTAATGCTGTTGGCAGCGATGACACAAAGACAACTGGATCATTCTGTTTTCCTCTGAGTCTACCAACAACACAGACCAAAACGTGAGTTGATTCATTCATTTAGTCTCTGAAGGAAGGAAAAGAAAAACAAATGCAGATAAATGGTGCCAGGCTGCCAGCCTGACTAAATTACCACTCAGCCCTCACTTTTGGAAGCTTTCGTGTACGGTGGCAGACAAAATTGCAGCGTAGAAGCGAGGTTTATAGGGAACCAATCGAAACGGAAATGGCGTCATTATTCTGTGGTCATTACATTGTGCAATCAATCTTAACTTCATAATGATACGTTAAATCAAAAAGAGTATTCTAATACTGAAGTATTGCTATTTTTACTTGAGTAAAAGCTCTGGATATTTCTTCCACCACTGGTGCAAATGTGCATCTTATTCACATCAAGACGTCTGCAGAAGGAACCTGTATATCTGCACAAAAAGCAAGCATCTTTTCATTAATTCAAAAAGCACTTAGACACAATGTCTCCTCATCTCCAAACCATAAAAACCAAACTCCTGAGAGGCTGGCCGCATACATGCTACTTAACCTCGAAGAGAGAGAAGGCACGCTGATTTGATTAGTCTTTAAAGTCTCCTGGAAATGTCAGCAAAATCATCAAAGCGGCCGTCTCCTTCATAAAGCCTTGATCAAAGGCATTCTCGACATACTGCGCCTTCTATATTGTTAGCTCACGGGTAAAACGTCTACATCTGCACAGCATTATTGGTTTTATGGGAGTTTTATAAGTGGAGACAGACCGAAATCGGCGAGAGACAAGTGACATTTCCCTCTTTCAGCTACACCCTGGGCCCACCAACTCTCTGCTGCATTTGCAATTGTGTCACAAGTGTTCTGTGCGATATCATCCTCGTTTTACAAGGAATTCCTCTTTGTTTACTCAGACTGCCTCTCCCATATATTAAATTAATTCACTTTCTCTGTGCATTGTCACCTCTGCAAGATAAGGTGGATTTCTGCCCCGCCCGGGGTCAAACAGAGCTGGTAATCTTCATGGTTGTCCTCATCCACATTAAATACAAATGGTGGGTTTTGTCACCTCATCAGATAAAATGTTTAGTCAACATGAGATTATATTAAGCGCAATAAATTCTATGAGAGGCCATTCGGGTCATAAATCATACTTGCTCTCAATCAAAGCTTTATAATCTCACAGAAACATCACTTGCCTCACACAAACCCTGTAATTTTAAAATGGCATTCTACAGTATGCATCCAGCATACTGTACTGCTAGCTAATATTTGCAATGTTAACGTTAGCTAGCATTGGCAACATTAGCCAGTGCAGCAAACTGGCAGCAAACTGGCAGCCACTTCAGGGGGCAGATGATTCAAACACTGGTGTTGTAAAGTGAATGCAATGGAAGGGGGGGGGGGGGGGGGGGGGGGGGGGGATTGAATATCACATTTAATGGCTGAATGTTATTAACACCTTTAAAGTCCCCCTGTAGAGTTTCATGTAAACAAACAGAGGAATGTATTTATTTATTTTTTGCTATGTGCCCATATTTAGTAATATGCTGTCTCACACACATACCTTCTATTTCATACACACTGCTGTTCTCGCTTGGACATATTCTTAATCTTACTCACACCGTCATTTTTCTTCGAAACAATGTAATTCTTTGTCATAGACACCACGTGTGAGAAAGTGAGAGTGATAGTGTTTATAAGACAAAAGGTGTGTGCGCAAGCAAGATTTATGAACTCCACAGCCTGTCATATTAATCTCACCTGACACATCATCTCATTAAAAACAATTACCTTTCAATACGAGGCTATGCACTACAATGTTTTTACGTCTAACCTTGGTTTTTATGTGGTGAATTACACACACACACCTCCACTCCACCTACTTACCCTCAACACCCACCCCATTCACAGCAGGCTGCTCAGACCTCAGGCCACTTCAGGAGATCAAAGAAATGTTTGTATGAACCCCCCGCCTCCCAAAGCCTCAAAATCCCAGCAGCACCATCCCAGTGGCTCAAAGTAACCCCACTGCACACCTCTTGCTTTAGCTCCTCTTTCCCTTTCAGGAAGCATCAACAGAAGCCTTGAGCTATAAGAGGCTCTCAATTTGATTTCCATCCCATTCTTGTCTTATCATGATGAAACATGTATGGATTTTTGTTGGCTGTTTTGTGTCCATACAGACATTAAACATCCACATATTCTCGTATCTGTATGCAGGATCCCCATATTCCTGCAGATAAATGCGCACTCACAGATGCTGACACAATCACACCTCCTCCTTCCACACCCATCCCCCTCCTGAGCTCCCTCCATCAGTTTGGGCAGCGTTATGGTTTGGCTTAGCACGCTGCATCCTCGCCATGTCTGGTGCTGATTTCCAGGCCATGGTGCTGAGGCTTGCCAGTAGGTGGGGGGTTGCAGGCTAAGCTGTGGAAGAGCTCCAAAGATGGCTCAAACATCACCACAGTGCTGACAAAGAGAGGGGGACTCGGAGCTACTGAGGCTCTGTGATGATCCCATCTGACTCGGTGGCACACCACAGTGAGGATCCAGATGACAGAGGTGCACTACTTTATGCTTTCTGGGGGTTTCTCAATATACAGAAGCTGAAACAGCGAGTAGAATAATGCAAAATATCTGCAGGTTATAGGCTCTTAAAATTTGATTTCTGACAATTTCAGGGTCACCTTTGAGATCTTTGAAGGTATTTTCACGGTTTTCTCACCTATTATGTACTAAACAGTCAAATTATATAATAATTTATCATTTAATTTTCCAAAAATAAAGTTAAAATAGGAATAAAGTTGAAGTTAAAGTCCCAGTAAAACATGGGGCTCTTTTCACAGCAGATATTTTGACTTGTAAAGTGTTACTTACAATATTAACATTTAATGCTCAAAATAGGAGGCAGCCAATTGCCAGAGTAGCTGCTAACTGCTGCTAACTGTATCTGCTGTTAGCAAATTAGCTCAGTTAGCTGTGCAGCTCGCGTTCGCACTTGGGGAACAGGGCAGTGTGGATGTTTACACTGCTAGCATAGGAGCTTTGGACTGGTTAGCATGCTAACTTCAGTAGATATCGATGCAACACAATACATTGACTAAAGTTCTTACATCTTGCCCCTTTAAAGGAGACATATTATGCTCATTTCCAGGTTTATACATTTGTTTTGGGTTACTACTAGAATAGGTTTACATGCTTTAAAGCTAAAATAACACATCAGTTTTCTCATACTGTCCACTGTATTTCCTCTCTGTCTGAAACGCTCTGTTTTAGCTCCTGTCTCTTTAAGGCCACCCCTTCGAATACCCAGTCTGCTCTGATTGGTCAGCACACACACACCTGAGTCAGCACCGCTACAGAGCAGATGTGCTAAACCAATTCAAACGTGCCAAACTAGCCACTGCGCAAATGTGTGACTCTGTGACGAGGTGTGACGTCACAAAGTCACAGAATTAAAGGCAGGACTTTGGACGAGGCGTTTCAGGTGGTTGTGGTTCAGGTTTCTGTGGGAGAGAGGAGCTTCTGTTGGTGCGGACTTTGACCTTTTTAACTTCCAAAATCTTTTACATGCTCAAGAACCTGCAGTATATAAAACACTGAAGGGAAGGGGGAAAAAAACAAAAAAGCATATCAGGTCTCCTGTAACTTTGGCTCTATTCCATGTCAGTGTCCCAGTAAGCACTCAGCAACAAAATGTAAAACTTGAGCAAACCACTGACATTGTCAAAGTGCTCGATTAAACATTTAATAATTCAAAGTGTGTCTACAGAAGAGTCTCGTCAGACAGTTCGCAGCTAACACAACACAGCATACTTTAGCACATCATTGCCCTGTGGAGGCTCTTAAATCTCCCAGCAGCCATGTCTGGTGCTTCCATATAGGTCTGCTGGAGAGGTAGCACATATATGGGCCAGAGAGATGGCCTGGTTGTTCGCTATATTTAGCCAGAACATGAAATTTCTGAGACAGTTACTCTAGTGTGGATGCAGAGGCCTGATTTAGAGTGTTAGAAGGCTAATGTGACGCCACTAACTTGTATTAGCACTGAATATCAAATGGATTAAAACCAATTCTGGTTCAACACTGCCCATTTCACCCCATTTCTGACTGCATCTCGCAGTCACGTAGTCTGTGATCCAAACCAGTGCCTGCTGTAATTCCTTGGAAGTGTGCGGCTGCTGTGTGAGGATGTGGTTTTTTTTATTTAACAGCCATGCGCGGACCCACCACAGTCACCCCGATGAGTCGGATCACATCACAGGGGGATCCAGATCTGAGGCCGCGTGCGTTTGTGTGCGTGTGTGATGTGTGAGGTGGAGATGAGGGTGACAGCCAGGAAACAGCCTCGGGTGTCATCCAGCTCTTTATCACAGTAATGAGAAATGAGATGCTCCATATGTGTTGCAATAATTTTAATGTCAGGACGGAAATCTGCCCCTCAGATCTACATTACACACAAAGACATAAAGCGACTACTGCTGTCAGTCGGATCAAAAGCTATGAGATATGAATTACTTGACTGATGGTAGTGTTGGTGTTTGACGTGTGACCGCGTGACTTTCAGGTGACATAATGTGCCCCGCGGCTCCTGGAGGTCCTCAGCTGTGAATGACAGACACTAGCTGATTATGTTTGTAAATGTATGACCAGAGGTATCATGCATCTGATTATTAGGGGGGGCTCATTTAAAGGCCTGATAGTAGCAATGTGATCTCCTCATAAGGACAGACACTTAATTCTGCTACATAAAAGGTGGTGAGGTCCCACATAATACATATCAGTGTTTAATATATCAACATCAGTTTATTCTGTCTGAGGTTTGCGCCAGAAAAAAGTAGCAATTTACGAACTAAACGCGTTCACAATCAGGAAGTGACAACAAAACAGCGGAGACGACACCAGAACTGTTACAACTACAAACGACATAAAAGATTTTAACTATCTTCTCACTGTCGTTGAATGATTTGACTCAAAACATATCCTTTGTGTCTGTCATGTAACTGACAGATATGATTATTGTCCCATCATGTGGTTTATCTTGAGGAGATGCTAATGAAGACATCGTTTCATGCGCCATTAATCCCCAAACACACACACACACACACACACAAACACACACACATATGCTCATATTTCCCTAAAGAATCAGGTCATCCCTGGAATGATTCATCCTTCAATCTATTAAACGCTCACACACACTGAACACATTCACTGTGCCTCATTACATCAGTGTGTGTAGCCATGCCTGAACACAACCTAATGACTGACGGGAGACACTCCGCAGACTTACTGTACTCTGTCCAACGCGTCATTGCCTTTTCTCCTCTGTCTGACTGTGTGTGTGCCGCGCCCTGGCTGCCCTACAGTACGTTCACGGAGGATATTAAGCTAATGGTTTATTAAAATAAAAATGTCATGTGTTTGTGAGCCAAGGGGGGGAGGGAAAAAGAGCCGGAGCTTATTAGGATTCATTAGGGGGTTCCAGTCGGTTACCACTGTTTCATGCACCAGAAACTCCAGAGTGTACCAATGACTCTTTCTGTAATCTTGTCAATTTTACAAGTAGTGTGAGACTATCCCGTTGGCAGTTTACCTGTTAAATCATGAGACATTTTGGCTCTGGTGCTTTATTTTAGCTGAACGATAGCAGGTGACTCATACAGTATTTGGTAAAACAGTACTCCCATGGACGTTTGGAGAGATTAACCCTGGATAAGTCAGACTCATACTTACTGGCAGTGGAGATTAAATGATCCTCAGTGATTTCATCACAGATGTACACCAGACACAACAGAGTTTACATTAGAAAATTAAGAAATCATCTATATGTAAAACAAGTTTATGGTGTTAATTTCACCTCGTGCATGCTTCTTGACAGTACACGAAAGCTGGCGCCATGAATGAAAGAACAGAGGGGTTCTGGAAACAGGAAGAAAGCAATTTCGTAAGATGTTTTTTATACTAAAAGGAATTTTGGAAGTCTTCCCGGATGTGTTCACTGACGTTCACTTCACTGTGTTCCAGTCCACACTCCATTTAAATCATACCAGATCCAAAAAAATGCCACAACAACTTACAATACTACGGTAATTTTGTAATACACAGACGTCAATGTTGAGAAATTACACAGCAGTGATCATTTTAAATATAGAAACAATTTCTTCATAATGGTGTCACAACAACAACAACAGTGATATCACAACAGCAATGTTTTAGGGAAATTTTTGGAAGTTAAGTGATGTCATTTGAAAAGAATATCTAAAAAGAAGTTATAGCAGGAACAACTGATTGTAATTAACACCTTTGTGTGCATGGAGCTGTGGAGCAACACTTGTACAGAGTGTTGACGTTGCCTAAGACATTGTTTTTTAGCTTTTTCAAAACCAAAAACATAAGAAAAAAGTTGATTAAACATGATTTTCTCCAAATAATCCTGAAAATGTTAGCATGCTCAGATAACTAGCTTACTACCAACAGTAACCAAACAAAGGCCAAGAGCTGCCAAGGTGTTACTTCCATGTTAAGGCCATGAGTTAGCATTTGCTACATGGTTGTTGCCCTGTTCACAACTAGCACATCCAATGTGTGGGAGCTGATCCCGGATGCTAACTGTATCAGAGTGTAATGTTAGGCGCTCTGTTCTGATGTTTATTTAGCATATTAATGTTCAAAGTGAAACAAAATGTTTCTTGTGGTTTCACGTTAGCTTTAGCCTTTTAGCCTTCTACGTACATGATATCAATGTCATATACGTAGCCTTAGCTGCACTTTTGAAGGCGTTCTTGTCAAGCCCTGGCTCTGTGGACGGATATAAGTCAAGCTCTGCCTCTTACGCTGGATCCAGTTGTCATTCTTGTTTTCTCTCATGGAGCACACATTAGCTCAATTAGCTAGCTGGCTAAAGTCATTTCAGACAGCGAAATTGCATATTGTCTTGAATGAGGGACTCATTATTTACAATGAATTTCAAGCAGTAAATCTGCCGCTCTTATGACTGTAAACATGTGCTGTGTCAGAATCAATAATTTGATGTGTATCAACAGTAACTACTACAGGATGGGACTTAAAAAGTCAACTGAGGCCCGTTTGTCATCATGACATATTTAAATGTCATGTCACTATATCAAAATTGTAATAGTTGCATTTATTCTCCATGCAAATTAAATTTAGGAAAATTTATGTGCGTGTGAAGACATACATGCACGTTTTCACATGCGCTCTCACATACAGTATGTCAATGGGGGTCACTCACTAGCTCAGCTGGTGTGAAATAACAGCTCTCCTTGTTCTGAAACTGGAGTACCTTCAGACTGAGCCCCCCTGCTGCTGTCAGGCAAAGATCAAGGCTGAGAACCGAGAGCGGGGGCAGTTAGTTAGGCAGAATACTGTGAGAGGTCAAACTACCATCTGACATGTGTTTAACTAAATGTATTTTATTTTACAAAGGCACTTTGAGGATTTTATTTAGTGATAGCTGTGACACAAAGGACAGGGCAGTTAAAGGATGATTTAAAGATTAAGTCGATGTTAGTTTTGTCGAAAAATGACATCTTTTTTCTCACTTATATCAAGAGCCTCCATTTGATTGGTACCAAGGCCCAGATGACAGCAAAAATATATTAAATATATAAAGAACAAAAGACACATCCTTCGCTATTTCTCCCTGAACTGGTTTGAATCTGCCCTTAATTTCCCAGTCACGGTGACTAACCGTCGAGGGAATCCCTCTCAAACTGAACAAGTGAGCGTGTGCTGCGGTTTGCCCCGGCAGTAAATGTCAGTGCTCCGCTGATTGAATGCACGTCGACAGAGATAACTGTGGGGCAGCCTGCTGTCAGGGCAGAGGGAGAGCGGCCCAGTGACCTAGACTCATCATACACCTCCAGCACTGCTGGCCCACTGGCCAAAACACAATCCACTTCAGACCTGGATCAGATTCTATTATTTGTTACTCACTCTTAATCATCTTGTGACCTGTTTGCCAAACGGGAGACAGATTTTTTAATCATTATTGTAAACTGTTTGTTTAAACAGTTGCCTAATATTTCTGGAAATTGTTGCGGCAATATGGCAAATCCCTCTTATTCGGCGCTCCAAGAAGCTTTTCCTCACAGGATGAGTTATGTGCACCGGTGCGTGACCCAGACCTGAACTGTGCCGATTATTACAGATAGCGATGGGTGCTTGCCTTACAAAACACACACAGATGTGAGTTTATCACTGGAAACTACAGTGTTGCTGCTTTGAGGTATTTTATGTATGAATAATTCAAATTATTTATCCCTTGAAAAATATATGCTGCTTTAATGTCAGCAGCTACTGTTTTTTTTAAGAGCTAACACGTTGAACTGCTTTGACAATACTGCAAGGTAGATGTGTGCTGACCTAGTTGTGTAATAAAGCATCATGGGAATTCAGACCAAGGTCATTCAGTATTTATCTCAAACAGTATCGACGCTTATTAATTAAAATTACTATTCATTAAAGGTGCAGTTTGTAAGAATCTTAGATGAAAAACATTAAAAAATGTACTAAAACTCTCAACCGAATGCGAAGAAATGACAGTTTTGACATCATGAGATCTACTGAAGTTAGCATGCTAACCAGCTAGCATCAAGCTCCCACTCTGCTAACTGCACGGCTAACTGAGCTAACTAGCTAACAACAGCAGCAGCAGGTGTTTGCTCTAATGATTTGCAGCCCTGCGTTTGTTGTGAGTATGAATTTGACAGGTGGCCAATTCTTACATATTGCAACTTTAAGTGTATAGTACATCATTATTTGTTGTTAATAAATGGAGTTTATCATCAGGACTCAGACTCTATTCGCCCTCAATGACTTGCATTTATACAGTTGTCACTTACATTCACAGAGCTGCTAGAAACCCCTCACTTTCCAAGGGCATCTCTGCATTATTTTATTGTATGTGACAGGCAGTGAAGATGGTAGGCTGCTACATACGTGGTAAAGAGGTTCCCAAGGGATATATACAGTACTTGAGCTTATTGACGTTTCACTCAAGGATACCTCAAGATCATCTCTGAAACACAGCTGATGCTTAGTTGTTCTGTTGACCCACTCTTCTTTAAAAATAAGGCTCCCACGGTGCTTTAAAAGACAGGTCTGCTTCTATTTCCCCTGGTCAAAAGCCACCAGAGAAAAAAAAGAGCACAGTTAATGTTTAGGAGGTTGTAGAAAAAATGAGCTCTGATCAGGAGAAGTTTATGTCCCTCATGGAAATTTACAAGATGCACAAGATGTTGACAGCACCATGTGACCAGAAACAGGTGGTACCCTCATTTCTATTCTGGGAGCCATGTACAGTATTTGGGCAACTGTCAGCCGAGCCAGTTACCAGGAGGACAGTTAGACTGTGTTTTCATCTGAACAATGGCAGAAAAAAGATCAACAAATGTGAAATAAATCTTAGATGCCATAAAGATTGATGATATCTAGGTGACATTTTCCTTTAAGATGTTGCTGTTGCGTCGTTAGTCTGCACAGTCTCACTTTGGCCCAAATGTGTGGCTGCACCAAAGTGAGATTGGCAACGCTGCAGGCTGTAGCAGAGTGCGGCACACACACACACACACACACACACACACACACACACACACACACACACACACACACAAAGGCAGTCAGCCTGAATAAAACTGGAGAAGGGCGCAGGGGCACAGCGTGTAAACACCTCAGTTAATGTGGTTTTGCTCACTGTCTCCTCTCCTATGGTCCTCTCAATCTCAGTAAGATGGGTGTATTTTAAAGAAATGATGGAGTTTAAAGGGGCAAACTCAGAATTTTAATGTTTCTAGTATTATTGAGGTAATAATACAAACTCAGAAATATTTAATGTTTCCATAACTGAATAAACAAGCTGTTCTCAGATGAAAATAAGTTCCCCCGAACACCGTTTGAAGCTAGAAAGGTGGCAGGGTCCGCCACATATAAACAAAGTAAAGCCATATGAAACTGTGTTGTCCTTTAAGGTCAGTTTCACAAAACAAAAAGCACAAAATGACTATTTTGCGACCCATGCAGGTAAAAATCTTCTGATTCCGACAGAATTTGAATGAGGTCAAATGCATATGGTACAGAGATGGCAGCCAAATAGCAGTGCTATAGTGTGTAAAATCCCCCTGGCAGTGTTGCGTCCTGGAGGCAGAGCTCCCACACAACAGACGGGACTCCCACCACACAGCCTGCAGGGTGGAGCTGTCTCACTGTAAAAAACACTGCCAGCAACACAGAGAGTCCAATCACTCCATCACAGAGGGGAGAGCTGATGCAGAACGCTGCTGTTTTCCCATTTTCGTAAAATTAGCGGTGATGCTGTGTTTGGGAGAGTAGCCTGAAGGCTGAGAGATGAGGTCTTGAGACCAGAAGGGTGCCTGATCGCTCAGAAAAAAGACAGAAACATGTGAATGTGGTGCATTATCAAGCCTGAAGGGAAATCTAGTTTTCATTTTACTCTTTTCTCTGTGTCTGCTCGTAAGGATGAAAGCTAATGTGTTTTTTTCCGGCTGTGTATGCCACAATATGTATGTGTATGTGTATCACTCACAGATAATGAGGGAATCCTCAGTGGAAACTACCAAAGCTGTTCACTGGAAAGGAGCAGCATCTGGTACTGGGTTCACTGGGTTTATCGGTTTTCCATGACGGAGAAATTTCGAAATTCGCTTGCTGTAAAAGAAAATCATCTATGCGTGTGACCCAATCAATACCTGCTCTTAATGTTCAGCTTCGGGCTTGGTCTCTGTGAGAATTGAGTGAAATGTCTATAAAACATAAAGAATGATGATAATGAGGTGTCGCTGTGTCACCTTGAGATCAAGTTTGACTCCACGTTACAGGTTACCCTTTATTGTTCTCTGGCCCCTCAGAAACCTTGTGTAAGCATATTTCTTTCATTGGGTTGATGGAAAGAATCTTTCACCAAAGTCATGTATGGTATAATCATTGTATTGTTTCCTTTGCTCTTCCTTATCACATACATACTGGAAACAGCTGTCAAGGTGTTGTTTAAGCGTTTTGAGTGATAAAATTGTGAAACGACTTCTTGTTGGCGTCCATGTCGCTCCCACATTCTGACATGAACAAGTCGGAAGAACGACTTCCCAACCTCCGAGAAGCATTATTGGCCATAGTCAATGTTATTATGGATTTCACTGCTTTTTTTTGTCAAGACCCACCGTAATCCACCTGCCTCTAACCAATCTCACCGCTAATCTGAGAGTGGGATGAATAGAATAAAGTGGGGGATGGTTTTAGTGAGAAAAGCAGTAAAGCCCCTAGACCTAATTTTGATTTTAGGTAGGCTATCATTTTATAATAACATAGAGAATACTCTCTAATCAAGAGCATTTGTATTTAATGGTAAATAAAACAATTTTTAAAGGAGCACTGTGGAGCTTCTGATTGGTACTGGAAGCCGGTCGTTAGTTTATGTTGGTAGACTCCATTTTTAAACTAACGTTAGCTACTGTCGCGCTACGTTAGCAGAGCGGAAAGAGGCACCGAGACGAGGCACGGAGAGAGACAGGAAAGGTCTCATTTTTCATGTCGCGTTACAATTCCCTCACATATGGCTAATAAAAAAGTAATTAATACATGTAAATTGCCACAAATAATTACACAGAGCCCCTTTAAAACATAAATTATTTTTAATATTATGCTAATTTAATGACATTTAACTTAACTTTAGGCCTCAAACGAAAGAAAATAAACAAAGTTTTAATTCTGTCACAATGTCTTCATTTGTAAGACAGGTCTATGTTTACTTTTCACTAATCCCCCTTCATCTCAATGCTAATTGTAATTAGCAGCTAGGCTATAAACAAACAAGCTAGTAGCATTATCAGTTAATTTCCTGTCCTTTTGTGGAAATGTATGTATATCTAAATGTCTTTATTTATTTGTTTATTTTGAGGTTGTGGTATTTAAATCTTTAATTTATGTGAACAAATCAACAAAAATCACAGGACTTATAGGAAAACATAGTTGTGTGACGAGGTGCACTCTGGGATATTTCGCCCCAAACCAGGAAGTGACTCTTTTTTTAATGTTAGAAAAAAAAGATGGACATTTTAAAATGTCTGCCCTTTTTGCTCGTTGACAACACATTGACATTTACTGGCATTTGTTGAGCACGGAGCGGGTCGCAGGTCGATGTTTTATGCCTCTTAATCTACCACTGAAAAGGCTACTTTGTCTTAATGTGCTTGTTTTTTTAAAAACAACTTCTGTCTTCGGTTTATTTTAATGTTAATCACCTTGTATGTATTTGTTATGGAAGTTGCGGTCCGAAGGGGGGCGCCATGATGGAGGACGGGCCGGGGCCGGCAGGCTGCTGTGTGGAGGCTCGCGGGAGGGACGAGCCTCGTGCAGACCGCTGCCATTGGCTCCTGCGACGTTATAAATACAGGCAAATGGCATTTACCGGCTCAGAGCAGGCGGAGACACAGGGGGAGGCAGGCAGGCAGTAAGGCAGGCAAGTTGGGAGGCACCTCGACCGCATCTGTCGCTTCACTGTTCATCTACGACGACGCAGGCAAGGCACCAGAGGATTGGGACTCATTTTTTTACACTTAATCCCGACGGAAATCAATGAAGGAGAGACGCTCGTGTCAGAAATCATCTCTGAAATCCGGCATGGATCCCAGTCAGAGTGTGAAGTGTAAGATAGTGGTGGTGGGAGACAGCCAGTGCGGAAAGACTGCCCTGCTTCACGTGTTCGCCAAGGACTGTTTCCCTGAGGTGAGACCCTGCAGAGTGATGCTGCTAATTAACCTGCTTTTATTAATACACTGGGCTGTTATAAGCAAACATGTCGTATGTTTTATGGAGATGGATGTGACAGATGCTCCAATAATGATGAAGGACATTACCTTTATGATGCATGTATGTGTACATTAAACTGTGCTGTAGTATTGTGATACAAGTTGAGCATGTACAGGTAGTTACAACTGCAGCTGCACACATAGATGTAGTGTCATTCCTCTGTTTACAAGCTTATTTCTTGTCATTTTTCAAAGTTGCAACACTTAATTTTCTTATGCTTCCCATCTTTCCTGCAGAGCTATGTCCCCACCGTGTTCGAAAACTACACAGCCAGTTTTGAAATCGACACTCAGAGGATTGAGCTCAGTTTGTGGGACACCTCAGGTAATTACGCCCTCCCTTCTTCCCTCAGCTCTCTCTTGTCTTGCCTGCTCCATGTTTGGGTGTCACTGAGAGTCAGTTGTGGTGCAATGTGGGGACATGTCCAAACATGCAGGTCACTTGTGCAAAAAGCTTCCTGTGACCCCTGTGGACATGCCGCTCCCGCTGATAAGAAATGATCCGGTAGAGGTACAGTTTCATCCGGAGTTTGGCCACGTCCTCTTAAATTAAAGGAGCGCTATGTAGTTTTTGGAAAAGTTGTAATCAGAAGAGAAAAATCTTAATAGATAAACAAACTCTCTTTGTCTTCATGACTGATAAACAAACTGACCTTAAAGGACAACACAATTTCATACTGTCTTACTTTGTTTATATGTGGCGGACCCTGCCACCTTTCTAGCTTCAAACAGATCAGTCATGGGAGCAATAACTATTTCTGAGTTTGTATTATTACCTCATTAATATTGTAAATAGTCAAATTCTGTGTTTGAATTTATTCTCCAAAACTACATAGTGCCCCTTTAACGCCACACGCTGAGGTATTCTCCTTACACCATGAGCCATAAAGAGGCTCAGGCTCGCATTTTTTTTGAATAATGAAATTAATCTCTGACCCATTTTAATCAATAAAGCTGGGTTAATCCTTTTCTCTGGAGTCTGGAGTTGCTGCTCCTACAAGCCAGGCACGTTTCCTGCTCACATTGTGAAAGCCGCTCACCTTTTACCTACATAGAAATGGTTATAGTCTTATAAGCTATAAGTGTTAACACAGAAATGCATCAAAGTGCAGTGTTTTGATTTATGAATTCCTCCCGGCCGAGCAAATCGAAAGCAGAAACAGGAAAGGAACGATAATGACAGGCTGAACGGAGCTCATATTCATACATCTGGAGAACATACTTTGAAATTCTCCCCATTGGGGTTTTTGGGAAAGTTTTGTTGTGCAACACGTGTACTGACTCTCTGGTTTTTATCGCTTTGTTGGTCGGACTTTGTGTTCAGGGTCCAAACCAGCTGCTGCATCCCCTGTGTGTTTGTGTGTGCTTAAATGTGTGTTTGAGGGTAAACAAACCCACTTTCCCATCCATCAATGCCCGAGCAGTGAATAGCACAGCAGTCAGGCGTGAGTGAGGCGTATGGTGCGTGTGTGCGAGCATTTGGTGTGTGTGTGTTAGGAGAGAGTGTGTGTGTGTGTGTGTGTGTGTGTGTGTGTGTGTGGGTGTGATGGGCGGGGACAAGCACACAGCCAGCTGTTGCGGGTCTCTGGCCTGGAATTCCTGAGCGATGTTTGAGTAACTTTCCCGAATGTGGAGATCAGCATGAAAAACGTTCGTCCTCCTCGGAAAAGAAACAAAGAAACAGAGTCAGTTTATAGTAAGCATCATTAATAAATGGTAAATTTATAGTTAAGTAATCATTAGTTAATAGTTATTTCACTGTTAACAACCAATGAAATGTTTTATAAACAATAATTTGAGCAGTTGTTTACGTAAAGTTGCAACCAATGTTTATAATACTTTGTAAATGTTTAATAAATACTTTGTAGTTTGTGTATAAACATTTGGATGTAAGTTATATTTATAAACCTTATAATTGCTTGGTAATTGTTTTATAAAGCATTTAATTCTTTCTCCACTATTAACTTAGCATTAATTAACTATTTATTAATGATGCTTACTATAAAGTGTTACCATCATTTTTTACAAATTCTGATTTCACACAAATTTTGACCATTGGATCTCATTTGGGCAGCAGCCGCTACACAAAGTCAGATTTTTACTGTTTTACAGTTAAACTCGGCATCAGCACATAGTCCTCGTTTTCAGGCGTTGTAACAGTACAAGTGAGCAAAACAAGGAGCTCACATTTCAAATTCTTCCACCCCTACAGAATGTGTGTTTTTGTTGAAGTGGAGAGGCGAAGAAATGAAAGCCGGCCAGAGTGAGAATTTTGTTTTATTGCACTGTGTTGGCCGGTCGCCTGGAGCCATTTTTCTTTTTCTCTCTCTGCTTCATAAAACAGCGAGGGGGGGACGCGGTTCCTATTAGATCAGCGGGTCTGAGATGGAGCCAGCCCCCACCCACCCCCTCCGCCTTCCTTCAATCCTCACCCAACACACACAAGCATGCACACACACCCAGTGACTGATTGATACAGCTTTCGGCTTGACTGGTCCCTTTGTAGAGAGACACCCATCGTCTATGGCCAATCCAATTGATCCGTTATCTCCAGAGGTGTGCTGGGGGGGGTGCAGTATGTGTGTGTATGTGTGTTTGACCCCAGCATGCACTCGGACAAAGACCAGGACGCAGAGATGAAGACAAACACTCCATACTTCCACCCCCCCTCCCTCACAAACACACACCGTGGTGGTCTTTGTTCTGCTGTGATGAGTGGCCTAATGAGCAGCCTGGTGTGTGTGTGTGTTTAAAAGGGAGGGTGATGAGAGTAATTTGGGTCATTAAGGTAAATGCCTGCCAGTTGTATTGCCTTCCATTTGTCCCCCACCCTGCTCGTCTGAGCTAGCTTTGCCTCCCCTGACTGAGGGTGGGGCCCGTCGGGGCCGAGGCGCAGCCTTTGATGCTTCGCACTTCTTTCACCGGCAGAGGAAGCGGTTTATACTGTCTGTCTGCCCGCCTGCTCGTCTAAATGAGCTGCAAAGGTGTTTGTTTGAGAGTCAAACTGGAGGATAGGAAGAGATAGTGAAGGTAAACAGAACAACCCCTGTGGCTCTGTGCCTGTGTGCCCGAGGCCCCCTCTCATTTTCCTGAGTTGAAAGAGCAAAAATGCATCTGAAAACCTATAACTAGGTAATCTCAGACAGGGCTGCTTAAAACAGCAATTTTCATTTTTGACAATTTAGTTTTTTTCCCCCTTTTTTGTGCTTAGGAGTTTAGGTGGTGATGTCTTTACATTGCTTTTCCACCAGTCCTAAACCCAAAGATATTGAATTTACAGTCACATTAACTGGATCAATAATTGATTAATTTTGGGCCACATGGAGGCTTGACAGCAAGATGTAAACACAACACTGACTATTTGCTAATGGCTATTAGCAGTTAGTTGCTTATGTACACATCAAGCAGCTCCGAATAACATTAGCATTTCATTAGGCTCATAAATGTATGTCCAACATACCTGTTTGCACCAGCTTGTGAGGGAAACATCTGTCTCTGTAGCTGCTAAACGATTTGTTATGTTCACAAGCTAGTTGCTACCTTTCCTTCTGTTGTTTACTGTGTTTCTTATTGCTCTTTAAACAGCCGTTTGTTGCGTGTGAAAACAAAACAATGAGATGAAAGATGCTAAAATGATCTTTTATAACATGATAAATGTATGTCCAGTATTCCTAAATATGTGGCTATTTAGCTGCTAAATGTTCTGCTATGTTCACAAGCTAGTCCCTAACTTTCTTTATACTGTTTCTTTCTGTTTGTTTCTTTTTCTTTGTTCCGCTCTTATAACAGCCGCTTGTTGCATCTGGAAACGATCCCATGAGAGCGCTGAGAGTGAACCTAAACAGTTAAGTTTCAGGCCAGGAAACCAAAACAACGAGCCGAAAGAGGCTAAAATGATCTGACGGGGGTCAGGTGTATAATTCTCAGGCGACCCCTTTCACAGTCATCTGATCCATTGTTTATATTAAACACTGATTAAAGCAGCTTTTAAATTTCTGTCAATCAACTTATCGTTTCGGCGCTAATCCCAGGCTCATGGAAGGTCTGTTTCAACAGATTTTGCACCTTTGTGCTTGTGAAATATTCATAATGTACTTGTCAAATGACTGCAGGAAACATCGAATTAGTAGCTTAGTATTTAGTACTTCATATTTAGAGATGTCTGTTGCAATTTTCTTAAGCTAGGACACATAAAAGCTTCAATAAAAACAGCACAACACAAACTCTTCGGCATTTCCACATCAAGGACTCCCAATGAGACACTTACGTTAGACTCCAAGGATCTCATTTGATGGTATTCATCCTTGGGAACCTTAAGGGAAAATTCTTGTTGTTTTTGTTTGGAGCTGATTGGAACAGCTGCCAACTTTGCGCATTAAAAGATGACCCACTTTGACAAACAGGAAGAAAGTCAGATAAAGGAGTTTGAAAGGAAGATACAGGATGACATGGTTTGGTCAGATGATCACTTCCTTCTGTAGTTTCTCGAGCATGTTGCATGTGCCGTTTCCCCCATAATGCCGGACAGCTTGGCTATGGGACGTTTTCATGCACCCAGTAAGCCCCTCAGCCGCTCACACACACTGTGCCCCCTCCATTCCTCCGTCGGCAGCCATTGTTGCACTGGATCACATTTCTGGGCTCAGCGAATTGGAGCCGCATGTCTGGCATTCCTCAGACTAAAGGTTTCTACTTCCTCCTCCACAAAGACCCCTATTGTACCCAGCAGGCCCAGATCCTTGGCGGGGTGAAAGAGAAGTGGCGTGGTTCACTAAAGCCCTACCTCGTTTCTAAAAGGGAAATTGAATCACAGTGGAATTTGCCGGCTGGCGAGAGAGCATTGAGCCGTTGTTGGATATACAGTGTATGAACTAAGGGACATTGGAATTCTGGGAGAGATTAATGGACTTCCTGTCTGCTAATGTCATGGAAATACTGTGTGATGTTACACCTGACATTAAAACCTGTATCCGGTCTTGACACTGAACACTTTGCATTCTGGGCTCTCCGTGTCCCGCTGTTCACCTGCTCAAATATGCTGCCTGTTTGAAAGCCAATGTTAAACTTCACTGGTGTTTTTGTGTTAGCTGTAGTGTGGTCGCACTTGATTCACACTTTGTTGTTAATGTGGCTTTGAGTGTCCTTAACAGCACCTACAGAGCTCATTACTGTGGATCTCAACAGTGGTCCATTCACATGTGGATGTTAGCTTTTCATTCAGTTGGATTACTGTTGGAGTGTTTGTCTTGTTGAACCCTTCCACAGTAAAGGAGTTACATCTGGACAACTGGATCATAAGTAAAGCAAGTTTTGGCCAAACAACTGTAGGGCTGGATTTCTTATTGTTGCATTGTGTAATATCTTAACATATTTAACGGTGTTGTAACTTAATTGTAACTTAACATTATATTGATACAAAGTAACATCACACATACGTCATTGTATCATATCTTATGGTAACAAATAGTAACATTGTAACTAAACATGTTGATACAAAGTAACATATGACATACATCTTTGTATCGTATCCTATGGTAACAAGTATTAACATTGTAACTTAACATTATATTGATACAAAGTAACATCACACATACAGATGTATCATCTTATGGTAACACATAGTAACACTGTATGTTGATATTATATTGCAACGATGTAACTATGCACATATATAATCGGATCATATAATATTGTACTGTCACATTGCATCATAACATATGTAAATGGTAATATCATTACATGTCGTATTGCATTGTAAGACATTGTAATATGTGTTATTGTGTCATTAAGCATTTGATGCCGTTTCAAATTTTAAGTGGCAGGATGGCAGTGTTTGCACCAACAGATATCTTGGTAACCACAGCAACTACAGCAGATATTGGTTCAGGTTACTTCAGTTTAAATTGCTCCCTGTCTCCTCTGTTTGTGTTGGATGTGTCTGGCTGCTGAGAGGTTATATATTTAAGCTGGATGGTGTAGGATGGCTCGACGTGCCTGTTGGTGTTTGTTGTTTCCACAGGTGTTCCCGAAGGCTTAATGCCTCCCTCCACACAGACACACACACACATGCTCACTGCCCCTCCGCTCAGTTTTGCTCAGCTATGTTAGCTATGCAGTAAATCAGCAGGCCTGCAGACCTGTTGCCATACCTCCAGACTGTCAGAGGCAGCTGGCTTACCTCAGGACTATGTGTGCTTGTGTGAGATAAAGTACATTTCCATGTCAGTAAGCCATTTGTGTAAAGGCTTCCTACAGGTATTTGGATGTCTCGAACATCATGGAATATTTAAGAAACAGTATCCCAGACAGGCAACATCCAGAAATGTCCGGATTTTTTTTAGTTTTTTGGTGGAAGTCGGGGAACATCTGGGAATTTGAATAATGACTCACATTACATGAATAGAGCAGTATGTATTTTCCAACTCGTTTCATGTGTATTTATTGCATTAAGCGATGCCTTTCATCCCAGCTGTCGTGGAAATGAGCCTGAAAAAGCACATTAGCAAACCAGGAAGGAAGGACGTTTTTACATCTTGGAAGGGATTCTACTCGGTCATGGAAAGTCATTTGGTTTTTCATCAGGACCACAGTGGAAGTTGGGTATTGTTTCACGTTATAGCACAGCATCCTCCTAATGTCAGTGTGCACGACAGTATTCATTTGCTGTGAGCGAGACGCAAGGGAGGATATGTTCAAGAGAAGGCGAGGGGGCTGGAGAGTGTGTGTCACTGTGTGTTTAAAGGACAAGGAGGGTGGACAGGGTGTGTGTCTTCCTTCCAGATTTAGAGATCCTGTGGGAGAACAATGACAGGAGCTAATTAGATGACAGTCACCAGGTCTTTGTCCGTGTGTGTATACTGTGTGTGCGTTAGCTGTGGGATTTCCTCTTATCTTTCCAGTTGGCAGGAAGATGACCTCGAAGCACAGTTTAGTCTCAGACGCAGGCCTAATGCAGTTACGACTGCTGTAAACGGCAAACAAGAAGGAAAACGTCTCCTATTAAAATCCTCCTGAAAACCATTAGACCTGTATACACACACTTCACCGCGCCACATGCAAATTTTTGATCCTCTCTGAAAGTTGCCGCTCTTCATTTTCCTGTTTATGTTGTGCAGCTGGAAATAGTTTGCCGAGATGCACTCAGGGAGCTTTGCAGCTATAAATACTTTAATCTCCAGGTGAAATTCACAGGGATACGCGCAGACACTCAGAGACACTTTGAAAACAAGACCTCACACACCGCACCCAGCAACTCAGATATGTGTGTTTCATCTCATTCGGGGTGGTGAATACAATCAATTCATTGGAAAATGTCAAGCGACTGCAGTTTACCCTTTCAGTGGCAGGGTCCTATTTTTCCTGTGATTGGTTCCAGGCGGTGAGGGCTGAACAAAAAAAAGAAGAAGGGAAACAATGAAATGTGGTCGTGATTGATTGTGAGACAGCCATGAAAAATGGGAAATAAATTCTTGTGGGGGGGATCGCACATTCCTCATTGCCTCGTACTTCCTGTGTTGTGTCTGCGATAGCTGCTCAGTGTCAAGACTTTTTGTTTAGGTGGTGTCACCTATCAGACGGCTTTCCAAGAGATCCTCAGAGAGCGAGCTGGAAAAGCAGAAAAGTCGTTGGGAAATAACGAGCCCGTGCCCATCTGAAACACATTATGTTTAGATCAAGACATTAAAATAAATTATTCTGTGTAGTTCCTGGCGGCTTCACTTCCCTCACAGGCAGTTTTTCATATAGTTAAATCCATGAAGACAGAATTAGCTACATCCTGGACGGCCTGCCTGTATTGACATTTGAGGAAATGATACTTTCAAATTCAGGGTTTGAGCCAGAGCACGGCATTGTGTCGTCAAACATAAATTGTCCTTTCAGTAATAGCCCCAAATAAAATCCAGGGCTGTGAAACTGGTAGCCTGTAAACGTTTATTGCAAATCAGTGTCTGTAGCCAAATGTGGTTTGTTAGCAAGAAACGCCAGCTCTGTGCTGTTTTGATATTTAAAAAGTTAGCAAGGATCCTCTTTTTGCTGTCTACATCGAGGACAAAGAGAGTTATTGCCATAAAACGAACTAACATCAGATAAACGTATTTTCCAGAGCTCTGTGCTATAGCTAGCAAGAAGTCAAGTAGGCTATTGACCGGCAGCTAGTGCTATCAGATAGTTGATGATAGTCTGAGTGCTTTTCATACTTTTTAGCACGATATCAATAATTTGATCAGCTAAATCTGGATTTCTGAGGATTACAAAAATATTGATTAGTGGCACAGACAAGGACTTATTTCTAATATTCTCATATAATTTTGATATTAATTTGTTGCATTTGGTGGTTGCACAGTTTTCAGAGTATTGTTGACCCCTAGCTAAGTTTGAATCCGCCCATGTGACCTCCGAACACTGACAATGCCTGATTGCAGAGACGGATACAGTTCAGATTTCTGTGCAGCAATGGTTGGTTTATTGCGCACACATCAGCTGGTGTCGTGCTTTGTTCTGCGCTGCCCAGGCCTGGAAGGAAACGTGGATTGTTTAAACGGTGTCGTCTCCCATCCAGACTGTTTAGATTAGGATAACTAGATCCCTGTGTGTGTGTGTGTGCATGTGACAGTGCATTCCAGGCCTTTTTTCCACAGCAGTGTTTGGAAAGGACCTCCCAGGGGGACCTTCAGTTGCCCAAAAACAAAATTCTCCAGATTTTTGGCAGCCGCTTGTGTGTGGTCAGCTCTAGCTTGTCATGTGATCTTGACTCACCTTGACATGACGCCACCCTCTCCTCCCCTCCTCCACCTCCCCTTCCTCTCCGGAGATGTTTCAGTCTGGCGTAGAGATGGGCGTCTCCCTCACACATGGCTTCAATTTTGAGGAGGGAGTCATTTCCTCGCTCTGAAGTTCTCTGTTTCTCCGGAGAGGATTTCTTCAACAAGTGATCTTGTCGCAGTCAGCACATATTTTCTACTGATGCGGCGTTATTTGTTTTTCTCGCCTGGTTGCCATGGATTATGGCTGAGCTGCAATCATGTCGTGAGAATAACTGTCAGAAATGCTTTGGAGTGTAAAGCGATGATCTGGCCGTGTTCATGCATTCTAGAAAGTATGTTTTAATGTTTCATGTAGTCGCTGCCCCTCGCTTTAGGTATTTCTTCTTTCAGTACAGCTACAACTCAGTGTCCTTGAGTAAAAAAAAGTTATTGAACTGGAAAACCAGGACTAATCCAGCCTTGTGACACAAGTACAATTTTATGTCTGTAAAGCATTGACGGCAAGATTTGTACTGGTGTCCCTGGAGCTGAATCTTTGTTCAGAGTATCCCATTATGGCCTTCAACAGCAAACTGAAGCCATCATGAGCAGAGTGGTCGAGTTGTTTTCTGCAGGCCAGTCTTAAAATCAGAAGGATGACATGAAAAATTGCATTGACCTGGTTTATGTACATTTGTGAGTGCCCTACAGCTTCAAAGAGCAGTCAACTGAATCTGAATTTCGTTTCTTGTTTTCCTTTGTTTCAGGATCTCCGTACTACGACAATGTCAGGCCCCTCTCCTATCCGGACTCTGACGCCGTCCTCATCTGTTTCGACATCAGCCGCCCTGAAACACTCGACAGCGTGCTGAAAAAGGTTTGTTGCTCTTTTTTTTTAATGCCACTTTCATTCAAGAGGCGTTCATCAAGCCTTTGATTAAGCCTTTAAACTCCAAACATTCCTCTCCTTTGATTTAGTTTGATCTGCTGACAAAGACCATGGTGCATTTAACTGGATCAAAAGTCTAGGTCTACGGTCAAACGATTTTTTGGAGTCTCGGTCACATCAGATCTCGTGATGTGAAGTCGTAAAGCTGTAGTGTGACCGGAAAGTCGCTGGGTCAAATCACCAGAGGGGCTGGAAGTTTCTCACATGGAGCTGCTGGGTGATTAACATATGACTGTGGTCGAACTGGTTGATTCCCACAGGTCAGACTGTGTCCTGAACACAAAGCATGACATGCAGCCTCAGTCATCTGACTGTCATGGTACTAAAAATGTAAAACCATTGTTCTCTACAGTTAAAATACACCTGGCATGTGCTCTTCTTTTGTAAGGAACTTCCTGTTTCCATGGTGTTTATTTTAGCTGTCCATAAAAATTAAATTTTGGGTTTTGGCAAGTCTGTATGTTGGACCCAATCCAAAACAGAACCATGGAAAAACCTACATGACCTTGGCATCAATAAATTGTTTTTTATAGAAAAAGACAGTCTTAAAGTCACCCAAGAACAAATAGACCATGATCTCAACCCAACCCGGAACCAATCGGACCCAACCATCTTATTTATTCGGCCTAAAACTTAACTGATTGAATCTAGAAATTGAAGCTACAGCCATGTGTGGCAGCCATATTGGAGGGTCTAAATGTTTTCACCACACACCCAGCTACGGTAGTGTTAAATCACGTTGGTGTTGGCTCGTGAACAGCTGTATTGTTTTATTCATCTGTTCTGCACACTGTAATCTGTCATTAGCAGTAATTAGGAACTTGTTTTGCAGTTGTTCTGCTTACTGGGCTGTTTGCTCACATGCTTCAATGTGAGCGTCTGGTGATCAAACTGTGGGGTTGTGTTCGCTAAAGGTAATGTTTCAGGCAGTGAGCGTCCAGATTAGAATGAGCGTTGGTCGAGGCTTTTTAGTCAAGTGGTCTTTGTGCAGACAGAAGGTGATACACACACACTGTACGAAACAACTTCCTCTTTGGATGTCGATGAACTTGATCCCCTGACCAGCCAGCCAGCCAGCCAGTCAGCCCTGAGGCACATTAGCCCCAGATTAAAGCCCCTGGAGAAATGCCATTGATCACAGAGCATTTATTGTTGTCAGGGAGGAAACATGGGGATTATTTGTAGTTCCTTTCCAGGGTTCAAAGCGTGAGGGGCTCCAGGAAGTGGCAGCTGTAACCTTTGTACTTAAAGGACGGGTGACGGGGGTAGAGCTCATGGGATTTTGTGGCCAACATGCATATTTTGTCAAATATTTGAACCCTTTATTGGGTTTAATCATCATTCTCATGCATTAGGCTTTGGTTGGTCTTTTGAGAAAATGGTGCTTAATATCAATCTTCTACTCATTATACCCTTTTGTTTAACATCAGTGGTAGATAATTTTCCCATTTTTCTCACTGTTGAACGACTTAAGAAGAAACATTGAATGTTGCGTGATTACAAGCTTTTGTCTTTCTCCACAGTGGAAAGGGGAGATCCAGGAGTTTTGTCCCAACACTAAGATGCTGTTGGTTGGATGTAAGTCGGACCTGCGCACCGACCTGAGCACACTGGTGGAGCTTTCCAACCACAGACAGACACCAGTATCTTATGACCAGGTATGATTACCAGCATTGTAACATTTTTAAACTCTAGAAATTTGAATGAAACGTGCAATGAGTAAATCGGTTTTGTGACCGAGATCATTAATGAATAATCCCTCATTGTACACTATGTTAAGCCGTGTTTAACTGATCCCTAAGAGCGAAAATCCTTCCGTCATCTTTGACGCGAGTGCTTAGAAATGCGTTGACCTCTTGCTAACCTGAGCCTTTTCGTCCGGTGGTGACCATATCTGACCTCTTCCTCCTCAGGGCTCCAGCATGGCGAAGCAGATCTCGGCGCCCTACATCGAGTGCTCGGCCCAGCAGTCGGAGAACAGCGTCAGAGACATTTTCCACGTGGCGACGCTGGCTTGCATCAACAAAAACAACAAAAACGTCAAGCGCAGCAAGGCCGCCCGCGGGAACAAGAGGATTTCACACATGCCCGGAAGGCCCGACCTGGCGGCTGTGGCCTCGGACCTCCGGAAGGACAAAGCCAAAAGTTGCTCGGTCATGTGACTGATCAGACTGAGGAGGATTAGACTGAGAATGAGGACAGAGCACAGTGCAAGCAGGAAGCTATGGGGCAGCACTCTTTCCTGCATGTTAAAGACCCCTTATTTGTCTGGAAAGGGGTTTTATAAGCTTCAATTGATGTACATGTTACTGGAATACTCTGCACCAATGAAAACTCAATGCGTAGTAGCGTCCCAACCCATGTGGCCCCCCGCCCCACCAGACGAGGAAGCTATCTGTCAGCGAGCTACCTGCTCGGGGAAGTGACCCGCTTCCTCTGGGACGACGAAGCGGATGCGGTCGAGGCTTTCCACCACCAACAGGAAATGAGCGGGAGGAGTGATGTCATTAAGAGATGCTCATTCGTAAAGGAAGGGTGTGAGAACATGTGATCTTCTGAATGGGAGCCAAAGCCGGTGATGGGGGTTTGCTGCCTGGGAAAAAAAAAAAAGAGGAGCTGCTGTTGTTTGTGCTGGATCAAAGACTTTTTGCTCGGAGGGTTATACAACAACTCGTCACGGTAGTTGAACTGATTCACTCTCGCCCCTGCTCCTGTAACTGTTAGTGTGTGTGCAGAGGAGCTTAGAGGAGGAATTTCTTAGTCCTGCGTGAAGGAAACCTGACGCTGTTTGTCCCCCTGTCTCTGATATGTTGTCGGTATAATGTGAAGTCGTTGGTGTGTAACTGCATCGTTTCATTTTTAGCTTCATCCCAATGCGTTTCCACCGTGATCCGAGGAGCCGAACAATTCCTCTGGTCACGCCCAAGCTGTTTGAGTCTATAACTGCACGTTTGTACCAGTCAGACAGCCGTTCTGCGCCCGTTTATTTCACCTCAACAGCTATGGATACATGATGACTCTCTGAAGACACATCATGCTAACCGTTCTCCACACTGACGGTTTATGGAGTCATAAGTTAAAATGACTCAAAGCTGTTTTCAGCCTCTTGGATTTGGCCAACAATTCCTTCAATCTGTGTGATGAACAAATGCATTTTAAAACCCTTAATGGACTTTTAATGGGCCCAAAAGCTTTAATTGACCAACATTTGACAAAATTTGAGCAACTGTGTGAAATGTCCAAACAAGGCTGACAGCCAGTTTTGAGCTATGAATCATTTTTCCACTGCACTTTAGGGAGGGAGTGGAAATGAGAACAACAATTAAAGCTTGTTTATTAGGCTCTGAAAACATCAGAGCGTTCTGCTTTGCATTCCCCTGAAGTGTTCAGACTCTGCTGTCTGGCAAAATGTTAAACAACGCCCGGTCACACCAGTGTTTAAAATGGCATACATTTGCAATAAAAATCCTTTCTTGTGAATTTGTGCCATTGCCCATTAGTTAACAGTCTCGGCAGTGCTGACTTTTGAGGGAATGGATAATGAGAAAGTCCATACTGATGGAATCTATTATAGTTAATTAGCTGTGTTGCACCATTCATTTAATACATCTTTTAAATAAACTGTGTGAACTTAGTGTGCTGTTAGCAGCCAAGCTAATGAGCTTGCTAATTAGCAAACACTCAGCAGACTTAGCAAACTTGGATAGCTTTTTTCCCCCGTCAGTAACGCTTCATTGCAGAGCTCCAGCTATTCATTGATTAGTCGATGGACAGGAAATCAACTATTTGGGGTAAACAATACAGAAAAAAAGGTAAGGGAGCTATTGTGTCTGACCTGGCTTGCTAGCATTAGCGGTTAGCTCCCCAGCTATATTTTGCCACTTTCTGGTGTGACCAGGCCTT
Source organism: Pagrus major (assembly GCF_040436345.1). NCBI lineage: Eukaryota > Metazoa > Chordata > Actinopteri > Spariformes > Sparidae > Pagrus > Pagrus major. The sequence continues at coordinate 10,973,151 of NC_133238.1, forward strand.
TTTCTTAAAATTGGATAATATTATTTCCCCCCCATGGTTTGGTAACTTTAGTGTTTGGGTTTTATAACCCTTAGCCCTGTGGGTCTCAAGTGTTTTTAAAGTTGTGGTTTTCTCTCTAACAACAGTGCAATTAATGAGCTGTTCAAATATCAAAAGGTATTGATGCACTTTCAATGTTACTTTCAAACTTTCCCAATTAGCTTGTTCAAAATGCCAGCGCTGTCACATTAGACAGCTCAGTGGCCCCGACTCTTATCTTCATTTTCTAATCTGTCGTCTCCTCCCCCATGTACATTATCATGTTTTTTCTTGAATGTTGATGTCACCTTCAAATGTCTTTGCCGATGTTGTTGCCGCAATATTTATTGAATTATATATTTTCCCTTTAGAATAAATGCAAATGGAATTGAAGAAAGTGTGTTTTCTGTTCATTGAGAGAAAAAAACGGTATAGAATGGAAATAGTTTTACAATCTTATCACTACCACAACATCCAGTCCACTCATAGGAAACACAGATGTCCTCAGTTTGAAGCAAACAGATTGTAGATGAATATATCCTACAGGGAAGCTGATTTGTGAAAAACTGTGTTCTCTAAGAATACATTTACACATCTTTACAATCTCAATTAGATGCAAATGAGTTTTGAGACCATACTTGTACGACATAATAAGGCTGATAGCAAGCTGACATTTGGTACTTACCATTTTTATCTGGTCAAGCTCAGGCTGCTATCTAGGACATACTAATTATTTTTCATCTTAAAGTTGACTTCATATGGAAACCAATATGTTGAAATGGTATTTCTTACATCAACTGGAGATGGTAATTCCCTGTGTGGTTATTCAGTAGTTCAGGTATCAGATACAGGCTGAAGCAGGTAAACATGTGGACCACAGCACCTGTGGTGTAAACAACTTAATGCCAGGCACATCTGTGTGTTTATGTAAAGAGCTTTTCAATCATAGCCATATTGCACAGGTGCCAGCTTTCTGAGAGAAAAATTGGACATAAAGTACCTCATGAATAAATGCAAAATGTTTCCAAGAAGCCACTACACCATCTCAGCCATGAAACAGATACATAACCCAGCAGCTGAATCGACTAAAAAGTACAAGAGGGAAGAAAAATCAACTTCCTCATTTTGAACAGGAAATGAAATAAGTTGAAATGCACAAACATTAGGTTTGGTTGTACTGATTCTGAGTTCAGATAAGGTATATACTGACTGCTTTTGTTTGCCTTCATCCTTTAATTGCACTAATTTGGACAAAGGACACACCTGTGATCTGCTGTCATGATTGCACAGGTGCGGCTGATATAAGGCCAGTTAGTTACACTCAGACAAAGCCTCGCAGCTGAAATGTGATGGTAGCCTTTGTTTGCTCTCCCTGACAAAAAGCTTTTTACATGTGCAGTACACAGACATGCCCGGAGTCAAATCTCTTAGAAACCATAAATACAGCCGGTATTTTCCTCGGGGTTTATATGTGCTTTGGTGGATTATGCAAAGTTTGCTTTTGCCAGACTGTGTAGGGCAGTGTATTATTTTTAAAGACCCATCTAAATGGAGATGAGATGTGAGCTTGTGACAGGGAGGTTTATTGATGTCCGAACGGGGAAAATTTGGGTGTGGAATGAAGCTAGTCATGTCAACAATACTGTAAATCCTCTGCTGGGCCCTGTGCTTCGTACACAGATAACTGAATTAACTTTATTTGATTTTTGAGGATTTGACACAAGCCTGTTTCTTCTCAGTCCTCCCGGCCTGGCTTAAAGTTATATGGAGATGTTGTCATAGTAACAAGTCTTTAAGCCCAAACCTGCAAACGTTGGGTTTATTCACAGTTTGGTGGACCAAATCCTTTCATCTCGAACCCCAGATGAAGTCATTTTCAGATACAAATACACTAATTGAAAGATGATGATATGATTTCAGATGAGAACATGATTATCGTCTGAAATATCATCAAAATCTGTGGGTGTATTTGTTTTATTTTCACAGTTATTAGTCAAATCGGCTACACAATAGTACATTTCACTATGAACAAAAGAAGTGTATTCAATCAATATGTCATTAAAGCTGCAATACAAAAAGAATTGGCCACCCATTGGATTAAAACGGCCAACAAATAGGGGCAGCATGTCACCAGAGAAACTGCTAACTGTATGCTATTAGCATACAGTTAGCAATAGCCTGTTAGCTCAGTTAGCCCTGCAGCTAGTCCAACCACTAGGGAAGCACTAGCAACAGAGTTTTGGACTGCTTGGTACAAAGAGGTTTTCAGGTCCGGGGCTAGATGGTTAGCAGGCTAACTGCAGCTGGTAACTGCACTACAACACAAAGACGTCTTTGACATAATGTCAAAACTGTTATTTCTTCACATTCTGTTCATCATTTTTAGTACATTTTTGATTTTTTTTTTTAACTAAAATTCTTCTGTATAGCACCTTGTGTGAAAGTTATAGCCTAAATTGTTGGATTAAAAGCAATTTAAATACATTTTGATAAATTACAGGCAAATCAAATGCTTTGTAAGAGACTTTGGTCATTTCCTTTTAAAATAACAACAGGTTTAAGTTACTTCCTCAGCTTTAAATCAGCTACTGTTCAGCTGCAGTAAAGTGTGCTAAACATATTAGCGCTCATTATTGTCTAAACTCTACTCATGTTTTCTTTATTTAAAATAACTTGATCCAAAGTTAATGAATTAAACAATTTAACTGCGTCCACAGGACCACATTAGCTGGATGAGAATAACAAGATCAGTTAATCCTGCTAACATAATGTTAGCTTGATAAATGGGGCCCAGCTCGTCACAAGTTAAAGTTATGCACAGCAGTTTATGAAAGAAAGAAAAAAAGACTGTGCTGCCTGAGCTTACTGGAAAATATTGTAGATTTCATACTAAATTGGTTAAAATAGTTTACAGAAGAGTGTTAACATTCACATCTTCAGTATGACAACAGTCTTCCCTTTCAGAAAAACAAGTTGGACTTGAGTCCTTGACTGCGTTGACATCTCAGTGAAAAGCAGGTTTTGTAGCAGCTGAATGGAACAAAAAGCTCTCTGTGAGTCAGACCACATCGTCTCGTCTGCCCTGAAAAGCTACAGTATCACTACGAGCAGACAATGTCGCACAGGCCGTGGTAAATTCCCCGGGGCTGCCGAGCATGCAAACTGCTTTTGCTCACATAGCGAGCCTATATATCATGCAATGACTTCATCGCATATATAGGGCCTCAGATGTATGAGGTTGTCAGGGGCAGGAAAACAGGGCTGTCAGGTGGGAAATAAATGTCAGAGATGAAAGACGCACAACTGTGCTCCTTATGGCTGCATGGAGGAGCCTATTTATTTTCCAAGTTACATGCATTAACATTAGATTTAAGTCTCATTTGTGACATTTATTCCTCAGTGACGTGACATACTGAAGCTAAAATATCCAAATATCCCAACAGCCCTTATAAAACGTAAAGTTTTTAGTATCTTTAAAGGTCCAGTGCGTAGGATTTAGGAAGATCTATTGGCAGAAATGGAAGATAGTAATCAAAATTACACTTTTGTTCGTGTATAATCACCTGAAATTTAGAACAGTTGTGTTTTTGTCATGTTAGAATGATCCTTTATATCTACAGAGGGAGCGTGTCCTCGTCCAGGTAGTCTGCCATGTTGCACCGCCATGTTTCTACAGTAGCCCAGAACGGACAAACTAAACACCGGCTCTAGAGTGGAGCTTTCACGTTTTTAGCAGCCACATTATATTCTTTTTAATTGCAAAATTAAAGGACTAGTTTGACATTCTTTGGGAAATAAGCCTGTTACACGCTTTTTGTCGAGACTTAACGCTAGCAGCCGATTAGCATAAACAGCTAGCCTCGCTTTATTAGAAGGTGGCTACCAGCACCTCTGCCCCTGTGTAAGAAATCAGGCACATAATCCCTCATAAAATGGGGTAATGTTTCTTTTATACACTTAGATTTTGTAGTTTTGCAGTTTTTGCCTGTTTTCCTGTCTTTGTGCTAAGCTAAGCTAATCGGCTACTGGCCACAGCATTACAATGAGTATTCAGACATGTGAGTGGTGTCCATTTTCTCATCTAACTCTGAAGAGAAGTTGAAAAACATATTCTCCAAGAATGTTGGAGAAAGTTTTCCTTTCAGCTTTTTGTTGGAGTGGCAATGTTCAACAAAACAGCTACAATCAGGTTTCAGTCCTCCAGCAAGGCGTCTTTCAGGAGTCGGTTTTACTTCTTTATTCACCAGACACACAAGGGAGTAGTCTGTTGTGCAAGATGTAGATCATCTAACACTTTCTCCACCCATAGCCCAGCCTCGTAAACCAGAGTGTAATATGTCTGGCATTTGAGTGAAGAACCCAACTTTTTTTGTGCTCTTCTTGAAAGACAAGTGGAAAAACCAGTTTTCTTGCTTCCATTGTTGTTCCTCTTCGTACACTTTCTCCCCACGTGGATGCATATTTGAATGGCGATGTCCAGCTGAGTTCTCTGAGGCTTGTTGAAGTGCTTTTTTTGGAAATGTAGGACACAAGGTAAAATGAGACTGGGTAGGGAAGAAGAAATGCATTGCATGTTGTCTACTTTCCTGCAACAGCAGTTAGAGGCAACATGTCCAACATGCAGCTGTTCTTTTACAGATGTTTACACCTTGAGTCATGTCACTGCTGACTCACTATAATAAACTGACCATTACAAAGAAAACAACATCCATGCATCTATTTAGCCTTAATTCTACAGCTGGGGCTGGACTGTAGTGGTATTTTTCCTGACCCAGATACTGTAATAAGTAAGGAATCCCACTTAAGCAGAGCGCTGGTCTTAAACACTCCCTATGGGTGGGCTGAGCTGGCAAAAAATCTGTCTTTAGCAAGTCTGCATCCACCCTGTCCTGTACTGTATGTCCCACAACGCCTCATTTTACCCAGCCATGTTGTATAAGTATGAGAGGTGAAGTGAGCTAATCCACTGATTGCAGATGTGATGCAAGTGATTTCCAGAGTTCTCCCAAGGTTGTGTTCTTAATATGCAGCTGGTCTAGATACACTGTGTGTGTTTGGTAGCCATGCTAGTGTTGAGGCTATAGGAATGGCTATGTTAGTCCACATTGGTCCAGAATGGAGTACTTCAGCAACTATTGGACGACATGAAATCTTGTACTGACATTCACGGTCCTCAGAGGATGAATCCTGAAGACTTTATGGATCTCCTGACTTTTTATCTAGCACCAACAACAGGTCATGACGTTGACTGTTTTTTTTTAGTGAAATACCTCAACTATTTTTCAATGGATTGCCACAACATTTTGTACAGACATTCATAGTCCCCAGAGGGTGAATCCTACTAACTCTGGTGATCACCTGCCTTAACCTCTCGCTCCGTAATGAGATTAACATTTTTGATTTAAGTTAAATATCTTGACAACTATTGGACAGATTACCATGAAGGTTGGTTCAGACACTCATGTTCCCCAGAGGATGAATTCAGTGATCCCTTAACTTCCATCTAGCACCGTCATCAGGTTAAATTTGTCCAGCACTTTGGTTTATGAGCAAACACCTGCACAAATAATGACATCTCCATCAGCCACAGCGCTACTTTGTGTCTTCTCACTAATTAGCAAATGCTATCATGCTAACATTAGCCCATTGGTATTGTCACTTTGAGCCTTCCTAGCATTTAGCTCAAAGCACCACTACATTAATCCCACAGAGCGACTAGCATGGCTGTAAACTCATTTGTTGTTCATTACCAAACTCTGTCACACCCACTGACAAACAGACCGACACAGACATGACTCACACACACATACAGTGGTGGCATTTATGAGAGAAATGTGACAAGAAGCCATTCCTATCTGGCGCATGTGAAAAGGTTGAGCTCCATTGTACGTAGCCTTTGGCAGCTCAGTCCCAACAGACAGAAATTGTCTGAAGAAAAGAGATTAGAGGATCTTGTTGTCATATTCTTTTGTTTACGCCCGTCCATTAATCTGACAGGAGACAAACTGTGTGTGCTCGGAAACGGAGCCGGAAGGTGCCATTCCTCATTGGGCATTTTTCTCAATTTCACACATATGTGGAGTTTTTCCGAATGTGATTGCTTTTTTTTTTACTTCAATTCATAAAGCGCAAATCTGTAAACTATCTTAAGACAATTTTAAACTGTCAATCAGGATTTCTCACCTTGATAAATAGTTTTAATATTGAGCCAAAGATCCTTTACTCTCCGGTGAAAAACAGAATAAAATGTTTAATCCATCTGCAGTAACAGGCTTAGAGAGAGAAGGTCACTGTTCATCACCATCTTTATAGGAGCGAAAGAGCTCTTTTTCATCTTGATTAAGAAATAAAATTTGCTCGGATGAACTGTTACGCCAAAAGCAACAACTCGATTGAGCGCAAGTCATCATCTATCATCCACATATTGCTTTGTAGGTGCGATCGACTGCCTGATATTGAGCCGGGTGAAGTTGAGGCTGAGGTGGAAGCAAGCTGTTGTGTTTCATGCAACAGCTCAATAAAGCAGAAGTCGCCCACGGAAATATCCACACACACTCTTCAAGTCCTCTGTATGTAAATCTGCAGGCTGCCCCAAGTTGTCGGTGTGTGTGAGAGCGACCGCTAACCCCGACCCCCACGCAGTTTTTCTATTTTCCTGCAGGACCAGCTGGGACGGACACAGACTGGGAGCGTGTGGATCAATAGGTCTAAACTGGTGGTGCATTGTCCCCCCCAACCCCACCCCGATCCTCCTGCCTCAGACAATCAGTCATGCACAGCTGTAAAATAGAGACGGGCTGAAAGCGAAACAATGGGCCGATTTTACAGAAAAAAGCTTGCGAGAAAAGAGGATGAAGAGAAGAACGTGTTCCCTGTGGCTGTGAGGCGAGGAAGCGGCTTGGCCTTAATGACAAGCCTTTAGTTCATTGTGAATGAAGTGGTGCAACATGGGAAAAAATGTGGCTTAATCTAAAATGCTGACACAAGTAGGCAAAATAGAGTGTGGGACCTCGGTATGCAAGGTTTACTCAGATAATGACTCACGAAGCAAAGTCTGTCTTCACGTTTAAATCTGCATTCTTATTCTTTTCATGATCAAATCATACTTTCTTTAAGAGCTCTAATTGTTTTTGTAAAGAAAACTTTGACTAATTTTGACCTCATGCAATCCACCACTCAGTTGTTATTTCAATTATTTTCCTGAAACTGAAAACTTTTTCTCCCTGGCTCACTGCTGCCCTCCATGGGGGATTGATTTTGGAGAAGACTGTGGGAAACGGCAGGAAAACCTTTTCATGCCTCTTGGTGGAATTTTTCTGCGGTGAACTGCAGAGCTGCTTCCAAATAACCAGAAAAGTTCCTGACTCATGTTTTATTGGAAGCACAGTTTGCCAGTAAGCGAAAAGTGCCAGATTTTTCTGTGGATTTTGGCACAAACTGAGCTGATACAAGCGAGCTTGAAGTTATTTCGACATTCAAACTTGATATAAAACTGTGCAAAAATACTTTACAGGTTTTTATATTCTGAACTGGATTCCCTCATCTTTCTCCAACATCCTCTCTGGGTCTTGTTTGCCATATGTCTGAGCCTCACTGTGGGCTACATCCAGACCACTGACCTCCTACATCTCTCCTCTCCTTGCCATCTGCTCCCCGGCTTGGCCTTTTTGGTCAGAGGCCAAATGTTGACTGACTCGACACATGTCTGAGCACGTTGTCAGGAAAGAGTCCCCATCGCCTGCTTAAGCTCTGAATTTATCTACTTCATATCAGTCAACATCATGTACGCTACAGTGGGCAGGAGCCAATGATCCACTGGGGACACATGAACACTCTCCTGTAACATGAAAACCTCTTGTTCTGCATGTTAGCCCATGTTTCAACCTTGTCTATAACCCTTTTTTAAATCCCCAAATCCTCAGAAGCCCACTAAGCAGAGTGTAGAGACCTTGAGATTAGCTGCACTTTGATTATTTATAATTCAAACAGCTGGATTTCGATGTTAAATGTTAAAACAATCTGACTAGAAGGAACAGAAAAGTAGTGTTTGGATTCTATTTTAGCCTTTCTAGCTACTGTGATGGCAATGAGGGTATCTCCTCCACTTCAGTCCAGACTGAAATATCACAACAACTATAGGGTGGCATGACATTTTGTACAGATATTCAGCATCTCAAGAGGATGAATCCAACTGAATTATGTGGCTTCCTGACTTTGTTTTGTGCCACCAGCACATCAGGAGGTAATGTGTGTGTTTTTTGACTAAAAGATCTGGATAACTATTGGATGCATTTGATATGAAATTAGGCACCAATACTCATGTTCCCCAGAGGATGAACCTTACTGACTTTGTTGATTTCCTGGCTTTTTATTTTGTGCCACCGTCATGAGGTAACGTGTGTTTTTTAAGGGAAAAATCTGTAGAACTACACGATGAATTTGACGTGAAATGAGGCACACATGTTCATGTTCCCCAGGGATGAATCACATTTAACATTTAACTCAACAGGTCATAACTTCAATTTCCCCAATATCTTAGTTTATGACCGAACACCTGCAAAACTATTGACATTACCCCCAGCCTCATACTTACATACTTTCTGTTTAGTGCTAAATAGCAAATATTAGCATGCTAACATGCTGAACTAAAATCTTTTTACATTGCTTAAGATCAGCATATTAGCGTTATGATTGTGAGCATGATAACATGTAATCATTACATCATTTTTTTAAAATATTGAACACCACTATATAAATAATAAGGTGACTGTATCAACTTGGATATTTGTACTGTTGCGTCAAACCAGACATTACAATAAAAACACATTAATAAGAGCACAGGCAAATATTAGCCTGAGATAAACACAGCCAAGCCGATTGGTCACAAAGTTAATCATTAGACATCTTCCAGGGCCTCATCTGCTTATCTAGTGATGTGGCCCTGACCCCAAGGTTGAGACCTAAAGGAACTCAACAAGAGGCAGAGCATGACTTATACAAAAGCAATGCATTTTTATAATGAAGGCAACATTTAGGTGCAATACAGAAGAATTTGGGTTCAAAACATCCAAACATTAAGATATCTACTAAAGTTAGCACGCTAAACAGCTAGCCCCGGGCCTGTTCTGTCTCATAATACCACTCCCAGCTCCCAGTCTCGACCGCTACATACACGGCTAACTAGTTATAGTTAGCAGTAATTAGCGGTTACTCAGCTTACATGCTTCTCCCCATTTGTTTGGAGCGACCTCCGACTGGTAGCCAGTTCTTACATACTGCACTACCTTTTCAAATGTGTATTTTGTGATCTAGCAGAGTCATTTCCAAAGCAAACTTGAAGTGACTGAAAGAATGCAAACATGATCAATTTGGGTGTGTAATGATTGCGAGGCAGTGGCTCCGCTTTCATCAGCTAGACAAATTTGTTTTTTGTGATTCAGCCAGCGAAGACACTCACACTGCACACACTTCTCTCCATCTTCTCAAGCAGCCTCTCCTCCAGGCTTTAACCTCATTAACCTCTGCTCTAACCGCTTCCTGTTTAGCGGCCCCAGACCTGGTTTTGGCCCACACACACACGAACACACACACACACTTGGGTCATAATTTGTCCAACTTCCAGCCAGCTCTCAATGAAGCATTACCGCCTGCGAGTGTGGGTTTTGTTTATTTATTAGTTAATTTACAGTATCTCCATGAGCCGAGGACCCCCTAAAGATTAGAGAAAATGGAGCATCGCGAAAATCACTTTGTGTGTGTGCTGTGTGAGAGACACACAGGGAGCGTCTCCCCCCCCCCTCCTGCTGAGTGTGTTTACTTCAACAGTAACAAAAAAGCACCCACAACTCCCACCTGCCCTGATTAGCATGAATCAGCTTCGGATGGGTCCCTGGCATGCCCGGCCACCCTCCGACACCCCAGCCATCACACCTCCCCACCCAAACCCCCGACTGTGCCACTCATTCAACACCGAGCCAAAAGACGCTTATCAGTTGTCAGCCGCTCCTGGTGTGCTGCTGAAACCCTGCGGTGCGTTTGTTTTGCTGAGCTGTAACTTAATTTGCCTAGAAAAATTATTTGTGCTCACGGACTTTTGTTTTCTCCTGATGAGCTGTGAAAGATATCATTTTGTCAGAAAAAATGAAGCTGTAACGAGTTTCCATTGTCACGGGATGATGTGTTTTTTTTTTTTGCCTGGAGTCCTACGCAAAAAGGCTCATTGTGCAAGTTCAGCTGCGGTGCATGCTTTGATTTGTCAACTGTGTGAGTGCGTGTGTGCAGAAATAAACATGCTAAAAAGGAAAACCACGCTATTATGGGATTAAAGACACATCCTGAGTGGGAACATTTGCAGCGGTGTATAAATAACACGCAGATAAAGCCCGAGGTAAAGCTAAACGTGCTGTTTGTGCAAAGATGGTTCACGTTTAATGATCATCTTCTTAATCAAACTTGTCTTATCCATTTCCAACGTCCAACTGTCTTAGGCTATTAAATCACAGTTACGTCCCTGCTGCGGCTGTTTGTTAATGGACTGTGATGTACTCGGGTGCATTAGCTCAGCAGAGAGCCTCTCAAATTGTCTTTGTACGAGAGAGAGGAGGCTCTTACAATGACGAGTCGAGTCTGAAGGAATAAAGGAACAGAGAATTTGAGATAATCTAAGACAGCTCTACACTTTAAACAGTACTCTCGGTGGTTGAAATTTGAGATAATCTAAGACAGCTCTACACTTTTAACAGTACTCTCGGTGGTTGATTACAGTTAAAAATGCAAAATGCAGATAGTAGCATCCTCACACGCCCCTAAAACTGTGGGTGTCTGGTGTCTCAGCAGGGGGGAAGATGGGGGGGGGGGGTCTCCTACGGGATGCCTCATGTGCTGATGGAGCAGCGGGTGGAGATGCAGCGTCATTAGCATAACTGTTGACAAAGACGATCAACCTCCTGCCAAGGTCAGCTATGGACCAATCAGGTGTCAGTCTTGAAGTGTTTTATTTCCATAGTAACAGTGTTTTTTTGTGTGAGCTTGGCATCGAGCTAAATCACAGTTTGATGGTTCCCTCTTCTCAAATAACTAACTTTCATTTAAGATGCCCGAAAGGGTGAAACTATTTTACAAGAAAAAGTAAAGATTAGACAGAATGATCTATTGACTGCTTTCGTTCATCAACAACACTTTTTTTTATTTTGAAGAGACATTCATGGTCCCCAGGGGATGAATCCTTCATCTCCTGACTGGCTTCTAAAACCACCAGCAGGTTGAAATTGTTGGATTTTGGCCAAATTGGATGAATGAGTTACCATAAAATTTGGTGCAGATATTCATGGTCCCCAGAGGATAAGTCCTACACAGACTTTGGTGATCCCCTTACTTGTAATGCCAGCAGCACGTTGAAAGTGCTGTATTTGAGTAAAATCTTTTACAAAGACTGGATGTATTATCATAAACTTTTGTACAGACATTCATGGTCCCCAGAGGATGAATCCTACACACTTTGGTGATCTCCTGACTTTTCGTCTAACATCACCTACAGGCTGCAACTGTTGTATTTTGGTAAAATGTCTGACAGCTACTGGATGAATTATCATAAAATTTGGTGCAGATATTCATGGTCCCCATGAGGATTAATTGAAATTAAATTTTGTACTTGCACTGTTGTCAGGTAAAAAACCAAATAGCTCCAACTAGCTCACTTAAATCAGCCTCAGTTGTAATTTGTGTTCGGTTCTAATTGGTAACTATTAGCATGCTAACACGCTAAACTGACGAACATGTTAAACTCTCAGACAACGCTGCATTTGCTGTCTCACAACAGGGTCAAAGCTTCCATCTTCCCACATCTGTGAAGTAGTGTGATGACAGCGGATTGTATCCAACACTAAGGGACTAATTATTGACTTTAGACACATCGGAGACAACATCACAGAGAGCATCATACATGATGATGACTGAACAGTTTTGCTCAGATTTGTTATAATCTTTATAGTGTTGAAACAGAAATCTGAGCTCTTTTTGGGACCAACAAATCAGGAGGAAATCAATGAGGATATTAAACCAACCTGAGCACGTCTTAGTGAATTCTTATTGTGGCCTCCAGCACATTGATATTCTCTGCCTGTAAAGCTTATCGCTATTCGAAGTCGTTTATCCCTCTGGTGCCTGCCTTCAATTTCCATTATATTTCTCATTATATTCTATATTATTTGATGCTTTTGTATGGTTTCATATATTTTTACACATTAACATATTTATTACTAATGCCATATAAGCGTATAGCCTTTAAATGTGCTTAATTTTGTGACTTTCTGTCTTTTCCTGTCTTTTCCTATCGACTGTAGGTGTCTGGGTGCCTGGCTATGATAGCAAACAAGGGGTAAATAAAGAAGTTTTGACTTGAAATAAACTTTTGAAACAATATACCTAATAAACATAAGCATGTTAGCATTGCTGTGTCTAAATACAGCCCACCTCTGCCTAGTGCTAATCATCCTATAAGTCATTAGGGCCCTGACACACCAGGCCAACGGTCATCTTACGGCTAATCTCAGGCTGTTGGTGAGCATCTGTGGCCCTAGTTTTTGTGGTGTGACACGGTTAAAGAAAGGGAGAGCCCATTGAGTTCATCCCCGTAGTCCCTTGGTGAAGTAGTAACAAGGGCTGACAACACCCGTGCCACTTTATATCACTATTTTTACAGTTAGGTTTTAGCAGGAAGCGAAACAGACTGCATAAACATGCTCACCCTGGAGCAGCTACACATGTTTCTTTTACAGCAGGTGCTGAGTGGAATCCCTCAGTCGTGAAGCTATTACTATAAACTGAGACCGACTACTTAATTAACAATAAATGCATTGGTCTGTTCCATCAGTAGCGCTAACACACATGCTACTAATCTCTTGAACAAACTGTGTAAAGGGTCAACGAGTGCACCAGGTAGCTCAGTTTATAGTCTTCCACTTTAAGCCAGATAGATGATATCTCTTCAGAAGAAATTGTCAAGGTTAGGTGGCCCAAGACACACACAGACACACACATGCACACACTTGCACACACGTAAACCTCTGGAATCAAACTGTGTGTGGAGATTAGAGGTGAGTCCATCGGGTTGTGCAGGCTTGTCTTATCAGCCGTGTGCAGCCTTCTGACTCTTCACCTATCAGTCATCTCCGAGCGGAGCCAGAGATTGAGGATGGATCACAGTTGGAAGACGCTACAGCAACACTATTATTAGACACATTATAAGAAGCATTCACATGCATGCTACCGGAGAGGAAAACCAGAGTGCATCTTTTTGCTGTCCACCACACCGTTAAAAAGTTTGTTTTTAATGAAGCCACTCGTTCAAGATGAAGGTGAAGTAGGAAAACTGCGGCGCTCCTTTGTGAGCTCGAGTGAGGAGATACCTCTGGTGACGGCATCGGTGCAGGAAAGAGTTGGATAGCCGCTGAAGGAAGAAAAAAGAAAAAAACCAAGGCTCTTCTTTTAACTTTGGCACACAAAGGAGTGCAGAGGCTTCTCTTTTCAAGCAGAGGTTCACAAAGGAAAGAGAATTTGCGAGTAACACGACATTTAATCCAACTTTATAAGCAACATAAGGCACATATAGTCGCTTTTTTTTTGCTTTGTAAGCATGATGGATTATGTGGGGTTGAAAACATAATATAATTGTCTTGTAAAGTTGCTAGAGAACAGAAGGAGAGGCAGGGTTTGACTGAACTCTTTAAATGCTAAAAATTAACACATTTGACACTCACCTGAATAAAGAGTTACTAGTAGCACTCCAACACACCAGATCAGCGTATCCATGATGCACTTTATTTAAAAAAACCTACTTATTCTCTGTATAATGAGTGTAATAAAGCCTTTTAGCTCAGTCAGAGAGTGCCTGAGTACCTCCTAACACAGGAATCCTGCACAGCTGCCAGTTCTCTCCCCGAGGTGCTCCACAGCCAAAAGCAATTAAATCTCAGCGAGGTTATGGATGACTCAAAGTCCCTGTGAGGAGGGGGCCCAAAAACTGAAACGCAATTAAACAAGGGGAACACTGTGCCTCCGCTGTCATTCTGCATATTTCAAGGCAAACTCTCGGGATTTCCCCACCATCTGGAAAATTAAGAAATGACCCAACGAAAAATCCCGACGGCGTTTTAGAACATCCTGCGTCGGCTAATCGGGTATTTTAAAAACACCTGAAGGATCACGTGTAGGTCGTTTCTTAAAAAAGCAATACAGGTTTGGATGTTTGTTACCATTACATGTCAGTGATGGAGATGGAAAGTGAACGTCTCTGCCCAGAATAAGCGGAAAAAGGAAACCTCGGTGCAGAAATCATCCAACAAACGACGATCCAGCTGCAGAATAATTCACCATCTCCATTCCCTCAGGCCACAGAGAAGAAATCTGGCTGTTTGATATGAGATTTCTACCTTAATATTACATGATTCCTGTGTAATGAAGATCCAGAATCTCAAATTGGTTTCTTCTGGCTGCCACCAAACTGTGAAACTGCACCAAGAATCTTCGAAAATGCATACATTTCTGTGATGAATGTCGACTGAAGTGAAAGTTGGACCATCATCAGACCTTCCTCGGTTCTGTCTTGGTGAACATGAGCTCACGGAGCATGCTTTACTGGAGTCACATTGTTGGAATCTGGCGCCTAAAGTCATTACGCTTCAAACACTTATCTCCTGTTTCCATTTGCTGCTTGCCTGTATGCGAAATTGCCTGGCACTGCTTTTAATGTCAGACATTCAAAGGGGTCCCTTAAGAGAGCTCTTAAGGTCCCATTAAATTTAAAATGCCTTTTCGTGTTGCTACCTTGTGTTGCTGAGTGAATGGTATCATGTACTGGATGCCAAGTACGGTGTGAGAAAAAAACATTTTCTTGAGTTTTTATATCCTAATTCGTTTGGAAAAACGATCAATAAAGCATAAACTGAACCACAGTGTTGCTTGTCGAAGGTAGAGAATAAAAATTTTGGATGGGAGAGTTGTGGGTGGGCGTGGTCACATGGACATGGTGGGTGTGGCCTCTGTTGCACGACATTAAGAGTCAACAAACAGTAAAACTAGCCCGTCCTCAGCAGAAAAACGACCACACAGGGCTCCAGACTAGCTTTTCATCTTTCATCTCCACCCTGGACCTCTGACATATACAGTCTTGTTAGGCGGTGATCTCTAGTGGCTGTAGTAGGTATTGCAGCTGCAAAGGAGGAAGTCAGGTGGAGTATGGAGGAGGTTAGGGGATGGATGGTTGGGTCAATTAACCACAGGCCTTTCACCAAGGAGGTTGCTGTTGGTGGCCAATGTGAAACCAAATGTCAATGGTGAGTTTCAACAAAGGTAAGTTACATCACGTACATAGGTACGTTCGTAACTGGAGTTACACGAGTCACATAGTTTGGGAATGATGATATACGTGGTTTTGGAAGTCAAAACGGAAAACTCAAAGAAATTGTTTTTGCTCATGACGTCCACTGTCTGTCATAAGCAAAAAGAAACACAATGACTGTGTTGGAGGCTATGCAACAGTGTCTAAATCATTATTTGTTACATAAAATTAATTTCATTCTATGAAAGGACAGCCAGAACAGTCTGCAGTGGCATCCCAAAGGGAGGGGACATTTTCTGCCCCTGCCTGTCTGTGGGCAACACCAAAAGAGGGTTTCACAACAATCAGTATTTTATGTTTTATTAGGCTACAAGCAATCAAAACTTGGGTTTAGTCTAATTTTTGGGACCAACAGGACTGGATTCTGGACTGTCCCTAATCTTAATCCTTTTTTTTTCCTTATCTTTTTTTTATAGTGTTACATCATGTAAATATCTGGGTGCAACAGCTAGCTGGAAGCATCAGAAGGTCCAGTGGGAAGTTTGTAGGCATCTCTTGGAGTTATTTTTAATTAACCAGCTAGCAAAAGCTGACAAAATCTGCCAGTGTTCTTGTTTCAGGCAGTGGAATTGACAATTTGGGGCAAGAGAAACTGCTTTTGTGTGAACTTCAAGACTCATTCTTCAAGAAATTACTGAATTCTGATGATAATTTGCAACCGTTATCATTTTAAACTGTACGTATGCAGCACTAGAATAACAAGCCTCGATTCAACCAAGCCACAGTTTAGCATTTAAATGAATGTGTCTCTCAGCACCAAGTTTGAATTATTTCTGCTGCTCTCTCTGCTTCTATTAAAGCAAGACAAGAGTCAGAGTCAGGCATCTGCAGGCACAGAGCTAATCCTTGACTATTGTTTACCTGCAATATTGATTCACCGGCGTGTGTTTGCAGAAGGATAAAGTGGTCAAGGTTTCTTTTTGTCATCACTGATTTTACATCTGAAAAACATCACGTCTGTTTGTGATCTCGGAGTCATATATTATGTTGTATATTCCTCTGAGAAATCGCTCTCACATACTCAAACACTAAAACGCAGTACCTCGGCATTATTAATAATGGATCAAAGGAGACCATGTAACCCAGCGGTCATCCATGTCGGCTTTACATTGATCCATGTAAAGCATTTGGTATATGCGGAGCACTGATTCATGACCTTGTGGATTGGATTTTAAAAAGATCGTCTCACATTCAGCATTGATCCGCGAGTCCACACTGAAAATTGGTCTGAGTGACGTGTGTGAAGTGTTTGATATGTTCTCAATGCATAGAGTTAAATACATATAAAGCAGGAAAGCTGCAGGGATGGTTTTGATTCTTGGGTTTTATATAATCGTAACATTAAACTTATTCCTGACAGAAAAAGCCCTTGAAACTCAATTATTTTTCTCCCTAATTATTGAAGATAAGACAGCCATATCATCTTTTGTTTGCAATGCAAGCTTAGGAGAAGAAGTGAAACAAAATACCATAACTGCCTCTGCTGCGGCGAACAAAATGACTTTTTGAATGAAATCAAGGTCAGGCTTTCATTAAAAAAAAACACCAAGACTTTCTCTCTATATCCACTACCAGAGTGTTAGTCACAATCTGCGTCAAAATCTTGACTTCTATTACATTTTTGGGCTTATTCTCCCATTTAATATCTTAACAGTCTTGCAAAGAACTCCGTAAGGGACTTAACACAACACTGAGTTACGAAGGTAGGCTAACTAGCTTCAACTTCCAAAGTGGAATATAAGCTTTAAGGTTTAACGTTGGAAAAGGAGAGATGTTTCGTTATTAGTTTTATTTGCTATGTTGGCCTTGTCCACCATGAAGCCAGTCTCTTTAATCTTTTTCACCACAGATAGTAGGCTAAATAAACACCATTAATACAGAAACAATTTTATTTATATAGTTTTATGACAATGTTCAGTCTGTTCCTGCCCCCGATCCATATGAAAAACCAGGCAAAGCCAAGCTGTTGTCTTCATAAATAAAAGATGAAAGCTACTTTAGACAACCAAGTAAAAACAATATGAAAAAAACTCCCATACACAGTATGCACACACACACATACACACTCAGACTCACACACACACAGAAATCAATACAGCTACTTCCTCCAACAGATCTCCCGTGTCAGATGACGGCAGTTTGGCCACATCCTGCCTGCACTCTTTTTTATCTTGTGCTGAAGCATGTGATCAATATTTAATTCAATGTTCACTGGAGGAAAGAAAATAATTGCGTCATCGCATAATAGTTCAGAAACGCATTTGCTGTTGCAGATAACAATGGTACTGGCATTAGGCATTAATTGCAGGTCTACAGCAAAAGTGTGTGTCCTCCGGCAGTGATGCAAGACAATTTAAGACTAGGGTGAATGTTTGAGCTGATAAAAGCAAGTAACCCCTCAAAAAATGTAAGATATATAAAGGTTATGAAAGAAAACGTCATAGAACTTTACTGGTGTGGAAGTAAACATGCAAGGCAGCTTTATTTTGAAGGAGTAGCTCCACTTTTGGGAATTTTTGCCAACTGTTATATTGTCAATTTACAATTACAACAAATAAAGTTTTTTTTAATTGAATTGAATTGTCACTTTAACAACCATTAAATCCCTTCACCGCTTTAGAAAAACATTAAAACATATTACCTTTGTGTTTAGTGGAAAAGCAGCAAATGTTGGCATGCTAACACGCAAAACCAAGACCGTGTGAGCACTGTCACTGAGAGCTTGTCAGGATTCTGATATTAGTAATTAGCTCAAAGCCTGTGTTGCCAGATTGGATGGTTTTTTTTGGTCTTTTTTACCCAGTTCGGG
Source organism: Pagrus major (assembly GCF_040436345.1). Classification (NCBI taxonomy): domain Eukaryota; kingdom Metazoa; phylum Chordata; class Actinopteri; order Spariformes; family Sparidae; genus Pagrus; species Pagrus major. The sequence continues at coordinate 10,991,375 of NC_133238.1, forward strand.
TTGCATTTGGGCTGGTTTAGCATGACGTGAACGGGTTTTTAAATACGATAAAATTACAGTATTATAAAAATACATTCATCCATTGTATTCATTTGCTTTGCAGTCAGCACAACTTTGAAATGACATAATTATTCCTCCTGCTGAAAGGAGATAAGAGTTACCATCATCACCACCCGCATGCAGCCCACCCTTCCAACACACAAGCTGTATTTTCATTGTGATGAACCACAATACTGTTGCTATTGTTTATTCATTAATTTGTATTGTTTATTACAGCAAATATTTTGGTTGTTTTCAATCCATGTGTGCAGATTCAGATCAATTATAGGGCTGACAAATCGAACTGATCTGGATTATTTAGCTGTGTGACGACTGTTAACATGGGACAGCTGACCTTGAACACATGCAGTTCAGTGTCCGTCCTTTTTCACATTACTCACCAGAACAATCTCCTACCAACTGTATTTATACCCTTAACACCCTTGTTGCAGAATGTGGTCATTTCCACTCTGACCTTATCTGTAATGGGACTTTAGAGCAGAGTGAAGGATCTCATCTCCTCTCAGATCCTTAACTGCTTGGAGGTTTCTCAGGAAGTGTCGTCACATCAGCTGAACCTCTGTGCAGCACTCCTGTCCTCAAATGAAGGCTTCCCAACCAATTGTAGGTGAAGATACCAATGGCTAGCGAGCAGCTAAGAGGCCAACACATATACTGTAAATGAGTAGAGGCTAAGGAAAGACCGAACATATCAACCATTCAACATTTTCCAGGTAAGAACGCTGAAATTACTGTAACGCTTCACAAAATAATACCTCACCGCCCAACACTGGTGGCAATATACAACAGAAACACAGATATCTGCTACTGAAAGAGGCTGCTCGAAAACTGTCAACACCTGTCAGGAATTCATTGACAGAATAGTACCAAGAATTAATAATAACTAATAAAAGTTTAAAGAAAACAAATGTCCTTCATATACTGGCACATTTAGGTTTCGAGGCTTTCTTGAAAAAGAAACATGAGATGCTTCGCTTTTAGTTTCCGAGGGGTGCACTTGAAACTGTCACACAAAAACTTTATTCAGCTGAAGTGGGACTGATGCGATGTGTGCCGGAGTGACATAAAAAAGATCTGGCGCGCTTGTCACTCCTCCATCCCCCTACCTGTTTTTTTTTTATTCGACACTTTATTGTCCCCGCGCTCTCTCCGCGTAAACCCACGTGGGAGTGAGGCGCTCAACATCAAGAGACTGCAGCATCTCTCCATAGATTAGTCACTTTAATAGTGCCTCAGAAAAATGACTAATTAAAAAACGCTGCAGGTGCGCCCGGGCTCTTCCCCTCGCCTCTGATGAAACCACAATTAGTCTTCGGTTGCAGAGAACGAACTGAAAAGCATTTAATTGCTTTTAGTGATCCCACTGTACGACCATGGAAGATCAATTAACGCCAAACTTCTGCACTGCTGCAACTGACGTTTGGAAATAATATCTGTTAATACCTTTGCAGACATACGTGCGATTCAGTCTTTGTTCCTACACAATGCTGAATTACTGCCACGAAGGATTTTAAGGTTGTCGGGTTCAGTGCAAGGCTAATGTGAACACTTCATTGAGAACTTTTGGGGATGTTTTTAAGCGTTAATACGACAGCCAACGCATTGCATAACACCTCCCCCCCACCTACTGCTGCTGCTGCTGTGTTGGTAAGAAGGTTTCTTGTCAGCCGGGCTGCTTTGATCTCGCTCCAGGTTTGACATGTTAGTTATTATCTCCTGTGTGTTTTCCACAAGCTTCCTACACACTGTTAAGATGAGGGAGGGGGCTCTCTCTCTTTCTCGCTTTCTCTATGTGGATGTGAGAGCCAGAGGATGGCGGTGGGAGTCTATCCAGAGGCTTAGAGAGCCAAGTCGCAGTCAGACGCTCCTTTCAAGTCGCTCTCGATAGAGCGGCGACGGGCACAACTTGCTGACATGTTGGGAAAGTGTGCATTAGCATGAGTTGAATAAGCATCGGGGCAGGGGGGGGATACAGTTTGAGGGAACAGAACAGGAGTGTCACATTTTCTTATTGTCAACTTGTCCCATCCAAAGACCATAACCGACAATGTGATCACTGGGAATCAAGTCCCAAACGGACGTTCCTGCAGCTGACAATTTACGTCCAGTGTCAACAAGTCAGCGCCGTGTGGAAAGCAAGTGTGTGGGAGTCAGGGTGGTGTTTATTAGAGTGTCCGTAACAAGTCAGATGTCCATGCAGGAGACCTGAGAGTGCACCCAGTTAACATTCGCCTTTTTACTTACCACAATCTTTCCCTAACTTTAATAACAAAGTGAAGCTAGCTGCTAACCCTAACCCTGACTCTTGGACTGGGACTTGGACTCTTACTGTCACTCAAACAGGAGGAAATAGTGCGTTTCTTGGGGACTATTTTCAGACGTGGATTAATACACATTAGCTGTTCCATTGAGTATTTAACAGCAGAGCAGTGTTTGTGGCACGGAGTCAAAATAAACTACAGTGATGGTGTTCATGGTAATGAAGGAACACGTCACCCAGTGCAAAACTGTGACTCACTGATGTGTTTTTGGACATCAGTGGAGCTCTACGGCTCAGACGAAGATACGTCAGGCTTTGGATAATGTTGACTGCTTTAAGGCCAACAAATGAAACTAGAATTTATCATTTTCCTACTAGAATTTTATTCTTGGCAGTGTGCAGTGTCCACATCCAGTGAAAATCTCCAGATCTGGTGATTTTTAGGTCTGTTTTTTTTCCGATAAACTCATTGATCATGAAAATGAGAAAAGTGTCATATTCCTGAAGCTAAATAAATCATTTTTAAGATCCATTGGATTTTCTGAAAATGAATTGTCAACAAAACTGACAACAGGGCTATTTGTTTTGTTTGTTGATGACAATGCGAAATTAAAAAAGTAAAGAAAACAAGTAATTTAATGTGAGATTTACTGGAGATGGACAGACTTATGACGTCAATGTTCATGACCTCAACATTTCTAAAATGACTGATTCTGTCCTGCTCATGCCTTTTTACTGAATATATAATTATATATTACTGCTTTGTAAGATAAAATGGAAATGTAAGGACAAAAGACAAGTTTCTGAGAAGTGAGGCTTGTTAAGATCCTTGATCCTTGTTCACATTACAGTGAAAAGACAAGTTTAAGGTTTGACTTTGGCAAATTACGGCAGCTGTCAGGCACATGGGACAGATTTAATAGAAAAAACGAGATTCATTCCATTCATCTGATGCTTTATTAGGTGGTGAGAAGCCTAAACCCCAGACCACTGCACAGACACGATAACAAGACTGTCACAGTGACCTGCTCTACTTCTTACAGAGCAGCACAGATCCTCCATGAACTTAAAGAGGGTTAAAATTAGCCTTTAAATCATGTATCCTGTTTCCAGCTTTGACTCTAAACCCAAATCCAGACCCCCAAATAACCCAAATATGCCATCACTTCCATGGTTTCTCTTTCCTTGTGAGGGCATTTGTTCCACACACACACACATCCTGTTGCCCGACTGACAGCTGGATGCCAGTGGCTCACAGTGCAGGATCCTGTTGACAACGTCACCACGCTGCAGACACACAATACAGATCAGGCACACTGTATACTTTTAATGTGTACTTTTACAAAATGAAGCTAAAATAAGATTCAAGTAAAAGTTTTCCCAGCTTTTATAAAGTGGATACAGTGCAGTGTGAAGTATATCGTGCGTAGCGACTGTCTAGAAATTGTCATAATGTGTATTTTGTGAAATCATCCGACGCAGCCGGAGCAGCTTGACTAATTTAAACCCGAAATCCTAAAAAACAACTGACTCACTAACTCCGGCACGGAGCAGAAATATGACAGCGAGTTGTTGTGACTTCACTTGTACGAGTCTGAGACAATTTTTCCACGCTGGTGGAGACCCAGATATGTCATATCTGGGATGTGTTTTATAGAAGACTTATCTTTTCAAATTCTGAAGCTGCAGACTTTTACTCCAGTGGCTGAGCATTTCTTCTCCGCTATAGATTTGCTTGTCAGATTGTGTAAACATGACGTGCTGCGCTCCTCGCACTCACACGCACATGTGGGTGCTCACACACACACACACACGCACATACACTTTGCCCTTTGGTTATTGTGGACAATGTCATTGGAAGGACCTGAAATGTCACCGTCTGTGTTGTCATGTGAGAGGAGAAACTGGTTTTGATTATGCTGCATTTAGTCGAGTACGTTTTATTATGTTCTGTTCAATATTGAGTATCTGCTGTTACAATGCCTAGACCTCATCTGACCTCATCTGTCATTTTTAGTGCAGGCTACAGTAAAACAGGATTTTTTTTGTGTGTCCTTAAATACAAATGTAAGCCCCTTGTGTTCAGATTCAGGTAAGGACAGTGGTGGACTCCGGATGTTTGAGGGGCAGGGGCGAAACAAATAAAAAGGGCACCAGCTGTATGCGGTTGGGCACCAGAAAGGGAACTGGAAGGGCACCCTAGAGGGCACTTTACCATGTTTTATCTATCATAGGGGAAACCAAGAGCAAGAGGGCACTTCTGCTGCATTTTTTTCAACATGGAACCAGTGGGGCGATTGCATTTCTTTACAGATAGTTAAAATGGACACAGATGGATATATTTACAGATAGATAAATGTCAACGCTAACATCAAAGAGAAGGTTTTTTCTATGCACATGGAGCATTAATGAGACACAAACAGGACCAATAATGTTTGGTGACGACGTTGCGCATGCCCTCTATATTTTACACAGAGAGCATGCTGCTAAAGTTACCTAAATAAGCCTCAAGCCTCTCTTTTTGCTCCACCATGACCAAAATACTAAAGTTCAGGATCTGTTTTTCACCAGCAGCAGACTTTTTAGTGTTACTACAAACCTACAAACTACCAAAGAGACAGACACAAAAGGACTGAGAGCGATGTGTGTGCCCAGGGACCCATTGTCTCATAATCCATCCATTAGCACCAGATGTACAGTAAATGTGGTGTTTAGTTATTGATGCATGCAGCTTGCAGCCTGAGGAGAGATTGCTAAATCTCCCAGTCTCTCTCGAGGGAGTTTTTTCTCTGTGATGACGCAGTGTAATATGTTTTGGAATTGATTTCGATCTTATTTGATTATTCCAAGCCGTGCAGACAAAAAGCATGATGGCAATTCCTGTTAGAGAGACCATTACTTTTGTAAATAATTAGAATCAAATGGTATCTTTTGGCCTGCAGCCATCAGACGCATGTTTTGGCGCTTAATCAAAAGACCTCTTTTTTTTACCTTTTCTGAGCACTTTGAAAAGAAAAGTTGAACACAAGTCGAGCGCCGACATCAGTGGAAAAGTGAAGCAGAATTGATGGGATTATTTGCTCACATGGTGTCAGAGACTGGTGGTGAGAAGACAGACAGGCACACGCATCACTAAAGGACAAAATTAGAGCTCTTTTGTCATTTGTCAGTATTGTCATCCATAATAAGCAAATGTGTCTGCAATCAGTTTAAAGTGGAGCTGCAGCCTTTTTATGATAAAAGGAACCAGACTGACGCTTCAGGCTCTTTTGTTTTGGAGGTTTTGTAGTTTAGGGCGGTAAAATGGCGAGTTTTTCAGATGGTGGTTCAACAAAAGGAAGCCGCCTGTCTCTCCAGAGTCGTCACAGCGGCTTGTTTTCTGGAAGACAAACGAATCGGGATAAAGTCAGAGAGAGCGTTCGACCTCTTCTGTGTTTATGAGGGATACATACCTTTATGGGTCCTCGGAGGGACACACGGAAGATGTTAGTCAGTGTATTGCAGCCAGCAGATTGACTGAGTCACATTCAGAGTGAACAGGTGCTGTGTGGGAGTTAAGCATCTTACAGATTTATATGTTTTCACCTCCAGTGTTTTGGCATCTGGAGTTCTATATAGGGATAAGATATACCTGCATGCATGTAAAATAACCCTATTAAGGATTTTGAAAAGGAAAAGAAGATGCAGGAATGTACAAATCAGTAGCCACCTACTCATTCAAGACCTTTTTAAACTGCTATCTCATAAAATATTATGACATTTAAGCTTTTTAATCACAGATTATTTTTTGCTGCTGTGTAAGGCCGAGCGCTCATCCCCTCCGCAGAGGCAGCAGGCTGCTGTCTCCAGGCTCCTGAACGTCCTGCTGAGCAACAGACCCGCCCATGAAAATGCGACTGGTCTTTTGATAACAAACTCATTATCCGCCCAGGTGGGTTCTACAGGAAGGATGAGCTGAGAGAGGAGACCCAGACATACAATAAAAGACAAAGTGCAGGGAGGATGAATGAGACTGCAGCTCAGTGTGGTCTGCAGATTACAGATCAGCAAATAACACTAGAGGCTCCTGGAAACCACTGGGGTGTTGTAGAAACTGGTGTGACCCAGCATATTCTCTACTAGCCAGTTGTCACCAAAGAGACGCCGACACTGGTGGATTGTTTAAGGGCGTTAAAACAACCTACGTTGAGTTTTCAGCAACTTCTAGTAGTGGGAGCAAAGGAGGAAGTCAGGTGACATAGTATAAAGATCCATGTAGGGCGTTCAGGTGGATGGTTTGGTCAAATAATACGTTCATGAATTGAATTACAGCATTAAATTAAATGAAATAAATAATAATAGTAATAATAAATGAATTATCATATAGCATTTTCAAGTGCCTTGTCACAGTGCCTCTCTCCGCTCCGCTAACAGATAGCAACGGTAGCTAATGCTAGTTTAGAAATGGACTCTGCTAATGTAAGCTAGCGACCAGCTCTCGGCATGACACAGAAGTTCCACAGAGCCCCTTTAAGTTTGTATTAAACGAGGAACACAACCTTGTTCGGAAGCAAAACTGCTCTCACGTAGACGTTGGTAGCAAGTTAGCCTCGCTTGCTAATGTTAGCAGTGATTCCAACTTATTTTGCATAAGTCAAAAGGGATACAGGGTATTGATTTCTTACCAAAATTGAACTTTAATTATAGTTTAAAATGAGTTCTGAAGTGTTTTTGAATAAACTTGCAGTTTTTTAAAGCAATTCTCTGCTGTGCAACTTTTAAAAGACATATAATCTCCCGGTTTTTGCTGCACATCTGGTTTGGCTCCACTTAATCTATTCTGATCACCGGGGAGTTCAGCATTGTCAAGCAAATTAGACCTGGGAATCAGACTTCCCGAATTTCTTTCTCAAACAAGTAACGTGTGAAATTGCAAAATCTGAAAATTCCCAGTTGCTCACTTTGTGGTTGTCATGATATATACTGAGGGAGCAGCCAGAAGCTGAAGTGGTATGAAGCCTGACAAGTAAATATGCGTTGATTGAAATGTGCCTTTTGATTTATGCTGCAGGTTGTTCAGCACAAGCTGCTTTCTCCTTCTAATAAACTTAAAAATCCAGGTACGAACTCTCAAATATTTAATCAGGTTTTTTTTAAAAAAAGATTGTTCCTGCTTCTGTCTACTCTCCTGATTCACCTGCTTCTAAAACTCTTACTCAGTGTTTGCTTTCACATTGTGCAAATGGAAAAGTTTTAAATTGAATATACTCTGACGATGTTTGCCTGGGAGTTTCATGACTCACAGTACATCGTTTCTTGCCTTGATACCACACGGCTTTGCTTGATTTCCAAATAATATCTCAAAAGCAATAAAAAAGCCCTTTCACTTTCACATTCTTTGAGATTGCCCCTGCAAAATTTTAACACTGAAGCTTTCTTAACTTTCAAAAGCACAAAACTTTTTCAAGAGTTGTGCGTGTTGGTCCAAGTTCTACTTGCAGCCACAAAAGCTTCCAAAAACTTAATCTCCTCAGTGTGCCTAGATGAATACCGACACCCCCTCTCCAAATGCTGGCAGCAATTTATGTTTGTTAATAACTTCTGAGACATGGTGTGAGATATAATTTCCACTCAGTATTGAATAAAAATTCAAGGCACATCACTGCACAGGTAGTTTATCTAATGCCTTAATTCCCAAGTGAATTTGATAAGAAACCATCTGCTGCTACTTTGGCAAAAAACTGATCACAGAGCTTAAGACAAAAATTAAGTTTCAGCGCTGTGGATGTTACGGCACGTAAAAAAGAAAAAAGTACATGTACACAGACGTTTGTAATTCTGTTCCCTTCTGGTATTGTTCACATATCGAGCGTGCAGGATTTTAACATTTAATGCAGATACAATGTAACTTGATAGACTGAACTCTCAATATGTCCCAGATCATTACAAACTAAGTCAGTTCATTTTATGCCTTTTATCTCCCAGCGTCTGATTCTCGGTGTGTGTCTGACAGCACAGCCGCAGACTGATCTCTCCGCAGTTAGATCAGTTCACATTTGAATTAATTTAATCTTCTGATAAACGCAGACCCCAACTGTGATGATGATAAAGATAAGTGCTGAAATTTAATCACCATCACGCACCGCAGTCTCGACACATAAACAAGAGGCTTATCTTATCAGGCAACATCGCGGAGATCTGTGTCTAATGGGAGAGAATATTTATGGTCACAGATGTTTGATTTTGTAGTTGTTTAAATCAAATTAGCATGTGTAGACACAGAAATAAGGCAAGACACAGGGACACCTGACAAATAACGCAGTTACACCTCTCTCCTTGAACAAGACTTGTGTTTGTGGTTACGAAGAGGATCCTGTTATTTATCAAAAAGGTCAGTCTCGTAGGAATTGTTGCCATAATGTTGTCAGACACTTGCAGGACAACAACCTAGAGAGGTATGAACCATTTACACCCAAAAACATGTACATGTAGTGTAGTTGTAGTTTTAAAATATCAGAATTCCCCTTTAATCGCCTTATGAAGTATATATGGCTAACATATTAGCAAACAGTCCAATATGAACACTGAATCCTAACTACACTCCCTGCACCACTTCCGCAGCCTGCCAGCATTTTGGCCATCAGAAAAATGACCAGCCATCATCTCGTGACCCATAAAAACAGGGACTGCGTGGCTGCAGAGGCACCAGATGTGGGCAGGTGTTGCCAGGGCCGCTTTACTTCCCCCCTGAGCAGGTGGTTAAAGGCAGAACAGTGACAGGCCGCTGTAGGGAACAATGCTGCTGATGCGAGTGGACAGAGTGTCACTGCGGAGCACGGTGGTCTCCACAGCCTGCTGTCACATCCTGTGACACTCAGTGGACGCTGGAAAGCAGAGATGTCTTTGAAATCTTGGAAATATACAATAATGTTGCTGCTCCATCATTGTAGATTGATTTGCTTGAATTTTATTATGTCTTAGATTTGAAGAGAAAGACTCAGACTCAGGGTCTAAATGTCCTTTTGTTTATTTTAGTAGTAATATTTCCACCTCTCTTCACATGACATTGCCGTGCTTTTATCTTGCTGTCAAAGAATATTGTACTACTTATGTCTAATTATCTAATTTTATCCAGTTCCAGTTGAAAAAGTATAGATTCTGGTTCTTACGATAGCTGCTTCTTTACACTGTTGTGGCTTGTAATCAATAAGACGGCGTGTTTACACTCTGTGAATGTCAACAAATTGGTAATGAATAATCAGCTTTCACACAATATTGATGCGAGTGCACTTTTACATATGTGTACGGACTCCTTTCGATACGCACGAGCTGCAGCAGTTGTCACTCACATAGAATTAATATTAAGCTTTCAAATTACAAGATCTCTATCCTTCAGTTTCTGAGTCAGTGGATAAGAAAATGGCAAAGTCGTGTTCTGCATTGATTGCTTTCTGTTTTACGACTGATTTAATGAAATATGAGTTGTGTTTTCCTTTCTCTCGGCCCTCTTTGTTTTCCATCTCTTTGAGGGGAAGTGTTGCGGGGAGCCACAGATTAAATGAACTGTGGCACATTCCCCCAGGAAGCTGAAAATGATATCTCACTGAGCCACTGTTCTGCAGACTCTGTGAAATGTTGATAAGGCCGCTTATTGCCTTTAAATGAATTTGTTTCATCAGTTCGGAGTGAATTTTGTGCATGTTCTGCCTTATTGCACCACAAGAATCCAATGTAATCTTTTATATACGAAATCTTGAGTGATAGCGGTTGGTAAATTATTCCAAATTGCATATATTTTCCGCCTTTTCAAGACGAAACATTACGTTAATGTAAATCTTTGCGACCAGTCGTACAAGAAACGGCTGCAATCGGGGATGACTTCATCATCTTGTACAGGAGGAGTGACACAGAGGCCTCAGGGTGTCAGTGCAGCACTGCTGAACAGAAAGCTACTGTATCAAAGCTCCTTATTCAAAGTCACAACAGTTTAGTTACACTCTGAAACACAAGCAGCTGACATATTAAATATGGAGCAATCCGCTGTATTTCATTAGACAGGGTACAGCAATGACTGTCACTGCTCATATCATTGCTCGTCAGCGGTTAGGTGTGTCTTTAAGACGCTGCACTCTGATCGCTGTCACCGCTCATCAAGGCATTATAGTTTAATGCTGGTGCAGCTTGGAGCTATTTGCTGTGCAATAATGTGAAGAGGATGAGGTAGTAATGAAGTGAATCTAATGGCATAAATGGGGTCTGACTGAGAAAACTCATTTAGTGCGTTAGTGCAAGCGAAGCTGTGATGATCCGAGTTTTCTGAAAAGTAAAGCATATTACTTGTAGCTGCGCTTGAACAAAAAACAGTATATGAAATTATATTTTGCTGGAATGGGCACTGTACTTTACTGTCTGTTCAGTGTTCAAATTTGGAAAATGCGATCGGTACAGCAAATCCATAACAACTAAATAGTTCATTGCCAAAGACAAAGAATCATGGTCGACGACCATCGCAGCATACAGGCAACAGACGTATCAGGGCTTCATCTTACGGCCGCAGTTTGGTTAGGTTTAGGCAACAAAGATATTTTGTTAGGTTTAGGCAACAAAGATACTTGGTTAGGTTTAGACAACAAAGATATTTTGTTAGGTTTAGGCAACAAAGATACTTGGTTAGGTTTAGGCAACAAAGATACTTGGTTAGGTTTAGGCAACAAAGATATTTTGTTAGGTTTAGGCAACAAAGATATTTTGTTAGGTTTAGGCAACAAAGATACTTGGTTAGGTTTAGACAACAAAGATATTTTGTTAGGTTTAGGCAACAAAGATACTTGGTTAGGTTTAGGCAACAAAGATACTTGGTTAGGTTTAGACAACAAAGATACTTGGTTAGGTTTAGACAACAAAGATACTTGGTTATTTAGACAACAAAGATACTTGGTTAGGTTTAGACAACAAAGATATTTTGTTAGGTTTGGACAACAAAGATACTTGGTTAGGTTTAGACAACAAAGATATTTTGTTAGGTTTAGGCAACAAAGATACGTGGTTAGGTTTAGGCAACAAAGATATGTGGTTAGGTTTAGGCAACAAAGATATGTGGTTAGGTTTAGGCAACAAAGATACTTGGTTAGGTTTAGACAACAAAGATACTTGGTTAGGTTTAGACAACAAAGATATTTTGTTAGGTTTAGGCAACAAAGATACTTGGTTAGGTTTAGACAACAAAGATATTTTGTTAGGTTTAGGCAACAAAGATATTTTGTTAGGTTTAGGCAACAAAGATACTTGGTTAGGTTTAGACAACAAAGATACTTAGTTAGGTTTAGACAACAAAGATATTTTGTTAGGTTTAGGCAACAAAGATACTTGGTTAGGTTTAGACAACAAAGATATTTTGTTAGGTTTAGGCAACAAAGATACGTGGTTAGGTTTAGGCAACAAAGATATGTGGTTAGGTTTAGGCAACAAAGATATGTGGTTAGGTTTAGACAACGAAGATATTTTGTTAGGTTTAGGCAACAAAGATATTTTGTTAGGTTTAGGCAACAAACATACTTGGTTAGGTTTAGGCAACAAAGATATGTGGTTAGGTTTAGGCAACAAAGATACGTGGTTAGGTTAGGTTTGTCACTCTTTATACACTATCACCTGACTTCCTCCTTTGCAGCATTAATAAATACTACGGCCACCAGAGGTCACCACATAATAATAAACGTAAACATGTGTCATATTAAGTTGCACACAGTGAACCTATCTGGTGATTTTTCCGAGGATGGCTTCTTTCTATTTTCCCTGTTTAATTTTAAGATCTTGATTTGCCATATGCAAAATAATTGCCTTGAAGCAGTTGTTGGCAATGAAAGTCTTGTTCCCAGACTCTCTTCAACAATGCTCATACAATATGTATGAAAAGAAAATCAAGCAAGCAAATGAGAAAACGAGAACCTGAGACATAAAATAGTGCATAAGTTAAAATACTGAAATAAATCAGAAAAAAGTCAAATATAATAGAATACGGTAGTGATAAATAAATAAACTGTAATGTAGACAGGTGGTGCTGTAAATGTATTTGCTTAATGAAAAGTGGTTATATATTCACAGACCCACACAGATGTAAACAGATGGTATAATTAGATAAAAGAAGTATATAGGTAAGGTGTACCAGTGCGGTGTGAGTGAAATAGTAATGAGCTTGACAGCAATCTGTAATCAGACTCAGTGTGAAACTAATACACTTCCAATTAATTAATTCAAATTAATTGCTAGCATAGCCTAGAGAGTCCTTAGGCAACGCACAGCAGGTCAGCTGAACATGCAGAATATAAGATTCGTCTACAGGCAAGCATACAGTTCGACATAAATGAACATTTTGTGCAAGGATTGGTGATTTCAAGAGGAATTTTTGTTATCTGAAACCTAATTCTTCATGTTAATTTATTTAATTGCAACTTCAAATCAGTATTCTACAATAAAACAGTATATTACATGCTGTATGTGATTATATGGAATTGGGAGAGCCTCTGTTTGTCATTTCAGACCCTCGCTTATCCAGCAGTAATCTTCCATCCATCACCTGAGCTTCCCTTCTGAATACACCTGCTCCTCATTGTCTTAATCAGCAACCAATCAGTAATATATACCAGCCTGCTTCCCCCATTTCCCTCCCAGATCATCTATTGTGCATACTACCTCTATATTATGCATGTCAAGCCTTCCTGTTTTCTGTTTTGCCTCCCTGTTATGACCATTTGCTTGCATTTTGGACCCCTACCAGTCTGCCTGTCAGCATCTTTGTTGGTTTCATCTGTTTCAGAAGTTGTTTTAATTCAATTCGCCTATCTCTGAGTCACGCTTTTGAGCCTGTTACTTGCAGAAATGAGCCTTCTCAAGCTTGCCCCTTGTAGACACTCTTATCTTAAAGGTACCACATTGTAGAAAGTGAGACTTCCATGTCTTTTTGGATTATAAAGCAGGTCTAGGTGCTATATGAGTATTATGAAAGTATCAAAATGCTCAATCCACAGAGAATTGCACCAAGGCTGTTTGCAGAAACTGTGCCTTTAAAGGAGCCGTCAGGACTTCCGTAACATTGTGATGTCATAACTATACAGTCATCACCCTCAGCCCCGCCCCCAGCAGGGCCATGGTTGCAAAACACCAGCAGAGTTGATGTGGAAACACAGTGGCTGGTGCCTGCTCAGGCCTGTCAGAGCTGACCAATCAGAGCAGACTAGGCTCTTTGGGAGGAGGTCCTTAAAGAGACAGGTACTGAAACAAATTGTTCAAACAGAGGGTGAATAGAGGTACTGCAACAAGGGACAGTATGAGAAAAATAATGTGTTTATTGAACAGTAAAGCATGTAAACATTGAATGAAATGTAATAGATAAATAGCGGCCTCTTTAGCAAGGTAGAAAACATATTGTTCATTGTTAATCTATATAGTTTGCTTGGGTTCATGAATAAAACATTGGCGTGGACATTACCATTCATAAAGCAACTGTTGTAAAAGTAATACATACAAAATATTGAATAATCATGATGATAAGCTGCATCCTGTTTCTAGCTCAGACAGAATGACCTCCACATGAGGCAGGTGGAGGTGTCAGGATGAAACCATGTGTGTCCCAGGTGACTTTGGATGTTTTTCATCCTGCGTTCACCTTCATTAATAATTGCGAGGTGGCGGAGCATGACACCACAACTGTCCACAGGTCACAGTCCAAACACCAAGGAAACGCTTCAGATAAATGTATCCACCTCGGAGCAACTGCACAATCAGCTCCCTTTTGTGCCTGATACTGTGAATATAAATATAAATAAGTTGTCTGAAGGCATGTAAACAACGACCTACACCGTTAGCATGTTTGTTTTTTGTGAGGAGAAAAATCTACTGTTTGTTAAAGGAGCAATATGTAAGAAATTTAGTTGAAGACATTAAAAATAATTTAAATAATCAACAGAATGTGAATAAATCGACAATTTGACATCATTTTGTTTATGTGTTGTGTTGCAGGGGTGTTGTGTTGCAGGGGTGCTTGGAGTTCACAGTACGGAGTGCTAGCTGCATGGCTAACTGAGCTAACTAGCTAATAGCAGCTACACTTAGCGGCAGCCCCCTATTTGTTTTGAGTATGAATTCGACAGATGGCCAATTCTTACATATTGCACCTTCAAAGCTTCTTCCGACTTTGAACCAAAAATAATTTGATCTTACGCTCATGATTCACCACTTCCTCCAACAACAACATAAGCAAGAAAGTCTTTGGTGTGATCACAAATGAGGTCAAAGGTCGAGTCCTTTTTGCTTTTTTCCTCCAAATATTTTCACAGAAGCTCCAGTGAAGCTTTTCTTCTGTTAAATAAGACAGTGTTTCATGTCAAAACAGAGCTGCTGCAGATTGTTTTAATGAGGAGACGATGAAAGATGCAAAATGCGATTCATTTTGCTTGTTAGCTAATCTCATTAGCATAACAATATGTGACTTTTCATTGTTTCATTCTCGAGGAACGTTCTGAATTTTAAGTGAATGTTTGGCAAAGAAACCCGCCTTCCAGCGATCGTACTGAAACTCAGCATTAGTGTTAAGACGACACATAATGCATGCGTGGTGCTAATGTGCATGCTAGCTGCCTTGTATATGAGGTTCTGTTCACTTTGTAGCATTAGTTTCAGTTTGACTGTGAAATAGGATGAATGCTGTTTCTTGACTTCACATGTTTTGCATGATCACACCGATTTAGAGTCGAACATCCTGTCTGCAGTTGTATAATCTGTTGTTATTGCTCTGAGCGTGCCTTTGTTCTTTGTACGACACTTGAGCAGAGCGGTTTTCATGTCATCATTTGCAAAGCAGTGCTTTAGGTCCTTCTCATGTTTCTGATTATCCACAGAGGGAATTTAAGATTCAGGGGGAGCAGATTTGTGTGTGTGGTTTGGTTGATATTTAAGAGAAAAAAGGAAAAATCATATCTATCGAGTCAAGATGTGAAAAAATCCTTTTTTTTCAAATGCAGCACAAAAGACGCTGAAATGGAGACTTGAGGATGGATTTGCTGTCATCCTTGCCTAACATGAGGTCATGCATCTAAGGCATCAATCAGCTCGTGCTGTGATGGAGGACTTGCCGTCCCCTGGAAAAAAAAAAAAACAGGAGAGAAAAAATAAAAAGAAGAGCTCAGCGGGATGACGAGGTCATTACTATCTTGTGCAAGGTCACAAAAATGCCGTCGGGGTAATTGAGTGAAGCTCGGCTGGTAGCTGCGAATCGGAAAAAGGCGATTCACCTCCATCTGTCGGGGGGAAAGTGAATCAGACCTATTTCAGATCAAGGCTGGGTTTGTGCAGCAGCCTGAAATTACAAGCTTTTTCTCATCGTTTTGGACGCTCAGCAAAAAAACATGCAGGCAGCGTAAGGAAGACAAAGGCGGAAGTTTATCTGCTGCTGTGACCAGATGCGGCTGCCTCTCCCACCAAGCCTTGTTGCTTTGCGAGGCGACAAAGGAAAGCACTCTCCCAGGATTCAAAGTGTCGCAGTGAGTGCATCAGCAAGGAAGTGATTTCATGTTATTTGCCCATTACCTGGAGGCACAGAACTGCTGATGGCAGGGCTTTCTATATTGGTGGCGCCTCTCTATCCCATCAGTACCTTGTCACAACCAATCCAGCTGCTTCTTCTGATAGCTTTCTTTCATTTGCCGCCCTCCCTCACCCTGCATCCCAGCCTCTGTGCTTGTTTTGGAGAGGCCATCAGCGCACAACAATGTATCTCTGAGGTCCCACCTGCCCTTGACCCTCATCTTCTGCTGCCGCTGTGTGTGTGTTTGCCTGTCTGTGTGTGCGTATGAATAAGCAATGTAGGGTGACATTGTGTGTGCAGAGGTAAAGGGTAGAATCTTTTTTTAACCTTTGCGGATTCTGAAAAAAAGCGGCTGCATCCTGGTTGGTTCAGAGCGAGTCTATAGGAGATGGACGAGTGGTGCATCACAGCATTTAGACCAACAGTCATTCAAGGCTCCTCACAGCAGATGATAATAGATTCCACACATGCCTGCGCATCCAGACGAAAGACTTAATTTGCTCCGAGCTGGGGAGGCGATCGGCGTGACCTTGATCGAGTGATTGTCTCCAGAAAGAATCACAGAAGGACACATGTCTGTCAAATGTGTTGTACTCACTGTACCAGTGAGCCATAGAGGTGGAGGGACTTCGTTTATAGGACTAGCTAGTTGTTTCCCCCTGCTAGCAGCTAAGTTAAGCTAATTAGCTGCTAGACCTAGCTTCATAATATGAGTACAAACAATCTTTTCAGCTAACTCTGGGCCACAAATGAATAAGCATATTTCCCAAAATGTCAAAACTACTCCCTTACAGGATAACAATGTAGTATTCCTCAAAACCAAACTACAAGTAGTGGTTTTAAATAAATCTGTGTCTGACTGAAGGGCCACAGGTCCCTATCTTTCCAACATGCTGCACCTGTACCTGCTTAAACTCATCTGGATTACAGAGAGACCCTGAATATAAATGTGTAACTCTGTCTCCGTGTGTGTGTTGTGTGTCCTTCACCATCCTTTAAAACACACGATGTTGCCGCCCGACCCAGCCAAGAGGCTTTGTAATGTGCTGTCAAAACCTATTTACCTCTGTTATCTGGCCCTGCTGCCTGAACATGAGTGCACAGTGGGGGTGGTGGGCTTGGTACTACATGTCGCTGCCTCTTACTGTGAGGAAATCCACAAGATCATCCTTTTCTTTTTCTTTTTTTACTCCCAGTGAAGCGGCTATTGTTGTTTCCACTTCCCGGCAATCACTTATAAAAGCTAATTGATTAAGTTTGAGTTTGTGCCTGGTTCTGGCTGTCTTTCCTCATCCAGCAAAACACATCACTGCACTCCCCTCAGCTCTACAGCGCATTTTAGCATCTTTTAGCATCAATTTTTGAGCCATATATTTTTCTCAGGAGCTGGAGGAGACCAAAACAAAGCAAAAACCAAAGCAAATATTGGCCCTGCATCTATAATATGGTCAGAAAAACTGTGATGTTACGCCCCATCTGCTGGATGTGTAAATAGGAAACATCTTACCGTGAATGATAACTAGCTTTAGCCATATGAACTCGTAACGTGATTGTATGTCAGCGTTGTGCTTACTGTTTGTTAGGCTGCAGCGTTAATACAGGTTTAGCTGTTACACTGTTGGCCACAGAAGGACAGAACACCTCATTATTGGTTATCAATGGGAAGAATTGTTGCTCACCTTACCCTCTCTGGATTTGAGGAGTTACCTTGAGGGTTCTGCCGCTCAATAACCTCGCTCTTGTCTTTGTTCACTTAGTGCTAATCTAGTGCAGACATCATTATGGACCTGGGACAATACAGGCTTTTTGTAGAGTTTGAGGATTTTGCAACATGTTTGAGTTTGTTTTGCTTCCTACTAGACAGGATTTCTGTCCATCAGTCTTCTCAAACATAAGAAAAGTCGCAATTCGATATCTCCACAGTCAGTTTTCCACATAACCTCCATCATGAGAACAACGATGAGATCACGATTGTCTCGCAGGCATCATAACAGGCACCATCGCCTGCCTCCATCGCCTCTCTCTCAAAGTATTGATTTTTAAGAGATCCCGACCAATTCGGGCTCCCTTATGAGTTTTCGCTGCTGGTGAGGATGCGGGTGCCATATCGAGGATGGATGCTGGGTTTCATGTTGAGAGAAGGCAGTGTGAAGATTAAAGCAGGTAGGCCTATTGATTGGCAGATAGACAGTAGTAAGGTGGCCATTGATTGGGCAAACAGCCAATTTTTGACCTCGGAGTGCACTGGGTGAATCAATGGTTTTAATCCAGTGGGAGAAGTAAAGAATGGGAGGACTGGTCCAAAATATCCTCTACTTCAGTGTTTCTGACAGCGTGTTTCATCTCTTTTAATAGAAAATGTGTCATTAATAATTGATGAGGCTTAATTTCTTGATTTCACAATAACCTGTTCTTTTGTTGTCATTGTAACGTTATTTTAAATAATACTTGTAAAGATCTAGACTGGGTTATTGTTAGTGTAGACACATTATACATGCGGGGATAATCAAATTCAAAAATCATGTCCGTCACACAAATGCCTCTAAACGCAGACATTTTTCTATTTAGTCAAATTCATTCAGTGTGACTCCTGGTGCGATGGATTATTTTGACCTTTTGAAATGACCGGTCAATCAATACCACAATAGGTAGACTTCATCCTGTTTCACATTCATGAGAGGCCCATAGAGTGGAGGAACGGTCTCTGCATGATATTACTGTAAATTAGCCTAATGCAGTTTTATCATGGCAACATAATCAATGCACATATCATTTCATAAAATGACTTTAGACTCTAAAATGTGCATTTTAGGTTAGTGAAGTGATGGTTAGTGCAGATTCCTTCACAACTACAATGATTATGTGACAGAAACAGGACGTACCTTCATGAATTAGCATAGAAAAGGTTAGCTCATTGTTGAAATATTACTTGTTAGCTTAGTATTGCACTTACATAAAGTTTAAATGAGAGTCTACTGCCACGCTAACGGCTTCGTGAGACTATACTTAGGCACAGCAGCTAAATGCTAACGTCAGCATGCTAACATCCTCACAAAGACAATGCTAACATGCTGGTGTTAAGCAGATATGAAGTGTGATTGGTCCATTACCACCATTTTAGTTTAGCATGTTAGCATGGTATCTTTCTAGTAGAACTAAACACATAGCACAGTTTGAGCTATATGCTAACGTCAGAATGCTAACATGCTCACTAAGACAATACTAAAATGCTCTCCAAAACAATCTAGATGGATAAAAAGCACTACAGGTACAACGGAAAATATGTATTTATGATTTTGAGTGAACTGTCCCTTGAAGCTCCAAAGAATCAGGATCATACACTTTGTACAGAGAAACTTAATAGCCTATTTTCATCAGACCTTCCCTCCTGAGAAGCTCCTGTCAAATTCCATGTTTGTAACGCCGGCTTTCCTGTTAAAACTGTCATCTCGAGGCAAGAAAACACTGGTGAGATCACTATTTCTCAAACTTGACACAGAGACACAGATTTTTAAGTGCAAAATCAGTGAAGTTAAGTCAAATAAGAAAATAGAAAGCTAAAAGTTTATTGTTCTCAAAGGTGAAGATAGAAATGAATCCTTCAATTTCAAGAATCTGTTAAAAAATATCCAATCATAGCATCTGTTTATGATATAAACTCAAAAAAAACATTACAGTGATTTTGTTTTTGCCCAGCAACAGAAAGGCATGATAGTAAAACTACAACAAAGACTTGGATCACCTAACACAACATCCTCTCCCCACCTATCACGGATTCCCCTCCACCTGTCATGACAAACAGCTGCGGGGAATTTAAACGGAGCACAGGTTGCTGACGGTAACATGACCGGATCAGCGATACCCCCCACCAAATTAGGTCAGCGCTGGTCGGATGATTGCCCCTGTCTGATTGAGAGAGGTCAGCGCCCTCACCTTGTCTGGCACGCCACACACATACACATTCCTGCACTGTACATATAGGCACTAAGCCAGGAGACAAAGCCAGTAATAGCAGCGCAATATGGACACGCCTGGATGGTCACCACTGTAACCCTGCCTGCAGACTGGAAAACATAAAAACCAAGTGAAGTGTGGCAGCGTTCTGGTTTATGGAGTGTGAGTCATTAAAAGAGGAAAGGACATGTGCACACTTGGATATGTCACAAGGCTTTTATTTAATGATGTTGCAGAGGAAAGGTTACCAGGACTACAGGGCGGCAAACACTAAAGAGCTCAGAAATGATTATTACTGAGAAAAAGATTCAAGTTGGAGCTGAGTTTGAAAACTGATAAACGTTTGCTATCACATCTAGTTTACATACTTGCTGTGCTTCCCCAATGAGAACAAAAACTAAATTATTTCAGGTTTGAAGATTGTAACGGGCTCACATATTTGGTATAAACTGCTCTGCGATGGCATGCTGACCAATCTATTTGAGGGACAGCAACACCCACACAAATCAAACTTTTTAACATTGTACTTTGTACCATTGGTTCTCAATTTGTTTTAACCCACGTACCACATATTATTTAGTTAGTTATGATGATATTAAAGTGGAAATCACTTATTCCCCTTTTAGCTGAGGGTCCCCTAGGAACCCCTGGAGGTAACCGGGCCCCACTTTGAGAACCACTGCTTTGTACAATATGTATAGATGTGTATTAAATGTCTTTGAAAACTCTTCTGAGTGGGTACAAGAAAGATATTTAAGACTCGATTCCTTTGTTTTTCTCTCTTTGTGACTGTTGTGTCTTCATTATGTTGTGTTGGGTTGTAATTCATTCTCTGTTCACTTTCTAATGTGTGATTTATATGCACTGAGTGCAACTCGAGCCCAACTAATATGTGAGACTTCTTCATCTTTGCAGATCAGGCCATTTAACATTCTGGCAGGGGACTGCAGGTGAGCATCTCAGCTAACTCTGATTTATTTACATTTTAATTCATGCAGATTAATATTAACTGTGCTGGAAGAACACTTTTTGTAACCAGTCTGTCTTCCTGTGAAAAGGCCGCTTCCCTCCCTTTTCACTTTCACAGCCATGTTGCCTGTTTCCCAACATTAACATGTTCTTGTTAAATCATTAATTTCAGTTAAGTGTTGCAGACTATGTTTTAATTGATCAGACAGGTTATGTAATTAACACAACACAAGCTTGTTTCAGTAGGTGTGGACCATCTGCATCAGTGATGGTAAAATGTTCTGCAGTGAAAGATAGTTTTTTAAGGTTGTGCACTTGTGTGTGCCTGTTGATTAATTGTGAAGTCATCAAATCTCAAATAAATCCTTTTTTAAATGCTTTGTATCTGTTGGGATCATATGGTGTCCTTAGAAGATGGAAGGATCCTATTTGTATGAAGCTATGTGGCTCTACGGATCACAATGTTGGTTGTCCGGTCCCTCGTTTGGATCCAGACTTATCTCGTCAACCACTTGATGGATTGTCAAAGTTGGTTAAGACATATAGTGCTCAGATGATGGACCGCATGCTGAACTTGTAAGCCTCACAAATATAACGGGTACCGCCCAGACAAACCATCACAAACTAGCAAATGAAGTCGTCAGCACCTACAAATAAGTATGTAATACTTATTAATAAAGCACAGCAGCAGAATGTATCAGAAATGTATCCGCCCCAGGCTTTCCTTTGTGTTACTGAGCCTAGGGCTGAAATTCTTTCTGCTGCTGTGCATTATTAATAAGTATTACATACTTATTTGCGAGTGCTGACAAGTTAATTCGCTATTTTCTTCGAGCACCACCAGTAAGGTTTTTTGAGTTTTTCCTCTGAAATATCTCAACAATTTGGTACATGGTTCCTCGACGAAGTATCCGAGACATTTCCTCTTGCAAATGATATAAACACTCCCTGCTCCCCGAGTCCGAACCGCTAGCTGCATGGCTAACTGAGCTAACTAACTAAGGCAGCTGCAGTTAGCAGCAGTTAGTTGTTACTCTGGTGATACACTGCCCCCTAATTGTTTTGGGTACAAGTTTGACAGGTGGTAAATTCTTACATATTGCACCTTTTAAGTACAAAACTTCAGTAAATGTACTTAGTTACATTGAGTTTAAGCAAATGTTAGCATGCTAACACACGTGACTTAGATATTGAACATTGTAAACATGTAAGCATTTAGCTGTCCATAATTAAAGCCTAACAAAGCTGCGTGCAAGACTGTAGCCTACGTTAGACCATTTACTTGACCTGAAATAACAAACTTGTGTAGAGGACTGTTAAGTCCTTACAGCTCTTGACCTTTGAGATGCTTATATTAGCCTATACGGTCACTATATGTTTCTAAAAGGTGCTTTTTGCCCCTCAGCACGGTATCATGCTGGTGTGTGTAATCCAGCCATGAGGAGTTAAATCAGCCCTGAGGTGCCTGATGTGTGATGAGCTCATTGGAGCACCTCCAGCTGTCTGCTAACATTATCTGCCCTCCTGGTTAATACTGGTGGTCAGTTTCCTGGAGGCTGATTCACACATTTAATTGTTTTAGCGCTACCTGGCTGGTGTGAGTGCAAATGTGGGTCACAGATACGTTTCACGCAGTTAGCGGAGAGTCCTCTGATGTACGTCGACGATGCAGATCAAGAGCTTTCTAAACGAACAACGAGAATGATTTAACACTGACATCCTTCCATCCGTTCTCCCGCCACATCCTCCTATACATCCTATATGTTCACTATTGTCTCACAGCCCCATGAGATCTGTGTAGGTGGCTCTCAGGCAGGATGGCGATCATCAGAGCGTGTGATAAAGCCAAAGAGACAGCTGACATGAACACATCAATACACATTAGGCTTCACACTCTGAACTTGTTTAGCTTCGTTCTTGGATGTGTATGCACCAGTTGAGTCTGCCATAGCATGTGGATATAAGGCCATCTGTGTTTCTACGAGGAATTGTTTCATCCGCCAGCGGGTTGACAAACAGCAGCACTGTACACCATCAGAGATCAGCTAATACACTACCGTTGGGCGTCGAGTGTGAAAACCCATCCCCCATCAAACTGTATTAGAGTCACAGGACCGTCGCCTCACGCACTGAGATGCCACCCTCCTCGATATGACAAGGACTATGATCTTCTGTTGTTTTGAACAGAAACTGAAAGCGCAGGTTAGCGGGGCACTGTGAGCCGTGGCACCGCCGAGCCCCGTCCACACCCTTTGTGCACCACGCAGTCATCGCAATGCCGGCTCGTGTCATTCAGCCTGAAGGTGTGGTGGAGGGGGTCTTCTCAGCAGAGATTACACTGAAACAATGCTGTATTATTATTCTTGTATTTGGATAACTCGAGGGTTTGAATCCAGAAAAATCTTTTAAAAATTAAGTGTTGCAAATATTTGTCGATATTTTGAGATTTCTTCTCCGACTAAACAGGGTAGATATCTCAAAGCCTCAGCACATAAAACCAAATCTTTGTTTTTCTCAGTTATTTATCATCTTATGTTAAGTGGAAAAAAAAATCTGATTTTGAGTTTATAATATTACAATACAGGACAAAGTCATATTACTTTGACAATAAAGTCAAAGTATTTTGAGCATAACATCGTAGTATTTTGAAAACAAATTCATATGTTTGAAATAAAGTCAATATTTTGAGAAGGTTGTCTTAAAATTTGGAAAATAAAGCCCAGATTTAAAGTAAGAAAGTAAGCAAAGTCATATTTTTAAAATAAAGAGAATAAAACATTATATATATTTTTTAAATGAAGTCATATATTAGTCCAATATTTTTGCTTATAAAGTCAAAATATTTTAAGAGTAATGTCATAATATTTTTCAATAATGTTGAAATATCACAACTTTAATCTCGAAATATAAAAATGTTATTGTCAAAACATTGCAAGAACAAAGTCATGCTTCTTTGAGAATACGGACGTAATATTTTGACAATAAAGTCGTAAATATATTAGAATATAGTCACAATGTTTTAAGTGTAACTTTGCAAAAACTAAAAGGTTAAGTTTGAAAAAGAGGTTTTTGCTGTGAACCAGGGTTGATTATGTAATTTAGGTGTACTGGCCCTTTAACTTACTGTAACAGACTAGTGCTATTCTGAAAGAAAGCCTCAGAGGCTGAAATTACAGTTAAGTATGAAGAAAATATGCCATGCCTGTCATATGTGGATAATCACTTCATTAGTATTCAGGCTGTTTTCCTGCATGTAGAGAGCATATAATGCACACACAATTTAACCTAAGCTGGTACTCACCAGCCCCCTTTAATACTCACTGAAGTCTATTTTCATTTTTCGGAGCATCAGACATGTCAGCAGTCGGGTATTTTTACACACTTTCAGAAAGCTTCCCCTGTCGACACATTGCCACACAGCCACTGTAATCCAAACAGACAGTGCTGTGAGAAAGTGGCAAGGTTTTACGTGCCTTCAGAGATGTCACCCCTCCTCTGGTGCTGGAAAAATGATGAGCACAGACACACACTCACACTCATACTGGCACGGATGCCGTGAGGACGTACATGAGAATGGAAGTTTTAGTTATACAAACATTTCTTGCAGGCTAAGCTGACGGCAGAAGAAATCTCATTGGCTGAGATAAATGTCAGTGGGCGGGACTGAAGTTTTTGCGACTTTAAAGAGATGTTAGATTGAGGCGTGGTTAAAAGGCGAGCGATAACAGACGAGGATATATGAAATCCAGCACGGTTGCTTCAAACTGCAAACATACAGTCTGTTATAAATGATCCTGCTCCTTCTACTGGCTGACCTTCAGAGTTTCATCTTGCTGTAGTAGCTTTTGTAACCAAAGGCTCCTGCTGACCTTCCAAGACCATGAACACCGGGCTCATTACTGAATGAAAAATGAAGTAATTGAATTCATATTTTCGATTCATATTACGTTGAAAGTTTGCTCTGCGCCATTTATGTTCCACACTTAACAAGCTCTGATTTTCCTTTATACTATTGTCATCATAGAGTATGTTTGCTTTCCTGCAGGTTGATGAGCCAATTGACTGTAACAGTGGCCAACAATCCAACTTATCTTAGCAATCCAGCTAGCAACTAAAGCAGTGTTTATGGAGCACCAGAAAGAGCAATATACAGAACTTAATAACTTCCTCACGTTTCTTCATGTTGTTATGGACTGCTCCAAGTCCCTCAGTGCTGCCAGTTGTATGGCTTTAGCACACTCTGGTCTGAGCTGTGGTGCATCGAGTAAAAATCGCTACACATCAAATGACGATCAAATGCGCAATTTCGTGAAAGTCTGTCAAGTGTAGATTCCAGATACTGGATACATATTGCAGGCGTTGGTTCTGCTTGATGTTAGTGATGGAAATTGCCTTCACACACACACACACACACACACACACACACACACACACACACACACACACACACAAAATATCAGATTTGAGTTACATCAGATTCAGACTTTTCCAAGTGAACCTGGTGGAAAAGCAATTGAGAGAGGTGAGTGGTGTTGCTTCAGAGCGAAAGCATGCAGCAGCTCTGAAAGTTTTTAATCCCCTACCAGGGAGGTCAGAAATACACGTGCAATCACATTTCTATTTTTAGCTGCTACTTCCATCTTCTCAGGCTGATGAGAGGAGAAACAGTGTTGGGAATATCACCCGTGTTATTAGAGCACTTTGTGAGCCTGTGCTCTAGGCTTGCATTCATGATATGTAAAGATATGTAAAATGGTATAAATGATCCGGGTGCAACATGCTTGAGTGGTCTCATATGCAAACTGTGTAGTAATTATCTTCCTCATAATTACAACTTGCCTGTATTTAAATTAAACCTTTGCTGCATAGAGGAGCTGTTCTCAGGTATGACGTTGGTGTTACTGAGCAAAGTAAAACTGAGCAAACAGTTATCGGAGACCTCAGGGAGGCAGGAAATTAATATCAGAATCTGCCTTAAACTACCACAAGTCACAACTTGACTAGTTGACTGGTGGTGCAGCTTCACCTCAGGGCCTCCTACACATATACATAATTTTATGCGCACAGTGCAACAGCAGACACCCACCCACTGCTACCTCATTAGTGACTGCAGCCCCCAGGCTCACAACTGGGGAAAGGCCTAATTGCATAGTTCAGCGGGACTGACATCGCTCAGAGCATTTTGGAACAGTCTGCGACAAATGAGCATCAGGTGCAAGCACCTACAGTAATATTCTGTTATTTCTGACCCACCCCGTCACAGTTGTAACAGCCAAGTTAAGCTCGTAGTAAGTCACTGGAACTTTCTGGAGCGCAGAGGGACCAGATGAGCTCACTGGAGTTCCTTAAGAGCAAAATTTGGTCAAATAACACGAATTTGTGCACTTAACAAACAAGCAAGGTAGCAGCTATGCTAAAATACCTTTTCCATCCATCATACCTTCAGAGTTAAGCATTTCACTGTGCCAATTTGGTCATATAACTGGATAGAATGCACTCAGAGAACAAGCTAGTAAGGTGCTATGCTAAAATAACTTCCCGCCAATCATACCATGAACAACACAATGCAGAGTTAAGGGATTTGTAAAGCATGAATGTAATGTTACACAAACAGCATTTTACTCTGCTAATTTGTTCATAAAACTGGACATAGTGCACTCAAGAGCCATGCTAGCTGGGTGCTATGCTAAAATAACTTCCCGCCCAACATACATATCTTCAACAACGCAACAACACAGAGTCATTGCACTGCTTCCAGCTAGCTTCAGTGCTGTCTGACTGAACTCTGTGACATCTAATCATACTAACCCACTAAACTAGCGACCAACTTTATACCTGCTAAACATCAGCACACTAGCATGGTCATAGTGAGCATGTTAGCATACTGGTGGTACCATTAAGCTGTAAACAGTGGTTTACCTACAGACAGTTTACCAGGGCTGCTATGATAGCTGTAGACTAAGTCAACATGGCAGCATTTTAGCAATATTAATAATCTGGAAAGTTTTATTTGGCTTCTGTTGAAGAACATTAAATAAAATATTATCTCTGCAGTGGTTTATTGCACTTGCTTGAGCCTCTGTGGTACTTCTTGAGATATCACCATAAAATTTACTGTCCTCCGCACTTGCACCTGGTGCTTATTTGTTCAAATGAATTCCAAAATGCTCTGAGCGTTGTCAGTAGCGCTGAACTGTTCAATTATTTCCCATGTGCAAGCCTGGAGTTTACAGCCACTAATGAGGCAGCACTGTGCAAGAGCTGTTATTCCGTATTCATAGAATTATGTATGTATGTTTCAGGAGGGGCTGTTCATGCATTTTGCATCACTGCCCAGTGTGACTATGTTCACAAAGTTAGGTCATTTAGGGAAGAGACCACATGTAAAAACTGGGTTTATTATAAGATTAACCTCATCAATAAAATCAAGATCCCTCCCTGGGGAGCTACAGATGGGGCCTTGACACCGATGGTAGGGCTGCAGTAGGCCTCGAGGACTGACAATGACAGCAGAGATGTAACAAGTAAGCTTGTTTAAATGACCTTGACAGAAAAACCACAATACATAACTAGCTGAATAATAATTGAGTGCCGAAGACCTGGAGGAGATGAGAAAATTAACATAATAATTGTCTCCCCGTTGAACTTAAGCTAAAAACGTCTTTATTTTGTGACGGTTATTTCCACTTTATGATTACTGGATATTCTCTCATAATATAACTTTAAGTTCACTAAGTGTCGTCTCATTATTTTGGGAGGATCACAGGCATTTTCTTTATCCTGCTAAAACTGGAGGTGGGTGGGAAGTACTGTCAGCTCCCAGTAGTCTGTGGAAACCAACTTGTCCAAACATACTCTCAAAGCTGTTTTCTGGCAAATGAAACACACCAATATGATGAATAGTTTGCCCAATTTTCCTATTCTATCATCAAGCTATACGCAAAAAAAGTACTAATCCCCTAAATATGCATGTCTAAAGTCAAATCCAAATCATAACTCAAGTGAAAAATACATCACACAACCAAAACCATAACGAGAAGCACAGATCTTTGGAAAAAAAAAAATAAGGACTGTGTTTTTCTTTGTTCAGTCGACTGGGAAAGCGTCCACCGTGGTGTTAGCAGGCAGTTGGTGTCCAGATGGTGAAGCCTCTGCAGACAGTAGCAGGATCTGATCACTAATGTATGTGTTAACCTGTCTGGCTGTTGATTAAGGATGTTGTCGGATGGATGAGTGTGACTGCTTTGTGGAAAATAGACTCCTTGCAACGATCATAAATCAAAATACATTTACAATTTATTCTTGTTTTTAGATATTAAAGAGACAGTTTGAAATGGTTTGGAAAGACACCTTTCTTGAGATTTGGATAATGAGATTGACACCACTCTCATGTGCGTCAATGAAGTAACAGCCAGTTGGTTAGCTTAGCTTAGCATAAAGACTGGAAGCTTTGTCTTAAAGTGGTCAAGTATGCCTACTAGAACACTTTAAAGCATATAACATTACCACATCTTATTTGTTTCTTGAAGTCCTCTCATCACCATGAGCTTGTGAAGCAACCAGCAAAGTCACTGCTCTCAGCCAAGAAGTAGTCCCACGTTTAACCGCTGTAATCCTGCAACTTGTTGCTTTTACTTTGTTTTTGTTTTTGTAGTGATTAAACAAACAAGCTAAAATGTGTTAATTAGTGAGTTTAAGAGTTGCTTGTTGGCTGATTTTCTGCTTTCAGTCTTAATGCTATGCTAAGCTAAGCTAACCAGCTACTGGCTACAGCTTCATACTGACCATTCCAGATAAATGTGGTACCCAGTTTCTACATCAAATGCTTCAAAGCCTCCATATCTTAAAGGATAATGACACATTTCTATATTTGATTATATTTTCTTGTAATTAACACTCACTGTCCTGAGGCGTTATTGGTTTACAGCTGCAAACATGTCGATAAGCGATTGTAATTGAAATGTAAATGTCAGTCCCATAAGTTTAAATTAGTGGCAAAGAACAAAACAAGGGCTGATATCGAGGACCAGAGCGCAGCCTGGAGATATACAGAGGATTTAAAGCCTAACACAAGAGGACCAGGGTTTCAAATCCAGCAGGAGCAAGTATGGATACACAGTCAGGTGAAGGTGGTGATTAGTCTCTCTGCAGTCCTAATAGGTCTGTCGTCCGTGCACGCTGAGGAAATGGGAAATAGAGCTTTAATGGCTGTCAGTTAATCATTAGTTAAGGAGTGAGCGTGGTTAATAGTGTGCTGACACAGGCAGGTACCTCAGATTGTGTGAGATGGAAAATATGGTTTTCGACACTGGATGAAATGGCAACAGAAAAGTGCTGATTCCAGACAAGATCCGGTGCGGCCCGACATAAAAAAGCAATAAAAAAAATACAGACCTCGACTGACTCACCGCTTCGTCTGGAGGTCTCAAGGCTTCGCTGCACTTAGGAATTCAACTTGCAAAAGCAGTCACTGCTGTCCAGGGAAGAGTGTCTCACAGAAACAATTAGAGCCTGAGACTGGCCTGTTATTTTACACTGAGTAACTGTAAGTCCATGCTGACCACAGACAGATAAACACAGTGAAAAATACATCATGCATTTGATCTTTGGAGCCATTTCAATTCCAATTAGTGTCTTGTCTTGTCGCTGTCTTGCCGAGAGTAAGAAGAGAAGATTTATACTATTCTAGTGCCATTATATTAATTAAGTTACAGCCAGCAGCCGGTTAACTTAGCTTAGCTTAGCATGAAGACGCATAAAGCCAAAGTCTTGTGGTCCTGTTAGCATGTAACTACAGTTAAAACCCACAAGTAGTGAGCTTTACAGGTGCTGTAAGCTAGCAAATTAATATTCAATTCCTGGCTATGTTATATTCTATTTCTGCCTCTAAATCCTACACACTGGACCTTTAAATATCTTTGAAAATGGACTGTTGGTTGGACAAAACAAGCACTTTGAAGATATCAACTTGGACCCAGAAACCTGTGATTTAGAGTTTCATTATTTTCTGATGTTATTGTTAAACTAATTTATTTTAAATGGAACTGACAGGATAACTGATAATAAAATAAATCATGAGGTGCCACTTTAATGTCTGGATCTGCATGTTATCTCACTATATAAAGGTGGGCGATTGAATTTCCACCAGAGTCGACTCGTCTCGATTCGGCCATTTCTTCGCTGCTCTTCACCTCCAAACAACAATACCGAGGAGAGACCCCAGGGTGAAGAATTCATTTGGGAGCTACTTTCAGATTCTGGTGCATATCGGTGTGTGTGTGTGTGTTTGTGTGTCTGTGTCTGCACATCCCACAGGGGCTCCATCTAGGGTGGATGCTGTGTTGCTGTTACAAATGATCCTTTGGCAGACTCACTGACAGCCAGGCTCTGTGCCGCTCCACATGCCTCATCACCACACACACACACATACACACACACACACACACACACACACACAGGCACGCGTCACGTTGCTGCAGCGGGCCCACGGTGAGTGAAGCATGTTGGTCCCAGGGCAAACTCCCACTGCATATCCTGTCAGCTCAGAAAAAGTGTCAATCAGCTTGTCCAAGTCAGCTAAAGAGATGTGTCTACGTTAGCAAAATGTACTTTTACTCGCTGTCCTTGTCCTTCGCGACATCTGACAGCAAATAACACTACTCTTGCCAAGACAATTCCTCTATTCTAGTCTCTAAACTTTATTGATCAAGGCAGAGGGTTTTTGCTGAGTATGTGTAGCTTTCCTCCACAGTTGCCCACCTGGGATCTGGCCACTACAAACACACTCAGCCTTTGATTCTGGACATTATTTAGAGGTTGGCTATGGTAAAGTTCAACAGAATTAAGGGAGCTCTGGAAACTTTAGTGAAAGTGCTTTTAAAGGTGCACTATGTAGTTTTGGGGAAGAAGGGAAAGATATTCGGTGATATAATATTTGCAAAATTTTGGGTCATTCATGTGTCTTTTAGTCGTAAAGTAAACAAACTGGCATCACAATTTCATACCGTTTTACTTTGTTTATATGTGGCGGACCCTGCCACCTTTCTAGCTTCAAAGAGTCGTCTGTGGACCTTATTTTCCTCTGAGAACAGCTTGTTTATTCACTTTAGGAAAAAATAAATATTTCTGAGTTTGTATTATGACCTCATTGATATTACAGAGTTTGAATTTCTTCTCCAAAAACTCCATAGTGCCCCTTGAATGCACCTTCCCTGCCCCGAATGTCATAATCGAGAAGACATTGACGTGTTTAGTGCTTTTATTTTGGAGTAAATCTACATTTGTATGATCCACCTGTCTACGCTAAGACGCGGCACTATTATCATCACGCCGGAGCCCAAAAATACCAACAAAAGTAGGTTGTTTCACCCCTGAGGCAGCAAGTTCACGGGGAACACATTTTATGTGTCGTCTCCTTCCTTTTTTTGCCTGAGCCGCATGGTGTGTTGGTTTGCGAAGGAAGCTGGAGAACAGATACCAATATGGCAACAATTGGACAGGATGAAAACTATGAATATTAAGCAAACAGTCAGAAATACCAGCTAACATACAGCTACTTAAAGGGCCACATTGTAAGGCTGACACAAGCTGTAGTGCTGCTCCAGTCAAGTCCAGGGTCCTGTTAGCTGTTAGTTTGCTGCCATCTTGTGGTGAGATGCGGAATTACAACGCCTGTAACGTCTAAGTCTGTGATATTATATTTTAAAAATGTCTTTAAAAAACACAGTTTCAGACAGAGAATAGTGATATTTTGAAGCAGTCATTTCTACTTATATTACACTGAAAATACCATTATGTCACGTAACTGTTACGCAAAAACCGCGCAGGTGTATTTTGTCCCTCGTCACTTCCCGTCGTTGTTTTGCGATCAAGCGTAATAGAGGACGTGCAACTTCACAGGTAGGAACAGCGTGTACTTTTCATAATGTAATCTCTTTTATCAGCTTTTTATTTGCACTATTTTACTCAGAATATTAAGACGTTCGTTGTCGACGCTGTCAGGTGTTGTGTGCGAGGTGTTCTCACGTTAGGAGGTTCACAGTCCTGTCCGAAAAGAGAAAGTGTCAATATCAGCTGACTGGGCTAACCTTAGCAGCTAGCTAGTTGACCTCGCTAGCTGTTTTGTTTGGGTTGAAGCCGTCACATTTAGTGATCATTTGTATCTGTTACAAGATAACTGCTGTTATTAACTTACGTCCAAAGCAAGTGTATTAATAGACTCTACTTTGCTGCTTGTGCTGCCCCGTGAAACATATTTGCAACCGTTGCATCATGTCTGCTAACTTATGCTAATGCTAACTAATTCTGGCTAGCAAACTAGAGTGAGCTAACGGACTTTTTTAACTTTAAAACACATTTTTGGGACATCTACTGTTACACCAATTGTTGATGTTTTTGTCCAACAGGTTAAAATCTAAAGCAGACGGAGACGAACCACAATGTCCAGCAGTGTAAGTGACATAACAACAACTCTCCTGTAGTGACGTGAGCTCGCTGTACTTGCACTTTTGTTTTTCTTGTATGAAGGGACGTGTCAACCAAACTTCATTTAAAAATCAGGCAATTTTACAGTAGGGCTGCAACTCACAGTTATGTTAGTATCGATTGATTTGTCGATCCGTTTCTGGATTAATCTTTTAGATTTTACTTATTTGGTGTGTAAAATGTTAGAACATGGTGAAAATGTTGATCAGTGTGTCCCAAAGCCCAAGGTTATGTCCTTAAGTGTTATATATATATATATATATATATATATATATATATATATATATATATATATATATATATATATAAGATATTCAGATTGATGTCACAGAGGAGTCAAGAAATCAGAAAACATTCACATTTAAGAAGCTGGAGTCTGGAACCTAATTAAATTAAATTATTAAATCATTAAATTCCCAGTGAAGTGTACTATAACAGTGCACGGATGTCATTTTAGATGAGACAAGTTCATTGTTCAACTGTAAGATGTCCTTCCTCCGTTACCTATATTTGTCGCAATTGTTGATACCAACATTTGAGGGGTCATTGCAATAAAAGCATGTATATCGGCTGATATGTCAGAATTTTATAGTCCCTAATATCGGTATCAGCCCCCAAAATAAAGTTTTGGTTAGGCTTTACACATTTTTACTTTTAAAAATCTTCCTTGATTTAATCCCCGCTTGTAGTGAGCTGGATGAATCAGTTTTAACTCCTGATTCTTTTGTTAAATTAATCAAAAACCAAACTCCCAGAAGGTAACTTGTGTAACAATTGATATGCATGTTTTTGCCTCTGTAGGTGCTGTGTGGTCGAGGCAGGCTGGTCCTCTCTCAGGCCGCCGGCTATCAAGCCTTAGCTGCTCTCCGTGTGGGCAGAACCAGAACTTTCTCTGCTGCGAGCTCAGATGAGCCTTACATAGCTGCATCACCCGCAGACTCAGGTGAGTCAACTAGGAAATGAGTCAGTCACCAGTTACTGGAAATTGTCCCTGAAGTGAACTGAAGAAAGCTTTTGACAAAATTTTTAGTTTGTTGTGTTTTTTGACTTTTTTGCTACCCTGGTGTTCCAGGCGTGGCTTTCATTAGCTGAACAAACAACCTGGGGGGAGGATACAGGCAAACAAAACATAACGACGCAAACACACTCGTATACATATTTGTTCTGTCTCTTCCAGGCCCCAGGACTGTGTGGCCTGATGAGAACATGGGACCATTCGGACCTCAGGACCAGCGCTTTCAGTTACCGGGTAACGTTGGCTTTGACTGCCACCTGGAGGGCGTGGAGGACCAAAAGAAGACCCCAGTCCACAGGACGGTGCCTGATGTACTGACGGCCCCAAGCAGCTCAGAGAGACAGCAGTTCATCCTAGCGCAGTTTGTTAATGAGTTCCACGTAAGTTCTTGAATAGTTTTTATAGCTACCTTTCAGAATGCTGCAGCTATTTATTTCTATTTATTTGTTAATTTGAGGGGTTTAGCAACCTGGGGGTCCAAATAATTTCCAAAGAAATGCATATTATCAGTCAGAATAAATGATTTCAGAGCTGTTTTGTTAATGTTTGCGTGTGTTTGTTCTTCAGAGTAAACTGGGTCCTATATCCACGAGAGTCAACAAAGCCGAGCAGTACTTTAATCAGACAGGAACAGACTGCTCAGTAAATTCCTGCCCTGAGCTGTTAAAGAAAGGTAAGGAAGGTTATCTGGTGTTAACTCACTTGAGCAAAATCATTTATAAAGTTGTGTCATCTGTTAAAAGCCTTCAGTAACAAAACTGTGTGTGTGTGTGTGTGTGTGTGTGTGTCAGACCTGGAGCTGTTGTTCCCCGCAGCGCCCACCGCTCCCATCACAGTTGTGACGGTCACACAGCGAGGCGGTCGGTTTGAGGAGGAGCCAGCAGAGCAGGACAGAGAGCAGCTGCTGCACAGAGTGAGTCCTGTCACGTTTCATTATTATTATTATCATTAGCTTAGATAACATCATTGACGAGATGTTGACACAGTTGCCGACTGCGTTTTGTTTCTCCTCGCTGCAGTTCGTGAGCGGTGCAAAGGAAATGTGCTTCTCGCTGTGGACTGCAGGCTACTGGGCAGACTTCATTGACCCAACAACAGGAGCAGCTGTGAGTTCTCCTCTGTGTGTAGTGATTTCTAATTTACTGTGAATACCAGGGGAAACGTAACGTAGATCTTGTTACAACCTGAAACGACTTAATGTATTGCAGCTAATGCGAAATGCAGAAGAAGGCATGAATGAGAGCTGTCCACTTGTGATTGGCTCACTCAGGACGCTGTTAATGCCAGATGTAAACAGGCTCAGAGAAACATCTGTGAATATAAAGGTCCAGTTCATCACCATCACCTTGTGTTCCCCAACAGTTCTTCGCATCTACTTCAAGTCACACCTCACTGCGAACAGAAGAGGAGCTGAGAAATCTGGGCTTCCACATCGAAGCGTCCGGCTCGTGCACAGTCATCCGCCACATCCTGGGAGGAACGCCTTTGTTCGTGGGGGCTGTTTTCACCAGCGCACCTACTCACAGCGCCGCCGTGGCGAGACTACAAGGACTTTCAAATGAACTCGATGATGAGGAATAGGTTGTTTTGCTTTATTTAATAATCCAATAAATCCAAACACAAGGCTTCTATTTATGACTTGCAGAGCTTGGTGTATGGTGGTGTCAGTCGAAGGTTGTGCAGAGTTTGTCTTACTGTAACAAGGACCTGACTGAGACTCTAATGTAAACCTCAATGCTGTGCTGACTGGTAAGAGGTGACATGTCAGCCCGGTCTATCCTGCACCACATCCAGGGAGCAACACACACTCGGTGCAGTGGGAAGGCTTCTGACTACAAATGAAAGGCTTTTCAAGATGTTTGAAAAGCTTCTATGTTAACACTTTATCTGTGTTTTATTATAAAAGGATCATGGATTTGAAATGGTCTGAAGCAGCTGTTGGAAGCAAATGTGAAAAGATTCAGATTCTTGAGATCTTCAGATAAGATTCTTGCTGAATGATATCAGGGCAATAACCTGTCATACAGACATGTACAGGATTGTTTTCCTGTTGCACAGGATGTAAAGAAATGTGGATACTGTTCCAGTTTGAAGCAACAAATTGTGACAGAACTCAGAACCTGCTGAACAAATAAAGTGACATCTCATCACGGTGCTAAGACGCTGTACTTCCTGTTGATGTGAGTGTGTGCTCCTTCACGGACAGTTCACCTCGTTCTGTCCGATTTTAGTTTGTTAATATGCATTTTTTAAAACAGTTTTTTCTTCATCTGTGAGCAACTAAACTAACAACGCTGAACTGCTGCATCAGGAGGTTTCAACATCAAGTCAAAACTGCTCCACCTACAGGGTGCCATGTTCCTTTCTCTCACAATATCCAGTCAGACTTTTGTGTCATTGAGCATTTTATTTAATCTGCAATCAAAATCTCGTCTGTGTCCTACGTGTTGGTGTCCATCTGTAAATTCAGCTTGTGTATGAATAGGAGGCAGAAAGAGTTATGGCTATTTGTCGCCATCTGGTGGTTGATTTGATTCACTGTGGACAGGTTGGCTTAAATCCTCAACTTGATAAAGGATAAAGGTTATTCTATGACTGATAATAAATGACAAGAGTTTTAATAATAACCATTTTTTCTATTTTTTTATTAGCATTAGCAGATGTTTGGACTTTTTAATAGCCTATTTCTTTCTTAAAGGTGCAATATGTAAGATTTTAAGTTGATAAAAATCCACTAAATCAACAGAATGTGAAGAAATAACAGCTTTGACATTACAACATATATGTATTGTGTTGCAGAGCTATCTACTGAAGTTAGCATGATGCCCAGCTAACCCTGGCCTGCCCTGGTCCAACATGTGGCCAATTCTTACATATCGCACCTTTAATTGCATCCCTCTCACTTTTAAGCAGTGAAATGCTGAAAGAACACTAAAAAAACTGAACTGAAAACATAAAATTAGCGCAGACAAGTCCGCCGAGTCATCATGTCTCAAGTCAAATCAGGTCACAAATCTTTTAACCTTTACGTTTAAGTCTAGTCTCAAGTCATAAAAACTCAAAACAGTGCATTTATGTCATGTAATGCCTCATCACAGTAAACCATATATATCATAAATATAATTATTACATACAACAAACAAGATGATTTCACAGGCCATTTAATAAAGACAAAACCTCAGACAAACACAGACATGATTTAACAATAACAGACTCGTAATAATACTGGCACTTAGTATAAATAAATTACAAAAAAGCTTAAACATAATGTAAATATTGTCTGACAGGAGGAAAAAAACCTAATTTAAATGGAATATAGTGCAGAAGTGACAGGCTTAGATGAAGGTTGTCAGTTTTCTATCTTCAGACATCCAGTTAAACCGTTTCTCCTTCTCAAACATGTCCAGCTGTGAAGATACTGACGATGACGACGCTGAGGTAGCTCAGTGCCGAAGGAAAAACCCGTCTGCTCGAGCCAACCAGAGGAGAAGTGGAGGAGAAAACGGCGCTGCTCTCGTTCCTCGGCACCAGAACGTTGCAGATGTTCCCCTCGCAGCACGATGAGCACACCTGATGGATGAGAGTAAAGTAAAAGTTACCTGTGAGGTTGAGGATGCTGATGCAGTTTAATCCAGAGGCACCACTTACCTGATAGCCGTTATCAGTGACAGCAGCACAGCCGGTAAACTGACAGTCCTGCAGGCTCACACAACGCTTGGTCACAGACACACTGTCGCCATGGTTATCCATCATGTGGAGTGTGTAACAGTATCTGGCATCTGGAAGACACGAAGAGCTGTCAGTTCTGGATTATTTTACACAACTCTCCTTAATATTTTAGAAAGATTACAGAGTTTGATGCACCAAAATTCCTCTCTGATAATCCGATGAGACTGATCCATACCAGGCCGAAAACAGCACCCAATATTATAAAGTGTTAAAGGAGCATTTCACCCAAAAATGAATATTCAGTCCCCATCTACTTCAGTTGTTTAGAAGAATGCTGCAACTCTGTTTCGCTGTGAAGCTCCAGAAATGTTTTGTGAACTACGAAACGTCAAATAACCAAATCGAGTCGTCGGGGAAGTAAGTAAGAAGAAGAAGTGAGAAAAAGCTGACGTACCTTTTGGACAGTAAACATCTGGCGCCCAGCGATTACACTCATAGTTATCTGCAGCGTCTTCACACGTGAAGCACTTGAAGCCACCTGGATGAGGTGTAGCTGTGGAGGACAGACAGACGGACTTCAGTACTCTGAGCTATGAACTGTCTTATCTCTTGAAACGTTCCTTTGCAGTGGTTGCTTCAGGCTCAACAGATCAACCTCACCGCTGCACCTGTCCTCGCTCTTTTATCATTTTGAGGTGCAGGTGAGTCAGTTCCCTCCAAGAACTCTGCCCGCTGCTACTTATCGTCTCTTTGTCCATCTCCCCTTTCAGGTCCTTATCACTCTTCTCCCCATGTTTCTCACAGCCAAAGAGACAGCTGGGCCTCTGCTTAAACAAGTGTTCAGGTATCTTGTGTCAGAGTTCTGCAGCCTTCTTTGTACTTTCTCCTCAGGTTTCTATCTCCGTTCAGAATCTCAAATCTAAATCAGTTCTGTCATCTTTCCAGTGTCCATTTGGTTATCCAACCCCTCTGTTTCCTGAGCAGGAAATGAGAGGTCAGCTTCCCACTATGCCCTCCTCGGTACCTCCATCTGCTACCAGAGGACCACCGACTGCTGTCGTACCCCAGCCCCATGCTATTACCCGGGGCCGAAGGTCTGGCTGTCCATCTGCGATCACCCTCTGAGGGTGGAGTCTCACAAGTGGGTGCCTCAGTTTGTGGGGCCCAAAGTGTTTAATCCACTTTAGTCCACTGTTGTAGCTGCTGTATGTTGTTTACAAATGAGTGTGAGACTTATTGAAACTTTTTCTGTATGTGTACTATGATATCTGTTATACTAATATTTGTACTTAGTTTCGTACAAATGTGCATAACCTGAAGAATCTGTAATTACCTAAGGTGTCCACACCAGCTTGTAGTCCGATTGGTCAGCCACACTATTGTTGTCTTATTTCTTTATTAATGTGATTGCTGATTCAGCAAGAAAAGCAATAAATCTGAAGCCTGCTGGCGTGATGCAATGGCCGTCTCAGAAACAAGCCCACAGTCTGGGACAACTACAAAACACTGTTTGCCATTCTCATGACCCATGTGACGGATGTTGTCAAGTTCTTACATAAAAGATTTTGTTTTCCAGACAGTAACTCTGAATAATCATCTGTTTACTGAACTGCTCTAACACGGCGATCAAACAAGGAGCTGTTTGGTCGTCCCCTTGGCAAGAATCATATCTGTACTGGGAATCAGGCCGTGTTTTAGCTCAGACAGCTACAGGTCTCCGGGTCAGCCACCGTTCAATCACAAGGACAAAGCCTGTTACTTACCAGACAGAGACACACACATACACACAATTACATTCTAAGTTTCCAAATCTTTTGTGTCATAACCTGTTGGAGGATTCGAACACGTGGTTTCAGGAATTCAAAAACAGGGAAACAGAAACTACAATGTCTCCAAACAACTGCTTAAGCACGAACGATTGCATGAACTTGAAGAATGAGTTTCTGGAACTTGGAGGATCTTAAAACTAAATATGTGCTTCATTATCATGATCCAAAGTAAATGTATTTCTCATCTTAAGTAACTGAAACATAATTAATTTAGTAGAAATCTACATTTACTGTTAATGAGACAAAGAGTCTACAGCCTAGCTGGCTGCTCTGTGACTGTGTGTACTTAGTGCTTTCAGCTAAATGCTAACGTCAGCGTACTGACATGCAATTGGCATTTCCTCCTCTAGATGTTGAGATATTTCCATCTGAAGCAAAGTTGTCATCCATGTGGTTTGCTACAAACAAACACCTCTGGGAATATGGTTTACACACACAGCTCACACACAAAACACACATTACGTTAATAGTAATATTATGTCCTTACTTGAGGGATGCAGCAGGATGATGTCCGTCATGGTGAAGTCCCGTGACTGGACAGTTTCCAGCCAGTCAGCGATGCTGGTCATTAGCAGGACCCAGGCCACTGTTGGCCAGGCGTCCATCTTTGGTCCAATGTACTTTCATGCACTCTTCTGTTTGGGCAGGAAAACACTGTGGGAGAGAAGGGAACATAAGCAGCTGAAACACACCACAGGGGCTAGGTTCAAATAAATCCCCAGGTAGGGTACCTTAAAATTGAGTAACCAGTGATAATCCAATTTGCAGAATATATAAGAATGAGGGTACACTTGATGATGATTTTCCTGTTGTAGTACTTACTGTGCGACTTTGATAAATAGATGTTAAATGAATGCAACTTAAAATAAACTTAAAAAGATGCGTATATGTCTTTTTTCCACAGCTGCCACAAATGAGGAATATGAAAATAAATGTCTTCTGGAAAGAATACTTCAAAGCCTAATGATAGAAATAATTCATCTATAAATGTGATCAGCTGTGCGCTGCTCCTGCTGTGACCCTGCTTCATTATTTAAATGTCAAAGGGAACCCTTCCAGAGTACCCGAAGCTTTAACTCTTAGCATCCATCCCCGCATTTGAGTAATTTCCTGACAAAGGACTGGACGACATTATAACTAATAACACTGTCACTTCTGACATAAACGTGATTTATGTTTCAATTACAAGCCCCCCTTTGCCCTCAGGGAATTTAGCCATTAGCCCTCGCTTCCCAAATGTGTTTTTTTTTTGTCATGCAGTGGGCCATTCATTGGTAAAGCCAAGTCAGCACATGTATTGTCTTTTACTCTGTCTCCTTTAAAGTGGATATTGCAACAGCAGGTCTTGCTCAAGGAGGAAATGTTACTTCCAAATCAGTTCCTTGGTTAAAAAGATTCACTGCCCCATTAATAAATCGGCCAGTGTTGGCTCGTTGGAGAAGGAAATTAAGATCAGAGTCAGTGTGGAGCCGTTGATGCAGTTGATGTCACTTTGAAAGTTGATGTCACTTTGAAAAAAAGAGAATTAATGTTGTTTGTAAATAACATACAAACTTAATTAATAATTCAGGCTGACTGACATTGACTTCCCCAGAGCCACACGCTCGTGTAGCTGAAAGAGTGAAGCTGGTAAACCTTTAAGACTACAGCCTGAGGTAATAGATACAATGGTTTACAGCGAGGATTAAGAAATCCCTTCGAGAACACACATTCCTTATCGTGAGACTGACTTTGTTGAGAAATTCAAGAATGATCCTCTAAGCTGCCGTGTTAATCCTTTGAAACATCTCTAAATCAGGTGTAACTGTGGTCATCTGTGTGCAGCGGGAAACAATTTGTCTTCATTTCCAGACTCCAAAGGAGGATTTAACAAGTCAGTGACGATCATATACTGTAGGAAATAACTATGCAACGTGAACCTGTCTCCAGTGACTAAAGGTTTAAAACGCATACAGAATATCCGACAGCTTATTACTTTGAACGGGTCGTGAGGATACTGTGACATTTCAGCGCCAGCAGATCAAATAAACTATAAGAGGGAGCATTCGTATTCACAAAAATGTGAGTTTTTTGTCACTATATGTTAGAGACACAACACCTGAGTGCCCTTAGATCATAAAGATTAAAGCAGTGTGTAATTAGTATCTGTTACAGCAATTATTTCCATTATTATTAACATCTATCTATCTAAGTTGTTTTCAGTGATGACATCTCACAGTATTCAGTTCAGCTGCAGTCCAGGCAGAGCACTCTCTAGAAAATGCTCTCCTTAGATTCACTGAGACGTCAGTCAATGAATTAAATAGCAGATGACCTGGTTTTGCCTCTGAATTGAGATCAGTAGATATTTGTGTAAGATCAGCGATGAGTTCAGATGCCTCTGACTCTATTTCATGTTCTGTCCTCAGGCACTGCGCCGGCTGTATGGTTGTAAACGCTTGTTTTCTTTGCATTATGCATGCCCCAATAAAGCTGATCCATGTCCTTGCTTCAGACCAAATAACCATACTGTATGCTACTCTATACAGCATACTCTGAATCTTGGTGTTAAAGGCTCTGATTATTCAGTTTAAAGTAAAAAAATAAATATACAATAACATTGAATATGTAGGCAATGTATTATGAAGAAATGTACTCATTACACAACATTTATATGAATGCTCTGTGTTGACTGCTGACATTTCACCAGGTTAACTTGAGCTTTCGGAGTTGTTATGTGCGTTTGTCACCATTTTTCAGCACCTGAGGAACGAATAGCCTAATCTTTAGCAAATTGAAAGCTTAGCGAACACAAGTTATTTGTTTCGATGCTTACTCTAATTTTAAAATTGCATCATTAAAACAATCCTCCTCTTATATTTCGTTGCCTTTGGTCCATTAGAGAAACTAATGAACACAACCAGAAATGTATGGAGCCCAAATGTACGTCTTTGTGATGTATACCATTAGCTTGCGCAACTGTTAGCTTAGTCTTTGTGCTTCAACACCAGCAGTTCCATGTGTTAACCTAGCTTGCACTACAGTCGTCCTCTCTTTATTTGCATGTTGGTCTATGGGAGAAACTAATGAACACAACCAGAAATGTCTAGAACCCAAATTTGCGTCTTTGTGACGTTGACCGTTAGCTTAGACTACCGTGAGATTAGCTGTTGTGCGTCAAAACCACAAGTTCAACATTTTTCAAGCTAGCTTGCACTACATTTTTGACATGTAATGACAATGGGAGAAACTAATGAACACAAACAGAAAAGTGTCATTGTGATGTATACCGTTAGCATACACTTCTGTTAGCTTAGTCGCTGTGCCGTTCAAATTTTTAGCCCTAGCTTGCACTACAGAGGTTTAATTGAGCTCTGGCAATGCGGACTAATTACACAATAGAGTATTATTTGAAACGATTCACAGAAGTCTTTCAGTCCGTGGGCTAGCATTCATTAGCGCACTGGCTACAGTACAGCTCATAATGATATGCTCCACGCTGAAAAGGAAAACTTGAGATTAGCGCTCCAACTTTGAGCTGTCTGATAGATGCCAGGAGTAAAAATTTGTGTTGAGTGTGAGAGGCAGGAGCGGGGATTAGGTACAAAGGCTCCCTGTTACAACTGGAGAGGGATGGAGAGGGTTTATATCACTCGCAGTTCAATCAGCACCGACCAATTCCTTCGGGGTCCCAGTTAAAAGGCCACGCCGGGCTGAAAGAATCTGAAGGAGGGCAGGTTTTTAAATCTTCCTGTCTCCCCTGACGACCGGGGATCAAGTTTGCAAATTGTGAGTGTAAAAGTTAATGAACTGTGCAGCTTCACAGCGATGTTATTAGAGATATACTGTAGGACACATCCACGGTATTTCGCAGATGTTACTGATGCGAAAAAGTTGCTCTTTTCTGTAATTTCAGGCCTGGTGCTGAACAAAAGTGCCACATTCGAAAAAGAATTGCGTTTAAAATACTGTTTTGACTCACGACCCTGCCTTTGACCTCTTCATACCAGAAATAAGCTGGATATATCTGCCGAGTCCACGGCTATAAATCAGTCAACAGAAGTTCAGAGGTTAAAGGGGCACTATGCGGTTTTGGAGAAGAAATTCAGAAAACCCAGAA
The DNA here is from genome assembly GCF_040436345.1 of Pagrus major. Taxonomy (NCBI): domain Eukaryota; kingdom Metazoa; phylum Chordata; class Actinopteri; order Spariformes; family Sparidae; genus Pagrus; species Pagrus major. Next base: position 11,034,272 of record NC_133238.1, read on the forward strand.
TTTTAATGTATACAAACTCAGAAATATGTATTTTTTCCATAACTGTGCTGCCTGGTGCTGTCAGGGACATCATATTTATGACTAAAAGTCACATTAATGACGCAAAACATTGTTAATATACTGGGAAAGTGATCTTTACCCCAAACTACAATGCAACCAACTGTAAAAGTGATGTTTTTTTCAATGTAGATCAGGCTTGTATTGCATTTATAAGGATTAGCTTTGTTTAAAATCTCTATTTGCTTATATTCTTTAACAGAAATGAGCAGACACACAGGTTTATGAAAGTTGGGTGTTGTAAGAGGGTATGAGGATTGCATGAACCAGAAAGAGAAACAGAGAAATGGTTCAAATACCCCGAGGCCTCTGCTCAAACCCATTCATTCAGACCTGAGTGCATCACACGCTGTACGCTAAAACAACACTGACGGCTTGACGGTTAGGTCCCACCAGCACAGCCAAACTGAATGTTAAAAAAAAATCACTAGAATAATCAGAAAGTGATCCAGGCTGCTCGAGATGGTCAAACAAAATGTCAAATCTTAAGTATTCGGTTCCCTCAGATGACGGATAATTGCTCCTTGTTGGTCATGCGTGTCAAAAGAATACTCGATTCAGATTCAGGCCACCAGGGTTGCCTTTGAAGCTCAGCCGATATCCAGCAGCTCACTTCTATCGACCAGACACATATGGCAGGGGCTTAACTTCTGACATACCACTGCTAATGTTTTTCAGTCGGACATACATGACTGCACCCGAGAAATTACAGTAAGGTGTTGCTGAATTCTTGCGTCTTAAGCTGTTTAACACTTCACTGATGACGGAAACACCAAAGTACAGTATCATAACTTGGATATTTGATCAGACGTATGGTTGAGGTGTTGCCCGGCGGAGTTCAGCCTCCCATTGTACTCGAGTCTGTTTCTCCATCTGGGTTTTACTGAGTCACTACATGACTGTTGGATTTTTATGAGGTCCTGCTGAGCTGGCGTCTCATAAAAATGCCTGACTACTTGTTTTAAATGTTTAAAAAAAGGTAAGAACAGACCAGTGGCTCTTAATAAACGTGTTTTCACTGTGTAGTCGCCGGAAGGTTAAATATTATTTCGGTAACATGCAACCACTTGACTTCATTATGATAATTTCCATCCAGCTGATGCTTATTAAAGCCGACATCTAGTGTTCTTTAAAAATTGAATCTAATTTAATAACTTCTTAACCCTCTTTTCAGTTTATAGAGCCCAATAAAACACTTTTCTTCCTCCGGCAGCAAAGGAAGAAGTATTCACATCCTGAATCTGGGAAGTAACAAGGAGCTAGCTATTGTAATAAATGCAGTGTAATAAAAAAGTGCTATATTATATTTCCACAATATTTATATTCAAGTTTCTTTAAAAAAGTAGTTAAAGGAGCACTGTGTTGTTTTGGGGAAGACATTTTAAATCAGAAGAGAAAGATCTTTTTAAGCCTAAATAAACTAAATGAACAAACTCTCTTTGCGTTCACGACTGAATAAAGTGAATAAACAAACTGACCTTGAAGGACAACACAAGTTCATACCGTTTTACTTTGTTTATATGTGGTGGACCCTGCCACCTTTCTAGCTTCAAACGGTGTTCTGGGGACTTTATTTTCCTCTGAGAACAGCTTGTTTGTTCACTTATGGAAAAATACATATTTCTGAGTTTGTATTATGACCTCATTAATACTTTAAATATTAAAATTCTGAGTTTGAAACCTACATAGTGCCCCTTTAAGTAAACAGACTAAGTTATAGTCCACCTTACAAAAAAAACATGCACATTTCATGAATAAGCCTGTCACACAAAGTCTTCATAGACAACATATATACAGTCTGCTTCATATAAATGACATTAATTATGGCAGAAAATACACTACACACTACGTACAAGTGATTAAAGACGTTAATTAAAACAGGATTAATAATTAAAAAGCCTATTTATGGGACTTTCCTTGCACAATAAACACAATACAGGCTACAAAGCTAATGTTAGCAATATAAAACCCTCTGCTGTGTCAAAAAATGTTATAATATTAGATTTTCTTTCACTCTCATGCCGATTATAAAGCTCAAAATCCTTAATTAGTCTTCGCGCTGTTACAGTTGAATTAAACAGCTGAGTGATATTAATAAATTCAAACGGACTTTCACTTGAAATATGCTGACATAAGAAGTCTACCGGACTTTTATAACACAACCTACCGGATCTAATCCCCGAGCAGCCCGCGGGAGCCTCGCAGCCTGTCAGCCCGCAGATGGAAACCAAACAACAGCATTGTCCTGCTCGCTGAGCGCGAGGGAGGAGGAGGGTGCCGCCGCGTCACCGACACGTCACTACTACTACTACTCCCATCAGCAGCACCGCAGCTGGACCAGTAACATGACAGCTGTGGCTGCACATGCTGCAGGCTTTACAGGTTACAGTATTTACATTGTATGCTGCTTTGAAATGAGCTGCACCTTTACAATGTGCAACATTAAAGGATAAGGTCACACAAAAATGAAAAGTCAGTCATTATCTACTCACCCCTGTGCAGATGGATGGTCAGGAAAGATTTCTTAGTCCCAGGAAATATATTTCTGGAGCTTCACTGTAAAAAAGTGTTGCAGTGAACTGAAGTAGATGGGGACTTGTTTTAAAGTGTAAAAAAACAACTGAAGGAAAACATAAAATGGCTTCGTACAGCGCCTCTGACATAATCCAAGTCTTCAGATGCACGGAGATCCCAAATTGATTTGAACTAACGTTATTTACACCCTTTTTTAAGGGTAAACCTTGACTGTAGATGCTAAGCTGAAAGCATTAGCGCACAGCTGTCTGCAGTGAGTCACGAGTTTGACCAGGTGTGAAGCGTGTAAATAACATCTTTTCAAATTGGGATCAGGGCTTCCACAAACATGCAATATTCAGTGCCATGTGCAACCAATACATATTTAACCAACATTAACTTAACTGAGACTAAGATCAGTGTTTCATATGTAAAATGATTGCTGAAGGGCTCAGGATCAAAAGAGGAAGAGCCTTCTCTGCACTTTAATGAGCATTCATTATTCTGCAGGCAAATTACCACGAGACCCTCCAAAACTATGCATGCCCTACAAACCGCTTGCTGCCACACATTCCTTGAGTGAAACACATGGTATGCAACCTGTGTGGAAAGACTCATACCATGCATACTATACATCAGGGACAGGCAGCTGCCTTCTGACCTGACTGGATATGAGATCCCTAACAGGAGAGCTAGTAACGAGACAGCAGCCCTTCAGGCCCTTGTCAAACAGAGGAATTCAAGAAGCATCTGGACACAGATGTGCCATAATATCTGGACAGATGGCCGGTCCTCCATGGAAGAAAAGCTTTCAGCAGCAACTCAGGAACTTGCACTCCGATCGAATGACAAAAATGGACAACAAAAGACATTTTCCTTGGTAAACATGTGTAGGATCAGTCAAAATATATCTTCGTGTAGGATAAAGGGGATGAGGGGGCGGTGACAGGTCTCCTGGTTTAGTTTATGTCTGGCTTGAAAGCTTAAAAGAATATATGGATCCCTCTATGTTAGGCAGTGTATAATAATTCAATGGCATAGTGTGTGCTCTGTGGTTTAAATCACTGTGGCACCTGGAAGTTGATTGAAACTATTCATAATCTGATATTATGTTTGCAATCTATTTGCTTATTGTTGCTTTTTTATGTGAAGAAACAACATCAACAGCACAACATCCATTGCACACGTCTGCCTGCTTCAGAGGAGAAATCCCTCCTCTATTTGTGTGTGTGTGTGTGTGTGTGTGTGTGTGTGTTTGTGTGTGCGTGTGAACAATAGAGGGTGTCGGGATGTCGTATGATTTACAGATTGTAACGTCCTTTGAAGAAAATCTATATTATTAAAATACTGCCCTGATATTTTTTTGACTGAAGAGGCACCCATGCAGGCTATACAGCTTTTGGACTTGTCACATTTGATAAAGTAGATGGATTTGGAGTTATTCATTTATTTTTGCAGTTTCAAGTGTCCCAAATGTGAGGATTTCCTGCCTTTCATCTGTATTATACCACTGTAAATAAAATATCTTTGTGTTTCAGACTGTTGACCGGACAAAATAGGCAATCTGAAGGTTTCACTTTGGGCTTTGGCAAATTGTGATAGATTTTTCACTATTATCTGACATGTTATTGACAAAACCATTATTCAAACACACACAAAAACGAACCAGACGCATTTATTGAGCGCTAAAGATATCATTCGTTACAGTACTAAATTGATTCAGTGTGTGGAGAGGTGGAGTTGACAGACGATAACCACAAGGGGCCCAAAACAACAAAGTTTTGTTGGTGTCCAGATTTTCTATTTACGCCCCTGCCGAATTCCCAACAGAAAGATGCGCGCGCACCTGTCGCCATCTTTGAAACTGAGGAGGAGGTGTGCACCATCAGCACTGGTCCACAAGCCTTTTCCACAAAGTTTAATTTAGACAGCGTTACATTCACTACTTTGTCCCACCATGGATAACCGAGATATGCAACAAGCCAACATGCAAAACAGTAATTCTCCTCAGCCGGCGAGACGCGGGACGGACTCCCCGGCCCTGGAGCAGTCACCGGCGAACAAAGACAGCCCAGCGCCGCCGCCGCAGCAGCAGTCCCCCGCGGCCGAACAGGCGGAAGGAGCCGGGGAAGGAAGCGAAAAAGCCCCGGCAGAAATGACTCTGGATATCACGAGCTTTCGGAAGCCCGGAGAGAAGACGTTCACCCAGCGCTCGCGTCTGTTCATCGGGAACGTCCCGGTGGATTTGCCCGAGGAGGAGTTCAAAAACATGTTCGCGAAATACGGGAACGTTAACGAGGTTTTCATCAACAGAGACCGCGGGTTCGGCTTCGTTCGCTTGGTGTGTAAAAAGTTATGTTTATTAGATATAAACTGTGCTGTAGTGAGTGTTTTACTCTTCTTAAACTGTCGTATATTACATGTGTAGTTGTTGTTTGTGGACGGACATTTCGTGGCTAACAGGAGCTAGCTACACTGTTAGCATTAGCACAGAGTGTTGATGCACTTGACACCCCCATTCATGTCTTGTTATCTTTTGCATTTAATATTAAATTATTACTGTATGGTTCTTTGTTTCAAAACTAAGGTTCAGCACATTACATTTGACAGAACAGGTTAATATGACCCATGTTTTAACAACTGCTGTGCCAAAGCCATGTTATGGAAATTTGATTTATGACAGTAGGTTTAATGAATTTCTTCTTCTCTGGGCATTGCATTGCCATGTAGTTGCTTCCACACATGTTATATACAAAAATAATAATATTATTTTATTATTTATACACATCTGCAAACCTGGACAGTCAATTAGCTTTAAGTGAATGTTGTAGTTTTAATACAATTTATTCTTCAGCCCTAATCAGTGCCATACTTAGTGCCTCACTGGAGCATCATCATCCTCTTCCTCCTCATCCCTTGTCTTCCAGGAAACCCGAACACTGGCAGAGATTGCTAAAGCTGAGCTGGATGGGACTATTTTGAATAATCGCCCAATCAGAATCCGCTTTGCCACACATGGTGCTGCGCTCACAGTACGCAACCTGTTGCCTGCAGTAACAAATGAGCTGCTGGAACAGGTACACCGAACAAGAGCTCTTAAATCTCAAGAATTTAGTTAATTTGGCTACTTGTGTCTGCTGCTTTCTGTGCTGTGATATTTAACCTGCAATCCACCTCTTTCCATCAGGCGTTTTCTCAGTTTGGACCGGTGGAACGGGCTGTTGTCGTGACAGATGATCGCGGCCGTCCGACAGGGAGAGGGATTGTGGAGTTCGCCAACAAAGCAGCTGCACGGAAAGCCCTGGAGCGCTGCACAGAGGGAGCGCTTCTGCTCACCACGTAAGGAGGGTGGGAAGGAGGTGGTTTGGAGGGAGCACACAGACAAGGATTGTGTAAAGGTTTTGTGTATGCTAGTTGCATAATGTAAGTCAGCTTTCTTGTCAGATTCTACTTAACGCTTATCTGATAGCAAAGGAATATTTATTCCCAAAGTGAAGGGTGAAGGGTGCCCCAAAGGCATTCAGACCTAAAACCCTGCATGAAAAATGCAAGTTTATGCATTGGTACGGGCGTGTTGGTATGGGTACTGATAAGGAATGAAGGCAAGTTTTAACTTGAGTTACACATCCATTAGTTTGAATCCTTATCAAATGCCAAAAAAAACTGTTAAGTGGTTTATAAAACTATCCAAAATCCAAAGACTCTTTATTTACTGTCATAAATGACAAAGAAGCAACATAAACTTACAGTTAAGAAGCTAATGTTTGTCTTTTTATCAGACTCTGGTCGGTGCCATTTGTCTTTCATTGACAAGTCTTTTTCACACCAATGACCTTTGCTTTCAGGAAATTTAAATTCAGCGTTGTCCTCTCTTTCATCAGCACACCTTGTCCAGCTATTGTGGAGCCCTCAGAGCACTTTGATGATGAGGATGGACTCCCTGAAAAATTGTTGCCAAAAATACCAAAGTACCACAAGTAAGTGTTGTTTTTAGAAAATGTTGAACTTCACCATCATCAGTCTGACTCTTTTGGGTTGTAGTGTCTTGTTCACTGTTGTAGTTTATTATCATTATACATATCTTTCCCACCAGGGAACGAGAGCAGATGCCACATTTTGCTCAGCCGGGCACATTTGAGTTTGAGTACGCGTCTCGGTGGAAAGCTCTTCACGAGATGGAGAAACAGCAAAGGGAGCAGGTGGACAAGAACATTAAAGAGGCCAAAGAGAAACTGGAGGCGGAGCTGGAGTCGGCCAAACATGAACATCAGCTCATGTTAATGAGACAAGGTAACGAGCTGTGGCTTTTAGTGTCTGCCTTTAGATCGGTGTTTTTAGATACCAGCCTTTATATGTGTGTATATAATGCTTGAATCGTTGCTTGTTGTTGTTGAGGCAAATAAATGTTGTGAAAATTTGGGGATTAAAGAATGATCACTGAGTTACAGGTAATACTGCTACAAGCATGCATGTCCTCCATTTCCTCCGTACTTATGTTGCCTTCTCGTGTCTTCCAGATCTAATGAGACGTCAGGAGGAGCTGAGGAGACTAGAGGAGCTCCGCAACCAGGAGCTGCAGAGACGGAAGCAGATAGAGATGAGGTGTGTGTCCTCATGAGTTAAATATTAGGACAGAGTGAGAGAGCCTATAGTAAATTTACTTCAGGCACAAAACATCTCATTTTAAGCTTATTTAGTCAAATAGTTTTGTCATTAGGTTGTTACTGTTAAGTCATTTTGATGTCGTGCTTTCTTTTATGTTTTTTGTATGAACTGATGATTTTGTTTGACTCATCTTTACTCTGTGTAGGCATGAAGAGGAGAGGAGGAGGAGAGAGGAGGAGATGATGAGACACAGAGAACAGGAAGACCTGAGACGCCACCCAGATGGCTTCAAACCAAACTACATGGACAATGTGAGTACAGCTGGAATACGTACATGCAGTCAAACACACTTCTGCACTAAAGCTGGTCCAGTTACATTAGCACTTAAGATATACTATAGTATCGTACACACACACACACACACAGTAAAGACTGGTACCAGTCAAAGAGTTGACCAAAAGTTGTTTGGTTGATCATTTATTATTCTACAAATACATACACAACCATTCTCTCTACTCTGAGCATCACCTCAGCACACTTCTCTTCAGTAAATATACATAGAAATCAAAAGAAAGTATAATATTTGCCTGAAATATAGCAAAAAATATAGTGTATGTGGATCTCAACAGCTTGTATATTGCACAAACATATTGCACACACATATTGTATATTGCAGTTTCTTCTGTAAGTTACTGCATCTACTCTTGGGTAATACACATACAATATAGTCTTATGGTCAATAGACTTACAACTGAATTATTAAACAACAAGTAAACTGCCACTGGAAGTTAAACTTATTTCACTGAGGCAATAAATGATCTGCTGAGAGAGAGAGAGAGAGCATAGTTTTCGGTCAGCTTTCTTAATTTTTTTCATCTTTTGCATTTGAGCAGCACTTCAACTGAATTGTGTTGCTGTGCAGGGACTTCATATTTCCTTTCAGTAATATCTGTAGACAATATTCTTCTTTTTGTGTATTTGTAATGACTTTCCTGTATTTTCATCGTTGCGGTCATTGTATCAAACTACTCGTGTGATAGGACAAACACTCACACTGACCACAGGTAGTAGGAATATACCTTTACTTTTATCTCCAAGTTAAATACTAAAGTAACACTTTTCTTTTGTTTTCGTCTTCTTCTTTTTAAGATCCTTGTCTTTCAAAGCCTTTCCAAATTGATTTCTTATCCAGTCACAAAATGTGCACATTTAGCTTTTTCACATTACCTGACACAAATGAATGGAAATGAAATGAAGCACAATCTCCCTGCAATAGATATTACAGCTCCACGGCTTAAGATCATAAATTTAGTTCATAATTCAGAAGCTTCTTATTGTATTGTATTGTATTGTACAGGTGTTCTTTTGACCGCCTATACAGATAAAAGGAATAAACAAATGTAAGTTTATAATTATCAGTGATGAGCCGTGGAACGATACCTTTTCAAAAAAAAATAACAACATTTATCTTCTTTGAAAACATAGCTTTGTAATACATTCAGTGTGAAATATCAAAATACAAAAGTTTGCATTTTGATCATTATTATACCACCACCCCGTCCCGCAGTGGAACATATCTTAATGCATTTTCTTACAGTGAGTTAATCATGGCTTATGAACGTTACAGTCTTATGTGCAGTCTGTTCCTCTCCGCTCTATAAATGTGTTTTACTTTTTATGTTGTGATGTCACTGAACACCTTTTATAAATGAGATGTAATGGCTTCCTGTAAGTTTAAGGGATCTTAATTCATCTTTATTTGATTTGATGAACATCTTAAGTTGTGTTTGAGCCTTTAATAAAAAACAAAAGTACAGTATAGATCTCTGGTAGTACCAGCTTTATGTGTTACATTTTATCAGAAGTAAGCACAATTGAAAAGACAGGAACATTGTTGGATATATGAATAGAAACGGTCAAATAGATATTCATAAAATAAGGTTTTGTGTTTTCCTAATTGAAGATAATTTTTCGACCATCAGCACTTCAGTTTGAGAGTCAGTTTAGAGAACACGTATCTTTATGACCCTGTTTGGATTGCCTGCCTAAATAAATTCTTTAGTAGGGAAAACTAACACATATGATTGGAAAATTTTAAAGCAGTGCTTTAAAAGCAATGAACAGGCTTGTAAAACAAAAGGAAATAACTGTGTTTGTAAGTGCTAATTCATGCAAGTTGATTTTCAGTGATTAAAAAAACAACGAGAGCCATAATGTGATCTGGAGAAGGAGTGAGTGTCTGTGTGATACGTTGTTGATTAACTTTTCTCTTCAAATCCTTTGCTCTATTTAGAGGTCCTGTTGGAGTCTACATCTTTACAAATTACACCAATAATCAGTCTTACTAACGAACACATGTAGCTTTCAGTAGGATACATGGGAAGCTTAATTTGTATTGTTTTATTATAAACTGAGTGAAGGCTTGTGTGGTGTCATACAGTTAGTGCGCATCATTATTCATGGAAAAACTTTAGTAATGTGTACAAGTAATACACTTTAATTTCCTAACTGTAATAGCTCGCACTCCACATTAGCCTATGTAGTCAGCTTAAAATGTATTTAATCTACATTGGTTTATTTTTCCAAATATTAATAAGAACAAGAAAGTACATTGATGCACATATTAAACTAAAAGATGTCAGAGATTCCTTTATGTTACTCACAACTCTTCTACACTGAAGTGCTAACTTGCTCTTCCCTGTGTTATAATTGTTAATGTGTACTTTAGTTTGCTGGGAGGATTATTGTCAACAAATTCCACACAGTTGTGAGGGATGACTCTTAGATAAATGATATCTGCTGCCATCTAGTGCTTAAATGCTCAGGCATCACTGTGCCTGAGCATCCACAGATGATAGTCTGTCAATGACAAAGGGTTTCTTTACACTTTCAGCACATTCACTTTACTACCTTTTTTATTATAATTGCAACATATTGACCTTTTAACAGGTAAGTACATAAAGAATACAAGGATTGAGCATCACAGTTTTTACAGTAGTTCTTCATATTTTCTCAAACATTGGTGTGTACTGGATAAATTAGTTTGGCACACCAAACTAAACTTGCATACCTGACCATGCTACTTATTTAATCGTAATGTCTACATGTCATTGCTTTACAATGAAGAGCATAAATATATTTACATACAGCTGCATTTCATCAGTATAACTTGTATGTACACATGTATTTACCCATTATAATGTCTTTTATAATACTCCCTGTAAAAAATATTCTAAGGTCATTGATGTCCAGCTGGTTTCAGTGATCTGGGTTAAGCCTTGTCTTGATTTTGTATTGGATGTTTTCACTAAAACCTAAGTCCCAAAGCAGACTCAACCCAGGTCAGTGAAATCTATCATTGTTGAATTTGATTCACTCTGTGTTTCCAAGATTATGTGTGAAACAGATTATGTGTTGGTATGTGTGTGAATGAAATGTATCCCTAACTGTGGTATTGTGAGATGACGAATGAATGAAGAGATAATGACGCATCTCTGTTTTGTGTGTTTGGGCCCTGACATAGCAAGCTGACCGTTCACCAGCTGAGTTTATCCAGCACCATTAACTGTAGCTGTGCCTTATCTGCTGGCTATGTGTGTTGAATCTGCATCCTAAGGAGTCACCAATTTAGTGCTTCTTTTCTTTTTTTCCCCTCCAGCTTTTCTTCCCTCTTGAGCAAAGAGTTTGGGCTGACAATACCAGTGCAAAATGAGAGTTATATTTGATAGTTTGTACTATATATGTATTTAAGAGTAAAGCAAAGTTGAAACAGATTAACAGTGGCATGATGGGGAACAGTATACTTGTCTGTGTGTGGTCAGCAGTTGTCTTTGCTACACTGAACTAAGGTCTTTGTTGTAAATGTTGATGTCAACTTGGTGTCAGGGCCCCGTGTGAATGAGTGAATGCAGTAAAGATGTTTGACATAACTTTTAATTTTTTGTTGAGTCTCAAAGCTGAAAATAAATGCTTTAAAGTCAAACCACATTAAATAAAATAAACATACATGTGAATTCAATAGCCCATAGTCATTTTATATGGTCATTTTTTAAAAAGATTTCCATGCCCACTTCCAACCAGTTTGATTTGATGTAGGCTCATTTTTTACTGTGATGTTAATACACCTGTCTGTGACCAGTAAATCTACAGACGAGCAGGTGGATGGATATTTCTTCCTTGCTAGAATTTAAACTGAGGCAAGGAAGCATTGAAGCTTGACCACCTTTTTTCTATGAATAATAAAGAATGATAATGATATTCCTGAAGAGCCATGGCCATTCTGCAGGAAATATAGTTTTTTATAGTGTTTTTTTAAAAACATTTTTTTATAGTGGTAGTGCTTTTAGAGTTTTTTACAGTAGGCTATCGACTGAAGATTTGGACTTCAGCAGAGTTTTGTTCTGAAGGCTCTTCTTCACTTCTTGCAGAGAGAACAGGAAATGAGAGTGGGTGAGCTGGGCCCTCGTGGAGCCATTAATATGGGAGGTACGGGCATGACTGTGTCAAGTATGGTTGATATAAAACCAGATCAAGTGGCGATGATACGTCAGTTATAACTGCCTTAATGTCATTTATCACTAATAATTGTCCTGCATCCCAAATGGCTCCTTTTCAACAAAATGTTATTGTAATTATTACATACTTTGACACCCGTTTTGGTGTAAAATGGATCCACTTGGGATGCAGTGCAAAGTAAAAACAGGCATAATACACCACATGAAAACATAATGTCTATACTAACAGAATATATACGATGTACTGAACAGGGTTGTTTTTGTTGGGGGACGTTTGATAGTTTGAGAAGGACTTCGTCCCTGAGCTCTCATCCTCAGATATATGCAGATTCAAAATAAGGTTGTATAATATGGCATGCAGTGATAAAGGTGTTGAACAGGTATCCAAAATTTGGGTATTATATTTATTAACCATATAGCTCTTGAGTACATTTTAATACAGAATCCCGAAGGCCATAGAAATTATTTAACACTTTTATCATGCCAAGTACAGACAAACGTCTGCCGACTTCGATCAGAAATGGAAACTGTACTCCACAAAGTACATGTCGATCTGCTGTGATTCAGGATGAGGGGCTAGGGCCTATAATGTGGGGCAGATTTATTGAGGTTCATGGTGGGTCTTCACCATACAAAAAATGACCTAAGATTGCACATCATCTCTCCAAACAAAACTGCCATGTTTCAGTGATTTTGTTTTTCGGTCGGGAGGGGGTTTGCAGTACTAACTACATGGGCATCCCATTTTTTCCTCACTTAAATCTTTGTCATGGCTGTTCGGCAACTGTTAAGTGTTGTGTGTGTGTGTGTGTGTGTGTGTGTGTGTGTGTGTGTGTGTGTGTGTGTGTGTGTGTGTGTGTGTGTGTGTGTGTGTGTGTGTGTGCACGCGCAGTATTTAGGTCCTGTAAATTATTCTCATTATGGAGCTATGGTATTTCTGCTTGTTCTCCTTTGTCGTTCCACAGACCTCTTCAGTTGAGAAGAGTCTTCAAGGGGTCTTTAAATGCAGAGACGGTGATTTCAGCCACTAAGAGTCTCTCAATCGAAATAATGAAAAAAAAGAGACATAGTTTGATGACAGGTCGTAGCGTAAGATCGTGGGACTGGTCTTCATTGTTAAACAACCACTATTGAATGCATATTGTTGAAAAGAATGTGGTCTAATTCATTCATTCAGTCAAGTAATGCATAAATAAGGCACCTTATTCTGACTTTGGAGTGTCGGTGCATTATTTCAAGGTGCTAATGCTAACCATGTAGCCACACTAGATAAAATAGCTACCTTTGCCTTAATAAGCTACTTTTGTTGGGGTACGTATATTTGTAGCAGTTAGTTACCAAATAAAACCATGTCAAAATAAACGGTGCATAGCTGCTATGAAATTGGGCAAATTGAATGTTAGTGCTAAGATTGGAGTTATATTTATGTAAATGCCAGTGGTTGGGCATTTGTCACAGAGGGGGAAATAATGTCGCTATCAGAAATCCCCATATCTGCAACTTGGAATTTTAACTACTACTACTTGTAGTTTGTGTGTGAATGCTGAGGAGTCTGTTGTCGGGGGTTGTGTTTGTTTGGGAGTGAACCTGTGATGTCTGTGCAGGTTTGACAGCTTTTTGGAATGGTCAAACAACAACTGTATATACCGAGGTGATGTGCAATCCAAGGTTTAGTCAGCATACGATCCAGACGTTGGCACTTGGCCTCAAAGTTAAGGTTTAAAAGTGAGAACCTCTCAGTCTGTTAACTACAAAATCTGCTGTCTTTGTATATTCTTCCTCTAAAATGTAACTTTTAATGTGCACTTTAATATTACATACCACCCGCTGAACACTTAAGATTAACGTTGGTTTTTGGTTGTGTTGTTGTAATATTTATTTAATTGAACTAACAAGGCATTGCTTGATTATACAGTTGCTTTGGCCTTACTTAAAACTGATGTGAAGTTTACTATTGGTGCTTTTGAGATGAGTAGCAAAGCTGTACCAATTATTATAAATGTTAGTAAAGGCTGGCCCAAATGCCTCGAAGCTTCTACCTTTTCTTTTCCAAGAAAATGTTTAATTAATCTGCACATTGCTTTGATGAGCATGTGCTCAACCCTTCCTAGGTAAGGCAACAGCTCTTGGCCTTTTATACTTTGGAGGTGGAGATGGAAAAGAAAAGGTGGAATATACTTCCCCTCCCATCTTTGTCTCTAGACATATAGTTACAGCAACAGCAAAGTCTAGAGGTAAATACACCCCACCTCACATGAAGCTTCGAATATTGGCAGGAGATTCTCACTGGAGCTTCGAAGCTTCAAAAATGTTATTCAGGACAGCCCTAATGTTGGTCCTCAACATAGTCCTCAACATAGTCCTCAACATAGTCCTCAACATTTGACGGATCATATTAGCTGTTGACCAAAAGCCAACGTTAACGTTTACTTTGAAGTCATTGAGATTAGGTCTGGTGTCTACAGTTCTTGTGGGGCGTTGGGTACATATCACTCACCCACCAAATGATACACCAATGCTCCATTGTTTTGCGTTTAGATGGCTTTAACCAGGGCTCTCCGGGGCCCAGTGGTAACCAGGGTCAAATGATGGGCATGAGTGGAAGGGGAGGAGCCGTTGGCCCAGAGGGAACGACAAATATGGGGACACCATTGATGTCAGAGAATGGAGCCATGGTAATGTATCAGGAAAAATAAGATTATCTCTCAATTAGTGATTCATTGAAATTAAAGCCATTTTCTTTTCTTGTAGAATATACAATAAAACTTCTGAAAGCAATACATTGCCTCAAGTTGTTCTAAAAAATAGAAAATAGAAAACTATAATTTGGCTTCTACGATACGATAAAAGTAGTTATTGACTTTTAGAATAAGCTTACCTGAGAAGCATTATTTTGAAGTAAAAAATACTATATCAAGTTTTGAGTGACTTGAAAATTGACCTGAAAACTCGATTCTTAACTAAAAGTCTCCTTCCTCTCTCTCCCTTTGTCTGCTTGGTTCCACCAACCTTTTATTCTCGGATGGGGACACTTGGATCAAACATAACCCTGATCGATGACCTTTGAAAACCCCATCACTTTTTGTGGATACACTGTATTTGTGTCTGACCCCCAAACTTTTTTCCCATACAATTGTTATGATCTCGCAACATTCCCGTCTTTTTTGCAATGCTGACCCCATGATATCACAGCGAAACGATAGATACCCGCAGGGTGGATCAATGGGGGGCCGACCAGAAGTTGAGTCCCCAAAGCAGCAACAACAGCAGCAGCAGCAGCAGCAGTCGCAGCCGCAGCAACAGCAGCAACAGCAGCAACAGCAGCAGCCACCATTGGGCCCTCAAGGTGGACCTGCCCCAGGATTTGGCAGGGGGAATCCGATTGGGGGAGTCTTTGATGGGCCAAATAACAAACGCCGCAGATACTAATTACACTCTGATCATGGACACACAGTTCTAATAGGTCTTTGTTACTGCCCCATCCCGATCATTTCTTTTTCCGTGTTACGTCGGCTCACTTTCTCCTCTGTGACTTGGACATGTTCGCCGAAATACTCGGACCAATTTTTTGGGGAAGTTTTTTTATGTTTTTTTTGTTTGAATTTTTCTTGAACAGAAGTGGTCACAGAGGGGGATTTATTTTGTGATTGATAAAACTACAGGATATTGCTTTTTATCTGCAATGTTTATAGATAATATTTTTCACAGCATGTATTTCTCCTCTGTTCTCGCAATGGAAGGGGTTGCCCCTTCCATGTTTTCGTGTGTTGAAGTTTGCAGACAAGTTTCATAGCATGTTGAGGAAGGACTTTGTGGTTTGACAACTTTTCACTGCTATAGTCTTGGATACAATTTGTTAAGCTGCTGTAGGGGAGTGACACATAAAGATTAATTAGATTGGACAAACTAAAAAAGTAGTTTAACAAAAAGGTTCCGGATAGTAAACAATCTTATTAACTTCGGAGTTTGTAATCTTATTAACTACGGAGTTTGTTTTGTCCTCCCTTTTAAGCATACCGTAACTCTACTGTAGCTAATTAGATGTTCAATCTTAAGGTGAGTGAATGTTTCTGCAGCTTCAGTGCTTCCTGTATTTGATGGTTACGAGAAATAAAGAAGTTGTTGGAAGTTCTGTCTCGTGATTTGAAAGAATTGTTGTTTTCTCTCTAAACTCGGCAAGAAACAAAATCTAATCTGCTAAATATCTTCAACCACCCACCACTCCCATGTTCTTTAACCTTGTTGTATGTTGGATACGTCTTTTACAGTTATGATCCAGGATTGCTGAATGGCTTTTGGTTACAATAAACGTTGAACTCTCATTGGTTATTTACTAACCTAGTGCACTGTATATACCTCACTCTATCTGAACTGGAAATCTTGAAACGTGACTCTGTCTGAATGACTGTGGGTCTAGCTGAATCACAGCGTGCTGATAGATCAGATACACTATTGGATCATTTGAACGAGAAAATAGAAAATATATCTTAACTTCTAAGCTTCTAACCCTCTCATTCTTCTTTTTAGTATTATTATTTTATGCTATGAGAGGTCTTTTTTAAAAAAAATTCTTGCTTAATTTCTTATTTGATTCCTATTTGTGGAAATAGATTTGACATTTTGATAAGAATGTAATAATCTTGGGAGAATGGGCTTTAACATACAATCTATGAACAACACAAACTAATTACCACATCAAATCAGTGGATACAGATTTACATTGCATGTGTGGATAGTCTGTAGTCCTCAATTAAACTCTTGCCAGACAAGGTCCTGCAAAACCATTAGAATATATTCAGTGAGCTTCACTCATTCTGCCTGGCTTTGTAAAGGGCATGCTACTTCCTGTACTGGCACTAAACAAATGTGATATTACTTTGTGAAATCATCCAATGTATCATTTAAACACATTTAAACCAAGTTTCTAACCTGGCATCAACACCAAGGGGTGTAATGAACAGAAACATATAAATATTGATATCTTTTTAAATAGACATGATAATATGTGAATAATCCAGTGAAGATCTTCGGCTTTGTGCATCTTTTGTTTGAGTTCATCTGGTCGCCTTTTCACTAGTAACTGAGGGCAGTTGTTCTTTCTGTACACTTCATAAAAGTTATGATTACAGACTCTTTCTACACTCGAACTTGAAGGTAATTATTTCCCAAAAAAGAGACAAAACATGCAGTTAACAAAGTTAAAGATAGATTTGATTGGTAGCATTTTTTTTTCTTTTTTCTTTTTTTCTTTTCTAGAGATCGCAAAGATTATATCGTTATCATGAATTTGTCTGGCCATTATAATTGTGTAGTTAAAATTTTATATTGCGACACCCCTAATTTATGTATTTTGAGCGTCACAATCCCCGCAAAATGACTCATTTCACTATCAGAATTTGATCAGTTTGGTCTGATTACATTTGAAAACAGTCTAGAAAAGCCGAACGATTCAATCATTTAATCCCCATTCAAGTTAGTAAAGGCTAAACTGGCAGTTAGCTGGCTCGGCCATAGGATTTCTCTAGTGCACATGCTCTATGGGCCGCACAATGCAGAAGCTATGCGGATAATTTGTGTGAGTGTCCAGATATCTTTGCTGCGTGTGTGTGTGTGTGAACTGCATATGTGTGCATAAATCAAACATTTGTGAATGTTGCATCAGTTACAAAGCAAACAGTGCTCCTGGCTCTGTGTGCTCTCTGCGTTTGGATCTGGGAAATGTGATATACCCTGACCAGGTGTCCAGAATCTAAAGAATAGTTTTATAACAGGTAAATACATTTGATTTTCTTCTCTCTTGTATCTTTGCATTGCAAAACACACACACAAAGTACTTCTGCATATTACTTTTGTACTATATTTCTGTATAATGTGCATTTCTATGTGTATCAAGTGTATGTGACAAATACTGTATCAGTGTCGTCAGTAATCAAGAATAAATCATCGCTTTTGCATCAACATAATAATAGCACCCAGTTTTACCACATTTAATGTAAATCAGACTTTGTGAAGAGGTTCAACAGGGCGATGTTGTAAGTGTATGTATGTGAAATGTGGAACTATAAATAAGCATTCGTTTTTAAGGGGTTTTTATACTACAGAAAGAGATATTCATAAAGTAGTTCAGCTGGGTCACATCATGATCATTTAAAGGCTCTTGAGTTATTTGGGCTGTAAAGGCAGTTTGTAGATTTAATCCATTGGCATGTTTACAGTTTTATTTGATGAACCATGAATAACATTAGAAAAAACGGGTTTTGAAATGAGTGCTTTCTACTGCTGCTTAGTCGGAAGCTGAAAGTTAGTAGGCTAAAGCCTGACCTGTGGAAGGACGCTTGGACGATGAGTGTCGCTTGACAGAAATGACGTATTTTCAGCAGGAAAGTGTCCCAGACGCTTTCCTTTTATGTTGAGCACCTGGAGAATTTTGTTTAGTCACTGTGGTATTTTGTTGTTTAATATGGTTGGGTAACAAACAAGCTGTCAGAAGGAGTTGTTTTCTTTGATATAAAAATAGCTAAAGCCAGCTGGAGGACAGTGTGTGGTTACCACGGAAATGACTGACACATTTTGCCGAAGCATTAATTGAAACTGTTGCAAGGCTCTTTAATTTCTGTGGAGCGACACTAATCACAAGTGTCAAGCGCTAACATTTGTGTTAACGTTTGAGTGTCGCTAATATTTTTTTTAGTAAATCAGAGGGTAAAAGACTTGATAGTCCAGCGGGGGATTCAGAGTGCCAGATCTGCCGGCTGAGGTGTATTTGGATAAAATGAAGAGTGACTGAAAGATGTGCCATCTGATGAGACAGTTTTTGATTCATTTGTTACTGTAGAATTCACTTGTCCGCTCTCATCTAGTTCATCTCCATCTTGCACACACATTTCAGAGGCTACATAAAAAGGTCACGTTTAGTTGTCTGCTAAGTGTTGCAGAATATTGTTTCTAAATTGTCTTCTTTTTCATCTCTCATAGGTCCTGTTTGTGTACCGCGTCCAGTGAAGGTAAATCCCAACACACACACACACACACACACACACACATGCATAGAGTCTGTACACAGGCTTGAACATGTTTTATCCCAGTAAGGACTGGGATGAGAGTCTACAACTGTGTATGTGCATTATATTATATTTGAAATGTTACAGACATACTGGTAAATATTTTTGATAATAGACATATTTTCAATACAGCCCCAAAAAGGTTATATATGTATGTGTGTGCAAATGTATTGTTTCTTCCTCCTTTCATTGTTATAACAATTTAAATTTAGCCGCAGACATGAGATGCAAAATAAGAACAGGAGGACTATACAAAAGATGAGATAATGCAAAAAAGAGAGACGTCAGGGCTTCGTGCATATGCAGTGACTTTGCTTGAGAATAGTGACAGACAGACGGTGAGTCAGCTCTGACGGTGCTGTTTTTGGAAAAGTCAAGGACAGTCCCAAAGACTCTGTACCATCTCGTTACATTTTTGAGACATGAAGTCACGACAAAATGGAGATTTTTCTGTCTGCAGCCCATAAATAGTCGCTGCTTTGCCTTTAATTTACAGACATTCAGTTTTTCAGTGCTGTTAATCTCTGTTGTTGAAAACAAAAGTGGGCTTCATTGAGGTTAAGGTGGATAACATTACACAACATAGTTTTACAGTAACATTAATTATTTTCAATTTGGCCAATGTGATTGCACAGGTAGGTTTTCAATAATGTGTTTTGTGTCTTCATTAAATAAAGATGATTTATAAAACCAAAGTGTTGTTGATGCCTCTGATTTGTGACCTTTTGTTCTTTTGTCACATTATTGATTGATGTCAATGATTTACTGTTGATTTTTACTGTTGTTTGAAATATTTACATGCAACTATAAATCAGAAATTGATCCCAGGCAGATTATGTAATCCCTTAATTTGAGTTAAAGGTGCAGTATGTAAAATTGTTGATTCAGAATCACTTTTAGCAGCTTTAAGTTGAATAAACTGTAGTTTCTGTTGAGTCATACTTTATAGATAAGTTTTTCCTGTCCTATTTAAACAGAAAACATAAATTAGATTAGATGCTGTCATGATCCACTAAATTAGAATCTCAAACATTTAATTTGTTAATTAGGTCATGTCTGAAATTGATGTACAAAGATAATTGTTGTATTGTGGCAGGATCATTGACAGACTTTGTGATCTATTTGTAGCGAAACAGAACAATAAGGAACTATTGTTTTCATACATGTGTTCAGGAGATATAAACTACAGTATTGGGGCAACAGCCAGTGTTGATGAAGGTTATTGATCCCCCATTGAAATCACCATCCATCTAGTATGTGTTTCATATATTTGAGTGGCATTTCATCTCTCAAACTCAGCTGTCTCTTGGCCAAATGAATGAATATAAGTGACAAGTCACACTGAGATGTGAAGGGTCTCTCTTGTCTCTGACATTTGGACCACCTCTGTTATTAATTCAAAGCACACTGATTGATGTTTTCAGGATGGAAAAAGTGTGTTTGTAGCAGGAACGTTGGCAGCCAGTGAGGAGGGGCGTGTTGCTTTTCTTTGCCATGCCCAAGGCTGTTAATTATCAACAGGAGGGAAGGTAATCATTGAAGTGATCCAGTTTTTAACGGGGCTGATTGTGGCCAATTTGGGGAATGAATACTCAGTGTCTCTGTTCTTCACTTTCTGCCCTGGTTCTTCTTTAGCCCAGTTTGTGGCCCACTTCTGTTTCCAGAAGGACAATCGATTTTGGGGCAATTGTCATTTGTACATTAGAAAATGTGTCACGATTTCCTCCCTTCATTTAGTCAGGTGTTTACTTGTATCCATTACTGTATGTATAGAAATGTAAATTAATATCATTATTCTCTTTGTTTCAAACATCTTCAGAACATTATCTGCTTTGCATTACAGTAAATTGAAGGAGAGTAACTTGATGTAAGGTATGAATGTGCCCTACATTACAACCTTATGGCCTAGATAGCAGTGAGTACTATTCGTGACTGTTTCCCAGAGACGCTGGGATCTAATAATGTGGCTTCAGACTGATGGAGAGCCTGCAGCTACTGTACTGACAGTGAGCACCAGACTCACGCTGTTGACCCATAATCTAATAACGTATGTCTGTTGGATGTAAACAACTTCTCTTAGTGTCGAACATGTTCCCAGGATTCCTTTGTTTATTCATCTACGCTGATGACATCGACTTACTCTCTAATTGTTTGGGCTCCAATGCTGTAAATAATAATAATTAAGTACTGTACTTGAGTAAATGTACTTGGAACTTATCTCTTTAGAACAAGTAAAGTTAGTAGTTAAAAATGAGTTATCATTCGGTTACATAATGTGAAACGTTCCATGTTAAAACTGGAAACATATCATTTTAAAGAAAACATTTTTAAATTTGATAATTTATTGTTAAACGATAAAATGTTTCATATCATTTGAAAAGTTATTGTTGAAATTTAAGATGTCATATTAATATTTGATAATTTATTGTTATGATATTAAACATTTCATGTTACAATGTGAAAAATGTATTTTTACCACAGGCCGATGAAACGTTTCACATAACAAGATATGTTTATTATATTATAACAATGAATGTTTCCCGTTATAACAATGTTATATTAGGGTCAGTAGTATATTGTTATAACAACATACTTTTCATTTATTGTTATAAAGAGATAAGTTTGTGTTTTGTAATGTGAAAGTATTTTTTTATAACGCAACAAATCATCTTGTTAGAATAATAAATAGAGCTGGACTGATACTTGATTTTCAGGCCGGTACCGATATTGGTAAGTTAAAAATATCTGATATGGATATATTGAATATTATACACACATTTGTGGCATCGAACCCTTGTGAAAAAGATGTTTTACAGTTTAACAATCAATTATATTGTCTAAAAAGACATCACTGAGATGAAACGTAAACTTTAGTGAGAATTTAATATTTATAAATTACTGCAAACATCTTTTTCTCCATTATGTTCTGTAAAAACAAAAGTTTTCATATGGACACATATCAAACAACATATATGCAGATATTGATTTATCTGATCGGGCAAATATCTGGTGATTACATCGGCCATCGATGTATCAGTCAGGCTCTAATAAGAAATATTCATGTTATATGGTGATGGTGATCCATTTTGTAAATGACCCTTTAGACAATATACACTGTTCTTTTGTAACACGTTTGTACAAAGCAGCTGGCATCACTTATATAACCAGGAATTATTCAACTGTTTATTAGATAATAAGCTAATTATGTCACTTTGTTTAACAAGCTTCTGAGAAATGTTTGAGTCTAATCTACTAATTGAATTATCTTGTTTCTGCTAATAGGCCAGAGATGCAGACTCTTCTGTTTCTGCACAGAGTAACGTGTTGATTTTCAGCTGGCTGAAACAACTCGACTTTTTTCTAACGCAGTTTGGTGTCAGTAATCAAAGCCACTCCGCCGGAACAAGCTGATCCCCAAAGCAAACAACTGTTCTTGCCTCATAATATTACCGGTGTCATTGTTTGTTTTGGTGTAAAATCTGACTGTCTGCTGAAATGAATGGAGCAAAGCGGTTAAAAATAGATGGACCTATTTTTTGTCGCGTGTTGGCGCCGCCTCCAATCTGTGCGTAAAGGCGCATTAAGAAGTGGCACAGCAGTTGATAATCCAGACAGGCGGCGCGTTTGGTTACAGCACAGCCTTTCACCGATGGTGAGAAGAGAAGGAGAGGTCTGTGAATCAGCTGAGCTAGAGTTTCTTTGACTTTTTAAAATTATTTTACTTTTAACTGCTCTTTCCTCAGGGTTTCCACTGACGCGCCCTGCTCGCAGACTAAAAGTTTTCAGTGACTTTCTAACACGCTTGTGTTGAGATGGTTTCTGTCTTCCGGAGTCGGAGGTTATTAATGGGATATCTGTCACCTCTACATCACCTGAGGACAGTCGGACAGTGAGCTGTAGGTCGTCTGGAGGCTGGATGGACAACATGTCTCCACAACAGCAACAGGACAGCCTCAGCCGAGGCGGAGGACAGCAAGAGAACAAACGGGTATGACATTTCTGACAATGTTGTGAGTCTTTGTCAATGTTAACAGATAGTTCTGGTTTTAATTGTAATGGAAAACAAGTGTCGTAATTTCTTCTCAACCTGATTGCGCGCAGAGTTTGTCTCCAGATCTTCCAGGTTATCAAATGGAAGACTGTTATTTTCAGCTTCTTTTATTCCGTTTGCGCTCATTTGCCCGATGAAATGAGAAAAAGGACATTTTCGTAGGAGGAAACCGACGCATGAATGAGTGTATTGTGAACAGTCGGGTGAGAGAGGAGTTCAGAGTTCA
Organism: Pagrus major; assembly: GCF_040436345.1. Lineage (NCBI taxonomy): Eukaryota > Metazoa > Chordata > Actinopteri > Spariformes > Sparidae > Pagrus > Pagrus major. The sequence continues at coordinate 11,057,300 of NC_133238.1, forward strand.
AGACTTTTACCCAAGTGACACCCCGCCTCCATGAAGACAGTCAAACAACTGAAGGAGCAGGAACACTTTGGGATGACGGTGTACAAAATACCTCAAACGCCCATAAATAATATCATATTGGTGCAGCAGCGCCAGATGAACAGAAAGAGCCCATTATGACCAGTACACTGGCTGTCAGCCCGCCTCTGGGTAAAGTAGATTAAAAACACTGGTAATTAAGAGGTTTGTGTCTCCAAACTAATTGGCTAAAGCTCTGCGCGCCAGTAAAACACTGGCCAGTACTAGACAGTATAGCATCACAATGAAGATCATATCATTAATAACTAATTATTGGTGATAAATAGCCAGTAATACAATTTATATACAATATATCAGTGTATTTTATCTTATAAAGTTATTTCCCAGTGTGATCACATTATTTAAAATACCCTCCATGACAGCATTTATATCATTTGCTATAATGTAACTGTCAACAACTAAAACAATGAATAATGAATATGAAACGTTAAGTGTTCTTACAACATCATTATAGTGTGTTTGGACCATTTATTAAAGCTACAAGGAACTTTTTATGTTGATTGGCGAAAACAAAAAGTCAGCTTTGTTTTAGTGTTGTGACATCCCACCAGACTGCCGAGCAGCTTCACTCCTCAGGCTGTGAATCTGACCTGGTGACAGGCGTCAGGAATAACAATAAGACTTGTGCAGAAAAGATTAAATCTTCTCACTGATGGTGTTGTTTAATTATGTAGGTCATATAGAGACATCAGTATTTAGATAAGACTGTTTCATAACCAGTTAAAGTGTCTTAAAATAAAGTTTTAACTAATTTAAACTAGTTTTGAACACATAATTAGTTGATTATTAAAGTTGTTTAATATAGATAAGGAGACTTACTATTACCTTACGATGATAACAATTCATATCTGTAGTCTGGTATGCAGTTGGGTTGTTGGTTATGTGTATTTCTGCGCTGACACAAGTCAGAAAGCTAATCGCCAGCTGTTAATAATAATCAATTAATCGTTAAAGTTCATTTTCAAGCAAAAGTTTCAATCATTTTCTTGTTCCAGCTCCTCAAATGTGAGGATTCGCTTCTCTTCTCTGTTTTATATCACTCTAAAGTAAATGTGTTTGTTTCTTGGACTGCTTGTCCGTCTTAAAAATGAAACAGGAAAACAGTTTATAACCATCGTGCATCATCGCTGCTCGTACTGTGGAGACTCTTGACAGTATGAGTAAATACAGTGAGCACTTGAGACGTGCAGTCCCACCTGTACCGAACTCAATCCTGTGTTTGTCTCTTCTTTTATATATTTGGCACAAAATCTTAGCTGAATGTTTAAATCTGGCGTATCTCATGAGTTGAATCGTTGTACTTTGAGCCCTGTGGCACCTGCTGGCGGTATGATAGTCTGGAAACACTCTCTATGAATGAATTTCCTTTTATGCTGCTTTCTGTTGAAATAGTCAGTAATATCAGAGCTGGGCTGGTGTTGGTCAGTGGATTTCTTTCCCAGCATAAACCCATATCTCCATGTTGGCTTATGTATGTTATTTTAAGGTAACATTGAGGCTGGAGTGTAAGGAATGTTTCACCACGGTGCGACCCCGCTAAGTCAGTCATATTACATTGTGAAATGTTAAAAATGCTTAGACGTGCATGGTGGATGGTGGATGGATGGAGGCGGATTGATCTTTTCTCACTGTGGAGATTTTTTTTGGACTGAAAGGTCAAAGAGGCAAACAGACGAATTGCTGACTAATGTCAGTCTCCTGGTTCGCCTGCACCAGTGTGAAATATCTCAAAACCTCTTGATGGATTGACATGAAATTTGGTTCCGACATTCATGTAACCCTTGGGATGAGTTGTTAAAACTTGAGTATTTCATATACTTATATATGTAATACTTTGTATTTAATATTGATTAGTAGTATGAATTATATGAGTAAATGACTGAGAGGTTAATTGGCTGTTCACTTCATTACTTCTCACTTCACAGCAACACATTCAACACTTTTAAATAACAAAATACAATTAAATAAGAACTTTTAATAAGCAAATAATGAATTGTAAACATAAAAGAATAGCCTGCAGTATTTGGTGCAACTAGTCTGTCGCTGGTTCCCATCCCTCTAAACTCTCAAGGGCCCAAGCCTACATGCTAATGCTAACATGCTTAAATCTTAGCATGTTGACTTTTAGCTCAAATAATATGAAATTCATTTTACAAAGTTATGTAAAGAAAAGAGGAACACTTTTTAAAGTTAAACGTGTTTAAAGACTTTTAAAGCAACAAAATTTAACTTCCTGGAGAAAGATAGTTGATTGTTGAGTCTCATCCCCAGGTCGTTGAATACTGATGTTTTGGGTTGGCAGCTCGGGTTGGACGCCAACCCAAAGCGTCAGTATTTCATCCTGAAGTCACTGTGGTTACAACAGTGTTACCTGTAAACTGCCATTAAGTATAAAATGTCAGGCAGACGGTTGCAACTGTGTACTCAGGCTTATTCACATTAGGCTCTTCATTTAGATTTTAATCACAAAACTTTATGGTTAGATTACCTTTAAAACCCACAAACCTAAGAATGATTAAACTTAACACAATAACTATTAGGTGGCGGTACCACAGAGTGTGTTAATCTGACATACAATGAAAAAACTCATTATGTAATGTTTGTCAGCTTCACACTCAAATCCCTCTGCAATTAGATTAAATGAAACTTTAATGATCCTCGTGAGGAAACTGGGATAATAGGATCCAGCACAGAAAAGAGGGATCTTAATATGCAGCAATGTTTTATTCAGTAGGAGGGAACAATGGATTGATTCAGTACTGAAGTGCCATGTATTTGTCTAGTCTTGTTTTATTTCAACTTAGAAGACTTTGGATGAAGAAAAGGCATTATGTACTTATGAAATGACACAATTTAAACACTTAAATATAACGAGTAAAGATTAAATTGAGAAATGTATAAATAAAATAAATTCTAGCTGGTTTTTATGGAGTAGTTGAAGTGTGAGAGAGGTCCAGAGTGTCATGGTACAGACGGATAGTAAAGACTACCTCCAACATTCCTCCGTGTTTAAATTCTCCTGCTTCAGCCTGATGTTCCCGTCCTTTTCGAGGCCACAGTCAGTCCCAATGATCTGATTAATGTGTTGAACACTATGTGTGGAACATTTTGTGTTAGGCATCGGCTTATGTAACGAACGAGGAAAGTGTAAACATGACATAAGCATGGAGTAAACTCCGTCCAGCTGTCGTTGTAGATCTGAGCCTTTTTATATGTGCAGGGCAGTGTGGTCAGATAGAGCAGGCAGAAGTAAAAAGGTTTCATTCAGGTTATTTGTGTGTTTTTTTTAGACATTTCAGCGTAGACCTATGAGACTATTGAGAAAGATGAGAGCGGGAAGAGCTTATGGTGTACAACATGACTTTCTGCCACACCCTTAATACATAAATGTTATGAATATGTGGTAATTATGCAGTGGACAGACAGTATTTTGATTCAGATTAACTTTCACTGTCTCTCTTTGTCTGTTTTAGCGGTTGAAGTCTCAGAGTTATCGGCGCCAGTCCGCCCCGTCTCTGGTCATCAGCAAGGCTCTCACCAGGTCCAAGACCCTCTCCAGGTACTGTAAAATACATTTAAAGCAGCAGTCGTTGATTATGTACTCGATCAAAACCAACATCGCATTCTATGAGTTCACCCAGTTTTAAAAATCCCTTGTAAATTTGTAATCTCACAATCTTTAGGACTAGTTATTACTACTTTAGTTTTCAACCGTGTGTTTGTTGGTTGGTTTGTCAGCAGGATTACACAAAAACTGTTGAACGGATTTCCACAAAACTTCCATGGAGGATGGGTCCCGACCCAGAATAGACCACATTAACGCTTGGCGCGAATCTGGGTAAAGGGATCCAGGAATTTAGTCTCATTAATGCAATTGCCCCTTTTTTGCAAAATAATCTGATTTAGTTATAGGTCGAGGTGTCTTTTCTCACCACAACCTTCTTTGTGGCTCATGTAAATCCTGTCTGTGCTGGGCAATGAACTTCTGCACAAAACTGACCAACACAAATCGCCTGACTTCCAGTCGAAAACTTAGCCAGCTATAGTTAGGAACTGTCCACTTTTAGTCTTTATTGTCCCAGAGTGAGATTTGTTTTCACAACCTGTACATATTCCACACAGACACATGCAGATATAGACAACACTGTATGACATGTACACTTATAAATAGACACTATACAATGTGTCCCTGTCTATACTTAAATACACCTATATGCACCAACACAGACGACTCTGGAATTGTATAACCGTGTCAGTGGGGCAGTCTGATCAGGGTTGTTCTGGCTGACAGGACAAAACTCCTGCCAAGGTGAGCTCTTACTGTATGTAAGAGAGGTGCACCTTGCCAACACTTTATATCAACCATCTGTATTTGAGCTATCCCAGGCTGCAGGTGTATCTGCATCCTCAGTGTCACCACAGGTACCAACAATGCTCAACAGTGTCGGTAAGTCAGTTATAACATCCTCAGAAATCAGTCTTCATCCAGTTCTGCAGCCCAGAGGTCACTGATGTCAGGCCACGCTGAAGCCACACACTCTCACGCACGCACACGCACGCACGCTCGCATGCCCCGGGAACAACCCCGAGCGAGGTGTTGAACCCACACGATAGATAATCCTCCTGTAACTAGACTTATCGGAGGATCAGGCATCTATTAATAACTCTGCCGTTGAACATATGGAGTGGGAAAGTGAAGAAGAAATAACCTCGTTAAAAAGCTCCTGCAGGGGGTGGGCTGGGTCAGCTGGCTGAACAAACACCCACCCCAACTGTTGACTCACTCCGAGTTTAAACACGGTTAATTCGATATAACACAGACGTATGAAGTCATATCTCTTAAAAACTGGTTGACAACCTTATTTTATGTCTCGGACAATTATTAGATCTGCTCAATTGGAATTATTTGTCTGTTTAACTGCATTTTTGGTCATTTAATTGAATTGGTCTTGAGTCCACTGAACCGAGCAATATAAGCTCTAAAAAAACGCTTATTCACTATCATGCTCAGCTATAAATAAAAAGAACGATCTATACGTCTGTCCACTAATTGTCTAACTATTTTTTCTTGATCTTTATTGTTATATTTTTGTTGACTTGTTCAAGACTTGGAGCTGGAAGCTGTCGTCTCCAGTCTTTGTGCTAAGCTAAGCTAAGCGGCTACTGGCTGTAGCTTCTGACAGAGCGAACAGATCTTTCTCATCTAATTCTTGCACAGAAATCAAATAAGCACTGTAAATATCACACAAATTAATCCACTAATTCGTTTAAATGGTGGCCTGGTTCTGAAGTAAACAAAACCACTGAACAATAATAAAAATGCCAAAAATAAAGCAATAAATAATTTTTGGCTCAGTAAACATTCAGTAACACGTACACTTTCGCTGCTTATTAACCATTTTAAAAGATCCCATTCAAAAGTTGCATCAATTTAAGGAATGAGAGTACAGATTCGACTTTATGAAACCTGCAGATTCCCTGACCCCACACCACACTCAACTCTCAGGCTAACCAGCTATACATCACAGTATATAACACAGTTTACATAATGAAGAGCGCTGTGATCTCTTATCAGTCTCTGAATCTGAAAAATCAAGTCAAATCAGGATCAGGCAAATTTAATATGTCAGTATTTGGAAGATATATTTGATGAAGGACACCAGACTGAGAGAGAGACAGACATCTGAAGTGAATAATCTAATAAAATCTATTATTTAATAAACGAGGCACTGACTGACCACGCATTATATGAAACAGTCTTTGTTCAGAACGTGACGTCACCACCGAACACGCCCTCTAATAGACAAACACTTTAAACTTTAATGTCTCCTTATTTGACTCAGTGAGCTGTTCAGCATTACCGGTCAGTCACACTGGTTCAAAAGCAAGTTTCTGCATCACATGCTGTCGGTACGATATGGCAGAGATTTGGAAGCTGACAGTAATCCTGGCAGTATTTTTGATCAGCAGCCTTTGCAATAAGTGTCTGAGGAATGATCTGTTTTGTAATTGTACTGAAACTATTTCAATGTGTAAAATGAAATACATCAGTGATTTTTGTCTCCATGTGTTTGTGTTCCAGAGAGAGCTTCCTGGTTCCTGTGTGCCCAGAGAGCTGCCCGTTGGTCCAGTCCTTCCTCGTCGGCTCTGATAGGTCGTTTCTTCTCCACGGTCACGCTCAGCTCAAGACCGGGATGCAGACCCAGGACAGACACCTCTTCCTGTTCACTGACACGCTGGTGATCGCCAAAGCCAAGTAAGCACATGTGTGTGTTGCTGTATTTTAATCCTCGTGCGGAGCCGTTCAGGAACATTTTGGCCGCTCCTCGCGCCCTTCACCTGTGAATCAGGTTAATACCTGCGTCTAATGTTAAAATTGGAGTGTGTGTGGGCGTTTGCACTGGTGCTCATTTCTCTGTGTTTTCAGATCAGCCAACCACTTCAAACAGAAGGCCCAGGTGCGTGTGTGTGAGATGTGGACGGCCTGCTGCATGGACGAGGTGTGTGAGGGCAGCACGAACCCCGAGAGGAGCTTCGTCATGGGCTGGCCCACCTGCAACTATGTCGCCATGTTTAGGTAACAAACACACCCGTAAATATTTGAAACCAGTCCAGTGATGTTATTATTTATGTTGCTATGAATCTGCACATACACTGTACACAGAAACACACAAATACTGACACATACTGGAATGGCTTTCATTTATAAACAGATAAATAACTGAGATCAATCTCATAAACACAAAAACAGATGATCCAGCCTTTTTTTGTCTCCTTATTCAGGCTCCTGGTTTATGTTCATGCTGCCTTACGTCAGAGGCTGTAAAATGTGTTTATGCTTCATTAGTAAATATGTTGGTGATGCCGTAAACTTGACCCTGAATGCAACACGAAGATAAACCAGACAGGATGAGCCATAAAGACTTAAATTCTTAAGTCTTAAATTTGGATTTGTGAGGTCTTATACCTTATTCCTTGGTTAAAAATACCTTGAAAAAAGTGGAAAATACCATCAAATTTAAATGTCTGACACCTGTAGACGACACCATGTCCTGCTCAACCTGATATTGAAATCTTTTCCGACTAGAACCCATTAAAACTTGTTAACACTTATAAATCCCATTAAAAGATTAAAAACTATATAACCACGCACTGCAGTGATGTGTGACTGTGACGTTCTCCTCCGTGTCTCCTCAGCTCAGCAGAACAGAAAGAGAAATGGCTCTCCCTCCTCAAAAGGTAAACTCCTTTTAAAGCCTCCACACATCAACATTAAGTGTGTCCACGTGTGTGTAGAGAGAAATCTCACACGTCGTGTTTTCCTCTTTGATTTCCCTCCAGTCGGATAAAAGAAGAGAAGGAGAATGAAGAACCTAAAACTATTCCTCTGAGAGTGTACGGGAAGGGGATCAATACTTTTGCCGTCGTAAGTTTGCATTTTTTCCCACTTTGAGATGATGGTACATGATTTTCTGGCTCTGTCACTTTTATTAATGATCCAGAGATGAAATGTTAATGTGTGTTGAGAGTATGTGATCCTCTGTTGATCCTGTGTGTGTGTCTGCTGCCCTCTCCCCCTGATTAGACCAAGACGCTTCCCGTCAGCAACTGGGATTCAACCAATGAGGTGGTGCGACTGGCCCTGCAGCAGTTTAGCATCATAGTGAGTGAAGAAAATATTTTTTAGCCCACATTAATGCAATCATGTAATAATATCAGTTAGAGTTAGACCAATATATCGACCTAAATCAGCTTGTTGCAGATATAGCATATCGGTAAGCAACCAGATTTGTATTTGTAAGAGAACAGTTTGTATCTTGTATCGGTCAGGCTTTTTTTATTATATTCATTAATCTAGTGTTGTAATCACAGCAGCCAGCTGCTCTGTTTGCTGTCCCATCAGATAAGCTAACCAATCACGGAACAGATAAAATTGAAGGGGTGTTGCTGTCCATTAAAGCAAACTTATCTGACGATGGCTGACCTTGATAAAACAAATGTCACACAGCAGTACCGACATTTTCTCACCGACATAGGAGCCCTGTAGCCTCACCGGCCAGGTTACACAACGCGCATGTGATGTAAACACGCAGCATGTGAAAACTGAGAGAGAATACTTGTCTTTGTCACATCTCGGCTTCCGAATACGTATCCCTTCCTGCACCCTGCAGAAGAGCCTGGTGTGGTTTTTGAGGCTTCTTGTTCTCCGAGGCTGTGAAGAGTGTGTGTCTTGTTTCTCTGACTATCTTTGTCTCTGTTTCACACAGGGAAATGTGAAGGACTTCCAGCTTTGGGTCATCTCTAAAAGAGACAACACCCCCTATCCTCTCATCGGTCAGTGAGCGACAGCTAGACTAGTTTGACAAAATGTCATCACTTCCTGTTGTTGTGTGGTGTGAATGTTTTCTGAAAAGGTTTGAGAAGCAGCGCTCTGAGTCTTGACAGAGGGGTGAGATGTTGTTTCAGACACACTAGTACCATTCATTCCCAGAGAAGTGTGTTGTGTGATGTTGCTCCTGCTGGGAAGGAACCAGGGGTAACAGCGTGTGTGTGCTGACGAACATTGTGATGTTGTGGTGGTGTTGATGCTATAGCAACTACAACGAGCCTCCGGGGAGTGATGTGATGCTGCCTCTCCTCTGTCTCAGGTCATGAGTTCCCCTTCAGTATCCAGATGAGCCATGTGAGACACTCTCAGGGAGGAGGCGGTGGTGGAAGGGACGCAGCTGCATCACCTGCGGACAGACAGGAGGCCATGCAGGTGGAGCAGCTGCAGGTGTACAAGCAGTGCCAGTTCATCCTGAAGCCTCGACCCACTGACATAATGCACTTGTCTGTGGGGGAGGTCAGATCAGAGTTGCCTCGGAAGTCGTTTAAAAGGAGGCGCTCTCTGATCACCTGGGCCTTCTGGAGAGGCTCCTCCTCTCACCTCAATGAACTGTCCCTCGGCGTGGCTCGCGGCTGCCTGTTCGGACAGCCGCTCAGCTCTGTTTGTGTGGAGGACGCTCTGCCGAAGCCAGTCATGGTGAGTGGGTACATCTCAGATCGTATCAAAACGCAACAGATCAAAATTGAGCCTTCTAGTTTGAATCCATCAACCAAATCATGTTTATGCATCTGCAGACATCCTCAATATGTTTTAAAGTCAATCACATCAAACTGAAATATTTTTTTTGCTTTGTCTTCCTTTGAGAAACGAGACCAAGTGTCTACTGCCATGCTAGCAGCCTTATGAGGCTGTACGCTAAACGCTAACCTGCTCACAATAGCAATGTTAGCATGTAGATGTTTGACAAGCAAGTATGACGTTTATCTTGTCAACATTTTAGTTTGTGTTGGCATGCTAACATTTGCTAAATTGCACTAAACACAAGTATAGCGGAGGTTGATGGGACTAGATTAAAGGTGCAATATGTAAGAATTGGCCACGTGTCAAATCCAAACCAATCAGGAGCAACATATCACCAGAGTAACTGCTAACTGCTGCCAAATGTAGCTGCTATTAGATTGTTAACTCAGTTAGCCATGCAGCTAGCAGTTTGGCTACAGTTAGCAGCAGTTAGCGGTTAGTCTGATGATAAGCTGCCCCCTACTTGTTTTGAGTGTGATTTTGACAGGTGGCTAATTTTTTTAAGACTGAAACAGGCTGGGGAACAATTTGAAGCACACTGGATGTCCACTGGAGGGGGTCATACTTCTTTCCTCCGTCTTTCTCATTCAGTATTGTAATGGTAAACAAATAGCAAGAAACTGTTGACTTCCTGTCCTCTCACCAGGACATGCTGGCGTTTCTGTACTCCGAGGGTTCATGGACGCGGGGGATCTTCCGTCGGCCGGCTGGAGCTCGGGCTGTCAGGGAACTGCGGGACTCTCTGGACAGCGGATCGTCTCACCTTCCTCTCACAAAAGACCACGTCTTTATCATCGCTGGAGTCTTTAAGGTGCAGCAGTATGAGTGTGTTCGTCTCTGTGTGAATATTTCAGACGGATTTGAAAGAAGCACTCATATTCAGGTGGAATTATGATCTTACCTGTTTAGTTTGAGAAATAATGGGTCTGTTACTTTATTGACCCACATCTGTAAGCACAGAATTAATCTGCATTCATCCTACTCAGCCTGTGCGTGACAAGCGATGCAGCTTCGTTATCAGGACAAGCTGTTCGGATTGGTTTGTTAATGTGATCGGGATTATAATGTCTTATTATCTGGAGGGATAACAGAGCTTCTGTGCACGAGTGTTTAAACTGAGTCACGTCTTCACATGGCAACTCTTTCATATCCATTATTTTTATTTGTCACAGTCACGGCCCATTTTCATCTCACTTATACCAACTCATAAAAATGTCTCACACCAACTCAGTTATCCAACACAGTCATTTGTAAATTTCTTTTATACTGAGTGATACATTTTCAGTCGGACATCATCTTGCGTGCATGTTTTCAGGATTTCTTGCGCAGCATCCCGGGCAGCTTGTTGTGTTGCGAGCTGCATGAAGAATGGATGGACGTGCTGGAGGAAGAAGAGGACGAGGAAGAACAGGTGCAGGACGTAAAGAGGTAACATGCACAGTCTGTTTAGTGCCTTTTAATGAGATTCCTTACGGTATTTTAACCACTGAAGAGTGTCAATGTTCAAAGTCGACACAAAACACCATTTTATTCTTTTCCCGTTCTCTGCTTTATGTCTTTCTGCAGGATGATTTGTCGTCTGCCCAAAGAGAACGCGCTGCTGCTACGCTACCTGTTAGCCATGCTGCACGGTATTCAGAGCAACGCGCAGGAGAACCAGATGACCACTTTCAATTTATCAGTGTGCATCGCTCCCAGCTTGCTTTGGCCTCCTGGAGCGCCTTGTAGCCCTGAGGTGGAGGGAGAAGGAGCTAAGAAGGTAAGAGGGGGAGGAAGTTCACCCTGTTGCAGCTTTGAAAAAAGGCTGATCAGACTGTTTTTGTCTGAGAAGATCAGCTGTGGTGAGCTGAAACTCAGTCGCTTTTATAATGGATTCCATTTTTTGGGTTTACAATGAATGATTGTGTAAATGAAACACCAGGTTATGTTTAAAATCAACCATTTTCTGGGATTTAATTTGTATTCAAGCTTATTCCTAACAACAATATTTTGATATATTTTTCCAAAAAGCTTTAAAGACCTTAAGTGGGATCAGATTTTGACACTCAATGACATTTCATTTCATTCTGAATATCAGTTTAACAGCGAACAATTTGTGGAATTTGACCCAGACCTCAATAGAATTGGCCGTTGTAACTTTGGCTACTCCTGCTATAATGACTTTGTAACCCAGGATTGTTGCAACACAATTAAATCAGTGTGTCTAAGCCGAGACACGGCTCAGAAACAAAGAGAAGTTTGTTGGTTTTGTCTGCAGGGCATTAAAAACAGAAAAACAACTGCTTCTCCTCTGATTCGGATATAGAAATTCTTTTTTACAGCTTGTTTACACAGTATTTTGTATTATTTGGTCTTAAAATATTCATTCACACACGTTGAACTGCCTAAACAGTCAACTTAATGATTTCTGTTTGTTTAATTCCTGTATTAGTGAGTGCACTGTAACACCTCTGACCAGCTTTTCTTATAGGAATGTCTCAAATTAGCTTTCTAGAAAGGATAAAACGTCTCATTTTAGAGCAGTTTCACCTTTTGAAATATGGACAGGAACAGAACAAGCTCTAGAAATAAGGTCAGATGAAAGCACACTGACACTCGATCTCTTGTTTTCAGCACTTAAAGTGTAACATTTCTGGAACAAAGTGTTTCCATGCAGCCTTGAAAACACTGAGAACACTAAAACAATTGTTTCACTTGTTAAATACCAGTTCTCTTCCTGTTGTCTGCTGCAGGTTTGCGAGCTGGTGAAGTTTATGATTGAACACTGTCAGCAGATTCTGGGAGAGGATCCGTCCTCTCTGTTCGGAGGGCCGCCACAAAGATGCAACACTGACGATTTGGGATCAGGTAGAAAAACAACTGACATATACTGAATGTTTTTGTTGAAGTCTCAACTGGAGAGGGGTTAACAGTCATGGTACCGGTCTACTTCCTATTCATCTTCTGCATGTATTTTGAGTTTTGTTTCGTTCCCAAGTCCTGAGCAGAAAAATATATATATATATATATATTGCAAACAGTTTCTCAGTCTTCCTACATCTGTTTTTCTGTTCTCCCTCAATTCTCGTCGCTTCTCCTGGACCATCAGACCCGTGGCTGTTCCCTCTGACCGACTCATCCTACGACAGTCTTGAGAACGAGCTGGACAACAGCAGCGGTGGCTCACCGGGCTTCTGCAGCAGAAGGCAGCTCAGACCCAAACCACTACAAGGCAGCATGGACTCCATCCTCACATTCAGCGACTACGACCCAGACACAGACCCGGATATAAACCAGACCCAAACCGACAGCCTGCACGGCCTCAAGTTAAGAACCAGAGGCAGGAGGCAGGACCCAGACCTCTCCTGCCACAACCAGGATGCACCACCTGTGGACAACTCCTCCCTCCTGGACTCCCTGTCTCTGGATGGTCTGCGCAGACAGCGGCGGCGCTCAGAGCCAGCTATAGCATACATGGCCAAGTTTGGACCGTGTGCTTCAAGAAGCACTGAAGGTCTCACTGGTGAGGATAACGATGGTGAAGAAGAGCCTGCCAAGAAGCACAGCAGCCTCACTGTCCCAAGAGGTCAGACCAGGATGGGTGGAGGTGAGCATGGGGTGAGGTCAGCAGCTCTGGACACGAGCTTGTCCAGCCTCTCCTCTACCCCCGTCTCCCCTGCACCAACCAACTCCCCCCTGGACTCTCCGGACTCCCTCAGCGGTGACAAAACCTGGATGACCAGAAGGACGCTGCAGCCAACCAAGACAGACCTGCCCAACTCCTCCTCCTCATCATCTGTTCCCTCCTCCTCTACACCCGTCACCATCACCTCTACTCTGACCTCTAGCGGAAACCCAGACCAGGGGACCTGTCCAAAAGGCTCCCCACCTAAAGAACCAGTCAACTGGGGGACTTTAAAAGGCTGCAGGGGCCTCCACCCAAACTCCTGGCTAAAGAAAGGCCGGAGGCTGTCACTAACCCAACAAGACAATTTAGAGAAGGAAGAGGAAGACAAGACTGGGGTGAGTCTTATAGCAGATTATCTAAAATCAAATTATACGCACTATTAATGCCACTATGGATGTAAAACACATGGGATCTTTAGATGTTGAATGGTTTGTGAGCAGAAGGAGTGGATAATCAAAATCCTGCCATAACGTGACACGTGTGACATTACAGGGACAACCAAAGGCAACCCAGTGAGACACATTACGTGGCTGGACTGTCAGGACATGTAGTGAGCATTTGTCACAAACCATTCAACACCTTAAGATCTCTGCTGGTACTGAGCCACTGAGTGACCTCACTGGAGGCAATTTATCATATTACATGTAGCTTCCTCTGGAGCCACAGAAGGCTTTATGCTACTTTTTCCACATATGCAGTAGTACTCCACAAGACCTGTAAACACACTTTAATGTGTAAAATTGGCGGAGTTACCCTTTAATAAGTTTGGATTTTTCTCCCTGTGTTTCTTCAAGCAGGGAGGACCCACTGACAAGTCGCTCACTCTTGGGAAACTCATCCCAGAGAAAGGAAAAGCAGGCGAAAAGGGAGATGGGAAACGCATCTCCAGCAGCCAACCCAAGCCCAAAACAACCTGCAGGACCTCAAAAGATGGAGGAGGTGGTGGTGTAAAGGGGAAGCCTGCACAGGAGTCCCACAAGTCTACACATCTTAAACAGAACTCATCCAGCCCTCCTTCCCACCATCGCTCTACAGGGAGCCTCCACTTTCCTAAATCTCCCTGGTCCCACTCCTCAGACACACATGCCAACAAAGGAGGTGGCACCAACCACAGCCACGCAGCAGAAAGTGAGCTGAAGCAGCCGTCGCCATCTTTATTTTACAAGCAGAGTGGGCCATCTCTGTCTCTGTTCAAGCAAAACAAGTCTCACTCCGTGGAGGAGCAACACCACCCCAGGCTCTACCAGCGCCGGGGCTCAGAACCCGGACGGCAGGTTGTGGAGCGAGCCTCCACCCTCGCGCGGGCGAGGCTGCCCAGCGACCCAGGACTGAAGGTTACAGAGGTGGACGCACAGGGCGGGACGACAGAGGCCCGTTTCTGCCTCTCCCCGTACGCCACCAAAGCTGTGAAGGACTACTTCTCCTCTCACCCGTGCAGTAACCCTCAGAGCAGCCAGCAGGTGGCGCTCGCTCTGGTGGAGAGTCGCAGGGAGTGGGTGAAGAGATGCAGCGACCCCTCAGCAGAAGCAGACTTTGACCAGCTTCTGTTTGCTGAAGAGTCCTACGTCTGATTCTGACCGTAACCTGTGGCGCAGCCAACGCTGGAAATACATGACTTCACTGCTGTTCTCGACCTTAGAATAAAAATATCAGATATACTCACTTCCTTTAAAAATGATGCTTTTCTGTGTTTCATTAGATGCATTGGGCTCTACCATAGTACACAGCGATACGTTTTTTCTGAATTTGTAACAGGACTTAATTGGTTTTCTGTGGTAGAACAAACAGAGAAAACTCGTTTCACGCAAGACTAGGTACATTTTTTTAAACAAATGAGAAAATAAGCACATTTCAATCTTTGCCTAGAGCTTATTGCCATTAAGGGAATGTAAACATTGCACAACACGCAGAAGGAAAATTACTTTGTAACCTTATTTATATTGAAAGATTTATCTTGGCCTAAGCTGATGGGTTGTCTTTTAATTTTACACTATATTAGGCCAAAGTTGAAACCTGCCAATTAAAACTACCTGCTGTTGCCTTGTTCATAAAAACTGTTTTGCGTATTTGGTGGGATGTTACTTTTTTTTCACATTTTATTCTTAGAAATGTTCAAGCATGACAGCTAAAGTGTTAAGAACTGGTTAAGGATCGTGTTAACACTTGACTTCTATAGTTAAATAGGATGCTTAATAGAGTACCACTGACCTAGACAACTTTTTCAACGCCATACGCCTTTCAAAACAAAAGCATAAAAGTGTAAGAAATGGATTTAACAGTGTGTTTGTCTGCTGTAACTTACTGTATGCTACTAATTTTAGCATTAGTACCTGAACATTACGTCCAAAGCTCAGAAGCATTAACAATAGCTAACAAAAAGATGTTTCGGGATAGGTTAAAGGCATGTAAGAATTGGCCACCTGTCGAATTCGAACGGACAGGGGGCAGCGTATCACCAGAATAACCGCTAAATGCTGCTAAATGTAGCTGGTGTTAGCTAGTTAGCTGTGCTGCTAGCAATTGTATAGGATGACACTGCCTGTACTGGGAGTTTTGGGGAGCTCTGACGTTGTTTACTATCAGACTATAACCTCGTTAGCATGTTAACTTCAATAGATATCCCTGCAACACAATACATGACTGTTCCTTCACGTTTTGTGGATAACTTTAGTTCATTTTGAAATGTGAATGTTTTAAACTGAAATTCTTACATATTGCACCTTTAATTAAAAAAAATCAAGCCCAATTGTGGGATGTAATTAGATTTGTTAACTTGGCCTGTAGTAATTTCATAAGAAAATAGAAGCTTATTTAATGGCTAACACAATCATGATTATAGTTTAGATATCATGCTACTGTTAGCATCTTAACTTACACAATATGTACTGAATGTACACAGCTTTTGTAGTGAATGGTCATATTATTATTCATTATTTCGAACAGATCTGTGCTTTTATTTTGGTCTCTAGTCATGGTTGTACGGCTTTTTGCCAACTCAAGTGTCTGGAGTGAAATATCATTATTGAACTTTACTAGAGGACACTGATTAGGTTTTGCCAGCCGCCGTGAGTCTTTGCTCTTTTATGTCCTTTTACATTACGCACATTTCAAACGCTTCAATGCATTAGCACTTAAATCACGTGTTCCAGCTCATATATGCAGTAGATTTAATCCTCGTTTCCCATTTGTTGCCAACTTTGTGGTTTTCACAGAAGCCTGTATTGATTTGAATTAATCACATGTCCCAATATTTCTATTATGTAAACATTTTCAAGCTTTATGTTTTATGCAGCTCAAGACTGTTGCTTTATTATATTGTCTATGCCTCCTTTCTATATTCATACGCTGTGTTGATACGCCTAAAAATCTGCTTTTAAATAAAATTACGAGTGAAAATCTGATCAGTGTGATGTAATTATTGGTTGATGTTTTTCAATACAAACGGCATGAATAAAAAGTGACAGTTCAACACACCGCTAGAAAGGTTATTTCTTTTATTACATTACTTTTCACTCTATACACAGATATACGTGTGTGCTCTAGATATGTACAATCACATGATGAAATTATACGGTTACATGGAGGATTTGATCAAACCAAACAATGGCAGGGGTATACATGATGTGGAGAATAAAATAAAATATGTTGGGGAGGATTTCTGCATCAGCACATTCTCTAATGCGAACATTGATGACTGTTAGTTTTACGTTTCAGTCACAGGAGTCAGCCGTCTATCTGTTCATTTACTTTTTTAGTAGATATGACTAGAATTTACACACAAAGAAAGTGTTTGATGTGTCCGTGTAAATTCAGTCATAGTTACAAAATGAAATACAGTCTTTGATAATCGAAGGCACAGCCACAAACGAGAGGTGGACAGCAGTGACAGGTTGGAATCTGAGTGTTAATAAATGACGAGTTATATTTGTTTGGACCAACCTTAAATCAGGGCGGATTAACAGTTTACAATGATACAATATCATATACACATCATATATATTGTCTTATAATTTACTGTTTCACTCTATAAAAATCTCCTTGTGCAGTTTGACCTTCTAGAAAAAATCCTGTATTACTCATCTGTGACTTGGAAAAAGGAGGAGATACTGTTGCCGCCGAGCAGATAGAGCGGTGCTGGCAGAGCTACACCTAGCATCCATCGTCCCCGTACGTACACGCACGTCGTGCCCTCAGTTCTGACCGGGCAACGACCACACTGTCTGCATCTGCAGGGCTGCCGGTTAAGAGGATCCGTCTTTGCTCTGTCGGATGTCCGCTACGCTCTCTGGAACCCTGGCCACCATGCCGTCCAGTGACTTGGTCAGACAGATCTGGCAACCCAGACGAGATCTGAAGGGAAAAATGAGAACCTTTTATTATTGTTTGAGGAAAATATCAGGCTCTTTAGCTGCTGAATGCACCACCACGTTCAACAGCTAATCGCTAACTATGTCTGTCTACTGTTTTATGATGTTTTGTGTATTTATTTATTATTTATTCCTGGAAATGACACCAATGAGAGCAATTAATAGACCAAAACAAGGAGCTGAAAGACACTAAAAAGCTCCATCGTGCATTGTAACTGAAGAGTCTGTTTTCTTGTATCATTTTGAGTTAATGAGCTTGTTGAGCAGTAACAAGGGAGGAGCTCACTTGTGTTTACTCCTTTGTCCCCCGCTGATTAACTGATCTACTCTGACAAATCTCATTACCTCAACAGAACCATCTCATCAGCATCAGGCAGTGTGAAACCACTTTCCTAAAAAGGATCAAGCTGACATTGACCATCTTATCACTTTTATCAACACATTACAGAGAAAAAACTAACACGTTAAATAATCTAATTAACAAGTACTGTATTTATGTTTTATAACATCCTTACGTGTCGGTCAGGCCGTACGCCAAGTCTAGCATGTCCATCTCCTCATCTGTGACTCGCCCCAGGTTCTTGTAGACGTCCTCGTCAAAGATCAGATGGCACGTGGAGCATGCCAGGGTTCCCTCACACGCTCCTGAAGACACACACACACACACACTTTTACTGCACAACTTTATCTGATGGATGAGGTGGAGCTCAGCCACGAGGCAGCCATCTCTTTCTGTGTGAATCAAGTCGGACAGGTCTTTGCATGCCAGTGAAGAGTGTGAACATTGAAAGTGGTAAGAGACGGCAAAAATGTGAGGGAGAGAGGTCGCTGGTTACACCAATCCAAACACTATTCAGTGTGTGTGCTGACGTACCAAAGCCGTCAAAGTCGAGGTCCTCATTAATAACAAGATCTAGCAGTGAGTCTCCAGGCGAGCCCTTCACTGTGATCTTCTCCCCGTCTCTGTTGATGAAGTTGACAGTCACCTTGTTGTCTGACCTGAAACACACAGAGAAGAGTTTCAGCCTCAGTATAAAGTTGACTTACACTTTGCTGCCCTCTGGTGGTCAGAGCTCATCACTACATACAGAGGAACGTCAACAAGTGGATATAAAATCAGATTTTAAAGTCTGATTTATTCATCAGAGCACAGTTCATGTACCAAGAAATGTTCATTCCCATTTAAAGTTGAGTGTAGGAAGTAAAATCTTCACACTAAAAATATTTTAAATTCTCATCAATGAAATATTAAGAGCTCCAACGATAGACAGAAAAGAATCTGCAACTATTTTAATTTAATTTTTAATTTTAATAATCGATTAATCATTTAAGTCATTTCTTTAGCAAAATGTAAAAATCATTTGATGGTTTCATCTTCTCAGATGTGAACAGTTGCTGGATTTCCTTGTTTCACGTTACAGTACATGTAATATTTTAAATGACACCCGCTAAATCCACTAAATCTTTTGAGGAAACCTAACCTTCTCACTTCTTTCACTACGAGTCACTGTGCATCAGGGAAAATTAACATTTATAAGACCTCACATATTATATACATCAACATGAAATACATGTTAAACCTCTGTGACAATCCCTAACTGTATTCGGCAAATTAATGTTTCTTTACGGCCTAATTTAGTTTGAGGATCAACATTTATCCGATTACCATCGCCAGGCAATTCAACGTTTAATGACAAGTGAATGTTTAGGTGCAGATTAAATTAAAACGCCAACTTTTTCAGCTTTATACCAGATAGGTTTGAACAAGGATTGGAAACAATAAAGTCAGATTGTGAAAAGAACTCTGTCGACTGTAAGCAGAACGTGAACAAAGTCAGCATTTTGCATCCAATGAATTTTAGCACAGAGAGAACTAACGCAGCAAGTCCTTTTTCACCAAACACCAAAATGAACCACTGCTCCACGTTAATGCTTCAGGGAGAACGTACCTGAGCGATGCCAAACTGATGCAGCCACTTATTCATCTACTTCAGAGTTATTTGTGAACCAAGGCTCACTATTATCAAAGGCTACAGACTCTTTCCATAAACTAATATTCAGAGGTCGTACAACTTTTTAGGAGTCAAGCACTTTCAAGTTACCCAAAACAACTTCCAGACTCTTGAAGCTGTCACCGTCACATCTTGTTATTATAAATGCAAGTGCGAACAACCCATAGCAATCAACATATATAAATAGTCACTTTGGTTTTTGTTCCAGCTAATAATTAGAGCTGCGATGATTTTGATAACTGATTAAATTAAGTCAAAATTCTCTGATTCTGGCTTTTTGAAATGGGACTAATTTCTTTTTTTCCCCCTCTTCTATGACGGTAATCTGAATATCTTTGGGTTGAGGACAAAACAAGACGTGAGGACGTCATCTTTGTCTTTGGGAAACACTGATTGATTCATCATGATTATTCCTTCTTCCCAATTTCAGGAGACAGAAAAGATTTGGTCATAATATTTGTTTTTCTTAAATATAAAAACATTTTGGTTTGCGTGCGTGAATGTGAAGATGAAACACCAGATTATGTTGAAAATCAAGCTTTTTTTCAAGGATTATATTGAAATTCCAGCATTTTCCCCAACATTGAAAACACAATGGTTAAAATCAAGCTTTTCTCAAACCCTTAATAACAAAATGTGTTTGCAAAGTTCCCTGACATTCTCAGTCAACAGATGAAATGCTCTCATTTCCCGGCCATTACCATTAAACTCAATGACCTTCTGCAAATCTCCAGACTAGTGGAAACCCTGTTTAATCCTCTTAAAAAAATATATGTCAATTACCAAACTTTACTCCATGACCTTTTAAGACATTAGCAGGAAAAGTGCATGAAACTTTGATCACCAAGTGTTTTTCTTTAAAGAATGAGAGTTATGGGAGGGTCAGGGCCAGCCATGCCCGCCTGACGTGAGCACACAGGGACAGTGCTAACCGGTTTAAGGCCAAAACTCCAAACCTTCAACCTGAGCTGCATGTCAGCGCTCATTATGCAATTCAACAAGTTGTTTGGCCCTGGGATGCCCGGCCTCAGTTAGAGAGCCTTGTACCTGAACAGAAGGATGGATCTCTTCAGCCTTGTGGACACATTTATGATGATAACTACCAGTCTGTGTGTATTTTCTGACATAAACACACCTGTTTTCACACAGTTTCAGATTTTCATATAAACTCAAATGCAAACCTGATCAGGTTGTTTCATTCCTGCAAGTCAGTTTTGTTGATCTGTTTACCTTGGAAAAAAGGTTTCACACCAAACTCCATTCAAAATTATGACATTTTTGAGAAACCTCGGGGCTTCATGAGGCAGTCTCAAGTTATATTGTGATACTAATGAAGGAAACAAACATTATCAAACATACTAAAGTTCAGCTTGGTGTTTCCTGCACACATGTCTCAATATTGAGGACAAAATGAAGTACTGACCCCACCCAAAAAAGGGATAACAAAGCGAGATGAATCAGCCTGCACACTGTAAAGGTCTTTCTACCTGATACTGTACCAGCCGCACACTGATAACAAAGGTCATATTTAACTGCCTGTTTACTGAATGGAGTTTGGTGTGACAGACAGTGGTGAACCTCGCCGAGTTCAAGCTTAATATTTGAGCAGTGCCCTCTTGACAAAGTGACATAACTTACCTCAGAGGCTGTGTTCCGGTGGTAAAACTCCTCTGACCCGTGAGCCAGGCACCTGAAGTTACCGCCGCCGTCCGCCGAGAACATTCACGTAACCGAACATGAGCTAGTCTCCTCAACGCGGTTACCAGGGCCATTTAAAAAGTCACGTTACGGAGAAGAAGTCGAAAAGAAAGCAGAGAGCAGCGACTATCCGAGCTGCTGGGCACTAAACACGCCGGGTAACACGGTCCACTTCGGTCGAGCTCTTCGCTTCTCCACGCAGAGACACCCAAAGATGTTTGACTTAGCACACGGAGCTAGCTACCCGAAGCTAGCTTGTTTTATCTGCGAGAAGTCACTCTGTCACTGTCACGTTCATTGCGTAACGCACAACATGTGTCACCTGCTCGTCGTCTGAGGTCTCAGATCAATTAGTCGAGCGGCTCGTGATGACCGGCTAAAGAAAGCACACGGAAAGCAGATGTTATCGGCTGCAATCACACCACACAGGTTTCTGCGGTCAGTCGGTAAATGTGAGCGAACTCTGATGTATTTCCTTGTGAGGAAAACATTGTAAGAGTAGGGAAATTAAATCAACATCCTGTCACGACTTCAAAAATAAAAGCTATAGCATGTTACATGTTGAAACGTTTCGGGAATTACACCATCCAGAAGTTACAAATAAGTATTTACATAGTGAGACAATTTGAGCTAATAAATATCCAACATTTTGTTGTTCATAGAACCCAAGCTTTCATTGATTTTAACGTAAATGTTTTTGTTTTACCTTTATTTTGAAAGCTAATCCGCCACGCTTCCTGCTGTGTGCTGCTTGATTATCGCTAGCTTGACGCAGCTAACAGAAACGGCTCGGTGCCCTCTACACGTGCTTGCGTTTGCCAATCAGGGTCTGAGTGAGTTTAACGCTCGTTTTGACTCACAGCGTCAGCCGGCAGAGCGGGGTTAAAGCGTTTATTTACATAGTAGTGTTGACTTGACTAGTGTAACTACCGCTCAGTGTAGCGGAGTATTACAGCCGAGACACTCCCAAAGTATTGAACAGTGACAGTCAAAGCCGCCAAAGTGTAAGAGCTCCGCACTCTTCTCTCCTGCCAAAGGGATTAAAGGAAATCCAAATCAAATGCCACACAACCTTGAAGTTTCGAAATGTTTAAACAGGGCACACTTTTCATAACTCATTGTACATAAGCTCTTCAGTTCGTTCCTGACATGACAGAAACAGGAATGCACAATGCTGTATTCACAAATACAAGGCAATCTATGACTGACTAATCCATAAAAAATATTGAAACTATAAGTTTACGGTAATTCCATCTGCAGTGTGTGTATGTGTGTGTGTGTGTGTGTGTGTGACTCCATATACACCAGGTGGAGCCAGAGATATAAAATCATTTGTCACATCCTCCATAAAGAATCTATATGATTTACTCTATCTTTAGACTTTAACATTGATGAAATGCAGTGATAAATCTGGAAATGTCAGTATCCACTAACATATGCTTTTATCTTTTTAATCAGTGGCCCCAAATTTCTACCCAGCCCTCTGTTTTCTAAGTCAAAGGTACTAACACAGTGTACATGTATACCTACAAACACATCAAAATAACCTGTAAAATACCTCCCAAAACAATCACGGTCATGTTTACCATCTGTTCACATTGGTCTCCATTCTCTGACTATGTTCACAAATATTGATTGACCCTTGATTAAACCAAGTGCCATTCACCTGGAACATATTTACAAGACCCTGAAAACGGGATAAGCATGTTATAATAGGATGTCCAGGAAAACTAACAATTTCTCTGATGACTTAACATCACAGGTCAAATGTTGACCTAATGTTGTGTTCAGGCAGGCAAAGTGCATCCAATATCAGTGGTCAGATTTATCTGTAATCTCATTCAAAGTCTTATTGGTAGGGTTGGGTTTATGACCAAGACAGTGACATATTAACGCACTGCCCTTTGTTTCCGCGGTGCTCAGTGTTCATCGCCGCCGTCTCAGGTAAGCTGCACAAAAAAGTGGCAAAGAGTCTCTGCACTGAAACAGCCTCTGTGTTTACGGTCATCTTAAATACGAAACTGACATCTTAAAAGGTTGTTCTGGTGTTCACAGGATGTTCAAGTTAGTGCTGCTGTTCCTGACGCTGTCAGGTAAGAACCCTTCTACGATAGTTTTTATGTTTATTTCATATCTGTCAAATGTAGTCATTCTTGTGAATTCTTCTTTGTCATTGATGTGTGTCTCAGGGTTTGTTTTATCATGAGCAAAATATCCGTTTCTCTACATTGATATAACTAGATGTTTTACTTCAAGATAGTTTTATTACACACAGCCTTGGAGGTTTTCTAATGAATCAGTTTTTTAAAACTTTATTATTCTGAGATCATACCAGAAGCGGTTTGACAGCTTCTCATGCAAAACAAAACAAAAAATAGCACAATCGAAATCAAATAATCCTGACATAATGTCAAGATAATACAATATCTTTCATGTAATCAAGAAAAAAACAAAACAAAATATATTTTGCTTCTCGTGATCAATTTTCAATTGTTTTGATGTACCAAGCTTTTCTTTGACATTTTATCACATTAAAATCTGGTAAAAAATGTCAACTTTATAAGTCCCCTATGGGCTTCTGTATTCATATATTTCCATTGCTAATTAGATGTCTTGATAGACTGTTATTTTGAAGATGTACATCACTGCTTCCTGTAAAAAATGTGAGAAATATTTTTGAGACTCAGCCAAACAATTTAAGAACACATTTATTCCTTTTGACAATCCAAGTTAATTGTTCCTTCTAAGAGAGTTAATTGATCATTGTCAAGCCAAAACTAATAGCGGCCTCGTTGCCTCGGCAGTAAAAGTGTTTACTGGGGCAAATAATCTAATCAGTTGGACTGACGTATGCAGATATTAGACTTTGGCCATTATTGATTTATTACACTGTTAAAGAAAAGCTGTGCCCCACATAGTTTTCTGGCACAACAGTTAATAATTGATGTAATAGGCCAAACAGTTATGTATCCTATAACTGGCAAAGGTATTTGTTTAATCGAGGTTGTGAATTCAAACACTAACTGTAAAACAAACAACAGCCTTCACAGGCCTCCAGGCTGCCCCACTTGCAGTCCCTAGAAGATTGCAGAAGACATCTTCAACCTACCGGCTCCCTGATGGCTTTCGACAGGGCACCGAACACTCCTACATCCGCCGGGCTCTTCCTGACGGCTTCAGACAAGGTACTGAGCCCTCCAGGAGAATAATTGTTGACCTCAACACCGGCCGGATGCAAGAACACATCAGTGAGATGGAAAGGAGAGTGGGTAAGTACATATTCAAACCCTATGAGGAACTAATGACTTTAAGGGTCATTTGTCTCATTTTGGCTGCTTATTGATTAGATGGAATGACACAAATATGCTAATGTAAGTACCTATTTGAGAGAGTTCATTAGCAACAAGACCTGAGAACATTTGTACATTTCTTCTTCCAGATGTCGCCCGTTCTTCTCTGGGAAATAGAGAGACGGAAAGAAGACACTGGCTGACTGATGAGGGTGAGCAAATGCAATCATGATTTATCCTCCACTACTTTCAGCCCTCACCTACAAGAAACTATCAAGATACAGCAAAGATGTTTATAAAACTACATCCTATTTGGTCATAATGGTGTCATTACTCTTTGGATCAAAATGTATGTCTGTTAGTTGGTCTACCACTTTGGTTTCAGGCTTAAATATCTCAACAAGCATTGGATGGATTGGCACAAATGTTGTACAAACATTCATTGTTCCCAGATGATGGATCCCATAACTTTGGCGATCCATTGACTTTATTACTAACAGCAGATTGAAATTTTTGAGTTGTTACAAAAGAATCTCAACTATTGGATAGACTTATGTGAAATTTGGACACTTATGGTCTGCAGAGGACAAACTATAATAACTTGTAATAGATACTAGATCCACCCAAAGTACATTAGCCTCACATAGCCACTAGCATGGCTGTAACATCTTCGTCTTGTATTGAATGTACTTAATAGAATATCACTATGTTCAAGTCTGTATAATCTAAAGAACATCTGTCTTCCAGTCGCTGTTGATGTTCCAGCCGAGAGAAGTGGTGCTGGTTGGGTCCGGGTGGAGGAACTCTCTGCTCCTCGTCTTCCTGACGGTTTCAGACAGGGAACTGAACCAAAGATGTCTATCCCTGTTGGTTTCAGACAGGGAACTGAACCTTTCATGTCAATCCCAGAAGGTTTTAGACAGGGAACCGAACCAGTTATGTCTGCCTCAAATGGTCTTAAGATAGAAGCAGAAGCTGTGTTGTCTAGACAGGAAATTGAACCCATCCACATGGTCCCAGACGCCTTTCGACAAGGAACAGAGCCATCATCTCGTATCCCAGAGGGCTTCAGGCAGGGAACCGAACCAGTTATGTCTGCCTCAAATGGTCTTAAGATAGAAGCAGAAGCTGTGTTGTCTAGACAGGAAATTGAACCCATCCACATGGTCCCAGACGCCTTTCGACAAGGAACAGAGCCATCATCTCGTATCCCAGAGGGCTTTAGGCAGGGAACCGAACCATCTTCTCGTATCCCAGAGGGCTTTAGGCAGGGAACCGAACCATCCTCTCGTATCCCAGAGGGCTTTAGGCAGGGAACCGAACCATCCTCTCGTATCCCAGAGGGCTTTAGGCAGGGAACCGAACCATCCTCTCGTATCCCAGAGGGCTTTAGGCAGGGAACCGAACCATCTTTTCGTATCCCAGAGGGCTTTAGGCAGGGAACCGAACCATCCTCTCGTATCCCATTGGGCTTCAGGCAGGGAACTGAACCCTCCACCAATAGCCGCCAAACACAGACAGTGGCATGCAAGGGGGAGGTCATCAATGGAAACTGCTACGAGTTCAACCCCACTCCACTGGCCTTCCAAGAGGCACAGGTAAGAGACATTATCTCTCACATTACAAGGAGGGTAATACAGCCCAGTTGAACTTTAACTGGTGAGTCCATGTCACCGGAGTCTGTGTGGCTCTGTAAATACAATCTCACACTTTTCTTTGTCCTTTGTTCTCCAGGCCTTATGCAGAGCTCTCGCCCCAAATGCTGAGCTTGCATCTGTAACCAGTGGTGATCTGCATTCCCGCCTGGTCTCCCTGGTGACCAAGGGTGGGAAGAACCACCCTGTGTTGACCTGGCTCGGAGGCACGGTCAAGGCAAGTTCCTCTCATCAACACTCAACAACCCACATTTTGAAGGAGACTGTTTGTTCTGAAAATATACACTTTCTTTAAAGAGAAAGGAGAAACATTAGAATCTCAAATCAACATGTTTACTTCATGCGCTCATCGACTGTGACGCCAGCAGTCTGGTCTTGTACTGTGGCACAGACTGGAGGCCAAGGAGACTATCATTAGATATGTTATCAACAGACAGATAGTGTTATTCTTACCTTGGTGAAACATTGACCTTTAAACTTTTTATTTTAGGATGTTCCATCTGTGTCTGTACAAGTACATTTTCCTGATAAAACTTCTGTACTGTTACATAACTAAGACTTTTAACAATATTTTTTTTTAAATAAGAATGGTTTGTGTGCAAATGTTTGATATACTGTATATATGTTGTGTTGCACACCTCAGAACCAGCAGGGATCGTGGGTCGATGGGTCAGAGTGGAGTTACAGTGACTGGATGCCAGGTCACCCCAACATTCACACTGATAAGCCTGTCTGTGTAGAGATGTTCAAGATAGGTAAGAACTGCACTCACACGCTACACACACAGTAACACACATTAATCACTGACTTTTGTCTGAAGTCAGCATTTCTCAGAAGTCTTCTGTGTCAGACAGGCAGACCATTAAAGTGAGACTGCGAGCCTTGAAAGAATAAATAACACATTTGTTACTTTAAAAACTAAATGTTGAACTTTGTTGCTCTGTCATGCACAAGTTACATGTGCTCGCTTTAACATCCTTACGAAGAAGTATTAATAGTTAAAGTACTATGTGTTATCATAATGCACCTTTAAACCAGAAAGAACCAACAAGATCAGGGTGTTGTTTAATCTGTTTAATCTGTGTACCACCTCTTTTAGTTCCCAGTGTCCCAGGACTCATGACTTATTGATAAAATATGTACTCGTGTATGTGTTACACATTAAACAATAGAGCTTTAGTTGCGCAACGACTCAAAGGGTTATGGGTCAGGGAAGCTCATATT
Organism: Pagrus major; assembly: GCF_040436345.1. Classification (NCBI taxonomy): domain Eukaryota; kingdom Metazoa; phylum Chordata; class Actinopteri; order Spariformes; family Sparidae; genus Pagrus; species Pagrus major. The sequence continues at coordinate 11,084,421 of NC_133238.1, forward strand.
ACTCTCTGACTGTCTTGGAAAGATAATAAAACACTAAAATATTAACTTGTATGGTGTTCTTGGCCCTTTCGGCACAAAGGACTATCTCCCCTTGGATTTATTTACTCTTTGTTCTTTCCCTTATGCATAATTATAAAACATTTTTAAGTGGCTTAAACAGTGCAGATATTTTATACTCTACCAGACATGTTGGGTTCAGTCATATTTTACTTGATGCTCTTAGAAATACTCTATGAATGTGTGTTACAATCTGTCCCTACCGCTGTTTGCAGATGAGAGCTGGTGGACAGCCAACGATTGTGAACTGAAGAGGGCGTCTATCTGCTCATACTCGATCACTGCATGAAAACCACAAAGAGACACAACATCTTGATTTGTCTCCTCCCGAACATCCTTAACAATCAGACATTGTTTCCATTGGTTTGGGCTACCATCCTGTACATTCATGTGTCCCTGAATAAAACTTGGCATATTACATGTGTGTGTTTTTTATGTTCTTGCTTAAAAGTCACAGGAAGTAAACATAAGACTTTTTTACCTTAGCCATGGCAGTCACTCTTCATTCTTGTTCAGACCTCAGACAGATGAACCACAATCCAAACAATCCATTTAAATTTAGACAAGACTTTAATGATCATTTTCCACTTGTGTATACAAAGCAGTTTGTACAGATTAGGGAGCCAAGTTAAAACAATTTGTTACAATTTAGTACCTGGAAAGTGCAAAAGTACATTTCAAATACACTGAAATAAAAATCATGCTGTACATTATATACTGTATTCATAAATAATCACAGATATACACACATCCATTTGGTGACAGTCACAGAGAATGTTGCTAAGACACAAAATAGTACGTTTTTTTGATTTTGAAGTCCTACAGTATATTCTTGGTTCCCGTTGAACCTGTGGAGGTTTTAACATCTGGAATGCTGCTTTTATTTGAGTTACGGTAAGGTCGGGGATGATTATCTTAAACCTAGCTCTATGTCAACACCACACTGGGGGATAAAGGCACTCCGTTTTGTTGCAGTCGTGGAACAACTCAAACAGTGGTCTTTTGTCTGAATGACAAAATGTGGATGAACGAATGAAAAAAAAAAACTGCATTGAAAAACATTTTATGCACCTTTCACAGAAATCTCTTAGAAGGACACAGATTGGTCTTTGCACTCCACCTCGCTGTGACATTTAAATACAAACCAAACACAAAAAAGGGAACCACTAGAGCAACCCTATGTCCAATGCCTAAACCATGACTGAGGGCTGCCATGGTTCACAGAAACAGTATCAACATGTATGATCAAATCAAGAATTTGGCTATAAAAAAATATTCTCACACACACACACAAATTCAATCATACACACACACACACACGTATGGTGCAAAAATATAAACCACACAGTCTTATCCACAGGAGCTTCATACTGTGGCTTTTTTGTGATTCTGACAATCACATTCACACAAGCGAACAACGCGTCTTTTGAGCGAACTACACAAGGCATGCGGACCTTCTCGATAAAAGGAAAAGCTCCTCTGAAATCAGTCACTTCACAATGAGCAGGAAGGAGAATGAGATGTAAAAACAACAAAGAATGATAGTTTGATGCGTTGATGAGAGCTGAAGGCAGTTGAGGGCGGGGATGTTAGGGTGCATTTACTGTCCCAGTTAAGCTAAAGGAAGACGGGATACGATACGGGACAGAAAAAACAGGAAGGAAGCATCGACAGCCACCCGATGAAGGAGCTGTATTGCTGTTAACACTGACATCTCATAAAGCCCTTGAGGATTTCTTCTTTCTCCTTCTTTTACAGGTGTCTAAACAGTCAGAAGAGTTTAAAGTATGCCATGAAAGTGTAATTTTAAAAAACTGCTACTTTGACTTATAAATAAACACGGATTCAAGTAACTTAAAAACATTCGATGAAGCACTGAGAGCATTTTTTCTCTCTACTGCTGTGATAAATCTTCACATGGAAGCATCTTGCGTTTCAGAGTGTAGTGTTTCCTTGCCTGTAGTGTGATTTTTTTTGTATAAAACTACATCTTAAATGATATGCTAACATTAAAGACAGACGCTACAGATGCTATCTTCTGTTGTGTGGCAGATGTTTCTAAAACAAAACAAGTCAAGCGTAAAAAAAACCCCAAACTTCTCCATCACTTTGCTACCTAATCTCAAACTGGACCAAAAATGCCATGCGTACAAACAGATGCCAAGTTGCTGGGCACATGCATAAAGAAACAGAAAACAACAAAGAAATCCACAATAAAAAACAAATGACACACACGCGCACACACACACACACACACACACACACACACACACACACACATTTTTATATATAAAAACACACAGGAAAGGCAGAGAGTTTGGTCTTGTGAGTGATGGAGCCGTCTTACTGCATAAGGCTGCTGTGTGGCAGCTTTGAGGCAACCATGAGGAGTCTCCGCCTACAGAGCACAGGCCCGCCTGTCTGCATCGAAGGCAAACTAAGAGGAGGCGAAAAGGCCACTTGAAACTATATTTTGAGATAGAGCATGGCAATACATTGCGCATGCACGCACACACACACACGCACGCACACGCACACACACACATACATACAAACATGAGAGCAGTAAGCTGACCGATCCTGTTAAACCAAAGCTGAGCAGGTCAGAGAGTACACAGTGCCTCTTAGCATAACCATGTAGCATCATGTGAAAACGTTGATGACTGGCTGAGAGATTAGGATGTTTGGGAGTGGTGGGTAGTGGTGGTGAGGGTGGTGCTGCGTCTGGATTTGAACCACAGCGCCGGCGCCATGCAGTCAATCCAAAGCAGCAACACACACACAGAAAAAATACACATGGACAAGCGGACTTTGTGACGCTTAATGTTTTTAGCACCCCAAACACAGCTGCCCACCACCTGTTAAACTTTGGAAAGGTGCTGAGGAGAGCTCCTCAGACAGAGTATGTATGGAGGCAAACTGGGTGACAGGAATGTGGGTGGATGTGTGTGGAGGAAGGGAAGGGGGGGTTCAGGGCTTGAGGGGTAAGGATGGATGGTAAGGATGGTCACGCTAGATGTTGTACACCGTCTCCCCCGAGGAGATCTGGGTCAGTTTCTTGCTGGAGCCCCACAGCTTCCGTGTGATCTGGCCCGAACGCATCTGAGAAAAGTGGAGGAAGAGGAAGAGGAAGAGGAGGAGGAGGAGGAAAGTGGGACGGGGGGGAGAGGGGAAAGAAAAGCATGAAGTCAAAGGAAACGAGGGGGGAAAAAAAAGGAGGAGGGATATGATTCATGAGTGATTGATCAGTTCATTGGAGCTTGATTGACTTGTGAAGCTTGTGAGGCATTAAAGAATAAATCAAAGCTCGATTCACTTTGGTGAGTCAGTCTGAACAGAAAAGATGAAAAATAAAGGTGCGATGATCAAACTATTCAGAGGAAGACTGCCTGTATCAACCTCTGACAGCTACACTACCACACTTTCTACATTATCAAAACATTTAAGTCTATCTTGGCGCAAGATTATTAGTTTGCATTATTAGATTGTAGCTACACTATCAATATGGCTTGAGTTTGCAGAAGCGTTAATTAGTGTTTGTTTCACAGCATATTTGTTATATTTGTAGAGTACACTCGAACACGGAACATAATGACACTTCAGGTAAACAGCAGGGGATGGAGTTTATCCCAGGTCAACGGCCAAATCAAGTCAAATATTGCACAGATGCCAAATATTTTGAAAAAACAAACCAACTGCATGAGGTAAACACAAGTCGTTTCATGTCACAGTTGTGGTTCTACTGGCCAGTTTCTTTTCAGCTGTGTGCTGAAGGAATGTGTTAAATCTGCGTGCCTCAGATGTAAATGTGTGTGGTGTGTCTGTGTGTGTACCAGAACCAGAACATGTTTTTATTTTTTTTACCAACAAAGTGAGGACATTTTGGCCGGTCCTCACATCTTCTGTGTTTGTGTGTCTCTATGTTTGCGTGTGTGTGTGTGTTTTGTTTGGGAGGAATGAAGCCAAATGAGTGATTGTGGGAGACAACCATCCCTGAGAAGGAGAGGTGACTGTGTTGAAAAAGGTCTTTGAGGATACAGAGGCCAAGCATTGCAACATAGGTTTATATCTGTTTGTGTGTGCGTGTGTGTGTCAGATCTACAGCAATGGATGGAAGGGGACGAAGGGACTGGGAGCTGCTAAGGTTTGTGGGGGCCGGGAGAGGGGCTGAACACCAGCTGGTCGCGCTGGTGCAGCAGGCGGGTTGGCGAGCGAGCTCGGAGTGGGGCCAGCAGGGGGGAGGCCATGAGCGGCGATCCCTCCAGGCTCTGAGCGATGTAGTTCCTCAGCGAGTTCTTTACCTCCGCAGGTTTGCCCACGCCCACGATGATCAGCTTGCCGTCCTCCAGGCCCACCAGGACGTGGCTCTGCTCCTTGGTGACCGAGACGCAACGCACCGGCACCCGCATGGCCATAGGCTCTGTGCATAGAGACAGACTGCACAGGAGAAACAAGTATACATTAGTTCAAAATCCATCAGAACTATTCAGAAAATGGACGTGTACTCCATTTGATAATAAGTTTGTTAGATATATGGGAATTTACCTGTAGAGGTCACGGATGGACAGGTATCCCTGCTCGCTGCCGATGACTACATACTCTCCTGAAACACACATATCAGTCACCTGCTCCATCAGAGGCTCACTGCAAAGGTGCTTCCCATTTACGGAGTACAGATGTAGAGCGTTTTTATCCTAGGAAGAGAAAAAAAACATGTGAATGAGATTTTTGAACATCAACATATCTAAAAATAAAATTCCCAGATCCATCTCCTTTCATATTGAGGACTAAAACTGCCCAGATCAAAAATCATTTTTTATTTTATATTTATTATTTATTTATGTATTTCTATACTTACATTCTGTATCATTTTGGTGCACTCAACAGTATATTTATTTATTTATTTATCTATCTATCTATCAAGCATTCATTTATTAATTTCTTTAACTATTTTTGATTTTGGCAGTTTCAGTCCTCCATATTTTTAGTGTAAGTGAAAAAAAGACTGTGCCTGCACCTTGAGCTGTGCTTTGCCCTCCAGGCAGGTGTGCACCAGCAGGTGACCCTCCCAGGACACGGCCAGGTGGAGGATGGAGAGAGGCAGGGAGCTGTCGCATGGCGGCCGCAAGCAACGCATGTACTGACCCCGACGCACTGTGTGGATGATCACCGTCCCATCCTGGAAAACACAGACACAGTTTTTCATTCATTAATTGTGTTTCAGTGGTGGTAATTAAAAAACTTTAAGCCAATACCTGCAAGTTATAACAAATAGTGCAATTTCCCTTGTGACAACACTCGCCAGGGTTCCCTGCTTTTTATAATGGGAATTGTGGATCAAACAATATTCAATTTCCATTCCATAACTAACAAAGATAAATCAATAACTCATTTAACAGAGAAATTAGTTCTTTTCCAGGTTAATTTAATGTAGCCTCCACGTATCTCCTCTAACTTGAAGGTAAAGCATACTTAAAATAAAAAGGAAGGTTCAGTCAGCTGTAAAATTATGCTGGAAAGTCTTAACATCCATTACATTTTTCAGCATTATGACATAAACTGCAATTGTGTTGTTATTTTAGGCAGCACTTAAACCGCAAGATTAAGATTGCATTTAAAATTACAATAATGCTAAAACCTTACAAATCGGTCTTCTGTTAAAGTCCAATAATTCCACATATCCAGGCCACCGACTTCCCGTCTAAACCCCATTTTACAGCTCATTAACTCAGGATGTGGCTGAATAGTATTTCCAATATCACACATGACTAAAACTAATTCTTTAAGTAACAATTTACATGAAGCAGCAGATACAGAATCATTGTTGAGCTCCCAGTCTGTATGTGCTCTTACCCTTGATCCAGACACAGCCATGTCCAGCTCTGTACTGATACTGACACTGACCACCTCGTCGGTGTGTCCGTACAACACCTGAACTGGTTTGGGATAGAGACCCACAGGAGCTCCACCCTGCACAACAGAGCAAACAAACAGACTGAGGACAATGTGTCTGGTTGGGGGAAGTCACGACGAACCTAGCATTAAAACATTTGTGTGTTTTTCAACTTATTTATGATTTTCTGGTGTTTCCCCTTTTTGAGCAAAAATTAAAAATGTTTAAGAATTAAGAATGTAAACACAGAAGGATGTAATTATTCAAGGCAATCACTAAATAATGGATATACAGGAATTATGTTTTGTTTCTACATGTTTCATGAAGTGAAATCTATTACTCTATTTGCAGATCAGTATCTGTCATGGTGTATAAGCATCCTAACCTGCTGCAGAACCTGCCACACCATGCAGGTTGTGTCTCTGGAGCCGGAGATGAGGTGGATGCCGCAGTGGTCCGTTGACAAGCAGGTTACAATGTCTGAAGGAGAGAGAACAAACTGACTGATTATTACAGGACATTTAAACAGAGGGGACACAACCCTGAATCATAAACTGTGTATTTTTATCACTTGTTTTAACACACCAAGTTGCTGCCAGTACCCTAAGCCTTGTGCTTTATACTTATTTCCTGTTTAGAAATTAGGTGTGAAAGTGGGGTCCGTGTTTACCCATGTGTCGGATGTGCTGTCCCACAGTCTTGCCCTTAACCAGGGAGGTGACCCGGAGGCTGTTGTCCCAGTGGCCACCGCTGAAGAGCAACTTGCCATCGTGGGAGACCACAAATAACCCAGCTGTGACCTCCACGCCGGGGGCGAAGGGTCCAGACAGGAAACGCTGGGTCCTATGAGGAGATGGCAAGAGGAAGACAGAGGAGAACAAGCTGGTACCACAGAGCAACTTTGCTGTTAATGTACTGATTTGCATGTGTACCGTGTGTGTTCTCACTTGATGTTGGACACTGTGGGGTCCTTAATAAAGGTGAAGTAGTTGGAGATGTTCTTGTTGTAAGGCAGCCACCCGTGGGTCCCAACCAGGCAGTTCTGACTTACTGTCACCTGGAGATATGAAGACATTGCTGATCATCCATCCAATCATTCTTTTTGTTTACAACTTTCTTTTCCAATTTCTATTAACATATTATTTATTAGTATCAGTGCTGAGGCTCACCATGGTGTCGGGGCTCCCCTGGGTGATGAAGGAATGGGACTGATTCTTTGGCACCACGGCTTTGACAAGCGGCACTTTGTCACTGATACCCTGCAACATGATGAGGGAGAAAATCAATTAGTTGGCGTTGTGTTTTAGTTTACAAGCTTTTGAAATGTGAGGTAGGAAAATCAAACCTCGACAAAGAAGGACTTGAGGTCGCTGAGGTGTTCGAACATGCTGAGAGGACACGAGTCAAGCTGAGCCTTCCTCTTCTCCACTTCCTCCTGAGACAGTCGCACTGGATGGGGCTCCTGTGAAGTCATACACATACAAAAGTCTTAATCTGATCCATTCGCACAGATTAAGAAACTTTATTACATTAGTCATTAATGACTAATTGTTTCTTTCTTTTGAAGCTAAATTGAGTGTGTGTCTGCACCTTGAGTAACTGGCACGGTGTCTGTCCAAAGTTGCTGATCATGCCTTCCACGGCTTTACGCTCCTTTTCATCAGTGATGGCGTCAAGATCCACTGCTCCTGCAACACCAAACCAATAACTCAGTCAACTTTCTCCTTTAGGAATTAACTGTAACATTTAAGTACTACAGTTTAGCACAATACCAACAAATCAATATGCATTTGATGGTAAAATCCTCAATTATTTCCATTTCCACTTTTGTTCCTGAATACTTGGAACAACATGATTGTTGTTGTTAATCTATGTTCACATAATTTTGCATCTAATCTGTTGCTGAAAGCATTTTATACATACAGTACTGCAACCGCCCTGGATGCTTACCCTCATATGTGCAGTAGTAGAAGACGTTCAGGGCCTCCACAGCTGCAGGACCCCTCTGCTTGTAACCAAAGATCAGATCGATCCACTCATGGAGGTGAGCTGATACGTACTCCGACTCCTAAAAGAAAAACACATACATGTTGTGGCTGTAAACCAGGCTTCGCAAAATACACATTAACACAATAAGTAACACGGAGATATGTAGCACAAAACTACATCTGTGTAAACAGACCAGACAGTATACTGCTTTCTAGACAATCTGCATTGATGTTAAAGTTTTATTCATTACATATAATTCAACACTGTACTATTTTTTAAAGTCATATTACAGCAGTAGATTTAAAACTGCATCTCACCAGGGCTTTACGGTGCTTGTAAATGAAGTCCTCTGGGGACTTGGCCCATTTGGGCAGAACAACATCGTTTACCCTTTCCTTGGAGATCTGCAGGCGGCCCAGATCAAAGCCTGCGGGACAGTAATAACAAAGGACAAGGGAACAGGAAGAGGGAAGTGAGATATAGAGAAAAAAAGAAGAAAGGGGTCAGAGGATGAATTAAAACACATTTATGATCATATTCTGAAAGAAACCCAAGTATCTTCTTTTCAAGTGTTTAATCCAAGTGAATAAATTGTAATCTGCTCGGATACATATCTTTTAAATTATTTTTCAATGTATTTATTGAATGATTTGACAGCTCAGTGCTTCCGGCTTTGCTTTAAGAAACTTTGATGGTAGTAGTCAATAGTTTTTCTTACATTATATTCTAAACTCTGAAATGGGTACCTCACCATTTTGGTTCTCAAGGAATTCTGGAAAGTAGAAGAACTCCGGGATGAGCTCTTTGACGTCGTTGGGGTTGTCCATGAGAGTCTGCCATGTCGCAGGGATGGAGTGGAACTGGCGGTCGGCACAGTCGAACCTGAGCCCGGGCAGGATGGTACAGATTAATACAGAGAATACATACACATGTCTAAATGCCAAACTATCAAAGCTGAAGACAAATGGAGGGAAAGTAGAGGAAGTGTGGCTGTAACATGGGTCCAACTGCTTGTGCGAGTCTAACTGAGCCTTACCGTCCACTCTGCAGCTGGATGTGCAGGGCCGTGAAGGGCTCCACTCTGATCAGGTAGTGCATCACTCCAGCAGCGTTTGAGTAGTGGGTGCCATAATGAAACCTGTCGATGGTGCCGGTCGGGTCCTCGAAACTTTCATACCTGATGGACACATTTTAACAATTAACTTGTGGTTTTCAGCAACGTGGCTCCATCCAGCTGCTGACACATTTTATAAACATCTGTTTTACTATGTTTAGTTTGTAAATTAAAGAGTATAAAAAAGAAACTGAATTGCGGACATATAAAACCCACTTCTCTCTAACAGCCTTGGCGTTTCGTTCATTAAGAACAGCCACTGGCTTTGACAGGTCCCTGAACACTCGAGGATCAGACAGGTCCAGCTCCTCTGAAGTGTAGTCGGCTAAAATCCAGGGAAACTGGTGAAACAAACACACACACAAAGTTAGCTGATATATTAATATTCACCTTGTCACCACAGTTGCACAGTGATGTGTTCAATGAGGAACATACCACTGGATACTGAGCCAGGTTGTTGTACGTTCTGCCTGCGATCGTGTTCAGCTGCATCAAGTAGTCAAAGTTGGAGATCTCTCGGTTCACCCATTTCTGTGCAGAAACAGGAGAAAGGAAGGAAAAAAAGCCAGATTGTAAGATTTTAATTAATTTGTTTCCTACATTTATGAAAACCTTTGTATCTCAACAGTCATTTAACCAAACATTAAACAAAAACAAGCTCAAAATGTGGTCCGATGTTTGAAACAGGTATAAATATTGCTCAAATTTAAAAGAATGATTATTTAAATTGATAAATAAATAAATAAAAACAAGAATCTCATTTACATATCTTATTTATAATAAGTGCAATCGGTGCATATACCTAAAAACAAGAGTAAGGGAGGCCATATTGAATATCTAAATATTGAAGAATCTAAAAGACAGACTGTCTAAATGACAAAAACTTTTCCAGTTCATTTTTTAGGATACTTTTTCCTGCTGTGTCAATTAGATACCACCAGTTGACACTGACATGATGAGGCCAAATAATGTAGTTACTGTTATGTGTGTGACCGTTGAGGAGAGCTCTGCATTACTGTTTCCTGACCTGTGTGAGTCCCGAGGCTTTGAGGAGCTCCTGCGGTGATCTGGTCCCATAAAGGCTGAGCGATCGCAGCAACAACATGCGGCTGTAGACCTTGTTCCTCGTCTGATAAGAAGAAAACACAATAATATTATAATTTATTAAAAGAGGGGCTCAAATATTCTTTTCTGATCATAGAAATGCATGTTAATTTGTGACGCATCACCTCCTTCTTGAAGTTGAGGAAGTAATTGGTCTGGTCAATGAGGAAGATCTCAAGAGCCGAGCGCCGCAGGTTGTAACGTCGCAGGTGGACCTCTCGGATCTGAGACAGGGGCCATTTGAAGTCATGGCCCACTCCTTTGGGGAACAGGAAGGAGTTAGGGTAACTAAACTTTTAGTTTTGTTTTATCCTGTATTTTCTCATCCATCTTTCTCACTGCCTCCCCACCTTCTTCTTTCTCCTGACTGCTGTCGTAGAAGTAGATATGCTGGGTGGTGAGCTCCAGGCGCCCGGGCACCACGTCCACCACCGTCACCAGCTCGCAGTCCTCCCACAGCACCAGCTTCTCCTTCTGGCCTGCCTCCTCTGCTTCAACTCTGCAGGACATAGACATAGAAAAAGATTCTGTAATTCTATGCATCTATTACACAAAAACAGTAGTTTCTGTGTTTTTTGTATTTGGCAACTGACTGGTTGTTGGCAGCAGCAGGGTCGTCTTCCGGCAGCTCCAGGATGTCATCTTCCAGGTCGCTGACTTTAACCTGCTTCACGGCCTCCAGCAGCAGAGAGTCAGGGTTCACACGCTGCTGATGGACACCTGAGCAAAGCAAAAGAGACGGGAGATTATTAGAAAATGAGAGGAGGCATCCAGAGATGGTGCGGTGGTTAATATCATATGACAGCGCTGGAAATGAACTTCTTAGTACGCTTGTCAAGGGCTGACAAACTACAAAAACAATAAACTGTACCTGCCAAGAACATAGCACTGCAATTTTGTTCCAGAAGCAGAAGATTTATAGTTTTAAACTTGCTCACAACACAGGAGAGAAACAAGTGAGAAAACAAGGTTTTGAGTGCTTTGGTTTGTGTAATAACACACACACACACACACACACACACACACACACACACACACACACACACACTGCGTGGTTATTTCAGCACCTGCAAAACTCCTACTGGCTTGTGTTCATCTATTTTAAATATAAACACCTCCAATTCAGTGGGTGAACACACAGCAAAGTGCCAGACCTGTGGGAGGAATCCAGGCAGCAAAGTTACAGCTTATTAAAAAAAATATATATATGCCACTATCTCAGCCAAAACGAAATATTTCATGAAAGAATCAGTCAAAATGGATTTCTAAAGTAAAAAATATTCTTGATATCATGGGGATTTCAATCCAGCATGCATAAGATTTCAGCTGTGAGATACCTGCTGTGAGATGAAAAAATACACCCAAATAGGTAGATAAGCTAATCATAACAGTCTTACAGTGGTAAGATATCAAGAAAAGAGTCCCAGATACATTCAAAGTGTGTTGGTTTTTATTTTATTTATTCAGAAGCTAGAATAAAATTAAGTAAAATTGTTTTGGTTTCCATTCTCTTTTATCCTAGCCTAGCGTAGGCCGTTTTCCCTCTCTTACTTTATAATAAGGCTTTTAATATACTTTAATTTGTGAGGATAGCTAGAAAAGTGCAAACCCTCAGTCTAATAACTATAAGTAGTTTAAGTCTCTTAAAGTCTTGCTTCTGCAACACACTCGTCATTGCACACGACTTAATAAGGAAAAAACACCAAGCACACTGGATCATCCTCCCCACAGAGAAGATAGGAGGGAAGGACATAAGTTCAGTTTAAAGAGGATTTTCAAGGTCAGTCCTATTTAATCTGTTTATCCAGGATGGCTTGATGAGTGCTCATGACATACTGTACACACACTTATCCCTCATCATCACATCCATTCACTGAATACATCTACTGGAGCTGAGCAGGTACTTTTTGCTGCTAATGTTCAGCTTTAAGGCCACAGGAGAATTAAATGTAGCACAAATATGTAAGCACACATTTAAGAGACATAGTTAGTCTGAATTCACATAAACAATTCCAGAGGAAAAAACATCTTACCTAGGTTGTCTCTCAGAGCACTGGCCTCTCGGTGTGGGTCAAAGTTGTAATTACGGACCAGCTTCAGTCTCATACGTGAGAAGTTCTCAGCACTGGACACCCTCCAGTGCATCTCATCCTGCTGCCTGTTAGAAATAATTACAAAACACATTTGTAATAGTCCCCAAACCAGCCATCGCTCTGGTTCATCTGAATGTAATGTAGAGAAGGAGAGAAGTTGATATCAGTACCTGTCAGCCCAGGGCCCTCTCTCACACACCAGACCCCGACGTGCTGCCTTCCACTGCCTGAGGGTGGCACTGTTCTGGCTGTGCTGCTGCTTCAACATGCTGTTGTAGCGGAGGTTCTCCTGGCGGCCTCGCCGCGTGAAAGGCTCCACAAATTGCTCCTGAGGGGAAATTAAAGAGCAACGTTAGATAGTGGAAAAGAGGCTTTAGATATTCACCATTTATTATTGATCCAACTGACCTGGAAGCGGATCTTGCTCTCACCCCTCTCTCTCTCTCGCTTATGCAGGCTGACCATGAAAGCCTCGTAGCACTCCTTCCAGTAGAGAGCCATGGTCTCATGACCCTGGCTGAATGTTTCGATTTCATACTGCTTCATGTATGGGATAATCTGAAGGCAAACAGAAGAACTTGTTTCATTAAATGTGTATATAATATGCCACAAAACTACCAGAGACTCTTAAGGTCAATCACATACGTATTTGTCGAGGTAGACACGCCACTCAGGTGAGTTGCAGTAAAGCTGGAAGTCCTCAAAGAAGGACGGGCTGCCGTTGGTGTCAGGCAGCTGGGGGAGGTGCAGCTCCATGTAGAGGAGGCGGTGCACTTTAGAGAGCAGTGTTCGCAGCAGGGGAACCAGGAAAGAGTATGTCTCCTCTGTTTGCTCCTTGACGGAGCGCCGCAGGATTCCCTCCACCTTACCTAGCAGGTAACAGGCCTCGTCCTGGCTGGACACCTCCTTTGTCTGCAGGATGCCGTTGAGCTTGGCGGTGGCCATGGCACACACCTGGGAAACAGGGAATTCACAAAAGACTCAAAATTTACACATGAAAGAGTATAACAATGGCAGAAATGGTGGCAAATTGGAATAATATCTCACATCTGGATCCTCCTGAGCCATGAAGCCCAGTAGCAGTCTCAGTCCAACCTGAGAGAGCTGGAACCACTGGGTGCCAGACGAGTACCACACCATGAGGCTGTCCATCAGCGTCACGGTCTCCTCCAACACCTTCTCCGTCCACAGAGATGGATTGACCAGGCCCTCCGCCTGCAGGAAGTCTTGTACCATGTGAAGCAACCGCACTGCATTCTCTGTGTGCTGTGGCAATGTGGCAGCTGATGCCTCGCGGTTATCACTCACGGCCCACTCCAACATACGTTCCATAAGACTTAATGGAGAAAGAGAGAGCGTTAGATCTTGTTAGCTGGTCCTGTTACGTTTTCAGCTGTCAGCAGTCAAATTGAGGACTGACCTGAGTTTGATTTGGTCGACAGGAAGCAGCAGCTCGTTGGCCGTTCCCAGTTTGGTGAGAGCTGAGAAGACCTGTCCACGCTCCAGCCACGCTGAATCATCTGAGCCCTCAACACCACGCCACATCACGCACAGCACGATCTCCAGCAGCATGTTGCACAGCTCCTCCTCTGCCCGCTAGAGGGCGACGCAACACCAAAGAGACAAAAACAGAGAGGGGTTATCTTTAGAGGAGAATAGATGAAATTTCATTGATTGCTGCAGCAGTAGGTAACAGGATACAGCAAGGAACAAACGAGGACATTGATAACAACATGTTCCAATAATTAAGACAATCTTAAAGTTCTCTGCTGTGTGTGCAGATACTATTACTAACACTTCTCAAAGCCTTATAAGAGTATGAGTTTCTGTGAGATCCCCCAGTTCTGTCTTGAGTGTAGATGATACTACATTTATACTGCTGGGCCAATAAAACGCTCTGTCACATTCCGCGACTTATACTTGACAAACATGACATATTAAATTCTCTAACTGACAGGCTCCTGCTGCGGGAGGAGACAGGTTGTCTCTCCGCCACCTTTGCCCTTCAGTGACTCACTGAAATGATGAAAAGAAGCAGACTAGATGAAAGTAAGCTTTGGCTCCCTGAGGTGTCGGTGACATTTCACCCAGTCGGAGTCAGAAGCTCTCGCTGTTTGAGTAGCATTAAGGCAAGCTCAGAATATCATATGAAATAAAGACACCAGAATGTTCTTATTACCTGCTTATTTCTAGGGGCTTTAAGAGACACTATTACAGGGCTTATTGTCCATCTAACAGCTAACAAAGACATAAAAGTGGGCTAACATTCCAGCTCTCATAAACAAACACAAGCCCACAAGGTAAATAGTATTTAGGTTTTGTCTTTTTTGGGTTTGATGACAATAACAAAAACCAAATATTGTTATCTGGATCTTTTTATAAGCAACTGCCATAAACAATTTAATGACAAAACTCTCAGTAATTTATCCTTTCTCTTAAACCATCGAAGCTTGATAGAAAGTTTTGCATCTCACCTCAGTGTTGTTGAAGGACTCCCCCAGAGAGATGTTGTCACTAAAAAGAAAACTGTCTTCAGTAAGGGAGGAAGTTGCATCTCGATCCGCGGAGCCCCCTGGGAAAGGCTTTGAGGTCTCCAGTGGCGACGGTGTGCTGGGCATGCTGCCAGGCGTCTGGCTACCGCTCTCTCCGCCCTCTCCGTAGGCCTGCAGATGGGACAGATCTAACGACAAGCCCCCTGACTTCCCCACCACCCAGGGCTTGACGTGAAGTTGCGGCTCGGTGGAGGCGGAAGAAGATGGCGTGTCCAGCAGCGAGATGACGTCTCCGTTCTCCAGGCTGTCCACAGAGCGAGTGTCGCCTATGCTGAGCCGGTCGTCCTCCAGCCGGTCCAGGCGAGTAGCGCTGCCTGCCCTTGCCTTCCTCTCCAGCGGCAGCTCCAGGCGGTTGCTGCTGCCGCCGCTGGGCCGGCTCAGGTCCAGGCTGCAGGTGCTGACGGTGTCGGTGCCCCGCAGTGGCAGGGACCCTTCACCCCGCAGGAAGAGTCGCATCAGAGTGTCTTGCCAACACTGCTGCCTTGAGATCTGGACGGCAGCATCCTGTTGGGATTGTAGCAGCTGGTACACCTGGAGACAGATGAGGCACAAGATTAAACTTTGATTACACCTGCAGGGAAATTTAGTCTTTGGCATCAAGAGATAGAGGATGGACAAGAAAAACAATCTAAATCTTTCTTTCTCCAGTTGATGCTTTGAGTTGCTTTCTAACTGAATTACTTTGATCATTACTGCTTCCCGCCCTCAAATACAATTATTACATACTCATACGGCATTATTAGTGTTTGAAATGATGAAGAGATTAAATATAAGAGATTAAAGAGTCACTTCAAACAAGACATGAGTAAGACAATCAGATATAAGAGAGTAGAGCTGATTGAGGGTATTAAATTGGCAAAAAAAAAGATAAAAACTGGTAGTTAGAACAAATCACTTTAAAGTTACAATTCTTTGAGATTTTCATGAAATCAGTCAGTTTATTCATAGTTTGTATGGTCAGCAATTTTAAGCTAAAAGGCATTCAATATTTTTCCATCCAGTAATTAACTTTTTATATAAAGGTTTTTATTGTCAGTGGAGGAAATTGAGGTTGTGAAATTGAGGTATTCACAGGAAATGATGTATGCATGTAATCTAGCCTTACTGTTGGTAATTTTAATTCAGGAATATCAGCCTTTCTGTTTACTGTTACTACTATTAGATTAGGAGGATTAAGCTACCGCTAATGCTTACCCAACATTTCCTACTAGCTTGCATAACTCCAAGTCCTTTTAAAGTTAACCAATTGTGCCCAGCAGTTGTGTGGAAAACTTAATACTCAATCTTAATATTGGCTTGGCTTGATGGAAATGATTGTATCATTTCTTTATTTAAAACAGTGCGTTTGTCTTGTATTTTTGACAAGAAGCTGTTAAATTAGTTTAGTTTTTATGGTAATAAACTGCACTTGTTGTTATTACTAGTGACTACAAGTCACTAAATCAACCAGGACTGAAATCTTGAGGAATAATTAATGAAAAAATTAACAACTGTGTGTGTTTGAGAGGGGAATGGAAGGAAATAATAAACGAATGTAAACAGGCATAAAGAAGAGAACCGAAATAGCAAGTAATGTAGTAAGCATTCCTTGATAATAATCAATTGCTGGAACCTACAGTCATTTCCTGTGTCTGCTGTTATTCAATATATTTATCTTATAGTGTCTGCAGGTTTAAGTGCCGGTGTTTCCTCACCCTCTTGCAGACAATGAGGCGAACACTGGGTCCGGCCCGGTGGGTGAGCTGGACCAGAGACATCAGGTCCTTGTAGTTCACCACAGGATCTGTAGATTTTACAGACAATTTAACATTTGTGCAGCTGTATATGGTATTGATTGGCACTCGTGCTAATGCTATTGTCTGGTTCTTTCCTAATGACAGACAGGGGAGCATTTTTGTCCACTGCCTTTGACATAAAGCTGAGTTTGATTGATCTGCACAAAGTATTGGTCAGACTGACTGAACAGCTACTGAGCAGTGTGAAACACATTTTTGTGATGTAAAAAGAAGAGCAGACCTGTGTGGAGGACCTGGTTGAGGAGACAGCGGATCAGGGTGGGAGTGATGTGAAGTTCAGAGAAGAGCAGCGATAGGCCAGCGTAGCCTGCCTCCCTCAGCCGCAGGCGCTGCTTATTCTTCTCATAGACGCGGTCGCAGCGCAACATGCGCTCAAACAACTGTGACGAGATGAAGAGAAAATAGAAAAATCAACCATTTTGATCACATCGTGTTTGCTATTTTTAGATAGTGTTTTGTAATAGTGTTACAATCAGTTTAATGATAGATGATTGATAACAATGTACCCTGAGAGTTAATTCAAATTTCCTGACCTTTTCTGCAAGACATTATTGATATTTTAGGAATTCCATTACTAATCGTGACATTTTACCGCATTTATGATGGCAATAATTAAGCATTGCAGCTTTTACATAGCAGCAGGCTGTAACCCACCTTGAAGACGAGCTCTCGGAGCCGGTCTGAGTGCTTGTTATTGAGAAGGAGAGCGTAGCAGGAATCGGCCGCCCCTGCCTCAAAGAGCAGCAGGAAGAGCTGGTCTCTGGCCGGGCTGCTCTGAAGGAGGCTGAGTAACAACTCCAGCAGGCCACACAACTGCAACACACACAATCACAACTATATTTACATTTACTTACTTTTACATAGTCAAGACTGCTTGTGTGGAAAGATACAATTGTTTCGAGAACAAAATCATAGCACTGAAAGACAGCAAAGCAGCTTATTTGTGCAAATATTTAATGATTATGTTCTGATTAGGAGTGACGTTTTTACAGTTTTTACATAATTAATTAAGTGTTTTGTTTGAACACTCTGTCTTAATGAATGGATAAATAGTATCAGAGAAATGGCAGGTGCCAAGCAGCGGAGGAGGATCATGCGATTATATTGACCATATGTTCACTGAGGGTGACGTAAGCTTCCACATATACTGCTGCAGTGTAAGAGGATACACAAAGTGTCAGACAAAATGAAAAACAAGACAGGACTATAAAAAAGAAGAGAGGTGGGGAGGAGGTGTGACAAGAGGAGGAAACGGTTTTCACAAAATATGAAACGCTGAGCTCTGTGTAAACTTCTAGCAGGTGTTGAAGCTTTGAGAAAGACAGTCAAGAAATTAAGTGGTTTGTTTAACAATCGCTGATGGATACTGCTTACAGAGAAGAAAAATAATGCAGAGAGACGGACAGAGAAAGGCTGGCAAAACAGCTGCCAGGCGGGAAATGAGCCGATAGCTTCCTGTGCAGGCATCCCTGCAGTAAGTCTCACAGGGGAACAGAAATCCTATAGTGAAAGGTCATCTTATTTTACAATAAAATCCTCAAATAGCAGGAGTGGCTGGCATTAACCTGTTTCACAATATATAGGTCATCTGGCAAGCACACACAAGAGAGTATTGTGTTCCTCAATGGGGATAATCTTAATAGGCTTCAGTATGATTTAGTACGACAGGATAAGCATGTGTAGAAAATGGATGGTTTAATACTATTCACATGCAGATGATGAGAAGTTTCTACCTTTAACATGTATTTTAAGATTGAAGGTCACTGTTTCCTTTTTTACTGCTGTGATGCTTCTTATTATGAATATATATAAAAAAACGGCACCTCTTCAAAACAACCCGACCCCCTCACCTGGTCCTCCTCTCCAATGGCAGCGATATATCCCAGAATGCTGTGCATCTCCTCCTGCGACATCCCCTTGCTGATGTAGTATTTGACGAGGCCACAGAGAGACGCTCGGATTGTACGAATGTCATCCTCGCTCAGGTCACTCTCTTTGTTACTGTTCCTCCTGAAGTGCAGAGCAAATGACAGTTATGATATGGGAGAAAGAGACTAAAAATGTACTGGAAGGGTATGAAGTTTGACAAATAGGATCTCACCCATAATAAAGGCGCACGGTGTCCAAAAGGAACTGAACTCCGTATTTTTTTCTGAACTGCTTCCTGTTATCTTTGATGACAGTGGACATGTACTGGATATGACCTTCATTGGGCGAAATACAAAAGCACAAGTCAGAACTGGTAACACTTTCAATCAGGGACACACACTATTATGCTTTGCACATAAAATGCAGCAGCATCACATCTAACAGCCATAAGGATGTATATTAGACTTAGATACACAGAAAAATAAAAATACAGGATTATTAACGGATTGTCCTTCATACAGTTAAGAGCAAAAACATGTACAGATACTTGGCTAACATATTTTGTAGTGAGTGACTAATTATGGTTCTGGCTGATTATCAATAATCTGTGTTTTGTCTATCCGATTGCTGTTAAAAACAAAACCAACAATAGTCTAAATCTGCAAAGTAACTAGTAACAAAGGATTATATATTTTTAAATCACACTTCTCTTCACTCTCCTTTCTGTTCACACACTGTGTTGTCACTCAAATGCATGCTGTACAAATTGACTAGTTAAAGGAAAAGCTCGACATTTTGGGAATTATGCTAATTTGCTTTCTTGCTGAGAGTTAGAGAAGAAGATCCTTACCACTTTAATATCTGTTTGTTAAACAAGAAGCAAGAACCAGCACATAGTTAGCATTGCTTAGCATAAATAGCTAGCCTGGCCCTGTCCAGGTTAGGTTAAAAAAAATACAGAACAACAATACAGACATATAGATCTAACCTATCCGCAAGGGGAAGTCTCCTTTGTTCCAGATGTTGAAGTTGAACAGCAGATGCGTGTGAAGCTGCTGCAGCAGAGCCTGGTACTTCTCACACGTCACCTGCTCGATCAGAAGCTGCACGGCAACCAGAACGCTGACGTCCACATGACCTGCTGGCAGCTAAAGAAAAACGATAGATTGTATTTTACTACTATTAGTAATTAGTGCTGGCACACATGCAGTAAATAAACCCATAAAATGTGATAAAGCTTACTGGCAAACAAGTGTAAAATAACGCCTGACACCTACAACTCGCCTCCACAACACAGAACAAGGATCATGTTGGAATGGGGAAAGCATTAATGGTTTATTTGGACTTTTACATTTAAAGGGTGTGGTTACTTTGCTGAGAGCGACTAATTACTGCATCTAAGATATTTCTCTCTTATCTGGGTCTCTGTGGAGGCTTTTATTTTCCCATGCTGGTGTAAATGCTGATTCAGAGGTATTTCCACTGCCTGATAAACAAATAAATAAGTGAGGCATTTGCACCAGATAAAAGATAGAAGAGGAAAGAGAGCCAAGGATAAAAAAGAACTGAGCAATCAAGGGAAACAGACAGACACAAAGGAAAAGACAAACACAGACACAGAACAAACACAGGGACAGACCTACGGACGGGGTGAGCGGCATTCACAATTCTCACACCATGTGAGTCTCATGTAATAAAAAGCTATGCGTGGCTAGATGTGGGCTTGATGTCAGTCAGCAAAGATTCTTAATTGTCCCATTCAGAAACAAACTAATCCACTCTAAATTTGGAGAAAAACAAGAGGCTTATGTGGAGATCTTGCGTATTAATGCATTGTGTAAAACACCACTCTAGGTCACAGTCTTGCCTTCTTATTGTCTAACTGCAGGAAGATGGAAACCATACATCTGAAGGAAGAAGAAACTTTATACTCCTCAAAAACGAAAGCTGAAATTAATTAGTGTGATTCATACAGGATTAGTATTATGAGGTGACCCCTGATAATTAGGTGGCATGCAATGTAATAAGGTCCCCTAATAAGTATTCCATCAGTGTGATGCCCAAATTACGGACATGTTTTTTTTTAACATGTTTTGATTTGTGTAAGTGAAGTAGACATAAACCAGGAGAGACCTTCTGCAGCAGGGCTCCCAGTGTAGCGACGCCATGTGAGTGGAGCAGATTCTCCTGGTTGATTGGGTGTCTCTGCAGGAAATGCTTCAGTACCAACAAGAAGGTGGCCACCAGATTCTTCTCCAGTCGTGCCTCTGAAAAAAAAACAACAAAAAAACAAAAATCCATTTGCTTCCCCCTGATTACATTAAAGACAAATGAGGAAAAATAGAAATATATTGTTGCAGGTGGTGGCAAACACACCTGAAGCTCTGTTGGATGGGAGAATGACCCAGTCTCCATCGGCTGGCGTGGTCACATCAGGGGTGATGAAATCTGACCCAGCTGCTGGATCACTGGCCTGCTGATCAGGGGTCACCAGGGCCAACTGCTCCAGCATAGGGAAGAGCACCGTCAGGCCGCCCACACAGTTGATCATATCCTGTAACACACATAATCAAATATATATATATATATATATATATATATATATATATACACACACACACATACACACACACATATATATACAGTGCATCTGTGCAATTTATTCCTCTGAGCACAGAACAATTGAGTTAGATGTCACTCCCACCTTGATATCCCAGTTGACGACTTTATTCCCAGTCAGGCGTCCATGTAGCATGTTTGGGGACAGATCAAGACAGATGGGGTTCCTACACGCCTGTAGACAAAAATATTACGTTTAGTTAACAGTTAGCAGATTTCCCTAAAATAGATAATAAGACGGTGGTAAAAAATGTTTTTATCTTGATAGAATCATTCTCAAATTTCTACTCATTAAAGAAATTTCCTCATTCCTACAGCAGACAAACTACAAAAGAATGGCTGAAATTGCAGTAGTCTAATCACCTTGGGTGAGTAGTGCAGCAGTAACTTGGTTGAAAGGTCTCCAAATTCTGATTCCTGCGCTTTGAATGGGGAGATGCAGTTTGGACCTGTGTAGAAGACAGAAGGAGAGTTTAAGAAGGAGAAAGAGCCAACAAAATACATTCTTTACGGAACAGTCCACCTCAGAATGAAAAATACATATTTTTCCTCTTACCTCTAGTGTTCCTTCTCATAGATTGTTTTGGTATGAGTTGTTGAGTTTTGGAGATAGACCGTATAGATGTCTGCTTTGTCCGCTAATGGAACTAGATGGCACTTGGCTTGTGGTGCTCAAAGCACCAAAACAATTTGAAAAATTCAACAGCAATGTCTTTTTCCAGAAATCATGACTCAGTTATTCTAACATAATCCACAGACCTTTTATGAGCAGTTTCTTGTCGAACCTATTTTCTTTCTACCGAACTACACCTGCCAATCGTATCACCGCACAGAAGGAAGCGTACATCTACTAATGGACAACAGTTCAGCCGAGGAGGACGCCATTAATGTTTACATCCCCCACTGTCACTAGCATGAACCTCTTGACCATAACTAGATGTACATTTCCTTCGACACAGTGATACGGTTGGTTAGTGTAGAAAGAAAACTGTCTCTAAGTGAAACTGCACACACAAGAATTGTGGATTATGTTGAGTAACTGGGTCATTATTTCTCTAGACAGAAACTGCTGTTGAGTTTTTCAAATTATTTTTTTGGCAACTTTGAGCACAAGCCAAGTGCCATCTAGTTCCATTATATTTGAGAGAAGGCAACTCAAACCAAAACAATCTACAACTGGTAATAAAGAAAAATATGTATTTTTGATTTTGGGGTGAACTGTCCCTTGAGTTTATTTTGACTTTATGATACATAGTCTTCTTCCTCTCACACCACCTCCCCTGCTTACCAGCACTGCAGATGGCTTTTATGTGGTTGGGCTGCAGGGGTTCATGGAAGACCATGACGCTCCCCAGCTGGCCCTGCAAGGATGTAGGGCTTCCCCACTCGCTGTCCTGAGTCCCTGCAGAGATGAGCTTAGTCACAGACTCAGACTTCCCCCCAAGCAGGCCCCCCCAGGTCTGCGGCGACAGGATGCCACCCAGTGAGGAGCGAGTGGTTGGTGTGGTGGCGGAGGAGAAGGGAGGGTCTGGGATCTGGGAGGGCGGGGGAGTGGTGGTCCGGTGGCCCGCTGAGCCGATGCAGCAGGAGATGAACGGCTGTGGGTGGGATAAGATAAAATACATGTGTTTGTCTTCATGATTAAGTTGAGATTTAGGACAGCTTCAAGGCCCACACAGCTGTTGTATAGTGAGTGTTAAAGCTCTCATGTGTTATTGCAACATTAAGTAGAAGTAATGATGTTGAAGCAAATTGCACTGAAGATTAACTGAATGAAAACACAAGCTTTCAAATTGCCAAGAAGTCAATGAATTCCATTATTAACCACATGAGTGAAGGTCTCACCTCAGTCATGGTGGGGTACTTCAGGGGGGCAGACAGTTTCTGCTGTCCGTCCACATAAATGTAGACAAGACTCTGCCCAAATGGCCTCTTTCCAGGTACATGGACCACACCGATGCTGTGCTGTAAGCAGAAATTCAGACAGCATTTAGTCCCTTTTCATCCTCAGTGTCGCTTTCTTTAATCAGTCTACAAGACGTCAGGTTAAAAGGTGTTAATCTTCTAAATGTAGGGTACCATCAGTGATGCCAGACTTTAAGATGGTCTTGATTAGTTTTTAGCCTTACTGCGCTATGTTCTGTGTTTTTATTCAGCATTTTATTTACATCAACAACAGATGTTATTAAAGCTGACTCACCCAGAGGGAGTCACAGAAGCAGTAGTCGGGCAGCATTACGGTGACGTACTCCTTCTTCGTGCATACAGCCACGACCAGCACCCCCGCTGAGCTGATGAAGGCCTCAAACCCTGTCCCTCCTGGTGTGAAAAAGCTGTACGAGATAATATATAAGGAAACAGTTTGAGTGAGCATTAGAGCTTACATTTGCAAAATTCTTTTTTCTGTTTCTCTTTTCCTCTCACCTGTAGAGCTGCTTCCTCTTGTCCTTGCTGGGTGGACCCAACTGGTCCTGATCAAGTGACAACCAGGCGAGAAAGCTGAAGGCAGAGCCTGGCCAGCGCTGCACTGTTGGGACTACAATGCCGGCCATGCTGGGTGACAGGTCAAAGTACTGCATGGCACTTTCCAGACCCTGCTTCCGTACCATGGTCAGGAGCGCTTTCAAGGCAGGACCTACATGGGGGTGTGCTTGCGCAGACTCTGAAGGCCTGAGGAAGCGCAAGAAGCCAAGGAGTTCCCTGGCACTCAAGGACTGAGAGCCCAGTGAGCCCAGCAGCCCCAACAGGCTCTCGGCGCAAGCTCGGTGTAGCCGTTGGTGGCGGTCCAGGGCAGCCAGTGCTCGCATGACCATGGCAGCATTGACGCAGGTGGCACGGGTCTGTCGGTTTAGGCAGCTGAGGCGGCGGAGCCAGTCAGCCGTAAAAAGCTGCTGCTCCGATGAGTCCAGCTCTGGGAGCCACTGGACCAGCAGCAGCAAGGGCTCCACGTTACTGATGCCCAGGAGCCCCACTGAGGTGTGCTCACCCTCCACTGCCTACACCCAGACAGAGGAAAACACATAAACACCAACGAAGATAAAGACACAGAAAAAGATACAACAAACACTAAAGACAATCTCTCTCACCATGTTCATCAGCTCCTTGAGAAGGTGCCGTGATGGCTGACCGAGTGAGGTGAGAACTTCATACAGGTGATTGTAACCAATCCTCTCCTTGAACACCTCCTGCAGGGGTGGTGGAAAAACATAAATGAAAATACAAATACAAAAAGCTACCAAGTTCTTCCTTTTTATTATTATCGCCATCCCTCAAAGGATGACTCTCAGCCTTAACAGATTAGGTAAAAGTCCATTTAAAAGTAGAGCTTTGGAATTCAGCAAAAGTAAATTATTGCTTTTAATTAACTGCATGCACTTGTGTCCTTTTACCTTTGCAGCTGGTGATTTGTGCATCACTGTAGTCAGGGCTTTGATGGTCGCTACAGCGAGGGAGTCAAGTCGCCCTTGAAACACCTGCAGGAAAATCAGACGCGTCAGTCACTCATCACAGCCAATCAGTTGCTCTTTTAGTGGGCAGACGATGGAGTACCAGATGACTGGACACAAGTCAAATCTCCTCTTATTCCAGATGAATGTCTTAACACTTTTATAAGGTGACAAGCATGCATACAATTCAAAGCCACATTCATATTCAGGCTTGTACCACTTAAATGATAATGATCAACTTATTCAAAGCACTGAATACAACATGCATCACACTTGAATGAAAGGGAGGCTTAAGTCGATGCCTTTGAGTTTGATTCAATTAGTGTGTGCGTGAAAGTGTGAGTAAAATCATCGATGAAGGTTAGAACCCTTTTTGTCGCTGCAGTAGGAGCTGGCATCAAAGCTTGTACTGCAGATGTTACAGTGCAGATAAGTAAAGTGTCATCTTCCTGCTCCAGGTTAAATAATCCTTTTAATAGCAAGATGATCCAACTGGAGCAGGAAGTTCTCAGGGCTTGGTAAAAAAACAACAACAAACAAAAACAAGAAAAACACCCGCCTCCACACACAGACAGCCAAGGAGAAGTACCTCTCTCTTTTTCCTCATGTTCACAAAAAGCATGCAACCCATAAAACACAAGCCAAACCATGAAAAATACACACAAACACATCTCCATCCAGCTCCGTCCTGCTCATGTCCAATATGTTTCCAGATCAGTTAACGCTTTTTTGATCCTACAGAGAGTCTTGGACCAGCTGGAGAGGGACTGTGGTGAAAATTAAACACTTAAAGATCATTGTCACTGGGTCCAGATCACCTCAAACCACTGAACTCTGTGAGAACACACACCAGGCCAATGTGATAGCATTCCAGAGGGAACCATAATTTACCGCAGGGCAATGTGGAGGGGAAGGGGAGGGGAAGGGTGAGGGAACTGAAAATGGCAATAAAATAAATGAAGTGACATAGCTGTGAAAGAGGCAAAGTGGCCACTCCACAGCAAGCCGAACCATTTAGCACTTCGGGTCGATTCTGGTTTTGGAAACTCAATTTTGGTGTTTAATTACATGAGGATTACTTTTTAATCTCTCTGCTGTATATGAACTAAAAGCTGCTTTAACCTCAGGTGACCGCGCCAACAAAAACTTGATGTGTAAAAACCTGCCGAGCAGGGTGCAGCATCTGCCCCTGCATCAGGTTACAGCTGTACAACAACAAAGGCAAAATGGTGTGTATGTGTTTGTGTGTGTGTGTCTCCACGTTGGTTCGTCCACCTGTATTTCACATTATCCAGATCAATGGAGGGATTATACCTTATGAAGGTGGCTCTATGATTAGAAAACCACATAAAGAGTAGAATGAGAGCTGGCATACCCTTAGGCAAACAGGTGACCTTTCTGTGCACATGAGATGATTCAGTGAGAGCTTTGACTGATAGTTGACACTACACCATTCAAAAGACAGGCCTCAGACAGGCACTGTAAGTAGCAGCTGCATGTCTTCAGCGAAACAAAACGTGCCCAGAGGGCGGTTATTAATAAAAAATAATGGCTTTTAAGTGTAGTAAAGACCACTGTTTTTCCCTTTTTCTCGCTGAAGAAACCACTAATACTTATAACTGATGCTTTACTTGCCACTAGCTGACTTGTTGCACTTGTTATAACCTGCTTGAAGCACCAGATGTAGATCAATAGCACTATTATGTCTGTTCCTTATATAGGAAGCTACAGCTAGCAGCCAGTTAGCTTGGTTCAGCATAGAGACTGGAAGCAGGAAGAAGTTGTTCGTATCGTATCGCATCGTATCATATCATACCATATCATATTGTATCATGTTATATCGTATCGTATTGTACTGTATCGTATAGTAACATATTGTATCTTATCATGCTGGAATTCCCTACTTCAGGAAGTCATTGCTCCCAGTGAAAGAGATACTGCTAGTAGGCAGCTTTTGCTACCGTTGGATAGAGCCAGGCTTGCTGTTTCCTTCCGTTTCTTTGTGCTAAGCTAAGCTAACTGTATGTAGCTTCATATTTAACAGACAGCAATGAGAACGGTATCAATCAAAGAAAGCGTATAAGCATATTTCCCAAAATGTTAATGAAACTAATCTCTGGCCTTGCTATAACTTTTGCTAAGCCACACATAAAACAGGCTGCTTCAGTTTGTGAAACAGGAAACAAAAGTGTTAATGTGAAAACCTTAAACACAACCAACATGATGGTGTAACAGTTAGAATCTGCTCAATAAATAACACACACATGGACTAATAGTGTGTTGCCTGCCAGCACTCTGACAGTCCAATGACTCAGTGAGTTCTCTGTTGAGACATGATCCAATTAGAAATAATAATCTGGAACAAAGCAGTGTAGGTGTCTTGCTGTGGAGTGGCTCTGCTGAGGTGAAGGTGGTGGGATTTGGCAGCAGGTGAGGGCAAAGGGTCAGGTAAGTGGATGGTATTGGGCGGGGTTCGGGTGAGTTGAAGTGGGGACTTTCTCGGCGGTACCTGCGTGTCCCTCTCTCCTGTCAGTAACCTGTTGTTGGTTATATCTTTCTGGTCCTTGTCTGCCGCCGTGCACCTAGCGTTAACCAGCTGACACACACAACAGGCAACATGTCAACATAGCATGTGAGGGAGGTTGACAAGAGAGAGAAAATGGAGATGAGGGAGAGTCAGAGGATGGTGCAAGGGGGGAGGAAAGATGTTGTAAGTGGAGGAGAGGGTGAGAGGTTAAAGGCCTCAGCAGGGGTCACTGTGAGGAGGCGTGTTGGTGATCCAGCCTTGCTGTGGGGAGGGAAACATGCAAGGTGGGCAAAATGCTCTTGTTCTCACTGAACATGACATACAGGCTGACCAGACCTGGACAGTTATACATCCAAATTACATGTTAATTACCTGGGGCCATATTCACAAAAGACCCAAAGGCTAAAAGTAGTCCTGTTGTAACTTTGGGACACATACACTTTTGCTTTTGTATTACGGCTCTTAATGTAGCTCCTTTGTCTGAGAGAAGTTACCCCCAAGGCCTGCTCACATTCACTCAGCTGCTGGTGGTAATGTGGCTCATCGGGCCGGAGACAAATAACTTTTAAAAGCATATTCTGATGCCGCCGAGTCGATAGAGATTAATATAGCTCAACGACAAGTCTAAACAATTAAATAACACTGGAGAGGATAGTTTGCACAACTCTACACTCCTGTGACTCTAGAAACAATCAGTTTGTAGCACCAATGAACTTAAAATATCTTAGCCACCATATAAAGTCTACAACAAAACCAATTATATAAAAATAAAGTCTAAATCTCTTGATTTACAGTTAAAATTGGTTTATATGTAGAGCTCGCCCTATTAAATGATGTACTTATCTAATTTAATTTGTTGGGCAACTGTGTATTAATGAATACTAATTCACTGACAAAGGCTGGTCACCTGCCAAGCATTCAGTGGAGACTTACTAGGTGAACATGATGTCACACATAGCAGCAGGGTCAAACCTCGTCTTTGCTTAGGAGGCTTTGGTTCTTTACTAAATAAAAAGGCTCTTAGCAGCTTTCTAAAAAGCTCTTAAGAGGAACTTTTAGTGCCTTTTAGGATGACTCCTATGGATGAGATCCTTTGTGAATACAGCCACAGAACTAAAGAAAATTATTTGCCAAAGATGCAAATCATGAATCCAAGATATAACTCTATATTATAACACATTCATGTAAACAATGTATTTATTCAAGTACGTTTTTGAGGTACTGGTCATTTACTTTTCCATTATATTTCATAGGGAAAAATTATACTTTCACTTTTAAGTATCAACAGTTACTACTTTACAGTGTAAGATTTTTCATTTAAAACATATGATTAACCAAAAATATGACGCACTGTTTATAAAGTGGCTTAAAAAGCTCCACCTCAACCAGCTATAACACTAAATGCTACTTTCAGTTAATTTTGCTCATAATACTTCTGTACTTGAGTATTTTTAAATTTCGGTATTGCCACATCTGATAACTTTTTCCACCACAGGAGAGTTTATCTAAAATCTACTTTTCTCCTTTATAGACTGCATAAAACACAACTACTACTAACTACTAATTATTCATATTTTAGAATTGATAAGGTCTTAAAAATTCGTAAACCTCCACATAAATAAAAACAGCAGTGGGGCAAAAATGCCGTTATCAGTATGTCACACTGATATCAGATTACAAATTCAAACAGCCTTAGGATCTAGTAGCAAGATATGATCAAATGCATATAATAAGTTAGGAATAATGTTCAATTTAAACCAGTTCTGAGCTACAAACATGAGCTCTGAATGATCAAACACCAAATCCAGTCACTCACACTCATAACAGAGTTGTTTCTTCAGGTTATATTTAGATAGAAAGACCTGCGCTGTTACCTTGCTGTTCTGCAGCAGTCGTGTCAGGTGCTCGAAACAGTTACTATTGAGGAAGATGGCTTGTAGAACTGGCCTGTCTGAACACAGGAACATGTCCCTGATAGTGTCTGAGAGGAAGGCAGACGAAGAGATGGCGACACAAGATACAAAGGAGGAGACAGAACAGAGACTCAGACATAAAAGTACAACTCAAATAGTACATTTAATATCACAAAAGTGTTGTTTATGTCCCTGATTATCAATTAAGCCCCTACCTAGCATGTTAACTTGCAGTGCCACGAATCGGCTCTCCCAGTGTCTGCCCAGTGTTGGCACTCGGCCCTTGGCCTGCTGCTGCTGTCGAGCAGCGACGACAGCAGCCGGGTCTGAGTTGAGCAGCTTGAAGTAGTTTTCCAGCACGGAGGCGATCTCCACTTGCCGTTGGTCGGAGCTTGCGGCCAGTAGGCGCTGCACCACCTCCCTCAGGCAGCCCAGGGTCAGCAGTGCCTTACGGTCGGGGGCCTCGCTGTCCCAGTCCTCGCCCTCATCTGAAGAGCAGCTGCCCATAGAGCAGTCGGCCAGCACGCGCATCAGAACCTCCATGGTGGCTGGGGAGATGGCAAGCAGAGCATTCCTCTGCGAGAGAGGAGGGAAAACAAAGTGAGGTTGGGGAGATAGATAGATCTGTTTAGTTGATCATTTTAGGACTCCCTAATAGGGCCCAATACATAAAAAGCCACCACAAATCTTTAATTAATACTAAACCTAAGCTGTGTCTCACGGACCAAGAAAATGAGACTGAGCAGTTTAACTGGAATGAATAACTGTGCTGCCATCTTGAAACAGTCTCCAAACACATCCAGCCAGCAAGAGGCGATAAGGACACATCGGTTATCATGGTGACATAACCTGTGACCTCCACAGTATCCAGAGGCTTACCTGATCACCAGCTACTATGGCTCCAAACAGGTGCAGCAGGCAGCATTTCAGGCTCTCCTTTAGGTGCTCGCTCTCTTGGAAGCACTCTGCAATGAGGGCACACACACACACCCCATCCCACACACCAACACACCCACACACACACCAACACACCCACACACACCCACCATTAGTTTGATCAGCAGGCGTGATGTCTTCTATGCAAATAAAACACAACCACATAACGAAACTGCAGCTCAGAGCAAAGTGTTGAACATCCTGTTATTTTTGTCTATAAACAAAACACTGATGAATGCACACACAGACACACCTTAATCATTTCGGACTCTTTCACACACACACTCACCCATGGAAGCTAAATGAAATCTGCAAACCAGATAAGATAGCACACACAGGCATGTGGCAGCCCCGTCAGTAACCTCTGGGTCATGATAGCCCCAGTCATCCATTAACTCATCTGTCAACACGTCCGACTGGGGAGATGAAGGGTGACATCTTGGCTCCGTGATGTCTGTTTCCTTTATCTCAATCATGCTACAACTGAATTACATCTACTATCACTGGATCACACTATTAGCAACATTATTCATTTGAGTTAAAATATGGAAAAATGAGCTGAACATCAGTCTTTAATAAAAGTGTTCAATTTGTTCTTTGAAAATAAAAACACACACACAGTCTGTCAGGTTGGGCCTACGGTGTTATCTTTGCTGCCAAACCACAGCAGCCACACACAGGACACAGGACAGAAGGGAGTATTTGTTCAAAATGGCCGCCAGTGTGGCTTAAGTGGCTTGACAGACACCATTCACTATCGGCTCATCTCAGCGCCTGGCAAACAGAACGCGGATACAAAGAGTTGATTCAACTGGACCCGGAGAGGAAAGAAGAGGAGGCAGGGGGAGAGAGAGAGGGAGAGAGAGAGAGGGACGGCAAGAGAAGAGAAGAGAAGAGAAGAGAAGAGAAGAAGGCTTTTTTATGATGCAGACGATTGCTTCCTCATCCAGCCTCGAAGAGATCATTAAAGCAGGAGATGCAAAGTATGGACCATAACATAATGTTCAATAAGTGTTTGCTTTTCAGTGACAGGGAAGTGATCACACCCCCTGCCCCGCACCAGTCCACCAGTGCTGTGCTGCAAATAGAAAGAACCTTAAAGTGTGACTAAGAGACAGAATGAAACACTTACGGTAAAAGAAAGGAACAAACTCAACAGTGAGCGGAGCTGCCTTGTACTTCTGTCTGCTCCTCTCTACTGTACCCAACTGCTCCCTGGGAAAAATAAAACAAAGATACTTTAGGTAAGACACAACAGAGACGAACAGTAATTCATATTGCACATTGCCTAAGTCAAATCAACACTAGTTAAAGGCCAGGACAGTAGAATGTTAGCTGGATGTTGTTACCCGCAGGTTCGATGCCTCCAGTTGCGGTACGGGTCGTAGAGGCTCTCGCAGAAAGCCAGCGCGTGACGTACAAACTCCTCAGCCTGGCTCTGGTCTGCCATCTCCTTCTCTTTGGTCTTGCTCTTCAGCTGCACACACAGACACACACACAGACCCACTTCACACCTGCTATTATGTGTCTTATTCACACTATTTAATGTATGATTCAGGTGATGGGTGACATTTTCACTTCAAACAGATTGCTTTATTCATTGCCAAATTGCAGAACAACACAGATGTTACTTCCTCATTCATGTTCCTCCAAAATGAGGAAACTATTCAACTACCATTTCATTAATAAAAATGAAATTTCCTCAGCAAATCTAAAGGGGAGCATGTTTGAGAGGAACTGATAGATCAGATTATAGACAAAAGGAGGGGTCAGACCTGCTGAATGTACAGTGTTGTCATGGTGATGATGTGATTGATGTAAGAGCAAGTGCCAATCTCCTCCACGTTGGACAGGTTCCTTTGAGAAACATCCAATAATGCACACACACACAGAAAAAATCCACCATTAGCTTATCAGTCACTTGTATCAGAGAACCGAATTTTCCATTACGGTAAAATATTTAAGCAATGTCCCAGTTTTTACTGTCCCAACCTGCAGATGATGATAAGGAACTTGAGCAGCAGCAGAGCCAGGTTTTGCTGCTCAGGCTCCAGGCCATCAGAGGCTTTTTGGACGCACTGCAGCAGCTGGTGGCGCAAAACCTGCAGGATGTTGTCTGGGAGGAGTGTCAACACCGGGGGAACCTCCTCTGGCCTGGAGACACAGAAGGAAGGAGGAAAAAGTTGCTTATATACCAAGCTTAGGGGGTTAATATGCACATGGACACATGTAGCCTTTTATCGTGGATGTGTCCCTGCAGTATAAACAAGGGCAACTTCAAGGACCCTGTTCTGCATTCACTCAATCACACACACATGGCTGATGCATTCAGGAAAAACAGCATGTGTGCTGCAGAGAGAGAGAGACAGAGAGAGAGAGAGAGTTAGAGGGAGAGGGGGGGGGGAGAGGGAGAGAGAGCAGAGCAAAACTAATGCAATGAATGTCAGTGGGAAAGCAGGACAGATGTGGCAGCTGCAGATGAAGGGATGGAGAAGGAAAGAGGAGGGGAGGGAAGAAAATGGAGAGATGACAGAGGACAAGAGGCAGAGACAGCAGAGGGAAGAAGGAAGGAGAAAAAGCAGGAGAGGATGAGGGAAAATGAGTCAAGAGGGGAGGAGAAAAAGGAAATGACAGAGAGTGGGAGAGAGGAGAAGCTCAACAAATAGGATTTAACAACCCATATTCCTCCACCCACCTCCACCCTTTCATATGGCCCTGCCTCCATTATAAAATGTGTCCGGCTGTGTCATCTGATGTTGATCACAACCAGCAACAAACTTCACATATTTCTGCATGCTCTCAAATGCTGGATACAGGCTTTCAGGCGAGTGTTTAAGCACTGAGGACATCTCACATTAATACCTGCATCATATGTTAACGTGTCGACACCAGTAACAGAATCACCTGCAGCAAAATGTGACCGCTCTGCACAAAAGCATCTGGTGTGGCCGGGCTATTTTGGGTTCTGCTGTGGAAGGCGGCACAGTATGTGTTTAAGCTGTGGATGACGCATACAAAAAGAGATAGTTCTGATCTCACTCAGTGACCTAATGCAGAAAACTGCTTTATAATAGGAAGGTCAGTGTAATGTACAAGACTAAATATTTGAAATGACAAGCCACCGTGGGATGGTGTAGGGTAGTGATCCCCAGCCAGGGGCACTGGTACCCCAGGGGTACTTTTGTAGTTGCTCATCTAAAATATTGAGATGGGAATTTAATAATATAACCATTAATTCTAATTAATCTAAGTTGGTTGCACACACTGAGACATAATGAAAATTAGTGTGTCTAGCCACAAAGCAAGCAGAGACATTTTACAAGTTAGCTAAAAGTAATGGATGGATGGTTAAAATTGAAAATTAAACCAAATTGATAATCTGTTGACAAAAAGAAATTGATACCTCGTTTTGAAATAGCTAAGAGTAGATACACATTTGAAATAGTTAGCTAAATGTTTTGCATAAAAGTTTGAAATAGTTAGCTACAAAGCATGGATAATCAGTTGAAATAATAAGATAAAAGTAAGGGATAAACAGTTGAAACCAAGTGACAGAAGTGCAGATGAGAAAAGACCAATAATATGAATACTGCCATTTCAAGTGTTTCAAGAATTGTAACAATATCCAATTTTGATGACATACATCTTGTAATCCATTAATAAGAACATAGTTGGAACATGACAGCTGGTGCTGATGAGGCACTTCAGCTCATCTGATAATGTTATGGGGGTACATCAGACAAAAAGGTTTTGGACCATTGAACACGGTATGCACGCCAATAAATCCAAATCACCGCTTTGTCGCCGTGTTTTTATTTTACCAGTAAGCCCCGTAGAAGTTTCCCAATAAAGATGTGTCATATATGTGTTTTTTCTGTTGCAAACACAAAGTGATGCACTTTATATTTCCAGTTAGTTTTGAATTAAAAGAGGAAGTGGGTATTTACCTCGGTCTGTGATAGCTTATCT
Source organism: Pagrus major (assembly GCF_040436345.1). Classification (NCBI taxonomy): domain Eukaryota; kingdom Metazoa; phylum Chordata; class Actinopteri; order Spariformes; family Sparidae; genus Pagrus; species Pagrus major. The sequence continues at coordinate 11,118,298 of NC_133238.1, forward strand.
ACTCACACTTTATAAATGTAAAAATATGTTTGTCATCATGAAAATGGACTTTAAGTTTGCCAACAGTTACCTTGAAGGTGGCTTTTCAAAGTCCACATCCAGGCATCGCTCATAGGAGCCGATGAAAATCTCCAGCCATAACTTCAAGTAGTCTGGATCCTTCTGAGAAATGAAAAGACATACAAACAAAGAAGGGAGGGGAATCGAGATGGAAAGAGAGAGCGGAATATAGTTAGTGGTCTTCGCTGACAAAAGCTGTCATTGTTAAAATAGATATATTGTTGGCAGCTGACAGGTCTCATCTGGAATTTGATTAAATGTACTGCATTTAGTCTCAGTGTGTGTGTAAGTCTGTGACTTCTATAGCCAGACGACAATAGGCCGCAAACTTTGTTGTCTTCTCTTATTTCAGGATAATGACAGTGGATATGAAAAATTGACACACCCTGTCAAATGCTCCAGACAATGTTTTCATTCCATCAAGGATTTACATACTTTTAAAACTACACAGCAAATCAAGTTTAAAAACAAAACATTTCTGTTTGTGTGAGGAAATATTAAATAAAAATGGTTTCTAGAGGTTTATGAAGCTGCAACAGAAGCATGTCAAATACGTGAGAGCAGGAATGTCTCAGGTGGCTGTGTGTGCATTTAATCTCTTTAGGTCTAGGAGATAAAACATGCACCTGTCTGAGTGGAAAACAGGCTTGGTTGCATTGTGAGATGGGGTTTTCTAACAGCCGGCTGATCGACATTTCCTAAATTCCTGGAACAATGCCTAGAGAAGGATGGGATGGCAACAGCAGCCACAGAGGAAGGCTGGCCTAACTCGAACTGCTAGGTCGCAGTAGAGTTTCTGGTCTAAGATCCCGTCAGCCCACAGGAAGAAAAACACTGAACACCAAACACAAGGGAGGAGTACACAGCAAAACTGTTTAGAAGGCAAAAGCTGGAACCATAAAGACGTGTGACAAATAAAAACTACAAATGGGGTAGATTAGTGTCAGGTTTTATTACAATCATTATTGTAATAAGTGACAATGAGTCACATTACACCACACACTTGTGAACAAAAGAGCATGCCAGCATATACACATTTATTGAGGTGAAGAAGGCAAGCAGAAATAAAGAGACAATGTAAGAAGCTTCGGAAGGTTGACTTGACATTATTTTTAGTTGTTTAATTATATTAAACATTTTCTTTTTATCGCAGCAATCATTTACACAAATTTAATTTGCACTACAACTATCATTAATTCTTCATTTATCTGCTCAAACCATCAGCACCAACGGATCTGACCTGGGGACACCGAAAACGGATGGCTGAGAGAACCTCGTACTGTAATATTATTATGTAGCTTATCTCTCCTCACACTGAACATAATTGATGGGTGTGTGCTGTAGAAATTACATTTGCAGCAGAGGGGGAACTGTTGCAGCATACGTCACTGTAAGACTGACACGGACGATAAGGTCAGGAATTTGCGAAAAAATACAAATGACAAATTTCTAAGAGCAGAAACAGAAATATTGCATGATGAGTTTTGTTTGACCAAAAAAAAGCAGTAAATGTTAAGAAGAACTAGTAAATATGAATAATGTTTGCTTGTAAAAAGACTAGAAAGACTAAGCTACTGTCAAAACAGTTGTCAATTAATAACTACTCATCATTTCTGTAAACCACAGATATACAAGGTGCAGGACACATGGATGGGCCAATACAGCTATGACAGCACCATTAATTCATCATACAGGAGTAATCACATGCTCAGGACCCCCCCAACATATCCTGTCATAAGGGACTTTGGGCCATCTGGAGGGTGTGAGTGAGCAATCTAGGTCAAGGAGGGCTGAAGAGGTAATCAGGGCAGATTACCATAACATAGTGCATTGTGCATTTGGTAGTATAGTATGACCAGCCTAGATTTGGAGGTCATTCATTTAGGTAAAAAAATAGAGGTCTCCTGTCATGAGATTAAGTGTTGGACAGCTGGAAACTTTGCGTGTTGATGGAGCTTGAAAGGTCAGGGGTTTGTTAAAACCATTAGGATCCGCTCTCTGGGGAACATGAGGTTCTTAAGTAAATTTCCTAACAACATACTAATAATAATAATAGCCAACATACTGCATAGGTATCTATTAGCTAACCGGGAAAAAAAGACACAGATGGAGACAATGAATCTTCTCAGAACTTTCTTCTATCACTGTTGCATTGAAGCTATCCCCACCTTCACACTCCAGACAACACATACACCTGATGCCAATTTCAGACAAACAGGAAGATAGACAATTCACACACCTATGATACAATTTCCTATGAGGCTATTACTTAAACATGGAAGAATTTGCAGATTAGGGCTTGAAACTTAAGGGAAAAAAACACCACAAGGGGAAAAAGTGGGGTTTTCTCAGGATAGCCGCAGTGCCATCTGGCTAAAGAGTGGGAGAGGGGCTGAAAGGCTGACTGCTTCTGTCTGCGTGTCAGAGTGGGAATCTGCCAGAATGAAGCAGGAAGCATGGCCTCTGCAATCCCTGTGAAGTCATCAGAACGATCCTGCGACGTTGGCCTATGTGTGTGTGTGTGTGTGTGTGTGTGTGTGTGTGTGTGTGTGTGTGTGTTAGGGTATGTATGTGTGTGAGAGAGAGAAGAAAAGAGGGAGAGAAGCATCTGACCAGAGGCAGCAGCAACAGCCACGTGTGAATAATATGTTCTGTTGGGAGAACATGGCATGTCGCCTGTGTGCTTCTTTTTCCTGTTACCTTAATGGCATGACTCACTGGCTAAAGTGAGAAAAACATTTATTTGTGCTAGAGCTGTTCTGTAACTCAAGACATACTAAATTGACTTTGCCAGAGAATAAGAAGTCACTCTCAAGTGACTGAGCTTGCTAGCAGCAGGGACTGAATGACTATGTGTGTGTGTATGTGTGTGTCTGAAAGAATGTCCTCTTTTAGGCAGCAGCTTGGGAGCACAGATGCCCATTGAGGGTTCGGACTGTGGCAGGCGGGGACACACCCTGCTCTACATTGCTCTGTTTATCCTTTCATCACCGACCTGACACACACACACACACACAATGATGTCGAAGTAGGAATCCTAATGCAACAATGGTCACCTTGTCATGACGCTAACAACCATCTTGTGTGTACAATGTGTATAAAACAAGATCACATGCTTCTCCATTGTATATCCATTATCATATCAGGCCTTTCATATTAGGCCCTTCGCCATGCTTCCTAAAGATCTGTTTAAGCTGACCTCTGTAAAGCTGACAAGGTTACCTGCAACACAGATCAATGCACTTCATTCTTGAAATTGAGACCCCCATTGACCCACAGAGACATTCGATCAGTGGGAGTGGTACACGGCCATAGTGAAAGTGCTGATTAGGGATCAATATCTGAATCCATTGACAGCCTTCGTTCATTCTGATATGAGACATGAGACATGAGATATGCGTCTGCAGATCAGGCTCTATTAGGTGATACCATATCAATGCAACTAATAGCGTGTTCCAGGGTTGGATGCTTCACAGCAACTGATAATAACAGATAACGTCCCTTTAAATAGGTGGGAAAAGTGATACAACCATTTAACGTTTCATTGAGTGTAAATAAATATTCATTTGGCCTAAATCACTAGCTATTAAACACATGATTATTTCTACAATTATCATTCATATTAATTGCTCTTGATTAAGCCTCAATAAAAATGTTAGAAAGTAGTAAAAACACAAAGTGCAAACTACAGAAAAGTTAACTACTTCTAAATAATGTCAGAGAAAGAAGTCAACAGCAAGTGTAGCAGAAACCACATCACACTAAAGTCAACCAAGTTTTATACACAAGAGTTACTGCTCTAATAAAACAATTATGGCAAACATAAAAACAACCCTAATGCTAAATATGTCATTATTTTCTCTGGCAACTCAAAACCAACAGCTTTGATCACATTATAAAGTTGTTTTAAAAGGACCATGATAGATTTTTAAATTTTTTTTAATCGGTTACATTACTTGATCGATCTATAATCAGATGCTCAGTGCGACTAGACAGTCTGCAGCTCAGCAAGTGCTCCGCCCCTCCAGACAGGCGTGGTGGGCAGGCTGGTCTGGTGGCTGCTTGCTTTCTTAGTTTGGGTGGGTGACCTGGTTTGGTGGAAGTGGCACAGAGTCACTGAAACCACAATGTTTAAAGGTCCCCTCCCTGTAGGTTTTAAAAGACGGGAGCTGTGGTCATTCTGTTTCTGCACTACCATCACAGTCTGACATCACCGCCTATCAGTCAGAGGCGACTCGGACATGACGTCACTGTCAGGCCTGTAGTTAAAGAGGCTGGTGGGAGGGGTTACAACCACATGAGGCATGTCTGATACACAATGTCAGTGACATCAGTGTTATTCCAGAGATATTCATAGCGCGGAGGAAAAATGAGAAGCGAGAGGGGAACGCAGAATGAAATCAGCTGCAGCGAGAAAGAGAGCTAGCCTGAGGGAACAAACTTTGCATACCAGCACATAAACCAAAGCCGGAGTGTGAGAGCTTGTGTGACAGTGTGTGGTGTGGTGTACGTACTTGTGAGTGTGCGTGATGGAGATTAGACTGTAACAAGCAAACAAGCAGCAAAGCCGGAAAAAGACCTGAGTAATCTACTTGAGCAAATATGTGAAACCGCCGCACTTTCTCCTCCTCCGTCATCTCCAGCTCAACTGCTCAACGGGTTTATTTCCCCCCTTATTCACCTCCTCCCTCCAATCCTTTCACTATATCTTGACTCCCTTAAGTGCAGGGGTTTATGCAAATTCTCCAATGCAGTCACAAAGCGTCTCATCAGGCAGGGCAGGGTGGGGTGACATGAGACAGGATGACAGTGCTGTGAACCAAAAATCTCTGGTTTGTGGACAATTTAAAGGGAGTGAGGATATCTGCTCCAGAATTAAGAGAGCGAACTCAGCTTTAAAGCCAGTGGAGGGTGAAACGATGCCCCTGGCTGCAGAGGCATGCTCCCTGTGGTTGGGAATTAAAAGGGCTTTTCTGCAGCAGACAAAGGCTTTAAGAGAGGAACTGGCTAAACCCTCCACTTTCTCTGACAAGTCCTTCTGGATAATATACTGGTGAGGAGTGAGAGCCACTGCAGCGTTGTGTTGTTGCTACTGTGTACCAGCGGCAAACCAGCAGCTCCATGTGCTCGGAGACAACGCTCAGGCACGGACCAATGACAGGCAGTTAAGAGGATCGCTTATGTAACAGTCTCAGCGTCGTCTGTGACCTCTCGGCCCTCTACAACTGCAACAAGCAAGCAGCAGTCAACCTCTGCATCTACTGCACGTTCTCATTAGAACTGTTAATATAATGGACTGTATAATAGATATAAATCTCGCTTGCACAATTCATAAACCCCCACAGTGGGTAGAAACCTGCAGGGGCCTCCAGAGATTGTGATGATCTCGCTGTTTTTAAAGGATATACCAAAATATTTAAAACAATGCATTATTAAATCAAATGATATATGCATTTAGATATGATAATATGCAAGTGCTACTAATGCTGGACCAATCACAGGTAATGTGTTGGATTGTGCTGCGGTCCAGTCAAAAGCAAAAATTGGGTATAGAAAATGGGTGGTAATATCTGAGTTACTCATGATAGGATACTTACACGATACAATGCCCACAATAACAATGGTATGACAGTACAGCAAAGACATTCAGCTACAATACATCACTATGTCTGTGTAACCTAAGAAGAAGAAGAAATACCCCTAAAAAGGCCAAAAGGAGGAATCATGTATGTGGTGTCTGCATTGTAGTGTCAGTTTCACAGACTCTGACGTGAGATGAAGCATTGTATAAAAATGTGTATAGTGTCTTAGCTCAGTGCCTCTTTATCACACAATGACTGGTTAAGTCAGGTTAATGGTTAAATTCAATAATATTCACAAAAAGATCAAAACCAATGATGAAATTAGTATTCAAAGCCTAATATATTTTATTCCTCGCTGATATAGAGCTTCATTGTTGTTCAAAAACTATTAAAACACATCAGTGGGCCGCACTGTTGCACTGGGTGATGTGTTCCTTCATCATGATGAACGTGGGCACTTTTATTTATTTTGACTCAATCCCACATACGCTGTCCTGCTGCCAGAAATACCCACAAGGGCACCAAATGTGGATTAATCTGCAGCTGAAAATAGTCCCCAACAATGTGAACAACAGAGAGAAGAACCAGGATCAGTCCAAGTCTTGAAAACTTCATGTCACTGAGCTGCTCCTCGTAAAATCTGAGTGCGGCACCGGTCCCCATCAACACACCAGCTTCTTCACTGACTTTGATGCCACAGCTGCTCACCCAACAATTTGTGACTTCATCATCTATTCATGAACAGCTGCTTCAAACATAGCCTTAAATTATTATCACAATGTCACATGTCAAATTCTAAGACATTAACTGGAGCATCTGTTTAAACACTAGCCCAACCCACGTTTTCTTCCAGCAACCAGGACCGGGTGACAGTCAGGTGAATAATACAGAGATATGAAAAGACAGCTGATGTCCGCCTGACAGAGCCGGTTGAGCTGGTTCTCCTAATGTGACCCTCGGCTGCTGCTTGTTTTGTACAAGCTTGTACTGTCAACAAAACACATCCGAGTGAGTCCTCCTCCAAGAGCAGCACAAGTGTTGACCTCTGACACTACAGGCAGTGATGTCCCCACTGTTTTGTCAAACATTAAACAGACAGATGGAACGAGGGAGCGATTATGAGCACAGCATAACCTAGTGTATATGGCTATTATTGTTTGTACTCTATTATGCTTTTATGCTCAAAAAGCCCCAAAGTGGCAGTGCTATCTGGTGATGCACACAGTAAGATAAGAAAATCTCTATGCTTGGTTGAGACAACAAGAGGCTGGGAAGGGGAGGTTAGTACTTAGGCTGGTTGTGAATTAACCCTTTGGTTACACAGGGGGTCTCAGGGTTTCCACGTCAACATTCCTTATCTGATTTAGCCCACGTGACTGCAGGTTCTCCTTACAGCCAACATTATCCTGGCAACCCCTCGCATACAAGCATACATATATAGTGTAGAGACGCCCCGCCGGCCATACCTGACATTTCAGCTGCTGGGGGAGAGAGACGGGCCGCTACACATATATATTTAAACGCCTCACTCTCTCTTTGCCTCACGCGGGGAGAAATATTGGCCTGGTGGACGCTGGCTCACAGCCAGAGATGAAATGAAATGATCCCCTCCTCGCAGTGTAATGCTTAGTCAATGCAAACGCACACTCCTGCAAGAACAAATGCAGTGTGTACGCTTGAAGCAATTGCTGGCATTTTCACAAGTGACTGTGACAAGTGTGTGTGGGTAGCAATGTGTCTGCATACTTCTGTTACCAACCCCAAACACCCACACCACTGGCATTAGATATTCTGTTTGTGTCAGCATGCTAGCCTCCATACTCCTCAGGGTGAGGATTACTCGATGTCATATCGTAAACTCGCAGAACACAGCTCTTCTTTTTATGGGGTAAATACCTGAGTGAGGTTTGTGTACTCTGTGTGTGTGTGTGCGTGTGTTATTGTGAGGGATTACTGTGGGAAGTAAGTGTGTGACTGCAGCCAGGCTCACGTGAGGAGCGGCTCAGGCGGGCCGTTTTGATTGGACGCCAGGACGTGCGCGTGCTTTATCGCCAAGTGAATTAAATGCAGCCAACAGCTGACTCAAGGGGTGCTGTCTCTTCTCGAGTGTCACTCATTCATCTCCACTGTGAAAACAAAGCAGTGTCCTACTGTTCACTGCAGCACTGACTGACCATCCTGAGATGGAGGGTCCATCCTGACCACAGCTGCAGAGAAACTGACATTGGGTTACACTGGTTCTCTGAGGATTAATTATTCATTTACCAATAAATCCTTGAGGATCTGCAAGCAATTTCATTAGTCTGGGTTTAACTGGATAGCTATAATGTTGTACATGCTGTTTCAGAGGCTTTTACATCCTGAAAAGTGTCAGATATGCAAAAAAAGAGATGCTTAACATTGCCACAAAACAATGGCAGTCAGCGGTCTTGGTATAAAAATGTCTGTCAGCACAAGCTTTGATATCTCATATTGATTTGACTTACTACCTACCACAGTCTGCCACTGTTTAGTCTGTCAAAAACAGTCAGTAACACTGGAAGTCCACAACATAAATGCCAAGAATGAATAACCTTTTTGCCAGGGAGGAAAATGCCATCACACTGCCCATTACCTCACCTCATGACATTTCCTTGACTCTGGGAGTGTGTGTGTGTGTGTGTGCGTGTGTGTGTGTGCGTAGGACTACACATCACCTTAGTGCAGTAGAGCATCCAGACCTCGTACAGTCTCTCCTTGGATGCCATGGTGGCACCCCCAGGCTGTAGTGTCCACCGAGGTCACTTCCCTGGCTGCTTCATGGCTTCCCAGTCATGAGCTAAACATCTGCAGCTGGCCTCCGGAGCTCAACATCATGACTTGTCCGACTCTGGCAAGGTGTGACGCTCCTTCAAAGATGCGAAAAACGGGACGATGTTCGGCGTGTTGTGGCGGAAACTTTGCGAAAATTATTCCATGGCAGAGGAGAGGAGAGCCGAGCGGTCCCAGAGAGGTCTCAGTGCAGCCGGGCCTGTGCCTCCACTTCTTCAAGCTCTTCTCCCAGCGGCACTATGAATGATAACAACACAGACGATCATGTATCACGAAGGCGGATGTTTTCTGGAGCGTTTTCACTGCTAGCAGCTAAAAAATACCTCCAGTAACGTTGGTGCACTTTGAGCTGCCGTGCTGGCTCCGAGCGCAGACGGACTGAGGCGATGGTGGTTTAACTACACGGCAAAACACACACCATTAATACTGTCTGCTTCTGTTGTGTGCTCTACAGATCAGCAACAAGCAGCCTCGCTCGTCCCCTGACAGCTCCACAACGCCTTAGGTTATCCTCGGCAAACATTACAGTTATCAGTCGACCTTACCTGACCAAGCTAGCTAAAAGCTAGCTGTCAAAAAAGCCTATTTCTGTTTTTTTTCGCCTCCCTTTCTCCTCCTCCTCCTCATGTGACAGAAACGCCTCGTCCTCCCAAAGCCAGCCCGGCTACACGAGCCCCGCGTGAAGAAGAATAAACGTGTGAATACCTGAGAAATGTTTTAAAACCGTCGAGAAACTGAGGAGCACTCACCTGTGCAGGGGAAAAGCAACTGTCACTGACGCCGTCGGTCCGGAGTTGTTGGAAATGCGTCAAGCTGCCGACAAACATGCGACCAACGGCAACTTCCTGTCTCTGCGCGGATGAATTTGTTTCAAAATAAGAGTCCACCCTTAAACATATCAATGACATCATTTCTTGTGCGTTATGCAAAGTTCTGCTATCAAAAATCTGACTTTTGAATACAGATTAAGTGGTGCAACGCTGTTTATTTTTAGAAGACCTTTTTTCTGCATCTCGGTGTCTGTTTTTTTTCTTCTTTCATTCAAATTGAGTCAAAGATAAGAAAATTCTTCTATGCAGTATATGTAAAGGTAGATTTTATCATTAGTTAAAAGGGGTGTGGAAATGGCACATTCTTGTCATCACTCCTGTCATTGGTTAAAAGGGGCACTATGTAATTTTGGAAAGGAAATCCAAACTCAGAAATGTAATATTTACAATATTAATGAGGTGATAATATAATTTCATCTTTCTCATCTGATTACAAACTACACAGTGCACCTTTAAGAAACATTTTAAAATAACTTTCACACGTCTTATCTTATCTCAATTCGTTTGCAAAGACTGCACCAAAAAATAACTTTTTATAGAGTAAGTTTTGCTGTATAAATACCCTAACATGCTCACTATGCAATCCACGTAAAAACTAAAGAATGCAGAAGTAGTTTTGTGGTTTTAATAAACCATCCTTCGCCTGTTTGGCAATATTTAACAGTTCTATTTCATGAGCTGGGGTCTGTATGGGGTGTGCACAACATAAAACGAAACTTTAATTTGGTAGGTGAACCGGATGCACAATAAAATGCAGTAACTGGCACAAAACAAACGCGAACAAGTGAACATATTCACACTTAAACTGCAGTTCCAGTACAGGAGACGTGTTTCTTTACTGAACTTGTTCTGAGAGAAGGAAAAAAATACCATCTGACACGTAATGTTTGTCACTCGGTCTGTTTGCGACAGTCGAACCACTTTACGTTGTCGATGTGGAGCTGTGTGGTTGCTATAGGCTGGGCTTGGTTGCCACTTTGTTTTGATGATGTACTGCCATCTAGTGGAGCAGTGGAGGATTGATAGGTGTCACTACAGATGTGTAGATGTGTTTCTGTGAGGAAACATTTTATTTTAAAGGAAAAAAGGTGGTTTCAGGTATAGAAAATAGTCACATGATATCATATAAATATATAGGCCAACTAAGGATATAAATATTGAAGTATTTTAAACAAAAGAGTTTTCATCTGCCCAATAATGCATAATAGGGGTACATGCTTTACACCATAAACATTTCTTGATACAAACTGATTTCCTGCTATTTCAATGATAAGCAAAGCCACTTGAATCAATCCATGACTCTGTTATTCAACCTTTAAATTAATCTCTGATGGTGGCGACCCCAGCAGAACCATTCGAGCCACGTGACAGACAAACTTTATTGACCCACTGATTCTTCCACAGTTTCTAATCATTCGGGCATGAGCAGGATTCTTGTAAGAAGATCAGATCTGCTTTCACTTCTTTGCAAAACAAGAATATCAATATTGTAATAATACAAACATAGAAATATTCATTTTTCCCATAACTGAATAAACAAGCTGTTCTCAGAGGAAATACTGTATGACGCTAGAAAGGTGGCAGGGTCCGCCAAATAGAAAACAAAGTAAAACGCTATGAAATTGTGTTGTCCTTTAAGGTCAGTTTGTTTATTCAGTTTATTCAGGCATGAAAACAAAGAGTTTGCTTATTTTGTTTGTTTAGGCATAAAAAAAAAATCACTCAATGAAGATCTTTCTCGATCCTGCTAACTTGTGCAGGTTTGGGCCTAAATACTTGTTGGAGGAACCAGACTTGTTTCAACTCATCAACATTATAATCTCATACAAAGAACAGGACCCTGGTCTTTTTATAGTCCATATTCCAGAATTGTTGCCAGACATCAGACTGCATTGTCAGCTTGTTACACTCCATTTCCAATCAGCCAACTCGGTGGAGTGGACGGATTCAAAGGACTGAACACAGGCAACCAGATTAAATCCTCAGGATCCATCGGAGTTCTGAGGTTTGTGAAGAAGATCACACCGTGCAGGATGGAAGTACATGGAGCATACTGTCAACACACACACTTTTCTATGACACAAATCTATCAAGAAATCAATCAAGGCTAACAGGAAGTTTATAAATCAAATGTTGTATATACATGTTTATCATATATAATACGTGTATATATAAGGCTCATACAGCTACCATGTTTGATATGTACTGCGGATCACAGTTCTCATACACAGCACACTTAATCACAGTTACAGATAGATCACCATATTCAGAATGCAGGTTTCATTCAAACATAAAGGCATTGTTGGATAAGTGGTCACAGAGCACATTAGAAATAATCTTTTGGCATATCACTGATGATCAGGGCAGGGACGGTTTTCATCTGAGGGTCTCTAACTCCTACATGGAACATTAGATGCACTCTATTGCTCGTGTGCTCTTTTTTTTTTGCAGGTTTGCAGTTTGTCTCACTGGCTCATAGGCAAACACAGGATAACATGTTATGTTGACATGACTACACATAAACACTATGTGCATATATGTTCAAACATACGGAAAAAATGTATTTACATATTTGACTGTGGTCAGTTTTCTAAACATTGTGGATCGAGGTAAAAATCAAGTCTAATTTCTGAAAGGTTTATAATGGCCTCAAGGCAATAAGTCTTAAAATTTGGAGGAGTGTGTGATTAAGTTATACTTAATGATAAAGATTGATACATACATCAATTTAGGGCATAATCATGCTCAAATGTTTTGAACCATAGCTCCAATATTTGGAGATGTTAACAGGAAGTAAAATGCTGCCTTGGAGCCAGTTATATAGTGAGCTGCTCTAACTTGAGCCTACAGTCATTTACATTATGGCAAATTAGCACCGTTACATGTATGCCGAATTAGCTATTAGCCATTCCTGTTTGTGGTGCACCCGTAGATGTGCACACAAACATCACATGATTACTCTGACACTGAAGAGAACGGAAAAACGTGATGATTCTCAGGGGAGTTCTGGAGTTTCTATGGTTTCTACAAGGATCTGTGGATGTTTATTCACAACAGACGTCAGAGGTAATATATCTCCTTTACATAATATAGATATATACATCCTCGAGAAGTGTAAGTCACACTGAATCTAAATGTGTGCATCATGTCTGTGCGTTCAGATTTGGCTGAGTTATGAATCAAACTGCGACTCAAGCCCCCTGCGACACTCAGTTTGAAAACCTCTGATATAGATGAATATATATGCACATATGTATTGTAATATCTCTTTTAAGTACCTCAGTATTCACTATTCACAGTCTGAATACAAAAAAACACTTGAAAGGAAAAATCCACCCTCACATAGTGTCTTAGGAGTGAAATTTGTAGTGTACACTTTTTATTATTATTTTAGATTCGGTAAACAAGGTCCTCCATCATTCAGAATGCCTTTAGGAAGATGAAAAATATGAAAAGTAAACTGTAAAAACAACTGAATGTTCCCAGACATAAACTGTTTAGTGCCTAGAGAAGTATTTCTGGGTGGATTTTTCCTTTAACTAATAGTTGCCTTTTACATCAGAGGAAGTGCGCGATTATAAGTCAACCGATTAGTCTTTTGTTCTGTAACTTGTTCACAGTCCATTTTGTAGTTATGGATCTTTACTATCTGATCAGAGCAGCTTCTTTGATCCAGCACTTTCACAGTCGGGTCACCAACCGATGACCCCAACTCCACATACGCATCGGACAAACATAAAAAAAAAACAACAACTACAAAACTACTTTAAAAAAGGCTCAGAGAGTCGGGTAAATGATAAAAAATAAAAGCACAGTAGAATTTGGCCTCATTGCTTTGCTTTGATTGTCTCGAGTTTGGCTTGCTAGTCAGGATTCGGAGAATCGGGAGGTTAGAAGTCCCACACGGCCTCAGAGGTGTCGGTGGAGGCTGACGTTGGAGCGTGGCAGGACGGGGCGGGAGGGCAGGATACTGGAGGGTCCTCGGGGCTGGTGAGGGGCGCTGCTGGGTACATGAGGCTGAGGAAGGAGTCTCTGGTGTGCCTCTTCACCTGTCACAGAACAACAAAACTCGGCTTGAGCACGGTATACTGTATTGTTAGAATTTAATGTCAGCTGTCACTCGTTTCATTTAACAGTATGTATATGTACAACAGGTCAAAAGAACTAACAGAGCTCCACTTAGAGGAGAAACCCACCTGCTTGAAGAAAGCATGGGTCAACAGTGCAGATGCTGACGGTCTGTGGAAGACAAACACAGGACACTGGGTCATCAGCATTGAGGTCTGTGTGTTTGTACTGCAATCATATCAGATCAAGTGTCATAAAAAGCTGACTGGTCCTTTAATGTACTGACCTGCGCTCAGGCTGCTGCTGGAGACACAGCTGAACCAGGTTGTGCAGGGTGACCGAGTGGTTTTTGGGCGCGGGGCTCTGAGGTCGGTCGGTAGGCGGAGCGGTGGCGCTGTGCGACAGGCTTCCGGTGGCCACGCTCTCCCCGATGCCCGAGTCCACTCCGGACCGCGACACCTTCAGCCCGCCCAGCTCGCCCAGCGGGAAGGGAGCCACGTCCAGCAAGCAGCAGTGGGAGCCGCGCAGCTTCTGAAGCAGCATCTGAACAGAGAGATTCAAACACTGACGCTAACTGCGGACAACAGCGAATATTTTATGATTTATAATTTGGGTGGAAGAGTTTCATTACCTGAGTGGGGGGCATGTCCTGGAATGGCACCCTGCCGCTGACCAGCTCACAGGCCACGATGCCTAAACTGTAGATATCTGACTTTACTCCGTAACCATGCAGATCCTACTGACCATGCAGATCAGAGAGATAAAAGTCATTAGAATAATGGAGAAACTGATCCTGTAATATTTTTGCATTGCTTTTCGATACACTTGTTACAGTCCTGACCTGTCGCAGGAGCTCAGGGCTGAGCCAGGGCAGCAGGGCGGGGCTGTGGTGGGGCATGTCGAACACCGCCCTCATCCTCTTCCCCTCACGCATCATACTGTAAACACTGTGGAGCCCTGAGAGGTAGACACGCCCCTCCCCTGACAGCAAGATATGACTGGCCTTCACACCCCTGACAGGTGGACAGACATTGAGATACAAATATTTATATATACAGTATATATTTAAATACACAGTATAATTTACATTCTTTGTATTCTGTAATGCCTCCTGTCGCCAACTGACCGGTGAACGTAGCCCATCCGGTGCAGGTATTCCAATGCTTTCAGCACGCCATGCAGCAGGTATGCTATCAGAGATTCACTCATTCCATCTGGGAAATATGTTCTTAGTAATGTATCGGCAGAGCCTGAAGGCAAGAGGGGGAAACTGTTAATAAAAATACAGCTAAATTGTTAGCTTGTTAGCTAAATTGAGCTAACAATAGCTACAGGCATGGATGTATTAACAGAATACAGTTAGCAGCAGTTAACAGTTACTTCTGCCTTTAATGATTATTGTTGAATTTGTTTTCTCAATTAATCAATTGAAATGTTTGGTCCACAACATTTCAGAAAATACTGAAAAATGCCCATTAACATATTCCATCTAGAGCAGTCCAAAACCCAAAGATATTTAATTTATTATCATGCAGACAAAGAAAATGATCAAATCCTCACATTTGAGTAGCTGGAAGTAAAAAAATGACCTAAAATATGATTATTAGATCATCAAAATAGTCAAAGATTCATGCAGATCTAGTGAATTCATTGTAATCCCAGCACAAAACAAAACAAAAAGTTATGGAGGTGTAGCAATGGCTGACCATAGGCCATGAGCGGTGTGAGGACCCACAGCTGGCAGCAGGAGCTGAAAACCAGGCGAGAGGTCAGCAGGTTGGAGTGACGAAACAGCCTGGACAGCAGAACCTCGTTCTGGGGTTTGAGACACAATCAGACATAAACAAACCTAAATGGAGAGCAGCTAGATTTGGCTGTGGGTTTACAGAAGCATGTCTGATATCCTCAAAAACTGTTTGAAACCCTGAAACAAGCGATGAATTGAAAGACCATTTGCTATTTAACATTAAAAATGTTTTTTGAACATTAAAGTATGTAAATGTTTTCTCTCAGATGACCAAAATAAAAGTATGAACCTGAATATGAGCACAATATGGGACCTTTAAACACATTTCCATTTCTGCTCACCATTAGCTGCAGCAGCTCCTCCTCGGTGCACTCATCCAGGTTGGTTTGTTTGACGGCCACCAGCTGGCTAGTAGGGATGTAGCGTGCCATGTTCACCTGGCTCAGGTTGTTGAAGCCCCTCCCTGCAATACAGAGAGTTGACTTTAAATGAAATCTCACTGCACCTGCAGTTGCTTTGAACGAATTGTGCCGGCAATTAGGTGCAATTTCAACTCTCAGTCTGACTCAATACTGTGGCGTTCTCACCCAGCTCGGACAGTAGCTGGTAGTGGGCAGGCTCGGCTGACAGCCCTGTGATGTCATCGCCACCTGCTGGCCCTTGCAGAGTGTATTCAGAACCGTCACAGCTCTGCAAGGTCACACACACACACACACACACACACAAAAATAGCATATTCTGGGTATATTCAAGGGTATCGCAGAATGGAAGATAAAGTAACTCAGAAGAGTAATTCAGCAAATATGATTATGAACATTTACAGATGTGCAATCACGTTGAATGCGCATTTATCTTTTATTAATGACCTTTATCAACCTCTGTATATGACCAGTTAGATTTGAAACTATACTGACAGAACTTAGCATCCTCATTGACATTTTAATCCCTCTACCCGCTATCACCTCTTAGCATTAAAATTGCCCGTAGAAATCAGTGAGCCGCTAAATGCTAACATCAGCATGCTAACATGCTCACAATGACTATGCTAACATGCTGATGTTTACCTTATTGGAAGTCTTTGTTTAGTGTATCAGCATGCTATATGGCAATCTTTTTAAACATTCTTTAGCTGAATTGGATATTCTTTACTGGTATCAGCATCGTCATTTTGCCTAGTCAATGCTTTAATTTAAGATATCTGTAATTAAATCAAAACCAAAATCAAAATAATAGTATCTATAATCTTAATGGATTGCCAAATTAAATTGAAAAAACATTAAAAAATGTTAAAACAGCTTGCCACAATGCTAACAATTGCTAACATGAGCACTAAACAAAGAGTAAATGTCATGTGTTTTCCACGTATGTGGACAGAAACCAAAGTACTGGTTAACTTTATGTTTTGACCTGATGATGGCGCTAGATGAAAAGTTAAGAGATGACCAAAGGGATTGGGATTAGTTTTAGAAGTTCACGCCTTCCCATCCAATAGTTGTTGTTTCGGCCTGGACTGATATATATGTATAGTCAGACTGCAGACTTGTGAGCTGAACAATTTTGACAGAAGGGATAAAACAGCACCATGCAAAGTATACTGGAATAATATTAAATATCCTTGTTGCTGGCTTGGACCAACATCACCGAGCAGATGAAATTATGAGTAGGCAGAGCGGAGGTGGATTAGGTTTGAGACCAACTAAATCTCCATCTAGGAAATGACTATTAAGTTACTGGTATGAACAACAACCATACAATGCTTGTCTGGTTGTATTCTAATGATTCTGTGGTATGGTACTGGTAAAAATTCACTATCTGCCCCTTTAATAATGCTTCTGACACAGTAAACCAATTTCGTGGTGGTGAGGTAATGTGTGAGGGGATGAGTGGCTGCCAAAGAGAGCGAGGTTGGAGGAGGGATGCTTGCACTATTAGTGATACAGACAGATTTTTGGGACAGAGTCTGGTTGTTCCTGATGCAGGATTGTTTCAAACACACCAGCTGAATGTGTTTTATCGGGTTCAACCACACTGCGCCAACATTTTGTCTGTATTATTAAGGGAAATGACCTTACACACTAGCAGTACATTGTATAATAATGATTAAATAGTAAGTACTCCCTTTTAATAATTATAGTTAGAAAGGTTTAGTGAAATCTTTCAAATAACATTTTGCTTTAAAGGGTCACTCCACTGATTTTATGCATGAAGATAAGTTTACTTATCATGTTAATAGCTAAGCTGTGTGATGTCTTCTTTGGTTCTGGAGGAGCTTTGTCTGACACAATAACTCCTGATGATGTCATAGTGATTTCATCTGGATTATCTTGATCTTGGCTGGAGACTTAATTACAAATTAATTGCAAAAAAGCCTGTGTTATAAACTGGGAATATAAGAGACATTGGCATTAACCAGGTATAAAAAGTCTAAGTTCCCCTGGTGTTGTGGAATATTAAATCGATGGAGTACCCCTTTAAGCATTTGTCTTGTTATACCAGTTGCCATCTTTGAAAGGGGACAGTTCAAAATGAAAAATACATATTTTTCTTCTTACCTTAGGTTATATTTATCTTTCTAAATTGTGTTGGTGTGAGTTGGCAAATTTTGGAGATATCAGGCACAGAGATTTCTGCGTTCTCTCAAATATAATGGAACCAAATGGCACTCGGTTTGTGGTGCTCAAGGCGCCAAAAAAATGGTTTAAAAAAACTCAGCATCAATGTCTTGTTCCAGAAATCATGACCTGGTTACTTAAAATAATTCACAAGGATTAAAAAGTAATGGTGTCCTCCTCCTCTGAGTTTTAAATTAGTTAGTTTAGTAAGCTTAGTTAGCCAGCCTCTCCTCCATGAGTAGATGCACGCTTCTTTCAGCTTGGTAATAGGGGAAGAAAATAGTTCCAACATGAAAGTGCTCACAACAGGTTTGTGGGATTATCTTGAGTAATCAGGCCATGATTTCTGGAAAGAGACATTGTCGACAAGTTTGTTAAATATAAATGCACTTTGAGCATCACAAGCTGAGTGCCATCTAGATCCATTATATTCGAAAGAAGGCAAATATCTTTAAAACTCTGCACCTCAAACCAAAACAATCTAGATGGATAAATAGCGCTACAGGTAAGAGGAAAAATATGTGTTTTTGAATTTGGGTCGAACTGTTCCTTTCAGGCAAGGGTTGAGCAGCTTGACATAGATGATAAATGAACAGTGATGAAATGGCGGAAGAGCATCAGTGTGACGCCTGTCTCCATGCTGACAGTGTCTCGGCTACTGACCAGGAACTGGTGGCTGGTGTCCTCATAGCGCTCCTCTATGTCCAAGGGCTGGACCTGAGAGTGGGAGATGCAGGAACAGTCCTGGTGGAGGGGGGGAGGAGCACACAGGTGAGACATGCCCGACAGGACAGGGAGGAGGAGGAGGAGTGGGGAGGAGGAAGACACAGCCTCAGGGGAGGTTGATGTGGCAGGGGAGCAAGCATCTGGGAATATGTGCTGTTACGGGGCGGTTTATCGGAGGTGGTGAGTGGAGAGAGAAGTAGAGTGATGATAACAGGCAACAAAGAGGCGGCTGACTGACTGGATTGTCCCAACAGAGCAGGATAATAGCTGCATACACAATTAGAAGTGAAGGATACAGACAACCCATATTAATATTTGATGTTTTCCCTCTCTGTCAGGTCATAAGGTAAAACCCCACAACATCCACAATACAGTGCACCGCACCGGCACATTAACCACTCATGCTGATGGGTGACGTACTGCGAGTGGTGCAGTGCTTGGTTTTGGCTCAGAGTCCATTTTGAAACAGAAAGGGGAGCAGCTGGTAAGAAACAATATTGTATCATAGCTAAACAGTACAAAAATATGTTTTTGAAAGCATTTAAGGAGAAAAATAGACAATGAACAGGATCGTGGTTCAAATTTGTGATAAGAGTTTTTCCAGCCTTCGTTTTCATAAAACAGGAACAATATAGTGGCTGCTTCGGTTCACAATCTGTTGCAGCTAAACAGTATACAGGCCGCAGGAGACCGACCGCGATGGAGGGAGACGGGAGGAGGACGGAGCTCAGCAGCAGCAGCGGCAGCAGAGGTGTAACACGAGACGGAAAAATCCCCCACTAGACTAGAAAGCAGCCAGCAGCAGCAGCATCCATCCAACTTCGGCCATTCATCCATCCGTCTGCAGTTCACCTGGCTGCATCAGCTGATCTCGAGATGCGAGGAAGTGATGGGAAAATTCAGCGGCGGAGATCCCCGTCCAGTCGAGTCAGTGACGTTTATATCAGAATGGGAAATTTGTGAATGAATCCTGGAAAAATAGTGTTTGGTTACAGAGCTGCACATTCCCGATAAGAAGTTAATATATTTGAACTCAGGTGTCCTTGTTAATGGTGGACTAATAAGAGGTTGGTGGTGCAATAAAAATCAGAAAAAGAAGATTTCGCAATGCAATTATCAAATTCAATTCCACTTCAAGGTTAGATTAACTGCAGCCATTTTAGTTTAACCAGAGGACGACTATAACTCACTGACGGTTATTGTTAGTTAATGACTATTAGAAAAGTAGCTAATTTTGGGTCACATTATGTTATTACATGTTGTTTAGTGTCTGCGAAGAAAGAGAGGCTACACAAAAACAATAATACACGTCCTGTAGGTCTCCCATTTCGGTAGCTAGGCTAACTAACGTGAATGTATTTGCACGGTTCAAGCTAACGTTAGCTTAGAAAAACAATTTGTCGTATTTGTATATTGTTTATTTGAAGCAGCCCGTAGTGAAAAGAAGCGTCTTACCTCCTCCTCTCGACAGCAGCTCCAGCGCTTCGACGTAAACAAGTTAAAAATACAAAGGGGAGCCCGATATCCTAAAGGTTTTGTCCATAAAGTTCGTCTTCTTTCATTTCTTGTTCAAATTGTATAGAGTGTGCAGAAAGTAAATAGTTTTCCTCTCAGTATCGAAACGTAAAACTCCCCAAAGCGAAAATGTACTCTTTTGACAGGACTTTTAATTTGACACAGATAATTGGCGCGGGATAAAAACGTCATCGAGCTTTTCCTCCCAGGCAGTCGCACGTTGATGATTCGCAGGTGTTGCCGTCTCCCTCCCTTCCTCTATTGTTTGAGGTTTTGATGAAGGGATTGTCAGACACCGCATGAACCGCAGGAATTGCCCATGTTGTGGAATAACAGTCACATAGGGTAAGTGTTATGATAGTCAAACATCTTTATTAAAATGTCTTCAATGCTAAAATAGTCCCCGCGTGAGGGACGGTGCCAGTTTAAGCTCGCGGGGGCATTGTTAGCTAAGCGACAGTGAAGCTGTCATCTTCTCCCAGCACGGGAAGACATGCGAAACGCTATGTTAGCTCATGCTAAATGCTAAATAAATATAATATTAGATTGATTTCCAGGATATATTGATAAAGGGTTAATTACTAACTCGCAGAATGTGTTTAATTAGCACATTAGACGGTAAATGTTAGCTGGCCTGCTAACTGTTGAATGTTATTGGTTAGCTAACATATCATCAGTGGCTCGTATTGGTATTGTTACTGGTACTGTTTTATAATATGGATAAAATAACATGTACAGTAAATGTTAGTTAGCTAACTGACAGCTGAACACGAAGTATAGCTCGTCTATTTGTAAATTAGCCATCGAGGGGAGGACACATTAGCCATATTCAAATTAGATTTCTGAAATCCCAAACTGAAAATCATGACAATAACTTAAAGCAAAATATTTAGAAAATGTCTGGATTGTTTTTTTCTGAATGACTGTAGGAGTTTCACACCAACAAGTTAAGTAATTGTTAAATTTGATCTAAATAAAAATTGTGTACAGAAGTCGAGATGCCGAATTAACTACAAGCTCCCGATGATTCATTGGATTGGGTTAAGTCGTGTTTTTCTTGACTGACGAGTGAAGCATTTTTTTTCAAACAGAGTTTTGATGGGACAATTGAGGTGAAAGTGAGTTGTTATGGATATAAGCAGTATTTCATGATGCTGTAGGTCTTAGTTTCATTACGCTTACGGTTTCTTTCCTTTGGCAAGGCATTTGCATTTGCATGACAAGGAGTGTCTGCTGATGTTCCAGCCAGAGGTTTCTGGTTATGCAGTTAAAGGGGTCCAGCCAGTGTCACATGCTGCTTCTCATGCCTTTGGTTCTTTTAAAGCAAGTCCTCAGGCCCTGTCCAGTCTGTCAGATCTAAGATAGGCTGAGTGCAGATGCTGTGATACAGCACAAATGGAGTGACGGTGCAGCAAGGCAGATAAAAACAAGGATATCTTTGATAAATTCATGTTAGAGGTTCATGTGTGGAGGGACAGGAACGTGTAGGTTTTGACCTTCAGAGTATGATGAACAGATGAAGACATTTCTACTCCTGCACTTGACGTAGGTCACTCTGGATAAGAGCATCAGCTGGATGCTTAGATTAGGCATGAAGGGAGATCACGTCTGTTAAAAGCTGATGTAAGCAGGCAGTCGCTCTGGGACAGCTGGGACAGACCAGTGTTGTCTATAATGCTGCTGTTTTGTCTGTGTTCTGCTGAGTTGCTGTCAGGGCTGCTATCTTGCTGCTGTGCCCACATTTTCCACCTTTTTATTGTAATATTTCACCAACATTAAGTGGTGTTTCCAGACTGTGGTCAGAATCTTTTCCATGTTTTCCAAGCCAGCTGTTTAATTTTTACAATTTAAACACTCCAAATACTCAGCAAAGCAGGCTGTATTATAAGGGAGAAGCTGTGTGGCTGTGACAGTGTTACTCATGAGGTGACTCACAGGCACTTGGTCAAGATCATCCTTAGCATTTTAAATCAGCGAAAAGAAGAAGCTCTCAGTTCAGTGTGAACGATGCAGATTTCTCTCCCGGGCTCACACTGATGTCAGTCGCTATAAGAGATAAGTGATATCTCCTATCTGTTGTACTCACAGCCCTAATGTGAATGTGACTATTATAATTCCAATGCCAGGGTCGTTAATAGGTCAGTACAGGATATCTATCTGCCAGGCCTCTAATGGCAAACAGCACATTTAGGCTGCAGCATTGCGTGCCTCGCTGGCAGTAATCTCCTCTATGGAGCAAACCGTTTCAGCTTCAGTGTTATGTAAGAAGAGGATGAATGTTGCCCAAGGACTCTGTCTGTCCACAAGCACACTTACTGATACACCGCCACACAAATTTGCATGTTATATGTCTGCATGGGCAGGCCGAGCACCAAGGTCACTGATGCAGATGGTACTGGGGAAGCATGACCCTGCTCAGTGTCCCATTGGTAAAAGTGGCTGTTCATGGCTTTGTCCTTTTAAAAACTCAGATTTTTTATCTTTGTTGACATAACATATGTCTGTCTACTTAAAGGAGCACTCCACAGATTTTACTCCTGGAGATCAGTTTACTAACCATGGCAGAGGCTGTAAATAATAATTTTCATTATTACAATTAATTGTTTAGTTTATAAGAAAAAATTGTGAAATTGTGAGAAATGCTCATCACAATTTTCGAAACATTTTCAAAAGTGAAATTCCAAATGCATCTTTTGTTCGACCAACAGACCAAAACCCAAAGACTCCTTGCAGCAACAGCAACACTCATACTAAGGGAAAAAAGTCAGGATATTTTGGCCTCTGCTGCTTTGATTGTGACCATTGTTTTTTTTAAATCTGTCTCTCACAAGCCTCCCAACTTTACAGAAGTGCAGTACCAAAGAGAGTACCCTCTTTGACTTTGTGTGTTTAATGTTTCGAATAGCAGAGGTTATTTAAAACAGAAGGAGTACAGTGAAAGCCACTTAGGCATGACAGACTATCAACAGAGAAACTCCAGAGTGCCGTACTGTACGGGAACACGTGTCCACTGCTGACCAAATGTCCTCCATTTTTCAAATTCTCCTCGGGGAGCTCAGAGAGTGCATCCTGTCTCATTCCTCCAGAGATAAGCAACAGGATGTGGAAGGGCTCTGTCTCACCCCTCGGCCCTCCCTTAAAATAGTACGTGGGCGTAAGAAGGACATAAAAATGCATCAGAGTTTATTGTCTCTAAATTGACTAATTGACTCTTAATGAGTGACTTTTTATCATATCTAAAAACATGCCTCCTTCAGAGACTGAAGAGAGTAGAAACCTTTCTTGAGATTTTAAGCCTTGACTGATGTCGTTTTAATGGTTGTAGTGGCACATAAGATATGTCAAATCCTAAAGAAGATGCCAGACAATCGGTGGTTTAAGTGTCCAACAGCAAACACTGTGGGAGGAATGTTTTTTCTTTTTATCTGGCTTTGAATGGCAACAACCAAGTGGGAAGGAGAGACGAGGGAGGGCAGCAGAGGGAAACGATGAATGTTGTCAACAGCCTGGAGTCAGGGAAGCTTCATACACACACACTGATCATAAGCAACAGAATTACTCCACCACTAAACTGATTTTAACTCAAGTTTTTACACTTTATTTTCCTTAATTTGCCTGTAACCATGAGCAAAGTCAATGTGAACTGACATCTTTTCACTTTCTCTCCTCAGGTAAAGGTGTGTGTGGGCACCACCCATCAGTCCGAGAACAGGATGTGATGTCACAGCAATAGAGGCTGCCATTTTCTGTCCAGCTTTGTGTTTGTGAGTGGGGACTCCATCCTCACCCGCTCCAAGGACAGGAGATGTTTGAAGCCAAACCTCGGGCGGTGGAGAAGAAGGAGTCGAGCACTGAGACAGGTAGCATGTTTGTGTTGCTGTGTGTGTTGATATTGTAATATTATCAGTGAAATATCTCCATGGTAACTGTAAAATTTGTATGGATTTTCAAAATGATGCTCTGCCAATGTCATGCCGTCCTGAAGTACAGTATGCTGTGTCTTTGGGCTGGATGCTATAGATAGCCCCATCTGTCCCAGTAAACCACATATTTGCTCAAGTGGAAGGACGTGGGCTTGTACAGTGCCTGAGCCAGGAACACACACACACACACACACACACACACACACACACACACACACACACACACACACACACACACACATATTCAGATGCTTCATCTGCCCACACTCAGTCTGAAAACACATTCACTGCAGTCTTACATTTTTCATCTCACTGTGGCTGCACTATTTTGACAAAATAAACACATCCCTCATCATTCATTTTATATGGTTGATTTGTTTTCTATATAATGTGTCACTGGTGTCATAACTGATTAAGTACATAGTATAAATATGGCAACCACACACTTCCTTTAACCTGTCAGTATAATGTAAGCTGCTTTGGCCATTTTCGTAAGTTGTAAACCTGAAAAAAATTTCAGAGCCAGGCTGACCATTTCCTCCTGCTTCCAGGTATATGCTAAGCTAAGCTAATTGCTGTAGCAATTGCAGCTCAGCTGTAGCTTCATATTTATGTGGACAGACATCACAGTGCTATCAATCTTCTCATCTAACTCTCAGTGAGAAAGTGAATGGTCTCAATTCCCAAAATTCCTAACTACTACTTTATTAATATTGCAGGGGCCAACCATATGCCTGTGGGGACTATGAATGATGAATAATGAAAGTAATCATTAGATGCTGGTCCCTAAATGATATTTTAACGGCCTTCTAACCCGCAGATGAGGGTCTGGGCAGCAGCAGTCGGCATTACGGGTCCGGCTCACTGGGCTCAGGTTCGGCCGGATCCGTCTACCTGTCCGACAGCCAGGACTGGGTGGTCTCCCCAAGCTGCTCACCGGATGAAGGCCCTGTCCAGCCCACCGCCATCTCTCCCCTGCTGGCCGAGGAGACGTTTCGCTACATGAGTACGTGTTTAGATTTTTGTTCGGCGTCATCAGGACATCACTGCTGTTGTTTTGAAATAGGTTGGACAGATCTCTTTATGCTTTCCTGTTTCTGTGTCTACTCTCTTTTGATTGGTCAGGCCTTATGTGACATCACTGAGCAGATGGTGTGTGTGTCTCGGTGCATTAGACACGTGAGGGATTCATTTTATACAGCGCACATCCTCTTCAATTAAAATCCCAGGGATTTAGCGTGGATATTATTTGACGGTCATTGTGCCTGATTGTCTTTGCTTGTGTGTATCAGACAGCTCTGACAAGTGTGTGTGTGTGCGCGTGTGTGTGTGTGTGTGTGTTTGTGTGTGAGAGAGCGAGGGAGAGAGGGAGAGAGACAGTGAGCAAGAGGAATCCAGCGATCCAGCCAGAGTTAAGTGCAGCTGAGTTCAAAGCCAGGGCCAGAGTCACGGGACAGAGTGATGAGGGGGGAGGAGGAGGGTGAGACAGAGCGGACTGATAGAGGATGAAGACAGGACAGTCGGGAGAGCAGTCGGATCATGCCGGTTTTAAACATCCATAATGAGGAAGTTTATGATAACTTTGCTATGGAAGGTGAGCGGAGGCGTTAGCACGGTGCTCGGTATGTGTGTGCGTGTGTGTTTGAGAAAGAGAGACGTGAGCCGGTGTGACTGCAGAGTGTGCTCAAGTTTTGTCTGCAAGGTCAGGCAGAACAAGAAGGGGTGGAGGGGAAGTTTGTGAGCATACTGTATTGTGCGTTGGTGAAATCCTTGAAAGACAGGAAGTAGACAAGTCTGAATGAATGCTTGTGTGTTTACTTTCAAACAGGCTGTGGTATGCGGGAGTAGTGTTGACGGTTGGATTGATGCCACTTCCTGTCTGTTTTTCTCTTCAACTTTGCACAATTTGCGACACTTATTTCCTCTGTATATCACTGTATAAGAATCATTTTGCAGTTTTGTGTTCAGGTTCATTTAAAGAATTTTTGATTAGATATGACTTGAAAAGATACAGAAGATTCAACACTGTAGATGCAGAATGCTTTGTTGACATCGTATTTTCATAGGGTCTGTGTTTAGGTGTTTGTTAGCTGCACGTGTGACAGAAGGGGTACAGTGAGGGTGTCTAGGTTTCATGTTTCTTCTTGGTGATACATTTGCTCCACTTCTGCTGTGTAAAATCAGACACAGCCTATTAATAGTGCCTGATACACTGGCAGAGGCCTGATGCACTCACAGAGGTATGGCATGTTAATATACAAATGCCCCCTGGTTGTCCTAAAGCAAACATACGGTATATATGCAGAAATGTGTGAGGAGGCTTAGACGAGTGTGGTTTTGATGCATTTAGACAATGCTGAAGACGTTTAAACAGCTTAAATATTTAATCATGCTATATGATGATATCTCAAGTATCAAGTGTCTCATTTGTGTCATGTTGTGAAATTGGATGAAGGAACTGTGTTAGCAAAAATGCTGTCTGAACAGCAGAAACTTGAGACGATAACAACTCCATTTTACTGCAAATGCAAAGTATATTTATTTGAAGAATCATTATGCAGTGAACCCCATGCATTTAATTGTTCATGAACTAATATTTGCATTTGGGTTGGGTGATGCAATATGCAATACCATTACTACTACTGGAGCTATTCCTTATTGTCCCTGCTATATATTCTTCTTTTCCTCTGAGAACAGCTTGTTTATTCATTCATGGAAAAAAAAATATTTCAGAGTTAGTGTTATTACCTCTACATAGTAACTATAACTATAACATAACTACATAGTTCCCCTTTTAAGCTTTTATTTTGAAAGGAAGGTTGGTTTTACTGTTTTGAGTTGTTAGGTGTTGTCTCTTGTGAGGCAGTTATTTTTGTTTCAATGGAAGTTCCAAATAAAGGGGAAAAAAAATTATCATTTTTTCCAAAGTACAGTACAGTATGGTTATTTTAATCCAATATTTATTGAATTTACATAATGTGACTTAATTGTGATATACAATTACATATACCTTGATAGTGTTAATACGGGTATTATGACAACCAGATCTTGTCGAATGAGAGTAATGTTCCTTATTTTTTAGTAAATCTGTTGAAGTAGTAGCTTGGTTTGTGTTGTCATTGTTAGTTTTAAATGATCATGCGGTTTTGTCAGTCTACAGTGATGAGTCAGGGTATTAACACTAAACAGAGTTTAATTAAAGGATCAGCCTGCTTCTAATGCTTTCTAGTCGTGGAAACTCTGACCTCACACGTGTGTGTCCTGTCTAATCCACCCTCACAAAACTACATCAGTAGCACAATTGACACAACTTGTCTTGCCTCTGTCTTGGTCAGTAGGGATCCGCAAACTTGACCTTTATCCCTGACTGACACAGATTTAAAATCAGGTGTTACAATTCGTCACATAAAAAAGTTATATCTTCTGCTGATGTCGCCAGTTTATTAGTGCCAAAGGTCCAAACAACCATGAATAAAAAGGACCATATTTTTTCTTATCAAGTCACTCATTGACCATTGCACTGTGTGTCAGTATGAATACAGTTACATGAGTGATGTCCTGTACATGAATCACTACCAAAATGATAATGATAATTCATTGAACTTTGCAGTTAAGCAGTTTATTGTGACCAGAGTTCAGTCACACAACCCACACTATGTGTGTGCAGTGTGTGACTGCATTTGGAGTAATATCTTCAGTTTTTTATGTTGGGTTAGGTAGATCATGATCAAACCGGACCATGGACATATTTTATACAGTGACAGCATACTCTTCCCAGCAGGTAATGGGATATGTGTGTATGTGTGTCTGTGTGTGTGTGTGCGCATTGTCTTCCAGTGTGTATAAGAAAGATAGCTCTGTTAGGCAGAGGTTATTTTTAACTGTCGGTTGTTGGGCTTGTGGACCCAGAGGTCACTGTGGGCCTCAGATTACTGGACAGCAGCTCTCATCCATTAGAGCAGCTGCTTCACTTGAGGCTTTCTAGCGCTGCTTATTACATTTAACTCCTGATGAAATGTAGTTTGTTCGACCACAGCAAAGATTGCACTCAATTGTTGCAATTACAAGTCTTTTCTGATAAACAAAATTAATTCACTGAACTTTATGCAGCAATAAGTGATCTCTATTTATCTTGTGTTTTTAATATTTTGCCACGTTTCACTCGCATTATCATTTATACTTAATACGTTTTAAAGTTGTTTGTAACTGTTGAAATCAAAAAGGGGATTCACAAAAGTTCATGTTTTGCTGCAAATATAGCCAAAAATACAAGGTATGTGATTGACCGAGCATAGAAAATATGAAAAATGCAGTTTTGTAAAAGTCCAGAGTGATGATTCTGAGTGGTAGACAATGTTTCAATGATTAGAGATGCCACTTTTCTTTAAACAGGTGGAAGGGGGAGCGGTGCAGCGCTGGTGACACCCACTCAGGTGCTAAAAGCGAACAGAAGTAGTTGATGTGTAGATTCTCTGACTCTCAACAAACTAATGTTTCTATATGAGATTGATTTATTGAAGCTTCAGCTTTCACCCTCAGCTTCTCACTTCTCTCTATGCTGCTCCTTTTCTCCTTTCTGTCTGTTCATTTTCAAACAAGCTGTTTGCTTGTTCACCTTTTGAACTCTTCTTTTCTTTCTCCTGTCTCTCACTAGCGTATCTTGCTTTGGAGCCCTCCTCTTATTCCCATCCCGGCTCTCAGAGCCTCTCCAAAGGTATCTTCCTCTCTGTACTTGCCTGTTCTGCTCTGCAACTTCTTCATTTAGCTTCAGTGTGAGAGAGGGGCTTTAGTCCTCAGCTGCACTTCACCAGGAGCCCCTCTCTGCTTTTTTGCATGTAGATGACAGCAGACAAGAGATTTGCATAGTATAGGTCTGCTGTCTGCCACTCTAGGCGGCTTGTAGTATCATATAGTGTTCGTGTGCAGTTTATTTTTTGTCTGTGTAAGGCTATTGTGGCTTCATTACATTCAGACCACTAGCAACCACATTGCCACACTGAGCCATATCTTCAAATTACATTATTAGTGATTTAGCAATATATCTGACACATATTTTAACCACACTAGTTCATGATAGATATGGGGCTGTGTGATTAATTTGAGCAAGTTGCTTGTGGTCAGAAAATATTTGGTAGTGGGTAAAGGTGGCATGCTACAGAAGTGTGTCAAGAGTGATATTTCATGTTTACTTTTTGTTTTTGTGTGACGTTCCCTGAATGAATATTTTGAATGCTCATGCCACAGTGTGCATGAAAGATTGCATGTTTATGTTTGCGTTTGCTTGCGTGTATCCTAAAAGTAAAATTTTCTTCCTGGCAGTCCTCAGTGGTGATCGTGTGGAGCAGATGACCAAGACCTACAATGACATGGAAGTGGTCACGCAGCTTTTGGCTGAGGTAGCTGTCTTGTCACTTTTAACATTTAGTTTTTTATTAAGAAGCAGCGTCTAATTGGCTGATTAACTGTGCTCTTGTTGGACAGCGGGACAGAGACTTGGAGCTGGCAGCTCGGATCGGTCAGTCACTTCTGCAGAGGAACCACCTGCTGCAGGAACGCAACGAGGCCTTAGAGGAGCAGCTAGCACAGGCCCTGGACCAGGTAGCTTCAGCATGCTAGTTATTTTTTTGTTTATGATGACAGATAGCGTTGCAGTTTGGTTGCATCAGTATTAGATGCATATAATGGCGTCATCTGTATATAACCGAATAAAGCCCCAAAAAATAATGGCCCAAACATAGATCCTTGTGGTACACCGTTTTCATTCTACCCAATCCTTCCCCATCGACCAGGTTCACCAGCTGCAGCATGAGCTCAGTAAGAAGGACGAGTTGCTGCGAATGGTGGCCAGCGCCTCCGAGGAGAGCGAGACTGACTCCAGCGTGTCCACGCCGCTGCGGCAACCTCTGCCACTGGGGGGAACCACCGCCGCCGCAGCCCTCAGCCAGCTGGAGTTTCTCCAGAGCAAGCTGCAGGACCTGGAGGAGGAGAACCTGTCACTGAGGTCTGAGGTACGAGGCATACACAGGACAGATGAGGTTGTAGTGGAGACTGGAACAGAAAATAACAGGAAGTGAAATGGGAAACTTAATTTTGGGAAGTTTAATATATAATATCAGTATAATTACTGATGCAAATTACCATTGTACCTTTTGTTTAACTATGTCCTCCTGTTAAACAAGCTGTTTACAGAAGGTCTATTATGATGAGAAGGTGTGTTGATAACGGAAATCGTATGTGAATTGTTCCTCTCAACATCTTCACTCCAGGCATGTCAACTGAAAAGCGATACCATCACCTATGAGGAGAAGGAGCAGCAGCTAGTGAGCGACTGTGTGAAGGAGCTCCGTGAGTGAAATGCACATACATTTACACTGAGAAGACACGGTCTGGTAGAAGGCTCGTTTAAACTTCGATCTCTATGTGTTGGTTCTAGGTGAGTCCAACAGCCAGATGGTGTCTCTGTCGGATGAACTGTCTCAGAAGAACGAGGAGCTGCTCAGACACCAGGAGGAAATCGCTCAACTGCTCTCTCAGATTGTTGAGCTGCAGCACAGAGTGAAGGAGGTGGGATCACATAACTACTGTTACAGGTTATGTTCTGATGAGATGTGCACTTGAGTCACGTAACTTGGATTAGAGTCAGACTGAAGTCATGAAACTGATGACTGTAGTCTGCACTTAAGAAGATCAAAAGATTTTCAACTTGACTTTGACTCCGACAAGACTGAGAAACTGATTATATAGCTGGACCGTGTATGGACAGCATGCTGAATTGTGGCCAGACTGTTCATTTCTTTATACCCGGATGTAATAAAACATGACTACTCGCGTCTGGGACAGTAACAGTGTCACACTGACCTGATTGTGATTTTAATATATTGTTTTCTGTGCAGCTGGCTCTGGAGAAAGAGGAGCTGAGGATCCACCTACAGGCCTCTAAAGACGCTCAGAGACAGCTCACAGCAGAGGTACAATGCCACACACACACACAGGTCGCAGATAAAAAAAAAATCACAGCTGTTTAGATGTGTAGCTTTAATGTACAGTATCTGTGAAGAGCCACAACATTGTGTCTGTGTTTTAGCACGTTATGGCAATTACCTTATGCTTCACAGCCTTAACCCAGATTATTAAAATCACTGGAGAGAAAAAAATATAATCATTAAACTAGTAATGTAATTCCATTTGAACAGCTGAAGTTCCTCATTTAAATTGTGGTTAAAATCACAATTTCTTTAAATTGATCTTTTAATTAGTAATTATGGTAATTCTGTAATTCCATAAAAAGATTTAGCAATTTATTTCACACCATTAAACTGACAAACTATAAATTTATAGTCTGAATGAATGTTGAATTTAAATATCTATTGAAGTTTTTTCTTAATCACTGTGTGTGTGTGTGTGTCTGTGTGTGTCTGTGTGCTGCAGCTGAACGAGCTGGCGGACAGGAATGCAGAGTGTGTGGAGATGCTCCATGAATCCCAGGAGGAGATCAAAGACCTCCGCAATAAAAACACTCCTTCTGCCGGGATGCGAAGGCACCTCTCCTACGGCCTCTACCCCATGGTGAGAGAAACACACCAAAGTTTTATGTAGCAGCAACGAGGAGGAAGTGGGAGTCCTGAGACACAAATACACAACATGTTACTAAAGGCACAAAATGCACCAAAAACGACAATAAAAAACTAAGATTCCAGTGCAGAATTATGTACATTACCAATATATATGACCTTTTACACCTTTAAACTTGCTTGTTTGTTTGTGTACAGGACTCTTTGGCGGCGGAGATCGAGGGCACCATGAGGAGAGAGCTGAGTGTAGAGGAAGAGACCGCCTTTCAGGACCAAAGGTCAGAAACCTTCACTGAACTACTGAAAAATCTAATGAAAAGGATTGTTTTGTTTTGTTTGTTACTGGGACTATGGAGACAACAATTGAATCCCACTTCCCCACACAAACTTATTGGGTGAATTTAGTTAGTTTTTCTGTATAGTCGTCTTTATACCCATTCACATAAATCCAAAGTATTTCTATAGGACTCACCTCAGGGATATAACGGTTGCTTTCACTGACTTCTTGTTCAGTAGTCGACAGTATTTTTGTCAATTTGTGGACCTTGTTGCTGACCTTTCACCTCTTCTCCCTGCAGAACATCCCAGAAGCGAGTCTTCCAAACAGTCCGCTCCATCAACGCCTCAACATCACGGCCAGCTTCAGCCACCCCTCCTATCCCCGGCTCAGGGCAGAGCTCTCTAGTGATGACTGCACAGCCCTTCCCATCCAATCAGGGGTATGTTACAAAGAATGTTAGCTTTCCTGTTTAGCATTTTAACCTAATTTTGGATGATTTCAGCTCAATAAATGTGCCTGCGTTTGCAGGGAGGAGGTGCGACTAGGCCAGCCCGGCTGTCCAGGAGGAAACGACCTGACCAGAGCCCTCCACCGCCTGTCGCTGCGACGACAGAACTTCCTGTGCGAGCGCCAGTTCTTCCAGGCGGAGCGCGAGAGGAAGCTGCATGCGCTGGAAGACGGGGATGGCAGCGGGTGCAGCTCACCAATGGGCAGCGTGGTGTCTTCTTTCTCCAACCTGTCGGAACTGTCCTTCAGCTCCAGCGTGTTCAAGACCTTCCTGCCTGAGAAGCTTCAGATCGTCAAACCCATGGAAGGTAAAGTTATCCATCCAGCTTATGTGGAAGCCTCGCAGTACAGCAGTGAAAGTGGAGAAGCTGTCAGGAGCAATTTGAAGTGTAACTGATTACATTTGAACCAAGAAGAAGAGTTTGCATGCTGTAAAACACCACTCTGGCAGCGCGGCTCGATTAGATGCAGCAATTTCAGGCTCTGTCACATCAGCTAGAGATCAGTCTTTGGTGAAATCGGCACAAAATTATTACTGACACATTTCTTGGTGTAGTGATCTGCACAATAAGCGGCTGGCTTCCTCCGGGTTAGGGGAATATTCAGACTGGAGCTCAAGGAAAGGGCCCTTTTCTTCAGACAAAGAGGGAAATAAATGGCAAGCTATAATGGACAACCCCTCTCACCCTCTCTACGCCAAGCTGAGGCAATTCAGGAGCACGTTCAGCCACAGACTCATCCAACCACATGCCTCAAAGCTCTTTCATACCATCAGCGATCAGACTGCACAACACCACCACCACCACAGCTCCCAACACCTCCTTTCTCCACTGATTAAGGACTGAACCATACACTTCACTGTAACTTAAAGACTGATTGTTTTTTTGTTCTTGTTGTTATCTATTATCTCAGGAACATTGCACATTTACACATTATATTTATTATATATTGTACACGTCATGTACATACAAGGACAATTACTGTATATAATATGTTTATCTTTATTCTAATAGTTTTTATTATATTTTTTATTCAATTTGTTATTTTATTCTTCCAATATCTCTTTAATATTGTCTCTATTTTTTGAGACTTAGTCTTGTGCTGCTACTTATTTCCCTCTGTACTGCTGTGTTACCTGCGAATCTCTCCCAAGGGGGATCAATAAAGGAACATCTTATCTTACCTTATAACATTGTGAAATTCCTTTCCAGGCTCACTGACACTCCATCACTGGCAGCAGCTGGCCAAACCACACCTGGCCACCATCCTGGACCCCCACCCTGGTGTTGTGACCAAAGGTTTCTGCTCGCTGCCTCAGGATGATGTCTACCGCCTGTCCGACATGGAGGAGGATGAGGAGGATGAAGAGCACCGAGGAGCAGGTGTCCTGGAGAAGGGGGCGGCAGAGCGAGGAAAGGAAGAGGAGGATGAGGAAGAAGAGGAGGGTGGGATCATCTTCAAGGTTCGTGTTTCGTCCACACCGGAGGAGAGGAGAGACAGAAAGCATTCAATGCCAGCTCTCCCTGTATCGCCTCTCCCGCCATCGCAGCAGACATTACCTGGGACTCCTGCCAGCTGCTCCTCAGTCACATCAGCCCTCTGCCTCACTCCCCCACCCCGACAAATCACTGAAAAATCCAGCCTATCATCTCAGCCCATTCCAGGCGTTTGCACAACAGTGGTCCAATCACAAAGTCAGATTTGCACCTCTACATCCACTACTGTATCTTCCTCGGGTAAATACTACTTAAAATGTTAAAATATAACTGTTCAAAGTACTGATTGTTCTTCTCATAACCTGATTCGTTGTGTGTCCAGTCCAAAATCCAGGAAAGTGTCAGAGCTCCACCTTTTCCACCTACACCTTCACGACTTGTCGCATCCTGCACCCCAGTGACATCACACAGGTCACCACAAGGTAAAGGTCTTCCTCAAAGGATAAAGAAAACTTGTCTTGAACTTGTCTTTTTTTATTTAATTTTTTTTTATTTATGATGGTAGCAATAAGTGACCGAGTGTCAGGAAATGAAGGGGAAGGAATAATAATAATAATATCTAAAATAAATATAATATCCTATAAATATAAATTGTCTGTGTAAATTAAGTTTACAGAGTTATCACCACGAGAAGTCATAAAGTATTGACTCTGGTAAGTCAAATTAGCAGAAGGGATCTGTTTAGAGCACTGTTTGTGTTTTAGCAAAAATATCGATATTAGGCGCCAGTGGTGATGCGATATATCGCTTCCTCTTGTGATAAGATATATTGCCATATCGATATTTTGTCCCACCCTCAGAGCCGATGTGCCAATTTAGCTTAGCTCTGCCCGTTACTCACTGTTGTTACACCTTAAAAGCTCACTGTTCTATCACTGCACAGAATTGACATGAATTTACACAATTTACCACTCGAAAATCGTAGTAACTTTCTCATTTCTAGCTGATGACCATCAGTATTATCAGCTGAAATGACAACAAGCTCATTTAGCTCACCTTAGCAGCAAAAATTGGTTGAAAAATGTGTCTGACGTTTCAATGTTTTGAACCTTGTTAAAGGGGCTTCACCTCACAAACTGATGTACTTAGTTATGATGTGATGTGCTTTGTCTTTGTTACAAGGTAGTACTCTAAGCAAGTTAGCTTGACATGCTAACGGTTGCAGATAAACACACTGTAAAATCAGTTTGTTACACCTTTGTTCTTTTAGTTTTCTTTTTAGAAAAAAAGAGACACCACCCTCCAAACTCTTGTCTCTGTCTCATGTTTTTCAGTTCTCAGTCGTCCATCATGGCCAACACACCCAGCTCCATGAGGACAGGTCCCAGTACCCCTGTGACTCCTTGCAGACTGAGTCTCGGTGACTCCTTTCCCCCTCGACGCCCTGCTGCACCCCCTGGCGGCCTGGCCAAGCTGGTCCTAGAAAGGGGCATTTCTGCACAAGTCTCCACTGACACTCCACCTTCATCCCCAAAACCCACACCGCGGCAGCCCCTTTTCCGTCTTCTCCCAAGCACTCCCCCTAACTCCCCCACCCACTCACCTTCTCCCTCCCCGGTGCCCATGGAGGCCCGCCAGCACTCGGCTGACAATTTCCTCGCCTCGAGGCCAGCAGAGCTTTTTCTCCAGGACGTTTACGGTTTGAATTTGGGCCGTGCGCCACATCCCGACCTACCAAGCTCTTCCCAGGAGCCCCCAGGCCTTGTCCCGTCCCCTAAGCCAGGCAGAGCCCGGCCTGACCCAGTCAACGTTGGCCTGGTGGAGAGGCTGCGGCGGCTGGGATTCACCAAGGTGCTCCATGGTTCAGAGTCTGAGGCCTCAGTGCCACGCCAGGATTCTTCTACTTTTGTGTCAGCAAGCGGAGGAAGCCTATTGGACGGTCTGAGGCGCAACCAGAGCCTTCCGGCCATGATTTGTGCCCGAGCGGGGAAGCCATCCGCTCACCCGACACCTCCTCCTCACCCCACCTCCCTGGCCATCCCACCACCATCATGGGGAAACCTTAAAGAACGCCGCCGGCATCTTGCCTCTGTCTCCCATGTCCCATCAAGTTCAACCAAGCGCTGAGGGCAAAACATGACCCCCTCCTGTACACCTCCATCCTCCACTTCTTCCCCCCATCTCTCCTCCTTTCTGCCTTTGGAGAGAGGAGTTGGGGCATCTTGTGGCCAGAACAATCCCTCCTTTTTCTGAATTAATTTTAAAGCACAATTTAACTAAACTGACTGTTTTTAGAGATGCCGCAGTGTCTATGTGTGTAGATGTTTGCAACAATGCTAGATATTGAGGCCTTAGCTTGCCTCTGAGTGGGTGATTCAGCTCCCCGTACCTTCTCAGCCGTGTAGGAATCTTAATTAGGCTACGTAGTTTTCCTGTGAGACTCTGGATGTTCAGGTTCAGGTAGAGGAGGTGAGGGGAGGACAGCATGTAAGTGAAAGAAGGTTTGTGGATGTGGATTAGAAAAGAGTTAAAGGTCCCATATTATGCTAATTCTCAGGTTTAATTTATGTTGTCTACTAGAAAGTGTGCACATGGTTTAATTTCAAAAAACAGTGTATTGCTACAGCGGGCTCTATTCACCCTCTGTCTGAACGCTCTGTTTTAGTGCCTGTCTCTTTAAGGCCCCTCCTGAAAAGCCCACTGTTGCGGTTGGTCAGCTCTCATAGGCCTGAGCAGGCACCGCTCGCAGCGTTTCCACATTAGCTCAGCTGGTTTTTGCTACCACAGAAGTTTTGGGGGGTGTGGCCGAGGGCAGTGACTGTATCATTGTGACATCACAACTTTACAGAAGTCCTGACCGCTCGTTTACAGTGTCTGAATATGGGCTGTTTGCATTTCTCTGTGGACTGAGCGTTTTTATACTTTTACAATATTTATACAGCACCTTGACCTGCTTTTAATATGAAAAAAGAGGAAATCTACCTTTACACAATATGGGACCTTTTTAAAGGGGCATTAAGTCGTTTTGGAGAAGAAATTTAAACTCAGAATTTTATTATGTCTAATGTCAGAAATATGTATTTTTTACATAACTAAATAAACAAGCTGTTCTCAGAGGAAAATAAGGTCCCTCGAACACTGTTTGAAGCTAGAAAGGTGGCAGGGTCCGCCACATATAAACAAATTGTGTTGTCCTTTAAGGGCAGTTTGCTAAAACAAAGATAGTTTGTTTATTTAATTTGTTGAGGCATAAAAAATATCAGTCAATAAAGATCTTAATCTTCTGAAGAATTTTTTCCCCAAAAAACTACACAGTGCACCTTTTTTAAATATGAAGCGATGAAATGTTGGGAGAGTTTTGTGTTTGCATGTTTATTCATGTCAGAAGAGAAAGTAAGTGCAAAGAGAGAAAGACTGAGCATCCAGAGTCTTGCGATTTCAAGGGCTTGTTGTGTAGTGGGTTGGAAAAGCTTTAGTCTGTAAAAAATCATTTACTGTCAGAATAGAAGGGATTCAACGAAGACTTTAAGTGCTAGCTGGCTTGACAGCATACTGCCAGGCTAATCATGTAGTCAGACCATGCTATTAATGCGCCAGTATTAATATTATAATGATTTTACAGTTCATTCTTGCACGGATGTCCGGTGACCCCTCATGTGCCGTCTCCCTTTTTCCTGCCTCTTTGCAAGCGTCTGCATGACACAAAAGCAACTGTGCCTACGGGTCCCAGCATGCACCTGTCTGCTGACTGGTGGGGCCAGGCTTGACGGAGGTCAGATATCAGGCGCCAGGCAAAAAAAAAAAAAAAAAAAAAAATGGGTCTGCCCTTTCCTTCTTGTGTTTTGTGCGTTTTTAAAGGTATGAGGCCTTAAGTAGAAGCCAGCACTGTTATGATTTGTGTTCCTGTTGAAGCCATGTTTGTATATATTGGTTGCACTCAGTGGGATTTGGAGTTTATTTGAGGATCACTGCTCGGTTGAAGACATTTCACCACGGCCTTGGGCTTTTAAGAGAGGAATATTGTTTCAGTTTTCAGCCACCACCTTTATCTCAGGCCCATGGGACGTTCAAGTTCAGTCTGTTAAGAGGGAAAAACCATTGACACAGTATTTTAGTTGTCTATCACATTCAGGTTTATTTTATGTGTTTCAGGGTTATTTCAAGGACACAAACTGGCCAGCAGGTGGGAGTATCCCTGTAGGAACGCATATTAAAGTTCATCCTATACACTCATTTATAACATCATGTTTAGATACAAGGAGCATAGAGCTGTGTGACCCTTCAACCTTCCAACCGGACCCCCCCACTCAGCTACTGCACTTTTAATTTTTACGTAACCTTGATTTACTGACACAACTATTTGACGTATATAGATTCTAACATATTAATGAGAAAATTAGCATTATGTGTGCCTGTTGTATCAATGTCGGCTAACATTTTGAACTAAGGTTTTAATATATATAGCAATATTTTTTTTGCTTTTTTTTTTTGCTTTCCACATGTAGAGGCCCACAGAAGGGAAATCCAAATGACGCCAAAAGTTTTATTTTGAAGAAATGGAATATTCTGGCTTACACGTGTGTATGTGACATATTATAATGTATTTAAGGAGCTTCAGTTCAATGTTTTATGTCTATAGGATTGGGAGAAGAGAAGACAAGAGAAGGCACATTCAGACTGTTAGTATCTTTTCATTTGATGTCGTTGTCATTTCAGTTTTACAAATAATGCAGGAGGTTCAGGTTTGTGCTTTTCTTTGGCTAAAATCTAAAATGTCCTGTGATTTCTTCACCAGTCCCCTCCCCTCCAAGATCATGATCCGATGTAAACTACTCATGGCTATTATTCGGTTGCCTCTTTTTTTAAAATAAAGCAATGGAAACAAAGACAGTGACTCACCGACTGGTTTACTCTTACTCATGTGTAGGAAATTGGTTTGTAAGGTCACACGGAGAAAAGGATCCAGACTGATTTTTTTATTTCATTATTGGGAATGTTTTTGTCTTAAAATGAGAAAACAAAACTAACTCATGTCTGCATTTAGCTAGACACAGCTAGATTAAATGGTGTGTAGAGAGCTCTTTTGCCATGCACGTGTGTTGTGTGTGTGTTTGTGTGTGTCATGGCTTGTCAGTCAGTCAGCGACCTGTGCGCAGTCGGAACAGGGGGACTTGGGAGAGCTCCTTGTTCTGGCCACAAGAAAAACACCTAGTATTGTAGGAACGTTTGATCAGATGATGGTGTTACATGAAAAGTCAGCGGATCACCAGATGACCATGAACATTTACAAACTTTTATGGGAATCATCTAACACTGGATGAACCACAAAAGTCAACCTCTTAGTAGCACTAGAGGAGAAGTCAGGGGATCACCAAAGTCTTAGGATTCATCCTTTGACATATTTCACTCTGGACCAAAGTGGTGAACCATAGAGCCAAATCACCAGCATTACTGTAAAAAATACAATATTTGTTTCTTGGGTAGAACAGAAATTTCTTCAATTAAGTGCATTTAAAAACATGAAAAAACAGTCATCAATCAGGTGTAACCATACTTTATACATCTTTCAGTCAGTGTGTCCAGACAGTTTTGAATAGGTTTGATAAGCATAAACAACTGGGTTCAACTCTGTGAAGTCATGAATGTGGCATTATCCACCAATCGGTGCCCTCCAGCCTTCATCCTCACATGGGACAGATCTTAATGCTGTCAGAGCTGGAGCTGAACTGGCCGAGGGCGAAGTCCAGACCCACCCCGACTCCACAGCCCACTCCGAAGGCTGCGTAAAGCGGCTGGGTGAAGTTGGCGCGGAAGGTGTGAAGGTGTGTCATGCTCTCTGCCACGCTGTAGAACGTCAGCGTCCCCCCCGACAGGTCCAGGTAGATGCCTAGCCGGGGGGAGTAGGTCACCGGTATGTCCTTCTTCTCGTTGTCGTGCATGGCAGCGCAGCAGGTGTCGGACAGCTCCAGGGTCCAGGACTGGGCATTGTAACCGATCCCCGACCTGGCGTCCGAGCCCTTCCTGTTCAAGGCCCCGTAGGCTACGCCCATGGAGGAGCCGCGGCCTCTCCACTCCACCTCCCAGTAGCAGCGCTGGCCGTACAGCGGGGCCTGGCAGATCACCTGGGTCCAGCCGTCGAAGCGCTGGGGAGTGTCGGGGTAGGGCTGCGCCGCCCCCTGCAGGGTGGCTTTAGTGTTGCCTTCGGAGAGAGCCAGCCGCCTGTGGGCTGTGTTGGGGTCAAGGGTCAAATTCACAGAGTCTGAAAGACAAGGTTTAATGACAATTATGATTTTGGAAATAATAGCTTGACAAAACAATCCCAACTCAAAGTCCACTTACTAGCTATTTTCAGAGCTTTTCACCTGTATCACATGGTCTTCATGAGCTCAAATGTGACATGGCTTGCTCAGTAGCTGTTATGGTTGGTCCTTGTATTATTATTTCAGTTTCTTTGCAGTAATCATGAACAGCAATACACACCTGGGCAGACTATATTTATCACTCCCCTGCAGCAGACATGATGACACAACTCATCTAATATCTAAAATGCAATACTGAAGTCAAACATTGAGACTCACACTGAAGGAACTCCTCTCTGCTCCTCGGTTCTGGGGCCTGGATGCTGTCGATGTTGATTTCTCTCACTGGAGAACCAAACGGTGTCAGTTCACGCACATAAAGGCATTGATTTTCTTATTTATTAGCATTTTTTAATTTGTGTTTCCCGTCTCAAATTGATGATATAATGGTACGTTAACTCACATGCAGGGAAAGCAGGAGCCTGATTCATGGCGTTGGGGAGGGGCGTGTCCAAGAAGAGACCGGGGTTAACTGTCCAATGAGAAAACAGTGTTAGACACATCTGTATTAAAATGCCCATGCTCAAGTGATAGCACTGAATGCGGCTAAAAAGAATAATAATTTTGCATGTATGAAGGCAGCTATCTTACTTTCTGTAGGGGTTTCCGGCACAGCAGACATCCCCCCTGTTGAGCAGACACAAGTCACACACTTTAGACAGTTTGAAGTGTAATCAACATATACAACTTCATGTGGAAACAGTAGTTTTGTTATTATTTTTCATCCCATCTGCATGAAACCAGCCACAGAAAGTGGTTTAAGACTTTCACTTTCTAAAATTAATTTCCTGGCTTCTTAAAGTGATTTAAAAATATGCAGCCACAGCAAATGTCTATTAACTACTGGCCATTAGGTTGAGCATATTGCATGCCCTGACATATATTAATATGAACTAGGATGGGGCAAAAAGGCACTCAGATCCAAATTTCATTTAGCAGCTCTCATATCTTTTTATTACCTCCCTCAGAGAATATTGAGTTGATATTAACAGTATAATAAAAGAAGAGAGAATGAGAGCTTGAGTCAGGTCTTACATGGGTTTCCTCCTGCAAACGGTGAGTTATTAACTGGGGTGGCCGGGGTGGTGCCACGCCGATGGGAGCGGAAGAGGCTGCTGATTGACGCCATCCGACTGAAACCTGACCACACCAGGAGGAGAGGAGCAAGTGGTGTTAGGGCATTTACTGCTTGTCAAAGATGCACTACACAAGATTTGCCAGTTGGGGACAGCAAATACCAACAATTCTGATGGGTTTTTGTACCTCCAGTGGCTGCTGGAGCTGGAGCTGGAGCTGGAGCAGGAGCAGGGGCAGGAGTAGGAGTTGGGGTTGGTGCTGCAGCAGGGGCAGCCTGGCTCTGACTGGACCTGCTCCAAAGAGACTGAGACTCTCTGCGGCTCGGAGTGGGGCTGGGTCTGGGACTGGGTCTGGAGATGGTCTCCCTCACTGTTTGGAAGACATGCGAGACGTTTGATCAAGGTCGAGATTACAATCAATACCAAATACATTAGTTACTTATATAAAGAAAATGTTTGAAATGCTCATTCTATCCACTTTATATTGATTATATCTGATTGTACACATGGAATTGCAAGAAAGTAAGCAAGTGAATAATAATGAATAGTCTCCTAGCCGATAGCCGATGACAACTGAAAACACATATGCTGCATAACTCAGATATTTATTGACATTTGCATGGAAACATTTCTTGCAGTAGGAAGTAGCAGCCACATTATTATCAGGAAGTGTTTTTGTCTTGTGCGACCTTCTACCAGGCAAAGAAGAATGAACACACCTGTCTCTCTTTCCTCTCTTCTCTGTCTGTCCCGAAGTCTGGGTGAGTTTCCTCTGTCTGTAACCAGGAAGAAGAATCATTTTAAATAAAGCACTCAAACACACATTTTTAGTTCTCCACCCATCCATGGTAGTGAGTCACACTGCAGGTGTGAGGTTAATTTAGGGGGTTTTCTCACCTCGTGGTGTGTCTCTGCTCCTCACATCTTGAGTTTTGAGGCCTACACGTGAAGAATGAAATATGAATGTCATGTTTAACAAGGACTGAATATCGAATTGCTTTTGATATTGTCACATATTTTAAAATGACTGTCAGAGTACAGTACCAAGTGCTCGTCTGTCTGTACTCCTCCCTCCAATTGAGATACTGGGTGTGGAAGCTGTGAGGCATGAAAGAAATCATGTAGATGACACCTTAGGTAGTAAAGTGAAAAGATGTAGTGATGGTAGATGAAATGTAGTAAAACCTAAAGACACTGGACATACCCTGAGAACGGCTGTTTGGGTTACGAGAACCCAGACCAGAAAACACTAAAGAAAAAAAGGAAATTAGAAATTAGTTTCTCGAAACTTTGTAACACAAAGAAATATATTCAGATAAAAAAATACACAATCCAGGCTCACATTTCAAAAGCCCTCCTTTAGTCCCTGCATTGCGGTTGGCTGGATGAGATAGAAGAAGTCATTGTTAAGCAGGAAGGTTCAACACAGCCATAGCTTTTGTCACCCTCATGTTGAAAATAAAAAATGTTTGGAACTCACAATCTCCCAACGTGAACATTGTTGTGTCATTGACTGGAAGAGAAAAGATAATACGATGAAAAAAAGATAAGATATGAAAATAAAGGAAGATAAAATGAGACTTGTGACAGACCTTGTTTGGTGATCTTGCTCAGCTCCTGGTTGCACAGGTCCTCCACTTTCTCCCTGAGGTCCAGGATGACGTCTCGTACGGGCTCAAAGGAAGCTTCTGGATTGACCACCACAGGGGGGAGGTCTCCAGTCTCCAGGGGATTGCACATGGACTCGCATGTCTGAAGGAAAATATGGCAGTTTCGGGATCAGGAACTTCAACTGTAACTTTTAAGGCACTATTTTCATTAGACAGGGTAAACGCTACCATGGTTGCGTTACCCAGAAGTACCCGGAACTTATAGTCCCAGGAATTAGGAAAACTCCCTCGTCCATCTTACCTGCAGGTAGTAGATGTGGTCCTCGCAGCGGGCCAGGTCCTTCATCTCCGTGTCCCTCTTCTTCAGCACCTTGATCTCTGCCTCCAGGCTATCTGCAACCTCCTGAGCCTGCTCCATCTTCTCCAGGCCGGCC
Organism: Pagrus major; assembly: GCF_040436345.1. Taxonomy (NCBI): domain Eukaryota; kingdom Metazoa; phylum Chordata; class Actinopteri; order Spariformes; family Sparidae; genus Pagrus; species Pagrus major. The sequence goes on from NC_133238.1 coordinate 11,161,445, forward strand.
TGATCCATCAGGTCCTCCAGCAGCTCCTGCAGACGCTCCACCGAGCGCTGCAGCTCGGACAGCGCCTGCTCCGTGTCGTCGTGCACTCTGCCTGCAGAACGCTGTGCAGGCACGGACAGAGACGATAAGGTGGTCATGTCTCAGAAGGGGTTATGGGAAATGTAGATTTTTATTTTGTGAAATTTGGTGCAACCCAACAATGATTAAATTCTGCTGACCGACCTTCATCACCTCCATCACCTTCTTCATGTCTTTCAGCTCCTGCTCTCTGTCTTTCAGCCTCTGCTGGTTCTCCGTCTGCATCTCCGACAGCATTTTCTACATCAAGATACATAAAGACATGAGATCAAGTCCCATCTATCTCACACAAACACACATACACAAGCACGAGGAAACAGCTGTGCAGTGTATGTGACACAGAGGGCAACATGAGAGGGTGGAGCGTTATGAATGGACAGGAATGAAGTCAGGAATGTCCTCAGCCTGCCTGCAGCCACAGTTAGACACAAAGAAGAGAGGACGACACCTTAACTGATCACATAGAACAATGGACAGTTAGCATGAGACTATACTATTAATACAGTGTATTGATTGTAGACTCATCTAGAAACAGCTGCCCACTTTCTTTCTAATGTGTCTTTTGAAGAAATGTTAAGTGTTTAACAAGTCAGAACTAGTATCAATACTGATATTGTGTGTTCAGACAGGAAGCAAAGCCAGTTTTTTACCACACACGTTACGTGTCTACGTAGCATTCCCACAACAGTAAGCAAAATCGTGTGATCGGAACTGAAAGTAATTGACACTTGCAGCCCTAGAGGAGGAATTAGACCAGGGGTGCCCAAACTTTTTCCCTTGGGGGGCCAAAACTGGCCTCTTGAATACCTCTATGTTAGATAAAACATGATACCCGCCAACCTTTCTAGTGGACAAAACGTGGCCCTCTAATTGTGACATTCTGCGCGCTAATGCTGCACAGTATACAAGTGGTGCCCTTTTTATTTTTTTCACCCCTGCCCCTCAAACATCCTGAGTCTGCCACTGCTCCAGCCTACCTGTTTCTCCAGGCGCTCAGCCTTGGTGGACACACACTCGTGGCCTTTGTGTGTGTTGCTGGTGCACAGCCAGCAGACGAACATCTTACAGTGGCGACAGTAGAACTCCTGCAGGTACTTGTGCTGGGTGCAGATCTTCTCAGCCAGGTTGCCTGTGGGTGGGATCAGCTCATGCTGCTTCAGGGACTTCTTGGTCTGGTGGGGCTTCAGGTGGGCTTCGCAGAATGAGCTCATACATGCCAGGCAGCTCTTGACTGCCTCTCGCTGTTCTCCTTTGCACATGTCGCATGGCACTGCTGCGGTGGAAAGCTTACCTTTGGATCTAGATGAGGAGGATGAAGCTCCCCCATGGGCTTTCCGCAAAGACTCACGCACGTCAGCTTTGAGGGCCCCTTTGCGGAGCTGCTCCACAGCCTCAGCCAGCATGGTGTTCCTGGACAGGGAGGGCTTGGGGCAGAAGGTCTGGCGGCATTGTGGGCAGCTGTAGATCCCCTTGGGGTCATCTTTGCTCCAGTAGTCCTTGATGCAGCCCATGCAGTAGCTGTGTCCACAGGGGATGGTGACTGGATCATTAGGAAGATCCAGACACACAGGGCAGTTGAACTGCTCCTCTGTCCACAGTTTAGCACTCATTCTGACACTCAGTCACAATAGAAAGAAGAAGCTGAACGCACAGAGAATAGAGCGGTGGTTTGCAGGTGTGACTCTGAGATATCTGGTAAAAAGTAGAACAGTGGAAGAGAAAGATCCAGAGAGGTCCAGGTGCCTGGTATCACAGGAGGAAAATGCTGTCTCTCAGGTGAGAGCAGGGAGAGGTGAGCAGGGCGGGGCCAGAGCCACCAGGCAGGTCGAGCGGGGAAAACGGGTGTCGGTGGAAAACTGTTAAAAGCCATGAGAGCAAAGGTGTGAATGGACAGATCTTTTTAGCATTTCACCAAACAAATGATGAAAGAAGTCTTCTGATCATTCAGTTACCAATAGCACAAGGTAAAAATACTCCATTATAAGTAAAAGTCCAGCATTTAAAATCCCACTTAAGTATTATTTGGCTGCTTCTGACCCAACAGCATATCCTCCTCCACTGTCCTGCGTTTCACATGCATCTTACTATGACATACATTTTCATATCTTAATACTTAATATATCTGGTAGGTATAAGTTTAATTTGTGTCTAATATATAAAAAAAGAGTACTTTTTAAAGGGTTTCGGTTTACAGAAATACATGCTGCTGAGACACCATGTAGCCAAAGAGTGTTTAACTTTAAAAATAGTGCACCTTTAGCCCAGCCAACACATAATGACGGGTTATATAGCACACTATTACGATTTAATCAGCCACTCATTAGTTAAATACCATCATACTCGTGCCGCCCTTTTTGATAGAACATAACAAGAAGTTAATGTGCCGAAAGTAAGAAAGCAAGGCAAGACAAGGTCTCCCAAACGATTTTTAAAGCGAAGACGGAAGTTCACAGCAGGGAGTCATCTTGTACCTCCTGGTTAGCTAGTTTACAGTGTGGCACTGCCGACTAGGTCTGTTTAGCTAGCTTTGTCTCATTTATGACTCGTTTTTTAGTGTATCCAGATGTCAAATAAAGCCGTAAAACGTCCAGGAGTTGGGGTCGGAGTGTTGGTGACAGATTCAGCCCACCCAGGCTGTGTTCTCCTGGGGAAACGGAGAAGCGAGATGGGCAAAGGGACATACCAGCTCCCCGGTGGCCACTTGGAGTTTGGGTAGGAAGGTAGCTAGTTAGCAAAGTCCATTCACAAATATATGTGTGTATATTCCTCTCACTGTTGTGTGTTTCTCTGTCATTAGAAGATACATTATAACGAAATAAAGACATATTAGACAGTTATCATTATGCCGAATTTCCCCAAACAGTTCAGCAAATATTTAGACATGTTTTGAAGTTGCATGGTTACAGGTGTCTGCCAAATAAGTGTGCAGGAATACCAATTTGCTATATTTTAAATGCAGTTTGGTGGAAGGTAGTGAGGCTTTTTGAGTCAGTCATCTTAAAGTAAATGTCCAGCCTGTTGAGGAGTGAAGGGGGACTAGTCTAAATATGTTACTCAATGTTCAGTCCATATGATCTGCATGACCTGAATGTGATGAACTCCAATGCATGCGACACTCATGTCATTGAATGAAAGGGAGACGTGGGAGGACTGCGCTCACAGAGAGGTGTTGGAGGAAGCAGGGGTTCGTTTGGTGAACGTCGGCTTTGCGTCAGTGGTGAACTCCATCAGACTGGAGGAGCAGTACCACTACGTCACCATAATCATGCAAGGAAAACTCGACAGGAAGCAGTCAGGGGAGCCAGAGAACCTGGAGCCGGAGAAGAATGAGGGTATGTGGAGTGGATCTAACATTAAATGGGAATAAATATCCCCACTCCCCTGAGTAGTTTATGATAAAAGAAATGTGTGGTTCTCTATCAGGTTGGACGTGGACGCAGTGGGACCAGTTTCCCCCTGAGGAGCAGCTCTTCTTGCCACTAGCCTGTCTGAGACAACAAGGCTTCCATCCGTTCAGGAACACAGTAACAAACACTGAAACTCAGCTGTGAAACCGGCTGTTACAGCGGGAGACTTTTCTCGTTCCCCAAAGGATAAATGCAACACACATCAACAACACACATGTCGGTTGTGGTACATACTGTATTTTTTGCCAATATTATGTATATTTACTTTCTATTTGGGACACGCAGTTTGTCAGCTGTACATTCATCCATATTTAGAGCAAATGATGTGATGATCAATGATGATATTCTAATGCATCAAGTATTGGCAGCAATGCGACATTTCAGATCATTTAGAGACACTTTATAGCAGTTTAATAATAGTTTGAACCAAGGATGCATTATTTATCAACAGACACATTTCCATACTTCCATACAAAAACTTTGTAGCTTAAAAACTGGAACCATTTCTGCAGGTTTTTTCCACCTCACATCAGGTTGGTGCCGGTGACACCCGCTGCTAACAGCAGGGCCCACAGGGTTGCAGCAGCAGTTGCCACAGCACCATTAAAGGTCTTGTCGTGGGCGTAGGTGATGATGTGCAGGGCTCCGCTGTAGGCCTCCTCGCACGTCGGCTGGATCTGGTCCTCGGGAAGCTCGAAAGCAAATGTCCCATTATCTCTCAGCTCGAAGGTAAAGGAGAAGGGGATCCCAGATAAACGAGCCCAGTCTTTAGATGTACCTGAGTGGGAATCTGTAGAAAGAGGTTACGAATATTACCGTTCTTTATGTAATATCCACTTTATTTTATTACTTTAACCCCTTCCATGGTCTGTAATCAGCAGTGATTTGTGGACTTACATAATATATCTGGCGAGGTTCCTACTCTGTACTCTTTCCCGTGGACCTTCTTAATGGCTTCTGCTGCAGCCAGACCAACATCCATCTGAGGAACCAGACATTTAAAACTGTTAATCACTTTTTCACAATTTTGAGCATCTACAACAACTTTGTGTTCCTTTATACTGTAGCCTCATTAATCCTTAATATCATCCAAATATATAGAATGCTAAATATATATGGTATATCTGTACAGCAATGTTTTATGACTTGGCAGCCAACTTACACATGGATATCAATACCATAGCATTATTTTTTACCTCAGTTTATATACACAGTATATTGTATACATATATGCATTTTAATTCCTACCCTAGTGCTACACCCATAAATTGGCCAAGCCTATATATCAACTGATAATCGCTTAATGTAAACGAGTTCTGTTAGTGACTTGTTGGCCAATTTGTTGTAAGAAATTGTAGTGCAATATATCGGTATTGTAACATCAAAACTGTTATTTCTTCACATTATGTCGGTAATTTCAGTTAATGTCATGATGTTTGGACTGAAATTCTTACATAGTGCACTGATGTCATTTTGAACAAAAAGGTCTATTGTGAAACTGTAAAATATCCTTCTCCATTACATACAATGTAGTGTTTGACAACCACATTTGAGGGAGCATGGCAAATAATGTGTGTTAATGTATATAATCTGTGTAAGAATATTTGCTGATATATTAATATCAGAATTTTTAAATGTTTTTTTTAGACACCCCATATATCAATATCCGTATCAGCATCAAGTATGCAGTATCTGTCAGGTGTTAAGATGTAGAATTTTACCAGTCTGATCAAGAGGACCAGGCAGGATTTTACAGCATCAATTTAAGGGTGCTCATAAACCAGTTTTGCTCCAGGTTCACTCATTGGAGATTCCTAATTGAAAACCTCATCACATCATCTGTGAACGTTGGGTGTGACTCTGCCAATCCAAAGACACATGGTGTTCTGCATAATTAATTCTCTCTGGATTGTGGCTCCAGTGAGTTATTACCTGCATCAGCCTCCCTGCTAACAGCTTCGTTTCCTGCTATCAATGCTTCACAGCTTCCTCCTGTTGTGTTCTGTCTTGGCAGATGAGGACTGACGGCTTTGAGATGCCAACTGTGTCGAAACTGTACTATTATGTGTATGTTTTGTGTTTATCCAATGAGGGATATTAAATCCTAAACCTTGAAATAAATTAATTTGTGCACTGAATTTTTTTTCTCGCAGATTTCACTCGTATACTATGGGTTTTTGTGATCTGCATAGGCAGTTTCTATGGCAATATGCAGAGCATTCTCCTTACTAATGTAGAATCATGCAGTGATAATCAGGCCATAAGGATTCATATACACTTTTTATCCTGATATTATCTAGAATGCTGCGTGTGAATTCTCAGAAATGTGTAAAATATTCATCACTGTGTTTGCAGATGTAAGTACCAGCTCATTGTAGTTGGAGTCAAGTTGGGGTGATCGTAGGGAACCAAGAGCAGCTGGCCGTAGGAGTGGATGGAGAAGAAACACAGGAACTCGTCGATCCGACTTCCTACAAAATAAGTGATGGCCGCGGCCTCGGGCTCAGACAAAGGTTGGCTCCCCGGGTAGGTTTGACTGCAGCAGTCAAACGACACCCCGACAGCTGAAAAGAGGAGCAAAATTAATAGATTTATCTGAATCAAATGTAGTCGTGACACCACTTCTTCCCTTAACAGCTAGCTAAAAGCTTCAGCTTCACATGTTGGAAGCTTAGAAACTCTGTACCACATCTCTGATATAAATGTACACAAGTTTAAAGCTGTATTAACCTATTTTTGGCCAGTTGGGGGAGGCAGAAACAAGCTGTGAACACAACCCCTTATAATAGCCAGAACTTTGACTTGACAATAGGGAAGAGCGAGTACACCATTATCTGTATCTGTTCGGCCAACTAAATTATATCTGTATCTGTATCAGTACTCTGAACGGGTGGGACTTATACCAGAAGTGGGTGGTGCCTAAACCTGACAGGGCTGAAAGTCTGAAGTCTGAAATCGGTTGATATGAAGTTGCCATATATATTGTTTATTAGAAAACTATTTTTAGAACAGACTTAAATTGAGCTTAAGATGTTTTTGATCACGAACTTGAATAAATAAACTTCAGTGAACTAACCAGGGGATTTTCCTTAATCATGAGTATAAATATTGACACACTTGATTGTTGTACTGGATACCCAAGTACTTGCACAGCCCTACTTCATGTCTTAGAAGTTGTTCAGCTTCAGTTGCCAGGGTCTCAAATCTTGTTAAAGAGCATCATGGGCTATTACTAATTGGCTATTTTTCATGATTATCAAAGCAACAGGGTATATAAATAAGGAGATGTAGATCCACAATAAGACTCACTTCCCCATTTGGCGTCAAAGTTGCGGTTGAGGTCAGTTCCGTAACAACCGCAGTCCGAAGGTCCTGGTGACCTGTTCTTCCTCCACAGTCGTGTCTAAACGGGTCAAAATGATCAGTAGGTTAAATCAGCTGGTTCTGATTATTCTCTTAATCTAGTAATGAATACATTTGGGGCCATTTGAGCATCAGAAATCAATTTATTCACTGATTGAGTTGTAGCTCATTTTAACATAACTACCATTGCTTTAATAGACTCAGATCATTCTCTCATTTCCTGTTCCCCTTCTTGAGGAACAATTTAGGACCCTAGAAAAGTAATTGGATAAATATCCATCAAAAATAAGCACTGACCGTTTCATTTGCCCAGGAGTAGATGTAGCCGTCCATGTTGAACACAGGGGTGACGTAGAAGTCCATGTTATTCATCATCTCCGCCATTTTCGGGTCTGTTTTGTATGCCTGCAGGATCTGATTTGAGAAAGCAAATGAAAACATCAGGGTTAGATTGATACAGTGTATTGGAAGGATGATAAATCATCCTCTTGTTTTTCACTCAGTTCGACTAAATAACAACAGTTTGGAAACACACCGTTAATTAATGATAAATGTCTCTTACCTGACTGACAAAATACTGACAGAAGGCTGGGGCGATCCATTCCCTGGCGTGTATACCACAGTCCATCCAGATAGCTTTCTTTTTCTCTCCAGTATTCACTCCAATCTGGTAGACAAATTAGGCACTTAAATTTCTGTTGTTTGGCTTTACAGCTGTTGCCATTTTTGTTTTTTGGAGCCAGAAGTGACCATATTTGGACAAGAGGGTGGAGCTTGGGACGATATCCTGATTGGATCTGACTGAGAACCTGAGGATGCGCCATGGTAGCGACTTGTCTATTACAAGGTAGCCACACCCTGAAGCATACCCTGCTTTATCATCTATTTTAATCTAAATGGGACCATAATTAAAAAATGAAATGAAGAGGACTTTAAACTAGCAATTGAGACCATAAACTCATTAGGAAACTGTTCAATGAGGTAACAAATCAAGTGAGAAGTTGAGTCATTTTCTCATAAGCTTGCATTGAATCAGACCAGTGGAGTCGCCCCTGCTGGCTATTAGAAAGAAAGCAGCATTCGCTTCACTTTTCAGACCTGGACTCTTCGTCCAGGTCTTCGTCCAAAGTCGATGGGTTTACCTTGAGTAAGCTAATGACCCTCTTCTCATAGGTCTGTCCATATTGCACTATGGTCACAACATCAGGGTTAGCCTTTGCAGTCTGCTCCATCCAGTCGCTGATCTGTAGTGAGGAGCATAGTTACACATCTGAGTATCTGTCTTTTGTATAATTGTGTAGTGATCTCATTAATGTGGGAGAGCAGTGGTCTGGCCTTCTTACCTCGTTCATGGGATGGTATCTGTAGTAGTCATACGCTCTGTTGCATACACACCAAAATAATTAATGACATTATCAACATAAGTCAAGTAATCTTTATTCACAGTTGCTTCATACAAACATACTTTTCTGCTTATACAGAGGCTGAGCAAATGGGTCTGAATTAAAGTTATATGTAAATCCAGCTAATTTGGTCACATTTCAGTGGATGAATGAAATAAACTGCAAATTAAAATTCCATAACTGATGATCTATAAAGTTGTTACTTCATGATTTGTTAATGGTTAACAACAGGAATCCAAGCAAAAACAATTGCTGCTCTCACTAGGCGTCACGCCTTAAATCACGGCCACAGCTGCCATTCTTAGCTGATTATGTGGCCAAGAAATAGTCTCACACATAAACCCCCATAAAACCACAAGTTTTTGTCTCTCTAGTGAACTTTAGATAACTGTTGTTAAGTTAAGTTTATCTCTCTAAAATATCAAACTATTGCTATAATTATTAGGTCAGATGCATCAATTATAATGACATTAAAGATTGACTACGTTCAAATTATTTGGATAAAAAGTAGCTGATAGTACATTGTGTTACTGAATTTTGAACAAAGCCATCATTATGCAATTTAATGAATAAAACTCACCTCTCTACTGTGGCTGCTCCCATCGCTGAAAGCAGCACCACAAGGCTCAGTACTACAGAGTTAAGCATTGTCACTTTGTGAGAGTAAACTCCTTGTTTGCAAGTGTTAAGTGTTAGTGAACCGACCTTGGGATGATACAAGCTTTTATAGAAGGGATCCGTCATATAAAGATACACCTTTGACTCAGGCGCAGACCACAGGCTGCGCACACATAATCATTGTGTCGGTTAATGTTTAATCTGTGTTTTTTCATGCTGATTTTTGTGCTTCAGTCAGCAATTTCAGTGGTTATATCAAAGCCCTTATACTTTCTTCCATAAATACTGACATTATCTCCATAGTTAGCCACAAAATCCATTGATGAATGTCACGTTACTGCTTCTCTAATATTGCTCAAGCTCCAAGGTAGCATTTCCCACAATGCCTTTCATTAGTCCCTTCCTTCTAAACTCCCTCATCCATCTTACCTGCAGGTAGTAGATGTGGTCCTTGCAGCGGGCCAGGTCCTTCATCTCCGTGTCCCTCTTCTTCAGCACCTTGATCTCGGCCTCCAGGCTGTCTTCAACCTCCTGAGCCTGCTCCATCTTCTTCAGGCCAGCCTGATCCATCAGGTCCTCCAGCAGCTCCTGCAGAGGCTCCACCGAGCGCTGCAGCTTGGAAAACACCTGCTCCGTGTCGTCGTGTACCCTGCCTGCAGAACGCTGTGCAGGCACGGACAGAGACGATAAGGTTGTCATGTCTCAGTAAGGGTTATGGGAAATGTAGATTTTGGTCTTTTGTCTGCGACAACAAGGCTTCCATCCGTTCAGGAACACAGTAACAAACACTGAAACTCAGCTGTGAAACCACCTGTTACAGCGGGAGACTTTTCTCGTTCCCCAAAGGATAAATCCAACACACATCAACAACACACACGTTGGTTGTGGTACGTAATAATAATAATAATAATAATAATAATAATGCATTTTATTTAAAGGTGCCTTTCAAAGCATTCAAGGACACCACACATAGCAACAACAGTACATCAAAAAAAAAATCAGGAAACATTTTAGTGCAATTATGAAAGATAAATAAATAAATAAATAAATGAATAAATGAATGAATAAATATGAAGATGGGATTACATAGTCCAATAATATAGAATAGGCAAGGGTGTGATTATATGATTAGTCTGATACAGAGTAAACCACTCACAATAAGTGTGTTTTCAGGCGGGATTTAACGGTCCTTTGGCCTTTTATTGTGGCCAGCCTAAGGCACACCTGTGCAATATTCATGCTGTCTAATCAGCATCTTGATATGCCACACCTGTGAGGTGGGATGGATTTTCTCGGCAAAGGAGAAGTGCTCACTAACACAGATTTAAACAGATTTGTGAACAATATTTGAGGGAAATGGTCTTTTGTGTATATAGAAAAAGTTTTAGATCTTTGAGCTCAGCTCATGAAAAATGGGAGCAAAAACAAAAGTGTTGCGTTTATATTTTTGTTCAGTGTACTTTCTATTTTGAACACACAGTTTGTCAGCTGTACATTCATTCATATTTAGAGCAAATGATGCAATAAATAAAAGGCAATATACATTTTTCTATTAGCTTTATTCACAAATGTTAAAAGCACACACATTAAAGGTGCACTATGTAGTTTTCGGGAAGACATTTCATTGTATTCATTGGGTGGATTTCTTTAATGCCTAAACAAACTAAATAAACAAACTCCAAAACTACATAGTGCCCCTTTTAATACACGAAAAGCCAAACATATTTAAATAGTTTTAGGCAAGTTGTTATTGCTCTTTATATGTAAGTGAAAAACAAAAAAACTTGGGAATATTCTAATGCATCAAGTATTGGCAGCAATGCGACATTTCAGATCATTTAAAGACACTTTATAGCAGTTTAATAATAGTTTGAACCAAGGATGCATTATTTATCAACAGACACATTTCCATACTTCCATACAAAAACTTTGTAGCTTAAAAACTGGAACCATTTCTGCAGGTTTTTTCCACCTCACATCAGGTTGGTGCCGGTGACACCCGCTGCTAACAGCAGGGCCCACAGGGTTGCAGCAGCAGTTGCCACAGCACCATTAAAGGTCTTGTCGTGGGCGTAGGTGATGATGTGCAGGGCTCCGCTGTAGGCCTCCTCGCACGTCGGCTGGATCTGGTCCTCGGGAAGCTTGAAGCCAAATGTCCCATTATCTCTCAGCTCGAAAGTAAAGGAGAAGGGGATCCCAGAAAAACGAGCCCAGTCTCTAGATGAACCTGAGTTGGCATCTGTAGAAAGAGGTTACGGATATTACCGTTCTTTATGTAATATCCACTTTATTTTATTACTTTAACCCCTTCCATGGTCTGTAATCAGCAGTGATTTGTGGACTTACATAATATAGCTGGCGAGGTTCCTACTCTGTACTCTTTCCCGTGGACCTTCTTAATGGCTTCTGCTGCAGCCAGACCCACGTTCATCTGAGGAACCAGACATTTAAAACTGTTAATCACTTGTTTATGAGCATCTACAACAACTTTGTGTTCCTTTATACTGTAGATTTTCCCTAGTGGTTCTTGGAGACACCAGGAAGCAGTTTTACAAGTCAGGAAATGCAGATTTAAACTCAGTTTTCATCAGTTTGAGTGCATCCCTGTGACACTATCCTTGATATGGTGCACAAACACTGTGGCGGGGGAGTGTGAAATGTTTTTTACACCCAGTCAGAACAGATGAATATGTAGATTAGATTTGTGGAGCAAACGAGTGCTGCAACCCAATGCCATTTACAGTTTGTTTACATTAATACCAACACAAGGGTTGAACTGTTTAAGGTGTATTTTCTGTTTTCAGTTTGAAGACAGTAAGAAGGTGTGTTTAGATGTACTAAATATCAACAATTTGCATATTTTCCATTAACATTTTTGTAAGTATTTAGGGAGGGATTTCTTGCCAGTTGCCTTTTTTGGGGAATCCAGACTATAGCCTCATTAATCATTCATTTTTTAGGTTGATACCAAAATTGTTTATAAAAATCCATTAATAATATCATCCAAATATATATAATGTTAAATATATGTTAAATATGTATGGTATATCTGTACTGCAATTTTTTGTTACTTAGCAGCCAACTTACACATGGATATCAATACCTTAGCATTATTTTTGGTCTTCGAAAATAGTCATACCTTAGTTTATATACACAGTATATTGTATACATATATGCGTTTTAATTCCTACCCTAGTGCTACACCCATAAATTGGCAAAGCAGGATGTTACAGCATCAATTTAAGGGTGCTCATAAACCAGTTTTGCTCCAGGTTCACTCATTTGAGATTCCTAATTGAAAACCTCATCACATCATCTGTGAACGTCGGGTGTGACTCTGCCAATCCAAAAACACATGGTGTTGTTTGAGTGGCTCAGGAGAGCTGGCTGGACATAATCCTGTTTTGCATAATTCTCTCTGGATTGTGGCTCCAGTGAGTTATTACCTGCATCAGCCTCCCTGCTAACAGCTTCGTTTCCTGCTATCAATGCTTCACAGCTTCCTCTTGTTGTGTTCTGTCTTGGCAGATGAGGACTGACGGCTTTGAGATGCCAGCTGTGTCGAAACTGTACTATTATGTGTATGTTTTGTGTTTATCCAATGAGGGATATTAAATCCTAAACCTTGAAATAAATTAATTTGTGTACTGAATTTTTTTTCTCGCAGATTTCACACTTTTTGTGATCTGCATAGGCAGTTTCTATGGCAATATGCAGAGTATTCTCCTTATTAATGTAGAATCATGCAGTGATAATCAGGCCATAAGGATTCATATACACTTTTTATCCTGATATTACCTAGAATGCTGCGTGTGAATTCTCAGAAATGTGTGAAATATTCATCATTGCATTTGCAGATGTAAATACCAGCTCGTTGTAGTTGGGGGCGGTGAAGTTGGGGTGTCCGTAGGGAACCAAGAGCAGCTGGCCGTAGGAGTGGATGGTGAGGAAACACAGGAACTCGTCGATCCGACTTCCTACAAAATAAGTGACGGCAGCGGCCTCGGGCTCAGACACAGGTTGGCTCCCTGGGTAGGTTTGACTGCAGCAGTTAAACGACACCCCGACAGCTGAAAAGAGGAGCAAAATTAATAGATTTATCTGAATCGAATGTAGTTGTGACCCCACTTCTTCCCTTAACAGTTAGCTAAAAGCTTCAGCTTCACATGTTGAAAGCTTAGAAACTCTGTACCACATCTCTAATATAAATGTACACAAGTTTAAAGCTGTATTACCCTATTTTTGGCCACTTGGGGGAGGCAGAAACAAGCTGTGAACACAACTTGTTAGCAAACAGTTACCCAATCCAGCAGATGCAGAGCAATATTATCATTCATTTAGATCCATGTGTCTGGCATATTCACTGACTTTTAGCTCAGTCTTTTGTTATTCCCAACTCCTGAGAGAAATGCTCCACTTTGATAGCTAGCTGGTTGCTAACTGTATCTTTCTGATATTTGGTACAGGGCGGTAGAGGCGCTAAAATGATCCGTAGAGGTGAGGGGAGCTGTATAGTCGGGTGATATGTCTGTCAATTTATCACCGTGAGCGACCACTTACAAATACAATTAGTAATGTCATCCATTGTTAGTATAAAAATCTTGATTATAGCATAATTAGCATAGCTAGCATAGCATAGCTTTATCCAAACCAAAGTTATTAAACTGATGTCACCTAAAGTGCAATATGTAAGAATTGGCCGACTGTCAAATTCATACTCAAAATGAAAACGGGGCATCATATAACTGGAGTAAACACTAAGTGCTGCTAACTGTAACTGGTGTTAGCTAGTTAGCTCAGTTAGCCATGCAGCTAGTAGTTCAAACTGGGAGCTTGGGGACCAGGGGACTGTGTTTACACCACTAGCACAGGAGCTTTGGACTTCAGTAGAAGTAAAACTGCTATTTATTTGTTGATAATTTTACCTGCTTTGCAAATGTTTTCACTAAAATTCTCACATTTTGCCCCTTTTAATAGCCAGAACTTTGACTTGGCAATAGGGAAGAGCGAGTACACCATTATCTGTATCTTTTCATTTTTGATCACAAACTTGAATAAATAAACTTCAGTGAACTAACCAGGGGATTTTCCTTAATCATGAGTATAAATATTGACACACTTGATTGTTGTACTGGATACCCAAGTACTTGCACAGCCCTACTTCATGTCTTAGAAGTTGTTCAGTTTCTGTTGCCAGGGTCTCAAATCCTGTTAAAAAGCATCATGGGGCATTAAATTCAGCTAGCTGTGTCCAAATTCAATTCTAAGAGCTCTAATTGGCTATTTTTCATGATTATCAAAGCAACAGGGTATATAAATAAGGAGATGTAGATCCACAATAAGACTCACTTCCCCAGTTGGCGTCAAAGTTGCGGTTGAGGTCAGTTCCGTAACAACCGCAGTCCGAAGGTCCTGGTGACCTGTTCTTCCTCCACAGTCGTGTCTAAACGGGTCAGAATGATCAGTAGGTTAAATCAGCTGGTTCTGATTATTCTCTTAATCTAGTAATTAATATATTTGGGGCCATTTGATCATCAGAAATCAATTTATTCACTGATTGAGTTGTAGCTCATTTTAACATAACTACCATTGCTTTAATAGACTCAGATCATTCTCTCATTTCCTGTTCCCCTTCTTGAGGAACAATTTAGGACCCTAGAAAAGTAATTGGATAAATATCCATCAAAAATAAGCACTGACCGTTTCATTTGCCCAGGAGTAGATGTAGCCGTCCATGTTGAGCACAGGGGTAACGTAGAAGTCCATGTTATTCATCATCTCCGCCATTTTCGGGTCTGTTTTGTATGCTTGCAGGATCTGATTTGAGAAAGCAAATGAAAACATCAGGGTTAGATTGATACAGTGTATTGGAAGGATGATAAATCATCCTCTTGTTTTTCACTCAGTTCAGCTAAATAACAACAGTTTGGAAACACACTGTTAATTAATGATAAATGTCTCTTACCTGACTGACAAAATACTGACAGAAGGCTGGGGCGATCCATTCCCTGGCGTGTATACCACAGTCCATCCAGATAGCTTTCTTTTTCTCTCCAGTATTCACTCCAATCTGGAAGACAAATTAGGCACTTAAATTTCTGTTGTTTGGCTTTACAGCTGTTGCCATTTTTGTTTTTTGGAGCCAGAAGTGACCATATTTGGACAAGAGGGTGGAGCTTGGGACGATATCCTGATTGGATCTGACTGAGAACCTGAGGATGCGCCATGGTAGCGACTTGAATATGTGAACGTCATGCTGTATTGAAGAAGACTTTAAACTAGCAATTGAGACCATAAACTCATTAGGAAACTGTTCAATGAGGTAACAAATCAAGTGAGAATTAGAGTCATTTTCTCATAAGCTTACATTCAATCAGACCAGTGGAGTCGCCCCTGCTGGCTATTAGAAAGAAAGCAGCATTCGCTTCACTTTTCAGACCTGGACTCTTCGTCCAGGTCTTCGTCCAAAGTCGATGGGTTTACCTTGAGTAAGCTAATGACCCTCTTCTCATAGGTCTGTCCATACTGCACTATGGTCACAACATCAGGGTTAGCCTTTGCAGTCTGCTCCATCCAGTCGCTGATCTGTAGTGAGGAGCATAGTTACACATCTGAGTATCTGTCTTTTGTATAATTGTGTAGTGATCTCATTAATGTGGGAGAGCAGTGGTCTGGCCTTCTTACCTCGTGCATGGGATGGTATCTGTAGTAGTCATACGCTCTGTTGCATACACACCAAAATAATTAATGACATTATCAACATAAGTCAAGTAATCTTTATTCACAGTTGCTTCATACAAACGTACTGTTCTGCTTATACAGAGGCTGAGCAAATGGGTCTGAATTAAAGTTATGAAAGTATTATTGAAATTATTATTATTGAAAGTCCATCATTTGGTAATGGTTAACAACAGGAGTTCAACCATTAAATCAACATGAGTCTTGCATTAGTTAATCATTAAGGACCCTTATTATAAGGGTGTTGCCAGTTTTACAACTTATTTCACGTATGCAGTACAAATTGGGAAATAAGTCTATTGGCTATCCTGCCGTGATTCCGATGAGAAGACCGATATCACTCTCATATTTTTGCACTAGTTGATGGTTAGCTTAGTCTAGTGAGACTGGGAGCAGGGAGAACAGCATGCATCGCTCTGTCCAAGGGTAAAAGATAATCCACCTACCAGCACCTCTTAAGCTCACAGTAAACACATTATTCTACATCCTGTTTGTTAAATCTGTAAGAGTGTAAAAAGGGAACTTGAAAGCTAACTTGACCATCTGGAAAGGCGCCACGAGAAACTATTTGGAAAAGGGCAGGTGATTGGACGAACCGTCTTTTTATCACGGGCTAATTTCGGCCAATCAGATCAACAGGAGGAGAGCGAGAGAAACTCTTACTAAAGCCATTCGAGAGAAGAGTTAAAACATCTTTACCATCGAGAAAAGCCTTTAGTATCACTTCTTTGCTCTTCTTACAATGAAATATATGCTCCAGTTCTGATATAACCGATGCTATAGCAGCTACGCTAATGTCTTGATGAGCCGCCAATGAACAGTTGCTTCTCTCACTAGGCGTCACACCTTTAATCACGGCCACAGCTGCCATCTCTAGCTGATTATGCGGCCAAAAAATAGTTGCACACATAAACCCCCATAAAACCACAAGTTTTTGTCTCTCCAGTGAGCTTTAGAGGTGCTGTTAACAGTTATTTTTACCTTTGGACAGAGCTAGTTTACTTACTAGAGTAAGTTTATCTCCCTAAAATGTCAAAATATTGCTATAATTATTAGGTTGGATGCATCAATTATAATGACAATGAAAATTAACTACATTCAGATTATTTGGATAAAAAGTAACTTAATGAATAAAACTCACCTCTCTACTGTGGCTGCTCCCATCGCTGAAAGCAGCACCACAAGGCTCAGTACTACAGAGTTAAGCATTGTCACTTTGTGAGAGTAAACTCCTTGTTTGCAAGTGTTAAGTGTTAGTGAACCGACCTTGGGATGGTACAAGCTTTTATAGAAGGGATCCCTCAGATAAAGATACACCTTTGACTCAGGCGCAGACCACAGGCTGCGCAAACATGATCATTGTGTTGGTTAATGTTTAATCTGAAATGATTACTTTATATGCTTAAGAATAAAAACAATTATTATATTGGCCTGTTACTTTGATAAGTCCTGCTCATCAGGAATGCCAAATAAATTCACATGAGACTATTGTTTAGTTCATGACTGTTCTGATCTGAAGTGTATGAGGAATCATTACCGCAATGTTTTCCTCAGTTCAGTCTGGAAACCTTTAATTACACTGAGAGACTGCCGTCAGTAGAACTGCAGCTCCTACCAGCCCGTTAAGAGGTGGTGTTAGCGGTCAGTGGTTGTATAAATAACAAGTGGTCCTTGAGCATACAGTCATAAATGTGCACAATAAAATAATAAGCTGTTGGGTCCAGTAGTATGTGAGAGATTAGCTGCACACACATGGACACACATACACTTGGCCAAACCCATTGTCCTCTCAAGGCTTACACCTGGGTGGGATAATAAGAGGGAGAAGATTAGATAAGTTAGGCGACATTAAGTCAATGACGTGAAGGGAAGCAATGATGAGATAGATTAATGAAAAAGAGCAAAAGGGCCGCACACTACCAGGCCATAAAAGCACTACACGTGTTATTCTGTTAAACAAAGCGACATGAGATTGGGTGGGCGGTTCCATGTCAGTAAAAGTCTGTTCTTGATTATCTGTAACCGTAAGCACCCTTTAAATCAGTGGTGTTGCTAACGCTAGCTGATTATTGTTTAAGGTTTTTGTTGTTAAAGGATGCTGTAATTTAAAGAGTCCATTTCACTTGAAGAGTTTTAAAGGTGATTTTGATTTGATTTGAGGTCTTAAGGTGTGTTGAAAACTCACACAAGAATTAATTCATTAAAGGAACCACAGTGTATGTTAAATAGGATCTAATATTAGCTTACATGATAAATTCAGTGCTTTAATAAGTTAAAGTAAGTTTAAAAGGTGATCTAAAAACAGATTAAAATAAGATTAAAATAGGTTAAAACAGATATGAAATTGGTTTAAAAATTAGCTTCAAGTAGGTCCAAAACCTAGCAAGATCAAATGAACATTTAAATGGTTCAATACACTGATTACTGTGCTTATGTTTATTTCTGTTTACATTTTATTTCATTTCATGTCTTCAAGCAACTAATACAGCACAGATATTTTTTCTATAAAACTTACCTGTCGTTGATGAGTCTTATTTGCTTTTGCTACTTATATCTCAGCGTCTAAACACTCATTTCTCCAGTGAGCGAACTTAAAATTCTTCTGATGCACTAGTCCTATTGATTATTGGTTTCTATAGATGTTGTCTGTACCACCCAGTGCCTGATGTTGCAATTTGGGGCTGAGACCGGTTACACCCGCCTCACACTCTGAAAACCTCTGCTATAGAGAATATAGGCTACAATATAGTATAGAAAATACAAAATACATAGAAGGTTCAAATATAGAAAAAAACATGTAGTCTACAAACCATTTGTGTACTGCAATGTCTTTTTGCGTTTCTGACCACATGCATACCAATATCAGGTGAATATTGACAATCTGTGTGCAGGTGCACTACTACCTGTCTCCACTATTGCTAGAACTTCCCCTAATATATTTCACTAAATTTTGTTTGTTATAATGTCAGTTAGTCATGCCACATTCCTTCTGTTATAGGTTGGAGGAGCAGGAGAAGATCAGAGCAGCAGTTGAGGCTGAAAATAGGACACTGCGTGCTCTGAACATAGAGCTGCAGCAATATCTGCTTCAACTAGCAACTCCACTAGGCTCAAAGGTGATATTGCCTCGACTGTCAGTATGATACTGTCCCTTCTTATCATTGCCCATAGCAGCAGCTAATGGTCAAATTCAAAATTTCTGCAAACGGCTTTGGATAGGTGATTGGGGAAGCCTACAAGTCTTGTTGGAGTGCTTCAGCTGTGATCTTTGAACAAAGTTTCTGATCACATTTGTGATATATTTGTTCTCTTTCTACGCCCCCGTTATCACCGCAGAGATAGGGCTCGTCTCGACCACAAGTATGACCTGATGTACGCCAAGAGGGCCTTCGTCCACTGGTCCATCGGAGAGGGGATGGAGGAGGGAGAGTTCTCAGACGCCGGAGAGGACATGGCTGGAGGAGAAGGATTACAAAGAGGTGGGAACCGACAGTGTCAGGGAGGAGGATGAAGGCGAGGAGTACTAGGCTGCTGAAACATCTGCACAGGAAAGACCACTGGGCTGCATTATCACCAAGGGCTGAGACTGAGACCACAGGCTGCAGGACCGCACCAGGGGCTGAGACTGAGACCACAGGCTGGACATCAGCAGGAGACTGAGTGCCAGGCTGCTAAAACAACAGCATTATGACATGTGCTGTAACAGCAACAGCATAGCAGCAATGTAAACAGATATGCGAGATGTAATTTTTCTAATGCTCACCTTAACAGTGTGAAATCCACAACTACAGTCCATGGACCCTCTAAAGAGAGTGGTCTGTCCACGGGCCTGCATGGGGCATTTCTCAATCTGAAACAATCAGAATTGTATTCAGCCTGGAGTTAGACACTTTCTGCACCATCAGAATGACTATTTCTCATCTAGTGATATGCATGGTCATGAGTAATAGGTGGACAAATTTTTATTATTTTTCCAGAACTTTTAAGAGGGGAAATGTTTGGTAACAACTCATGGTCACACAACAATTAAATTCATGCAAACTTTACCTTTTTGGATAAATATACATATTGAAATGCATGTTAGCATTAGCGTAAAGCACCGAGCTATGCCTGAGTAACCCTCTCAGAGCACCTAGCGTGGCCTTCTGCGTGTTTTAAATGTTACCAAATCGTTTGTCGGTCCTCCATAAAGCTATTTATAGTTTCTGGTCACCCATATCTAGGTAATTATTAATTCAGTTATTGCTTTTTCCATTATTAAAGTACTAAACTGGGATGGTTACATAAGATCGATACCTGGAAATGAACAGCGAGGAGCATGTCTTGGGAAATCATTATAGACCAAATCTAATCTGGTTTTTCATTTTCAGTATAACAGGCTATAATGTTATCCTTGGAGTGCCACACTGAAAAGACCTCATTGTGGTCTTCGAGTTCTGCATTTTGGAGCTAAATTACTGGAATGCTTTCTGCACTGCTTCTTTAATTGTTTTTTCATCTTCGGTTGCTGTTGTTGCTTCGGAAGACTACCCAGTTCTCCTGTTGATTGTAAACAAGCTTTTGTGGCTGCTGTGAAAATCTTGAAACACATTACTTCTTGTGTGCCCTGGAGAATTTATACAAAGTGAGCATTTGAAATGATGCAGAGCAAGAATGACTGTTATATAACTATAAAGCATGCAATCTCTGTTTGTCTGTCTGTCTGTAACACGCATATCTCAAGAAACGTTCATCAGGTCTGCTTCATACTTGGCAGAGATGTTGCTAAAGACCAAAGGAAGTGCAGTGCCGAATTTGGTGCAATGTGGACACAATATTACATATATTTTTTTAAATAAACAGCAAACCCTACTCAGTGCAGCAGACTGGGTTGGGCTTCAGTACTCTGGCCTCATGGCTGTGCAGACTGACGGGCTTCCACGTGATCCTTCTCAAGTGACGTCATGGGGACGCAGACATAAACAAAATAGAGATAAGATAAGCGTTGTACAACAACTTGCTGTGGTAACTGTAAGAAACGGAAAAATTTAAATGAGTCTGCATGAGTGGGGAGACGTGGATGAGGAGTGGTGTGTGACTGGGCTGGCTCCTCCTGAAGTCGACGATGATCTCCTTGGTTTTGTCGACGTTCAGGGCCAGGTTGTTGATTTTGCACCAGTCCACCAGATGTTCCACCTCCTCTCTGTAGGCCGTGTCGAAGTCCAGAAACAACATTCGCACCTGTGTGTTCCTCCCTTCCAGATGTTCTAAGCTCGGGTGTAGTGCAGAGGAGATGGCGTCCTCTGTGGAGCGTTTAGGCTGGTAAGCAAACTGGTAAGGGTCAAATGTGGGGGGGAGTCTGGAGACAGTGTGGTCCTTTACCAGCCTCTCGAAGCACTTCATCATGATGGGAGTGGGAGCTACGGGGCGGTAATCATTGAGGGAGGAGATTGTGGGTTTTTTAGGCACCGGTATAACTGTAGCAGTCTTTAGGCATGATGGTACCACAGCCTGGATCAGCGAGGTGTTAAAGATGTCTGTGAGAATCACGGTATAAATACTGTGATCTAGTGTTTGATTTTACAGTAAATCTGACATTCATACGAGGCAAAATAATGATTGTAATGTGTTTTTACTATTTTTAGACACCTAGATAGTTCAATTACTTTTCTCTTTACAGGATGCTGCATTTATTATTCCTCTTATCTTTCTACTTGTGTCTCCATTTGAATTGCAGTAGTAGCCTCTGTACTTTAATGGTAATAAGCACTGAACCTTGTGCTACAGGTAGCTCATTCTGGGGCCTAACCATGTGATTTATAGTTTTGTACCTCTTATAAAAATGTGAAAGTTATGCCAAATACATAGTATTTCAAACTACAAAGATGTTGCCCTCTAAGACATGTAACATATGACCAGCAGATGTCAGTACAGTGCTGAGTTTAGATCAAACGTGTAGCAAAGATCATCAGAGGCAAATATTGGCAGATGCAGGGTGCTCACCAACACCTGTACACCCAGTAAAGAAGCATCCAATGGCTGTTTTGTTCAACAATAAAGTCTGTCAGTGGGAGTAAATCACCTGAAGTCAAGTAGTGGAAAATCTCTAACAAAAGCAGAGTGTTTGTGGGTGTTATTATGTTGTCTACTGATATTTTGTGTAACCTGCTATTCATAGCAAGCACTAACCAATGTCCACACTGCTTTAAAACCCTAGTTTTATCCCACTGAGATTAATTATTGAAGGAGTGCAGTCTTCTCTTTCTTCAGAGCTCTCTGCCTGCTACAGAGTTTTGCTAGCTTGCATGTTAACTACGCCTCAGCAGCCCAAGTATTTGTTCCCGGCTCCTTTGCTGACATTTGCATCATGTCTATTCATGAGCTGCTCGTAAGATATAGAGACAAGACCTGTCTCCACTTCGGCCCTGTGCGCAAAAACACAGGATGTGTGTAGTGTGTGTGTGTGTGTGTCCCAGACAGAGAATCAAAGCAAACATCACGGGCTGTTTCTTCATAGTGATGGGTGAAAGCGCTAATGCTTTGGGATGAGATAGGCAGGCCGTTATGTTGCACTCAGACACAAGCTTACAACATCTCAAAATCTGTCTGTAACCTCGATGATAGCACCTTAAAGTTTGTTTTCGGGAACATGCACCGCTGAGATAAGAGAATATTCTTGGTGATTACAGCTGATTTTAGTCATCTGTTCCTTTTTTACCTACCCCGACATGCTCTCCTCTGTAGTTTGCGACTGACTGTACTGTATATAAACACACATTCAGCCAGAGGGTACATCACCAGACAGTTTGCACCTAATTTTATGACCACACTAGCAGTTCATTTCAGCATTGGATTCTGTTTTATGAGATGCAGTAAACTTAAGAGAGTGCATGCGGTGAGGAAGAAGCTGTGTCAACATCTGGACAGACGGCAAAGCTGAGGGTTACGGGCAAGTTTTTGGGGGGCACACATTCCTCAGGGGCCTTAGGTTCTCATGGGTCGGTGGGTTTTCACTTAAATGTCTGCTGGTGCTGCATTGACATGTGAGTGAGTGTGCGTTTGTGACTGGGTTTACAAGACGTAAAATGTTTACACAAGCCAAATTCACTAAGATAAGAATAATTAGTTTGACATTTTGGGAAATATTTCTACTTGTCTCCTTTCTTGCCAAGAGTGGCATGAGAAGATTGACACCACTCTCAAAAAAATATCTACCAACAGTCCTAAAGCTCACTAATTACATATTAAACAAACACACACACCTAAGGCCATGGACTCCAAAGGTAGTTTCACTTCATTGTTTTATAATTAAATCCTTGCTTTGTAGGGGAGCCTCTGAAACCCTTTAATGACCCAATAACTTTTTTTGCTAGCTAACAGTAGGTCAGTACAGTATGCTGTACATACTGTAGAATTCAGCCATTTTTTAAAACTTTTTTTCCCCACAAACTGGCAACTACCAAGACTGTTAATCACTGATGAAACACAGACACCACGTGATACCAATGTCGAACCAACTGTCAGAATTCTTACACAGAGATAAACAAAACAAAATTACTGATTCACAATCATAGTAATGTTTTTAGGAAAAGAGATGTAGATGTATTATTTCTAAAAGAAAAATGATTTGTCTGCGTAAAAATGTTATCAATATGACCTTTAACATCATATTAGTAAGATTAATGGTCCGAGCACTGAACCCTGTGGAACGCCACACGTGACCACTTCATCAATATCTAGACACTGAATATGATTACTTATGATTCAAGCCAGTTAACTACAAGGTTATCACCGCTGGTAGTGTCAAATTTATATCATAGCATTATTATTTTTACCTAATTGGATTCCTTTTGAAGGTCAAGGTGCTTTTTTTTTTAAGTGACTGATTGTATTGAGAGTAAAACCAATCATTTGACTCACGCAGTGTAGGTCCTGTGACATTACAATGCAGTTTTCCTGCACAAACATTCCACTCAATCTTTGAGTTCCTGTGTTATTATGGTGCCCCGAGGTGTTACACAATCATGCAGTGACACAAAGCAGCAACCAATAATTTTGTCATGTTAAAGGTCAGTTCTCCTGTTTCTGCTGAGAGATCGGTGGATGCTCATTGGTGGCCAGGACAAGCCTGTCCTGCGGCACTGGTGAATTCTTAAAATGAGCAGGCTTAAGTTCCCCCATATGCAAATCTGTACTGCTTTACTTGTACTGCTTTTGCATGTTTGAACATGGCATTTCATTGCTCCTAAAGTAAAATGCCAACAAAATAGCTCTACTTTTCGCCGGATGTGTTGACACCCTGGAGTATTAGACGGCGAACAGTTTCCCATCTCATCAGACATGCTGGTTATGACCTGTGTAAAGACCTTGATACAATGAAAATCAATACGGAGCAGCTGCCAAACTCACAACATCGGAGGCTTGACAGGAAGCAGAAGGGAGAGACTTTTGGCATTCCTTCAGTAAGCCTTTATCTTCAAAAATGTAGAAGAAACAACAGCATGTTAGCCAACACACAGCACAATACACCTCCCACACAAGAGCAGTATAAAAGCAGTAACAACGGTGGCAGCAACATGTGTAAAACCATCAGCGGGACTGACAGCAACAAATCCCAAACACAAATAGCAAAGCCCTCCTCCCCCACAGTGCAAACTAACTCCCCCTCCTCCTCCCCCGCTGCCTCCAGACATTTTTGAAGCATCGGTATCATTTCTCAAGCTGCAAAACATGAACAGAACCCAGAGGCACTCGAAGATCGTTTCCCGTAAACAAAGTCATCACGCTGCACATCAGGAGGCCCAGAACCTCTCACCTTCCTCCCGCGGGTCGGCCAAATAGCAAAATGGAAAATTAAACAGTCGTTTCACGGGCTAGAAAAAAGAAGAAAAAAAACACTTCCAAGAAATTCTCCATTTTAAAACAAATCATAGTTTAAACAAGACAGTGGTGTTCGCAAAAAAAGTGTGTCTGCTCTTGTGCCAAAAACTATTTGGTAACCATGACACCATCCTCTGCTTTAAACCTCCAGACAATCTAAGAAAAGGTAGCCACCGCTCTCCTCTTAACCTTGGAGAATTGTAGCTCTTTGTCCCTCTGATGATAGCTACTGACATCCTGCAAGACCTGGAGGGTTTTCACAAGGGCAGAGAAACAGACAGCCTCCATTCCTTGAGAGAAAGAGATTGTCCTGTTATCGATTGTACTTTTAACAATTGAAGGAAAGTGGCATTCTAACAGAACTGGTGACACGGATCCTGTGATTGAGGGATGGAGACCTTTGAGAGCTTGACAACCAAGAGGGCCATCCAGGTAGGTCTGGTCGAAGCGTTATGGGATTCTTGATGAGATTTTGGCTGCTGTCGCAACAAGTAGATAGTGAGTGTCTTTGATATTTTTTAAGGAATAGCACTCAGTCTATCTGGCCCAGTCTCAGATTATCTCACTCTTGTGCTAAAATGCTGTTTTTACTTGTATCTTCACACACCGAGCGGCTCATTAAGGGCAATAAATGTGCTACCCAAAATACAGATGTTTGTTTGTTGTTTTTTCCTGTAGCTCTTGAGAGCCTTAAGTGGTTTCGAATTTGCAATTACATCCCAATCTCTTTTAACCCAAACAGCCACCCACAGCAATTTCCTTGCAAATTCTTTCCATCCACTAACTTAATGGATACAACTTCAGATGCAAAAATCAAATTTATAAAATTAAGAATAAGAGGCCCGGGTTAGGGGTTAAAGCTGAAATCTTCACTTTAGCTAAAAGCATTAGCATGTTACTCTGTTTTGCTGTGAAGGACTACGAAACTTCACTCGCCTGTCTGACTAACTTTCCTTTTTTTGGTAGAACTTATAAGGTAAATGGACTTCCATTTCTATAGCAAGTTTTTCCAGTCTACACATTCATACACTGCAAGGTGCCAACTGCTCATCAGGAGCAATTTGGGGTTCAGTATCTTGCTCAAGGATGCTTCGACACGCAGCTGGGGGAGCTGGAGATTTAAACCAGCGACCTTCTGATTGCTAGATGACCCACGCTATCTCCTGAGCTACAGCCGCCCCACAAGGTGTACCAAAGGTGAAACATGTAAGAATTGGCCGCCTGTCACATTCATCCTCCCAACAAAAGATAGCATAAGAGTAATCGCTAACTGCTTCTAGCTGTAGCTGCCGTTACTTAGCACATTTAGCAATACAGCTAGCGATCTGGACCGTGAGCTTGGAACACCAGGGGAGTGGTGCTGTTGTTTACCGGAAGGATGGGTGGGTTAGCCGGTTAGCATGCTAACTTCATGCTAACTAGATGTCTCTGCAACACCTAGTCCTCTTTAACATAATAGCAAAAGTGATGTTTCTTCACACCTTGCTGATAATTTTAGTTCATTTTTGAGTGTTTTGAACTAAAATTTGCACATACTGCAGCTTTAAGTGTTGTGAAACCAAAACAATGAGCTAAAAGATGCTAAAACGCTACATGGAGGTGAGGGGCGGGTTTGACATTGGAAATGACAGCTTATCCACTATGCATTTCACCTCCAGCATCCCTTTTAAAAAACATTGCTATTTAGACTCATCTAATCCATTGAGTGTCTCCCCTCCTTGCAGCCATGGATGTGAAGCCTATTTGTGCTGGCTTGTACAGTGACAGTCGTGAGTTGAATGGAGAGAGAGAGTGTGTACGTGTGAGTGTGTGTGTGTGTGTGTGAGTGTGTATGTGTGAAGAAGAGAGAGAAAGAGAGAGAGAGAGAGAGAGAGAGAGAGAGGTCCTCAGTTGCCTTAGCAGCAGCAGCTTCATTCCTTCACAGTCCGGTGCTGTGCGCGGTGCGTTCACGGGACTTCCCCTCGCCACTCCACGTTAATTAACCTGTCACAGCGCGCTTTTTCTCCAGGCTCCAGATTTGTAAAATTACCACACTCCAGTTTGGCCTTTCTCCAACTTTCCCAACGCCGCCCTCCCACTTCTCCTGCTGTTATGAAGAAAAAGACGAGTTGATTCTCGAGTTTTCATGTCATTTTACGCACAGTAGACGTCGCCAGAAGAGGAGGATGGCTCTGCAGGCGCTGAATGTGAGCGTGGTGGAGGTGTCAGCAGCGGGCTGCGTGGAGCAGGGGAACCTCAGCGTGGAAGTAAGCGACTACAACATCAGCTGCACGAACAGCTCCGTGATCTCCAGACCGAGCAACAAAGTCAGAGGTAGGATTTCCTCGTCTTCTTTTTGTGCACCGCGCTGCCTCTCATTGAGTAACCAAAACAAATGCGTTAAATGCTCCAGATGGCATTCCATCAGCCAGAAGGCAACATCTGGCTGCAAACATCTGGGCTTGAAAGAAAAAAAGGTGTTATACTTTATTGTGTTTTAGTTTACATCTGAAAATAAATATTCACTTCAAAATAAAAGCATCAACCTTCAAAAAGATGAGAAAGAGGAGTCAGCTCTCATTTCACCTGGATGATGTTGTTTCTCATTACAAGCTGCCACCTTTGATTGATCACCTCCATCCCTGGATGCACTCTTCCCCCCTAACCATCACTGATTTGCTCATTTTCACTTCCCACCTGATCACTGTGTTTACTATCGAATGATTTGCAATCAGGAGTTTTGTTTAAATCAAGCCCCTCATGCGGCCTCATTGTGTGCAATCCATCACAGAGCGAGCCCAATTTACTGCTGCTGCTCTCTCAGTCAATAACGCCACAATCAGCATGAGGAGCACATCAGTGTGGAGGCTACAGTTTTGATTCTGAATGTTTATTTTCCCCGGCTTATGATTCTCTAAATGCAGAGGAGATTAAACCCCACGCCAGGAGAAGAAGAGATAAGCCCCCCCCCCAGCTGTGTCTTGTACGAGGACACCAGTAGGAAAATAAGGGCTGATTGGGTAATAAGGTCTGGACGTGGGAGGAAGCAAGGACGTGCACAAGCCCGGGATAAAGTTGCTGGAGGAACAGGCACAAAGGGCGTAGGCTGGGTATCAAAAGGAAAAAATCAAAATCAAGTAAAATTACTCTAACAGCTGTAGTGAATTACGGGATGGAAAGGCTTGAAAATGCCCATGAAACCCTCTAAAACATTTTATAAGAGTTTTGTTTTCTAGTGCATATTCAATTCCTGGGCTTCATCAGTGAGTCAAACCACAGTCAGCATCACGTCCATTGAAATTCAACTGGCTGTACCAAAGCATTCACTTATCTGAAAGGTGAAATTTGAGGTACAGAATTTAAATGATAAAAATTGTCCCAGTATATATGAGGTTCTTCTTCCCAGTTCTTCCATGCTCAGGCAATTTTCAATGCAAAATGCTGTGGCCAGATCCATTTTAGATGAGGCGCAATCGCAAGACAGTGAGGGAGAGCATGCTGAGCACCAGGAGACACATCAGACATCCAGGTACATGTGAGGGTGGTGATGGCCGAGTGTGATGAATAGAATACCGACTCATAATCACCTTGATAGATCTCAGTGTTGAGCTGAAGACGCAAAATACACAAGTAACAAGAAACCACACCTGCAATAATGTGTCAGTCGTCTTTAAAGTCGCCTCCAGTCATTAATGTGTCTTTCTTCCTCTCTCCCTGAATGTTTGAGTTTCACTGTGTAGAATGATCTATGTGCAGAGCTGACACCAGAAGGCTGTTTTCACTTTCATCGCTCAAGGTGTACATTTTCTCTCTGATTGTAGGAGGCGGGCCTACAAGCACGATTTGTGACATCACAAATAGTTTGGAGGTCATTTTATATTATCATATTCCAACCCAGCTGCTAGGATAAATGTCGGACGTGTACATTTTTAGAAACCATGGATATGTTGAAACGTTAGGGTCAATTTTCTGCTTTATGTTGTGACAACCGGGCCTGGGGAGTAACGGAATACATGCATGCCGCATACTGTATGCCGGTAAAGCTACGGGAAAAAATGTTTTGTTGCCACAAACGCTGCTGGACATTTTCCCCGAGGTCTCCTTAAAAATATCCAGTGGTGTCACACTTACAAATGTTGAAACACAGTCTTGAACTGTGGTCACTGGCTTGGCAACCTTCTCTCCCGTCACTCGCCTCCATCCCCTTGCAGTATTTTAAGGATTTTAATGAGATGATTCGACTCTTTTCCGTGTCAGACACACATTAGAGCATGTTTATGTATGCCTTAATGCATGTGTGGAGCGGATCTTTAACATTTAAAACAATTAACAAGTTTGAAATTGATTTGTGGTTAGTTAAATAACCATATTTTACACCCTTCAGGTACATGATGATGTATGAGACATAAAACAGGGTACAAGGGGGGGTTCAGGTTCGTACAACAGCCCCTCAAAATGTCCATCCTGATCCCTTTTTTAATTTCTTTTTCTCCACATGCTGCTGCTGCAGTATCAAGAAATTTCAAATCTTCCCCCACTAAATAATTCACATCCATTCCTCCTTCCGTGCTGCATTACTTTTATTGACCTTATACAGGAGGCATGCTGTAACATCAGCAGCAGTATAGGTTTAACTACCCGGAGAGCAATCAAGTGCTGCTGGGCGTGTTCGGTGTTCGACCGAGAGAAAAGTCCTGCAGACAGATTGCTCATTCCCTCCCTCACACTTTCAAGGCGAGGCACACACATACACACAGACAAGTCTTCATTTTATTTACCTAAATCCTTAGTGGAGCTATTCCTCCTCCACTGTCTCCCTTAAGGCTGAGGGAGAGCAATGGAGCCTGATTATGCAGCTGTATTGTTGCTCTCAGATGTAATACTCCTGCGCCGGGACAGGAAATTAAAGCTCCAGCCCACCTTCCATTTGTGGAATTACCACTGTCCGATGCATTGAATTGGAGATTTTTTTCCTTCACTTGCAAAAGGACGGAGCTTCTGATAAGAAATACTGTGCTCTGGTTTGAATCTTTTGTTGATTTTATTGGAAAAATGTGCATAAATCACACATTTTGAGCAAAAAATCTAAACTTCTTCCTAAAACTTAAAGGTGCACTTTGTTGTTTTGGGGAAGAGAATTTAATTGGAAAAGAAAGATCTTCATTGCCTCATTTTTATGCCTAAACAAACTAAATAAACAAACTATCTTTGTTTTCATGACTGAATAAACTGAATAAACAAACTGACCTTAAAGGACAATACAATTTATACCGTTTAACTTTGTTTATATGTGGCGGACCCTGCCACCTTTCTAAATTCAAACAGTGTTCTTGGGATCATTTCTTCCTCTGAGAACAGCTTGTTTATTCAGTTATAGAAACAATAAATATTTTGAGTTTGTATGATTACCTCATTAATATTGTAAACCAACTATGTAGTGGTCCTTCAAACTTTTAAATATTGATATATTGAACTACAAACTAGGGCTGCAACCATCAAGTGTTTTCATTTTTGATGAATCTGCATATTAATCAGTCATCAAATGTCTTGTTTTTGTCTGACGCAGTGAAAAACCTTAAGATATTCATTTTTTACATCACACAAGATAAAGAAAAGCAGCAAATTTTCACAACAGAGAAGCTGAAACCAAGAAATGTTCGTCACTGTTCGCAGAAAAAATGACAAAAATGACTTATTGATCATTTAAAAAGTGGGTGATTACTTTTCTTTTGAATGACTACTTGTTTAAAAGTGTTTCAGTTCACAGTACACACAGTGTTTTAATTTCGCAGAAGCGGTGACAGCATATTTGTCCAAACAAGTCTAAGAAAGATGAGGAAATACATTTATGCATGTTTTGACACTGTGGGTTGGATCAGAGCAACGAGTACAAAACACTAAAGCAATAATTAGTGAAATGCTTAAATGAAACATTTCACTCATTATGTTTCAATACAAAAAGGACTGAGCTTCTGACGCAATGAAACACGTCTTTTACATTTGTTTTAACTTAGAGAATCATATAATTCTCAACATCTTTATAAAATGGACACTTGTTTTGATTGTTGACCCAATTATTTTCAGTACTGATGAATCTGTTGATTATTTTCTCAATTATTGCATACAAAAACCAGCAAATGTTGAAATGTCTGGCCCAACATTCCTGTGCTTGTGGTCCAAAATAAAACAACACTACTCTGATGCTCAGTCTGGACCACTAGCTGCACAGCTAACTCAGCTAAGTAGCTAACGGCCACTACAGTTAGTGGTTAATATTGTGATACGCTGCTCCTTGTTTGTTTTGAGTACGAATTCGACAGGTGGCCAATTATTACATATTGCACCTTTAACACGGAGAAGATTTAATAATTCATCAGTTGGTTTTCAAGGGCTGCAAACATTTCCTGACTAATGGGTGTAGATACTTGAATTTTAGACCTTTGTATATAATTTGGTTACACAGCTTTTAATGTATCTCTGAGCGACCTGAGACTGACGATCATATTTCAAACAATTACTTCGCAGTATAGGCCGCTCCATTACACTGCTGCCCCCTTGCCTGAGCTGTTCCTCTTTTGTTTTCACTCCAGATAGACTAGAGTTTTTCAGCCTCCGTTCAACTCCGTGGGTGCGGTGAAAGGGCAAAGATACTGTGTGAAGTGAAAGAAACAGGAGCATGCAGGTGATCCAGAAAACAACAGGAAATTATTTGGCTGCTGATTTTGGTCCATTCACCAGTAAAGGTAGCAATTAGAGCTGCAGCAGGGGCTGTGACACACAGCTCACGGAGGCAATCAATGGTACTATAAAACCGGAAGCGCTCCAATTTGTGTCAATAACCGCACCGCTTCTCGGAGTCATAACTCAGTCAATTATATACACACAGACGTGATTCACATATTTTTAGATTCAGGTTGACTTACATTATCTGAGTATAACATGATCTCAGATGTACACTGTAAATAAATGCTCATATACACGCTTAGAGATCTGAGGAAAAAAGTTGCTCCCAATTGACTGCAGAACTTGCCTTAGAATTATCATGTTTTTAAGTTTTCATCAGTGTCAATGTAATCCAGTGATGGCTGTCTGTAGATACATGGGTACATTGCAAACAGGAAGCACTAATAGCTAATTCGGCACACTTTGATTGTATCCTGCATGGCAATATACCATTATATCCTTTGGGATCTGTATTTATATGTTAATTCTGGAGACAGACTGTTTTCATCTTCATGTCGGCAGCTGAAGGAGCAGCTGTAAAACTCCCACAACACAAAAATGAAACGCTGTGTGACACACATCACATTACAGTTAATCACTGGAGAGCAGTTCAGCTCAGACAGGGGCCCCGGTTATGTGGAGCAACATCTGTAGCTGCACCTTGGCTCGGCCCCGGACACTCTCCGCTGATTCAAAGTGACATTTTGCTGAGCTCGGCCCGTCCTTTTGAGTTCTTGTGAGATAAGTTATCGTGAAGTGAATCTCATAAGCATAAAATGAACACTGGTTCAATTTTCAGAGAGGCCAAGCAGCGGCCTTGAGCTCCGGGTAAAATAGAAAAGACTTATTACTGCAGGGGAGCTCAGGAGTTTCTAATATCTAACCAATTTCAGCAACAAGGTGTGCTGTAGAAGAAATTAGCCTCTTTTTCCCTTTGGGTTTGTACACGGTGATGCAGACTGTCATAACATGATCGCGGTAATCAGAACAAATAATTGGAAAGGGTTGAAGCGACCTGGTGAGTCGGAACAAACACAACGCAGGCGCTGTGATAGTGTATAAACTATCCTCCATCCTGATAATGAGCTGCTGCCTCTGGTGCACAATCCCAGAGCCTAAAAAAACCTTCTGTGTTTTTAATAAAGAGAATCAATAAGAGATTATAGCCTTTTATCTCTTCAGTTCACTCCACAAAACGGTGCATATGCCGCAGAGTGTGACAACACACATAAAGATCCCATCAAACATGTGCGGCACTCACTCGACCATGCAACGGCATTGAGCTGTGATGCCCTCTGTCCGGACACCGGCTTGATTAACTCGCGGGGTTGGAGCTTTATGAGCTTATCTGGTGTCAGTTGGACTCAATTTCACTGTCGGTTAATCCTTAGTCATGTGACAAAGCAAAAACAGCCCTACTTTATAGGACTCCCTGTGCAACCGTACATAACAAGGAAGTTTAAAGGAGATTAATTATGCTCTATTCAGGTTCACAATTTTATTTTGGTTACTACTAGAATAGGTTTACATGCTCAAAAAGCACATGATACTGTCCATTGGTCCACTGTATTCCCCCTCTGAAATGCTCTGTTTTAGCCGTCTCTTCAAGGCCCCCACTGAATTATAAGTCTCCTCTGATTGGTCAGCTCACACACGCCTGAGCAAGCACCGCTAACAACAACAAAGCAGCTGTGCAGGGCTACTGATGAGGCGTTTCAGGAGCAGTGTTTTCTGTGGGAGAGAGGAGCTTCTGTTGACCTTTTTAACTTATAAACCTATAAAACACTGAAGGAAGGAAGAAACGTAAAATCATAATAAGTCTCTTAAATGATTATGAAACACATGCGCAGTAATTTTGTATTTTTACTCTGTGAAGTTTGATTCTCACAAAGTTCAGTCCTGAGAGAATTCAGTTAGTAATTGGATTGCATACGTGGCCCCTTTGGAAACACCGGTGCCTCGGTGCTGGCTCTGTTTACATAGTGATTTATGGGAATCAAGTGGCAAACAACTCGGCTGAATGTTTAATTCGATAAGGAAATCCCTTAAGATGCAGCACATCTAATAGCTACAAGGTGCTGGTTCCTGTGAGACTGTGAGGAAACTCCTGTTTAATCAATTTCCACAAGTTCTGGTCAGAATGGTTAATTTCATTACATTTAATGAGGAACTTAGTGGTCATTAAAACCTTCCTGTATTAATTATATTAGGAAGGCCCTAAGAGGTTTGTTTGGGGGGCTGTTTGCCGTGATTGACAGGTGTCTCAGCCCGTTAACACTGATTTTACTAATACTAGTTCTCTACTCATTGACACGATACTAGTAGAAAAGAAATGCTACTCAACACCTCTTTTGATACCACCAGAAAGGAAAAAAAGTCCAGAAACATTATTTTTTCCCCCTTGTCTTAATAAAAAACCTGCACACAGTGCTGGCACAGAAAGGTCACTGACCACAAACCAACACAATTTTTAATAATGTTGACATCCGTGCAGCCTTGTGTTTAATTCAGCACTTTTTCAGAACAGAAGTTACTTGAAACTTTAGATTCATCAGCAAGGGTGGTTGTTTAACAATGAAGACAACAACTCCCATGATCCCACACTCCTTCATAATGCCATCAAACTACGTCTTTTGTTTGATGAGACCCCTCGTGGCTGTGCATTTAATGCTCCTTTAATTTAGGAGACTGGACTTAATATGTGATAATATAGATATAGATATGATAATCGGTCGAACCATTGTTTACAGTACATACGTACATATACACAAACATCATACCATAGTAACTGGTGTGCACTCTCATTGGGAACATGGGAATTTAATTTACAGTGTGCAGCCGGCCTGGCAGTTGAACATTGGCAGGCATTTGGCTTTCTGTCATTGTGTTTGCAGAGACAGCAGAATGTATAGGGATTTACTGAATTTGTCACCCTTGGGAGAAGCTGCAGTGCAGCAAGTCTGCCTGTTTGTCTGCTGAACGCTTTACTTAAAATAGACGTGAGCTCACACCTACGGTCCATGTGCCATTGAGCTGATTGTTCCAGTGTCTTCCTCGGTTTCCTCAAATTCACAGCATCATGGCTCGTTTCTGTTCACGATTTCAAGTCAAAATGTTCACTTGAGAATCTTAAAACATGCTAATGAGCATGTTAATGAGGCAGAGAGAGGTTCATGTCTGACGAGGCCTCGGGGGTAATTCAGTATGTGCTGAGCTTGTTTCATACACTGCAAACAAGCTCTCTCCAACTTCCAGAAATTTCAAGTTAATGCAGGATCAATATGATTCTCTCACGGGATGGCACAGTGGAAACTAATTGAGTTTAATTGTGCTGACGGTTACAGTAACTCCCTTCATTACAGTGATAAAATGTGATACAGAGAACAGCTTCTGCAATTGCTGTCAAAACATCCAACATTCACTTTGTTCCGACCCGGTGATGCGATGTGGAGCTAAAAAATGGTCAATAGGGGAAATCTACAATGAGTTCACAACCCATACGATCCAGATATTTCAAAAAGCAAACTGGGATTTTGTCATAAAGCCAACATGTGAAGGTTTATCCTTTCAGACAGATCCTGACACGAGGTGAAATCAGTCCCGGCATCCTGATCCTTATCTTTTGATTGAATCTGTTAGGATACAAGACATGTGTTAACGTTCAAAGAGAGAGGCAGCCAGCGTCTAGATTAGCCATGACAAGCAACAGAAGAATGTCAGGAGTTGAAGACAGAGATATTAAGTGATCCGTGATGTAAGATAGTGATTTATTGTCAGTGTAGACACAAATCAGGCATTGGAAGCATTAGTCCACTCAGAGGAAACGTTTACACTGAGTATGTTTGTCGTGGTATATTCACAATTTGGAGTGTTTACTAGTAAAGACCGCAAAACGCAACCATTAATGGCTATAAGCAAACAGATGTTTATATGTAATAACCAGCAGGTCCTTGTGCTTGGGAAGCCTTTCAGAGAAAAATGAATCAATCTCAAAACACAGACTTTATTTCTGCCAATTTTTTTCATGTGCTGTGTAGCAGAGGAACACCATAGAAGGTAAATCACAGCGAAAGGGCACAGACGAGTTCATGAGACTTAGAGGACGACATTGAGGAATGCACTGAAGTTACTTTACCTAGATGCTTTTGTCCTTTATATGGGAAAATGTTGATGAGGCAGCAGAGAAGTCAATCACTGATAAATTAGTTTATCTCTTGATGACATTTTTCTCCTCGTGTCTCCGTCTCTGATTGAAGAGAGACTCTCTGTAATAACAATGAAAATGTGAGTTTCATTAAATTTGAAACGTCTCAACAGGAAAGTACTCCGGGAAATGTAATTACATCGGACTGATTTGTGTGATATAATAGCTGTCAGACAGATGTCAGTGATGATGTGTCTGCACATTAAATCAGCATTACGTTGACTTGTGAAGCCGGTGCATTTTCCTCCTCATGAAACAGCAATTTATAAAAAATACATTATTAATTAATCGTGTATCATTTACGTCTACTCGCTAACTTCCCTTCTTCTTCACTGCCGTCATTGTTGATGCATTGCCCACTATGTCGGCACATTACTGCCACCAACTGCTGATCAATGGAACAGCGTGAAACCAACAGCAGGGTGTGATTGCACAGGACAGGAGTGAACATAAACAAGCTTTGTCCATCTTTAAACTATATCACCTGACTTCCTGTCTGCTTTCCAGCCAATAAACTATAAAAAAAAAGGCAGACCACCAATCACTTTCCATGCACATGGATGTGTGTTCGAATACAGAAAATGATTTAAAAACTACAGGAAGTCAGAGAACTGGCTGAGATGGTTGCGGAGGCCGCCGAAGCGTCCCCTGCCATGTCGCTGCATCCTATTAGATGCAACAGGCGTCAATTTGATTTATTATCATTGACCAACTGTTGTATTGAATCGCTAACTGAGTATTTTATTTGCTTCCTGTTATCCCCAAAGGACATTTTTTTATTGGAAGTCCAACTGTGGATTTTGTATTCAGCACTGACTGTCTCCTTGGCTGTGGTCTGTGTCTGAGAGCATTTTCTAGTTAAGCTTCCAGCCTCGTAATCATTGTGGATTTCTCATGTTTTTTTTAGGAGTCTGATCGCACTGAGGTCTGCTGATAAAAATAACATTAATGTTATAAAATTATAAAACCAGTAATAGGCCAATTTATTTGAAAATCCAGCATCCACAGTTTCTGCTTAGAACATTCTGGCCCTTGGACAAATTTAGATGATGATGGCCCCTGGTTTGCATGCATTATGTAGAAGTACTGGATATTAAGTGCTTAAACAGAATTGATCGACGGTATATAAATATTACATGGTAAATCGTTCACCAGGCAAATGTTCACTGAATGTTAATTCATGTCCTTAGAGAAGAAGTTTGAGAAAACACTTAACTCAAGGTCCACTTCGGCGTTTGGTTGGACACAACAAGCAAATCAGAAAGGTCACCTTTTGCTCTGGTAATTTTGAATCAGTTGGAAAAAATGCTTAATAGATGAATCAGTGATTAAAGAAATTGTGTTATATTAGTCCTCGCTTGAATGGTACTCAAAAGGGTAAAAGCTGCCGATTCCCACACGTTCAAACCTCATTTCCTGCCTCATGTCTCCTGCTTCACAGGTTCATTTCCAAAAGGGCTTTCTGCTCTCTTGTAATTAGGAGTAACATCAGATTCAGACGGAGCTGACACTCATTTCTAACATTTCATCGTCTCACAGGAGCTCGGTGTGAAATACAGCCTCACGGCAAGGTTCTGATTGAAATAACTTTTTTTTTCATGACACCTCTAAGATTAATACCGCTCATTATCGATGATCTTTATAAGTATTCATTCATGTACTGAAATCTGGCTGTCAGTCATTCCTCAATATATGACAATGCTTTAAATGACTTGCTGCTAAAAAAAACTCGTGATAATCCTCTCTTGGAGACAAGTGGAGTGATGAAACTTCAATGATCCTTGAGGGGAAACATTATTACAGTTTGCATAGCGGCAGCCATTAAAGTACACAGTGCAATAAGACGAGGAGTTAAATAAAGAGACACAACACTAACATAGCCTCTCCCTGGCTCATGGCTGAAATGTTCCACATGAGCTCCTGCTGCATACAAACATCTCAAAGGTGAACGCGTATTATTATCTGTGCTGTATTTATAGATGCCTGTGGATTCGAACGCAGCTGTCACGCTCGAGGGAGTCAAAGAAACCGACGTGAATTGTCCTGCGGTCGTTAGGCTCCGGGGAGCCGGCGTGCCACTGGTGCTCAATGAATAGATAATTCAATTTTCACGTGGCTGGATTGCGAGAAATCAAACACAATAGAGCCAGCGGATGTTGCTTACGTTAACTTGACCATGGTGTCAATCTTCAGCTGATGAAACTGCTCTCGAAGCCATCAGCGGATTTTCTGATCAAAAGAATAATTCATATTTGCCTCTCAGGTGGCAGATGTGATTAACATGCATGCTGCAGTGTCCCGGGTTCAAGTCTACACCTCATCTACTTTTATCTCTGCTGTCTAGTTGCTCCACCGATTGCCCGATAAATGTGAAATGTTCCCTTTATATTGGCAGACTTCCTCACCGTTTTTAGATTCATTTAAAACAGGTTGCTGCTATTCTTTTCATAATGTTTGATGCAGCATGGGACTAATGCCAGAGAAAAGTGTTTAAAACAGTCAATAAAAAAATAAATCTATTTCTTGACTATATTTAATAAGAACAAGGCACATTAATCAACTTTACAGAAATTGTGCCAGCTGGCCAATAAACTGCAGTCCTTTGGCAACATGCCCTGAAAGCAATGAAGGGTAAGTAATATAATGATTAGATATCAAGACGATGACATTACAACAATAAAAGCATCATTTTCAACCTAGAGCACAAATCATGCTGAGTGACAGGAAGGAACACAACACAAGCAGAGCACAAAAAAGCATACTGTCAGTAACCACATTTGCATACATTAGCCATGCGGAGAAGCATTAAGCAAAGATATCATTAACAATCACTTGTATTAATCCTAATAAAATTGGAATAGAAATAGTTTGAAAGTTAGTAAAATGTGAATGTAATTCATTGAACATGCAAGACGTGTATTACAAAGTCAGACGTCACCACGGTGTTAGTAAAATGCCAGTAAATATGACCATACATACCCAAACAATGCAGCGCAGACCAATTAGCAACAGGTATAGGGTGTTGGACAAGTTAGCAGAAAGCTAGCGAGATAATGATAATGATAGAAGATGGCAAATATATTTTTTGTAAACGCCAGCTTCGTTAGCTGGAAATGCTAACCTATAACTGAACTCAAACAAATTAGCTAAATATATGTGCTTGTTAATGTAACGTTAGCTAAATAACATCAACATTTGAACACAACAAATCAAAAACAGCCAATACCGCTAAGCTAACGGTAGCAAAACGTTAGCGAGTAACGCAATGTTTACCCAAAGGTTTTAGTAATTTATCAGTAACATTAATGAACTACTCAGGTCAAACAAATTAGCTACATATATCCGCTTGCCTGCTGTAACATTTGCTAAATAACAGAAACATTTCAACACGTCAATACAACCAATACTACCAAGCTAACGTTAACAGCAAAGAGTAGAAAACTGACTCACTAAGGCTGTTCGCTTAGCTTAGCTGTTTTATCTGTGTATATGTATCTGCATGTCAAATGTAACGTTAGCTAAATAACGGTAACATTTCAACACAACACATCAAAAACGACCAATACCGCTTAGCTGACTTCATTCACTAAGGTGGTTAGCTTAGCTTAGCATAAAGACTGAAAACAGGGGGAAACAGCTAGCCTGGCTAATCAACATAACAGCACCTTTGGAGCTAATTAGATGTGCTAATTTAACAAATTATTATTCTAACATTGTTGACAACAGAGAGGAGCATGTACAGGCATGTACTTGCTGTAATACATTGATTAATTAGTATGATTTCTGATATGCTTTTTATTTTGAAGGTGTTGAGATTTAGTCATCCCTCTGTGTGGGAGGACAGAATTAAATTATGAAAATGAAATGGCATTGACTCACTGTGGCCCAAAAAGCCCACATATAAACATTACCTACCTGAACATACAGCCCTGTTTGTGTCCCGGTTCCGCTCCTCATGACGAGTCTGCGTGCCTTCAAGGTGATGTGTGGGCTCGGCTGTGGACCTTTAGACTTGTCGCATGTCGCTGTCTCTAATCAGAGGACTCAGTCAGCGCAGCACATGGCCTGCCCCGACCTTGTCCTGTTAGATAGTCTCTCTCTCAGACAGACCCGCTGTGACAGGCCGGTGTGAGTGAAGAGAGCATCCCAAAAACCCTGCGGCTGGGCCGTCCTGCTCTCCCTGATGCTCAGCTGTATGGCAGCGCTGCGAGAGGGGAAACATAGGAAACACACTTATTTTCAGTTTCATTCTTAGTTTTCGTTCGTCCTTTGTAAATATTCTATTTTTTATATGCCTGTAGGGGCTCAGTGTGGTGGGGATCCTTTATGAAATGCTAAAAACCGTGTTAGATCTCGAATTTAAAGGCCTGGTTCTTGCCAATAATAAACTTGAACATTACATTAGTGTAATGCCAAGTAGACAACTTTAAATATTATGAACTTGAATGATATTAAATAGCTGCTATTTATAATTCCACATAGTCCTCCAGCAATTGTAGCCGTTTTGTGTCTTTAATTATCATTTTGTATCTGATTGTGGTTGTTAAACTTCTCTGTGAGGTTGTTTTGCATCTCTTTGTATTCATTTTGTGTCTCTTTAAAGTTTTTTTAGGTATTTTTTTGCATCTTATTATTGTTGTTTTATGTTGCTTCTTGGTTGTTATGGTCATTTTGTGTCTCTATGAAGATGTTTCATGTCATTTTACTCCTCTGTGTGGTTGTTTTGCATCTCTTTCTGGTTATCTTGACCAGGGGCTCATTGTCAGTGCCCCTTAACCTGCTCAGTCATCCCTTCATGCCAACAAGGTGTCACCCTCTGACTCCTGCAGGGCCTTGCCACCTCTGGCCACCCTCTGCCATAAACCTGTTTCTATGATTTGTATTTCATTCATTTAAAGGGTATAAACCTGAGAGAAAACACACGGTGCAAATACGGCTGCCATATTATAACTTCAATTATCTTTTTGCTTGTGGGGCGAGCAGGAAAATATTGACACTAGTGCAATTCAAAATGTTGATTACGAGAAGTTATCCTGTCTTGTAACACACTTTGGTGTTGTTAATGTGCCGTGGATTCTTATTTCCCAGGCGAACAACCTGTTACAGTCGGTTCTCTTCATGTATCAATGTTATTTAGTTTTCTCTGAATTTTTCCCTCTTATTTTATTATTTCATGAGTTATTCAATACGTTGGTCGCCCGAATGATTGCAGGGAAAAGCAAAATGCGTGGAGATGAAGAAATGTTCCCCATTTCAAAGTAGTTTTTGTTTTGTAAATCTGGTGGAAGTCTCTTGCCGACCAGCCAGTTCATTTACTGCAGTATATCTTCCTCTCCTGCCTCTTTTATTCGTTTTTCCGCTTCTTCTTCTTTGTTTATTGCTGTTCCCAGTAACATTAAACATGTGGTTGTTCCTCACGACCACAAGAACAAGTACCCACATGAGCACACTGAGAGGTTTTGATGAAAGAAGTTAATATTTTCTATTTAAGAAGACAGATTCATTCAGCGTATCCCATTAGTTCAAAGTAATTCACTTTCGCAGATGTGTTTCCTTCCTTTAATTGATCATCTGAACTTTGCAAAAACAGATCTTATAAATGATATCCTCCCTCTCCCTCTCTCTGTTAGAGATGTCTCTGTCGCTGCGCATCCTGCTCTACTCGCTCATCTTCCTGCTCAGCGTCTTCGGCAACCTGCTGATCATCGTGGTCCTGATCCTGAACAAGCGCATGCGGACCGTCACCAACTCCTTCCTGCTGTCGCTGGCGGTCAGCGACCTCATGATGGCCATCTTCTGCATGCCCTTCACCCTCATCCCCAACATCCTGGAGGACTTCATCTTCGGAGGCGCCATGTGCAAGACCGTCTCCTACTTTATGGGTGAGGATGAATCGTTTAATTAACTACATTTTACAACATGCTCCATTTCCTGTGTGTGTTTTTTTTAAATAAGGGACGCTGTGAAGAGTTTTTGTTACAAAACAGGGCTGTGATCTCTCCAGCTGGCAGAGCTGGTAATAATGGATGGCCTGGTACTGATCAATAAAACCCATTTTTATTAGGTCACTTATCTTTATAATCACGAGGCCCATTAATGCTACACATCACCTTTT
Source organism: Pagrus major (assembly GCF_040436345.1). Lineage (NCBI taxonomy): Eukaryota > Metazoa > Chordata > Actinopteri > Spariformes > Sparidae > Pagrus > Pagrus major. Next base: position 11,202,932 of record NC_133238.1, read on the forward strand.
CACTGGTGTAGTCCACATTTAAAGATAAGCTCTAGCATTAACATAAAACATATTTTTATGTACACCTCATGTTTTAAAGCAACAAGGAAATGCTCTGCACACATATGTTGTCTTATTACTTCCCGTCTACCCTAGGAAATGCACCTAATCCGGACCAGAGCATGGAAGGCCCTATTGGAATTGAAGGATTTATTATTTTTCCTCCTAAATAACATTTTTGAGGGGTTAAACATGCTCAAAAACTTATGAAACTTTGCACAAAATTCAATCATGGTGGAAATGTATGTATTTCATGGGTTTCAGCCATAGGTGTTGCAAAATGGCTCGCCAGCACTCCCTAAAATGCAGCCCAGGACTACTTCAACCTCCATGAATGACATTCGTGGTCATGACCTACACCTAAAGAGGAAGTCAGCCATTTTGATACCTTTGGACAGAGCCAGGCTAGCTGTTTACCCCGTTTCCTGTTTTTCTGAGCCAAGCTAAGATAAGTTAAGTAAGCGAGTTACCTTTGTACCAAAAATCATCTTTTAAACTGATATCTGTGGTGGATGTGCTGGTGTCAGGGCATAATTGTAGTCAGTTGCGTTGTGCTCACTTTGTTTTTAATATTTGATGGCAATACTGCTTAGAAGTTAAGTAATAGAAGAGGAAACAACAAGTTTGAACTGATTTGAATGTTGAGTTTGGGAGAAAAATACCAAAAGCCTCTTTTGCAAGCAATTATTTCTTCTTCATTTAATGTCTGAATGAAATGCAAATTGGAGCCGCATGAAACAGACACATTATTCTGACATCAACAGTAATCTGGCCTATTGTTGGAGCTGACAGCCATTCAGAAAATGTGCTCCAGCTTAAGAGGTAAGAAGAAAGTAAGTGAGATTCCTGCCTGAAAATTGCTCCATATCTAAGAAGTGCCTGTCTTTCAGAGAGGCTTTTCTCCGGCCTTCATTTCGCCTGTCAGAAGGTAACCATCGTGCTCAAAGTGCTCGAACAGTCACACATCTCCGGGAGTGTGACTTAGCGATGAGCTGGCTCCCATCAGGCCAGAGTCGAGGTGCCACGTGAGGCCCTGAGTCACACTGAGGCTCAGAAAGAAATCCAGATCTGCTGCAGTACACTTCAGTGTCTTCGCTTGACTTTGAGCTTTGAATGGGTTGAGAAAAGCTATTGAATAGTGAAGTCCACAATCCTATTATTGTCTCAGAAATGCAATGCAGCCTCTGTGAGAACAGGTTCGCTGAATCTCTTTTCAATTACTGGGCTCCCTTAGCTGTGATAAGGAGCCGCAGCTGCCTCGAACTTTGAATTCAAACTTTGAGTGACTGCTTTGTTTTATGCTCGTCACTTTAGTCAAGGTAAAGGCTGCTGCGGGGTTTAGCTGATAATGAATGATGAATCACTTAACCTCAGGAATGCTGACTGTGAATAATGAAGAGGATTTACTCCACAGCAAATGTGATAGATGTTACTTCCTAACTCTGCTACCTATATTTTATGCACAATAAATGCAATGAATGTCATTAGTGTAAGTTTGAATTTAAATGATTTGAATAGATGATTAAAGAGTTGTATTAGCGGTTATTCCGGCTAGTTAGCAGGCAAGTCAAATTATAGTGGATGATATGAGCTATCGATAGCTTCCTCCATTTTGGACTCTCCATTCCCTCAAAGGTCAGGGCTAACCCTCACCCACTGTCAAAGTTCACAAACTTAAAGGTGCAATATGTAAGTTTGTTAGTTAGCTTGTTAATTCGGTTAGCCATACAGCTAGCAGTCTGCGGCAGCTTCAACCAGGATTCTGTCTTTTTTCCCGCCTTTTTTTATTGCCATATTAGTTTCACCTGTCTCTTATTAGTCTTCCCTCCCTTGTGTATTATGTCTGTGTCTCTTTCCCCCTCTCTCTGTCAGTTTTTGTCTTCACGTCGGTCGCCTGGTCCCCTTTTATCCTTGTGTTTTTCTGGCATTTGTGCTCTTGGGTTCCTGCTTTTATCGCCTGCCTTGTCTTTTGTGGATTCAGCTTTTTCCTTAATAAAGCTCGCCTTTTGTTGCGTCTCCCTGCCCGCCTTAGTTTCTTGCATAGGGCTCCCCTTTTTGCCTGACCATAACACATTCACTGGAATCACTTTCATGCGACTTTGGTACGCTAGCAGCATGATTTAATGCATTGGTTCCTCATCAAATGCTCTTAAGGATTTAGCACGTTGTCTGGGGGTTGAGCAAGTTGATTCATCACCTATTTCATTAGCGAACAACCTTGTCCAGACAAACAAGAGACTCATGACAAAGAAATTGAGATCAGGAGAGTTATAATGTTGGCCAGCCGGCAGCCAGAGAGGGGACAGCCTGAGAAGATAAAACATAACATTAAGAAATTGAGGTACCGCCACTGTCGCCAGGATAAAATGTTAGCAATTAACGTTTCTGCAAACTTTGTTTGCATATTTCACATTCATACATGTCATAGGCTGTTCAAAACGTATCATAACACGTTCACATCACATGTTTATTACCTGACTTTTGGCATTTGTAAGTGACCCCACTGGATATTTTTGTATTGTACCCCGGGACAATTTGCAGCCGTCTTGTTGGCGACCAAAATATATTTATTTAAAGCCAAACCACGATGTTTTTCGAACCCTGACCAAGTGTTTTTTGTGCCTAAACCTAACCAGCCTATAATTGTGACAAGCGAGAAATAGAAAACTGAACCCAAAGAATCGTTTTAACTGTAAGTTTTAACTGATCTGTGGTTTACAGAAACTTACTTTACCAACATGTATTCCGGCAATTGTTGTAAAACTAGTATTTCTACCTTTGAAAAGTGTAGTACATGGGAATCAACAGAAGTGTGTGCAGTGGGCATATGACTTCCAGATGTCACACATCTGTGCCTGGACCATCACTCCAACAATAAGTACAGTCATTAAGAAGACAACTGGTGATGAGGGAACACAAATTCATTTTACTTCCTGACATGAAAATGGTCAAACTGAATGATTTGAAGCAAAATATCATTTAATCGTTCATCGACAAGCCTCAATCCAACCTCCTCCAAGTGTCAGATCTGAGCCTCACATGAGCGAACCTCCTCCATCGGCCAAAACCAATCAATACACAGGCTCACTGTGACCATCTTTACCCATTGATCCTGCGGCGGACCTGCTCGGCAAACTCATCCACCCTTTGCCAACTCATCCGTTAGCACGCGCCCATTAGGAATATAATACACCATCCGTCCTTCTATTCAGCCGTTCGTCCGTGCATCCATCCATCTGTAGCCCGATAATCATGTGAATCATCGCTACTGTACTGTTTCGCTGGCAGTTATGAGATCTATGTCTTAACAATCTGTGTGTGTGTGTGTGCTAGCAGTCTTAAATCACACTTATGCGTCCATGTTTATGTTGTTGTTGCTGGTCATATGATGTAATTACCAGCTCAGCCTGTCAGCTCCCCCCGAGGTGCAGTTTGCATAATGGATTAGAATTTGGGTTTTCACGGCTTAAAGCAACTTTCCCAGAACAGGCTGCGAGGGCACCTGTAACACATTTATTCCATTTGTATAAAGTTTGAACACCTTTTTGGCTTCTTTAGGGCAAAATTCAGCCGAACACTGAGAGAATTAGGTGGGGAATGTAAATTTCGTCTCCCAGGTTGAGGTGCGCTGAGAGACTCCAAACTTCCCTGATTCGCTCAAAAGCCAGTTATCAAGCTGTCTGTGCTGTGCTTGTTCTCCCGACTCGGGTTTAATGAACAAGAAAAAGGATTAGAGCTTCTTCTTTTCTTTTTTTCATCCTGAGAAGAGAAGATACGGCACAGAGGGAAAAGTGTGAGCATTTAGTTGGTTAGTCGGCTGGCAATTAGCTTGGCAGCACCTTGTCCAGAATCACCTCTCCTCAAACATTAGCCGCTCAGTACTAATGTTTGTGTCAGGGAGTGAAGCATCTACATGCACACCTGTCTGAAAATTAACTACGAGGCAATAACTGAGACACATGAGACGTGCGTATGATGAAGAATGTCCGCTCTAATTTTTCTCTCTAATATATGCCAGGGAAATGTAGCAACAACAGCACAGCCCTGCCTTCTAGAAATTACATTTATACACAACTATTTTCCAACAGCAATTGGGTTTTCTATTAACATAATGAGGGAATATTATTCATTCACTGGCTGATGTTATCAGTAAAAGGTTTACTGACATCTTTTTTTATTTGTTTTCTGCCAAAATAGGCAATCTTGCAGTGCATTATCCACTGGTAGTGACTACAGAATGATTGAACTTTTTATGGCTATGTTAAAGGTGCACTATGTAGTTTTGGGGAGGACATTTTAAGCAGAAGATTAAGCTAACGTAAACAAACTAAATAAACGAACTCTCTTTGTTTTCATGACTGAATAAACTGAATAAACAAACTGACCTTAAAGGAATTGCATATTGCTTTACTTTGTTTATATGTGGCGGACCCTGCCACCTTTCTAGCTTCAAACAGTGTTCTGGGGACCTTATTTTCCTCTGAGAACAGCTTGTTTATTCAGTAATGGAAAAGATAAATATTTCTGAGTTTGTATTATTACCTCTTTAATATTGTTAATATTATTCTTCTCCAAAACTACATAGTGCCCCTTTAAGTGCTTCCTAAACATAACCACAGACCAAAATTAAGATGCAAACCTTGAGTCCTGGTGTCACAGTCCTGTTGTCTGTATGCCTGCCATCCACCTGCGTCTCCACTGCGGTTCATAATAGGTACAGGGGCTTACTTAAACCAATCAGATCAGCAGGAGAAGAGCCCTACACCCTGCAGAGCGAAAACAGCTTTTCCATCAAGAAAAGCCCTTAGTGGCGTTCTTTGCTCTTCTCTCAAAGAAATATACTCTCTGGTTCTGATATGATTGATGCTGTGAGTGCTTACTGTAGGTCCGACGGGCCGCTGGCCAGAAAAAATGATGTTCGTGTGTGAACTCCTCAGAGAGAAGAAAGAGCGAGAGAACACAATTGGTGCTGGTGTATGGATACTGTAGAAAATGAGTGTTGAGACAGTTTGAAAAATTCTGAATTGATATGTATTGAAAAATCGGCTTTTATAGAAGCATCTACCGTGTCGTCTTAAAGCACATACAGTATTTACGCATGGGAGAGTAGGATCTATACAGTTGCTGCATTGTCTTTTAGTCACCAAGATTTCCTGTTTTGTTTCATTGCTCTTCTTTTGTGTCCTAACAAATTGGTCCAGCAGAAGAGCTGATTGGAAATCAGTATTTCCTTCCCCTGCCGGTAATAAAACAGATGGTCAAGCGGAGCTGGACTGAAATGTTGAAGGGTTGGATGAATTTGTGCCTGGTGCTCCTGGACAAGAATCTGATCCCTCAGACAAGAAGCACATCTTGAAACTACAACTGTGTCATCAATTCAAATCACCGGGGTATCAGTGCTACACATCACCTGGAGGTGCACTTCCTTTCGGTATGAATGGGCACGAGCACCCAGCAATCAGTCTTTATAAGCGTAGGGTTTAAAACTGTGGCTGTATTTCACACAGGCTGCACCCTCTAATGGGGCTCTGTAGGCTCGGCTACTCGTCCTCATGTATCCACGCACTGAAAAATTGCACATGAATATGTTCAGTCAAATATAATGAGCTTAAACTTCCTTATAGTGGTTTGTCTCATCTTGAAGGCAATATAGCCTGACTGCTCATGCAGTTTTTATGCTGGTTGATGGTGAAGATGATTGTGCCATTCCTTCATTCCTGTTTCTAAAACACGCTGCACTTCTAAAGTGCTCCTTCCTTCATTTCCGGCTTCGAAAATCAGTTTTTAAATGACTTCTGAAAGGAATACTTTGACGTTTATATATGTTCATTAGATTTTGATTATTTGGTGTGCTGATTAGTGTCTTTTAGAGGTGCTCGTAGGCAGATTTTGTTCCTTTTGGTCAGAGCCAGACTGACTGTTTCTCCCTGCTTCCAGTCTTTATGCTAAGCTTACTGTCTTGTGGCTGTAGCTCCATAATTACTGTACAGATATGAGAATATGGTAGATGTTCTTATCTAACTCTCTGAAAGAAAGCACATATTTTCCGAGTTAAGTTCTACCTAAAGGCTTTGAACAGTATTTCTTTTAGAAAGTTGTTTTAACTGCTCTCGCCTTTTATCTCTTAATCCTTCTGTGTGTCTGGTTGCCTTCTAAAGCACTTTTCAAAGGTGCTATATAAATAACGCTTCTTTTTCTTCTTCTACTCGGTACTTTTATTGTTCCCTTTGACTATTCTTAGTCCTTGCCCTGCTGGAGAGAACAGAGAAAAAGACCTAAATTCCTACCTCTCTGTGTTCCTCATTCTCGCAATCACTGTAAGCCAGCGCTGTGGCTGGGCATGACCGCCTTCAAGCGTCAACAGAAGTGAACCCCCCGTGTGTGATTTGGTCTTTCTCTGTGTCTGTGCTTAGCACTTGAAAGAGATGTGTGGGAGTGAGAGACTTATTGTGCAAGACTCTTTACAGTGCCGGTGCACTGTTAAGATCTGGATGTGTTGACTGTGCCACCCACCTCCTTATGCTAAGCCACGAGTGTACGGTGGTCAACTGTCAGTCAGGATCCGGCTGAGACAGTGGCTTTTTGACAAAAACAGAAATTATAACCCTAGTTCTGTGATGGCAGGTGGAGCCTGCTGGTAAGTCACCCTGCACCTTCAGCAAGGGGTTTTTAAAGTCTGACACTGTAGATAATCATGGAGGCCTCGGGAGGGTGTCTTGTGTTGTCTGGGCCTGTCTCGCATTGTCGGCAGGGGGCGGTGATCTGTGTACTTTTGAGCTCTTTGTCTGACACTGTTGGTATCCATGGAGGCCCAACCGTGAATCAGACTTGGCTCTGACTTGTCACGGAATGGACACAAGACCTCTGAGGGTGCCCTGAGTTGTCTGGCACGTGGGTGTTGTTGGCAGGAGGTGATGATCTTGGTACTTTTGAGGCCAGGTCAAGGCTTAGAGCTCTTTGTCACGTGCCTTGGGCCATTTGTGAGCAGTTTATGTAGTGTGTCAAGGCACATTGCCCTTCTGAGGTTAGGGGGCACTGCCATCAAGGAGTGGTGTTGCCATGAGTGGATGATCTTGGTCCTCAATGGTGTTTGGTTGGCTGCCACCGGGGCGTTGTTGGCATTGGGCATTGATCTGCGTACGTTTGAGGCCAGGTCAAGGCTTTGAGCTCTTTGTCACGTTTGTCTGGCCGTACCTGATCTGTTTCTGTGGTGTGTCAGGGCACATTGACCTTCTGGGATGGGGGGTCACTACCATCGGGGTACTGTTGCCATGAAGGGATGTACTTGTTCTATAATGGTGTTTGGGTGGTACTTGTTGTATTGTATTGTAATGAGATGATCAATGTAGGGCCATGCGATACTACCAGAATCTCACATCCCAATATCCAGATAAGGACACAAAGTCCAGGTTTCTGCTGCTGCTGGGGCGCTACAACCTGAGCCCTGATTCTTTTTGTCTATATTTGCCGACTTTTTGGGGGGGACAAATTTGCATTATTAAAAGTCTTCCAAATTAACTACTAATAGCTCTTGTTTGCAGTTAAGTCATGGAGGTGCAAACAACTATCGCTGGAGTTAAAAGGACCATCTGTTGTTCCGCGATTAGTTTTCTTTGAGGAGTTATGACTCTGACAAGGTGTCTTTTTGATGCAAATTTGATGCCGACATTGAAAAGTGGGCCAAAAATATATATATACAGTAACTACCTTCCTGTTGTTATTTACCTGACAGGTACATGTCTCTTTCATCTCATGCAGTATCTTTGGCATGAGATGAAAGAGACGTCACCCCCCGTTGGGAGACGTGCCTTATTGTTTGAAAACCCCTGTGCTCAGCCAATCAGCCCAGGTTGACGTCTTCGTCAATGAACCTAGACACCAGAGTTACAGCATGTAACTATCTTTCTTCCACCTGAGTGCATCAGTGGCACACTGGCTTGTTTTGATGTAGTATCCTGTCTGGTTTGATGTCAGTGTAGCAGCAATCCAAAAAAAATTACCCTCCTCGCCAAGAGCTGAAATGCATTTAATAATGCACAGCACAGTCTGACTGACTGCTCACGGAGCATAAAAGGCATTCAAACGACTTTTTCTGACAATAATGTTCTCTTTGTTCTCGAGTATACCGACAAGTCAGCTCCTTTGTTCCGTTCGCAAAAGGGCCAAGATAAAGCCGTTCTCTTGCTTTTATCAGACTCACAAATCAAATCCCACAGGAAATATCTACACAGATCTTCATTTTCTCCGGGTTCCAATCCACACATTTTGAGGTTTTAAAATTTTGCACTACAATACACGCCAAATAAAGCTTATTACAGAGGAACAAAGATTTTATCAGTGGCATTGCTGAAGGCTGATCCCGGAGAGGATCAATTGTTCTCAACCGAGGTAAAGAGCCATCCACCACTTAAATGGCCAATATGGCTCCTGTAGATTGAATTGCACCATGCTCATAGGAGTATGCATAATGACTTCCTCCCTTGAATGATAATGCAGAGCTATGGTTTGGACAGGATATGTTCTTTCGTCGTGAAGGAACAATGGATGGAGATTAATATGTCACAGCGAAACGGTGGATTGAGGTTGTTGCTTCTCGTAGTGACAGGATCAGTGTGGTGAATTTATTCCTTGGGGGGTGCTTGTTATACGCAGGTATGGGTTTATTAACGCTATTTGTCTCACCCCAGCTCACGCTTGGAACACAGGCTTTGCTCTAACTGAAAATGCTCCAGCTCTGAAGATTATGCATATTCATACATGCAAATACAACTTGGCCTTGGATAGTCTCTGAAGGAATTCAATTGTGTAAAACCCCTTGTGTCCTTGGATAATAACAGAGGTACCAGCACTGATGAAAAAAAAAAGACTCTAAAGCAGACATGTCCATTAGTGTTACTGTATATATCTTTAATGGAGTTTGATCGGACTGATTCAACTCATTAGCTATTTTGCAAATCAATGGCTGGATGAATAAGTCATGTTTTTCTAATGAAGCACTTACATTTTCTGGGTGGAAATGAATGAAAAAAATGAAGGTTTCATATTTCGTTACTTTGTTTGCAGATATAATCGATATTTTTGCAATATTAGTCCCATATGACGCTCATCTTTAGCTCCATACATTTATTTTGGGCATCTACCAGAAAATGTTTACATGCTTTAATGTTCAAAAACACGTTATTTTTCTTCATACTGTCTTTATCTGTTCGCTCTCGGTCTGAACGCTCAGTTTTCGCGCCTGTCTCTTTAAGGCCCCCCTTCCAAAAAAACCCAGTCTGCTCTTATTGGTCAACTCTCACAGGCCTGAGCAGGCACTGCCCACCGTGTTTTCATATCAGCTCTGCTGGCATTTTTGCAACTACGGCCGTGCTAGGGGTTTGGCTGAAGGCGGTGACTGTATAGTTGTGACATCACAACCTTACGGAAGTCGCGATGACTTGTTTAAAGGCTTTTGGATCACTTGACTAGCTTGGTTTTTCAATATCAGTGCACAACTCTTTGACAGTTAAGAGGACAGTTATTATAGTAAATTCCAGCGCCCATACTTCTGAACCTATTTTTTTTATCGGTTGGAGAATTTTGACAGGGTTAATGCACAAAAAACCCAAGAGCAGCGGAGAAATCTGAGAGCAGACATTTTAAGAACAATATATCTGAATCCGAGTGTAAGCTTGATCAGAAGCAGAGCAAATCTAACTGTAAGCAATCAATGAGTCATGCCCTCAAATTGAAGGACCACATTGTTGAATAAAGACAGAAAAAAAAGCCTCAGAAAAGTGAGTGACTCAATGGTGTAAATAATGGAGTATTTAGCAGCTCATGTTTTACATATTTCCATCAGGAGTCGGGGGCACTGAAAACCTTCTCATTCCTAGACAAAATGACAAAACACTGGAGTAAGTTCAGTGAAAACTGAAATGGGAATGGTTCATCCTCTGGGGAGCATAAATGTAGTCAGTAAATTTAGAGTTAATCTGTCCATTACATTTCTTGTGTATGAGTAGAAAGTTGCTCAATGGTGGCATTAGAAGGGATCGCCAAAAATATTTGTTATCATCCACTGGGGACCATGAATATTAATACAAAATGTCATGGAAATCTTTCTGATCGTTAGTTAATATATCTTGCCTGGGACACCAGTGGATGGATTGACTTACTGTGTTTTCTTTCCTGCAGGGATCTCTGTCAGCATCTCCACCTTCAGCCTTGTGGCCATCGCCATCGAGAGATACAGCGCCATCTGTAACCCGCTGAAGTCCCGCTCGTGGCAGACCCGATCCCACGCCTACCGTGTCATCGCTGCCACCTGGGTGGTGTCATTGCTAATCATGGTGCCCTACCCGGTGTTCAGTGTCCTCAGGTCTTTCCCCAAGAACAACAGTACTGTTGGTCACATGTGTCGCCTGGACTGGCCCAGCCCGCCAGCTGAGCAGACCTGGTAAGTTCTGGACTACATCCCGTCAGGAATGTGTATGTTCATGACTATTATGTTTTTATTGTCAGGTCACTAATAAAATTTACCTACAATATTAATGAGGTAAAAATACAAACTCAGAAATATTTATCTTCTCCACAAGGTGGAGGGTCCGCCACATATAAACAAAGTAAAACAGTGTGAAATTGTGTTGGCCTTTAAGATCAGTTTGTTTATTCAGTCATGGAAACAAAAAGAGTTTTTATTTAGTTTCTTAAAGTGTAAAAACATCAGTCAATGAAGATCTTTCTCTTCTGATTGAAATTTCACACCCAAAACTCCACAGTGCTCCTTTAATCTGTTCATCAACCTTTCTCTGATCTGATTTTAATGACAGAAGAAATAACCATCTGTCTTGCCAGCATGATTTGTTGGTTGATTTCACATGCATGACAGTAATTTGGTAGACGTGCCTCCGTAACCTCGACAGGAATAAGTGAGGAAAACGAAGAATAGATGGAGTCAGACACTGAACTGGATTGTCTTCGGTCTTAGGGAAGTGTGTGAAAATGTTCTCATTTATATTCACTGTTATAGTTTAATTTACTTATTCGCTTTCCACTGATTGATCACAGTGGGAAAACAGATTGCATGCTGATTTGGTCATTTTGGTCATTTATACGCTAAATGTCCTGCACAAACCTTCTGTGCCCCCCACTTTTCTCTGAGCAGTACGTTGAAGCAGCCTTTGTGTTACGCTGTGTTTCTAACTTAATTTATTCCGTGCTAACGTCTTAGCTCACCTGTGTAGCTGTAAAATGGATCTCAAAAGAGATTTATGTGATTACTGTGATTAAATTGATTTTGTTGTGAATTTCACGCTGGTATGACTGAACCTTTGGTGTATTTCCTCTCCACCTACCTAGAAAGAAGTGTGAGAGGGATAAAGAGTGTAGCTAATGACGGAGAGAAGGCTCATAAATTCTTGTCGTGTCAGCCTTGAACCCCTGGGCTGAGACTGTAAAGGTTGTTAGCGAGGTGGGGTTTGAAAAATGAATGAAATCATAAATGGGAGACTGTATTTTAGGAGTATAAAGGTGACCAGGCTGCTCCCACTGAGGCGTAATTAGAGACAGTTTGAAATGGGAAAGTTTTCTAGCGTAGCGGGAGTCGTACCAAAAAACAGGGGCTGGGACAGAAAACATCATTAGACAAGGAGCCGTGTATAATGTGTCTGCTCTCAGTATTGATGCTGCAGTGTCCATTTTGCCGTCATTTTAGATTTACATTAATGTTTCTCTGCTCCTGACTGTACACCAAAAAGGATGGACGAATAAAGCGAGAGAACTGATTGCTGCTGCAGTCAAAAAGTCATCCATTCATGCCCAAGCCCCCAGAGGACCAATAAAAGCTGCTTTGTTTGTAAAAAGCACCCCAAGTAGATGGATACGCACTTAAAGACCAGATATGTTAGAGCATCTTGGGATGTACCACTCAGGGATTTTCATGCATCTGTCCATAAACAACTTTGGGTCCTGCAGGATGATGCAATTATAACGAAGAAGAGGCTGAACATGGCAGAGCCTTGCACATCTCTCCACTTGGCAGCCTTTTGTGGTCGAACACTGTGCAGAATTCTCTTTTCTCTGACTGTCTATCAAAGTGTAAAGCTTCTCCGGGAAAGACGAAACAGTGGGAGACCAGTTAATTAGTCTGCTCGGCGAGGTGGAGGAGGAAGAAAGTCAGGGCTCAGATGTCAAAAGTCCAGATGTGTCACAGAGTGCAAGGCCCTTTCAAGTTTAAAATTCACAGTTTCGTCTTCAGTCCATCATGTCCGTCTTTTAAATTCCACCACGGTTCAGGTTTGACACTTAGCACCTAATGAAGCACTGCATGGAGTTACTGAAGCATCCATTCTTAGACCGGAATGACAGTCGGAAATGATGAGAAGACACGTAAGAGCCATAAAGTGGTTAATGAAGCAATTTGATCGAGTCAAAGACATTTAATAATTTTCATAATTATTCTTTCGCACGGTGTGCTTTGACGGTTTAATGCAGTTTCACAAAAAGAGAAATCATAACAGCAAAGGTAGACGGATGAATAATCTTATTCACTGAGGCAAATCGACCCACTGGATACAGCAGACATTTAAATATGCCTAGATAACACTTTCCATCAAAGACAAACCTGGTTATTCCTGTATGCGTCGAACATTTTCAGGTTTTTGATCAAAGCAGGCTTCTTTTTTGACTCATGTGCAGATAGTTATAGACTTTCCTTCGGCTGTTTCCTATAATTAGGATTGGGCACCGAACGCTGTACTTTTAAATGTACTATCCATTAAAACAAACTGCCAAATTTGTGATGATTATGGGATAAAAAGTTTTTAAAAAATATGTCAGAGCTGGGACGAAATCATGGGCCATGTTGAAGTCCTTGGTGCTACATCTGAGCGTGAAATTAATTGAGGCGTCTCACAGCCTGAAGAATGAAGCAGCTCTGTAGTTTGGTAGGTGGTACGGCAGTGGATACTACTGTATCTTTTCCCAGACGACAGCAGGGTGATCACCCGCTGTAGAGCCTTTGTGTCCTGGGCCGTGCACGAACCATACCACTTTGTGATGTTTCCAGTCAGGATGCTTTCTATTGCTCCTCTGTAAAAGCTGACCAGAATCTGGCTTTCCGTAGGAAGGAGAGCCTTTTCTGCTCTTTTTAACCCAGGGTGGTGATGTGTGATGACCAAGATAGGTTCTCAGTGATGGTCATTCCATCCCAGTATGAACTCTCATTGTTGTTTCTAATGCGGACGATGGTGGTGGTGTTGTCCACATACTTCACAATAGAGTTCTCCTGAGGTCTTGGAGTGCAGTCGTGGGTGTACAGTGTGAACAGGAGTGGACTGAGCACACAGCCCTAGGGGACTCAAGGTGTTGAGCACTAATGCAGAGGTGGTGTGACTGCCAATCTGAACTCGCTGGGGTCTGCTTGTGAGGAAGTCCAATATCCAGTAGCAGAGTGTTGTTCTCAGGCCAAGAGTGTTAAGTTTTCCAATCAGCTTCGTGGATGAGATTGTGTTGAATGCTGAGCTGAAGTCAACAAAGAGGATCCTGATACAGCCGTTCTTACTCTCCAGGTGTGTCAGCCCTGTATCCCACTATAGTCTATCTGCTCCTCCTCTCAGCAACAGGTGTACAATATAGTGCAGTGTGAGCAGTGTTATTCAACAATGGAATGCATATCCCATTAATTACTAAAATGTCTTCCTCCTCTCTGGCAATCCAATTTCCTCGTCTCCTCATCACACTCTGAATTTATTTGAAGTGGTGCTTGTAGTGCAGAAATGTGCAGCACGCTCATATAATTAAAACAAACCAAATGCATCTTCCCTGGTTGTAGCTTTCAGGTGACATGGATGCTGTCCAAAGAGGGAGCAGAGCATGAATATTTATCATGTTTTTTTCATGTGTCCCTCTGCCTCCGCTCCATCCATCTGGGTATCCCCCCTTGAGGCAAAACAAGGTGTCTCCCCGCACTTCCTGACAGCTTTTGTCCGACAGATTTCCCGCAGTATCAAATGGCCAGCTGATGAGAGGCTCGGACAGAGGCCCCTTCTTTTTTTTAATGAGAGGTGTAAGAGAGGGGCTGCGCAGAGTTCACAGCGTTGGCCGGGAAGACATTAGAATATCAGAGAGTGAATGAAACCCCGGTCTCTTCCTCTCCGCTGACGCTTTCATGTGCTGACGGATGTGCACCGCAAAGAGGGAGCGTTCTCTGATTACGACGAATCAAAAGGGAGATGTGGCTGCAGATGGCGAAGACTTATTAGCATCAAAGTGACATCTGTACAGTTTCTTTATCTTATTCATTCGCTGGTTACTCTTTTATGTTTTCTCTTTTAGAATAATTGTGCTTTCCCTCCTCCCTTTATCACTTCAGAGTTTCTACGTGTATAATCCCAAGTGGCTTCTATACAACTCATTCATACTTTACAGCATGCTCGAACACAGTGTTGCAGGTCTCATGCAGAATATATGCAGAGTGGTGAGAAGCTGACAGAGGAATTTTTGTACACTACTCAGAATTCCCCTCCGTCGACGCTTTGTTCAGTTTTCTCGCCCTTTACTCAGTTCACTACTTTTCCTTTTTTTTTTTTCGTGGATGTGTCATCCATCCAGGCACTCGAGAGAGAGCCATGATCGTTACCCTCTCTGTGTGAGAAGAATGGAACATTTGTGATCAGAAAAGCAGCCGAGTACACAGCCCGGAGCAGCAGGAAATGTCTCGCTGTTGTCACATTACAGCATATTTATCCATGTTCTCTTGGCCAAATGTAATTTCAGAAATGCACTCTGAAAAATTGTTCTTTCGTGATATATGTAGCCATATGCCCCGTCTATAATACAATGTGCTGCATCCAAATGAGGTCCAGTTGTAACCATTTGTCAATATGTACTGTGTGACTGTGTAAACTGTCAATACATCGACAAAACAGTATAAGGTCGTGTTGAAAACCTCCCCTGTAGGCTAAACAGGATGGCTGCTAACTTCCCAAAGCATATCGTGACTTCTAGTGTTAATCCAACAGCAGGTAACTGGTCCGACTGGTACAACTGGCTCACTCTGCAAACTATGGAGATCCAATGTGTCCTCATGTTAGGAAGATATGAGCAGCACATCGTGTTCTGATCGTTTGTTTAAACATACGTTTCATTTCATTTAAGCATTTTCTCGAGGTTAGGGTTTGTTTTACTTCTTTAGAGCACATCTGTCTTCACTGGATGAAAGGTCGGACCTTAGATCTAATCTATAAAGGTCCAGAGTGGAAGATTTAGGGGGATTTATTGGCAGAAATTAAATATAATGAATAAATAAAGAAAGAAAGAAAATAAACTCAAGAAAAGTCAAGAAAGGAAATACTCTTCTACCTATTTTCCTTATTAAACAAACAATACAACCATACACATTCTGAATTCAAGTTTCTTTCTCTACAGCCACTAGCTGCAGAGCTAACTGAGCTAAATAGCTAATGGAAGCCAGCAGCTACAGCCAAAGATAGCTACTGAAATGAGTATAATGAGCAGCAGTTAGCTTGTGATATCCTGCCCCGTATTTGCTTTGAGCAACCTTCGACAGGTGGCCAATCTTTACACATTGCACCTTTAAATGAAGGGAACCATATGGACAGCTAACCTTATGCTCCAAAATGGACAGAAATGCCCTTGCTGCAACTTTCAAGACAGCTTAAGCAGCTAAAGAAAGAGCAGTAAACAAGACAGAAGACAGGAATATTAAAGACTGCGGAATAAAGTGCAGCACAATACTGCATAACGAGGGACGTGAATACAATGTAATTCTGTACAATATATGCAGGCAGAAGTTTTAACGAACATCAAATAAGTAAACTTTGTAGATGTATGCAAATGTTGCATCAGCAAAATGCTCCGTCTGGTGAATAAATACAGTCCAGAGCACATGGAGGAGGGTTAAACCGCAGGGTGCTGAGGTGCATGACAGCCTGCAGGGAGAAGCTGCAGAACTGGCCCGGGATGCCGCAGTGCCTTTTGCCACACGCCACAGGGCTAAGGAGGGCTGCCGGGAGGGGTCGACCATCTGCAGGGCCTCCAACACGTGCATGAAGGTGCACGAGGGAACAAAGACAATATAGTTTTGCAGCCAGAAGCATGACATCTGATGTGTTTTGTTTGGTTTCGAGGGCTGATTAAATTCAGATTTAGTAGCAGCTTTCTGCCTCTTCTCTCTGCATATTGTTTTTCACGCCTCTCTCTTTCCATTCTGGCTGTTTTTCAGGTATGTGCTGCTGCTGTTCACTCTGTTCTTCGTCCCGGGAGTGGTGATGATTATAGCCTACGGTCTGATCTCCAGAGAGCTGTACCGAGGCATTCAGTTTGAGCTGGACCAGAGCAGAGAGACCACCGGTGAGATCCATCATAAATACAATCCAAGCTTCAAAAAGGCTTTTTGTTCGCATTGATTTAACACACACTGCGGCTGAAAACATCTAGTTCACTGTTTATAGACCTGCATAAAGCTGTAGTGAATTACAATAGCAGGATTTATCCAACGTGACAGCTGCCAATAATGACGTAATTAAAATCCAATTTGTGTGCATGTATTTTTTGTATTTTACCTTTAATGTTTTGCACTTTCTAATATACAAATCACTGTTCGAACAGGCGAACAAATAATGCAACATAACTGCAAAGGGAAATTGTTTTGCCTCAAGCAGAGAATGACATATTTTGTCGCTACCTACAGGTTCTGCACCTGTTACACCCAAAAATACACTTCCTCTCAGTTCTCCTTTAGACGCCTGTGTGAAGTATCTCCATGGCCTTATATTTCCCATAGAAAAGGAAATATCCATTAGCTATACGTAGAAATATGGTACTTTCAGTTCAATCATGACTGCTGTTGTGTCCGTGTGCATCAGGAGCACCAGTTTCCATGGAGTCCAGTCCTGCGCGTGATTCATCAAGGTTGAGGAAATCTGAAATAGCCTTCGGTAGCGACTGTCAGCCGTAAAACATACAGTAGAGCTCAAGGTCTTTGTGATGCGGTAAAATAATGAACTTCCAGGAGTCAGATGTGAGTCATTCCTCCTGTTCAAACTGGATATTAAAGATCACATCATGATATGCTTTCAATGGAAGCGACGAGGGACTAAATCCAAAGTCCTGGTTCTGTGCCAAAATGTATTTGATACGTTTATCTGAAGTTAATGTGAGGCTTCAAAGTCTGAGTGAAACTAATAAATTGGATATCCTTTGGGGCAAAATTCTGTCTTTGTGTGACATCCTTTCCACTACAGCTCAGAAAAAGATAAGACTTTATTGATCCCTCACCATGGATATTCACTTACTGGGGAAATTCACTAAATAGAGGGAATTTGGTCCTGAAAAGAGAAGTCTGAAAGATCATTTGTCTCACTCAGACCGAGACCCAGACAGAATACAAAGTGACACCTCCACAATGCTTGTTTTAAGCCAACCATTGCGCATTTTGTACATTAACTAGTCAGTAAACCCTTCAGATAAATGTAGATAAGTAATTAGTACAGTATTTCTCTCTGGAAAGTGGCATGAGAAGAAATGACTCAGATTTTCAGGTCAGCCAATGTGTGCGTACAAAGCTTGATTCCTTCCCCGGGCCCCCACTGGAATCAATCAATCACTATGGTGGAGATGGACTTAAATCTGAAACGTATTAAAGCGCCATGTCTTTGAACTTTGCAACACAGTCTGCAAGTGAAAGTCAAAATGGGAGGGGGGACTGGGAGTGGAATTGGCAGAGGATTGGTGGAAATTGGCTTTAGCTTGGGTGAATATTTTGTCCATCTTGTGCTTGGAACATATGATGACACATGATCTTTAATCGTTGATGTAATTTCCAATGTGTTGAACAGCAGTAAACAGCCTTGCCCTTTACTAGCCATTTGTCGAGTGCCTGCGGAGCCACTCCCCTGTAATTCTAACAAGGTCATCATGATTGCTTTTGCGACTTTTCTCGCCAGGAAGAGAATACTCATATCTTGGAAATTGCCCCCCTTCAGCCTGGCTGAAAGATGTGATCTCATTTTGCAGTTAGAAAAGATAAAGTTTCATGGGCACCAAGCAAAAAGTGACTTGAACAATTGTGCACTTATCCTTTAATACTTGGCATTTAAATCATGTTGCTGTTACCAAATATAAACTGTCTGACCCTCCACAGGCCAGAAGAACGGTGTAGGAAGGGCTCTCACAGGGTCCAACGATGACGACGACGGTTGCTACATCCAGGTGTCTAAAAAACCCGCCTCCGCTGTGGAGCTCCCCACCCTCTCTGCCTCATCTGGCGCCGCCCCAGCCAAGACCGAGCGACCCCGCAGCAACACCTCCGAGGCCAAGCTGCAGGCCAAGAGGCGAGTCATCCGCATGCTGATGGTGATCGTGGCGCTCTTCTTCATCTGCTGGATGCCGCTGTACTCGGCCAACACCTGGAAGGCCTTTGACCTGAGGTCGGCCTCCAGAGCCCTCACAGGAGCGCCCATCTCCTTCATCCACCTGCTGTCCTACACCTCGGCCTGCGTCAACCCCATCATTTACTGCTTCATGAACACGCGCTTCCGCAAGGCCCTGCTGTCCACCTTTGCCTGCTGCTGCCGCAACCGGCTCTGTCGCCGGTGCCGCTGGGGAAAGAGGAGGGAGGCGGGAGAAGACGGCATCACCGCCACCTCCATGGCCACATCGATGGCAACCTCCATGTCCAAGTTCAGCTACACCACCGTTAGCACCACCGGCACCTGCTGAGCCTCGACGAGAGCTGGGTGGTCGCATCAGTGTCTGTCAGGAAGCGGTCGCTGTGTGCACCATCTGTTTTTTTTTTTTCAATCTTCTGTTCTTCACTCTTCATCTTAACATGAGTCATGCGCTGAGTAATATCCCTGCCCTCGTTCACGAGGCCTTTTAAAAGGTCTCCTTCAAATTCTGCGTGCATGGTTGCAGAATGTGAGTCGGGGGGGTGCCGTTTCAGTTTGGTGACATTCTTTCTTCTTCTGTTTAATTGGCAGCATCCGCTTTGTTGCATCCTGAAGAGAACATCAAGTGCCTGTGCTCTTTGTGTGGCTTCGTTCG
This sequence comes from Pagrus major, assembly GCF_040436345.1. Classification (NCBI taxonomy): domain Eukaryota; kingdom Metazoa; phylum Chordata; class Actinopteri; order Spariformes; family Sparidae; genus Pagrus; species Pagrus major. The sequence goes on from NC_133238.1 coordinate 11,222,018, forward strand.
TCATGGTAGTTAATGTTCACTGGCTCGGACAGACATTTTAGTGAAAGGCGACGTTGAAATATGAATCTTGTGTACTTGTAAATACTGTCTTCATGTTCTTACCGTACCAAAGGTTAATTTTTTGACAGAGACATACTGTTGAACAATGAGGACTCATTTACTCAGTAATGAATCAGTATGGATGTCAGCTCCGTTTGTGTTTAATGTTCATCTTTTTTCATTCAGGGCTTCACTCTGTTTCTCTCTCACACAGTTATCACAATGATTCTACTGAATAACTTTGTTGGCTCCCAAAGTCTTGAAATATTTGAGCACCAAGAAATAATCCTGTTTAGTCCAGCTTTCTTTTGGACAAGCCTCTTGCTTTGGGCTGACTTTGTGTTTCGCTCTTATTGAGCTATGTTTCATCACTCTTGTGTGCAAATCAGATTTTCTGCCAGTATCCAAACACCAAAATCCATTAGTTTGGGTGATTTGGGGCTGTTTTGACCCTTTTCAGCACCACTGTCTGATTCAGGCTGATAAAATAGGTGCACGTAAACACCTTGAAGATAAACATTTAAGAACCGTGAGTTCTCGGCTGGCATAAATAAGACAACTTGGTTTGGAGCGAGGCAATTTTCTCGCAGTATAACCAACTGGGATCAAACAGGCTTGGTCATGGGGCTCCTGCTGCCACTGCTGCAGATGTATGTTGAATACTGATGCGGACATCAACATCAGGATGAGAATGAGCAGAGAAAGAGCAGATAGTCCATCCATCCATTAAAGGCTCATGGCACCTGCCTGTTGCTCCAGTCTGCCCCTGTTAAAAAAGGCAGAGAAGCTTTAGTCTCACCTTTTTTGCTCAATTATCTCTGTGCCATTTTTATGTTCTCCCTCTGCTTTCCGCTTCAGTGCTGCCAATTACTCTGAGCATTACCTCAGTACAAAGACCCCGTTTCCAGGCTTAGACTAACGAGGTGTTTCTCAGGGACCCTCTCCTGTGGTGCAGATCTCGTGTATAACTGGAGACAAATGGCTCCGCTAACGCGCCGAATCCTTTGATTCTTTACTGAGGTGAATTAAGAAAAATCGACGCAAGAAAATGATTGGGCAAAGACAACACCTTTAAAAGAAGAGTTAGGTATTATGGGTAAAAGCTTATTTGAATTAGGTGAGAAGGTCAAAAGAGGATAACTAGCTAATGGCAGCTACACTTAGCAGCAGTTAGCGGTTAAACAGGTGATATGAGTATGAACAGACGGCCAGTTCTTACGTATCGCACGTTTAAATGCCCACTGAATCATACACACACATCAGAAACACAGCGTTAAGGCAGATTTGTTTGATTTCTCCAATAATAGATAGATAGAACACCCTATTAAGATATAAAGTAGACTCCTAATTTTGTCATTTTGCCTCTGCAGCACAAAAAATATCTGGATTTGTGTTGCAGCGTGATGTAATACTTTTGTCCTACATACGGTGTAGTCGACAGCTTAGTGCTGTCATTTCTAATCACTTTCAAGTTTGTTCGTCTTTTTTTATGTCCTCCCATCGTCTAGCAGCCCCTGTCCACGCAGCCCCCCTATCCACCCACCATCCTCCTTTTTATCATAATTCAGTGCAGAGGCGTATGAATACATGAATGACAATAGCATGTGGGTGACAGCTGAGATTTGCAGGCACAAGCACCGTCCGAGAGCAGTTTTCAGGCGGTGCCAGAGGTGGAAGATGATTGGCACATAAAAATCCCCAACAGAGCCTCACTTCGTCTGGACGCACTGTTTGTGTTTTGTTAATCAAGGCAGGAGACACTGAGTGATTTCCATAGTTTTGCCAGCACTTGGCGCGCCGGAGAACAGGAGTCAAGATTTATTCCAGTCTGCACCATTCCACTTCCATTAAATGTGCATTTATCCAAATATTTTGTAAGCACACTGGCATGGCAGCATGTTAAATGACCGTAGCTGAGACCAAATAATGATGATTAGTCTTTTAAACCAAAGTTGGTATTGTTTCATATTCCATACCACAGTGTAAAACTTCAGAAAGTAAATCTCAGTGTCTCTGGTCGTGTTTTATTAAAGAAGTGCAAAACGTCAAGGTAACACTGCTCACTAAAAGTTATAGGAAAAGCCTCCTGGAGAAGCTGAGATTTGCTATTGAAAATGTAGTGTTTTGTTGAATTTGAAATGTTTTGCCTTTTAAATTTTAGCAGGCCAGCAGGTTCAGGTATGAATTATTCAAACGAACAAACCACCCAGTCTTAGAGCCGTTACTGTCTTAGTTTCATACTTTCAGAGTCAGGCATTTGGCATTATTAAGTACGCTAAGGTGTTAGCATGCAGTCCAGACAGATATACTATATTTACCAGAGATGCACACAGAGATGAACTTTTTTTGATCATTGAACCAAACTTCCAAAAATATCGGAGTCGTATTTAACGGTCCGCAAATTACACGCAGCGAGTGAGCAAAAGCTAACCTGGCTTTGTCCAAAGTCCAACACATCTAAACTCACAAATTAACATCTTGTGTAAAAAGTGTCAAATTATTATTACGAGGTAAGATATTTTAATATTCTATTTCCCCTATAGCTTACAGTAAAGCTAAGTTAACCAGCTTCTTCCTAAAACCTAAAAAACAAGTTAGCCTTTTTGCACTTCCATTTTAAGTCAGTGGGTTTACTGAATGGGTTTCCCCCCGATGCAAAACCCTGCTCGTTACTGTGAAATTCTCCTGAAAGAATTAAGTTTCATTACTACACGGGAAGTTTAACGACTCCTGAAAAACAAGCTAAAACGCCGTCCCCAGGGGTGAGAAATCTAATTCTTAGCCTCTCCCCAGAACAATGCCTGATGCAAATTGAAACTGAAATGAGACGGAGGCATGGGACCATACACACAGTTGGTTTCGCTCTTATCTCTACCTCCCCAAACAGGAATCCCATTAGGTGCTTCAGGCAACACACAAGGAGAAAAAAAAAAAAAAACACAACAGCAAACCTCATTTGGCTCTTTAGCTCCCAACGCAACACATGGAACACATTTCTGTCGACTCGGGACACTAATGAAGTGAAGAAAATATAAACTGCAGTGTCATCTTTCATCAGTGTCACTTTTGTGGCAGTGAAATAGTAGCCTCTTCAATTTTGTGATGATTCACTTGAGTCACTTGTCAACACTATAAATCAGTCCATAGACCATATCCACATGGTGGCCATTCTCCTCTGACAACTCAGTCAGAGTGGGAAGCTCTAATACTTCATTGCTTCGAGGTTGCAAGTCATATAAACGTGGGCAATCAAACAAAATGTTACCATTTCACCACTTCCTGATTGATCAGCGACTGAAAAGACAATGGATAGTGAAAATCTGGAGGGACATCGGGCCATGTTTCAAGGTAAAACATCTTATTTGATATGCTTGTAAGTAAAATATCAACGCACATCTTGGACCCGTGGATTAAACCTGGATATTAAACACACAAGGTAAAACAACATACTTGATACCAGTTAGCTAAGATTAGCATCCGACCAAGTTCTAGCTAACATGAATGTTTGATTACATCCAGTGTGTTTCACTTCGGGGTTTAAAGAAATATGTCCAAGATGTGAGTTGATATTTTAGACTAACATTATCCAACAGTAATGTTAGCTAGGAAGTGGTTGATTGCTATCGTTAGCTAACAGGTAACATGTCGTTTTGCCTTGAAATGTCCGATTTCCCTCCAGATTTTCTCTACCCATCGTCTACAATGAAATAATAATTTGTCAGACTCCCTGTGCTTGTACGACTCTCAACTTGCAACACTATCCCAACCCAAGCTTCCCGCCCTGAACGTGACCTCAGAGGTCTAACTGCCGTTGGTTAGTTAGCTCAGTTAGCCGTGAAGCTAGTGGTCCTTTTAGCTGACTCCTGTATCCCCGGACTTGGAGCTCGGGGAGTGTTGGTGTTATCACGTGTTTCTTTACATTCTGTTGATAATCTTAATTTTACTTATCTGAATTTTTTAACGTTTTAAAGTAAAATTCATACATATTGCGCCTTTAATAGTTTCTGAAAGCATCGACAAACAGCTGTGAAAGTTTGTTAAGCTGCTCATTATGATTTTGCTCTTAGTTCACCTCTAATTTGGAGGGTTTTGACTGTTTTCACTTTAATTGAAGGATTACACTGTGCACACCAGGAGTTTATATATTCCTTAGAAATGCAACAAATAAAGCTGCTTTTCTCGGTACCTTAAAAGTTGACTACAGGGAGCTGTTAGATGTTAAGCCAACTGCAAAACCCTCATAAGTAAATTAGTAGAGGTTGTTTCTTAATTATTTAAAATGGCTACCTGGAGGACGGCTGCGAGTAGAATGCACTCCGGCTGGATTTTTTTTATTTTCTTCTTCCGTAGAATAATTAATAACTGCAAAAGAGAGATTTTTGTAGTATGCCTCAGGCACAGAGTGAATTTTTTTGTTTTGGCCTCCGGGTTCTGTACCTGACTGTTACCACAAAAGGCAGTCGGAGTTGTCAAAGAATCTGCTGTTCCTTTTCATGTCCCTTTTTTTCTTTTTTGCTCAGCCTTACAGAGTATGTCCTTGTCAAGAGGGAGAATGTGTCTTTCTCTGCTCCTCTCGCCTCTCAAAGGCTGAGCTAGAGGAAGAGCAGACAAGAGTTGGTCTTTTCAAGACGCCTGTTAACACCTTTCGAGGGAGAATTTTTAAGCGTTAACATTTATGTCAAGCTTCAAGCAGAAAAAAGCTGCGCAAGTACACAAAGTGAAAAATGCTGAGGTGAAGAGCGGCCGCGGCTCGAGGTGATGAAATCATATATTTAGCTCTTATTAGCATCGGAAACATTTCCCTGATGGTGAAGCTGTCTGTGTTTGTGTGTCTACATGAGATAAATGTTTACCAAAGCAGTCTCCAGGTCTGCTGAGATACTTTTTGCCACATCTGGTGCCTGCTCGTGCTACTTTGTAATACTATAAAACGTGTAACTGTCTGTTAGCTGAAACAAGATTACGCTCTCATGTCTGGGAGAGGTTTAAATGTGAGGTTATCGATGTTTGTGATGTTTTGCTTTTCGCTGTATCTCCAGTATGATGTAATTATGATGATTGTTTTTCATGCCAAATGTCCATTATTTAACAAAAAATAAACACTGGGAAGAAACGTTGGCTATGTGTGTGACAGCATGTGTGATTACTTCAACACAAAGTGTTTTTCTGGTTTAAATCCGCCTCTGAATTGGTCGTTCTCCACTGAAGTTTGAAACACTCTCATCTCAAGCAGCCGGCAGTGAATAATATTCAGCAGTGAAACATGAAAAAAGAGCGATGAATAATGAAAAGGCAACAAACAATGGCAAGTCAGCTTCCCTAGCGAGCACTCGCTGGTATGATTCAAAGTCTTCGGGGGGCGAGAAGCCCTCAGGAAGTCCAATCTCACATTTCACGGACCGGGATGAGGAAGAGGCTGGATGCTCCGGAGTCATCGCCATGGCAACTCGGCCATCCACAACTTTTAATCTGTCGCGTTGGACCAGAAACCTGAGAGAGAAATCTTTCTTTTTTTCAAGTTCTCCTTCAGAGACATCGATCTTGCTCCCCGTGTGAAGACAGAAACACGTTTGTTTTTTTCTCCAGCGGTGCAGAAGTCCATGAGGCTTTTTAAATATTTTACACAGTCAGCGCGCACAGTGAAATATGTTGTGATTCATGAATATTAATGGTGGCTGTGCTGTTTACTGTTGTAATGGATATCAGTTAAATGCGGCTAGCTGCTCTGAAAAACAGTGATGAATTGCACAAACTTCACATTTTCAAATCAGAGGGTAGAGTCTGTTGCTTTTAGAGAAAATCTAATTAATTCTGGAGAAGTATTCATTTAAACATATAATTATCATTATCATTATAGTTGGTAAGTTTCTCCTGGATTGTTTTATCACAGACGTCGATATTCTGTGAAATTCAAAGAACAAGAAACCAATTAAATCTGCAGTTAAGTAGAACATAAAAGAGTGGAGTAATAACATCAACGACGCTTCAGATCTATTTAAGCGTCCCAGTTAGCCGTGACAGTGTGACAGGGAGCCTCCACGAATGATACCCCGAAAATGGAGCAGCGAAATGGAATTCAGCCATTTCTCGCTTCGTTGTTCACACCTGTGCTTTTTCTTGCTGTTGCATGTCAGAATGTATTCTGTGCCAAAGGTCCGTCTTACAAAGAATATAGGCGTGTGACATCGTCGACACTGGCACAGCTTGTATTCATTAGCCTAGCTGTTGTTTCCTGGAACCTAAACCAGCTTCTGAAGCTGCTCTAGTCATTATGTTTATATTAAGCGTGGATGGATCCTCATGTTCCACGAATCAAAACAGGAGCCATACTTGTGACCTACGCGAGGGAGTGCAAGAGGCTCGTCTGAATTAAAAATGACTCTGCAATTTGCAAGTGATTTCTGAATGCAACCCTGCAGCTTATTGGGAGTCAGACACCTTTTTTTTCCAAAACGTCTGTCTGGCTGCAAAGTGGGATTCACAACCTTGTTTATTCCAAGCAGGTGACGGTGAAACGATGATTTCAGAATCAGTGTTACTAAACCTGTAAGGCTGCAGAGCTCCTCGATGTGTTTCCTACACTCTACATGCTGCAGGTGCACCTACTGTCTTCTGTATGCCATTAGCTACACTATCTGTCATGGCTGCCTTCCGCCACAGGGTTCAGTGATGGAAGTCAACAGTGGAGCATCCATAGTAAATAGACGCAGCTTCTTTGTTGTACCCCAACCCCATCCCGCTCACCACCGCCCCCAACAGAGCGACACAGACAGCTCATTTATCTTCTTTCCAACCCTCGACCAGGTATTCCTAATGGCCTTTCCGCACCTCCGGCACATTTTCTCTCCTCCCTGATCTTCCTCTTACCTTCTTCCCAGAGCGAACTCTGGGGTTTACTATGAAATAGCCTGCCCAGAAGGGTAAAGCTATGACATGCCCTATCGCTTTTACCAATGAAGGCAGGGGTTGTTTCATTCTTTACCCAAAAGAAAACAGCATTACGCAGAGCGGCAGGATCCAAACAGCCTGAAGGAATGACAAAAACGTAAGGGATGGATTTCCATTTTACACTTTGTCCTGCAACGCTATGTACGCTGCTGCAGTGCTGATTCAATTCAGCATTTAAGTAATGTTTCCATTTCCAAACACCGGCGCATATATAGGTATTTTCAGCTCAACACGTAGAGCGATTTTATAAAGGAAACCAGCACGCGACAGAAAACCCTCCAGGCCAGGAATCATTATTCCTTTTCATTTTCTGTGTGATTCACGCACCTTTCCAAAACATGGCGCCCTGATGACGGGCGGTATCAAGCTCTGTGCGTCCAAGGAGGGCTAATTGGGACATAATAAGAGCTTTTCCAATTTTGTTTTAGAGTGATATAGATCCAGAGGGGGAAGGGTGCATTGGAAAGGTCAGCTTTCAAAGAGGGAGAGGAAGGGAAGAAGGAAACAAGAGGTCCTTTGTAGAAACCTCCAACCCAGGTTGTTAAAGGTGCATTATGTAGTTTTGGGGAAGAGATTTTAATCAGAAGAGAAAGATCTTCATTGACTTATCAAACAAACTAAATAAACAAACTCTCTTTGTTTTCATGACTGGATAAACAAGCTGACCTTAAAGGACAACACAATTTCATACTGTTTTACTGTTTTAAAATTCTGAGTTTGAATCTCTTCTCCAAAACTACATAGTGCCCCTTTAAAACCTAAATATCTACCAAAAAACCTGCCTTCATCGTGTGATAACAGAGCCTAACAGTTGTTACCAATATGTTTGCTTCATTGCAAACAATCCAATCGGTGCATCAGTTCATGCACATCTGGTATTTAGCGACTATATTAACTTTATTGTAGATACAATGATGAAACAGCTCGTTTATATCAACTTTCTGTGACAGTAACATAATGCTGCAGGTGTCAGGCTTGGTGCAGAGCTGCAGTTTCTTGAATATTGGAGGGTTTTGATGACAGCAGCTCCGGAAATGAAGACGAATGATGGCTACTGATGACGAGGAATGTGTTTTTGTATCATTTATCGATAAGATATTATGAGGCAAAACTGAGCGTGCAACACAGTTTGTTGAAATTGTCCTGGAATATAATCTACAGGATTCTTGTGCACGTACACACATTTTTCATTGTTTTCATGACTCTCAGCACAACTATCTTGCGTCCCTGCACTGTGTTTCTTTGACTGAATGAATCACAACGTTCATGAGCCATGCTGGAGTCGCGGGGAGGAAGTTGAGGTGGATGGTGGTCCAGGACTGAGGCCACAATCCACGGCTCACATCCAGTCTGTTTAGTTATTGGGCTAGCCACTGGTGGACCCCTATGGTAGATAGAATAAGTGCCCTCTCTGCTCGCTGGTGCAGTGGGTGGCAGTCTATACAGTTGCCTATGTGTAATATAGTACATTATAAACATATAGCACAGTACAGCAAAGAGTAAGCACAAAAACTACAGTAAATATTGCTTCTGGACTCCCACTGTGAGACATCTGAAACGCATGCAACCGGAGTTTGTTGCCAAAAAACCCCAACAAACTTTTCTTTACTCAAGTTAAATCAATTAACGTTCCCGTCTGACACTGTCGGCGGGTAAGGCTGTCGCTGACATGGCCTGCAGCCTGATGAATGCTGTTTAAAGATGCCAAGTTGTCGTCCTTCAATCACCCCCGTTATTAAAGACAAGCGTGCAAACAGCTCTAACGGTCCATCGTAGGAGGAAAGCCCCGAGGTCGACACTCCCACCTTGAATGCGACGGCCCGCAGGAGCCTCGCAAAGATTTATCGCGGCAATCACTGCGACGTAAGATGATTTTAAAAGATTTCTCAGACAGTATGCCACTTAGTTTCTAAGTAACTAAGTGTACAGAATCCATGGTGCAAAATATTACTTGAAAGCATGTGCTGGCCTGGTTTGAGGAGAGCAGAGAGGGGGTGGTTACATCCACACTTAAAATCTGAAACATATGGCTTGGAGCGCATGGGAAATAACCCTGCATAGCATGTATGGTGATGCATACTTATATGTGTATATATATATCACTCTAATTTTCCTTGTCTCCGCTCTGGGACAAGACATGGACCCCCAATCTGACAGCTTGTGGGAATCTCCTCCCCCAGCAATTTTCTGCTTGCTGATGGGATTGGCATGGAGTTGAATTTTACTGCAGAAATGAATAACTTTGGCCTGTTATGGAAGCTAATAGTAATGGATTTGGACTCTACCGACTCCATTTGGCATTTGAGTTGTCTGCCCTGGCCATCTCCAAGCCAGGAGCCAACAGCTTTCTTGGCAAGTGTTGTGCATCAATTTCTTGCAGCAGAGGGAAGCGGAATGAAGTGTCAGTAAAACAGGTTTCACTCTCATCATTGGCACAGATCTTCTTCTTTCTGTGTTTGAGCCAATTCAAGCCGACCAGCAAAAGACAGCTCAACCTTACTGTTTCTTCAAAACCACAGTCGTCATGAGACTTTGGCCCAACAGATGGAGGATGTCCTCTGGAGAAAATCTATTTCTGTGGTTGATGCCTCAATCGCTCGAGGACAGTGAAAGGCATGGGAACACAATATATTCAAAATAACTTTCTCACATGAACATCCATCCATGTTCTGTATCGAGCATCGAAAGCACTTTGAAGTTTGACTCAGAAGGAAAATGGATTCGAGCGCAGCACTGTGGGGCAGAACAAGGAAAGATAAAGAATGTGAGGAGCTCTTAGCATGTCTAATATCTCTTCTGTCACCCTGACAATGCCATAAAAAATATCATCATTCTGCTGTCTAATTAAAAATGCAATTTATAACCAAGCTGAACGTCTCTCGACCGATTTTGGCATGTTTATGGTCTCTGTGAGCAACGAAGCAAAAGTGTCATCTTTCATCTCTCTCATATCAATCATAAGTAAAGAAGAAGCATGTGAGAAACTCTGATTGTACAACGACAGTATGACTCAGTGGCTGAGTTGCATTGTGGGTAATATAGGTGCCAGGTTTTGAAAGGGAAGAGTACATGGAATAAGAAAGGCAATATCTCTGGTTCTGCTGTATCGATTAAATCATTTGTTTTCAAACCGTCCCCAGAGTGCAACGCTAGAACAACGGACTACATTTCAAAACATGGTCCCTACATTACCCACAATGCAGTTTCCTCCGGAGCCAAAAAAACTTTTCTTTGTCCACCATTTTATTGTCCTCAGACTATAGATTATAGATTAAATGGGAGCTATGTAGTTTTAGAGAAAAAAATCAAACTCAGAATTTTAATATTTACATTATTAATGAGGTAATAATACAAACTCAGAAATATTTATTTCCATAACTAAATAAACAAGCTGTTCTCAGTGGAAAATAAGGTCCCCAGGACACTGTTTGAAGCTGGAAAGGTGGCAGGGTCCGCCACATATAAACAAGGTAAGACTCTCTAGACTCTGGTGTGCTCAGCATAAGATCTGTATGTGCTACAGCTCCTACAAGGTCATGAGAGCTGTAAACAACAGTCACTGGGGCTAAGGTAAAACTCAGTCAGTATACAGATGAAGCATGAGGGATGAAACCTCTCGCTGCAACATGAACAACCCTCAAGGAAAAATTCACGAGTGCTGACAGATAAATCAATACTCACGACGGGCCATTATAGCTCGCGGTGCCTAGAAGGAACTGCGGCACATTGAGGGACTATTTTCTCAATAACTGATAATGAGTGTCATCATCGTTAACGTGATCATTACAGCACCAGTAATCATCACAGTGTCAACCGTGAGCACATCAGGGGCCTCATATGTACAATTATCTCCTGTTTAATTTGTTTGTTCTGTATTTCACGAGCAAGGTACAGCAGTGTCATGTATGCGTCTCACAACATAAAATGAAAGCTTTTCAGACTTCCTCGTGAAACAAAATTAAATTTCATCTCCACCCTGACATCGGGATGATTTTCTAATTAGGAATACCCGACTGGATAAAATAATTACTGAACGCAGCTGCACACCCAACTCTATTACAAGCCTGCCGGAGAGACTGAGCACACATCAAACGACACCAGTTCCTTCATAGTTCACACTGGCAGCACCTCTGGTTTATATACACAACAATAATTGGTTGGTAATTTGATTAAGTTTTATTATCGGAATGAAAGAAAGGTCATAATTAGTGTCGGGAGCAGGGAGTCGGGTTCAGACTCTCAATTTATCTGGTAAACACTGCCAACCAAGTCTTATTTGTTTTAATGATGTTATGTATTGACCCACATGTAGAGCAGCTGTAACTATATGTGATTATTCACAAGGGTGTTTGGTTTTCAGAGGTCGCTGCCCATTAGTAGAGAAAAATCTCTAATGTCCCAGAGGGCAATTTGGCTCGCAGTCAATAGTAAAAACACCAAAATGAATAAAAAATGGTGGTCCATGCAATATATACATGCCAACGCATATTAGCACAAGTACACAGGTTGACGGCAATGTCACCAAAACCATCATAGAGGTCAGTGAAGACAAAATAATGATGAATAAGAAAAGAAAAGAAAAGGAGGCGCCGTCTCACATGCCCGCTTATCCTCCAGCACCGGTTTGTAATCAGTGGATAAACTCACTCATTTGAAATCTTTGTATTTTGAATGAAAAAACAAAAATGAAATCCCGGACAAACAATGGGGCTTATGAGCACACTCACAGCTCATTCACGTTCCTGTCTGGCTGCTGATTTCTTAATACAGTCAGCCCAGACAGCCACGGCCACATGAGAGCACATTCTCTGAGAGATATTGCAGTCCGTCCCCATCGGAAAAACAACCATCAAGGTCGACTATGAAAGCAGCTTATTACAACCCACAGTTACGTTTCTTCTTAGGCAGCGATCTCTAGCGCCTGCAAAGGAGAAAGTTAGCAGTAGCTGAATTTACAGAAGTACCGTAGTTATTTTTAACCCAAACCCAGATGATTTCCTCCACCTAACCAAACGGCAAGGTCTGGGAGGCCTGCCGCTAGGGAGCCTTCATAAATAATTCAAATTATAAAGAGTTTTTTGTTATTCCATAAGGTCTCGTGTCTTCACCATGAACTCTGAAGCCGAGTTCCAGGTTGAGAGAGCTGTAGATGTTGTCTCATAAACAAAGCCCTGTCGATGCAACATGCACCTGTAGCTACAACATGAGGTGACATTTAGAGTCCATGTAGTGACTCAAAGAAAGGTCTGTCTATTATACAGTTAACGTCCTGTGGCACTTCTCTGTGCTTGCGTCACAGCTGATGCTCTGTTAATGTAAGAGATGGAAACACATGCGACTCAGTCACGCTGCCCACATCTCCCACATTTCCTCCGCTCTCTGATTTCCTCCTGGCTCCGTTCGCCAAGTCTCTGCACCTTGGAGTCCAAACTGAGGAGGAGAGGAGAGACATCGTTCGTCATCCTTTTTGACACCTCATTATGAAAATGGTGATCTCCCGGGCCTCACCACATGGCACAGTGGCACAGGGCCGCCTGCTGCTGGCTCCGTTCACTCAGACAGTCTGGAAGCCAAAGGGGGAATTCAGAGGATGCTGCTTTGGCCTCGGTAGCATGAAGGAATGTGTGTGTGTGAGGAAACTAGGAAAAGGTGGACATACTGTCAAACCTTAAATCAGACTGAAATGACACTGGCTGTTACCTACAAACACATACAGATAGCAGCACTTCTTCACAGAGGCTGAAAACATCACACATGCCTCGCAGCTTCCAAAGCATTTCTCGGATGGAGTCTAACGCAGCCCCTTGGGTCGAGATTTCTTCCTTGTTCCCTGAGATGAACGTGCCCTTCAGTGTGACATGAAAGCAGCAGGATTAGGTGTTGATTAAGCTCGACGTAAACAGAGGAAGAAGCTTCGCTACGAGCACGTGGGAGTTCTCTGGTGGCACGAACTTCAGTGATGAAGACAGAGATGAAAACGTGTGAGAATTTAAAGGAAGAAGTAGCACACTCACTGCTCTTACAAATGCACAGTTGATTTTGTTGGCAATCAAACGCACCCTCAATCACTTGAGTAATAATGATGCACTCGACAGGGCAGAACATTTTTGATTTTCCAGGGTAAACAGATCGAACATAAACTCACAGTCCATTTAAAATGTTCTCCGGAGTCAACCTGAAGACGAGGCTCTGAAACTGATGATATGACTGTCGGTTATATTCTGTGTGACAGCCTACCCGTGCAGAAAAGTAGCGAATGTCTTTTTGCCATCAGGTCCTGACTGATCCTCGCTCCATGTCGAGGATGATTAATCATCATAAATAATTAATGAACTGTTTAGCCATGAATTTATTTGTGCACAGCGACTCTGCCACTCTCGAGTCGCTCAGATGCATCCTGCTGCCGTGTAATAGCTGCAAATATTCAGAAGAAACGTTCCTAAAAACGGCTGCAAGCAACAAACAAAACGTCAGCGGGTGTAATGTTAATGCTTTGGTGAAACATTCAGTGGCCTGAGGAGACATTACTGGTAAGACTCATCTATAAACCTTGTATGCTGCGAAACATTAGCAGCACAACTGCAGTGTACTGAATGCTTCAGTGTCTTTCTTTAAAGGTACCGTATGTAAATGTATTCCCCCTAGGGGTCTCACAATCAAAACAAAAGACGTAAGTAGCGTTGGATCACTGGAGTTGTATTTTTCGTCCTTAAACAGCCATCAACGCTGATGGAAATCTATCTACATGACTCTCAAAGTAATGTTTTATCATGTTCGCTAACTTCCCACCTCACACTCTGACTGAAGTGATAGCGAGATGCAAAAAGTGGAATGCACCTTTAACTTTCTCCGGGTTCAAACATTATGGGAAACATTAAAGACGATGTAAACACAGAAATCAACAAACTATACGACATTTTGAATGCAGAAATGTTACATATTGTATCTTTAAAGTTTCCAAAGTTTACACAGAACATAAACCAGGACGTTACACAGCCCCAGTTTGTGTTCTGGATTTAATAAAAGAAGCCGAGCAAAGAGCTTCAGAAATGTCAAAGACATCACTTCACTGGTCTGAGATATCACACTCTCTCTTTATGGCATTGCCAATGTCTCCTGTGTATTGGCCGAGCAAACACGGGCTGATAAATCAATAATACCATTAATCTCACTCACAAAAATCTCAGTACGAAATAACATACATGAGAGCAAACAAGACTGGTGCATATAAACTGAATGTATCAGCAAATGAACAAACTATTGATGTTAACATTCAATTTCTGGACACTACCAGCTACAGATACTAGACGAATTAGATGTGTTGAAGACTGTATAAAAACCTGGACGTGATGTTTATGATGTGAGCCATACATGTCTGAATGATTGGCAGGGAATCTAAATTTTGAGGTGCACCGACCATATAGGTTGACTTTGAAAGCAGCTTATTAAGACCCAGTTTACATTTTTTTGTTAGATGGCAACCTCTAGTGGCCATGCTAATTATTACCGCAGCAAAGGAGGACGGCAGGAGTATGGCTGAATCCAAATTTCCACAAAAATAACATGCCTTATGATTACCTCTACAGCCTGTATGTCTACGTATTTCTGTATCACGATGTGGTTAAATAACATAACAAGCACTTGTGGCAATCGACTTGACAACTGGATCTCCAGCTGATAGCTTTGTTGGGTGAAATCTCTCATTAAACCTGATTATGTCTTTCCTAGATAACACCTACTGTAGTCAAGAGGATGCAGATGAGACGCCTTCTCAAGCAGCTCAGTATTTTCACCCACCCTCACTGCTTAAGTGAAATGTCACAATCATGGCAGTACATCTTACTGAGTAAGATATTTTTTTCACTTTTCTGAGAGTGGCACATGAAATATGAAACATCATTTCAGTCCCCTGGGAGAAACATCATCCTGCGACTGATCCAGCAGAGAGGTTTTGACTTGAGTTGCCTAGTGGGATGCTGTCAATCATCTTGACAGGCGCAGGGCCCAAGGGACTGACAGTGAAAAGGAGTCACATGAGCAGGTGGAGTGTTTGCAGGGTTCATGGCACCTGAAACTTCAATATAAAGAAGAGGTTGAAGGCACAGCACTCTCTCCAGCTTCTGATGTTTTTCCACCACCAACTTTTCTTTCTTTCTTTTGTTTCTTTGTTTATTTATTTATTTTCTTGTCTCTGTTTGTGTGAGCCTAGTTAGCTCTCTTGTTTTGTACTTTGTCATATGTGTTGTCATCATGTTGGTCGCTTGTATTGCATTATTAGAAAAAAAATAAAAAATAAAACTCTGAATAGGTGACAAATGAACCATTTATTTTTAATGCCCAGCAAGATATGCCGATCGAGTTTAAGAAACTTTAGAAAGGCTAGTTTAGAAAAATATTGACTCGTTTGAATGTTTTTTTAATGAAACTGCAATTTGCAAGGTCAATAATTAACCTTAAAGCTTCATTTATCAAGGCTAGTCTGACAGACAGCCAATATGATCCTAATGAGTCATGTGCACAACACTGAGTAATGGACAGACCTATTCCAAGGAAATCATTTCACATTTTTTTCTTCCTTACCCAGAGTGAGATGAGTAGATAAATACCACTTTATCATCGTTTCTACCTGAGGGTTAGCTTAGCTTAGCTTAGCTTAGCATAAAGACTGTAAATAAAGTGAAACAATAGCCTGGCTTCATCGAAAAGTTATAAACCTCTAATGCCCATCTAAAGCTAATGACTTGTTATGTTTTGGTACTTTTCTTGGCTTGGTGCAGTGACTTCCTGGTTGAAGTGTGGTCTTGAGCTGTCGTCGCTGGCTTGCGAGCCTTCTCCCCAGTTAACTCCACTACCGTCCCTTCCACCTCCACCTATGAAGTTAGCCACCAACATTTTATCCTGGCCACTGGGCTGGGAGGAATTAGTGCTAACGTTGCTAACGGTAGCTAACATTGCGAACATTAGCTAGCAAACGTTGACGTTGCTGGCGCGAGCTAGCATTAACGTCGCTAATGCTAGCTAGCTAACATCGGGGCAGTGCAGTATGGTGGGCGCGTACTGTAGAATTCAGCCATTTTTTTTTCTCCATAAACTGGCAGCTGATCAGCACTGCTGATTGCTAACGAAAAACACAGATATCACATGATACCAACAGTGTTGTACTATTGGCTATTGAAGCTGGTACCAACCGTCAGAATCCTTACACAGAGATAAAACAGTCATTTTAAAGTTACTGATTCACAATCATAATAATGTTTTAAAGGAAAAGGGATTTTATTCTGCACCTTTCTACCAGCTCATTATTTTTAAAAATGATTTGTCTGTGTAAAAATGTTTATACATAAATCTTTAACTAACCACCTGCTGGCTGTAGCTTCATATTTAGCATGCAGATGAGAAAGTCGTATCGATCTTCTCAACTGACTCCAAAGCAAATGAGGGTATTTCTAAATACACCAAACTATTACTTAAAAACAGACCCAACTCTCCTCTCAGTCTACTGGTTTCTCTCTGAACTGCAGATCAACATCTGATAGAGCTGCATTAGCATTCGATACCTGACGGGTCACAAGCCGGAACTCTTATGTCACTGTGCAAATTCGTGCTTTACCTTCAAGGAGTCTCACGCCAAAGGTAAGCCTACAAACATTTGACTTTATTATTATTAAACACGTTTTACAGTGTGCAAATATCTTAGGTAAATATGGCTGGTTTGCTTTGAACATTGTGACATAGCTGACTTTGTAGAGTTCTTTCTTAAACAAACATTGGCTGGTTAAATTGTGTCTCTCCGTCACGGACAGCCACAGCTTTGTTTTGCACTTAATGACAGTGAGAGTTGAGCTCTAATGTGGTTTCTCCTGCTCTGTTGCTCATCTAGTCCAAAAACGAAGCCACTTAATGCAGAGTTTGACCCTTGAACTGCACTTTTTCATTTCTGCCCAATTTGTAAAAAATCCAAACAAGCCGCGGGACGTCTTCAAAAGTTATGCGCAAAATATCGCTTGCTTTCATTTCTGTAAAACGTTGGGGCTGCACTGCAGGGTTTCCAGTGACGTGAAGGTCAGAGTTAAACGAACCGAGGCTTCGTAATTAGCTCTTTTTGTAGATTTAGATGAATTGGGGTCTGACAGCTCGAGAGATGCAGGCTGTTCTCTTCAATAGATCAATCAGGCGGGAACAAGGCTTGAATCTGCACCTCTCGTACGAGCAACATCATCCAAAAGTACATACGGAAAGATAGACTTAATGTTCTTGCTGGGAAATTGGGTTTTTCAGTGATAGATTATAGCTAAGAAAGATAGAATATGACAAATAAAAGAGAAAATAGGGTAATGTGTGTGTGATGGATGTTTACAGCTTGTGTGTGCAGGCTGTGCAAAAAAAAAAAATAAGAAGAAATATTTGGAAACATGAAAGATACATGACAACTAAAGAGATATATATGCATGTAAGGCTTTTCTTTATCAGTCCTCTATGTCGTCATGTACATCATGTCCCAGTTAGCATACTGTATGTGCATCACTAGCTGTTCACAGGATCAAAACTCCAGATGGATCCAGATGGAAGCACCATATGCACAGGAACTACTTTATACTGTTGCGTCTCCTCAGTCAAACTCACACCAGACATCCCAATTTCAGCACCGTGGAAGTAAAAACAACCGAAAAATGACTCATTCCTTTCAAAGTTCAAAGAAATGTAGTAATTTCCTGAAATTTCAAAGAGAAGATAATGGCTCTGTTTGAACAGTTTACAGTTTTTCTCAGAAAAAGAGAAGACAGAGAGATAAAAAGGCTTGGATGCTCCTGGATTTAGTAGCTCCTGCATCCTGCTCCTTTCTCCTTTTTCTACTGCTTTTCAGTGTTTCATTGTTGGTTTGGCTCATTTTCTCTGGATCTTTGATGGAACGGGTAATAATCACACAGGGAGTTGAAACATAGTAGAAACCAGTCAAGTGTAGCCTTGTTTTACTGTCAGTTGGTAAGGAAGCAAATAATTCCCATTTTAAGTAAAAAAGTAGTGTTAAACTTTAATTTGTCTCTCCTTTTTTATGCCTAAACAAAGAAAATAAACAAACTCTCTTTGCTTTCATGACTGAATAAACTGAATAAACAAACCGACCTTAAAGGACAACACAATTTCATACTGTTTTACTTTGTTTATATTTGGCGGACCCTGCCACCTTTGTGGCTTCAAACACTGACACTGACGAGGCGTTTCAGGAGCAGTGTTGTCTGTGAGGAGAGAGGAGCTCCCATTGGCGCATACTCTGGGCTTTCAAGATCTTTTACATGCACAAGAAGGGAAAAAATAAAAAGCCTTAATCTGTTTCCTTTAATTTGTTTGGGATTCACGTTCTGCTGAAGTATCTCACTTTCACGAGAGAAAAGGCCTCAGAGGTAATGACTCTCCTCTCTTTAGACTCATACTTTGCAGTACAGCGCTAAACATCAAAATCAAACTCTGGACAAGTTTAGTTTTCTTTACAATTAACATTCCACGCTCACCGAGCAGCAAAAACATGGCTGTGTACTCTTGATTTTCTCTTTCGCCTTGTGAAATTTTGCACACTGCATATGTGGACTTCCTTTTTTATATTCATTAAAAGAAATGTTAACACTTAACTCCAACCACCTCCAACCATCTGCCTGTAAAACACAGAGGAATTTCATAACAAAATCATACAAAGAGGACATAAGGGGTTAATCACATGAAATGTTGTCTCCATCTGTTCCATGTGTGACTATAGCTACGGGCATATTGCATTATTTTTGGCTGTTCCTTAAGTCTTGATGTATTTTAATTTATTCTTGTAATTTAGTTCAACTCCAAGGCTCTACCTTGTGTGTGTGCAAAGGACATGTGGGTGTGTGTGTTGGTGGATTTTAGCTTCTTTTGTCTATTTTCACACCCAAATTGCACACAAGTGAGGTTAAGTTTTGGCTATTATTGTAATATTATATTATATTATATTATATTATTATATTTTTTGGCCACTTGCAGTTAGAGTAAAAACATGCTGTGGTAGTCACTTGTCAATTGCAAATGGACAATCACTTATTTACAAAATGACCATCACACTGTATGGAGGAGACTTGGATTTGGTGTTTGAGACCATAAACTCATTAAGAAATTGTTTACTGAGGAATAAATCAAGTGAAAAGTAGTGTGATTTTCTCATAAGCTAACATACAATATGACTTATTTTTCTGTCCATGTTTTTACACCCATATTGTGAGATTTTAAGTTGATATGGCAATTTTGCCGGCAAACAGTTGCCTACTTACACACATGTAGGCATGTTGGCATTGATATGTTTACTTATGTAAGTAAGGTTGCCCCTCTTTTAGCTCTGTTTTTGGTCTCCACCAATTCCCGAAATTAAATAAAAATGATTGTTTAGCTTATATGCTTCACTCGAACTACCCTGATGAGACAGTGAACCAAAACAGAAACAATGAGCTGAAAGACCCTAAAATGTGGCTCCTCGGCTCATCACTAGAAGCACTTTTTGACCTTACAAATCGGGTTTTGATCCAGTGTCAAAGCTGCTGTAAGCTTTGTTGTTGTTTTAGCTAAGCTCCTGTCCGTTTTGCAGTTAACAATCCCCTCCCTCCTCCCTACATCACCACATAATCACCGGACATATTCACAAACAGGAGAAACCTGCTCTCTGTGGGTTCATGAGCAGACAGGACCACCTCTTTATGGTGTTCTCTTTCCTGATTGTGGGCAGGGATACCAGGAAATTTCTTCTCATTTAATTTTGTTGAATTTTTCTTTTACTGCATGTGTAAGGGGAGGAGAGATTGCTGTTGGGAAACACATATACAGCAGCTTTAATATAAAAATAATGAACAGAGCAGCTTTGGATTAAGGTTTTAGTTACAGTTTCTGCCTTATGTGTGTGCAAAATGTGTGGTTGTATGTGGGTAGGTGTTTTTACACCCTCAACAAAGTTAATTTTCCCTTTTGGCAATAGCAAGTTGAAGTGTTTGTATAGACCACATTTGGTCATGCTGCTGTCAAGCTATATCTTGTAAGAAGCGCCTGCAATAAAGCACACAAACAGTGAGGGAGGAAGACATATTTCTTTAATGCTTACACCACTAAGCTTCACACACCTGTTCACCGAAGGCTGCCAATTTATCATAATGCTAATTCTCTTCAAACAGCATCACCATCGTGGTAATAGCAGCCATGTCAAGGACCATTTCACCGGGGATTTTATCTCTGTTAGAAGAGTAATCTGTCCTTGAGATGCAGGACTCGTCCAAAGGGATGAATCAAGCTGATGTTCTCGCTGTCGGATCTCTTGCTTTCTTGGCTCTGATTCAAACAGCAGCGTTTTATTTCCATGCGTGTTGTTACAGTGAATCGTCTTCGGCCTTCAGCAGGGCTTTTTGGGAAATTGTTGCTGCTACAACACTGACACAACAAACGTTCAATCCTTCAAAAAGGGAACTGGCTTTTCTGAGAGTGCTTTTCCCCAAATGTATTCACGCTGCGTGGCTCAAAAGAATAGCCTGTTTATGGAAATGAGGCAGAGCCGAGCTTTTTCCTCCATCCCTCCACCTAACCGTGAAATATTCTGGCCTCAGAGTTATACTGCACTCAGAGAAAATACGTTCTTTCAGAGTTTCTTAACTCTTTTGACTCTATCAACTTTGTCCTTCTGTTTGCCTGATTAACTGTCTGACAGGCTGTTTTCATTATTCACCTTATTAATCGCTACACAAAGATTGTTGCCTGATGATCATCTAGCCCACACAAAGGACTAATTACAGTTTATTCACCCTGTAAGTGTCCTTTTTACATGCTTCTTAAAATGTCTTATTGCCTGTGTTTGGTGAGCTTCTCTCTCATTCTCTGTATCCTCGAAATAAAGGTGCCTATACTCAAAGGATTTTCATTCAGTTATTCACAGAGGGCTTCAGAAAAACACGATCTCCCGCTGTGGGACTGTTGAGTGATGATTTAATCACATTCATTTTTGTGTCTTTAGACACAGATTTATTTATGAGAGCTTCTTTGGAAAGAATCGCTCTTCAGACGATAGTCAAGACTGCAGCTTTCTGAGTGTCCATGCCTGCAGCACTGCCAATAGCTTCCTACTGATCGCTGTGCTGGAAATAAAATAATTCCAGGGAACTTGTGAAATAAATGAATGTAGGTTAAGCAAGTGTGGTGCATGTACTGATACGAAAGGTATGTTTTACAAAATACAAAACAGGCCTTTCACCCGCAGTTACCTGCCTTTCTTTCACCCTCTTAAGCTGTGCTCTCAATGCAAGAGTACTCAAGGTCAACCAGACTGTGAAGAGAAATCCTCAAGAGCTTTTGGCCATCAGTGAACAGCTTTGCCACTTTGACTTTGTCGCCTGATTCACTGGAAGTTCCACTTGAGATGTTGTAAACTACGCGTTAGCCTACACAGGCTTGTTTTTCTTTTTCTTTTCCCTTTCTCTTTAATTTTTTTAGAAAAGTCAACTTTCTGGGTCCTTTAAGTATTCAGAAAAGTTTGGGGGAATAGACTTTTTCACACAGAAATTAAGAAATGAGCTACACACACTGTACAACAAGTTGTTTGACAAGTCACCAGAAGAGCTGGTACAGATTCCTATTGAGGATGACCTCCAGGGCACATAGTTTAAGGTCTACAAGCTGCTTCAGCTTATGCTCACAATACCAGCCATCAGCAGATATGTGCAAAAAATCTTTGAATTTTCTGTTTTAAAGCAACAAAATGTAGAAATTGGCATTTTGGGCGATTCTGCGCCCCCCACAGTTTTTGACTGCAACACAACTGTTGTGAATACAAATCCCAGGTCTGTAACAGTTTGTCAGATGTAATGTAGGTGCTAACTACAAACAAAAACTCATCACATCATAACAATGTTATGTGTTGAAAACTTGTATGTTGAAGTAAACATGTATGTGATGCTGTAATCCCACCCTCTCACTGAAGTTACACAGTGAAACAACAGAAGCAAGTGATAGGAGGACGGAGTGACTGAGTAAGAGACACCATTCACCCTGTCACATATGAGGGGTTGAATGGGCAATTTAACGTTTAATATAAAACTCTTACTCATCAATTCAATATATTTAATTTGAAGATACATTTTCAATGCATTGGAATTAAATGCAATGTGAGTTTTAATATAAAACTATTATTCATAATTAATTGTATTTAATTTTAAAATAAAGTCTCATTGCGTCATTCAAGTACATATATATATATTGTAACCATAACTTTATTCTGTGGACAGAATGCCAGGCAAGGCCAAAATGAACCTCTTTTTTTTTTTTTTTGATAGCCATGTTGTTCTTCTTTTAAGCTGTACGATTTAAGTTTTGTTAATAAAGTTTTTGAAATTAAAAAAATATATATTTATACACTTTAAAAGAAAACAGAATGTTGATGACTGTCACATCAAAGCAAAAAAAAACAAAACAAAAAAACCATCAAAGTTAAAGATCAAAGGCAACGGAATGTGATGATGTCACCACCTGGCTTTGATGTTCTTAATACATAAGTACTTGTACCACTGCATATATTGATATTGTGATTCAGGATAGCACACAACTGCCTTGAGACAGTAATACACTTCTACACTTCTACACCACCAGGACTAAAGTGAAAAGAAACGCTCCGACCAACAAACATCCGACCAACCATGTTCCAAACAACAAACATGGAAAATCCACCGCGGGCCCCACAGCCACCTCTGCGCCCCATACTAAAAAAGCACACAACGACTTTGACCCACAACATCCTAAAAATGACCACAGAGTATCGGGACAATTTTTGCCCAGACAAAAGGTACTGGAAAGGTACTGGAAACGTTCAGACCATCAAACAGATGGGAAATCCACCGTGGGCCCCGAAGTCACCTGTGCTGCCCAAAAATAGCACCTGTAACAATCCGGTACGCTTTTTAGTGAAAAAGGTGTCATTCAAGTTGGACAGTAAAGGATTAGATGCAACCAACAGCGATTCCAAAGCAGATCGCCTACAGGAAAGTCGTGTCCAAGTTGCAGCTAACTTTAAAACAGTCCAAAAGATGCGAAAACCTGTCACAAGCTACAGAGCTGCTTACTGCAACCCTCCAGTCCTTTCTAGGAGGCTTGAGACTTCCAGAGGAGGACCTATCAGAATAATGGAAGATAATATTAACCTGAAAGCTCAAAACTGTGCTTGCCATCAGCAGATGAAAGCCATTGAGGTCCCATCTGTGCCCTCCTTCCTCCCACCAATTTTCAAAACCACCTGTGCGTCAGAGGATGCAACCAGGGAGCTTGAGACATCAAAACAATTGTGTTGTTGTCCCAAAAATGTTTGGGACAACCAGGACGCCACAAAGGAGGAACAAGCCACACTGGCTCTGATGGAGATGACGGATGAGGAGAGGAGGGCAGTGCTTGAGTCTATTTCTGCAGACCATTTCTGTTTCTATCAACAGTATGTAATGCAGGAGAAAGAGCTGAAGGAAAAGGCAGAGGGTCATAGCATAGTGGACGAACTTTGGGCTGAACTGGCAGCTGACAAATTATTCTGGGAAGAGGTTAAATTAAAGGCTCAGAAGAAAATAGAAGAACATATGAAAATGCTAGAAGACAATAACAACCTGGCAGCCCAAAACCATGCTCACCATCAGCAGATGAAAGCCAATGAGTTCCCTTCCAAGCTCCCACCCATTTCCAAAACCACCTTCTTGGAAAAAGATGCAATCATGGAGGATGAGACATCCCAACAATTTGTTTTGGACAACCAGGACACCATAATGGCTCTGATGGAGATGACGGATGAGGAGAGGAGGAGGGCAATGCTTGAGTCTATTTCTGTAGACTGTTTCTGTTTCTATACACTGCATAAGATGCAGGAGAAAGAGCAGAGGGAAAAGGCAGAGCTTCAGAGCAAAGCAGACAATATTTGGCCTCACCTGGAGATGACAGATAAGGAGAAGAGGAAGAGGACAGCAATGCTTGAGTCTATTAATGCCCACCGACTGTATTCGATACGGCTGAAAGAGCTAAAAGAAAAGGCAGAGCGTCGGATCAAAGCGGCCACACTCAAGGTTGACATGGAAGCTGACAAATCATTCTGGGAAGAGGAAGAACTAAAGTTTCAGAAGGAAAGAGAAGAAAAAGTCAAACTAATGAAATACAATTTGAACACGGTGGCTCAACAACATGCTCACTGTCAGCAGATGAAAGCTTGTGAGGTCCATAGTAAGCCCCTCAAGCTCCCATGCATTTTCAAGGGTACAACCAGGAGCGTTACCCACAGCATGATAAGAAATCCACCACAGGCCCCACAGCCACCTGTGAGGCCCAAATCCAGCACTTCAAATGTACCCGCTTGTTGGCCCAGGAAGGCTAGATCTCAGGTCATTAAACTGCTGAACGTTCGCAACAACATCAAGCTCATGGAGGGAATAGAGCCATCTTCAGACAATTACAGCTCTCCTGAGTTGAGGTATGTGTGAACGCAAACATCAGAATCACATGGAAATGTTGGCTGGGGTTAGGGTTCACTACCATGTTATCATGGATCCCACTCATCTTCTCGCTAGATGGCGGTTTGTCAACTATAGTTCTCTCCCGGTCTTCTGCTGCTCCTGTCAAGTCACTCATAGGCTTAGTGGTTAGCACTGGTGCAGGGGTTTGCATGGTTGTTCATTTACAGGTTGGGTTTACGCCGGGTGCTCCTGTTCCCCCATGAGAATATCCCATAAAAAATATTAAGGTTAGGTGGAATTGCCACTTGACTTTATCAGCCTTTGGTGGATGAGTGACCAAGACAGGAGCAGCAGAAGACCTTTTCCTAGGACACCATGTAGGCTCAGTGGTGCCTCACAGTCAGGTTCTGGTTAAGGCCAGACCTGACTGTGAGGAGCTTGCATGCTCTCCTCATGAGTGTGTGGGTTTTCGCCGGGTGCTCCGGTTCCCCAATGAGAATATCCCATAAAAAATATTAAGGTTAGGTGGAATTGCCACTTGACTTTATCAGCCTTTGGTGGATGAGTGACCCCGACAGGAGCAGCAGAAGACCTTTTCCTAGGACACCATGTAGGCTCAGTGGTTAGCAGTGGTGCCTCACAGTCAGGTGCTGGTTAACCTTACTGTGAGGAGCTTGCATGTTCTCCTCATAAGTGTGTGGGTTTTCGCCGGGTGCTCCGGTTCCCCCATGATAATATTCCCCCTAAAAATATGAAGGTTAGGTGTAGTATAATGACAGATAAATTACTTTGATACTTTGTGGATAACAGGGTTATTTTGTACAGCCATACAGCAGGGAACACTGTTTTCTACTTTGTAAAAAGGAAATGAAGGCCGTCTTCCCTAAAAATATTATTGATATGTTTATATTTTTAGAAAAATTTCACATACATGTGTCAAAAAATTCTTTTTAGCGGCCGTCCTGCCACTGCTCTGCCACAAGCCCAGGGACACTGCACAAGTAAAAGCAATGATAATAAAAAATACATTAATAAATAATTTTCCCATATATATTTTAAATCATTTTTGAGTTTTGTCTTTTCAAGTGAGTCATGTGACCACCACAAACAATCTAATATAACTAGAGATGGATTAACTGGTGGTGCACATGTATGTGTGGGCAACATGGTTACTAAAACACATTTTGAACAATTTAAAGTTAAATGCATCAATCTGCCAAACTTTGAGAGCAACATTAAGAGGCAAACAGACCCAGCTAGGTTAGCAAGACAGACCGTTTAGAGAGAACTGCCAAGTTTATCTTGGTAAATCAGGAATTTGGCAAATGACTTAACCATAGATCTGTCATGTCCATGACAACATGTCTATCAGAGTCACCAGGGAGTTAACGTTAGGCCAAGTAGAAGATAATGATTCAATTCTCATTATTGTATGAACTTATCCTTTAAATGTGTTTTGTACTGATAAGGTGTTGTTAAATGTGTTGCACCAGTTCGGACCCAAACTTTTTTTCTGAGCCTGTAGCACATGCAAGTAAACAACTGGCAACACATAATAAATTGTTAGAGTATTCATGTGTTGGATAGCTTCTGGCAAATGAGAGGAAACTAGTCAAGAATTCAAAACGAACCCTGGGTTAGTGGGCTTTTTAACTACCTAATCCTGCACCGTGCATGCTGACAATGAAATGAAATGTCACACTGCAAAATCATCATCAGAACAAAATGAATGAAGTACGCTGTCATTTCTGTCTGCCAGGCATGCTAACTCCTTGTGACTGACCTTTATAGTGCATTTCTCACTGAGTGTCTTGATTGAGATTGTGCTGTACTCCTTAATGCTGACATTTGCTTTCTTCGAGTTGATGATAATATCAGCTTTAATGAAACAAAATGGCAGAGGGCTTGATTATTTATCCAGCGCAGTGTTTTTTAAGTGTCACCTGATGTCAGACTGATTAACAGCCAAAGATGTGTGTTGGTATCCTCCACTGTTGTCTGTGCTGCCAGAGAAGATGAAAAATATTTGTCCTCTTGTCTCTAAGGCAACCGATGTTGACCTAAGAGACATTTTCAAAGGAAATAAATAGAAGATGGTGACAGGGAAGAACAGGCAATTAAACAATGTGGTAAGTGTGCATTGAAGGGAAAGTCTCCTGTGGCATTTAAGTGCCATCAGTCACTTATAGTTCAGCTGTAAGGCATACTGTTATGAATGACTCATACAGTTAAACTCTTTTTAAAAATGCAGAGGTAAAATGTGTGAAGAAAATAGAGGAGGAGATTTCCAAAAAGTGATTTCTGCTTAATGTCAGGTGCAGCTGGGAGCGTCTCACAAGCCAACTCGTAATTGTGGCTTTTTACTGATTCTTGGACACAGAAAAATAAAGGGAGTGACTTTATGTCCACCCCGCATTACTCATCTCACATAGTGTCAGTTCACTGCATGGATATTCAGATGGACCAGTTCGCCTCGGCAGCCTGTGCCAACAATCCAGAAGACAATATTAACAGCTTGCCACATTTCATTAAAGCCAGCTCATGTTGTGTGAATTTACCCATGTCTTCTCCTTTAACTGCTACGAAAAGAACATCCAGGACTTCAGACTTAAAACCATCCAGACTGACAATCATTCTGTGCACACTGGGAATTAAAACCAGCCTACATTTACCATAAAACTTGTTTGCTCCAGAAAAAATTGCTCGGCAACATTTAAAGGTGCGATATGTAAGAATTTGCCACCTCTCAAACTCCAAACAAATAGGGGGCAGTATATCGCCTGAAGAAACACTAACTGCTGCTAAGTGGGGCTGCCGTTAACTTGTTAGCTCAGTTAGCTATGCAGCTAGCAGTTTGGACTGGGAGCTGGGAGAGGTATTACGGAAAAGGGCGAGCTTGAGCTAGCTGGTTAGCATGCTAACTTTAGTAGATATCTCTGCAACACAGTACATCAGTGCCTTTGAAATAATGTCAAAACTCTTATTTATTTGCATTCTGTTGATCATTTTAGTTAATTCTTGAATGTTTTAAACTTAAATCATTACATATTGCACCTTTAACACAGACTGACAACCGTTAATTACTCTGAGTACATCATGGGATTGAAATGTGATACTGTATGCTGCAGAGCATGGCACTGAACAAAAATCAACAGAAAACCTGTGGCTACAAACCTTAGATGCCTGTGATCCAACACTGAAAATAACACCATCACCTTCAGTGTTTTCCATCAACATGACCTCGACCTTCTGCACCACTACCAACAGTGTCTGCATTACAACAAGAAAGATCAGCCACAGCCCAAGGCAGTTGCATCACATGTACCTCGTGGGTGCAAACACAGTGTCAACATGTGCTCACGTTGAATTTTATTTGAATTTATTTTTCAAGAATGACCTAAAATAATCAACAGAATGTGAAGAAATAAAAGTTTTGATGTTATGACACCCATATCTTGCGTAGACATCCCATGAAGTTAGCATGTTAACCAGCTAGCAACAGCTAGTCCTGGTCCAACATTGTTTGCTTGTGGTGTAAACATGAACACTCCCCCTTCGCCCCCAGTCTCCGAGTCTGGACTACTAGATGCACGGCTAATCAAGCTAACTAGCTAACAACAGCTACAGTTGATTGATTACTCTGGTAATGTGCAACTGCAAGTATTTTTTGAATCCTGAATTGTATTTTTTCTTTTTCAGGGTTTATGAATGATGATAGCGCTTTGTGAGATCGACTGACATTCTGACAATCTTCATAACCATGAAATTTGGCACAGACATTCATATTCTCCTCAGGATTAATTATAATAAATAAATGGGCACTGGTGATGCCTAAACTTTTACTTTACCACCAACATCAAGTGAAAGAAAATGATATTCCGGCTCGAGATTGAAAACACAGTGGCTCCGGGGGTTTATTTCGACAGAGTGCAAAAGACAGATGGGAAGTGACATGTGTGTCCAGAGGGCAGCGAGTAAGACTGCAGACTCACTGGACCTCAGTAGTGTGTGTGTATCCGTTTGTGTTGCACCTTGTTTCTGCACTTCCCTCAGACAAAAAGGATCATGTAAACACATTGTTCTCCTTCACTCTCGTGTCAAACTGCTTAACATCCTCAAAGCTCTATGTACAGTAGTAACCCCAGCTGTTCTCCCTCAGGCAGCAACAACAAATGCACCCTGTCAGGAGTTTTTTGTCACCCCTCCAACTTGCTGCAGCGGTGGGGCCACTGATGGAGACGAGCCCAGGTGTCGGATGTGATGGTGTGCTGGGCGATGGTAGCCGAGGGTGTCAAGTCACTGAAGCGTTTCAGGCGAGTTGGATGCCAGTTTGTTCAATAAAGAGAGGACTAGAGAGGAAAGTGGGCAGCAAGAGGACGAGATGTGGGAGGGATGCTGGCATCTCCAATTCATTTAGAGCGTGTGACAGCAAGAACACAGACTGGGCTTTTTGGTATTGGTTGGTGTTTGGCTGTTTAATTCAAACACAAGCTCTGTTTGTGCACATATACTGTGTATTTCAGTGTATTTGTAATAAAGAAATATACTTTTACAGATTTGTCTGTGTTTCAGCCTCACACAGTACAATCTGTGTGTGTGTCTTGTCTACTTGGCCCGATTAAAGTGTCCATCAGCTTTGGTGCATTAAGAAACTCGAGGACTCAAGATGACATTCAGAATTTTAATATGTCATCCATTATGGATTCCAGGCCTTTTTAAGTAGCAGGCACTGATAAAATGTAAATCCATTTGATGACCAGGTTTTCCTTCAGTTCAGCATCTGAAATCGTACACGGCGCATAAATGATTTCAGAATGTGGAGAAACAACAGTGTTGACGTTATGTCAAAGACATTTATGTATTGTGTTGCAGAGGTATCGCATTAAGTTAGCATGATAACCAGCTAGGCCCTGTAGTCTAAGGCTCAGGCCAAGTGTCAATGGATTCCTTAGTATTTGACATGTCTCCATTTTGCTTCAATGGCAACATGCACTCAAGCTGGCATGGACTCCACAAGCGTGTACAAAACTTGAATACTCATGGTATCCCAGCATGATTTGTCCACAAAGACACCTCAAAGCTTTGCAAGAGCCACTTCAGCAGCAAGGAGTCGTGACTGTCACGGACTTTCCTCCACAGTCACGTGACCTCAACACCATTGAAAGTTTTTGGGGCGCATGAAGATGCAAGCTTGTGGAGTCCATGCCAGCTTGAGTTCATGCTTTCATGAAATATTCTGAAATTCATGGACATTTTTTTGAAGACTCAACTTTTAACTCAAACTGTTGAGCTTATATTATCATCTGTAATGCAAAAAATAACTGGAATCACATGGGAAATAGAGGTATTTTGACTAGCTGTCTCAGACCTTTTGACCCTACTGTATGTATAAATATGGCCGTAGATTGTACAGCAGTTTGAAAAACCCAGAGGCACAAATACAAGTACTATTGATATTTCTATATGGTCAATAGAGAGTTAGGAGAGGATCGGTTTTGCAGCAAAAATACCAAATATTATTCAGAATATTTTGCTTTACTTTACTTTACTAAAAAATGTCAGCAAAAAGAAGCCCACTGTGTAGCCAGAGCAGACACAAAACACAAACACTCCCCTGGTAGTCCGACTAGCTGCACGGCTAACTGAGCTAACAAGCTAAGAGTAGCTACAGTCATTGATGTATATAAATAATAAAGTTAGCAGCAGGTAGCAGGTTAGGGTCAATTTCCGAACGGACATGTACACTAAATACGCAGAAAGCCTGATGAAGTACATTTCCACACTCAAGACACAATTAGGAACATCTCAGTAATCCAAACTCTCAAAGCTCTGAGAAGTCTTTCCCCGACTCTTTTAAAACATTTCTGAAAGCCTGCCACAGTAAAAAAAAAAAAAAAAAAAAGAGCCCACGAGATTGGGAAATGTCAGATCAGTTGACATGTGGTTTAGCGAGAGAGAGAGAGAGAGAGAGAAAGGGGGAATGAGTGGGAGGTGAGTGAGCTGTGCTGTGGGAGCCTGCCTGAAATGGCAAAAGCACCGACAGGAAATTGCAGGCGAACCACTTCAACAGCCACAAGTGCCGCTGGAATCATTTCAGCATTTGGAAATTGAAAGCGCGTTAATCTGCTGCAACATTTCATGTCCACATTACCTGTGACGCTCATTTGAATGTGACATCCCAGGTTTGAGAGTGAAGACCTTATTTTGTGAATTTATCTGCCTGTGCCATCTCTGTGGAGTGTTTGTAGACACGTTCTGGCCTCTATGGACATTTTCATGTGAATACAAGCACAGTCAGGCGTATTTTACTGGTATTGATAGTTTCACATTCTCACATTTCCTCTTGGAATCTTAAAGGGGCACTACGTAGTTCTGGAGAAGCAATTCACACTCCTAATTTTAATATTCACCATATAAATGAGGTACAAACAAACTCAGAAACAATTATTTTTCCATAACTGAATAAACACGCTGTTCTCAGAGGAAAAATAAGGTCCCCAGAACACTGTTTGAAGCTAGAGAGGTGGCAGGGTCCGCCACATATAAACAAAGTGAACACTTTTTTTATTATTATTATTTTGTTGCATCCTTTTTCCATCCTCTTACTCTCTTTAATGATCATATGCTGCCACCTCATGGCCGAACTAAGGTACTGCTTAGTTCTCGTGTCCATCTGGGGGGATCACAGTGTATTTATCAGTGGCCCTGCATTAGTCAAGTTGACATTGATAAGCTTTATTTATGTTGCACTTTTCAAAACAGATCTCTTCCAGCAAATACTTAACTACTCTCCGCAACATCAAAACATCCAAGACCTCGTGTCTGCAGACATTAAAGCGGCCTTGAACAGACTGCTATCTCACTTTGATGTCAGGGATATGAAAGTGAGCGTTAGCTGTCCTTTAACTCCAAAGGTTTTGCTCTGACTGGTCTGTGAGCCCAAAATACTGCCATTTGCTACTTGATCCACATCAAGAAAGGTCATTTTTTACTCTGTTTTTACTTAAACCCTGATCTTAAGTAGATCCTAGTAGATAATCTTAAGTAGATTCCCCTAAATTACTCCTGTAAGTGAAGCCGTCAGCCATCATGCTGAATGCCTTTTGGGGAATAAGAAGTGTTATTAATTTCTTTCTGTAGCTAACTTGTACCAACAAATGTTTTTTTTGGCCTTGATTGCACAATAGGTGTTTGTACATCCAAAACTCCTTTCAGTGAGGGGCTTTCTAACCTGACTACCTGATTGCGTGCACTATGTAGGCCAGTCACTGCCATGACTCGGCCAGTCGGGACATTTATTTGGCTTTAAGACGACTGTGTGATTGACTTCACCCATGAATCACACGGCCTCACACTGTCTGATCAGGACTTGAGAGCATGAACAACATCCCAAAGCCTCAAATCAGAAGCGTCAGAGGTTCCCCAGTTGGGTACGTCTTGTCGTGGCTCAGGTCATTATGACATAAGAGAGTGAGAAACTTTTACTCTACTTGTACCACTGGAACACTTCATCCTAGCGTGTCACACATAAACAATACTATTTGTCTGATATGGCTTTTCCACAAAAAGTATAATTACCACATTAAAATGACTCCCATTAAAAAGTTTAGTTTACCATCAATCCAAAACCTAAAGACTCTTCATTTCCTGTCATAAATGACAAGAACAGCAGCAAAAGAAATTACTTTCAAGAAGCTGGAAACAGCAAATGCTTGACATTTTCACAAAATGACTAAAATGACTTCAAACAAAGTCGGCACTCCTCATTTCTCCAGCGATGTGCTCCCTCAAAACTGAGCCTTCACTCTGTGCTGTCTTAGATGTTCCTTTAAACACAGCAGCACTCTGCAGATGTTCTTGTGCTGCTGCGTCGAGTTAAGCTACAAAATCCACCAGCCGTCTGAAAATGTCATCATGGCCCCGCAAGGCGAGCTCAAACGCACCGCAGAACTTTACACAGTCAATTATGTGCCTGTTTTTGTCGACCTCCTCGTAGCCTTCATCAAGCTGAGCTCTACCAAACATGCAGGGACGCGTAGCATTTCCCATGAAATGCTATGCGTGCATTCAACACATAGGTGTCTTCACATAACATCAAGACTGTTATTCCCTCGCATTCTGTTGATTCTGTTCATGTGGCCCCTCAGAAAAATCTGATTTAACTATTAAAGGTGTAGTACGTAGGATTTTAGAAGGATATGCTGGATGAAACACAAAACATTAGCAGAATATTTAACACATTTCATTTGGCACAAGATCAAATGTAATATATATAATACACTCACAAGCTGAACCTAACCTGCCTGCAGATTTTGTTTTTAATTGAATATAGGTTTTAAAAAGTCTGCCAGAGGCGTGAGATCATTTTATTTGGGTACACATGTTTTGCTCGTTTGGAGAATACTTATAACTTCATCAAGCTGAGGATGCCTACAGGTGAGAAATCAGATTTTGAGACTCTCAAAGACTAAATGATGTTTTGCACTTGAGGAGACACTGCTGTGTGGAAGGAGGAAAGAAAATGAGTCATGTAGAGCGGGCCTGATGGAAAGCAAACAGGATCAGTGAGTGAGTGGAAATGAGAAGCGACTGCTGACGGGGCATCTGCTTCACGAGGACGCTCATCGTGGTCTGAATTTTGGGATATGATGCGATACTTCCCTCTGCTGGTCAACATGAGAAACTGAAATGGACTGTACGTGCCAGCAGATGCTTTACTGTCTGTTAATCCAGTGTTGGATATTAAAGAGAACATTCTAAATAAATAATCACGTGAATAAATTATGCAACAAATATAAATGAAACATCATTTTGTTAAATCATTTAATAAATTATAACAACTCACCCTGTTGTTGTGAAGTGTCGTGTCGATAGTTCATGGTTTAAACAAGGCTACATGATATTTTACTTTATTTACGACAAACTGCACTTTCTTGACTTGGAAAGTTATCTTTTAAATTGACAAAAACATCATGTGCGATTCAAACTGGATCAAAACATTTTTTTTGTCTCCTTTCACTACCATACAAAGTTTTTCCATAATAAGGTCCCATGGGGTCCACCGGATGGGGCATAACTTTGGGAATCTATGCCCCCTGCCTCTTAAGCTAGCAAGCTCAACTGTGAAGTCAGTGTAGCTGGTTAATTCAGTTATTCATCCGTGTGTTTATTTACAGCAGGAACTTGTAGTTGGTTGAAAATGACTTTGACATCGTTGTTGCCCATGCTAACAGGCTAGATTTAGTAGCAGTTGTTGAGTATGCTAACTTAAAAGAGGCAGGGGGCATGAAATCTGCCAGGCGATGACAGTGTTGACAAACGGTGTCCTTCTGAAATAAAAATGTACATTTTATTTCACATTATGTACATTATTATTCCCAAACTGTTACTTTATTCATATATTTTACCCATTTTATTCCAATGATCACGTATTTCATAATGTTTATTTTTAAAAGGTGCAATATGTAAGATTTTAGAAATTTTTCATAAGCAACAGATTGTGAACAAATAACAGTTTCGACATTAAGACGTCTGTGTACTCTGCTGCAGAGATATCTACTGAAGTTAGCATGCTAACCAGCTAGCCCCAGCCCGTCCTGGTCCAAAGCTAGTGCTGTCAACACCAACACTACCTAGGTGCTCCCAGTCCGGACTGCTACAGTAGCTAATGGTAGCTAAAGCTAGCAGCAGTTAATGATCACTCTAGCGACACGCTGCCCCCTATTTTTTTTTTGTATAAATTAGACAGATGGCGAAGTTTTACATATTGCACCTTTATAAAATATTGACCCCTTTCCGGTTCCATAATTGTCAAAGTCAAAGACACTCAGTGAAAAAATCACAAACACCAGTAATGTTTAACATAATTTATATTTATTTTCTTTTGAACAAAATGTTAATAAATGTATTTGTTTTACGTCCAAAAAAGATCATGACTCGTGGGACGCATTTTATAAATAATTTCATCCAAGTCTTTTGTAGAAAAAAAAGAAAGTAAATTAGCAAACTAAAGCATCTCTAGTATGACAATATGACAACTTTATCATATTTTTTTCTCTATATTTGAACCCTTTTCTCAATTCAAGCTTCATTTTTTTGTATATTTTTCTTAAGACCTCTTTATCTCATCTTTTTAACATCCAACTTAGTCCTACTCATCAACTCACACCACTGCTTTAGACAACAGAAAAATGCGGCAAAAATCTCAAAAAACAGACAAAAACCAAGGAGGCGAACAGAAAACACAGTGAGATTCCAACAGTGGGGGGAGTGTCGGGGAGGGCTGGGAAGGGTGGGGGCGGCCATTTTGGGATCCCACATCCTCAGAACATATTTACAACAGAAAGGACAAGGGGGATTGGTGATAGTGGTGGTGGTGGTGGTGGTGGTGGCAGTGGTCAGGGAGGGTAGGCGGGGCTCATCTGCATAGATCCACAGGACTCAGATCATGAACAGCTAGAGATCGAAGGGACGGAGCACAAAGTGTGGGCCTATTACATCCGCTGCTGTCTTCAAGGGAATGTTTCATCACAGTTTGTCAAGGAAAACAAACGAACAAAACGACACGTCACACGAGAATATCAAGCGAAAAGGGGATCAGAGGGCTAAAGTCTATGAACTGCATTTTTGAAAATCCAGAGGCAATTTCCGTGTGAAATCCCACTCTGATGATGAGCGCGTGAAGAGCAAACCCTGGTGATGTGAGGCGAGGTAAGGTCAAGCTGTTAATGGGGGAAGGGGAGCGGGAACTGATACCATGTTTTCACAGCCAAGAACAATTTGGAGGTGAGGTTAAAATTCCAATCTGCCTTTAACTGATCATTAGAGGCTAAATGAGCTTTAGCATCCTTAGCTTTAGTTCTGGTGTATCACTAGTTGCTCACAGTATCAGATTTTAATGTTGAATAAATCTCTTTTTCCAGTCAAATCTCTACATTCCTAGCCCAAAAGGGGAGTTTAAACTCTTCTTAATCCCTGCGTGACTCGCCCTCGTGTCAATGTGCACTTTACTGGCAGCAGCCATGCAAGAAAAAAAAGGAAAAAAAAGAAGAAGAACAAAATCGGATGGATCAGCCCTTGAAAACTCCTCACACTCCTCGCATGCTGACACTAACGCAGCCCTTTGCTAGTCTGAGACAGACAGCAGTTGATCAGCTCGTCTAAGGGTATTTACGAGTCGACGGATTGATTGATTGATTGATTGATTGATTGTTTGGCTGGTCACTCGCACCGACTCGGTAAAGCCAACAATAGTGAAGATGCCACAAAGTACACTAACACTGGCTGTTTTGTTTTTTTTCTATATTGCTCCATTGCCAGTATCTGCCTCACTGGGCGTACGCAGCAGAGAGGCACTCAAAGATCTGGGGCCTCATTTATCAACCGAGCATAGAACAAGTTTTACATGTGTGTTTAGAAACTGTCGACACGCCCCCAGAATGCCATATATGGTCAACCATACTGTTTTTACGTCCTAGTAATCGGAGCCTTAAAGGGCAACACTACCACGTTTTTGTTTTTATTGTTCACGGGTCTTGGGGAGTACTTCTGCAGATGTGAAAAAAGTCATAAAAATCCTTTTGTGGCTCCACAGGAAGCTGCATGTAGTCTGATAAACTGCCCCCAGTGATGTCACTCAGTGACTTAGTTGCATTGTGGGTAATGTCGGTGCCAGGTTATGAAAGGGAAGAAGAATTTGTGGAATAAAAAAGGCAATATTTG
Source organism: Pagrus major (assembly GCF_040436345.1). NCBI lineage: Eukaryota > Metazoa > Chordata > Actinopteri > Spariformes > Sparidae > Pagrus > Pagrus major. The sequence continues at coordinate 11,258,194 of NC_133238.1, forward strand.
TGGTTCTGCTGTATCGATTTTGATCATCTGTTTTTAAACTGTCCATAATGAGTCCTGCCTACATTACCCACAATGCACCTGAGTGACATCACTGGAGGCAGTTTATCAGAACACATGCAGCTTCCTTCTACAACCTTTTCCATAATTTATTTGTTGTCATGCGACCATGATTGATTGAGTGATTGAAGATCAGTTGCACTATCAAGGATCTAAGAGACGATCACCAATAGTTTTTTCCCTGCAGATATTAAGGAACTACATTTTGCTGGAAAATGAACTCTAGGAAGATGTTTCTGGTGGAGTGGCATGCCGTGATGATGATCCCTGTAAATCAGCACCAGTAACAGTGTGAAATTTGATAAATTCTACCTTAAAGGTGCAATACGTCAGAATTGGCCACCTTTAATTCATACTTAGCAGAATAACTGCTAACTGTTTTTTTTATACATCCATAACTGTAGCTACTGTTAGCTTGTTAGCTCAATCAGCCGTGCAGCTAGCTGGACTACCAGAGGAGTGCTGGTGTTCAAGCCGCCAGCACAAGAGCTTTGTACCACTGGGAGAAACAGGTTTTCAGGCCTGGGGCTAGCTGGTTAGCATGCTAACTTGAGCAGATATTCAAGGGAACTCTTCTACACAGTATATAGACGTCTTTGATGTAACATCAGAACTGTTATTTCTTAACATTCGGTTGATAATTTTGGTCAATTTTTGAATGTTTTGAACTAAAATTCTTACATATTGCACCTTTAACAAGCAGCCAATCACCGAGCTCAAAATCATTACGTTATGATTACTACATGAACATGAACAAAAACACAGGTTAATGACTGGTGTTGAACTGAGAGACAGTCTGATCCTTTCCTGTGTCATTTATTCATTATGGTTGCATCAAAATGTGTCAAAAACAACATTTTAAGGTTGTTTTATATGAATGAAAAAATATTTTCAATGCGTAATGTTGAACTCAGGGACAGTTTCATACACTTATCCAATCAAATGTGATTTTGGTCGATTAGCTAACCCAAACGTCACATAAAACTGCACTTGACCATTAGCTAATGGGTAGCTAGCAAAGCATTTTCTTAGAATGAGGCATGTGTTTGGATTTCAGCTTTGTGTTTGCTGAGACACTTTTGAGCCCTCCAATCACATCCTTCTTGAAACTAAGCTAACGCTGACGCTAAAGCACCTCCAACTTCTGTTTTGCTGTGACTTTATGGCATAATTCCCTCAAGATTAGGTTGTATTAGATTATTATCATTAATGTGTTGAAAATGTGTGTTTGTGTCGTTCAGTTTCTCCATGATTTATCCTGTACCACTGAGGCTTTGTTGGTGGGGAGTGGTTTCTAAAAGTCCACATTGTCAAGCACAAGAATAAATTGATATATTGGATTCTGTGAATAGAAACAAGCATACGCACGTTAGATAAATGAGGCCCCTGGTGTTTTGGCATCATGCAACTATTCTCTAGTGTCCCTGGGTTGTCCCTGCAGTCTCTTGTACGACAACTCTAAATACTCTGTGGCGTTAAGACGAGCCACCGGGCTGTCCGTCTGCAACACCGACCCTACCGTATGAGGTAAACTGAACACTTTAGCAACCAGAGAACACCACTTCCTGTCCAGGAGCACTGCCTGGCGACTAAGCGACTCAGCACGAACTCCTGCAACGCCACGTAAGCATAAGCTGACCCGTCACTACCTTCGCCACTTCATCGCTCCTAACTTGCTCAATGGCCCAACAAGTTAGAAGAGAAAGCGAGCCAGTCTCAGAGCACTTAAGGTCCTAAAACATGTAGGCATGTACTGTCGTAAGGGGTTGAAAATAAGCTCTATTGGGACAAAATACAAGCTGAATATAGAAGAATCACATACATTTTTGTTTTCAGAGAAACAAGACCCACATGAATGATGGATGGGCTGGTCCTGGCAGGCCCTCGAGCGACATCTCATACAAGGTAGTAAGACGATGCCTCAGAGGTGATGGAGAGTAGGTAGTGGAACACAGTTGATATGTCAAAACATTCTGGCACCTGAAAAAATGCAGCAAAAATCTAAAGGTAATGATGAGTGAGAGCGCACACTTCATCGATGTCCGTTTTTCCTCCGACGTGCCATCCATACACACACCGAAAACGGAGGGAGAGGGTGGAGGGGAGGAAGGGAAGGAGAGGAGAGGAGGGACAATATGCTAGAAAACATTTGGATGGAATAGAAACAATGAGCAGGTTTCAAGTGGCAAGAGGTCAGTTCTTTAGGGGGGTGGTTCTCAAACATCTCGGTTCGGTCGATGTCCAATCCCAGCACCCTTAGCTCCAGTTAAAACCCTCCCACTTCCTGTGGTTGATGGTTCATCTGCGGCAGATTGTAGAGGCATTTCCTGCACGTCTTGCCAGATGTGTCCCTGGCGGCCATGACATTGTAAAAGCCATAATCCTCTCGAGCGACATCACTCTTTACAAGCACCAGATTCAACCCCAAGGTTCACTCCTCGTTAGAAGCACTCTCCTCCGGCGAGAAAATGGCAGCCACGCCCACCAGCGTAGAATTATGGGAGGCTGAAATGATGATGACAGTGTGTAGGAGGACGAGGGCCAGCAGGCAGATCTTCAGTCGCCCGCTGCACAGTCTCGGGGTGGCAGCGGAGGTGACCGAGGCCCCCTCGGGCTGGCAGGAAGAAGCAGTCCTTTTTAGTGTCCCGCCTGAAGGGTTGTCCATTTTGGAGTCCCATCGGACGTCGCAGCACTCCGCCTCACTGTCTGATAGATGATCTCCCAAGAGCCCTGAGGAAGAGATGACACAGGAGAAAAATGCTGACTTTTTCCTGCCGTACAGCATGGATCTATTAATAAACAGAGTCATGGTGGTTTGGTTTGCTGATACCAATAAAAATCATGGGCTGTCATATCATGGGACGCTAAAGCCAGGCTAGCTTTTGATAACCATCAACCACTGACAATTACAATTATGAGGTAATGGTAAATATAGTTATCATCACTGGCAGGCTACTCAGCATGAGACCTACAAAAAAATATGACGTGTTTAAATCTGGTTGACTTCTCTCAGAAGGGTTACACCTCTTTAAATCTTCTTAAAATCAAATTTTTTAATCCTAAAAGATTGTATTAGTCCACAGTTGACTAATATAATCTCATTTGACATAGACAAGTTTATATTGTCTCATGATGTGTGCATATTATGAATAACTGCGTAATGTGAGCCAGCAAGAGGCCAATATCAGCCTGACAAATAACCAAACTCATACTGTATATTTATATTCCTACACAGCTCATTTTTAGGATATATTTAAGGATTAAATGGAAGTAGGGCATCTGAATTAAGTCGAAAAACTGCTGCAGCACAGTTAAAAACAGCATTTGTTCAAAACATCACTCTTATTTGCATTGAATGTTTTAATTGCAGCACAGGGAAGTTATCTCATCAATGTTAACCCTTTTTTTTGGACATCATTCAGCTCTGTCGATACATCACTGGACCTCAGTTTGTAGCTGTGATCGCGACACGGAGGACCAGACACAGTGACCCTTAGCTGAACTCAAATTAAAGTCCACGACCACACACAGGGTGACGCATCGCTGCATCAGTTGATGACTCTGGAAGTCTTAACTTGCCAGGGTGTAAAAGGAGCTGTCACTGCACTTATCTGCAAAGGGAAAACCTCACTTAGCTCTCACCGAAGGAGAGCAGTCGAGGGATAATGACAGCAGATTTAGGAATGGCTGACGTGGCATGAATAAAACTTATTTCTTGACTAAAAACTCATCAGGAATTGAGAAAAATCCCCAAAACTCTTTAATGAACACATTAAAAATTGCCACAATGGTAGACTAGATACGTTTTTGACATCTCCTGACTCCTCTGTTTGTTTTGTTGCTCAATTGAGGGTGAAACTTTCACTTTTATCATTCTTATTAGGGCCTGTATGAAAATTATTGGGAAGAATTTTATATTTCAGTTTTTGAAAAAGCAAAATCTTTCCCTATGTTTTCTTTGTGCCCCTCCTTGACGGAGACAATCGCCCGGATCCGCACCAAAAGTTACCAGGGTCTTTTCTGGACCTGGACACATCCTCCATCCAAGTTGTGTGGAAGTCTGTTCAGTAGTTTCTGTGTAATCCTGCTGACAAACCAACCAGCCAACAAATAAACAAGCAAACAGACTTGTTGGCGGAGGTAATTATGAATTTGGGTTAACATTTAAAAAACCTCCCATCCTTTATTTTCTTCCCCACTATTAAGTTTTCTATTGTCCCTTAGCTCCTAAAATTTCAGTGCTTTCTCATAATTGCCAGCACAGGTCCTCCCTGAGCAGAGGCAACACCAGCCAGAATAAATAACAAACACCAGAGTGGCTGTGGAGGGCCATTCAGATGAGGCTGTAGTGTTGCTCAGCTCTTCCAGATAACTTGTTTGTTGGCATAAAGCCTGCATTCAGTCCTCTGAGGTAGAGTCCTTGGTGAGTACTACTGTATAAATTGCAGTAAATATTGAGAGACAGGCCAAATTCAATTCATCAATGCATTGTTAAAACGTCCTTGTCAGAGCTCGGCTGTGCTCAGAAACACCACTAGATGTCATCAGAAAGCCTTCAGAAACACCTCGCTGTTTTCCTGGAGGAATACCATCCAGTAAGTAAGAGGCACACACTGTGCATGAATTAATACTGTGCGATCATTTATCAAATGTCGTTCACTAACATAAATTAAATTAGGAGGGTTTCTCTGAGGCGGTAGAGAACGCAAGGCCGCACAAACACCCACACATGCAAACACACGGCTGCTGCTGCTGCTGCTGCTGTAAACAGGAAGTAACATCGGACGGTGAACGGTGTTAACCTGTGCAGATGAAGCTGGGGCTGCCGCCGTGGATCAGGTCGTCGTTGTCGGGCAGGATGAACGGACAGCTTTGCTGGACCTCCAGGCAGTACTGGTGGCACGGTACCCTCTTCTGACAGGACTGCTGGGTGGTGGGGAAATACTGAGCGCACAGCCAGGGCTTATAGGCCGTCTGAGGAGGAGGAAGAAGAAGAGATGACATTAATAGATGCTGGTTCATGATCCACTTGAGGATTGGTGACAGTTGTTTGGCTCCCTCTGTTATTAGCAGATCTATACAAGAGTCATTCGTCCATTTGTCACCAACATCTTGTCCTGTAAAGTAATTACCTGTGTACTTAATATTTATACTGTTCCAAAAAGTACCGCCAATACTTCATGTATTAATGACAGCTCAGGAGATTTTAGTCAAGGTTGGTCTGCTCGCAGGGACGCTGGATCAATGTTAATGCAGAGCATTCACTAACAGAAAGTAAACCATGCCAAATGCAATGAAACTATTTGCTTATTTATGGGATATGGATTATGAAAGACTTCTGCAGCAGTTAGAGGATGTAGAAATTTTCACAATAACTTTTACTGTTATAGAAGATAAAGGCACACTAACACCAAACTAGGGCTGCGACTCATGGTAACATCAATTAATCTGCCAGTTATATCCTAAAAATAGTGAAAAATGGCCATCACCGTTCTCAAAGAACGCTCAAAGACAAGCAGCAAATACTCACATATAATAGGCTGGAACTTTTTTGACATATTTCAGGCCAAGGACCCCTGAGCTGATAGAGAGATGGAGCAAGGACCCCCTCCTACATAGTATACTGTATACAATTCTGTTGCAATTTAAAGTGGGTCTACATTAATGTGTAGGGCGGCCTAAACTTTCTCTGGTAAGTTTTGAGGTGGAGGGTATGTCACACTCACAGTCTCCTGCTCAGTACGTGAAAAACACACTGTGACTCACAAGAAAGTCCGTCAAGAACATCACTATCATCACTAACATAACTGTAGTCTGACCCAACACATCTCAGAATTTGAGGTATTGCCTTCAACAACGCCAAGAGTTAAATCACTTCATCCTTCATCAATATATTAAATAAATAAATAAATAGTAGTGTCTCTGAGCCCAAGCATTTCCCTGCAGGACATAAAGTACAATCTCATTTTTATCTAATCTTAGCTTAATCAATTCTTAAAAATCGTTGCTGATTAACTTTCTTCTTAATCAACTAGTGATGTCAGCGCTTCGGCACACAGCTATGGAGTGGGTTGTCAAAACACTCGAGGAGCCTCATTTTTAATTTAGTTTGCTATGTTTATCCAAGTATGACAATGCAATTCAAAAGCAAGTGGCACCAAATACCCTCATCAAACTCAAGTTTCTGTCTTCTTCCAAGTTAAATTTGCTGTAGTTCACTGTGAGGCAGAATGTAATACAAAATGCAGACTTATGTGCATAAGGAGACAGATGGTGACATGTAACAGCCAAAGCCTCCAGGCTTGGAAAGCTTAGCAATACAAAATGAACCAAGGGCAAACCACAGTCTGGATTCATTCTCGTTTTTAGATATTTCTTCATGTGCTTTTTAGTGGGATTAACACCAGAGAAGGGGAATTAAAGCAGGGAGCACAGACAATCCACTGTGCAGGGACTGCAATCGGACTGTTTAGCCAAAATCTTTGCCGACCTGGTGGGATTAAAGGTCATCCCACCAGGGAAAACCAGGGTTTACCAGGGTAAACAGTTGTTTACTTGAATATAGTTTTTTTTTAAAACGTCACAAGCAAAGAGAAACAAAGAGCAACAACCCAAACTTTGGATCAGAAAAAAAGAAGATAAACACTTGATGTGTCAAAAGAACACAAGCAACACAACACAACACAACACAAGCAGAATACATCACTTCCCTGGATGTCTATACTAAAAATGAGTGCCTGATTATCAAAGCTATACTAATACATTATATTTTATCCAGACTATATTGTTCTTTTTAATTATATAAACATAACAAACACAGTGCTTAATATTGATTAAACAATACACTCCACAGGAACTTAAATGACTATGAATAACAACAATAAACCCAAACACACTAACAGACTGAGGTTAGGAGAAGAAAAATAAGACAAAAACTGCAGTGGTTATATAATATGATGTATTAACAACTACTGAACTACTACTTTAACTACCTACATGCTAGCAGGTCTGTCAAGCTGCCCTTAGTCACATTATTGCTCACAACAACACAGCTAACATGCTAATGTTTAACAGGCAGCCTGTGATGTTTAACATGTTCACCATTTTAGATATTATTTTTTTATATAGCATGCTTACACTGGCTAATTAGCAACTAGCAGAGCATATAAGAAGCTGCTGAGTAACAAACTTTTTAATAAATGTGTTTTAGGTTTGTGCTAATTAGCCACATTTGCTAGAGCCACACTGCTAGCATGGCTAAACAGTCGGAAATAACTAATTAAAGCTGCTTCATTAATTCATTGTTATCTTATATATTAATCTATTCTTCATCTGCCACTATTCTGGTTTCTATTTTGATGCAAGCTACAGAAAATCATGACCTTTGCATGTTTTATGCCATTTTAAATGGTAGACTTCTCGTGGTTTTCACCCACATACAGAAGTGAACCAGTGACAAGTCATGCTGCCAAAGCAGTGCCTCAACATGGACAACCCACACAAGGTTACTCTATTGTCAACCTGTTGACTGTGTCTCCTGTAACCGCATGGCAACACAGTATGTCACCTGTCAGTTCAAGGTCTGTTCATCAGATAATAGAGGAAGGAAGTGAGGAAAAAGCACTTAAATGGTCATTTGACTACCTGACACATGGAAGCAAAAGTTGTCAAAATTGTTGAGATTGACTGATTTCACCAAAAAGTTGCTATTTCTTTATAAATTAAAGTTTAAAGGGGCACTATGTAGTTTTGGAGAAGAAATTCAAACTCAAAATAATTTAATATTAACAATAATAATAATAAAAAAATAGGAAATACATTTCCTCTTTGTTGCTAAAGTTTAGCATTTAGCCACCTACAGAAACATCGTCACAAACACGAATCCCATGGAGAAGGTTGTCAGAGAAGACAACACACTGCACACACAGTTAATTATCCCCTGTGTTATTTAACCACAGAGGAGCATCTACGGCTCGGAGGGGCGATAGTTAACTGTCATTGTGGTTTTTAAGTGTCATGGATGTTTGGTTAAATTACACCCAGGACCTCCACCAGGCTAAAACGGTAAATCTTCTCCTCCCTCCTCCAGTGTTCCCAAGCGCTGACGAACCAAACGGGGGTCTGATTTGTTTCCTGTTTAGACCGATACACAAAGATAACAAACACTGCACGGGCAATTATAATAATTATAATAATCTGATTATGGTGATGAGGATGATAATGACGAGAACAGCGTGGACCCAAATGCTTTGTAAAATCAAATATATTCCTGACACGCAGGACTTAATGTTGACAGAGTATGTGTGTGGAAAACACTGTACTGTTGAGGTTAAATCCTCGTACCTGTTTGCCAGGAGATACACTCATTCTTCCAAAAAAATAAAAGGTCATCACTCTGAGGTTTAAGTGCCTCAATGGGAGATCTGTCTCCATTGTTATCCAGGTGATGCTCCTGGTGCAGGCTAAATTATGTTTTTCTGTGGATATTCTGTCATAATAAATGTGTTCATTCAAAACCGTAGTGACTACACCTCTTTGTATGTTAGAGGGTAATTTGGATAAATCACACCGTCAGTTTAATTCCCATGATCCTCTGCTTTTGGCAGCAGCGTTCTCTCCGTCTGCGTGGAGGAGAAACTGGCTCAAGGCCAAAGATGAAATCCCTCAGATCATTGATTACATTTGTGTTTTTAAGAGTTGGTGGTATTCTGTCGGAGTCGGAGGTGTTAAATCCATGACTGAGGATTTTCAGTGTGGCGGCTTCCTGTCTGCGCAAATGGCTGCTGTTTAATTCGCCATGATTTAGCATAAATTCTTGCCAGCGGTGAGATAATCCGTCTAGGGATGCTGCGGCTATCAAAAGAGAGCCAAAACAATACGATCGCAGTCAGACAGGAAATCTGGGTCCTCCTGAAGATGTATGCTGGCAGTTGCCAAGGTAACCGCTTTTTCTGCTTTTCATTAGAGCTCAATGGGTACTGCCCCACTCTCTGTTGGTTTTCTGTTTGTGTGCACACGTTTCAGCGTGCATCCAGCCTCCGTGTGTGTGTGTAAATGTGCGCGTGCGTGTGCTCAGCGTGAAAAGGGAAGCGTATGAGAGCAAATCGAGTTAGTCAGGAAGCAGGCCTGGAGTCTGATTTGATCAGTCTAATGTGTGATCAGTGTGAATGGGAACCTGGCACTCAAAAAGCCTCTGTCGCCATGCAGCTTAGTCTGCTTCAAACAATGTACCGAAGCCCAGAGACACAGACAGGAAAGACACCAAGCTGGTCACCGTTTCCACCGGGGCTTTATGCCTGCAGCTGGTTTCAGCCCCAGCCTGACAATTTGTACACACGCAGCCCTGTAGGTGATGCATCGGCCAACAGAAATGAAATATCAAAGATGAGATCCAGGAGAATGTGCTCCTGGTCCTGTTTCGGACATGTGCGTTAACGTAGAGATGTAAAATATGCCAAAAAGACGTTTTCTGCCAGTGCTTACATGCAAATCTTTTGAAGCCTAAAAATAACATTTAAAAATTAAGATTCAAACACTGACGCTTTGGCAGATAAGTGTCAGCAGCGCTGGCATCTGAATTTCACCACAGTGATTACTATTATATAAGGAGCAGGCTGTAGAACAAGTCATGGACGGCTTCTTCTTTTCTGTAGCATGCAGCCCTAGTACTCCTGGACCGGCTGCAACTACAGACAGAAAATACTGTTCAGAAGCTTATCTAAAACCAAGAAACCTCAGACTTTCATCAAGAATCCAACCTGAACTAAAGTAGATTCATAACAGCGGTGTTAAAGTCAAAGTGAAACTTGAATTCTCCTCACTCTCCTGTAAAGGAACTAGAGTGACACTGCAGCTACTGGATAAAAATGGATAAATGATGTACAATAAATTATATATTTGGAGAAACAGCATCTAAGTTTCAAGCCTTTGGGTTTGTTGTTCTTCTGACAACGATTAACTACCATGGCTGTTAACTACCATGGCTTTTTTTACTGTAATGTTGACTGCTGACTGGAGCTGGAGGGGAAATGTACTTTACTTCATGAATGTAACATTACAGAGAAGAGAAGTGAAAAAGAAGAGAGAGAACCGGAGTCTCTGGTGAGTGCTGAGTTCAATGAGAGTTGACCTCTCAGACACACACCCTCGCTGTACCTTATCTCACTAGCTTATGGCTAATGCAAAGTAAAGTAAGCTGGCTGGTTGCTGTGGATTTTGTGTGAACATGTGAATCCATGGACACGTGGATTTCTCTGGCACAAGTACACAACTCACCAAAATATATAACAGTCTAGTCATTTTAACACATTTTAATGCAGACTTCTGGAAGCTGCTTATACAATGTGCTTCCTCTCTAAAAAGTGGAAGCTAGTTAGCTTAGCCTGAGTGGAACCTTCTAGTACACAGATAGTGGGAGCAAATTAGCCTAGCTTAAGTAGAGGCCGCTAGCACCTGCACTCAGAGGGAGTGTAAGCTACATAACCATAGTCCGAGTTTAAGATAGCTGGTCTTGCTATGTGATGTTAGCACTCATTTCCACTGCACAGTACTTTTAATCCACGCTATCTAAACACCTGCTGAGCCATTCACAGCAACCACCGTAGTCCTGTGACATTACACAGATGGGACAATGTGATGGCACCATCAGCTGACAACCAGAAACACTATATGCGCTAATGAAATCATAAGATGGAACCGAATTTTCATGCACCCAAGTACAATTTTAATTTCAAAGTCAAAATAAACACTGAGGATATATGGTATGTGCTGATTTTTTAAAATGCTGCTACTTTGTGTTTCTGCCTGGAGCATAAAATAACCGACAGTTTGGACAAATGTGCATCTGACGCCTTCAGGGGGGGTTTCTGCCTGTGTGCTGTCATGTAGCATCAATCAATCTGAGAGCGAAAAACATTCTCAAATCAAATAGTGTCTCAACAGGGAGCGTGTGTGTTTGAGCGCGTGTGGTGGTCACACTATCTCATAATGTACTGATGTTACAAACAGCAGGTAGCGAGCTGTACTACATGTAAAAGGATGAGGAGAATTACTGAGCTGTTTAATATAAATTATCAACCACAGAGGGAAAAGTCATGTTTATGATGTAATGAGATGACCCTTGTTTAATTCTACAAAGACTTTCTCTGTGCCTGGCTTCAAGGGGAAACACTGCTCAGCTCAGATGGATAACACACCCCCATGTGACTTTTGTGTTGTAAAAGCGGGTCAGTTTTGGTCATTCCACCAGCATCCAGCAGCTCACAGGCAGCGGCTGTCTCAGGCTGACAGCTCCTGTAAATCTGACGTGCAGAGAAGCTCTTCCTCCATTCTGCATCACCCCAGCGCAGGGCTTCCCCTCTACATCCCCATTCACATGCCTGTCATCTGATACAGAGAGGACTGTGGGAGAGCTTGTCTGCAGACAAGAGGAACCACTGAGCAGCAGAGAAATATAAGAGTTCCCTCAATATTTATTCGGCGAGGAAACGTCAAACTGAAATGACTCCAAAGCAGCAGCCATAACATAAAATGAAATGAGAAAAAACAACTTTCCAAGTCCAATTTAAAACATGTTTTCATCATTTTGATGATTTTGAAAGGATGTTTTCCGCCCCCATCACTCGTTTCTGCACATGTAACTTCAGTAGGAGGGTAGAATCACAGCGTAACACGTGTGTACTTCAACATAAATGTTTTCAACACATAACGTATCATGTCATGAGTTTTTTGACATGTTGGATATAACGTGTTAATAAGTGGGATTTAAAAGGGGATTTTGTAACTTTTGGACACAGCCAGGCTAGCTGTTTCTCATTGCTTCTAGTCGTTATGCTAAGCTAACTGTCTGCCGGTACAAGCTTAATATTTATTCATACAGACGTAAGAGTGGTATCAATCTTCTCATCTAACTCTTGTCAACAAAGATAAGAAGCGTATTTCCCAAATGTAAAACTATTTTTAAGAAGCCCTTCAGCTGAACCCTCATGTAAACCACTGAAGAATAACCAATCTTTTTAAATAAAGAGCATTAAACATTTGAGTTGGAGCTATTCTGGCCTTTAAATGACAACGTTTTAAATGCTTTGAGTAAGATGTGAGTGTTAATTACAAGCCATAATGATGTTTAATGTCTTTACAGTGATGTAGTACCAAAACAACTGTCACAAATTCAGCCAATAAGTGGTCTATCCAGGGACTGTACTCTCCCGAAAACAAGTGCCAAGTTAACTGTACCCATGTTGGTTTAAGCTCCTGGGTATGTAGAAAACTTTAACTCAACACACCACCAAGTATCAACACTCTCTTTCTTCCCATCAGGATGGTGTTGTCGCGCGCACACACGGCAGCTATGAAGTGGAATGACAAAGACGGCTATAAAAAGCATATGAGTCAGCTGCAGAGTGAGATCCCAGTTAGAAGCTGAATGACACAGATCATTACCACTCACACAAATCACAGCCGGGGTAGAACAGGAAGCAGCTCTCACACTACCTGGACTATTTTTAAGATGTGTTTCTTCGTTTGATGGGACTTTTTTCCCCCCTTTGAACCGAAATGTACTGAGTGTGCAAAAAATGTGATTCCTGATACTGAAAAATCTCAATTTAGGATGTTTTCCAGGTGGAACTCAAGATTGGGGTCACGTGGTCCAAACATTGAAAGAGTATTTTCTTATTCTACACACACAACATAAAAGAAACATCATAAAGTCTGACAAAATGTTGTTGACAGGACTTTGATGCACTCACAATTCAAATCTCAGTGGCCGCCTCTGGTCGCTGACGCAACCCTCGGATAATCCAGCCGGACAGGGATGCACACTGGTGTCTGTCTTCCTGCATTGATGTTCCTACTTATTACATCCCATTCCCTGGTGATGTAACGTATCCAGGCGCTGTGTGTGTGCTGCTGGAAAATGACACTCTGAGGCAGAGTGTTCTCATCAAATTAGATGGTTTGCAATTTCAGTGCAACCCTTGTTTGTACGTTCACCGTGTCATCTTCTACCGACCGTGCGCTGTTGAAAACAAAAGGGTAAAAGAGGGGCTGCAGTGGAGGACTACAAGATTTTAAAAATGTCTACTTGTGTCTGTCTGTCAGGCAGACTGACTGACACTCCACACAGAGGATCACAAAGCAGCCCCATAGATCAGAAGGCATTTGAACTTTTCTCCACAAGATGCAGGCACGATAAGAGTCTGACAAGCATCTGCATAAATATGCAGCAACTCACACGCCCATTTAGAGGTTCAGTGTTATCAAAGATGGGTTTTTCCATCATCTATGTGTTGTGCTGTAGAGATATCTGTTGAAGTTAGCATGCTAACCAGCTAGCCCCAACCAGTCCCGGTCCAAAGCTCCCTTGCTAGCAGTGCAAACACCAACACTAACATGGTGCTCTGAGCTCACAATATGGACCACTAGCTGCACTGTTAACGGTCTGAATTTAACAGGTGTCCAATTCTGCACCTTTAATTTACTTATTTGTGCAAATGGCTGAAAACAAATGCTGTTTTAACATTGCTTTTCATACAACTTGGTATATTTTCATATCATTCTTTCACACAGCTGCTCATGATGTATCAGCATAACATAGCAGCAACATAAAGTAGCTAGCTGCCGTGTCAGATCGGCACTGAGTGTTAACGTAAAGACCTGAAGAACCTTTTTTTTGTTTTTTGTGGGTCTGTTTCAACACAAATATTGAAACATACACACTCACAAATGATACCAGTCGTACAATGCAGCCCTGCATCGACCTGTTGAAGATTAACAAAGGCGAACATGATGCAGATTGGCTTTAATCCACGACAGAATGGAGTTATTGGAAGATTTAGATGAAGAAAATCACTGCTGAAACCAGAAGGAGAAGAATTTGGCAGGAACATCCCGCTACTAGAAGGAACGTGTACTGCAATTCTCTAGGTACTGTGCTTCTTTAACACTGTATTATGGCTCAAAATGAGGCCTTTTCTATTTCAGAAGAGTTTGTGATACAGTTTCTACGTAACGCTTCAGTTTGTGTGAAAATCTTCAAAACCAAAGTACCACTCACAACACAGATACACGTTCTGATCTTGTGACATTGATTAGTGCTCCATCAATAGTATTGACAGGCCTCCAGAGGCTTCCAGAAACCCTGAACCTTTTAACTGGAAAATGCACTGTAGAGTACACGGCATTATGGGGTGCCAGAGCTGGATGATCTGGATCCACCTATCAGGACACAAGGCCAAAGATGCCGTCCATTTCCCTGAAGCGTGTTTTGTAGATCAGTTCTGAGAAAACATGATCATGAATGTGTATGGCGGGATTTGTTTTCAGCCTGGTTGAGCACACAGGCGCAGCCGTGAATCTGTTAGATTACAAAACAGGTATGTAACCCCAGTCCCATGTAGCTAGTAAATATTGACTGACAAATAATTAGGGTGTTATAGTACAATGGGATGGGGCCTGAGTTCGTCTAAAAATGGCGCTTTATACCTGTGATAACGGTGATAGTGTTGTAAAATAACTTGGCGGTGCCTCCTATAACTTTTAAGAAGTAAACACAAAATTTGGTACTTCCCCTTTAAAATAAAAGTTCACTTTAACCTGTTAATCACTTATTTATACAGAAAGTATCACCTTTGCAATTACAACACAGGATTTAGTTGAAACAACAAGCCTTATTTATTAAAAGTTACAAATTGGTCATTTGGAAATTAGTTAACTGGTTCACTGTTGACCTTTAAGTATGCACTGATAACAGTATTCAAAACTCATACCATGCTCTGGGAGGCTTGACTCACAAATGACTCCTGATGAACCCAAAGAGAAAAGGTAAAATCAAAATGACCAGGAAAACTCAAGCGTCCACAGCCCACACTCACACACACATTCACACAGGGCTATTACATGTTCGTGAAGCAAAACGTGGCAGGCCCGGTCGAGGCTTGTGAACGTGGAGGCCAAAAACAAATGGCCGCTTCACTGGGTTTAACCAGCATAAACAAAAAGGCACGTGCAAAGTGTCAGAGGTGTACTCACATATTTTTTAACAACATAAACATTTTAATTTCTACATATAAATGAATGAAAATAAGGACCACAGGGCTACAGGTAGATCTATGAATTGGCTTTCCATCTGTTGTGTGAAACAAACCCAATTTCCAGCAGATACGAGATTGTTTCCCAGGTTTGGTTTCATGTTGAGTGGATTAAGCCGTGCTCTGGTCGCAGGATCCCTTTTGGCTCAGTTCCAGCTCTGCAGCTCTCCTCTCCAAAGGTTTAAAGAATTCATTTTCAGCTGTATCAGAGCTCTGGGAGGCTGCTGAATAGGTCAGGGTGGCTCTGCTTTCTCTATCGATGCAGAGGCTGCTGACTGCAGGAGGCCTGACCTGAGCACAGGACATATTGACTGAACAGACCCCACCAGAGATGTCGCTCCACGATAAACACAGAAAGATAAATGCTGAGTGGCTGCTTTGAAGCTTCAACACACAAGAACTGAAACAAACTAGACCGAGCTCAGCTGTACTGTTCATGTTACACATGTTCGTAAGGGAGCTTTACTACCATCAGAGCTCATTCATCCTAAACTGACTTGTTTGAGTTTATCATCAGATTATACTGACACCAACCTAAATTCAGTCCACACATTAGAGAGAGATCAGACCAAACTGATGCAATGAAAATATGGTGCCGAAGTACTCACTAATGCTTTTCTTGATTGATTTGTTTGCACTCGTTTACCTCATCTTTCATTCTGAGGTCACTTTTATCCTCTTTAAGCAACAAAAAAAGATTTTTTCTTGACTTGACAAGACGTCTCTGAGTGTTACTGGAGAAATGTCATTGTCCAACATGGCTACACTCCCTGCCAACAGTAGTAAACGTCCACACACCGCCAAACATCGCATTTGGCTATCCCTGTAGTCTCTCAATGAAGGAAAATGTACATTAGCCTGGTCTTATTTTGTCTATATGTCCAGTAGCTTCTGGTGGCTAACATTAGCTAATGTTATCTAACTTGAGTTAGTGCTGTTTAAGAGACACTTTCATCTTGAGACGTTTTGGAAAGGGTTCATATTAAGTCAATATAATCTTTCTACATTTTCATTAACTCTATTGTGAGGATAACACAGTGAACAATTTGCTGACTTCAGGAAACAATGTATGAGCAGAATGACATCACACACTTTTCAAGGTAAATACTGTAAATGACCATCATTATCAGCCGAGTGTTGGCAGTAATGACGGTGAGGAAAAGAGGAGGAATGGCCGGCCTGAGGGGGGGAGAGCAATCAGCATATAGATTTATTAGGCTGAACGGGAGGCAAAATGTGAGAGGTCACCGCTTGAGTGATGGAGGGCAGATAACTGTGGTCAAGACCCCGATCCTTATGTAACACTGTCAGTGTCAACATTAACCTCAGTAACTGTCTCAGAAAGAGTGAGGGTGTCACTGTTAGCATACAGCTAACTGCCTCTGACTCCAGTTCAGTGAAAGGACTGAGCAGAAGGCGCACACAAACGGTTCGGGCAAGGTATCAACAAACTCACTCATGAGTCTAAAAGCAACAAAGCGTCGACGTAACACTGATCTGTTGGTTCTAAGTTTGGAATAAAAACATGGCTGCGATGTAGAGCTCTGGTATATTATACCTCAGAGCTATCCTGGAGTGTAGGTTTAATATACAAGGACAAAATGGAAGTTTAACAGCCAAGGGGCCTCCCATTCCGCCCACAAGCTCCTGTGATGATACACCCTCCCCCCTCCTCCTCCTCCATCTCCCCCATCTTTGCAGTCAACATCACGGCCTTGAAAGCCAAACTCCTCGAGTCACCGCAGAAGAACTTTTTTTTGATATCTCTGGGACATATTAGAGCTGTTTTGAAAGCTTGTAAATGAGATACAGTCCAGGATCGAGCGGTTTTAACATCTGCTGTTATAACAGAGCTGAACATAGTGTTGAAGAGACGGGCTCTCGGTGTGACAGCTCCTCACAGCACAGCGGAGCAGCTCTCCACTCAGGTGGCCACTTGGCAGATCAGATGTGAGGATTTGGAGGAGAGGTCACGCAGGAGCAACATCAGGACTGTGGGTGTAGCGGATGGCTCTGTTAACTGTTTGACACCCTCGGCCTCTTCTCTACTAAATGGAGCCGCTCTCTCAGACAGATCAGTAGAGCCCTATAGACGGGAGGAACGCTGATAACAGACCATTGTGCAAAAAAATGTCATTTTCACTTTCTGTGATATCTCTGCACGGCAACTACGATACTGTTAGGATTAAAGTAATGGTAATGTGAGGCAACTAAAACACTCACGGTCAGTGAAAGGATGCAAACGCTCGTCTCGTGCATTAAAGCAACATTATGTAACTTAAAAAAACAGCTTCCAAATCACTTTGACGGTGCAGTAACGAGTAATAAAGTAAATGGTGTCTCTGTCTCAGCCACTATATCCTCCTGTTGCTTGTTTCTGCACTAAATAACTTTGTTAAGAAGCATCACAGGGTGCAACACTTAACGCATTACATCACACACAGCATCAACTATCAATGATTTTGGTGAAACTGGATCATATTTTATGTAGATGATGTCCTCCGTCTGCTCTGCCTCAACTCAACTGTGAGTTCCCTGAAAGCAACTTGTAACTGCTGCGTACTTAAGCTACAAGTCACGAAAAGAAATACCCCTTTATTGTAAATCCATTATTGATTGGACACTGCAGCTGATACGACTGATCTGAAACTACGTCACAATTTAACTGCGTGTTTCTAAAAAATGGTCTCTCTACTGCAAGTCCTACAAGAAGGATGCAATAAAGCCTCCTTTCACTCCTTCAGGAGGCAGTATATTATATTATACCATAACTAGAAAGAGAATAATGTTTGAACTGTTTCTGTATGTGATGTATTTTCTTTGCACACTCGCCTTCTGCGCCACCGATTGTTCCTTTTGTTTTCTGTTTATATGTTCACACAGCCTTACAAAAAGTTACAGCTTTTATTGTTCAAAGGTAGGCACCAACTTGAAAGAAAACTCTCCCAGCGTTTGCAATCTTTACATAAAACAAATATAAATTTCTGTCAATCATACATATTATCTGATCAGATCTTTGTTCATCTTGGAGGAATAAATGTGCAATAACTGTCGGGTACACTTTTAGAATAACACTGAATGAGTGATGTTACAATTACAGCGCAAAGAAGAAAAAGTCCTTTGAGAAATTATACGTCAACGATCGCTTTGTTTTCATATCACATCTGCTTATCTCAGGCTGAGTAATGATACACTGCAGAGCCTCCAGCCGGTTCTTACACTTGTACAACAACAAGTATTGTGTGTGCATCTTCAGCCTGATATATCTTCTTCCTCTGTGCCACAGAGCTCCATTGTTGTCCATGCACTATTAAAAACATCAATGAGTCACACTGTTGCACTGGGTGACATGTTCCTTCATTGCCATGAACACACACACACTGTAGTTTATTTTTATCCCACAAACATCATCCCGCTGCCATTAAAACTCACTAGAGCATCAACTGTGTATTAATCCGCAACTGAAAATAGTCCCCAGCAAATGCTCTATATCCACCTGTGAGAGTAATGTTTAATTAAATGACAGTGACCAGCTGTTTTGGGAAATTATTGAGCCCTTTAACCATCAAACATCGACTTCAACACATTTACATCTTCAGTAGGAACTCAGTGCCACAAACAGAGTGGGGGGAAATATTGAGAGACGGACTAACTAATGGAATTTGATGACAATATAGATCTTGCATGCATTATTCAAGGGGACATAATAAAAATGACCTCCCGCTAGTGTTTTGCAAGTCACCCAAACATTGCTCTGCTGTGCAGAACATTTACTGCAGTGGCTAAAGTTGTACCTACAGGCCACATAATTGGTTTGAAAATCTAGCGGTGGAGTAATTAAAACATCCATTACAAAAGGGCATTTAACAACAAAATGTTCCTGAGCATCACAGACATTCAAAACTATACTTAAATATCAAAATCTGAATCATGAGGGCCAATACTTTTCAACCCCCCCCCCTTTTTTATTTGTTGAGAAGACAGTGCTGTTAGGCAAACCGTCGCACTGTGCCCTCATAAACGAGACTCACGTCCAGTGGCTGACAATTCATTTAACAGGACAAAAATCATCCTCAATCATCCTAATGGGCCACACGGAGCTTAACAGAGATTCAAACCTAACCTTTTACCTAGTCCGCTGTATACATGCAGACCTGGTTTAAAGCTTTTACGAAAGGACACATGAAGAGAGGGGTACCTTATTGGGGAATAAGGGGAAGTCGGATAATCCCATTAGTGCCAAGTGGGGAGGAATTTAGATGTGATCATCTGAAGGAAGCACACAGGATATTTGAGTTACCTAGTCATCAGTTTCCATATCTGACACCACTAGATATCGACAATGCTGCCGAGTTCTCCCTGAACAAGGGCACAAAACCTTCACAATGCTCCTGCATTTTCTACATTCCAGGATATAAGAAGGTTAAGGGTAAAAAGGGCGAGAGCATTGCATGGAGAGAGAAAATCGAGTAAAACTAGGGAGATCAGGGGGGTTTAGCATTTAGCCATGCTACAAGCACGTCTGCGACTGACCCGTCCTACCCTGCCTCTGATCCGTGTGAGGAGTTTGCATCTCTAGCTCAGTTGAAACTGAAATTCAAATAGCACATGGCGGCTGGGATATGCATTTAGGCTTATATCTGTCCCTGTAAAAATAATCCATTCAAATACCTATACAGACAATAGGACTGTTAGACTAATTGATGTCATGCCCATAAATGAATGGAGGTATTAGTGTGACCCTTAGGTGTTTCACAGGAAAAAAAAACATCCTGCTTGCAACATCTTCATTTTTTCACAATTACGAAGGCAAAGTAATGAGTGTTTTTACTCTAATTAAATTCTGGTTGTTACATTATTGCATAAACAGGAGAACAGCTTGGCAGCTAAATGCAATTCGTCTCCAGGGAGGTTATAAATGTATGTTTTTTAAGACTGTCATTTTAACACATCTGTGTGTTTGTCTTCTTTCAGGAAACAAACACTTTATACAATAAAAAAACGAAAAAGGGATACTCCACTGTTTTTCTTTTCTTTTCTTTTGGGACATTAACATATATTTCTCAATATATAAATGAGATATATAGAAGTATAAATATGTCCGTTATTCAAAAGAAAAAGTGGCCCAAAAGAAGCTGGTAAGCTTGTCTATTTTGTTCAAACAAGACAAGAAGAGTCTAAAGCCATGCTAGCAGCTCTGTGAGGCTGTACTTAGTTTGTACTTAGCTACAACAGTGTTTCGAGCTAAATGCTAACATCTATAAATATTAATTATAATTATAGCAGCTCTAAAGGGGCTATACGTAAGATTTCTAGTTGAAAACATCCAAAAACGAAGTAAAATAATAAACAGAACGTGTATTTATTGTGTTGCAGACATGTCTAATTAAGTTAGCATGCTAACCAGCTATCCAGCTAGTTCGTCTTGGTCCAAAGCTCTTGCGCTAATGGTGTAAACACCAACACTTCCCTGTTCCCTGAGCTCCCAGTTTGAACCACAAGCTGCATGCAGAGGTGTAATTATTACCATTATTCCATTTTAGTTGAGAATGTCAGCATGCTAACCTTTTCTAATTAGCACTAAACAGAACGTACAAGTGAAGCTGATGTCAATGTCATTATATCAGAGGTATTATTCTATAAATAGAAATTTGAAACTGATGATGCTGCTATGCATGTGTGTACCAAACATCATGGCAATCTTTTTAATAGTTGTTGAGATAAAACAGTCTATACCATGCTGCTAGTTAAAAAATGCATTACAGATAGTCATTAGTTGTGGCCCTGAGCGGTTTACAGCTGAATTCTAACATCAGCTTGCTACCATGCTCACAATGCTAACATGATGATGTTTAGCATGTTTATGTTAACCATGTAATTAGCTGGGCATGTTAGCATGCCTACATTTTCTAACTGGCACAAAGTACAGCTGAGGCTAATGGGAATGTCATTAGTTTTGCAGCTATTCGGTCATAAACCACAGGCAGGAAGTCACCATCATTTCAGTCTGGACAAAAGCGATGGACTGATTAAACAGTGCTGGCTACAAATCAACAGAAAAAATCTAGTTCCCTAATTGAAATCATTCCTGTACACAGAGACAAGGTAGCGTTAATTACAGTCATCACCCTTGATTGACAACATTACTGTAAGACAGAGAAATTACTTCACATGTCACCTATAATGGAAATGCCACAGAGGTTAAATGAAGCCCATTAATGTGCTAACCTGCTTTAACCCCCTCGTGCCTGGTGCGTTTTCCCTCCCTCCTCCAGCCCTGCTGCTATCTCGTGTGATCTGCTCTGCTCTCGGTGCAGCCGTTCACAGTTAAAACAATATGGAAGCGCTGCCGTGCACTGCAGCAGCTAGTGGCCTCCCCTCTCTCCTTCCTGCCTTATTAGCATGCAGCTCAGGGATCTGCCCATTCATAAAAGGCCTGTCGTGGAGTGGGCCAGGCATCTTGAGGGGACAAAACCCTCTCCAAGGTCAGCATTCACAACTGCTGCAGGCAGGCACAATGGCGTAAATCCCACGTGAGCACTTCCGTTTGCGGCTCTCGTGCAGCCTAGACAGGTGAACAATGCAATGCACTGCAACAATCAGTCAGTCATTAATGCACATGAGGCTGTCAGACTGGAGCAGACACACACACACAGTGTCGGCTAATATGAATAATGAATAAAAGGCTAACAAAGGCAGCAATTAGAAGAGGCATGGGTGATCGCAGGACACTCATGCAGAAACCGCAGTAAGACTGTAACATAACTGATTTAGGGATGAGAAAGTCTGTTTATCTATGTGTTGTCAAGTAGGAGGTACTGTGGGATGAGTGAGGGAGAAAAGCAAAGCTACAGTGGGTCCCGTATGAGACTCTTCCACCCAGGGAGCTGTCATAATCCCTGCTGGTTTGATGTACACACACGCAACACTGGAACAACAGGAAGCAGCATATTTTTACCTTTAAAGTTGGCGAACTAAGTCTAACTTGTTAGCAATCATTTGCTTATTTACACATCCGGTAGCTATGAAGCAACATTAGCATTCATTAGCAACATGGCTTACTTTGTCTGTCATTTAGTGCTTTGAGGGTAGTGTGCAAAGGTTTTGACAAGAGCGTCATCACTATTTACATCTATCAGCAGCAGACAAAAGTGAGAATCAACCCAAACAGTAAAGTTTGGGGCCATAAAACTGAAACAATGAGGTGTTAAAATGCTCTGTGAGGCTCATGGGAACTGCAGAATGAGGTCATTAGCAGAAGTACTGACAAAAAGCTGAAGGCTAACGTTACCATGCTACGCAAGTGAGAATGCTAACATGCAGAGGTGTTGTGTTTTTCAACATACTAGTTTAACATGGTAGCATGCTAAACTAACATAGGAGTGTCATTATTTATAAGGGTACCAACCAAATTACATGGGTACAACAGAGTACTGAATGACTTTCAATCAATCAGTACCACATTTCGGTACCTGACGACGCATCTTTAGAGTAACGTCAGCATCTTAATGTCATTAATTAGCTGTTTGGAGAAGTTCTTGTTGGGGATTTTTCACTGAAAGAGTAAAGTACTGAAAAAAGGTAACGTTGGGTACTAAATTACTGGTATCAGAATCAGTTCAAATGTGAAAGATACTCATGATGATCCATTCAATAGTCACTGCGATATTTCAGTCTATATACAATAAACATTTTAAATATGAATTAGCCACAGGCCTGACTGGTTTACAGACTGGTTTTTAAGTGGTACAGGTTGTTACACATCATCGAGACCTTCTTGAGATTTTGTCAGAAGGAAAGATTTGTTCCTCCTAACCTTTTCCCTAAGAGGAAGATGCATTACCGCACACAGCTCCATCTGTGTTGAGACTTTTTTCTCAGGGCCCCCGATCTGAGAACTGATATCCTTGTTGTTACACATCATTTACTGCAGAACTGCAGAACTGTCCATGTTGTAAGGAGGGAGATAACAGATGAAGAGAGTGCAACTTTACACTGGTCTGCCAAAACAAAAACACATACGAGGTCTTGTGGCTCAATCAAACAGGCTCAGATGGTAACATGATGTCTTCACTAAGCTCAGGCACTGCCCTATTTCGGTCGGAGGAGCTGCCCACTATCAAATGAAGGACGAGTGAAAGCGGAGGGCTCGGTGCAAATCAATAGGGATCAACCTCTTGGTATTGCTGCCACCCGTCCCTCTGGCTCAAAACGAGCTCAGATCAATGCAGATGTGTGCGGTTGACAAGGATCTAAAGAGGGAGCACGCTGTGGTCGCTGTCCTCCTTTCCACTCGCACACAACACCGGCTAAGATTAGACTTTCAATTGGACCTGGAGGGTGGGGGAGGAGACGGATTTGTGCACAGACTTGTCAGTGATTGTGTTTTAAAATGATTTTACGTTATAGCAGTGGTAGTAAAAGCAGAAGAATAAGTAGTAGGATTGGTGGTAGTAGTAGTAGCATTAGGAGTAGAGGTCATAGAGGGTCAAAGAGGTAGAAGTAGTAATAAAAGCAGACGCCGTATGACTGGTCCAGGTGTTGAATGTTCTGTCTCCCAAACTCACAAATGGAATTACCAGGGAGGAACAAGACTGCAGACACCTGCGCAGTTGATTCGTTATTCTTGTCAAACAATTTTCTTGTCAAATGAGCGAGTTCTGTGTGTAAAACTGTGGAAGGTTTTCTATCATGCTGTGATCATATCAGGTGGGATGTTTTCTACTTGGAGAGATCCAAGCAGATTCATTTCTGGTGAGAAACACAAACACACTTCATGTTTTGTGTAACGTCCCAGCCAGGGCTGGCTCACGACCCGGGCCCTTGGGCAATATGAGCTGTGGGCTCCTACGGACCATATTCACACGGTGGCCATTCAAAAAATGTTATCATTTTACCAGTTCCCCATTAACAAGCAACTCAAAAGATGACATATAGGGAAAATCTGGAGTGACATCAGGCCATATTACAAGGTGAAAAACTAATGTATAACCCATTAGCTAACAATAGCATTCAACTACTTCCTAGCTAACATTACTGTTGGATTAATTCCTGTGCGTTTCACTTACAGGCTTCAATAAACGTGTCCAAGATGTGCGCTGATATTTAAGAATTCATTTCCACCATTCCTATTATATTGTGTAACACTATCAAATAGTTATTTTAGCTAGAAAGTGGTTAGATGCTAACGTTAGCTGTTGTCTGACTGTAGTAAATTGGGCATTAAATATGTTGTATTAGCTTGAAGTATGGCCTGAAGTCCCTCCAGATTTCTTTACTATCCAACATCTTTTCAGTTGCTGATTAATCAGGAAGCAGTGAAATGATTAAAAAATGGTCAGATTCTCCACGTTTATACATTTTTCAACCTGTAACACAGCAGTACAACCTTTGAGCTTCATCGCGTACAATGCCAGAGGAAAATGGGCGCTCCAAGTCTCTCATACTGCATCTATTAATTAGAAATGTGTAATTTGCTTGAGTTATTTATTTATATGAAAGCACAAGATAAACTGTGAAAGAATAAAGGCTTTAAAACACGATTTTACCGTGATGCCCCCTTACAACATGGGGTCACAAATACTGAAAATAATGCAGGTGATCTAGGCCCTTAGAAATGAATAAAACAGAAACTGCAACCTTGCTCGACACAAAAGGCAATAAAGCAGCATGCTGAATTTTTAAATGCCCTGGAGACCATTTCTCCGTCACATTAAATGTTAATAACTAAAATGACAACAAATTAAGTTAATAAAACATCTTTAGGTATTATTTAATAAAGGTAAACACTCAAAAACTCTGATAATCTGCTTCATCAGGACTGGGTGGGTGTCCAAACTCTGGCAGGAAAGAGTGTGTTCATGCAGGACACCACTGCTTTTACCAAGAAGCTGACTGAGAAACAGCTGCTGGTTTTCTTTTGCTTCTTTTGTTTTTGGACTGTTTAAATGTACAATTTGAAAACTTTACCTTTGACTTCAGGGAACTGTGATGAACATTTTTCACTATTTTCTTACATTTTCCAGACCAAATGATTAATTAGGGAAATAATCATCACGTTTATCGATAACAGAAATAATCAGCGTTGTTTCTTTTTACTTTCAAAAGGGACACTGATTGAATAATAACTGAATTTCTTTGGGTTTTGGGCAGTTGCTCTGACAAAAAAGACATCTGAATGTGTCACGCTGGGCTCGGGGGAAATTGTAATGCATATTTTCATTATTTTCTGACATTTTAGACCAAAGGACTAATATATTATGGAGAAAATAATGGGCGGATTCATCTATAATGAACACAATTGTTAAGTTGCAGCACTAATAACAACCAAACACCATGTTTTTATACTTTTTTTATACTTCTTACGAACTATATAACATGATAACACTTGATGACTGAAAGCAGCCAGATAAACAGTCCTGAGAACCATCATAGTTCCAATTATTTAAATGGATAAGGAAGTATAACCTTTATGCCTGGTATAAAAATGGCTTTTTGGGTTGATACACCTGTGTGAAAAATATCTGTGTGCGCCAACATGATTATTTGAATAGATGATAATAACAGTTGTGCTTTTATACTGCAGACCTCAAGCATAAGGAAGCCCTCCATCAGATAATGCGATGACAGTGTGGAGACCCAAGACAGTTGTTGTGCTTTTCGAGGATTCAGGTTTGTTTTGGCTTCATTGTTTCCTGATAAACTGCTAGTCGAGCCTGACATTTTGGTTCACACACTCGGAATGACAAAAAAAAAATGCTGCTTTCAAGTCGGCATTAGTGGGTCGGCCCAGCTTTAAATGTTTCGAGCCCGGCCCCGTTGTCAAGATGAATGGTGGGTTTTTCACAGAGTCAGATGATGGAGAATCCCATTGTGAGGAACAGCACACCGGCCGTGTCTACTGTGTGATGTTTCACCTCAGGCAAGAGGAATCAAAGTACCACCTGCGGACCACGGGAGCCACTCCTGCACAACAAACGCTGCTCTCCATGTCAAATATCCTCACTTGAAAATGTCAGAGATCTTCCACTGGCTTTGGATGTGAACACTCACTGTACCTGCCTCCGCTGTTCACAATGTAGGGATCTATTTGGTTCATGTTTGTCACGCTTGCCAGCTCAGTTTACACTATAATCTTGCCATATTTACACAGATTCAACATACATCTGTCTGAGCCGGCACACAACTTGGCTTCTCCAAGGCAGGTAGCCATTAACTCAACAAGAGCTCGACATTATCGTTTGAGTCACGCTGCTCTTTCCGTAACGCTGCCGACCACATATACAAGCTGGAACAAACCTATAATCAAGAAGGTGAGAGAGAAGGGTCATTGTTAAAGAAATTATCCGCTTGACTAAATGACTGTTTTCTCTCCAAGTGCCAAGAGGTGAGCTCGGAGGGAGAGGGGGGAAACACCAGCCTGAGACTGGCAGAAGATAAAACATGAAATCATGCGGAGGAAAGCAAAGAATGGCACACGTGGAGGCTTGAGTGAATCAATGGGAGCCTTCCTCAATGCCTGGTACTTGATGGCAAGGACAGGTGCTGATGGCTTGGCTATTTATCAAGAAAAAGGCTGAACCCAGACCATTGCCATCACCCTGGGGAACATGATTGCATATTCTAAAGCTGGCATCTGCCCGGCCTTGAAGTGAGAAGTCGCTTAGGTCAAGCTTCACCTACTCAACACCAGTAAAGGCCTTGGTATGCAGAGAGTGCAGATGGGGTAAAAAGCTTCCAGAAATGAAATATCAGAATTAAAGCTCCAACTATTGATTATTTTTAACGCTGGTTGATAGATTATTTTCTCCAATAAAGGTATAATTTACAGAATATACCAGCATTCAAAGAGTAACCGACAAAACAGCTGCTCTTTGTTAGCTATCCTTGGCTGTTAGCTAATTAGCTCACGGCCCAGTTAGCTGTGGAGCCACTGGCCCTAGAGTATGTCTGGACCAGGACCTCGGATCACAGGGCGACTGGGCACAGCTAAACTGGATTTGGCAGCCTGACGTGAGAGTGAACCTGAGCTGGAAACCAAACTGAGACTGACACAGCCTCGAGGACTAACCGAGGGGCCGGTTGACAACAAGGATACAGTATGGAGGCGATTTACAGCTGCTCTGACCAGGACTTTGAGTTTGAGGAAGAGTCGGACATCAGCAGTGGGCAAAAACGGTGTGTACAGTTGGGATATTGTCACATCTGTGAATTGAGGATTTATTACAACCAAAACTGACGTGATTGTCAAATGACAAACTACGACTGTGTTGGTGAGTTTTATTCAGTTTAAGTCACGTTTAACGGTGAGTTAACAAGGCGATCAAGCTCGTCTTAGTTTAGTAAAGGAAAGAAACTTTATTTCAGAAAGTGTACGGTTGTATTTATCTGTCTATTAAGGAAAATAGAAGTAAGAGTATCTGATTTCTCAACACTTTGTGAGTTTATTTTGTTTATTTATTAAGCAAACAGCTGGCACACGAGACAGGATGGGCTGGGGCTAGCTGTTTCACATGCTAACTTCAGTAAACAGCTCTGCAAAACAATACATAAACAACTTTAACCTGACGTCAACACTGTTGTTTCCTCACACTCTCCACAAAAGAAAAAGACACTAACAAACGGTGCCCAAGTTGACGCCTTTAATGTGCTTATTGTGTTGGACCAAAATTCAAAGATATATAGTTTTCTATTCATATATGACGAAGAAAAGCAGCAAAATTCAGATAATTTTTCTTATTTTTGCTTGAAAAATCACTGAAATGATTCATCAATTAACAAAAAAGTGTATTTTTCTGACGCTTATTCATTAATTGTTTCAGCTTCATCCACAGAACAATCTGAACCATATGGACTGCTATAAAAACTTGGAAATATGTCCTTCAGATCCGTGCAGCAAAGCTTTAAACTGTTATTTTAAGACTGTAAAACCCCCGCTTCATGTTTGGGTGTACGATAAATTAAAGCGCAGCAGTCTCCAGCTCCATTGTGTACACAAAGAGTGTGTGTGAGTGTTTATACAAGTAAGGACTAGTGGGGGTCTACAAACATGTGAATGCTGGATTTATCTTGCTTAAAAAAGGCTGTGTTGTCTTTGTTAGGATTAAAACTGCACAGACAATATAAAGGAAAGTGAATCACTGTTTGATGAACACACACTCTCTCTCACACACACACTCTCAAGGGACTCGGTTAGTCTTTTTTTGTGTTTCCCCTCCTCTAAATTTAAACAAGGCCCAGCTCACATGTATGTGGGTCTATCTGAAGCTCAATGCATTTGTATAAGCAGGCAGATGGCCTTATTAGATTCGCGTTCTTGACGCCTTTGCATGTGTCTCTGCCACTGGTTGGCTGAATGGAGGCCATCTGGGATTGGCCAGGAGCTTCTGTGAATGGAGCCGGTGGAGCGCCATTCAGCACCGCGGACAGCTCCGCGGCGGCGCGGTGCTGAGCGCAGCTGCGGCGGCACACGGCGCCTCGTTTCCCGGACACCCACTACAGCCTCTGTGACCCTGCTCGCTCTGTTATTAGCTTGTAAACAGTGCACCGGCTATCAAACAGCGAAGCCCGGGGCCTGAAGCTAAAACGAGGCCTGTGTGCGGGCCTAGGTAATGAGCAAACACACACAAAAAAAGCCTTCCACCACATTAGGCGGGGAAACCACCTCTTGACATTAATGAAACGCTCTCGATATGGAGTGGGCGGCCATGATGAACACCTGGCGGACTGCGACAGCACACACAGGACGGACACACGGGCTCTCAAGAGTTGTTTGCTTATGCCTGCAGCCTCCTTCCTGCTCATTAAACTGTTATGAACGGGTGGCTGTAAAAAAAAAAAAAAAAAGAAAGAAAGAAAGAAAGAAAAAAGCTGAGCCACTTCCAACAAGCCTTATCGAGGGTTATCGAAGGCTGATCAGGCGGATTACGAGCTGGAAGAAGCGCCGGGGCGGTGCTCAATGTCAAAGGAGGGAGCGTGGAGTGAAAAAAAAAAAAAACACACACACACACACGAGCAGGGCCTCCATCTGCACATTAGCATGGGGCCTAAACACAATGAGGAGATGAATGAACATGAGGCCCGGAGCCGGGAGTCTCCTTGAATCTGTCATCCGTCTCCATGGCGACAGGAGGAGGAGGAGGAGGAGGACCAAAACTGGCATCTATCCGGGCCCAAATCAACAGATGGCCACCACATCACCCACCACCACCACCACCACCACCCCCCTCCATCCCTTTTGCATCCTACCTTGCACTGCTCCATGCACGTCCTCACTGAATATTCCCCCGGCTCATATTTCTGAGTCAGGAGCTCAAAGTCCTCGTATTTCTCCTGGGCGTGCTGGTCGTAGCGCTGGTACGCCTGGACGCACAGGATGCATCTGGAGGTGTCGCCATCGCCGAGCACGTCGAGGCTGCAGTTCAAATTGTCCGGACTTGTCGACCCGTAAAACAAATCCAGCAGAGAGTAGGAGTTACAAAAGGAAAGGTACAAATCGCTCATATTTACAGCCCGCGTCCCCTCTTTGTCGGAAAGGCCCTCGCACAAAAGGTCGGCATCTGCGTAAGCAAAGCAGTCTTTAGACAAACTATCCTGGTGGCAAGTTTCAAGCCGCCACAAATGTTTGGTAGAGTTTCCTATAAAAATAGCATATGGGTTTCCGCTGAGGCTGCTGTGTGCTGAGTGGGTCTGGGGTGAGAGGAGGTTGGAGGATGCGATCTTGACCCGGGTCCGGGCCAGTTTGGCCTCGGCGCAGAACCACAGGTGATCAGAGAGGAGGATGGTTAAGAACAAGAGGGATGCCAAGGACAGTCGCCATCTCTGCGCCCTCTCTGAGTCGGTGAATGGCTTTTGGTTGTCGCGGGGGGGCTCTAGCCAGATTTGGAAGCCGTCGTCATCTTCTTGCTGCCAACACGTCCCAGCACCCCTGGTCATATTTTGGGAACCGGCCGACTCCACCGTGGGGGCTCCTCTGCCGCAACAGTCATTGACGTGGGGTCCGCTTCGCGTTTTCCTCCCCTCAAGTGTCAGGTGGTGGGTCGTCCCGGCTTGCCTTTGCGTTCAGCGGTAATTCCCATTAAAATGAGCGTGGGCCGGATGGCAAATTAGACGCTGGCGACCACGGGCCGCATCCTCCATGGCTGACCGGTGAAGCCGCTGTCCTCCCGTCCGCCCTGAGCCCCGCGCCGCGCCGCTCCGCTCCTCTGCGTAGCCTCGACTCCGTTTTTAGAAACACTCACCGACGCGTTTACGTTTTCCCCGGCCTCGGTCGTGCAGGGACAAGGGCGCTATCCTCTTCCAACATGGCGAAGCTGTCTGCCTTTGTGTCGGCGGATGGGCCTACAGCCTGTAACAGACCTCTTTTCTTTTTCAAGCCCTCACCGTCTTCATCTCGCTGCCGTTGTCAAGTTGCCGCCATGTTCGCCAAGAGACGGTGTGTGTTTGCAGGAAGCTGCGTCAAGTCAGGGGCGATGACCGGCAGTGTTTCCGGTTGTGACATTCAAAATAAAGGTCTTGAAATGACTTTTTTTGTGTTGTGTACTGTTTGTGACACAGTTAAAATGAAGCACTGTCTATTTATGACCCCTTATCACATTTATGAACAGTCAAACCAAAGAGTCATTTCTCCTCCTCAGGTTGTCAGGGATATTGAGATATGGGCGCATACGTGCGTGTGTATGGATGTGCAATAAAAGTCAAATCAAATATGTGGCATTATATTCAGGGACCAAAACTATTTACAAAACACAAAATAAACATTAAGATATGTCACAGAATAAACAATCAAGTAAAACACTAAAACATCCCAATATCTCTAACTAATCTTGAGTAGTATAGTTGAAGGCTTTTTAGACGCCACAGAAAATAAAATCTATTAAGTCAGACATAGCCTCATTGTAGGTAAAAGTAAGTTCTTTCCCCTTCTTATCCTTTTGTTTTGACACTCGTGTGAGCCCTTAATATTAATACCTCTTCAAGACCCCATGACCCCCAAATCAGGAACCATTGACGTAGGCTTTACCACAAGCCAGCTTTCTGATGAAGTTGAACACATTAGACCTGTTATATTGTTATTTTAAAAGACATTTTAAGACCAAAAAAAGCAGACTAGCTGATTTTACTAATGTGCATAAAGCATTTAATTATATAGTATATATAGTAATGATATAGTAATATTCAATATAATATTAGAACAAAACAAAAAACCTACAGCTGATGTTGAGCTACATTTTGTATTTTATTTTGAAGGTCAAATCAATAAACATCCGGCATTGTGCTAGCTAATCCTTCTAACGTGACAAAACTTCTCAGGCTCTGACGTTATGCGCGCGCACCGCAGTCACCGCATCCTTCGGCACTTTGGTGCGTCAAGACCGACAGAGTGAGACACGACGTCACCAGAAACTTTCTGATTGTGACTTCAAAATGAAAGCCCGTGATGTCGGTGTCCCAAATGACTCCTATCTCAACTATTTAGGTCTAAAGCAGGAAAGATAAGAACAACTACAACCACTGAAGGCGAAAACATGCAGCCGTGCAGGAGATACTGAACAATAAGATGTGCTGACAGGATAAGGAGAGTTTGTGTGAGCTGTTTTATTCTGAAAATATCCATCAGCAGACTTATTGTAGGTTATATTGTAGTGTGCTTGACACTGGAGCAGACAGACAGGTTGGTACTCACCTGGTTTCAGCCTCAGGCAAGATGCTCTCATCAAAAAACAGGAGCCTGTTTCCTCTTTAAAGGACAATACCAACTTTTGTCTGTTTGAACCAATTTCAAATTAAGAGTACTCCGCCACTGATTTTTAAAAACAAAGGCTGCTGTTGAGTTTGAGACGTCTGAATGTGTCTCTCTTGACGACCACTTCTGTAAAAATTGTTAGAAATCAACCTGGTAATACTGACGCTCACCTCAGACAGGAAGTCCATCAGGTGAACAGCGTGCTTTAATTTTTTGCCAGAGGTGTGACAGTGTTGCACAGTAACGCAACACAGACATTTAAATCAATGAGCGCTCAGGCCTACAACTCCATTACCACTCAGGGACGAGATTGACAGCGATTAAAGCAGACACGATGCTTCACTGTGATGGATTACCTCACTCAAGCAAGTCTCTGCAAGTCAATCTTATGACGGTAATGAAATGGTTGAAAATGAGCAGCTGCCTGGTCGGCGGGATAACACAGTTTGAAAGGCTTACGGCACACAGTGGAAATGTCTTGTACTGATGTCATAAAGGGGCTAAATGCATCCTTTGTTTTGCAAACAAACTGATCTTAAAGGACAACACAATGTCATACTGTTTTATTTTGTTTATATGTGGCGGACCCTGCCACCTTCCTAGCTTCAAACAGTGTTCTGGGGACCTTATTTCCCTCTGAGAACAGCTTGTTTATTCCAGTTTTCCATGGAAAAAATAAATACTTCTGAATTTTCAGCCAGGTGGCCTTAAAGAGACGGGCACTAAAACAGAGCGTTCAGACAGAGGGTGAATAGAGGTGCTGCAGCGATGGACAGTATGAGAAAGATAAAGTGATTTGAGGAAATTAAAGCATGTGAACATTTTCAAGTAGACACCCAAAATAAAAGCAGGAACTTAAAAATGAGCATATGTGACCTTTATGAAAAATAAAATACTTTTATGTTGGTCATATATTTATAGATGTTTTTGAACCATATGACCACTTATTCATGAGGCACAAAATGAAGCTTGATTCTCTGTTGTTTCTGATTTAATTTCTTCATTGAGGGTGGGCCGTGCTAATTGCCGCAGACAAACCTTCCCTGCAGCCATGAGCCTCTGTTTGGTCTCTACAGGAGCTCATTTATTTCAGCTGAGTGCATGCAGCCACTGGTTGTCTAAGGGCCACTTCCGAGCCATTTGTTTCTGCTTGTGTCCAGCGTACAGCCGGCCTAATTAGAGCGTTTATCCCATTAGGACGTAGTATTTCTGCAATCCCAGCTTTCAGCGGCTGTTTGAGCTGCTGCTGTTTTTCTTCTCCAGATGACTGATAATCTGCTCCTGCGAGTCCTTTCAGAGGACAGGCAGTCAGACTTTTTCACGGCTAGAAGTGACACAACACATCACATGCACAGAGCCACGCTGGAATAAGCACTAGTTGAGTACCTCTAATTAAAGCCTGTCAGTCAAACGCTCACTCCGCTCACCTGTAAATAGTTTAGAGTGGGCGATGGGTCACAGAACGCTTTCTGTGGCACAGGATTTTTCTTTTTTAACCACTAATCGAGATCATTTTGTTCTCAACTATTTTGTAATAAATATTTCTGAGTTTGTATTATTACCTCACTAATATTGTAAAAATTCTGAGTTTGAATTTCTTCTCCAGAACTATATAGTGCCCCTTTGATTTAACAGCGATGTGACAAAAATTCAAACCCTACAGGGAACACGACGACATACCAATCGGAGCCATTATTCTCAGTATATGATTAGGAACAGGTACCTCATCACTTTTACTTTGACAATGTATTCATGCGGCATTTATGCACAACAATACCCAGGACACCACAGGCAGCTACCTGCACCCTAGAGGCGACGGTAATGAAGGTTATAACATATCAATGAGTCCCGAGACGCAATGGTGACATTTTATAAAGACAGGAAAACATGGAGACATCTTTGTTGGAGGGCCTTGAGCTGAACCGATTTTAACGTACCCCCGTGGTGTCGCTCAGTCTCTCTCTGCCAGCTGACTACACCCTGACGAGTCGAGGTAAAGGCCATCCCTTCACACGCATTCTCCATTTTACTTAATTATCAATTTTAAAAAGAAAATTGTACAATCAGTCTGTTTTAATCCATTTCCAGATATTTATTAGAGTTGTGCTTACATATAAATAAACAGACATAAAGGCAAAAAGGCACACATCATATCGAGAGGGCAGTAATACCCCTTTATTCACACATCACAAATAACAAAAAGCACTACTAGGCCTCATATTCCCATAAAATTGAACAGTTTTTAGAATGAAATCCCTCAATACCTCTTTTTCTTTCCATAAAACATTTCAATAATAGCTAAAAGATTAAGCAGTGTCTCTAAAAAGGAATGAATCAGCATCCGTATTTGGATCCCTCTTAATGAAATTCTCACTTTCAAAATTGAAAAAACAATCATGGCCTTCCTGACTTTCAAAGCAGCCTATCAATTTAAAACCATAATAAAATAACAAGCAGCCTTAATCACGCATTAAGAACGCAGAATTAAAACTAATTGAGTTTGCATGAAGCCCCTGAGAAGATACATCCCTGTAAAGTACAGTGTAGTTTTAAATCACAACGCTTACTCTCTCTGAAATTGTTATTTTTCTACTTCTAGTTTATTGCTAATCTTGAAGTCAGCTTGCGAGCTATAAGAGGATTTCTCTCCAGTGTCAACTTTATCTTCAAACTAAGTAGTCGGTGTCATCCATCAGGTAGCCTGCTGTGATTGAATCAGTCACCCATGAGTCTCTTACAATCTTAAACTTCTTCCTAAAGCAACGCCTCAGAGTCCTTAAATCCAGAAGTCTTGTTTCCTCTGTGATGATGACATGAGAGACTCCCTCCTCCAACCTCTGCACCACCCTCCCTCCATGGTAGCGAAACTCCAGCGCCCTGATGTCCAAACAGGTGGCAGGTAAGGCGGTTTGAGGTTCTCCTATGTCGGCGTAGCTGTCCATGTAAACCTTAAAGGGTCTGAAGATGCTGGTGGGAAGGTCTTCCCAGCCGTAACGCTGCTCCACCTGGCAGACGTTCACCGCTGTAGACACGTCCGCGCTGCTGATCCGGCCGAACACCTCCCGCAGCTGCTGCTCGTCTGTGTCCACGAAGTAGCTGTCGCCGTGGCTGTCGTACTCCTTGGCGAAGTGCTCCCTGGTGGAGGGCGACATGTGGATCATGTGACGCGGTTGCCATGGGACCACTACCTTCTGGTCCAGGCACTCCAGCAGCCAGGCGGCCCACACCACGTCATGCTGGTCGGACGAGATCAGGTTCTTCACACGCATGTTCTCCAAGCCGGCGATCACGCAGTAGGTGTCCCGTCCTGGGTTTTGGACCACGATACCTCCGCACCTAATGAGGAGAGGACATCTGTGATCAGCTATTTGTAGGTACAGTGACTACTGTTTACCAAAAGTTACAAAGTCTTGCTTTAAATCAATATTTTTGTCTTAACAACGGATAAAAGGACTTCAAGGGCATCAATTATCATCCAATTCTGCAGTTTGTCTCAGCTCTACGGAGCATTTTAGCATCTTTCAGCTCATTGTTTTGGTTTCGTGGTCCCCAATTTTACTCTTTTGTGTCACACTCACAGCTTTTATCAATCTAGTTATCAGGGTTTCCTGAAAATAATTCCCTCAAATCACAGTTTGAATTGTATTAAAGGTGAAGTAAGTGATTCTGTAGAAATACAGTTGATTGTTGAGTCTAATTCCCAGGTTGTCAAATATCGACACACTGCTGATGCATGACCATGAATAGTTCTGGGAGAGACCAAAAAAGAGCTAAAAGAAGAGTACATTCATCAGTTGGGCACAACCAAGACTCCACCTGAATGCTAATGTTGCTCCATGTCTGCTGGATCTATAACTGTTTGCCATCAATCATTCAATCATCCTCATTCTATTTTCTAGGTCAACAACGACTCTTTTAACAACAACACAAAAGGCTTCTTTCATGGATGTCGTGTTACCTGGCCACACCCCTTTCCAGCTCAGCCTTGGGGTGATCCTCGGTGCCATTCAGGATACAGAACTCCACATCCTCGAACATATCCGTCTCCTTTGTAACCCCGGAGAGGTCCTGAGGCTTAAAATGGTCAATGATCCCGATCACCTTCTTGGGTTTGGCCACCATCTTGCGCTTCTTCTTTTGTGGTGAATCATCATCGATGTGGAGGTGCCTCGAAGCGAGTTTCCCGGACGCCTTACTGCGAAACTGATCCAGCTCTGCCAGAGTCATGCACTGGTGCCACTCCTTGTCGTCACGAATCTTCTCGATCCTGGGGAAGCGCAGGGTGCAGTTGGTTTTATACATGTCGCTTCCGACTATTTCAGCTGCCTTGACCTGGATTATGACTGAGTTGCAGGGTTCGATGTAAACTTCTGGTTTCTCTGTACCGCACAAGATGGACGATGGTGGGTCATTTTTCCTATAGACTTTCCAGTGCTTGGCTAGCTTCAAACCAAGGTCGTACAGCTCCTTCATGGTGTATCCAGAGCCGATGCGACAGAAAGTGTGGAAAACCGTGGGTTTCTCGCCAGGCTTTGGAGCTTCGGCAACGGCACACAAGAAGTGGGACATCATACCACCCCTTCTCCCTTTCCCCCAGTATCCACCAACAATCAGCAGGTCAAGCTCATCCATCAACCCGTCCACGTACTCCGGCTTTATTTTCATCCATCCCTCCCCACGCTTGTCAGGCTTGTAGATGGATAAAGGATCCTTCACCATGATCCCCTCTTCTCTGCTGTCAATGGCATCATTTAGGGCATTCACCACCTCCTGCATGGTCCTTGCATCGGACTTTGGCACCAGGTGTATCCTCCCCTTGACAGGGGTGAAAACTGTCTGAAGGATCTCTAAGCGCTTCTTCAGAGATTCCTTGCCAAGCTTCTGGTCGTTAACTAGCAACACGTCAAACACACAGAAGCAGGTCTGTAGGTCGGAGTCATCCATGAGTCTCTTGATGTCGAATTTGCTTCCTTTCTGCATGAAGATCTCAGTGGTCGGGTTGTACGCCATCATCTCACCATCAAGGATACAGTTTAGGACGTTGCTTTTAAAAACGTTGTGGATGTAAGGTGTCAGCGAGCCCTCCAGTGGGGATGCTCCGAACTGCTGGGTGTATTCGAAGGCATTCCGGCTGAAGTACTTGTACACGTCCCCGTCTTTGTGCAGCTGTATACGCTCCCCGTCAAGCTTGGTCTGAATATAAAATGGGCTGTTTCCCATCTGTTTCTCCACATTACGGATGTTCGCCACAGCTGCCAACATTGGCTTGAAAGCAGAGAAGAGTCCGATAGAGACGTCGCTTAAAGACACGGAGGGGTTGTGGAGCTGCTGGCACACTTTGTTCAAGTCCGTGTTGACATTATAGAGCTCAGCAGCGTCCGGGTGGAAGACCTGGAGGACAGTTTCTTTGCTGATCCCGAGCTTCATGTCCTTCAGAATCATTCTGATGAGCCATTTCTGCTCGAGAGCCGAGCTCTGGGTGATGAGGTGCAGCAGACTCTTTCTCACGAGATCCTTCTTCTTGGTTGCGTTGTTGATCGCCACAGAGTCCAGGAAGTCATTGACTTCTTTGACGCTGAGTTTTCCTTCACTGCTGCACCGTTTCTTTAGCACAAAGTATGCCATGCCTGCAAAATCTCCTGCTTCTCCTTGGGATGCAGTCGGAGCACGGTAGTTCAACAGTTTATTGGCTTCCGGGCCATTCTTTGGGAGGCCTAATACATCAATGTAGAGTTTAGCCAACATGTTTTCTTTGATGCCGTATGCCATACGCTCTCGTTCAAAAGAGGGGACGATGAGGCGCATAGCTGGGTAGAAAGAGTCTGTTGTTTTGGGGTTGTCTTTGTGGAGGGCGGAATGAAACTTCCTCCATGATCCAATGAAGTCCCCAAGGATTTTGGATTTATCTGGACGGAGTTTAGACTTCTGGATTTTCTCACAGGTATTACACAGATGAAGGAAAGGAACCTGAGCAGCAACGGAGGGCTGAGCTGCGGCATCGCTTTTGGAAGTTCCCTCCATGTTGAAATCTGTTGTATCGAAATAGCAGTGTAAATCAATGAATCTTGTCAAATGGAAATGGTTAGTCTATTAATTGACTAGTTGATTGACTGAAAAATAATCTGTTTTATACAATTTTGACAAATTTTATGTCATTTTCAAACAAATATTATTCTGGTTCCAGCCTGTCAAATGTGACCATTGATGCTTTTGTCTCGTGTGACAGTAAACTGAATATTATTGCAATGACTAAAAGATTAAATGTCAACTACTAAATTAATCCCCAACCTATTTTTTACATTGTTCAAATCAATTACAGGCTAAGGCTTAGCATAACGTAATCAGATGACCACTGACCGTAAAACTTTCTGTCACATGAAATCAGCCAGAAAATAAATGAATTTTTGTTTTTTCTCTTTTCTGATTTTGTCAAAAAAAGAGGTTGCTCTTAAATGTGGTTGATACATTACAATACAATCCTAAAATATAGAATTGGACAAAAATAACAAGAATAGAAAGCCAGAATGTGCCCAAGGAAGGATACATACTCTAAATTGGTGCCCCGCTTAGCTGATAAACCTATTCTTCAGATTGAACAATGATGAATCAATGATTAAGAAACAAATCTACTAAACATGGTGAATTATTAGTGTTTTAAAGCGCCATTTTCCCCCCATGAAATGTCTTACTATTCGAGTTGCAGGTTGCTGGTCCTGACATGTTCTGACATGTCTCAGAACAGCCAGGGCTTTTAATCTGAAAAGCAGCTGAGAGGAACTGTCTAAACATGATGGTAAGCATTTCTTTTTTTTCCCAGGCCAAGCATCCATATGAAGTAAAGCATCTTTTACTGATTATTAGCCACATTTAAACGTATTTACACTGACATTTGCTGCTGTAAAACAGAAAACCACGGTTAGTTCACTTTCAAAATAAAAGTATCTGTTGTCATAATGACGTCTGTGTTGTACAAACATGTCTGACCGGTGAAGTTACGGACATTTGCCGTCAAACGAGGCGATATTTAACAGCAATTTTGTATTTTTAACAGCAACTTAATGTGATATTCAGCTCACACTCAACAAAACGTGATTGAATACAGCGGTTGATGCTAGCTGAGCTTTCATTTTGAAAACACACCGCTAAAGTAGGAAGTAAAGTGTTATTATCTTATTCTTTAGCTTTATTTGAGGAACAGCGACGATAAATGTTAGAAACATAATGACATATATCAGATTTGAGAGTTACCTTGCTCTGTTTACTCTGTCAGACTTCTCCAAGCGACCTACAGGTTGAAGACTTCCTCATACACAAATTGAGTGGGGACGTCCACCACGATAAACATTCCCCTGGAAACATGAGCGGAACTTTTGTTCCTCCACATTGTTTATTTGTGTTTTGAAACTTATTGAGTTACTAAATTATTGTCTCGTGAAGCTCAAATTTGACACTTTATTTATGTTCTTATTTTTTTATTTGTTTGATCTGAAATGTCGTATCAGGAGTGGGATTTAGTTGTAACTTCCTGTTTCATATCATTTGTGCTTCATTTAAAACTTGGTGTGCTATTTATTTAACGCAGCAAAACGTTTTTTATATATCATCAGTAACATATCAATTAAAACATATTCTTGAAAAGGCTTTAAATTCCCTGGACACATAATACTGTTGCTCTCCCGCTCACCAGCAGAGGGCGACACTGAGACGCTGCAGTGCTGAGGAGGTGCAGTCAGTGAGGCTGTTTACTGTTCTGTACCATGATGAGCCTGGAGCCTATAAATCAGTAGTAAGCTGGTAGTGAGAGATAGGAATGTATACTTGTTGACCCCAGGACGTTTCTCTTCTCTTATGTAAGACACATCTGGATCAGAGTCCTCTGGTAGCAGGAAATAGTATAATCTATGAAACCTAACCACCCTTTTTTTATTGCAGTAACATTGCCTTGAAAATTAATATGACAGTCATGATGATTATAGGATCATATACAGATTTTTAACCCTTCCATGCATGAATTATTAAATCACAAAGAAATTATTTTTCATTGTTTGTTTTTACTCTTAAACAAATGAAAAATCATGCCGATAACTTTTGTTTGCAATATCTTATTTTGAAAGGCTACTGAGTGAACACCGTGCATCAACGGTGTAACAAGTGGTTTTGGAATAACTGTTAAATCCTTTAATTCACAGAAAATATGAAAAGTATATTCAATATATTTCAACTAAATGAGAGATACTAGATATACTTTTATCCATATTTTATTTCACATATATTTTGTTTTTCTTGTACATATTTCTTTTGTGGCTGAAAATATATCTGCCTCTCCAATGGACGTTATGCATCAAGGGGTATATTCTGCCTATTAGACTTATATTTAGATGACATTTAGAGTATTTAGAGGTGCAATATGTAAGAATTTTAATTTTTAAAAAAGCTAAAATTATTAACAGAATGTGAAGAAATAACATAACGTTAGGATGTCTGTTTATTGTGTTGCAGAAGTTAGCATGTTAGCCCACATCCCAACCTGGTCCAAAGCTCCTGTGCTAGCAGTGTCAAAACCAAAACGCACAGCCAACTGAGCTAACTAGCTAATGGCAGCTACAGTCTGTCGCAGTTAGCAGTCACTCTTTCCAACACCTTAGTAAGTTGAAAAATATAGTTTTTCATGTCTGGTTTTCTAAGAATAAGAGAATTTAACAGTTAGGTCCTTGGTGCATCTCCTCTTCCCTCCGCCATTTTGACTTTATCATGCCATATCACAAAAAAACAAACACATACAAAGATAAGATTTAAATGGAATTGTGGACAAGGCTTTGGGGGTCCACCACCTGGTGATTGGGACATTATACTCGCAACTTAAATGGTTAAAAATGGCTTCAAAATATCTGTCCACTGTAGTAGACACCATGCATTAAAAGGGTTAAATGATTTTAAGCATTTATAAAAAACAAATACAGATACAAATACTTTGACTCTTCTTATTTTAGGGTGTCAATAGTCCTGGTTTAAGGTCTCGGTCGTCCCTATCTTCACATGGGTTTCCTCCAAGTGAAAACTGAGAAAACAAGTGACATTTGGGCTGAACACGGTGTGGATCTTGCTGTACAATATTGCAGCAAAATCGCCTAAAACTCAGCAGAAATTAGAAAGAGAAGAAAGAAGCATCAGGACACAGGACAGAAGAGAACATCTAGGGCAAAAGTTAAGTACTCTTTCAACATTACTCTCAGCTGCCAGTAAAACCAGGTGT
The DNA here is from genome assembly GCF_040436345.1 of Pagrus major. Classification (NCBI taxonomy): domain Eukaryota; kingdom Metazoa; phylum Chordata; class Actinopteri; order Spariformes; family Sparidae; genus Pagrus; species Pagrus major. The sequence goes on from NC_133238.1 coordinate 11,299,337, forward strand.
GGACATTTCTTTGGTAAGTAAGATATGATATAATAAGAGCTGCAGGAGACGCTTGAATGCCTCTTGCTAATTGGTTTGCGGCATTTCTCAAAGCATAATAACACCATAATACTTTTGTTTTGCTGTGTTGACTTGTACTGCACGCGGTCATTTGAAGGTTGCACAAACATATTTGTTTCTCGCTCTGCGTCACGCCTTCTAACCTTGTACTTTGTTTCTATTACAAACTTGTTTTGGCACTAACGTAATTTGGCGGTTGCTGGTGCGATTCCAAGTACATACCGTTGCTGGTAAAGTGATGCCAAATTGTTCCAGTGATGTCTTGTTTCCCATCAAAAGAATCTGAAGCTCGTACTGATGTAGAGTCCACAAACACTGACGCTCAGGTGGAGTCAGGTCGAACTGCCAGCCATCACATTTTAATTGTTTTTGTGTACTTTGATTTGATGGCAGCTTCAGACTGTGAATCTTCCAGGCTGGAGGTGCAGCTCACTCAGTAACCCTGACCTTTGACCTATGTGAGCGAGTGCGTGGGAGGAGAGACTTCCCTACAGGGATCAATAAAGCTCGTCACTGGTTGTTTATTTGAATGTCTTTTTTAAATCAAAATCCTTTAAGAAGCAGGAAAATATCAAGACCTACAATTTATTTATGTACTTTATAACAATAACTTCTCCTATGGACAATCCTTAATGAGGATGCTGTATAAACAGATGATAGTTGTAATAATAAATAGATAAAATCTGTCTAATCGGACACAGAAGGTGGGACTCTTGGATTACTATAATGATCGATGGAGTGCCAGAAAAAGGAGGTGACTGGTTGCTCTATGTAATATTATATATATTTATATATATATATATATGTGTGTGTGTGTGTGTGTGTGTGTGTGTGTGTGTGTAGATTGTAATTGTGTGTATTATAAACATCAGTTGCAACTTAACAACAAACAATTGCTTAATAAATGCTTTGTTAGCAGTGAGATAACTATTAACTAATGTTTAACTAACTATAAATGACCTATTTCACTGAACCTTTAATGAAACGTTAGGAAAAAGTACACAAACATCCTCAACAACCCAAATTTGGCATTTTCTGTTCCTTCCTGCCGCCAACAGGGGGCGACCTGTGTCTGTGCGGGCCGAGCTGCACCACTGAGCCACTGAGTCACACGCCAGCCAGAGTTGTTTACCTGTCTGCTGCTGCTGCCTGCTGCTGCTGCAGTGGAGGATTGTGGGATATGTGTGGGGAGGGAGGGAGGAGGTCCATTTGGAGCTACTATGTGCTCCAGCAGTGAACCCGCTGTGTTTTCACTTCACACACAATGCAGTGCAGCGGAGAGGAAAGCGAGCCGGCTGGGCTGCCTGTTTGGACTGTGTGTGTCTGGTGTGTTGCATGCACCTGTGCTCATGTGGGAGTGGGTGATGCCGTGCAGGCTGCAGCATCACACCCCCATCCTCCCAATCCTCCCCCCCACCACCACCTCTGCAGCAAACGGGCCTGTCATGCTGTCATGCAGCAGGCAGTGGAGTTACATAAGCCCTGCTGGATGTGCTGCTGCACTACAACGAGCTGCGGCCTACAAGACAGTAAACAACTGACGTCACTGCTTCCGTGGCATGCATCAGCTCGCACTGGGACTAAGAGGGAAGAGGAGGAGGAGGAGGAGGAGGAGGGGGTGGTTTATAATATGTTGGTGTAGGACTGAGTGAGATTTTGGCATGGAGGCACAGAGTGGAGGAGAGAGAATTGGGCAGAGTAATAGAGCTAAAATCCCCCCCTGACATGGCTGATGATTAAGTGGTGCGTCAGCCTCCTCGTTCTCAGTGACTTGTTGGCAATGTGTGGCTGCACAGACAGTCGTAAACACTTCCTGTCCCCTGCTGCTTGATGACACATTGTTTGGCAAAAAAGCTTCACATTGATTAATATACACAGAAAAATGCAACTTCTCAGAAAAGACAGTCTGGGCTTTCCACGTGGGATTGCACATCGGGAGATGGAAATAGGAAACGATGAGTGGACAAGGACTTTTAAAAGGACACTCTGCTTCATTTTACACATGAAGATCAGTTTATCAGTCGTGACGAGCACTTCCAGCCTGCCAAAACATCTGTTTTATATATTCTGCAAACAAATAACCCAGATGATGTGACTGTGATGTCATCAGGGTCTTCAGACTTTTAAATTCTCACCACAAAGTGTGTTACTTACTTGGGACTTGAAGTTTAAAAGATGCTTAACCTGGCAAAGAGGGTGTAAGGAAGAGGCGCTATTGAGTTGCATTATGGGAAGTGTAGGATCCAGTCTTTTACGGAGCCTGACCCAAAAACTTGAGCAGGATTTATCGACTTCTGCCCTGTTGGTTGTTTAGGAGAATGCTCCGGAAATGTTTTGTGGACTATGAAACTTCACCCGACTTTCCATCAGCATAGAGGTGAGGATATGATCCCTTAATTTTAATGTTAGGGTGACCTGATCCCATGGGGCGAATACTCCCCTGGTTCCCCCCATGTCTGAAAAGTGCAGCGGATGTGCCCTCTTGGATGCCCCATGGTGGATAGAACAAAATAAAGTGCCCTCTCTTACATAATCTAATATGTCGAGCACCTCTGATTTTGTGCTGCTTCAACACCTGAATTTCCCCTCTGGCTTTCAATAAAGGCGTACCTGATCATATTTGCTTATCTCCGTGTGAAATGAAGTATGGCATGTATGTTTGGTATTCAGGCAGTATAGCGCGCCAGCTGCCGACGGTGGCCAGAAGGCTAAAGCTGACATACATAACAACCAAACACAAATACAGTGTGCGTACGAGAGTGTGTTTTCAGTACAGTATGTACCCAATCACACGGTGCCTAATGTGCGTTCCCAGCAGTTGTTTTATAAACAGAGTGAGTGCTGTGTGTGCTTGCCAAAGCCGCTTTTTGATGCACAGCCGCCTCAAGGCATGATTGAACTCCTCACCGCATAATCTTACACAAATGTCAGGAGAGATGAGGACAGGGAGATCCTGTTCACCTAAATCGCAGTGCACAAAATATTGTGCTGGGCTTTTTTTCAGCTGGCAGGGCGAGCCAGACAGTACCCAGCGACCTTCGTCTAAAATTAGACCAGCTTCACACATCACTGCTATTCCACACTGCGATCTGCCCTCTATTTTTTTTTTTACCTGTTTAATAGCTGTCTGTCTGTCTCCACGCTCTGTCATAACACGCTGTGTCATAACAGCTCTCCTTCGCTGTTGTTATGAAATTGCATTTCCAATAAAATCCCTGAGCGTTCTCTGTGCTCATCAGACTGGCTGGACAACCAGCTGACCTGTGCAGAGGTCTTGTTCAGTTACATCATGTGGCATAACAGCAGAGGGGTGGAGAGGTCACCATAGTAGCCCTTCAGTGACCCCAACGTGGCCTTCGGCTAAAAGCATGAGGTAACAGCCCCTGCAGCAATAAAGTGAAGCAGATGGACTCACAAAGATGGTCAGGGTTAGATTACCAGCACCTGATAAAGAAAGCAAAAGTCTTATAGGTAGCTTGAACCGATGAGTTAACTGATATATCATTTAAGTTTGCTGAACAGATGCTAGTTGAGTCTGTTATTATGTTCAGATATCACAAGTCTTAGTTAAATAATCTCCCATCCCTAAAGGCTCAGGTGTCACTGGGCCTAATTAAGCCATGGAAAACTATAAAGACTGTTATTGGGTCTGTGATCAGCATGTTGGATTTGTGTGTGAAGGGAGGTGTCGGCTTACTGCCGCACACTCTCACCCACGCTTCTTTCCACTGACACCTAAGTCTTTTGAGATTGGCAGTTGCCCATTTTGCTGGTGTTAAATTTAAGTGCTTTTGACACCACTGATCACGCCATCATGATTCATCCGTTTAAGCCCTGGGCTGACACATCAGTATTTGCATTTGATGGCTTCTTCTCTTGTCATAGAGGAAATTTGTGGTCTCCAGTGGGAGTCATATTTCCTTTTATGCTCTGGGACGTGGTGTGCCTCAGGGCACCGTTCTCGGACCGCTGAAAGTTTCCTCTCAATACTTCTCTTGGGCCTCATTACTCACAGCCATGGCTGAATTTATTATTGACTATATGTGGATGATACATGACTTTATATTTGCAATTGCAAATTGTTGCATTACTAACACACCTGATTGTGTAACATTGTTAAAAAAATTGTTATGATTAATAATTTAAAAATGTTTGTCGGGTCGAAAATGTGTCTTTTGTTTATGTCTGTGTAAGAATTCTGACAGATAATTCTAGCTTCTAAGATTTGTCTGCCAATAGTAGAACGCCGTTGGTATCACGTGGTATCTGTGTTTCATCAGCGATCAACAGTCTTGGTAGTTGTGCAATGTTTGCCATGTTAGCACCGCTAGCTAGCATTAGGAATGTTAGCTAGTGCACAAACTGGCAACCAATTGTGGGGGAAGACGATTCAAACAACAGCAGCATTGTGATGTGATGCATTGGAGGGGAGGAGATGCAATAACACCTTTAATGTACAGAAAATGAAAACTCAACAATTCTGATAATTATCATCGTACATGTCATTGTCTCAGCATAATTAGCACTGACATTACTGAAACATTAACTGCTTCCAGCTTCTTTAATGTGAATATATATTGGGTTTGTTTTGTTTACAGTCTAACAGGTGCATTTTAAAAATATTTTCTGACAATAATTGATGAATTCATCGATAATTAAAATAATAGTAAGTTGCAATCCTGAAATATGGCAATCTACACGCCAGCAGCAAAGGCCCCTATCCAAACATGCGTAGTATAACTGAAACACTTTACACTTTGCATTATATTCATGTTATTTAACATAATCCTTCAATTCACAAGTCAAGTTTAAAGTTACCATTCAGCTCCTACAGTTAACAACTGAAACTTGAATGAGTCATTGTTGAGTCAGCCAGCTCATCGTCATGTACAAACCTGATTAACCTGTCTTCTAAATACACATGGATTACTATTGCTATATATTGTATAACAGGCTTTCAGCATCTTAAGCCTGTGAGTGATGTGTTAAAGCAGGATGGATGTTATGATTGATCCTATGAAATGAACCGTATCCTGTTTTTTTGTTCAACTTGAATAAACATAAAGAATGAAATGAAAGATGAATGAAATATAAATAAACAAATAAAACTAATATGTTTACTCTTTTAATCTAACTGACCGAGATATGTTAGCAATAAATATCCTTTTTTCAAAAAAAGCAGCATACACGATTTGATGTGCTTAATACAGGAAGTATTTTCTGAGAAAACTGTGTACATTAGGTAATGTTTTATTATCCTGTGTGCAAGCAGGGACCATATCAGTATTGTACCCTTTAACATATTCATTTTCCAGGAAACAATAAATGTAAGGTATAATAGGCTATTCATCTGTCCCATCCATAATCTTTATCCGCTTATCTTTTGTTTCATAGAAGATGTAATAAATATGAATACATTGAAATTGAAATCACATTTATTTTTTTTTGCCTCTCGAAAATGCAGCAGCTTTTGTCAAAATCAAACATATAGACCGAGGCTGGATTAGCAAACTGGCAAAGCAACGCCCGATAGTGACCCAGTTGTCTGAAAACAATTGGTACACAGTCTAAAACACTTGGAGGTGCACGACTACACGCCATGATAACTTGCAGCACCAAACAAACACAGCTTTAGCTATAGGGATGCTTTGAGCTAAATGCTAATTTCATTTTTTTTTTTTAAATTAATTAGCTATGTTTTCAGATTAGATTGATTTTTGGGTTAGCATGAGTCTATTTTTGTCACGGAAGACTGACTGTGCATGTTATTAGCTTGTAAATATTTGTAGTGTTATTATAATGTTTAGGGTTGATGGGATAAGGGATATATTTTTGTTTTGTCTCATATGTGATGTAAGTGGGTTCACTATGAAATAATAAAGAAATATACTATTAAAAAACATGGGCACAATGCTAATGGGGGCCCCCTGCTCATTTTTGCCCCGGGGACCTTTGAGTGAGTTAATACGGCCCTGCTGTTGAAACATGCAGAATCTCTGCTGTACATGCAGGTACAGTCGAGATGGGGCGTTTGCAAACACATGAAATTAACCATTTTCCATTACTTCCCAAATAATTCTATTAATTAAGTTATTATCTGTATTATTTACAATAAGATATTCACATGTATACCATGGTCACTCAAGCACATTTTGTATTACAGCTGAGGTATCCCCTGTGTTCTCATATAAACACTCTGAACCTGAAACAAGCACTTACAGGCATTTACGTCGTCAGGTTTCACTTCCAGTAAGGTCATATAATCGATCACACTGTATTCTGAACATTGTGACTGCTGTAATTGTTATCCGCTGCGGGCTCATTATCATAAGTGTTTTTCTCTGAACTCTCTGAACTGTCTGATAGAGCGTTCTGAGCGATCTGCTCCTGTTCTGATGGGTCGCTGTTAACTGTTAACGTGTCACATCAGAAGCCAAACACACATACAGTATCAGCTACCATGGAGAACCCAACAAGACAGCGTCTTATGTAATGCTGTGCTATCACCGGCCCTGCTTTAAGGAGCAGCTCTGCTCAAAAACAACTTTACATAACATTCAAATTAATGACGGGGTAATGTTCTGAGGGAGTGTGACATCTTGTTGGACACATGGGTCAGACTTTGATTCAAACCAGGGAATGGTGCCAACACTGTGAATCTTGATCCTAAACACTGTTAAATGGGACATGAGCTTTGAACTGTTTTGCTCTGTGTTGTCAGCCAGGCCATCTCTCTTTAGTAATCTATTTATTGTTTAATTCTCTCATAATGGTCCAGCTAGGGACCAAACATACAGCCCCACTGCTATTTCAACACAAAGGCATCAATTCAGATCCTTTACGCTCCTTGGAACGTTAACGACAGGGCGGGATTGATTTCTTTAACAGCGTTTAACGTGCCCTAAGGGAACATTAATAAATCACAGATACGCTCCCATTTATGTTGTTTATTTCTCAGAGGTATCGGCATGTTTATGTTGTGCTCGGGCCGGGACTTTAGCCGTCAGTGCGCGGTGCCAATCAGAGACAATTGCAGATCTCCTTAATTCAATGAGCAAGTGGAGCAACAACAATCTGGTCATTTGTAAACAAACGTTTAGTCTCAGCCTCTGTAGGATCTTTTCTTTATTCCCTTTATTCCCTACTTATCTACTTAGAATAATTGTTGTATTATGTTACTTGACATGCAGTTTCAAGATCAGTTGTGATCATTTCTAAGCACGTTTTGGGTTGTCTCTTCTCCTTATTGATCTTCTCATTAAGGCATTTATTTATAGCTTTCTAAATTGCTCTCCTTGAACAACAGTTGTAAAGCTTAGCAACCCTAATTAGCAGGTGTGTCAAGCTTTTGAGTTAAAGAGTTAGCCTATATTAACATTGCGTTTGTGTACTCTAAGCCAATTGTTAGCATGTCTGGCTAACTAGCTTACGACCGGTAGACTAATAACAGAGTGTTGAGCAGATAATTGATAAACTACATTCATTTGTGGGATCATCTGTGCGTTAACTAGTCCTGGATGCTATCACAGTTTTAGCTAATGCTTACGTTAGCTGATCTTTATTGGATCAGGGAAAGTTTACACTACAGCAACCCCAGGCAACATTCCTCAAGATAGGGCTACATTTAACACAATGGTTATTCCTCAGTTAAAAGTTAAAATATGCAGTTTAAAGGATGAAAAACACATGTAAGCTAAGCAGTCATGGTTTTAGCTTCTGTCTTTTAGCACAAAGTCACGTAGGCAGCTGTCAAGTGAAGATCCTTTCACCAAGTTCTCGTTTTTAAATGCTAACTTTAGCCATATTAACTTATCAACTAGCTGATAAAATCTTGTTTCAGCTACCAATTGTTAGCATATCCAGCCAACACATAACTATTAGCATATTACCAGTGAACTTCACTGTATTCGTTTATCGAGTTATAAAATGCCCAATCTGTGTTGAAGCCAGTCCTGGATGCTATCACAATTCAAGCTAACTTAGCGCTACGTTCAACACATTGGTTTCCTCTCATCCCAAAAGCCCAATTAAAAGTAGAAAATATACAAACAAGTATGTGAGCTATGCAGTCAAAAACAGTTTAAGCTTCAGTCTTTTAGAAACAATGTCATATATGAGCCTTTAAAACTTTGGACAGTCTGATTTCACTGCACATGTGTCATGCTAGAATAAAAAGCTTAATAAAATGGCTGACTTTTGAGGTGTCTATGCTTTACACACTCCCAGTCATGCTTTAAGCAAACACTGGTATCACAAATCCCAAAAAGGACTGACTTCCACTTTCCTGTTTATGTTCTATGAGCATGTTTTCTGCAGTGCAAATGTTATTTTGATGTCAGACATGAACATAATAGGATTCTGTGTATCAGAAAGCAGGTTGCTCATTCGACCAAGGCCACCGTTTTGATAACAATAAGCCGTCTGAAACCCACGTTCACCTCCCAGCTCTGGCTTCCTCTCCCGAGTAGGACAAAAACAGGTGCCAAGTCCATGTTTTGTTGTAAAAAAACAGAACTTTGTGAGCTGACTGTACAACCGTCATCCAGCAGCTCGACTCATAACACATGCAGGTGTGTCATGATTAGTTGTGTAAGCATGAGGCGTGGAATTAAAGGTCACACTCTGTTTACAGCACACTTGCCATTAATGCTCAGATAATCTCATGTTTATTTTGTTTATTGGGCACCTTGGTGCAGCCTATCACAGCCACCAAGAAGAATTGTTTTTGGTCCCACGGCTGGTCATCGAGATTAATAACTATTCTGCACCTGCTGTTGATTTCATCTCTCTTTTTTTTTTTTTTTTTTAATTCATTTGCGTGTTTGCAGACAGCACAGAGTAAATGTGGGTCTGGATTTGGTTGTAAGGTTTTGGGTGCAGCATCTTTGCGTGCCACCGCTCTCCATTAAGCTCCTCTGAATGTGTGTCTCCGACTCTGTCCTGTTCTGTAAGCTTTAGCCTCGTGGCTGGCATGTTTGACGGATGATTTACTGGGCCGCTGCGCACGCAAACATGCCCCCTGTGTGACCTCGGTTCGGTGGGTGTTTGTTGTGCTGCTGACTAAGATTCCTATAGGCACTAACCCAGTCCCGCTAATAGGCTTGGGCACAGGTTCAAACTCCTGCAGACAGCTGCTGGTGGAGAGTTCATATGGGGCATATGGTAAGGAGCGGTATAAGACTCCTGTACAAAAACATACAGTTTTACAGGAAGTCGGTAACTCTATACTGTTGCTGTCACTTAAAAAAACTGCCAATAATAACAGCTTTAGCTCTGCTCTCCATATAATGCTTTGAGCGAATGTACCTCCACGTGACACCAGCATAAGAAAGGTGATTATCTTACTCAAATATAAGGTTATGTAATGTACTGTGTTCAGTATGTTGAAATGGAACTCGGCATACAAAGCGAAATGGTTGCAACACCTCTTTTATGTGTGCGTATTTGTCACACGTGTGCTTTCTGTGTGCACACGTCTATTTTTACTTTCAATACACTGATATGTTTATGTAGTTGATACCTGACGTGGTGAGTAACAAACTGTCTGAGGTTGAGGGGGAGCTGTCTGACACAGGACTACAGAGATATTTACTGAAGTTAGCATGCTAACTGCTAGCCCCAGCCCATCCTTTCTCATAATACCACTCCGAGCCTCGAGTCCAGACTGCTAGCTGTACGGCTAACTCAGCTAACGAGTAACTCTTGTGATATGCTGCCCCCCTATTTGTTTGGAGTATCAATTCAAGTGGTGGCCAATTCTTACATATTGCACCTTTAAAATGTGGCATTTTTTAAAGTAAGAAACTTTTTGCATCATAACCGAGGCTGTAATATCTCATGAAAAGCACATCACACATTGGTGTTTCTTAAACAGATGCTCTTTCCCACAGAAAACACCACTCCCGAAACGCCTCGTCAGTAGTCCCGCCTCTAATTCCGTGACTTTGTGACATCACAGTACGTCACCATGTCACACATTTGCATGATGAATTCCTAGCAGCTAGTTTGGCACGTAAGAATGAATTTAGCACAGCTGCTCTGTTGTTGTTAGTGGTGCTGGGCCAGGCATGTGTGAACTGACCAATCAGAGCAGACTAGGTATTCCAGACGAGGGTCTTAAAGAGACAGGAGCTAAAAACAGAGCGTTTCAGACAGAGAGGGAGTGTTTTTTTGAGCATTAAAGCGTGTAAACCTGTTCTAGTAGCAACCCAAAATAAAAGTATGAACTTAAAATCAAATGTGTCCTTTAAAGTAAGATTAGATTGTTTTATTCTGTAATCCAATGGATAACAAAGTAACAGACTACATCAAAAGTAGTGTGATTCAGCCCTGGAGGCTGCAGAGGAGATGCATGGTGGCAGCACACGGGCTCCATGAATAGAAACCTTCGGAAAGAAATATTGACCTCGTTTGCACGTCAATAACACACAAACGTTTGACGGAAGCACGTCAGCGGTGCATTTTCGGCAAACATGAGGCGGAATTTCCATAGATGGAGTTGACTCTATAACAGCGACCCACTCACACTGTTTAACAAGGCCCGAGGTGTGTGTGTGTGTGTTCAGCATGTGTGAGCTAAGTGGGCCGTTATCTTTGTTGTGTGACCGTAAAAGCCTGGTTATTGGTCATAAAAGTGCACGCGTCAGGACACAGCGAGCCCAGGCCTTAACACTCGTGTGTGCAGTATGCGTCGTAAAGCTTAGCCGTATGTACACAACATGCTGTGATATACCGTGTAAGAGCCCAGAAAGGCCATATCATTAAGCTGTTTGTCTGTGTGTGAGTCAGTGTGGACATCCGTGTTTGTGTGTGTGTGTTGCCCTGTGGCCCAGGTAACAGAGGGACACGTACTTTCTGATAGATTAAGCCTTACATAACAGCACATTCCACTCAGCAGGTAAACAAGCACCGGGACTAAGGTCAAAACCAGGGAGGCACCGGCTCGACTGCGGAGCCAGACGCCGGAGGCTGAAGCCTGTCCGAGCCTCACTGACCCACAATACATACAAACTCAAGCTGTCATTAAAATCTGAATGGCTTAGAAAGCTCAGTCATCAACAAGGACTGTAAGCACCCATTTGGCCAGTCAGTTAATTGCCAGTGTAGTACAGTAACAGTCTCCAGTGGAGGCTGAGGAATGCTGGAAAAAATGTTGTTGTTGGAGCACCGAAATATGCTGCGATAGCGCCAAAAAGTCCTGTGATCCGTCACATGAGGAAATATTGGAGCGAGGATGACTGCACATATAGGAGGAAAGAAAGTGTTTCTAATAATGTCTTCACTCTTATGTTCCAAGTCAAGTTGCATGTTAGAGAAAATATATATTCAATCCTCGTGTTAGTGTCAGCGTTAGCATTGGCGTTTCTTCTCACTGTACATAAAGTATTCAAGGATTTATTGCATTGTTGGACTGTCTGACTACATGGTGACCCCAGTGCAATTTTTGAGTATTTTCAGTCACAGTATTTTGAATTTTGTGCTACTTAAAGGAACAGTTCACTCAAAAAGGAAAAATTCCATCATTAACTTGGCTCCATACAGCTTGTCTGGCATAATCCAAGTCTCCCAAGATACCGAATTCATTTTGAAAAGACGTTATTTACACCCTTGATGCGCAGTCAAGCTTGTACACCCACTTCAGACGGTGTGCATGCTAACACTTTTAGCTTAGCAGCTATACGGTGAAGATTTCGGCTTAAAAAGGGTGTAAATAACATCTTTTCAAAGATCAGTTTGTGATCTCGGGGCTTCCAGAGAGTTTGATTACACCGGAAGAGCTGTATGGAGCCATTTTATGTTTGGTTTTTTTACATTTTAAAACAAGTCCCCATCCACTTCAGTTGCTGATGAGAACGCTGTTTTGCTGTGAAGCTCCAGAAATGTTTTGCGGACTAAGAAACTTCAGCTCACTTTTCATCGGCATGGGGGCGAGGAGATAATGAGTGAATTTTCACGTTTGGATCAATTTACCCTTTAATACTTATATTCCACTGCATTTGAGAAAGAAATATACAGCATTTATTGTCATCTAGTTATTATTACCTTACAAAACATAAGAGCTGCTTGTAAAATTATAAGAGGATTAAACAGCGGTATTATAAAGAATTCATAGTGTTAGCAGTCCCTAAAGGTCTACTAGCATCCTGAAACTGTAGCTAGTAAAAGGTTTAATGCCAGCAGTTCATGTTGGACTGTAAGTGGATGCATTTTCAAGTTTTCCTCATTTAGCAGTGCAGTGAGTACCTCAGATTTGGAGCAAGGTTGCCTTCATTCATTCATAATCAACACACTCACACTAATGGAAACACAAGATAAGATCAGCCTGATTGTACCCTGAGGGGAAACTTGGCTCAGCCCCAGAAACATCAGAACAGACGCAGGTAACATTACAAGACAACAAGCCGATTACATTAATGTTAAATAAACACGGAAGGTCTCCATGCTGACATCCACATGTAGGCATTACCCAGAGCGTTAAGGCTTTAATGCATTCTAACGCAAAGCAATTTTTGTAGCTGTAGAATAGGCTCTGTGCAGCCACGGTGCTGGTTTCACGGCTCTGCTGCTCCGATACAGGAGCCTCACTAATTCGTTAACAGAGATGAGATTAGAGGAATGTATAGGGGGGGGGGGGGAACAAGATTTGAACTCAAGCCAAAGCTGGAGGGAATGTATGGCATTCTCAGAGACGCTCAGTCAGATGAAATGTGCTCCTTCATGCTTTTTAAAGTGAATTAAAATACTGTGATGATTAATAAATCATCTGATTATATCGTGATCGTATCCTGTAAAGGCTGCAGTACAGTAAAGTGATATCCAGTTCCAGACATTTGAACAATATCTGTCATGTCACATTCACGTATGTGCTGCCTTTCATGCTGGGAGGTGGAGTTACAGGCGGAAAGGCTGCCAACCAGTGACCGCAGTTCAAGACTGCATTTCAACATTTCAACACCTGACGTTGCATATTACATATTGTTGCTTCACATGCAAAATTGACTGCAGAGGCGTAGGCCGAACACAGACAAGCCTCTCTATCATCCTTTCCATTAGCATAACAAAACTATGCTAATATTTCGCTAAATGAATGTTGAAGGCTGCAAAATCTGCAAAAAAAATACTAATACAGCTATTATTTAATATAATAATACAGATGGAATTACATTTATGTGTTCTGTTGTAAAATATCATAATGATGCGTTAAACAACAACATATACATCCGTGTTTGAATGTGTGTTTTCCAGCTTTTAGGTCATCATCGGTATCATCCCAAATCCAGTGAGTCAGATTGGTTGTGTGCTGAGGGCCGCCCTCAATGTTAAACTGCCATGCTCCGCATTATAGGCTTAAGCTAATGCCTCATTAGCATCAGTGTCTCACTGACTCCGCTCTAAAACAGCATCCTCCTCCACTGCAGAGGACCTGTTAGCATCACTGCCAACCACACAGAGCCCGCGGAGGCTGAAACAAAAAGGCATGTCACGCCACCCGGCTAGTCAGAAACGCAATAGTGTAGTATGTGCACAGTGGAAAAACACTGCTGCATTCAAAATTAATCCTGCAGTGAGGTTAAGAAATGTTGTATCGTATTGTAGGACAGTTATCAGGACAAGCTTCTGCTCAAAAACATCTTGTCAGGTTTTGTCCCTGTATTTTCTAGATTTACCGTGCATCTGAAGGGTGTGTTCACGTCAAGCATGTTTGATGTGGATTCTTGAAATTCCTGAGCACAGGTGGCACCAAATGCCTCACACCTGAACACCTCAGGTGCATTAGCCGTGAGAAACCAACTACAGGAAATACCACAAATGCGCTTTTACAAGGTCTGACAGCAACACAGAGAACTGTGATCACACATTTTAAGGTGTCTAGTAGTAATAATCTAAAAGAAACGCTCTTGCAGGATCTCTTTGCAGCTCTGTGTCTTAATTTTTTCTTGCTCTGTGTTACTAAAGGTCAGACCCACACAGATGGAAACATGGATAAGCTGACAGGCTTTATGTGCACGACTGTGTGTGTGCATCAAAGTCACCATAACTCCTAATCTAGCCTTGCGTGTTTTGGTTTTTGATTGTGACGGAGAATGGCGTGCTTAAAACTCAGATATCATGCAGATGCTGCAGCTTCCTGACGCGTGTGGATTAAGTGTCAGAGGGCAAACAGCGTGCAATGGATTTTTGCATTTTAATGCCGCTTTTCCATGAATCTGAAGGGATTTGTATGTATAGTTACAAGTCTGCTGTTCATTTTAAATAATGGATAAAATGATTTAATAGAAACAAATGTGGTCCTTGACCCTTTTAGCCGTGCTAGCATCGTGGCTCTGCAGATGGTGGGCTGACGTTTTTGCAAAGATATTCATAGAAGGATGAATCATTGTGATTTTAATGATTCCCTGACTTTTTCTCCAGGCACACAGAGCTGCTAGCATGGCTGGAGACTCTCGTTCAAGTATTTCTCTCAGAAGCCTATATCTGCACAACCATCAGGATTCCTATTGAACAACCTGAGGGTGCACATTACATTGGTTGAAACATGTCATCCTTTGTGAAACAAAAGGTCACGCAAACTCTACATGCAAAGCAGCATAAAGGTGACACGTTGACTGTCATGATGTGGATTTGCATATTAGCTATGTTTACCCTGATGCCTGCAGTGACTCATGTAGTCCGGTGTGAGGTTTTTCTTGACACGAAAACATAAAATAGACTGAGATCCAATTTTAAAAGGGCTGATAGCTCTGTTGGATGCTCCTGAGGAAACTTTAAAACTCGATAAATGTGAAATATATGAATAAGAGCACATGTATAGATATAGATATAGATCTGGCTGTATTTACAACATATAGCTTTGTGCTATAACTGAAATATTATATTATAAATATTATACTCATAAAACTGAATGAATCTAGAGCTGGGGGTGATTAGTGTAGCTTAGCATAAAGACTGGAAGCAGAGGAAACGGCAAGTCTGACTGCCCAACGTTTAACATTTTACAAACTAACATAAAAAACATGTTTGTTTAGTTTGTATGAAACAGAAATATGAAAACAACAACTTTCCACCTGCTTCCAGTCTTTATGCTAAGCTATGCTAATAACCCCCGGCTCTAGATTCATATTCAATGTGTATGCAGAACGGTGAATTTAATTTGCCATCAAAGAATACACATCTGATCTCTGAATCAAGAAAGTGTGACATTACAAGTTAGCGTGTGTTAGCCTGGCTAACCAAGACTACATCAGTATAGCCATGCTAGCTTGTAGCTACCTGGACCTAGTTTGTCAATTCTGTTGCTAACCAGCCTCTTACATTTTAAGTTTTTAACTGATATCTGGCTCAATATATTGTGCAATCACAAGTTAGCATGTTAGCTTAGACGACCAAGGCTACATCCATGTGACCATGCTAGCTTTCAGCTTCATAGACCTGTTTTGTCACTTACTCTGTTGCTAACCGGCCTCTTACTTTTCAGGGTTTTGGTTCTGCCCCCCCCCCCCCCCCCCCCCCCGATGATTAATTCAACCAATGAGATTTATTCTTCCTTTAGCCTGAAAAGGTATCCTAGCATTGTGTTATGTTGCTATGGACAGATGCAGGGCTAGTCAGGCCACACAAACAGCGACGTGACTCCAAAATAGAAAACTGACATACAAGGCTGCTTTACACGACTTGCTTTCAGCCCATTAGACATTTTACTAACTCATCAGGGACAAAAATATGAGCTGACGTATGTTTGATGTTGTTCGCAGAGAATCTCCTTTTGCAAAACATGTTTACGAGCTGCGAGAGTGTCGGCTGATAAGACTGCATGTGGACTAACAGGCTGGAAGCTTCCACTCCACTGCCAGCGTGGTAAACAGCAGCGGGAGTGTTTGTGAGCGGTGGGCGGGACCTGGGCTCCACATGCTGTCCAAACACGTGGAGTCTGAATGTTATGGACCAAGAGAGACAGGAGCTGCAGAGACTTGAGCTTTTCCATTGACACACACACTTCAACTCACATGCACATACATGCTCCTTCTAGGACAAAAAGTGCAATGTTTTTCTTCTTCCCTCTTGATTTATCTGCCTCTTGGTTGGAAGCAGCAGGGAAATGAAGTACTAATAGAGCATCCACATCTGTACCAACTAAAACCACCTTGGCTTGAGTCAAACTGAGCAGGCACAGGCCCCAAGACAACACCAGTGTTACCACATTTGGTCCGCAAGGCGCTCAAGATGTTTTAAAATAGCGGAAAACTTAACCCAGAGTTGTTCACTGGCATGTCAGCAAGAATGACAGTTCAAAATGAAAAATATCTAGTCCTCAGATACTGAACCAAGCATCCAGATTTCTGCCTCGAGGCAGCTTTCTGTCCGGGCCAGTATGCAGAAGTGATGGCTGATAAAAAGCCAAAAAAGATTGCGAGAGAATGCATCCGGGCTGATTGACCTGTTGACCTTTATGTAAGTTAGAGTGCTGCCGTTGCTCCAGGACACAGACCTAAAGAGAGTGCAGGCTGTTAGCAAACACTGATAGATGTGAGAGATAGTCTCTGACCATATGACCTCTCACTTCCCTCAGTTCGCTTCCTTGTTTTTGACGAGTTTGAAACAAACAAATCATGAAAGCAGAAGTGAAAGCCTCAACGAAAGCACATTTCCAACTTAACTACCTGCGGCCTGGCTTAAAACAACTTTGGTGATCCTTTAAAGGGGCAGTTCACAGTTCAAGAATACAGATTTTTCCTCTTACTTTCAGTGCTATTTTTGTTGTTTTGGAGATGTCTACCTTCTCTCTCTCCAGAAATCATGACCCAGTTCCTCAAGATAATCTACCGACCCTGTTGTGAGCAGTTTTTGTGCCAGGACTATTTTCTATCTGACGACCCCCAACTGTATCATCGCGCAGAAGAGCATTAGCTTCTCGAGCAAGAAGCTAATGTTACAGGTCAGCCGCGGAGGACGCCCATTGATGACATCATCAGGTCAAAATTTCGACTTGCGTTTAAATGCTAAATACTATGCCAACAAAATGTACCTTCTATTAGCCTCCGCTGTACTTTGTGTTTACTGCTAATTGACTAATAAAATGTTACCAGGCTAGCATGCTAACAAGCTAAACTAAGCTGGTCAACACGGTGAACATTTCACCTGCTTTACATTAGCATGTTAGCATTGCCATTGTGAGCATGTTAGCATACAATAATCTTACATATTGCACCTTTTATGTGGAAACATGGTGATCTAGTCACCATCAGATGTGTGAGGAGGGTGTAGCCTGTGTTTTACTATGATTGCTGATCTTGAAGAAGGCCTGAGGGCCGAAACGCCATCTGAATAAAAGATGTGTGACACTTTTTTCATGCTTTCAAATCCTTCATTTTTACGCAACCTTGTTTCATCTTTTATATCTCGTCCCTGCACTGTTTGACTGGGACTCCTGTCCCTCATTTCCTCCAGATGCTGAGAAGTCTGCAGCCGCACTTCTGTCTCTAACTCCAGCCTCCTCTGATTGGCCTCCTCTCCCCAACAACTAATGACACATCATCAGGAGTCACATCATTTCCCGCAGTCTCACGTTTACACATGCAAAAATACTATATAGCATTCATGAACAAATATTGAATGCGTACTCAGCTCAGTGGCTTTCCTACAGGGAAAATCCAATAACGTTTGCAAACATACAGTAGCTTATAGCATATTTGAAGTTAGGGCAGCATTTTCTCAACCGTGTGATCCTTCGATCAGCTGGATCAGGTTAAGAAGTCCTTATTTCTGCGACAAATGCGATATTTTCTCATTAGTATTTGATCCGGTGTGGTATTTCTAAAATATATGTCAGTATGTTATGTTTCCATGTGGGATCATGAGTGCTGTGCGCCTCTGTCGTCTCTTCAGTGGAGAGCCAGTGCTGGCTACTGTAAGTGGGTCACAGCTCCGCCCTGCTGCTGCACGGCGAAGTTCAATGAGCCCGGCTGAAACCCTCCTTAGGCTGATTCAGGGAGAAATAATGGGGCCAGCGACTCTCAATCCCCTCAAGAGCTCCAGCACAGCACGGTAGCAAGCTGGCAGGGAGGCCCAGTGGAGCGCAGGGTGGACGAGGTTGCCAAAGGAGCAGCTATTCGCTCTTTAAGACCCTAATCTACCGCGTATACCACACATGCTGTTCCATTGTGCAGCACATCGGGTGCATTGAGTCCATATACTGTACATAAGAGGACGTTTAAAGTTCAATTTCGTATGATTATTTCCAGTTTGGCCGCTCTCTGCAGATCAAGGCATGAACAAATCACGCCTGGGTCACGGGTTCAATTCCCAGAGGAGCTACTCTCGAGTTTCTGAGTGCAGACGACCTGTTTATTTAACCAATTTCACCGTGAATGGAAGTCGTTATCCTGTTAATATTAAATTGATGCTATCGCAACTCAAATTATGCAGGAAAAAAATGAAATATGTAGTAAAATGATGGCTGTCATGTGCAAATGCTTGAAGAGTTCTTGCAGGATATTTTCACGTGACTGCGTGTAATCAAATGAACAAATCCACTTAAGGCTGCTTGTTTAGTTAACATATTTCTAACGGTCCAACATGATCCGCCGGAAAGTAATGTATGGCAGTCGACACCGCCAGTGTGCTGGCAGATAAAACATGATCAAGTGTCCTCTTAGGGGCCCTTCCAGTGGACAAAACGTGATAAAGTGCCCTGAAATCACGACTTTCTTGGTGCTGGTGCCCCCCCTGCACACAGCTGGTGCCCGTTTCATTTTTCCGCCCCTGGTCCTCAAACATCCCGTGTCCACCACTGCCAGTCGAGGTCACTCAAAATCGGAAATGCAAAAAAGTCCATTGATAACAACCTCCCAAACTGTAAGATGATGATGCAGATTTCATGGCTCCGCCGTCTCGGCCACGCTGAATTCCTTCCTGCTCGTCTGCGTGTTGTGTACAAGCATGTGATTGTGAATGTGATTCTAAATTTGGGAATAATTGAGGGCGTCCAGGAATAGACCAGATAGACACAGACACACAGACAGTAACTTCAAAGGAGCATCCTGTAAACTTGTATTTTTAGGAAACCTTTCACTGTCGTTGCACAGCTTGAGATATTAACGTCCCTGACACGCTTTATTGAGCGAGCCATCCTTTATGTTGAGGAACAGGAGCAGCAGCAGCAGAGGCATCATGCAACAAAGACTTCTGTTTTCGTGTGCTTCTCCTGCGGTTTGCCTTCAGAGCAGAAATGTGCCCATACAGATTTTCGTTGAAGAAACAGAGAAGAAAAAAACTGTTTTTTTTCTCTCCTCCTCAGACAGACAGGGAGTGCAGAGTGGGGAGAGCGGGGTGAGGAACATTGTGTCCCTCCTGGTGGCTTGGTGGTGGTGGTGGGTTCTTATGTAAGGCTGGTTTCTGCCTGGCAGCAGAGCAGAGCCCCACTGACAGTGTCATACTGCTAATTAATACACACCAGCTAGAGGTGTGCCCTCAGCGGCTGCTTGTGTGTGTGTGCGTGTTCATTTTGTGTCTGTACTGGAGAGTAGAAAACTTGGTGAAGTGAAGTTATGCCCATATGATGCTGATATTTTTCACAATTACAGGGTTTCGCTGTTTCAAGAGGACCCCGGGCGACTAATTAAATGGTTACATGCAGAATGAGAGTAGTAACAGTCGCCCGGATGCTGCTCACTTTCTGCGTCGACTGCGAGCGAGACTTTCACAATGTCGGCCAATCCCAGTCTGACGTTTTTCCCGCTTATGCCCCCCTGACCTTCCTTTCCTACCTGCACACCTGTTCCCACTTCCCCATCAGCTCAGAAGCATACTTTACATACCGGCACACTTCCATGCATCCTCCTGACAGATGATCTATTGTAGTCCCTTAGTGGTTTATCCATTTTGTCTTCCTGCCTGTTATAACCTGTCTTTTGGAGTCCCGTTCACTCCCCTAACCCCTATTTTTTCTAACACTCTTGTCTCGGGGTCGTACTTTTGGGTTAAAAACTGTTTTTACTGAGCCTT
This sequence comes from Pagrus major, assembly GCF_040436345.1. Taxonomy (NCBI): domain Eukaryota; kingdom Metazoa; phylum Chordata; class Actinopteri; order Spariformes; family Sparidae; genus Pagrus; species Pagrus major. Next base: position 11,319,398 of record NC_133238.1, read on the forward strand.
TGTAAAGACTACGGCCCAATCCCAGTTCCACAGTTCCAGTTGTACCCCTACAAGCGAACCCGCTGCCCCTCAGAACAGAGTTACATGTGGTAGTGGTTGAAATCTCCCCCATGAAATAGGATAACCATTCACGACCCTCATACGTCATAAGTTGGTGTCAATGGCGTCTACCTGAACAGATGTTTCCAATATCCTGTTTGCCATTTATCTGATGGAAATAAAAAAGCATGCAATTTGTTAACAGCTTAACGCTATCAATCAAGTCACCAAATGAGAACGAGCACCGCTTCATTACCTAGCCACTAGCGGCACTTTACAGGTTAGCATTAGCATCCTGCACTAGTCTGCGATGATATTAGAGGAGCAGTACCAAGTGCGACAACTTCGCTTCTCCTCGCTTCACTTTGGGTACGTTTCGGACGTCGTGTGCCATCAAAGGCCGGGAATGCCGCATTGAAATATGTCAAAATGCACAAATCGGCAAAAAGGAAGTTAGCCTAGCTTAGCAGTCCTAGCATAGACTGGAAGCAGTTAGCCTAGCTCTGTCCAGAGTTAAAAAAAATCTGCCTACCAACATACTCTAAAAGTAGTATAGAGGTGGTGACATACTATAACTTGAGTTTTTACATCTGTTTGTGCACAGCTAGGTGTTTTCTCCTAGCTCCAGCCAGTCTTAGCTAGGCTATTAATCCTCGTATCAGCTACAGACGTTATCATGGTATCAGTCTTATCTAACTCTCTGCAGGGGAGACAGATTCTAAGTGAACATAAACGCTTCCTTTAAATAGCACAAACAAAATTAGATTCAGCATTGACAGCAAAAATCTCAGAACCTTGAAAAATAAAATGATCTGCATGACTTTAATATAAAAAAATGTTGTAAAAGCCTCCATGTCTTGTTTAAACCAGTAAGTGACTTATGATAAGACACAGCCTCGTCAATGGAAAGTATTCCTTCCAGTAAACATGAGTAATAAGATAAGTGCCTGTCAAAGGGACACAACGTTCTTGTATCACCCCGCCCTGCAGTTTATCTGCATGGGAGTGTGTGGCGGACAGAAACAGGTGAAATGTGTTGTTTACTTCATGCTTTGAACCCGCTGACCTCCCAACTTTTCACTACTCAGTCTTTTCTGGAGACGCGTGGCTTGGCAGGAAGTCGTTGGCGCAGTATGAGCTTCCTGCGTTGGCCCCCGTCCCAAAATAAAAACACTTACGGAGGGAGAAAGTCTTGGCCCGGAGAGTTCAGCTCCTCACTCTCCACAGGACGGAGGTAGGATATCCTCCTCGGCTGACACACGGTCAGGAAGCTATTAGTCTCTGTGCCAAATGCATGATACCCCAATGTGTGAGGGAGGAGGAGAGGGGCAGGATGGGATTTGGAGTCTCGTGAGGTTTATAATCAGTAATTTAGAGGAAGATAATTTATAAATCAGTTTTCCCACACTTCAGGCTTTTAACATAATAGTTAGCTCATATAGCTTATTGTTATTATTATTATTATATTGAAAAGGTCTTAATATTACACAATATTACTTTATATATTTCAGTTTCACATACATTTTATTTACTTTCATTACAAAGATTCAACTTAAAGTATATAATTTAATGCAGAGTATTTCTATCATGTTGAGCTGATGTAAATAAAATACATAACTTAGTCTGCTTAAATTAAGCTAACGCAGTTTTTTAAATATTGCATAAAAAAGTAATGCATTACATATGGATTACTGTGATGTGTACTACTTGAACAATTGCATTAACTTAATTCACATTTATTCAATGTGATAGAAAGACTTTGCATTAAATTACAGAGAACTTGTGGATTAAAATTAGATGGGAATAATTTTTTTGAGTGTATATGTAAATGAGGCAGCATCAGATATTTCATGTGGAAATAAAAAATGAAGACAAAGTTGTACCTCTTTAAATAAATTCATTTATTTCTGTAGGTTGCTATCCATAATCAATACAGACAAAAGCAATACTCGACTACCAGAATTTATAAATCATTATAATCATCTCTTGTGAGCATCACAATAAACAGTATATTGAACTATGTACAATGGAAGACAACGACACATTCAGACTGAGTCAATCCGAGATCAATCTGTAAAAGAAGAGTCCGTCCATGGACACAGAAATGGGGAAAAGCGCTTTGAGACATGTCAAGAACAAAGTTCCCGCTGACAAAAAACAAAACACTTGGCAGAAAGAGAAATGTACAAGGAGCAAAAACAGCTTCTGCTCGCCACGAAAAGAAAAACAAAATCATTAATACAATGTTACATTTGGTTCCACGGTTGTAAACTAGATTGTATTCATGTCACTATTGCATATGCCATTAGGTAAAGTGTGTCAACAAGGCAAAGAGATCTCTATAATAAAATAGACAGATTATTTTTTTTCATATAGTCACAGAGACTGTGAGGGAGAAAAGCATACAATACACTGTACAACCCCAAAGCAAAAACCCCGTCCCCTTTTTAAAAATCGGTAGCCAAAGTCTTTACACAGGAATATCATCGCAACATAGGTAAAATCTAAGTACTCTGTTTTTTCAATAGATTTTCTTAGTTAAACTCTTTCTATGTACACAATATACACATTCAAGACTCTGAAGATAAATAGATACCACCACTCGGCGTGGTACAGCTCCAATATTATCCGACTCTGTCAAAACCATTTCCCACGTTATGTTTCTGTGGTGTCCCCACCAGCTCAGTGATACATTCAGACATGGTTAAAAGTTTTACAATCTACTGTACACTAAAGGGGTTGTGAGCCAGTTGGAGTCGGCACAGTGGATGACACAAAAAACCGCACAGTCAGGATGTCAGATGATGTTAAGGAACCATCTGGCAGCCATTTTGGAGGTTCAAAGCTCTTGGGGGAAGCAGCCGAAGTTCACGTTTGTTGTCGGCTTATGTCTGACTGGAGTACGGATACAGTTTCTTCAGATTAAAACTAAACTACATAACTTTTGAAAGATTAAAAGTTTGACTAGCCCTCAGCTCTGCTACAGCCTTGGTATGACCAGTAGTTTATGTTAGCTAACGTTAAAACTTTAGGTAACTGACATTACTGGGTCAGCTTGCTTATTTTTAAAAGATCTTATCAACTTATACGAGTGTTATACTAGCATGTTAGCATCCTGAAATTGCTATTTTTAGCTAATGTCAGCCAGAAACTGATGGCAGCTAACGTTAGCAAACTTTAGCTAGCTATTGATGTGTAATGATAGATATTGTGATGTAATTTCGGCAACTTGCGTACTTGTCAACTTACACCGATGTTACACTAGCATGAAATTGCTTTTTTTTTTTGCTAATGTGAGCCAAAGCCAGTCAGGAGCTAATGCTAGCTAACGTTAGCAAACTTTAGATACATATTACTGTGTAACTAACAAAACTGAGTCAGTTTATTTACTTTAAAAAGTTCATACAAGTGTTATGCTAGCATGTTAGCATCATGAAAATGCTAATTTTGCGAATGCTGGCTAATGTCAGCCAGGAGCTGATGATGGTTAGCAAACATTACATACTACTGCACAATAGACTACTACACTGACTTGTGCTACTATTACACAATGTTTTAGCATTTAGCATTATCCCCTAGTTATCACATAGTTGTCTTGCAGTAACTCGTTACATTACATAATCCTCTTTAGCCAGGTCAAACTTTTTCATGCCGTCTGCAGTACAGTTATATTTTCCAGACAGCTGGTTCTCCACTGAACCTCCATGATGGTGCCAGATGTGGCTGTTGGTCTTTTTTTCCTGTAATATCTCTCTGTTGTAGAGCCCTCCTCCCCTCTGTGCTTGTCCAGCACAGCTGAAACCGGCGAGCCTTTCCCCCCCAATCACCTCAAGCCCTCGCTCGTCTCGACTGTGCCCAAACCTTGACATATTTCATTGGCTCCACCCCTCCATCGTCACCTCAACTAGACAGTTGTACCGTCAAATGATATCACAGCAGGAGCGGCCTTCATCGAGCTTAACAGCAGGCCGTAGGTTTGAAGGTAGGAGTGTGTGAGGTTTTCAGGCTCAAGTGACTAAGGAACGGTGGGAGGTACAGTGCATTCAGATGCCTGGTGTTGTGGGGTCTGAGCTGAGTTATAAAGACATGCATAACTCTTAAAAGACATTTAGAAATATATTTCTTTAAGTCCAGCGCTTTTGATTGGACAAAAAATAAACTAGGTTAGAATAAATAAGAAATTAGTAATTAAGAAAATACTTTAATATCAATACGATAAATCAGATCTCAAGCAGCCCCACTGTACTGTACATTTCTGAAATAATAGTTTTAATGATAATTTAGGCTTTTTACTTTCCACAACAGAATAACAATATAGAGATGTAGGTCCAAACAGACGTACCGAAATAGAATATTTATCTCTTGTTTCATAGAAAACATAAGGACAGTATACACATTAAGGCATTGGGTCGGTCTTATCAGACATTCATCTTTCAAAAATAAATAAAATATCTAATCTAAATATAGTTATATACTCAGTGTACCTTGGTGTCTTTGCTCCCTGGGCCTTTTTTATAGTAGGTTTCATTGTTCACTGACATACCGGTTGGTCGTACTCTGAAACACACACTCGCGCACACACACAGGCAGTCGTAAAACTACCCTCAAGTAAATAAATAGTATCTGGGTGCCATTAGAGTTTTGTTATCGTCTGACTATCTTTGCTTCTGTGCTTGCGCCAAAAATTTGGGTCAGAGGAGAAATGGCCTCTGAAAGCGCAGGGAACATGAGGTGCCACATACACAACGCACACATCCGCCCGTACACACACACACACACACACACACACACCTGTCCCGCCTTCAGCAAATTCATGACATGCATAGATGGTGACCTGCTTGTTTCCTAAGTGTGTGTATGCGTTTGTGTGCGAGCGTCGCTGAGGGTCCAGACAGTCTTTTAGGGCCACGGTGCCCAGTGGAAGGGCAAAGTTCTGTTGTTTTTTTGTCGAGCAGCAGGTCGGTGAAGACGCCAAGTAGGAGGATCGAGGAGTCCTTCAGTCTGAAAGAGACGACGGGAGAGAAAAGAGGAAGTTAGTGAAGATATATAACAATTTAAGACTTTATCTAACAAACAATATTCAAACTATAAAAGCTTTTTTGTTGTGAGGCTGCAGGGAATTACAACAAAAACCCCAGTGTTTCCCACACATACACTTTACTTGGGTGGGCCGCCCAGGTATATAATATATAATCATTACATGAACAAAAACTGTAGCGTAATGTAGAAACAATTCTTGCATATGAGAAGAAACAGGTGTAAGTAGGCATACGCAAGAGCTCTTTTCATAACAGATGATTAGTTTCCTCTGTCGGATTGTAAAAAAAAGTGGGTAAACCCCAGTTTGTAGTCTTAGTATTTCCCCACAAACAACAGCAGTGCCAACAATTCAGACCTTTCAGACAGCAGACAGGAGAGCTCTTATGCTGTGTGCAGCGTGAACTCATTTACAGACTCAGATTAGGGTTGTGCTTTTGTGCCACAATAACAAGGAGACACTGTGAAAAACAGCTTGAATAACAAGAACAGTGAGTTCTGGACAGGCACGTTAAATAGGGGGGATTTGGGATGTGTGAACTTGATTGTTTTACGTGTGTTATTTGTGTTGAATGACGATTATTTGCATGGATTTTGGTTCATTTTTTGCACAAAGAGGGTTTATAAATGTGCAGGACATCCAGCCGCAGGAGCTCGCTTTGCTCCACCTGGACCCAAACCCCGTCCTGATTCTATCACGCCGTGGTCGGATGGTGTGTGTCATTTCTTAACACACCAGCTGTTTTGCCCGGGGAGCGCTTGAAGGACGGAGGGGGTAGGCTGGGAGTGGGAGGCTGGTCTGCAGCGGTCGTAATTACATAATCTGGGATGTAGAGTGATGGGGGGTGGGGGTCTCCTGTCGCGCTGCCGTGTTGCTATGGACACACTGAGCAGGGGAGGACCAGTTAGTGGTACAGTAGCTGATGCATCTACAGAGAGATGTGGTTGCATGTGTATTGCAACAGATATTGTATGATTTTGAGATGTTTATAAAGCAAGTGCGTGTGTGCAGGAGGGGCTGCGAGTGACAAGAAGGAAGGATTTACTTGAAGTAAGCGTGGTCAGGAAGAGGGAGGGACACTGGGTCAACTGGAAGCTTCCAGGAGGAGCAGGGGTGAAGGCTTTACGGCTGAGCAGAGACAGGGGGAAAGGGGGAGCAGGGACGCTATAGGACAATATCCTCGCTGCGGTCATGTGTCATGAAACCACGCAAGGATTACGTGGCTGTGTTTCGGGCTGAGAGACTTCTATCAGTGTAGAGTTGATGAAACTCTTGAAAAAGACGCCGGATTACCTCAAAAATGCGCGTCGGTCAGGCTGGTTTTCTAAGTTCCTGCAAAGTTGCCAGTTTTGGAGCGGTCACCCAAAGCAAAAGCCTTGAGAAAACACTGTGTTAACTCTATTTTAGCACGACAAATATAAAAAGAGGAGGATGAAGGGTAGGTGAGAACACTCAAGGGATATAAAGTGACTGAATCCTAAAATAACTCCACGCATCTTATATAATGTACTATCAAAACGTCAACGCTAAACTCAAATTTGCCCACACCTTGCATTACGTATTCCCCCAGCTGCTGCTCGTGGAGTAGCCACTGGCTCTCGCTCATCTACCCCTGGCCGTCTAATCTCGCCTGCAGAGGCTGTAATCTCATCTGGAGCCGTGGCTGGCTAAATGTGGGGAACGCTGGCCACGCAGTTATCTAGCAGCTAGCGCTTCTGTCTGGAACATCCCGGCCTACTTTAGCCCCCCTCCTCCCCGTGCCATGACACGCACACACACACACACACACACACACACACACACACATAGACACACACATACACAGCCTGGAAACTCTGACACAAGAGCCTGCGGTGTTACGTGTGCATGTTTGTTCTCTATATATCAAGTAACACGGCAATTCTGGATTTCCTGTCGCGCCTATTTGCGCCGCTTTGTTGTGTTTGCAAGATCTTGGCTTCGATGCAGGTATGATGCGGATGTAAATAAACAATTTAACAGCTATGTGTGTGTGTGTGTGTGTGTGTGTGTGTGTGTGTTTGAGCCGCAGCAGCAATGGATTGGACAATCAGGCTGATGGGTAAAACCAGGTGTCACCTTTACGAGTAATTCCACAAATGCCGGAGCAAAATGGGGCGAGCAGCAAATCACAATAGAGCCACATGGGCGCCACAGAGCGACGGTGTTGGCCAAAATTCCAGTAGTGGAAAAAATGGTGTCAATGCAGCCTTTATGCAAATGTCTCAGCGAGTTAGAGCAGCAAAGAGCCAACAGAAAAAAAAGATATAATCCATTGATCTACCGATTTGGACCATAAAATGTCAGAAAATGTTAAAAAATGCTTGTTTCCTGTATCCAGGAAATTTCCTTTATCCAAGACATTCAGTTAACTATCACATAAAACAGTGTTTACTAAACTTTTAGCACTATTAGCTCTTAAAGTAAGGCAGAAGTCTAAGTAATATTGCCTTATTTTAACACATTTTTGATGCCAAAACGTCACTTTTTTAAAATTTGCATGACAGAAAATTGTGTTTTTCTTCTTAAACTATCCCACGATGCATTTATGAACCCCGTTCATTCATCCTGCGACCCATATCAGGCTTAGGAATCACTAACATAAGAGAAAAACAAGCTGGAACAAGAGAATATTTGACAGAAATGGTTCACTGATTATCAGAATAGCTGTATTAAAAATGACTAAAAGCCTTTAAATGGTTTAGGATGTGAAAACAAATTTCCCTTTTCTCTCTGTGTGCCAACGTACACCTTGTTATGACATCCGAACTGACTGAGCATGCTTGGAGCGAGTTAGGGATGCATGGCTGTGCAACAAGACCTCTTTCGCTCGCTGCACTAACATCGCAACAGCACACATCACGGGAAAAGTAGATATACATAACATCTACCCAATACATCCGCCCTGCGATGACATCATCCTCAGTACTAGTGACTGAATGACGTTAAGCGGAAACGGGATTTGAGTAGATGGACACGAACGCTTCTAATCTGGCCGATGAATTACACACACACACACACACACACACACACACACGATGCTGATGGTCATACTCTGCAGCCCGTGGGTGCGGCAGATGGTGGGCTGTCATTAGCGGAGGGATAGTGAGTAGGTAATGACTTGAGAGAGAGAGATATAGTGGTATGGTATATGTTTACATTCTAAGGGAAATGGGTGTAATAATGTGTTTGCATGTGTGTGTGAAGATGAGTCAGAGTGGCAGGTGTTTAACCCCCCATGCCACCCCTTTTCCACACACACACACACACACTCTCACACATTTTCCCTCCAGAGAGCGGCCATCTGCCACTAGCACTCAGGAGGGACTCGGGGTGTCACAGCAGGGCTCCTCCTGTCTTTGAGGCCCCTCATGATTTTTTTAACCCTCCTTCTATCCTTCATCGTCCACCGAATACGATAAGAAAATAAAGTAGTAAATAAGCTGTACTGTAGTAAGAATCACCTCACAGTGCCACGAGGGAGCAGGAGTTGGTTGTCGCCGTCAGGTGAAGGTATTAGTCAGACGAGGAGGTGGAAACAGAGACGGCTGACTTGGCTAATCTGGGTCTGGTACAGAACATCCACCTGGCTGAGCCTCGGCTAGCCAGGGGCCGCGAGATGAGGCGGGCAGCTCAGGTTAGGGCAGAGGTAAACACCACCTCCGAGTCACATGGGCTGGCTCGCTGACAGAACCAGATGTAAACAAACACCTGACCCCTATTGCCAGGCGACTCTAAAAAAGCAGCGGATCCAGCTGTCAAAAGCTTATGACTTCAGGGTTTTGTTGACTTGAAGCGGTGCAGTCACGTTTCTCAACAAGGGGGCTGTCACATGGGCCCGGGGGGCAAACGCTAAATTCCAAGGGTGAGTTGGGACTGATTAGTTTTAGCCTGAGAGCCCGCAGGTCGTCGTTCCAGCCAGACTGCATTTCACTGAGAGGGTAAACTAATCAAGGCGCAGAAAGGCGTTTGTCTGGAATGAAAACCTGCAGAGTTTTGGGTCAGGGTGGCACATGGTCCGAGGGCCCAGCGTGACGTGCTGATAAAAATCAAAGCTCTCCGCTAGTGGGGCCCGGTGCCAAAACCCCCCCGTAGCGCACTCTGACCTCCTTCACCCTGCTTTGGACTGAGTGTTCAGTAAACAAGCCATCGGGTCTGCCATCCTGGGTCCCGCGCTCCCAGAATGCACCTTGGTTGAAGAGTGGGGGCCTCACCAATGAGGTTGTTTGTTGCTTTAAAAAACTCAAGCCCCTCCCCTCCTCTTTCGACTGAGCATACAAGGCTGTGCTCCATCTCCCCCTCTCTGCTTGTCTTACTTCTGCTAAGTGAACAGCCTAATGAGGCAGAAGGGCAGTGGAGTGCACGTGCCATCCTGCCCCATTATGCACGCATTCATTCGCTCTCCCACAAACAGGCAGGCAGCGCTGGAAAAACAAAACAGGCCACTCTCTCTCTGCACATCTCCGCCTGCCAAGTGTTCACGGATGCAGGCTACGCCACTGGAAAAAAAAAAAGAAGAAAAAAGGAAAAAAACATCCCTGAGAGAGAAAAAACACCCCCGACTGTTCTGCATGCGTACGTGCTAGAGTCCACATGTATGTGCTTGAGTCTTTTTTCCCTCCCTCTCCCCCAAGTCAGTTACATTCAACTGGCTTTATTAGCACCATAAAAATATTTGTACATGAGTAGAGGACACGTGCGAACCAGCGCACCTCGGATAAAAACAAACGAACATGCGAGCACACGTTGTGAGGAGTCATTTAGCTGCAAATCAGGACGCAGCAGAGCATCATTAACTCAGTTTGGCTGAAGAACTAAGTCACACAGTCGCATAAATTAAAGGCTTCTAGGAAAATAATTGATTTTCAACACACGCCGTTGGTACATTCCTGTTTATTTACCAGAACGTCACTGCCTCTGCAAAGAGGTTTTGTGGCATTTCTCAGTCCTGTGTGTTAAAAATGAAACATGATATAACCTCTCTCAACACAGGGGCCTTGTGGTGAAATAAAAGCCACTTTCTATTCAAACGGCCCCGAGCCGGGGACAAAAACAGGCCCCCTCTCACAGCAACTTTTCAAACCGGCTCAGCCAGGAATGCGGACCGTGACATCCAGTTACCTGATGGCCGCATAGCAACTCGCCCACTTTGTTGTTTTCCCCCTCGTTGCTGCCTACAAGGACACAAACACATATTCACTTGTGCCGGGGCCTCACATGTCAAGCGCGCAACCCCTCCTCCCAACCTCCACCTCCTCCCACCCATCTATGTGCATGTGAGTGTGTCCAATAAAGGGCGCGGGGACAGAAAGTCAAACTTGGCTTTAATGTCAACAATCTGCTGTCCCCCGTGCGCTTTGTTTACACCGTCTGCTGTCCCACGCCGCGGCTTTATTTTGCACATCGGGATATTCTGGGACACGGTATTGATCACGGGATGGTGGGAAGAAGGGGTCTATAGAGGTGACATTGATGTGCAACACATCCTAAAGCCTACCCAACTGAAAAACAACAACAGCCGGAAGTGCCCGCGGCTCAGTGTGACATTACAGCTGACAGGAAGCCTTACCTATCAGCTTTGGAGCATTCCTTTGGCATTACAAGCCATACATACATTTTATAGCCTTGACAAGTATTTAATACATCCAACTTCATATTTGCTGTATACACGTGTCTGATGTTTCATAACAAAGCTCTAGCCTCTCATTTCTCTTTTCTGTACAAACAACTTCCATTCATAATAAGCGTTGGTGGAATCCCGATATTCTACTCGTGTATTTTTAGTATCTGCAGCCCACAACAGTAGCAGCGAGGCAGCGTCCTGCTCAGTCATGGTGCTTGTTTACTTCAGAGCTCGCAGCCTGGTCACGTTTCATAGCAGCCTCGCGCTGCGTTCACGTGTTGTGGGAAATGTTGTGATCACAAATTCGAAAACAGCAAAAGCAGGAGTGACTGAAGCTGAAATTGGAAGCCACTAATTTTGACACTCGAGTGCAAAAACGGCACTCTTGCTTATTTGCACAAGTTGCCACAAAAATGGTACTCATGTTACAGGATGTGTGAGCGCTGAGAAGAAGGAGCTCAAGAGGAGCACATGAAGGCCACATCAGCACCACCTACTTTGAATTTGAATTTAGAGGAAATGCAACTTTGCCTTCATCTGTTTTTTCTCACAGTTTGAACAGTGAAACCAAACTACGTTGTTATTTTATTTTGAAAGAGCTACCTTTCACCTTCCATAAACACTTAATTCTCTCAATAAAAACAAAAACACCTGAAGGGCTGAAAGTTTACATACATTACTGAGCAGTAATACATCTGACATTAACCTCGCTCACCTTTGGCAGTGGTTGCAGCCTCCTTGAATCCCAAACAGACATATGGTGAGCTGTGTAATCCATTGATACCCCCCTTGCAGCTGCTGGTGGGTTTGAAGCCAGCCAGGTCCTCGCATTTCTCCACGTCCCTGCTGTCCAGCAGGTTCAAGGCAATGTAGTTCAGTCCGTTGGGGTAGCCGGCCGAGCTCTGCCGGTTCACAGGGCTGCCGTATTCCTCGTCAGAGCCCTCGCTGCTCCGGGACGAGATGTTTTCTACCGAGCTGTGCCTCTTCACCGTGTCCCCACGGGCGAAGGAAGGGAACACCGGGGTCACCGTTGCAGTAGAGGAGAAGGTTTCGGAGCTGTGGCGCCGACGTCCTTGTGGGTTGGCGCGAATCACCTTGGCGGAGCAGTCAGGGTCCACTGTGGAGGAAGAGGTCGCCCCGAGAAGGAACACCCCGATTGCTTCTGGGACTCCCTGATCCTCCAGAGAGAGCCGCCTCTCCCTGCTGATCTGGCTGCTAGAGAACAATATTCAAAACATGAGAGGTTTAGTCATTATTCTCACACTGATACGCTACTAATAAAGGTTTAAAATCCAATCTAATGACTAAAATATTGCAGATATTTATGCAATGTTGAGTCATTGACACTTGAAAATTCATCTTGTTTAAGGAAATCAACCAAGGAAAGAGACTCACATCTGGATTCACATCAGTGAGTATATAAGTGCATGTTTTTTTTTTTTTCATTGAGTAAAAATGCTTCTCCTGGGGATCAATCATACATCCAGACTTGTGAAATAAATGATAATACATGATAAAAGTGACTCCCTTTATACACAGATACACATACCTTGCTGTGTTGTGTGGAACAAGCTGTGGAGGCGAGCTTGTCATCCCAAACGTCATCTCCGTGTAGTCATTTTTCACCTCATCACAGAGGCCCTTAGACCTCTTCTCACTCTCCAAATGGTACACTCCATTCTCCTCTGAGCAGGGGCACATTGACAACTCTGGCAGTGTGTCCAAGCGCTCAGCGGGAGTGTTAGCCTCCTTGGGTGAGTGTGAGCCCAGCTCCAGGTTGATGTAGTCTGTCAGGGAAGACCTCCCCGGGCCCCCGCCGCTGGAGCCCAGTGATGAGGACTGGCTCTCTGTGGATACAGTGGAGGGCGGAGAGAATCTGGTGCTGCTAAAGTCAATGTTAATGTACTCCCCAGGGCTGCGGGGTTCTCCAGGAAGGGGGTGCTCGTTCATGCTGGGCAGGGTCCTCAGGGTGTCTAGGGATAGCCTGTTAGGCCTGCCCAGCCTCCCTCTGTAGGGCAGGGTCTCCGCCCGGCTGTGTCTGACTGGGGAGGGTACAGAAGGGCTCAGGGGTGAGGTTTGAGCAGCACTGGGCTGCATCACTGAGTAATAGTCTGACTCCCCCGACCTCTGTCTCAAACTCTGAGGACTCATCAACACATACTGGTTGCTCTCCTCATTCTTGGAGGCTTGAAGTTTAGCAGGGAGCGTGAGGGAGCCTGTGTGGTAAGACGGCCTCACTGATGCCGGTTCAGCAGCCAGCAGGCCCAAGTAGTAATCAGGGGGGGTCTGGAGTGGAGGTGGGTTTCCAGGTGACATGTTCATGTATTCACCGTGCCTGTCGGGGCTCTCAATGGATGATTTAGAGCCACACCACATCCTCATGTAGCCATTGTCCTCCAGAGAGCTGCTGCAGGGGGAGTTGGTCTTGTAGCCGCCGTTTGCAGTCGCCTGAGGATGCACCCTAGGGTTTACAATCTGCTTCGGCGCTGAGACGCACATGGGGCTCATGGGGACATAGTTGTCTACCTTGCCAGACTGGGAGGCTACACCTGGCGTCATTGGCATGTAGCCATCATCTGCAAGGTTACTACTGGAGCTCCTGGATGACCCGATTTCGATGTCTCCGTAATCCTCAGGGTAGGACACTTTGGGCGAGGCGGAGTGAGAGTTCTGCCCGTGCGCCATCCTCATGAGCGTGTACTCGTCCAGGGAGGCCGAAGACAGCGGCGCCACCACCCTCTGTTGACGTGGCGTCGTGAGGGAGTGCGTCCGCTTCCTGTATGCCTTGTCAAGCGAAAGAGCATCCCCACAAGCGCCAGATCTGCTGCCCTCCATTATCATGTAGCCACAAGGGTCGCCAATGTCACGGGATGGAGGCGTGCTGGACAGAGAGTCCGGGGTATCGCTGCGGGTCAGGGGGAGGAATTTGGGGTCACCTGGGCTGCAGCTGTAATCGTCACACAGCATGAAGCCGGTGTCACTGAGAGAGCCAGAGATGGAGGCGCTGCAGCTGAAAGGCCGCCTGGCTTTGTCAGGAGTGAAGGTACTCGCCCCCCCTCTGGGAGACATGCTGATGGGGCTGGAGGCAGCAGGAGGGGAGTTGGACACTGGCATGGACCGACTGTGATGCAGGTTGGAGGAGGACTCGAGCATTTTACAGGTGCGCCCACTGCTGCTGAGGGTGTGGGACCTGCCGAAGTGATTCCCAGAGTTTGGACTGGTGGGACTCCCGTTCACAGATATGGACATGGACACAGGCCGGGTCACGCTTCCATCTCCCTCACTGGCCGTTCTTATCCGACAGGAAGTGAACTTTCTCCCCGGGGACGTGGCTGCCATGCTATCTGTTCTGGATCTCCTCACCAGGCCCGTCTGACTTGGGGGGAGGTTGTTGAGGTTGCGTCGTGTGGGCACAGAGATGGGGTTTGTGCTGGCAGACTGGCTTTTGCTCCTCGGCCTGAACTCTGACAGCTCCTTCATGGCCTTCATGGCCTCCAGGATGGTCTCGTGGATGTTCTGCGCCACCACAGAGTCCTCCGCCTGCATCCAGAACTCTCCAGGTCCAGTCACCGCTGACCGGCCCACCTCGATGAAGAAGAAGCTGTCTGAGTGGCCACATCTCCGGATGTTCATGAGCTGTAAACTGACAGCAGCTGTTTCTGAGTTCAGTTTGACAAAGCTGATGGTTCGGCTGGACAAACACAGCCTGTACACTCCAGTGAGGTTCTTGATCTGACCCAAGCCTTTGGATTTCAAGTTGACCTGCCATACCTCCTTATAGACAGCTGTGGCAGGAGTAATGAGTCCGTAGCTGGCCTCCTCAAAGCCCACTAAAGAGGAGGTGGAAGCAGGGCTGTCGTACACTTTCCCCTCGGCTATGAGATCAGTCAACACCGTGTACCAGCTCTCCTGCTCCTGCTCGTTGTCCGCAGCCACAGCGAAGTACTCGTCCTTGGTGTAGAGGGCGATGAGGTGCTTGTGTTTGGCGTCGGCGCGTTTGTTGACGCACAGACAGGAGTCCAAAGTTATGACCCGTTTCGCCGCGGACTTGTTCCTCCATTTCTTCTCGCTCTCGTAATACTCCAGCCGCGCAGGGCAGCGCTCGGTCGGCTCTCGGAGCACGAAAAAGCGCCTGTGTCCGTGTTTCTGCTTCCTCAGGTACCCGCACTTCTTCACACCACTCGTCCCATTAGATAACAGGTGTCCTCCCGTCGCCGGAGGACTTGCCATTTCTCTTCTCGTTCAAATCCAAATATAAGGAATCTCCTTTTTTTTTTTTTTTTTAATCCAAGAGAGAAAAACAAACTCGCAGCAAAAAAAAACTTTTTTAAAAAATACCCGTTTATTTCCCCCCCGATCTAGTCCATAGCAGACGCCGATGGTTGTGTCCGCGGCGGTAGGAGCAACAGTGCAGTGGGAGCAGACCGGGGACTCACTGATCTGATCCTGGAGAAAAACAACATGTGACGCTGCTGCTCTAAAAACAGAATAAAACACGGAGTCATAGGGGGGCGGGCCGTGCTGCAGGGGCCGTGCCTGTCCATCACACGGCTCCGACGCTGCCTATTGGCTCGTTAAATAATTCAAGGCAGGCACGCCCCGCCCCCTCCTTTGCTTTCCAAACAGCTCTCTCGTGTAGAAACAGAAATTATTCTTCAGTTCTGTAAAGTGAAAGTGTCACATCAAAACACACCCAGCACTCGCTTTGCATACCTGTTTACTTACAAACGATTTCAAATATATTCAGTCTTTTCAATAGCTTTATTTACAGTGTGATTGACAGGCCAGTGGAGCCTGTTTTGGATTAATTAGGATTTGAACTGTGCAACACAATGCTGGATTGTAACCATTCATTTCTCAGGCAGGCACACTGTAAACAGCCCTGATGTCCCACTTCTTATATAAGGACTGTTGTGGCCTATTTTTAAACCTGTGGGTATTCCTCTCAAACTGGAACCTTGCGTTTCCTATTTCAGCCCTTCACCGTTTTTGAATCTCCCATTCAGCACTCCAGCAGCATGTGTCCACATTTGGTCATAATTGTGCCCATTATCTGTTGGAGACGTAGCTGTGACTGACTTTGTGATCTTGTGTTTTTGATCTTGTTTTGTTTCGTGTGTTGAGCCTCCTTCATCCTCCTTCGTGCTGCACTTTGCTGCGTGTTTTTTTCATTTATTTTCTATTTGACAAAATGTTCTTTTTGAATGAAAAACAGCCATCTCACACAGGGGGGATGACTAAAGCAAATGCGTCAGAGAGGCTTCTGTGCAACAACAAGCTGCAGAAATGCTGCCATCATCTGGCTGTTGGGTTCACTCTGCATCCTTGTACGTCAGAGACAAACAGAGGTACTTTTACTCAATTACTGTACATAAGTACAACTTTGAGGTATGAGTATTTCAATTTTCTGCTACATACTTCCACTCCACAACACTTTGGAAGCAAATATTGTACTTTGCAGACTCCATGTGGCATCAGAGCCGAAACAGCACATTTTTAAATTAAAGGAGCACTATGTAGTTTTGTAGAACAAATTCAAACTCAGTATTTTAATATTACAATATCAATGAGGTAATAATACAAACAATTTTTTCCCATAAGTGAATAAACAAGCTGTTCTCAGAGGAAAATAAGGTCCCCAGAACACCGTTTGAAGATGGTGGCAGGGTCCGCCACATATAAACAAAGTGAAAGAGTATGAAATTGTGTTGTCATTAAAGGTCAGTTTGTTTATTCAGTTTATTCAGTCATGAAAATGAAACTAAAACTACAGAGTGCTCCTTTAATTTCTATTGGTATGGGTGACTTTCACTTTTACCAAAGCAATATTTGAACAGGATATGACAGAAGTATGACTTTTGGGTACTTTACACAACGCTGATGAAGTGCTGAAAAACAAGCGCCCGTCCTGCCTGCATTAGCCTGTGAAGGGCCCGTCAGCAGCAGGAAGCTCGCAGACATCTGTTCATCAGATCATCTCGGTAATTATGTCAGTAATTCTCCGTGTGATCTTCATGATCACTAGTCATGTCCGTGAGGGGCACCCCTGCACAAACACACACTTGGATTGCTTTTTTTTATAATCTCCACACAAGCAGATTACACCTCTGTCAATGAGGTGTCATTGTGGCTAAAATAAAGGGGGGTATCCTGCTTTAACCCTTCCTTAATGAGCATATCTACCCCCTAAAACAAACACATATATACTCCAGATTAAGGGTAATCCCTGCCTTGTCTAATCACTATTGTTCTCATTAATGTTATTGTTGATGCCGGTGTGTGTGTGTTTGTGTGATCCCGATGCCTATTTTTCTGTTTTCGCACAAGTGTTAATTTATCGGGGTTAAGCTCAGAAGCAGCATGTGTTTTCAGCATTAGCTGTCACCTATAATCTGAGATATGAGCAAAAACATAAACACCTCCGGCAGGATTTAGTAACACATAGTATTTGGCCTCAGATATAAACACCCCGCGGCAAAAACAAAGGCAGGAAGAGATTATTGTTGACATTTAACTGGCAAAGACATGCCAATAATTTGGCAACAACACAGAGGGAATATTGCTGATAGATGAATATTATTGTTTTGCTTCTCTCTGTTTTCATGAGACGTGTTGTACTGAGATGTTCCCACAGGGTTTATATCAACACTAATCTGGATGTTTTGTGCTTGAACCAAGGGATCTTTTATTTGTGCTCATGTCCAGGTGTGCCACTACCAAAAAGCATGTGGCATTGATACGACTCTCCCTCTTCTTTTCTAGTCTGCTGCCATTTTCTTTGTTCAGATTTGGTCGTAAACGCCACATTAAATAAGATGTGTGTTCCCATAATGCAAGCAATTTCTACCATCCCAGCATGAACAGGCCTGAGGACAGACACTTGTACTCTTATTCCCAGAAAATCTCCCACTCTGTCGTCCTTCCAGATTAGATTCTCTGGAGCAGCTCCAGCCCGAGTATCAGCTCTCAGGCCGGGGGAAAGATTTCTGACGGGCCTGTTTTGCAACAGAGGAAACTCAAGACCCACTTACCAGCTTTTTCTGGGTAGTGGGTGTAAGAGTGGGACTAAACGTAGCAGCATTAGTAGCCTAGTACCCAGTGGTTGGTAGAAATTGTGGTAATAATAAACATACAAACAAAATGTGTTCTTTCTGCTTCCTTGGTCATTTGAACTAAAAATTGCTTATAAATTAACGTATCATGTAATACATTTAAATACTAGTTAAATACTTATTCAAAGGTAGTTTAAAACCACATCAATTCATGTCAATTCTACGCGCGTCAGGCTAAATAAGACGAATAGCTGCTAGGCTACTGCTACACTGTTATGCTGGATAAGGCAGGTTAACCTTTACACTAATTTAGTTGGTGCTACTTTTTGTTAAAAAGTTGTGGTTGAGTGTAGCCATGGTCTCTTTTACGTGGAATAACACAACATTTTATTAACAAAAGTGATTTTTTGTTCGAAAACATATAAAGAACAGGTGAAGAAGGGTAAGTACTTTTAGCGTTAGCTCAGGCTAGCTGTGGTTAACTCACCAACTAGCTACTCTCTTGCTTTCTGGCAGATTAGGCTATGTGACATGCTGTTTTGTGAAATTTTACAGTCAGTAATTTTTTAGATGATAAAAACAAATGTCATCAAATCAAATTTATTACACAGTGGTGACACAGAAGCCCAGTGTTTCACCTTGAAATGAAAGTGTTGAGGAGCAGTAGCAAAGCAGCAGAAGAGGACAATGCACCAAAACACCGGGGGAAGCCGTGTTCACAAAGGGCTTATTCACTCTATTTGTTTGGAAACTATTGCGAAAAGTACGGTTAACACATAGTTGAATGCCGGTATTGAAAAAAGGATATCAGATTCCCACTGGGATCCAGGCTCAGTGCTTCTTGTTGCCAGATCCTCACACAACAAAGCTGCTTTTCACTGTGTAAACACACACAGATCAGCATACCGGAGGGTCATGCGAGAAGGGTTTCAGGACCAAAGGTTTTCAGTGTTAAGAGCTCTGAATCACAGAGAGCCTTTTCAGACATCAAACGTTCCACACATGCAGCTTTAACATTTAACACCTCCATGATTGTGGCTCACGTAAAATAAGTGTTATTATGACACAGTGCTTGACAGTTTCTGTAAGCCAGATAAGGATGAAAGGTCACAGTCGTTATTTTTACACTTAACCCAAGACCCACATGTCCAAAGGGTAACTTGAGGATCGCAGCTTTAGTGAAATATGTACATAATACGATTAAAATTTACATAGAAGCTGCTGGTAATTATGATTTGAATTATGAAGTAATCTGTTAATTATATTCATTTTTGTGATTAATTATTAAATAATGTACCGTATAAAATGTGAGATAAAAACATGCCTATCCCAAATACCCAGACATGCACATATCCTATCCTACCCACAGGTACAGATACAAGCAAGTAATTCTAATCAGTAACACATACTAAAGGTTGCACAGCAATTTCACTGTATGCTGTGTGTCTGACAGGTAAGAAGATGCTTGATTGTAGCCAAGACAACACTGACCTCTAGTGTCTGAAGAGAAACACTGTTAGCCTCAAAGTCAATGGTCTGATAATACTGATCCGTGTGTTTTGGTCGATTCACCAGCCCACGTTACAGTATGGAAGCCTGTTTCTGCCAACAAAAAGTTAGACATCATAAAAAATAATAATATTCATGTAAATGTTAGTCAAAATTATATATTTTTTACTTACTAACTTACAATGTAGCGTTGATAAATAGAAAATACTATATACTAAGACTTGCTGTCTTGTAATATTGAATAAGTCAAGTCTAACTCAGAATCTAGAATTAGCCCTTTTTTTCATTTGCTATATCAGAAAAGACTTTTATATAAAGACTTATCCTTCTGTATATCTCTAGTAAGTACATATGATGCCATTTTGACCTCATAAACTAAAAATATGTAAATTATATAGCTCATGCTGTAATTTTGACATTCCCATGGGTATTTGTATTCTTTTGTCTTTTTACAATGCACAGCTTTTAATCTATTTTTTGGGCTTCCATAGATATTTGATTAATATCTGATCTATAAGTGATCTATAAGTGACCTACTTCACATCTGAGTTCAAACAAAGCATAATTATAATGGTTTGTTTGCTTCTAATAAATAATAACAGCTTTAAAGGGCAAACATTGTTCTCTAAATGATGATCATAATTGATGAAGCAGAAGAAGAAGTAGATAAAGACAGGCCCTCCTCTCCAATAGAGATAAGAAGCTTTTCTCGTAAAAATCAAGGAAGATAACAAAGTGGTTTACGTGATTCAAAATAAAATAAAATAAAATAAAATAAAATATGATGAAATAAAACGTCACAGCTTGTGAGTGGGTCAAAAACACTGCTCTGTACAGTAACAGAAGTCTTCAGGACTGTTTTCAAGCGTGCACACGGATTCCGTCACTTCCGTTTCCCCTTACCTTATCAAGTTAACTGTAAATACGCAGACTGTTGATTTCAAAATAAAATGCGTGCTGAACAACATGTCCCTTTTTTCAAGTAAAAAGATGAAAATGGGGTAAATAATGAAGTATATGGTTTTAAAAAAATGATATGATAGATATATAGCCCTTCTTAACGCTTTATCTTCCCTCAGTCATGTAATTTTATGTTAAAACTATACGCCTCGATTTATGCTTGAACTTCCGAGCTGCTTCCGGCGGTGTTAACCTTGGCTGACTTGATGCAGCACAGCTAGACGTACGAAACCGACAGTCCACTCCGGGGTTAGCAAACAGAGCAGGGGTTAGCGGTCCTGTGGCAGAGACGGAAACATGGTGTCTGTTGGGGTGCTCTTTCTTTTGACGGTGGGCTCTGTTTGTGGAAAGGCTGCGGCAGAAAGACAACTTGTTTATGTGACTGTGGTGAGTATTATTACTAACAAGTGTAACGCTACGGAGGCTGTGTTGAACTCTATGGCGGATTCGCCTTGGCGTGGAGAGACGCTCACGGAATTGCATTCAACATTTAGGAGGTTTTGTCTATTCTTTGCTAATTTGCAAACATGTGTATTTATCTGAACACAAATGAAGTCTAGCGGATATCAGCTGGGTCTTCTGGTGAATTCGGCATATTAATAATCAATTTAGAAGCAATTACTTTTAAAAAAGCACCTTTTCTGTTTGGTTTACGTCGCTTGCATCGTATTAGAAAACTAGCTTACTCACCCGTCGCAAAAGTGGACATTTTGTTGGAATAATTGTAAAATTGGACATTTAACTAATATTTTTGAATTGGAAAACGTATAAAAAGTCAGGCGTGCTTTGAATTGATAGACATGAGACACAAATGACACACAAAGACACAACAGGAACTCTGTTGGCAAGTGTTCAAGTGACACTTGAAATAAATGAGCTGGGTCCCCTGAACTCCCATGTTAAGGTTATTCAAGGCAAACGAGAAGTCAGCACTACATTGCAAACTTTAGTGTCCAGCTGTCAGCTTGAACAGATGATTCATAATATAATGTTTGTGCATGGTGAAAAAACTTGCTGTCAGGTGACTTGTCAGCTGGACTGAGATTATAAACAACACTTGTAAAACACTTCAAACTCTCTTTTCTGGGGCATTTATGGTCAGATTGTTAATGGTTTGGATGCTTCCCTGTGTTCAAGCACACATTAGCCACATGACAACAAAGCACATGCTCAAATATTTGCAGGTACTGCTGCCCTGCCCTGGAGCTGCTTACCAGAAATGCTTAGACAAAATGACAAAAAACTTATTGTCATTGGAAAAATAATAATGATGACATAACTGCAAGAGCATTCAGTTATACATTTTGCAGATGGATCACAAGCAAGTAAAAGTGAAATTGTAACAGGAAGATCTCGCGGGCAGTCACAATATACCGGTATTGATGATAATATATTTTATTTTATTATAAGTGTTTGTGTGTATGATAATATTGTGTGAATAATACGTTGCTTCTTAAATCGTTACAGCTTCTTGTCATAGTAGGAGCCGGTTATGCACCTTAAAGGGGCCATATGTATGAGTTTTAGTTGAAAAAGTTCAAAATGTAACAAAAATGATCAACCGAGTGTGACAAAATGGAATTTTTTGACATTATTATCTCCATGTAATGTGTTGGAGAGGCATCACGATAAAACAAAGTTAAAGATGAATCTGACTAAGTGTTTTTTTATTTCAAATTTTCAACAGATAACGCGCAAATATTTTATCATAAATTCGTTAGGTCATGATAACCCTTTCTGGCTCGTCTAGTTTGAGTGTTTCCCACCCTCCCACCCTTTCCCCATGGCATCTGTCATGGATGTGAGAATTGAAATAGCATTAGACACACTGATTTCCCTTGTTAAAGCTGTTCCCTCAAGCATCTTGCATGTCAAAGTGTTAAAACATGATGCTGAGAGTTTGTAACAAAGGTTTTCTCGGATTAAAGTTTGTTGACTGTCATTGCTGCTACTACTAAAGGAGCTTAATGTTACATGTTCTTGCACTCATTCTTAGAAACGTCTACCTAGATAGCCATTAAAGGATCATGGAACGGATAAGATTAGGAGTTTAAAGGGATAATCCAACCTTTAAATGGAGTTTACACACTTTTTCAGCTATTTTAGACGGATCAGTCATGTGTGCTCTTCACAACAGAAAACCAACACTTCCCTTTTAGTGTCTCGAAGTTGAAACTCGAAACTGTTCTACTTGAAAAACCAGCTGATGTGGGCTAACAAAGCCTGATTGACCAGAAACTGACATTTATTTAACCAAAACCAACAATAGTTTTCACATCAGTAGTCACGATAGTCTCTGTTTGCTATCAAAGGAGCAGGTATCTGTTCATTAACAGGTCCCTGTACAGTACACTGAGGCATTTTTATAACTCTAACTCTAATGTAAACACCATTAATCATCGTTCTCGACTTCCTCTTTTTGTTTCTGCACCTGCTTATGTTGCAGTTTTTAATCATTATAAGCCTTTTTGTATTTGGAGTCTTCAGTTGACATGTTTCAGCCGCCCATGACTGACAGAACAGTATCTGACAAACTGTAGCTATCAGCTGACTGGAATTATAACAGCCTGTGCTGACACAGATAAAACTAGGACGAAGGTTTTGGCTCGATTCTGCTTCAGAGGAGCTGCAGGGTGTTTACAATGTTACATGTACTGTATGAAAGGTAAAAAAAAGAAGAATTGTTTGAGTAGTGAGAAGCAGTAGAACACGGGTAAGAAGGAGGCTTGTAAAGACCAAAGTCAAACACAAGTCACATGACAAAAGTGAAAGTTTAATTTGCTGACATTCAGTAAAATGAGCTGGAAGTGGCTTCTAACCTGCTACAAAAAAGAAAAACACTTTGTAAGTTTCCAAAACAGACATATTTTCTGACATTTAAGGACAAAATACTGGAGTGGTCAACATCAAATAATCCACACTCTCCAAAATTTATGCCAAAGTAATTGCTTACTTTTCACATCTAACTATAAAGCAGGAAATCTTTGTCTGTCAGTTTGTGGTTCGCATATCTCGAGAACTGTTCATCCAATCTACTTCAGACATGGCAGGTTTGTTGAAGATGACCCGCTGAAGTGCAGAATTTGGTGCAATTTGGACAAACAACACTTTTACTATTAAGAAAGTTTGAATAAACAGGGAACAACACTCACCACTAAAGCTGCAATGACTGAAATCTGCGTGTTTTGCTGTCGCGATTCTCACTTTTAAACCTTCTTTCCCATTTTTGGCAATATCTAGTTGATTGTTTATCAGGCTTTCAGTATACTCAATAATGAAAACATATAGACAGTGATTCCACTACAGCTGATACCCAGCCCTGCTAATCTTATCACCACATGACAGTCTGTTCCTTTTCTAGTCTCTGTGCAGCAATGCTGGGATTTTTCAGTCAATAGGAAAGTAGAACAGAACTTTCAGAACTGAAAGTGACTCTGCAATCACATTTTCTTGATTCTTGCAGTAGCAAAGTAAAAGGGTAATGACATCCTGACATCTCTTCTCTCTCTCCTCTAGTTGTTTCGCCATGGTGACCGGTCTCCAGTCAAAGCCTATCCCACCGACCCGCACCAAGAGAGCGACTGGCCACAAGGCTTTGGACAGCTATCACAGGTATGATGAGTCCTTCATTGGAGTGATTGCAGAAGTTTGTGCATTGACTGTAGCAACAAGTGCATCATTTTATGCAGTATCTTGGGTTTTTTTTATTTTTTTTTTATTTAATAAGCTGTTCTTATAAAACAGGATTTTTTTTTGTCCTAAACTAAATTCAATTTATATTACAAAATGTTCATTGTTGCACTAAACTGATCAACTGTGGTGAAGGTCATTATGATGTCACGCACAGTTTATGTAATGCATCAAAAGCTGTGTGTAGTGAAGCTCTGTTCACTCCTATTGCATTTATTACTCAGCCAATGCATTTAGGTCAGTGGTTTTTTATTAAATTTCCCCATATCAGGCTGTTTAGTATCAGTGTGCAGGGCAAACGCTTATTATCTTGAGCAAAATCATTTTCTAGTTTATTGCATCTAAACCTGCTATTTGAACCACTGATATACATAAAAATGGATGACAGGTCTCCATTGTACAAAAATGAAGCCAAGATATCCCGGATACAGTTGCTGCCATCTTGCGCTACTGCAAATTCTGTGCTGCAGTGATCGGGTGATGAAGCCGTGGTATCGTGGTCTTGCCCGTACACCTGATTAATGACAGAAACTATCTTGTGTGTGTTTTCAGGAGGGGATGAGGCAACACTTTGACCTGGGCCACTTTCTGAGGAATCGATACAAAGGATTCCTCAGTGAATCTTATGACAGACACGAGGTGGGTGCACTGGCCTCTTCAGCGTTCAGGTCACATGTCGCCGGGGCAGACAGGCAATCATTCATATTAAAGTTTAGGGGAAAGGGCCTCTTGCCATGTCGGTGTTATACAGGGTTACCACTGGTGCTGGAATTCCTGGAACATGATGCAAGTCTGAGATGTGTTTTCCAGGCTGTTATCAGCTCTTTTCTTCAAACTTATAAACATATTTAATGCAGTCATGTCCAAGCTATGGTTTGTAAATGATAATATATTTTTATCCCTCACTGGCCACTCCTTCGTCCTCAGATCTCAGTTCGCAGTACAGACTATGACCGCACCCTGATGAGCGCTGAAG
This sequence comes from Pagrus major, assembly GCF_040436345.1. Taxonomy (NCBI): domain Eukaryota; kingdom Metazoa; phylum Chordata; class Actinopteri; order Spariformes; family Sparidae; genus Pagrus; species Pagrus major. The sequence goes on from NC_133238.1 coordinate 11,344,303, forward strand.
CCAACCTAGCAGGTCTGACCGTCCTCTTCCTCCTACTTCTCTTCCCTCTTCCAGTAATTATCTTTCTACCACTTCCTCTCATTAACAGTTTGTTTTGTTTGGACTCCTGCTGTCATCTAGGTCTGTACCCACCCTCTGGTCAGCAGGTATTCACACCGAGCTTGAAGTGGCAGCCGATACCTGTGCACACAGTGCCACAAAATGAAGAGAGGGTGTGTATTATGGTTGTCAGGAATACTAGTGTGAAAAACTCCTCTTTTGGTGTCATGGAAAAAAGAAAAATAAAGGGTTGTAGGCACACAAAATAGGGTAATATTAAAAAAACATACGTCTAAACTTTGTGTCTCTTCTTTCAGCTTCTGTCATTTCCTCTGAACGACTGCCCACGCTACAAACAGCTGATGAATGAAACTGAACACACGGAGGAATTTCTTAATGTAACTACAACATATGAGGTACAGTTTTTTCTTTTCCTCTCTTTTTTCCTTCCCTTTCTATGAATATCTTTAAGTTATTCTGAAATGTTTAAAAATTTTTGAGGATGATACAGTTGTTGAGCTTCCCGTGTTTCTTTCTTCAGGACATTATAGAGCTGGTGAGGAATAAAACCGGACTGAATAAAACCACTGTGGAGTCAGTCTGGAGCGTGTATGACACACTCTTCTGTGAGGTGAGAACACAGGTCACACAGAGAAACACCCAGTCACCACCAGCAATTACAAGAAGTTCAGAACAAAAGTGAAAACTTAACTTTTGTTTTGATTTTTCTGTTGATTGAATACATTTTTGTACCTTTTCTGCATCAATTTATAATGGAAATGTCTTTATTTGTGTAAAGGATGCAGATGCAAGGTAACATTTTAAAATGTGATGGAATATAATGCAGTAAGGCTCTCAGGCAAGCAATCCGTCCAAATAAAAGTCCCCTGCAACTTTATTGGCAGGTGATGACAATAAAAACATACTTGTGTCATGTGACGCTGCACGAACGCTCAACTCTCGAAAAAGTTATGTCATCTGAGAAGCAGGAAATGTTGAGTAACCTCTAGTTTTACTGAGAGCTTGTGGCAGGGTTTCATGTTATAGTTAGAACATGTTTCAAGTGAGAAGAAGTATGAAAAACTAAAGAAGAATGAAGGTGATGTCATAGCCTTAATACTAAGTTAGAAATGATATTTCACCTAAGTTACTGTAATCTATGTTATGTTGGTTTTAATTCTTGTGACTCAGCTGGCCACACCAGTGTTTTGAGAAAACATGTGGCAATTTTGGCAAACAAGCTCTGAGAGGAAGCGGATGGTGCAACTACGAGCTCTTTCACATCTGCATTTTTGTCTTATCTGTCAAAGGTCACTGTGTATATTTTTGAGCATGGCGCAAAGTAGACAATCAATATAGTGCATTAATGTCTGTAAATTTTTTTCAACATTTCAGGGAAGAAATGTACATTATTATGAGTCAAATACACACAAAATAGTGCAAAGTATGAGATAATAAGAGATCAGGGACAGCTGGATCACAGCAATGTGAGAGATGGTTGCAGAGAGAGTGAAGGTGAAGGCAGAGGACTGCTGACAAAGTGCTATCAAGAAAAGAATGACCTCATAGTCAACTGTCTTTTTCATGGTGTGTGTGTGTGTGTGTGTGTGTGTGTGTGTGTGTGTGTGTGTGTGTGTGTGTGTGTGTGAACTCAGTCCCGTCACAACATGTCAGCTCCTGACTGGGTGACTCCTGAAGTTATGGAGAAGCTCCGAGTGCTCAAAGACTTTGGATTTCAGGTAAAAGTAGCAGTATTTTCTACGGTTTCCTTGAGGAGCTTTGGCGTCTCACGGTGGTCTAAATTCTGTTTAAAGGTGCATGATGTAAGAGCTGGTCCCCTCCTGAATTCAAACACCAAACAAATAGGGGGCAGCATATCATCAGAGTAACCACTAGCTGCACAGCTAATTGAGCTGATGAGCTAACGGTAGCTACAGTTTGCAGCAGTTATTGGTCTTGAGTGGATATGTCTGCAACACAACACATAGACGTCTTTGACGTATCGTCAGAACTCTTATTTCTACACATTCTTTTGATAATTTTAGTTATTTCTTGAACTAATATTCCTACACATCGCACCTTTTAAGAGTTATAAGTAGTGTAATGTTATTAAACTGTTTGATGTCATGTCCAGGTCATATTCGGGGTCTACAATCAACAAGAAAAGAGCCGGCTGCAGGGAGGTATGTGCTTGCAGTTTTGTGAAATTCAACCTCCTTACTGCAGGATTGACGTACATAAATCAGCATTGCAAAAAATATTTAATTTCTTTCTTTCTTTCTTTTCTTTTTTAAATTTATTTTTTAATAAGGCTGAATACTTTCCTAAAACAACTGGGCTTTGTAGTTTTTAGCAAACGTTACTTAAACAGGAGGAAATAGTGCATTTATTGGGGACTATTTTCAGTGGTGGATGAATACACATTAGGTGCTCTAGAGAGTATTTCACATAGTAAGACGGTGTTTGAAGGATTATGTCAAAATAAACTACCTAGTGTGTTCATGGTAATGAAGGAACATGTCACAGTGTAACAGTGTGGCTCATTGATGATTTTAATCGTTTAGATACACACACAATACTTTCAATACGTTTCATTGTTAGTTTTGGTCATGTGATTTGTTGACAATAACAAAATTATAAAATATGAGTTATATTTTTAATACAGGATTAAGTAGGTTAATATGAACTGCTGTCTGTCTTGCAGGTATGCTGCTGGGTGAAATAGTGAAGAATCTTTCCAAGATGGCCGTCCCAGACCAACAGAAACAGAGACTGAAAATGATGATGCTGTCAGCGGTGAGCAGCGAACAAAACTAACACTCCAAAAATAACTTCTGGAATAAATTTAAGTCAGATTTTCTACCTTTAATACCGCCATGCTAGCTGTTTCTCTCTGTTCGCAGTCTTTATGCTAAGCTAAGCTAAGCTAACCATCTCCTGGCTGTAGCGTACAGACACGAGAGTGGTATAAATTTTCTCATCTGACTCTTAGCCAGAGAGCAAGTAAGAGCATTTCACAAAAAGTTGAACTAATCCTTTAATGTCTGTTCTACAGCATGACACCACTGTAGCAGCCCTCCAGGCCAGCTTGAATGTGTTCAATGGACGACAGCCGCCGTATGCTTCATGTCAAATATTTGAGCTGTACAGGGACGAGAACGGGTAAAACACACACAGACTGTAGACACTCACTCAAGCATGATATTGACACACACCAGAAAGAATGGAACGACTATGCTATGTAGAATAAATGGATGAAACTTTTTATTTTGAAAGTTAAAAACATCCAGGTTAAAAAATAAAAGCACATACGAATAAGTTGATTTAAAACTGCTTTTATGATACTGTAAAGCTCCAAATAATCAGTCATTTTATCTTTAATGTCCACTAGAACTGAGAGCGGACATTAAACTTATTTAAACGGGATATTAGAGAGTCATGTGCTGTCAATTAAAATCATTAAACCTCTCTCTTTCCTCTCTTTGTGTCCGTCCAGCTCTGCTTCTGTGTCAATGTTTTACCGGAATGACAGCAAAGTGGAGCCGTACCCTCTGCAGTTACCAGGCTGCTCCCTTGACTGCCCCCTGGAGGAGTTTGTGGGAATCACAAAGCTCTCTATTTCAGACGACCGGGACAAGGAGTGTCAAGTGCCTTCAGAAGGGAGAGATACAGGTGAATGTTTTTGAAGACCGCTAAAGTAAACAAAAGCATGACCGATTGTGCCATCACTGATCCCTTTTTTCTGTCTCTCCATCCTCAGAAGTGATCATCAGTCTGGCGGTGTCCGGCTGCCTGCTCTTCCTCCTGGTCGCCCTGCTCCTCGGCGTCATCTGTTGGCATAAGGAGCCAATGAGCAGCCGGGGATACCGCCACGTTATCAACCAGGAAGCGGGAGATGAATCCTGACAGAAGCACAAACTCCTCCCCCGGAGATCTAAAGACCTCATGTCTTGGGACAGCAGCGACGACGATGAACTCTAAATGTCCTGAGTGACCTTTTAGACGTTCGGTTCGGGACCCGCGATGATTTGATTATGTCTAAACGACAAGCTTACGTCCATAATGACCCTATTTCTTGTTGGGTCAGAAGGAAGACTTTTAGAGAAGCATCTAAAAATTCTTATCACCACTCTCATCGAACATGAGTAGTGATGAGTGAGACTTTGTCGGAGGGACCAGGATGGATTTCTTCATCAAGAAAACACAGCAGGGAAAACTTTTTTTGCATTTTAGGGATTGTTAGTAAAGTAACCCTTGTGTTTCTATGTGGTCTGATCTCCAGTCTGCCAAATAAGTTCTTGTTTTCAACAAATATGACTTGGAAAGACGCTGTGTACGTGGTTCAGTCTGGGTTTTTTGTAACTGTGCGCTTTAAGACTTAAAAAGCCGCAGAAAATGGTGATACATTTGTGATCTTTAATCATGTAATCTGGAAACATGATGGAGAATGGTGAATTCTCAGTAATGTTATTTTACCTCCAGGTAGGTCTGATTATTCTTCAAGAAACGTAGCACAAATAAGACTTTACCTGATTACAAAACATAATAATGTAATTTCAACTTTATCTAAAAATGTTTGGGTACTGAATCTGGGTCCAGAATATTTCCAGAACTGATCCATGTAATCACCTTCTTTTCCAGACAAGAATAAGTTTGTTTTGATGTGTGTAATTGTAAGTAATTCATGCGTATGTCCATGAATGATCGCTTCGTGTGTTGTGATTTGTGTACAGTATGTATGTGTTGGCCCATCTGTGTTGTTTGTGTAGACTCTGAGGCCTAACGACCGAGATGCCTTAAGTATTTTTAATAACAAGCTTTCTCTGTTCTGCATAGTAACACATATTTTTGTAGGATTTCGGGTTTTTCATTTGGACTTCTTCAAAGTTCAACAAGGTGTCAACAAGAATCAAATCAGTTAGTTGTGAATATCTTGAAACACTGGAAACCTTTACATGTGTGTGTTTTTTGAATCTGGCAGCCTTTTTAAGAATTCAGGTTTGGATTACTTGAGAAAGAAACTGTTTGTTCGTTTGTGGGTTTTTTGTTGTCTTTGAACTAATCATCTTTTAAACACAGAACAAATATTGAATACTTTTCCGTACGCAATTTCATGAAAAACCAGAAAGTTTGGACCTTTTTGAGCTCATGCAGTTTTAGAAAAAGAGAAAACTGGGTTTTATTCAACAGGAGATATCTTTGTTTCGCCTTGGGTCTTTGGTTTCAAACAAAATGGAATATATTACAAACTAACTATAAATGCTAATGCAGGTATGAGCAGGATCTCATGTTTCAAGTCAGGATCCAGATCGTGGACTTAAAATTAATTTCCACATTGTTAAAATCATTGTGGACAACACATGATATTTGCTAACATTTGTCACTATCGCAGTATCCAACACAATGAAGGTTAATTTAAAATATTGTGTGACCCCTCCAATATTTTATGTCAATTTTCTTTCATGCTGTATAAAATGACAAATCAGATTTTGAGAATATGTTGCTTGTAAATGATTTGTTTGAAAAATAAAAGATCAATCATTTCCAATGTTGTTTATAGATGCAGGTGTACAAAGCACGGGTCCTCGTTGCTTAACAGATGTAAAAGATTTAATTTGTGTATTTATCATTCTGGCAGGATGTCATCTTTGTTCAGAGAGAAAAAACACTTGCACTCAGTTTCTTTAATTGATAGTTGGCTGCCTTAAAGATGCAATATGTAAGAATTGGCTGTCTAATTCATACTCCACACAAATAGGGGGCAGCGTATCACAAGCTAACCGCTTACTGCTGTTTACTGTAGGTTCGGTTAGCTAGTTAGCTCAGTCTGCCATGCAGCTAGCGGTCAAGAATGGGAACACGGAGAACCGGGGAAGTTTATACAGCTAGCACAGGAGCTGTGGCCTGGGACAGGGCTAGCTCATTAGCATGCTAACTTCAGTAGATCTCTTAACAACAAAACAACGTATTTTTTCAGATTCTGTTGATACATTTTTGATTGTTTTTAACTAGAATTCCAACATACTGTACCTTTAATTCTTTATCATTACAACATTAAACATACTTGATGTGTTGGAACAGTTGTAACCAGTGACATTATCTGTGCTTGATTCAAAATCAGAGTAGGCTACATTAGGAGTTAAAAGATCAGATAAAGTAAACACTAAATAACTTGAATGATACACTAAATAACACAAATAATGACTGTGGCTATTCAATAAAATTCAACTACTAAATGGCTAAAATAGTATCAGTCTGTTAATACATTTTTAATCAGTTAAATTCAGCAAAAAAACAGCAATTAAGCAATTAATCATTAACATCCAGTATACCTGGAGGTCTGCGTTTGAAGACAAATGGCCGCTTCACATGGGCAGATATATTTATGTCTCAGAGAGCAGCAACAAAACTTGGCTAATGTTTTGTTTGCACTGGACCGGCCAGCATCTCTCCTGACCTAATTCGAAAGTTCCTCATAAACTTGTTAACTGGTAAAGTCTGCCACATGACCAGCTGCAGGAGCTGACTCCTGTGATGAAGCAGCGATGTACTGATCTCATTTAGTCACGCTGCACATCAGTCTGAGTTGTGTTTGGTGCAAAACTGTTAAGTAAAGAGGCTCTATGTAACAATGTGTAGCACATGAGCCTGTGGACCATTTGTTTAAGTTGTTTAATGCCGCTCATGCTAACAGAGAGCAACAGAAGCTAGCGTAACAGCGTTTTAATATTTTTTTGCAAGCGTTCCAGTGATCGATTTACAAACTCAAGTTCAGCTTCGTCTTAAAAACAGTGCAGTAGGCCTTTATTTCAACACGGTAGTGCTTTTTCTTGCATACATCGTTAGTGATCTGTCGCACGATAGGTTACATTCAGTATGGCCACGGATAAAACAAATCCAGAACATAAAAACAATTCACTGCCTTTTTTTTTTGAAAAGCAGATAGAGCAAATAACATTTTCACAAAAACAATAACACACTGGAAAGAAAATATGACACTTGAGTTCTTGCACTCTAATGCAGAAGCATGCACTGCAGATGTTAAGTTTCCTGCAATAGGAGAACAGCTGGACCCAACACTGACAACTTCATTTTCATTATTGTATTTCGAAGTGTTGTTGATACAAGTCACGTTTTCTTGTTTTCTTGTACGAAGTTAAAGGTTGCATGGTCATTTACAGATTGAGTTTTCACGACAGCTGAAGCACCACTGTGTTCAAGAACATACGGGCGGCATCTTTTCTTTCAGTTTTGGTCTGAGAACTGGGTTATATATGAAAATGATCCATCACTGCTCACAAGAGAGCTGCAGTCTGTCATGAGAGTCAGAAAAGTTTGTGAGATTATGAATATTGATAGGAGAGAGGGAAAGTGATGAGAGGAAACAATACAATCTGTTAAACGATAAAAATCAATGTAAAAAAAAAAATATATACAAAAGCATACCGATCTTCAACAACGAAAATCTAACGTAACACACATACCGACTCGTATTGTCACTTCACGCACACGGATTAGGAATCGATTAACTCGGGAGACACACAAACAATAAAAAAAACACACATCATCCAACCGTTTCTTGTGCAAAAATATTTTCCTTAAGGAATGAAACTACTAGATATGACAACATGTGATGGCACATTGATATTTCCTTTCTCAAAGGATAAATAGTAAAATATATCATACAGACGATGATTGAAGAAAGTACATAAAACAAGTAGGAGATGAAATCCTACATTCAGGCCCGAAGCCTTTTTCTCTGAAGGTCTTCCAAGTGCAAATTGTTGCCTCGCAGCTCACAAAGGATCCGATTACAGGAAAGGTTTTTTGGTCAAAAATACGATTCAGAGACCCTTTGACCCTGTTAATGAGCAATCCTGATGATTTTAACTCCAATGTTAAATGTTAAATTACATATTGTTACTTTGATCTATTCTATATTGTCCAAATGATACGGATATAAGCTAAGGATACGAAGGTAAGCAGGATTTGGCTGCTGTTAAATATTTTCATCCAACAGCAGTGGCACGTTCTTGTGAGTAGATTTGAATTAAAGCCTGAGTCTGAGCCCTAAAGTCATCTGTTTGAAACCGAACATCCACCATTACTTGTTTTTTTAAATGCATTTGTTTGATGTTACATTGTTTTTTCTACACATTTACATATTGAACAAGCTTGTGCTATTCAGATATGGCAGCTACATATAAATTTCACATGTATTTTGCGGCTGTAAGCGGTTTACATGGATGATAGTTGAAAACACTGAGATAAATTGACCAGTATTTTTTATTACGGTAAGTAATGAGAAGTGTAAAAAGCTTATTTTACATGTCGGACTAAATAAGATTCCAGTAAAGTACGACTGAGATGGCAAGCTAAAGGCTAACGCTTGCTAATGGTGTTTTTCAAAATCAACAATCAGGTTTTGCCACCAACAATATTAGATTACCAAGTCTGTAACGGATGAAATTTGATTAGCTTTTGTATTTTCCTTTTCTTGGTTAAGCAGATTTTGAGTTTAAGCTAGCTGTTAGCGTTGGCTAGAAGCTAGCTCTCACCTGCTACAACAGCTGATGGCAAATTAGCAACCGCTAATTCCTGTCGTACGTTGCCTCACCTAAAAGTGAGAAACACCATGAAATGCCCTTTGTAGATGCATATCATTTGGTTTTCATTGTCAGAAGTCTGTTTGAGGATGAAGCTAGCAGGCTAGCATCCTTCACTGTTCTTTTCCGGCCTAAATTACCCTTTTTTATGCTAGTTACAATGATTGTATCAGTCACACAACCCATTTTTGACAAATAATAATTTGACATTTGCCGAGTGACTAACATTTTTGTGTCCAGAAGTGTTGACAGGCTTCAGCACTAGCCACGTTAGCTTAATTAGCTGCTAGGCCTCCATGGCTCCTGTCTGACCAGAATGGTATGTTCCATAGAAGTATGATTGGACAAAATTAACAAGGGAAAAGGGGGAAGGGATGATGAGAGCAATGATTATCTGGTCCCTGATAATTCCAGTCTCTGGTCTTTGTAGTTTTACGTTCATTAGCCGTGTAAGTGCTAAAACTCTTAATGTCCATGGGCTCAATTTCTTTCATTCTGGCACAAAAATGACAAAAAGTTCAGATACTTTGAGAGGAAAACGGGACTATATGTGCCATTTAATGACATCGGTGTCCTATAACGCAGTCATGACACGACAATTGTCCACTTTGCGGATGCCACCAAATTTCTCTGGAAGAATTCGGCGGACCAATTTTTAGGCACGACCTCCGAAGTACCTGCTTCGACACACCACGGAAAGCAAAATGGTGACAAAAATGCGGGGAATTGTTAGTTATTAGTCTTTTTAAAATCTTTTTACGATGGACTCCGCTCAATTCTGTGGGGTGCAGAAATACGTTTGCGACCCGCAGTAATAATTCTGTGGCGTGGAGTAGAAGTTACTGTGATGGTGATGGTGGTAGTTGTTGTTCTGCGGGGTGGAGTAGTAGTTGTGATGGTGGTTTTGGTGACTCTGGATGTTTCCGTAGGCAAAGAGGAGCGGGGCCGTGGAGGATGGGGGTTGCTGGGCGGTCGCAACGCCCGCTGTCAGAGTCCCGTTGCGTTGGATGGAGCCGTACCAACTAGACGTACCCAGCTGGGGAGTGGTGGAGAGGAGACTGAGAGGTGTTAAAGAAGAAGGGAGAGGATAGGGAAAGTCATTTAATCAGTCTGAGTATTGATTTTCGATTAGTTGAACTGATTTGCTGTTAATACTGGACTTGACTGTATTTGTGCTTCAGTACCTGGCCCGATCATTCCTACTATTAATGCTCCTGGACAGGTCGTCATCACTATCGTATCGTCGAGGGTTGTCAAAGAAATAAGCTCTGGAGCTGAAACTGTGGCTGTTGATCATCCCTCCTGGAGCCTGAGAGGTACAGAAATGTGTTAGCTTTGTTATAGCTCACATATTATATAGATATTTTATAGATATTTGCTAGCATTTGTAATTTTAGTGTGTAATTGTACCAGGTTTTGGTTGGGTCTCTGGACTCGGAAGAAAACCACCACTAAGCTTGTAGGCAGCAGTTCCCAGAAGAACAGAATGATTCCGAACACGATGTAGGCTTCACCGCTGATCTCCTGCACATCGGCCTGTAACACACACAAACACTGGACTGAAAAATACTGGACTCAGGAAACAGCTAGCCATACTCAAACCACAACTGTTGTTGTTACGTCTTAGCCTATGCTAAGCTAAGCTAATCACCCACTGACTTTAACAAACAATGCAAGTAGAAACATGATAGTCATACTAATGTAAGTCGTTACTGTCATGTTGTATTTACAAAAATGTAGGACTAGGCTAGCTGTTTCTCCTTGCTTCCAGTCGTTTTGCTAAGCTAAGCTAATCACCCACTGGCTTTGACTAAACAACTGGCATACAAACATGATAGTGGTGCCGATTTAATCATGTAAGTCATGTAACTATCATGTTGTATTTACCCAAATGTAGGACCAGGCTTGCTGTTTCTACTTGCTTCCAGTCTTTATGCTAAGCTAGCTCTCCTGGCTGTAGCTCAATAGTTAACACACAGAAACAAGAATTATTTTGATCTTCTCATCTGACTCTGAAAACATGCTTATTCATCTGTGAATGAGCACGTTTATAGCCACTTGAGTTGTTCATTAGCTAACTCTGGTTATTAAGCTTCTTTCGGGTTAGCTCTCCTTGGTTTGAGTGCACAAGATGGAGCTGTGGTTTTATTGAATACCTTCAAACATACTTATGTTATATTCTGACCAGTGATGTAAGGTTAAATAAAATGAAGATAGACTATAATTAATGAGAAATGTAGTATAAGAAGCTACTGTGTAGTATAAATATGGGTAAAAAGCTTGGTACACACACTCATAGACACACACACGATCAGTGAAAGGACAGAATAATGAGATTTTGTACTGACAGCTGGTACACAGACGGATTAAAGAAATCATTTGTAATGTCAGATTATGGCCACACATACACATAGTAGATGTCTGCTGGTGTGTAATGTATCCAACACACAAACATACATGATGGAAGCCTTTAAAGTGGGCTGTCCATCTCCAGGCCTGAACCATGATGTAGGTCAGACACACAGACACATTGACACACAGACACACACACACACACACACACACACACACACACACACAGGGTTATTTATAGCCAAACAAAGCCCTTTACCCCACTAAGCATTGCTTCCCCAAATCTCCTAAGATGGATTGTCCACACACACACACACACTGGGTACTGGGTTTCTTCCACATAAATGCATATTTTCCATCTATAGCTGAATACACTCGGTACAGTACCTGATCAGAGACACTGTACCAGCCGTAGTTGAAGGGACTGGGTCTGTCCTGTGGTGACAGGGCTACCACCACCAGGTTGTAACAGGCTCTGGACGTGTAGAGCAGAATGACCACGGCTCCTATGGCGGTCGCTTGGCACACTGATGTACCCTGGAGGAAGAGTTATCGTGCTTATTACAAGCTCAAGCTCATGTGACAGTCAGCCATCGGCCCGTAGTTGAATGTCAGAAATGGGCCACAGATGTGATTCACCGATTTTAAGTGAGGCCTCGCCATGACCAAAATGACAGACTGTAGGCCAGGAATGAAGTTTTGAGGAAGAGAAATTTAAGCTTCTGTATTTTTTTGCATTATGGTTACAGTTATGAGTCACCATTGCAGCCCAAAGTGCCGGGTATCGTTTAAAAATGATCTTTACCAGTGCAAAGAGACGCGTTTAAAGAGAGTATCAGTGAAGTTTAAACCAACAAATTCTAGACGTTCAAAGCCTTTAACATCACATCTAAATTCTCACTGTAAATGCAATCCAAAAAAAAATGTAATCTTTTTATACCCAAAACAATCATTGTAGCCTAGGCTAGCCTATTTCACATGCACCATTTAGCCAATAATTGCTAACTCTTATCAAATGCATTCATCTATGCCAAACGTTTATCATTTAGCCCATTTTTAAAAGCTAGCTATATCAAATATTTATCATTTTAGCTAACTATTTCAACTGTTTATTTTCATTGCTATTAGCAAACCAGCGATTACGTTTGCCTATTGCCGCTTTTTTTAGCATTACTGTCAGCTAGCTAACTTAACTTATTTATGTGGTGACTACTAGACTATATTGTCACTTAGTTGATTTTTACCAGCTGTTCATAGTAACCTTGATTAAATGTTTTTAAGATGATAATACAATGCTCGCTCTGCTCAATGCCAGGAAACAAACACAAAGCCTCTGATAACTGGATCGTTTCCTTTCAAATATCAAAAGATGTTTTGTTTATATGAGTGATTGTGCATGAAACTCCAAATTAGGTTGAAAATAAAGCATTTTTTAAGGAGTATATTCAAATTCAAGCATACTGCTAACCTCCAAAATGATTAAAGGACTTTTTACAAACCCTGCTTACTTTGTGGAATATGTTTTTTGCAACATAATAATACCTGTGTTAATTTAGTCTCAACACAAACAGCAGTACAAGAACTTTTCCTCAGCAAAATACAGTCTAAAATTAGCAGAATGACGCAAGCATGGTGTTTTCCGTACCTTGGATTCAAGGTAAACGTTGGCAGAGGACATCTTGGCAATCTTGAAGATGCAGACGGCCAGAGAGACGGCACACAGGACAAACAGACTGTCGTTGATCAAGACCCGGGCCAGGACTGCATGTCTGATACCCACATCACTGGAGACATGAAATCAGTCGAGTACACAGACAATTAACAAAACCGTTCTGTGGGAGCTAAATGTGACGATGAAAGGAGAAAGTGTTCTATTAATGGTTGTTGTTTGTTCACCTCGGTGACTCAGAGCGCTCCAGAGCTCCTTGCACTAACAACGCACAAGTTAAATTCACCACCAGGAAAAAAATACTGAGACACAGGAAGAACAAACGCAGAGGAACCCTGGAGAGAGAACGAGAGGAAAAAACAGTGAGAGGATAGCCCAAATAGGTGACTATATTCATAAACAACAACTGATTAAAATTCATGCTGTTAAAGCTGCAAACAAGGAAAATAAAGCCCGTCTGGTTCTGGTTATGTTGTGTAGATATAGACAGTTACAGGACAGACTTACTTGTATTTGGTGAGCTCTGGGGAGTACTTGGCTTTAGCCTTAAACATCACCTGAACAAGAAAAGTGTAAAAAGAAAATACCATCACACACATATTAAACATATTTTCACACTCAGTTTCATGTTGCATTTTTTCATATTTCTCATTAAGGCTCAGCTGGAGACACATTTGTATGATAATTGAACAGTTTCTAGGGGAGAGATTTAATAAATCCACAAAATAAGAACATGATACCAGTAAAAAGAGAGACCTGAGGGGGGATGGGTTTCTTTTAGGAGAGGAGTGTGAACCTAACAGCGCCTGAGGAGATTCCATTCACTCAGCACACATTCAAACAACGCTAGAAACACAAAAAAGCCAAGAAGGAATCCACATTATAGTAGACAGATAGTAGATAGTAGACTTCTCTGCTGAAGTTAGCGTGCTAACCAAAGTCTTTCTCGCAGCGCTCCAAAGCTCTTTGACTAACAGTGTAAACGCCAACACTCCCCCTGGTAGTTTGCTAGCTGCACGGCTAACGGAGCTAACAAGCAGTCAGCAGCTATTCTGCTCATGCTGCCCCTATTTGTTGGGAGCATCAATTCAAGGCGGCCTACTGCACCTTTAACGATCCACGCAAATTAAAGTCAGACTGAAATGATAAAAAGTCTGGACTGCTAGCTGCACGGCTAACTGAGCTAACTAGCTAATGGCAGCTACAGTTGGCAGCAGTTAGCGTTTTACCTTGACATGCTGCATCCCATTTGTTTTGAGTATGAATTCAAACAGGTGTTGAATTCAATTTAAAAATGCTAAATGATTTGCAACCATTAGCCCAATATGGCCTAATACACTTGTATCCAGTAAGAATCTAATTTGCATTCATCATAATGGAAGTTTACCTTGTTTTACCTTCCTATATTAGACGCTTTATTCACTATGCTGTAAAATAAACTGTACGTTTCTCTGCTACAAGCTGTACACATGACAAGGCCATTGACCTTTCGGTAACAAGTGACGATGGCAGCAGTAACGCTGCTGACATCAGCCTATGTAAGTTCAGTATTTACCATTTACTGACTGCTATCTGTTAACCAAATTGCCCCTTTAAGACAATAAACCTTTACTCCCATTAAAGGGATAGCTACATTGGAAGGATCAGTTCAGCAAAATCTCCACTGGTTGGCAAATCTCTATCATCTAGTGTTATGTATTGTCATATTGCCTAATCCTAATAATAGATAAGGAGACGTTAGCCAAAAGTTAATATATGCTGCACATAAATCATCACTTAACCCACTGCCTTTGTGCCAACACGTTATCAGTGGTGACCTCAAATAACTGTACACAAGTCCGATTTACAAAAAGCTGGGACACTGGCCTCAAATTATCTGGTTCACCCACATCCTAGAATGTTGTTTTTGAAAAATGTTGACCAAAAACATGTAGTTTACTCAGTTAATAAGAGGAGCAAACATGAGGATATATACAATACAATCTGTGATCGGCCCGCTCAAAGCCCTTTATCCGTCAGGCTTTCTTTTTTTATATTATATGATGAGTGCCGAGGCCACAGAGGTCCTTGAAAATTGCTCAACATTGTCAACAAGAGTTTAAACACACACAAGCACTCACAGAATCTAGGCCAAGAGGTCGTTTGAAACCTAGAAATGAAGCAACCAGTAAACAGAACCCTGACAGATTACATACTAAATGTACACTATAGGTATAATACTGTTTTTTTTTATCTGATCATCATTATTATTTGCTTTGGTGAGAAAGAGGTTAGAAGTAATGAGGGGGAAGTAAATCACAGGTCGGGTCTGGACTCATCCTGACTCATCAGAAAACACACGAGTATTTCCACACATGCATGTGTGTGTCAGGTGACGGGTCGTGTCACGTGGCATGATGTTATATCAGCTTTCTGCAGGTTCAACATTAAACAGCGCTGTTCAGTAATAATGTATAAACAGAAGATCCTTGTGGTTTGGGCTGCTGGTCGGATAAATTAAGCAATTCAAATGAGTCACATTCAATCGATGATATTAAGAAAAAGATCTTTAATTGCAGCCCTAAGTTGATGAGTCAGTGAGGCCACTTCCAGTTACCCCTGAATGAATTAAAATGCAGTGCAGCCTCATAAATTAATTAGAGTTTAAGACTGTAGTTCCCAACCTTTATGGCTTGTGTCTCCTTTAAACAAAGCAATCTTTATGTTTGAGTAACTTGTTTTTCTCAGCCTGTAGTTGTCACATGATCACACAAAAATAACAGCAATATTGCAACAATGACATGTGAATATCGACCAACCAAGTCTACGTTTTAGTTAAAAATGTCTCTATTATAGTGCCGCTATTAAGTCAATCCATGTTATTTCTCCTCACTCCAGGTTTCCGAATAATCCGACACATAATCCAAATACACAAATGACTTAAACCGGCATTAACTGATATTTGAGGCCACGACAAGCTTTAAACACAACACTGACATATCTTAAGCTTTTAGGTTGATATGGTGAACGTGTTAGCAAACAGTGGCTCATCCAGCAGATAGAGTGGAGTCTTGTTTGTGTTCTCTCTTCTTTTAGCTCCGTTTTTGGTCCCCTCCACCTCCACCATTTTAATCAGACTTTCAGTAGGAGTGGTCCTTTTTTGATTGAGAACTTTAATATAACTGAGACTTTTAACGCAGTTTGTTATGCTACTCTTCAGTGTACCAGGTGAGTCAGGATCGACGGCACTGCAGCAGGTCAGGGTGGTCAAAGTTTCTACTGTGAGAAAATCTGACATATTACTCAGGTCTGACCCGGCTAGACATGAAACCACAAGCAGGAAAAGTTTGTTCACTGGGCTGACCAGTCACATGGTTTCCTCACATAGATAGAGGGACGTATTTTTAAACGTATAATGACGGGGTTTGAAGATATGGAAGGATACCATTTTGTTGTTAATGGTGGAAAAGAAAAAAGGCCGCTCGTTTTGAGTAAATGATTGTAGCCGCTGAGTTTTAACTGGCCACAGATCAGCTAATGGGCTACAATGTTTATTCAGCAGTCATATGACACCGCTGGCTTCCTTACCTAATCTCCACTCAGTCAGTTGGACAAGCTTCCTTTCTCCTCACACCCTTACATGTGATTGAGATACACGCTGTGTTTTCCTTTGAGACACTGATTGAACTGTTGGTGTTGCCAGCGAAAAGTCTCAGAGTGCGTAGGTGTTTTCTGACAGAGGAACAAACAGGTCTCTGACATTTGGGAGTGGGCAGGTGTTAAACAACTGTGGCTTACCAACTGTGTCCACACAGTTTGTGACACACGCCTCAAATAGGAACATTTGCTTCAGACTTATTGAATAAAACACATCAATGGAGGCTGGGACTTAATGCAACACAGGCTTGTAGAGGGAGATGTGAACATCTGTCACCGCGGGACATGGACTGAGTCAGTTTGCAGAGCTTTCAAATCAACAGCAACCCAAAGAAACTGCTTCAAGTCAGGCAACCCACTCGAATATAGGACATGTAGGCCGCTGGTGACCACAGTGACCACATTTCCCCATTTGGAAAAGAGGAAACACTGGCTACAGAACCCCACAAGCAAAAACTTGAGTTTTAAGTTACTTGGCTAGGAAAACAGACATGTCTTGAGTGTTACACATTGGTTAGCCACAATACTGCACCCTGACTGGCTTGTAGAAATACTTGGAAAACGTGTTAATTTGCCTTCTTAATGAGTCATTCAGCCCTTCATACGATATGTTTTAAAGCATTTTTTAAAAATAAGTTGCTTCAAAAGCCTTTTTAGACCATTATACAACTACTTACTCAATGACAGGAGCTAAAACCGATCGCAGGGATGTCAAAGGCCAAAAGACCAAATTCACACGGCGGCCATTTTCGCCTAATGTTGCGAACGCTGGGATAAAGATCATCCTGCTGTGGTCTAGCTTGCAAGTCGTACTAAACATAGAGAATCTGACAAATTGTTATCATTTCACCATTTCCCGATTGACAAGCAACTGAAAAGATGACAGGTAGTGAAATCTGGAGGCACATCAGGCCATATTTCAAGGTAAAACAACATATCTGATAACCCGTTAGCTGACGTTAGCACTCGACCGCTTCCTAGCTAACGTTACCGTTTCATTACATCCAGTGTGTTTCACCTTCAAGCTTAAATAAATAAGATTTATAAATATATTGTCAATTAGAAATAATTAATACTTTTCCTGTTACATCGTATCACTATCAAATGGTGATATTAGCTAGCATGGCCGCCATGTGAATATGGTCTATAGCTCATGAACGTGCTAACGCAAACACAACAGACAAACTTCGGCCACTACTATGTCATCTTATGCCGATAACAGTCAACAAGGCGAGTATCGGCCGATAAATCACTGCATCCCTATTAAGTATGAAGCTACAGCCAGGGGACAGAGAACTTAGCTTAGCATAAAGACTGGAAAAGATCACATCTGTGAATCTAGAAGCAGCTAATTTTTGACATATTTGCTTTTGACAAGCATTTAATAGATTAACAAAATAGTGTTGACTGAGTGTTTCAGCTCTACCCAATATATCTGCAAGCCTGTGCCAAAGAAGCATTGCCAAAGCCTCATGGGAGCTGTAGTTTTTGAATAGCTGGACCTTTATCTTTGCTAAAATGCAAACCAGAGCTGCATGTAATGGTTAAAAAAATGATATTGTGGTTATAGTGAAAGATATTTTTACATCCCAATTTTCATTTCCACTTAAAAAAAATATTAACATCATGATGATGTGACATTTGTTGGGGTCAATACCACACAGACATGTTTTCTGACATCTGGAGAACAAGATTTGTAGGCGAGGACATGTCTGCAGCACCACAGTGATGTATTATAATGCTCTTGGACACTATTTATAAATTGCGGCTTCTTGCTATTTGGATATTGCAAATATTCCTTGGAGAGCATTTTGACTACAGGGTGTTGGTTAACGCTGGCACCAGGAAATTCAGGACACAGGGATTAACAGAAGTCCTCCCAAGGATACAACACAATATGATCTGCTTATAGGGAGGTTAAAATGTGAAATCATATGAATACAATGAACACAAAATTGCAGTGTCAGCCGTTTTATGAAATCAGGTCACACACACACACAAACACTGCCCACCATCACACACACACAGACACACACACACACACACAGACAGACACACACAGACACAGTTACCTGTGTGAAGTACAGGTTGAGCAGGCAGAGGGTGAAGAACTGCAGGCAGACGGGGCAGCAGTAGAGCAGCCAGTAGGCCAGAGGCTGCAGCTGGTTCGCCTGCACCACATTTTTAAAGTAGAAAGAGAAGAGGGTCGTCCTCAGCGCGGCCCACAGCAAACACAGAAACAAAAACACACTCTGGTAGCTGAAGCGCTTGTGTCCGTAGTGCAGAATGAGCCAGAGCTGCAGGTAGACGAAAACAAACAGGAAAGAGTAGAGGACGGTGTAGACGGTGGTCAGACTGAGCTCCAGTGTTGGGGAGATTGCAGCTCCATGGGACTCCTTCAGTGAGGTAAACAAATGGGAATTAACCTCCTCTCCTGCCGAAAACATCTCCACTGTGGGCTCGCACTAACACATGGGATGATGCTGGGAAGGCGAAAACATTCAAAGTGGGTCAGCCCTGGGCTAAATTCTCCGCGGATGACAAAAAGACGGAGGGTATTCGGGTGAAAATTTGCGACAAAAGCAGTTTATTCTGAAAAGAAGTGGCATATTGAAACAGCGCTGGTGCTCAAATCCGGTAGGTTGAAGACAAATTTGGGTGTAGTTTTTAAAAAGCGTGAGGTCCAACATAGAAGGAGGGACAGAAAGAAAACAAGAGAGGTCCCCCTGTGAATCTCTGCAAAGCTGCTCTCTGCAAAAACAACTTAAGGGGGGAAAACCTCCAGATCAGCTGTGATGCAGCTCTAGACCCGCCCCCCTTGTTCTCAAATAAAATGGCAACTGGCTTCGCGTTGGCCGCCATCTTGGCTCAACAGCAGGCTCATTTTCATGCGAAACAGCTGACTCCAGAGCCACGGATTCTAGCCAGTTTCCGAGCCAAATCTCCCAAGCGAAAGACGTCCTCACGCCCACTTCCTGACTGCGCCGCCTCATTGGTCGAACCCGCCGCCCAGCCTCCACAGCTCTCCCGCTCCATTGGTTTATGATGATGTCAGCTGTGGCAGTGCCCGCCCTCTGTGAGCCTGTGATTGGTCACTTGTTCAAGTCAAAGCTGTTCCCCGATTTTATTGGCGCAAAGATGCACGTGGGCGTCTCTCGCAGGGAACGAGGCATCAAAACAACATTTTGCAGACGTTTACGTCAAGTTACTAAGCAACAACCAGCATTTACGTAAACGTTTTGTTGCCTTCAAAATAAAAGTATTCATGGACTAGTAAGCTTTCATTTCACCCATAGAAAGTCAATTCAACTATTTTATGTTAATGTATATGGAAGATGGATTAACATAACCCTTACCCTCTTATACATTTTAGTCAGAATTGACAGAAAAACAACATTAATTATTCTACATTGGTTCCATTAAAGTCAATTTCTGCCTAGATAGATAAATGACAGTGTGTAGCAGTGTAGCTGTGTCATTATGTTGCACATATTATAATTTTATTTTATTTCTATTTTTTTATTTTGGTGAACATTCTCAAAACCTGTTCGTAATATTCTCTGCCACAATGTCCTTTTATTGTATCACCCAATGTCCACATCTCTATATTACCAGCGTTATATTGAACAAGTGTGACCACCTGACAGCCTGTGTGTGTGTGTGTGTGTGTGTTGACTGTGTCCCTCGCTACTCCTGTAGGAAATAAATGTGCAGATCCTGATTCCTGGTCTGAGTGGTGTTCTTCATTTCATAAGCAACCACATTAAAGTTGCTACAGAGGCATTAAAATCTATTTTTTAACAAAAATAACTATGCCTTTCAAAATAAAGGTACTTAAAAGGGCTCTTAGCAGAAACATGATGTATATATATTAATGTTGTTAACATCTTGTAATCAATCAAATGTAAAGGTTCATGGACATGAATGGTCTTCTATTAGATTTGAGAACATGTACCTGGCTTAAATTTTATACAGCTGGGTTCTCATCACACTCTTATAATATCATTTTCGTCTTCATTATACTGACTACGCAAAACATAGCCAAGCGATCAATAATGATTTTATTTTGAAGGGATAACAGGAAGTACTATAATAACTACAGCAGCTTTAAAGATGGAGCGTCAGTTTTAATGACACAATTTTCAAATGTCACTCTGCAGCTTGCTGAAATATATTCTTGCTGACTTGCTTTGATCAAACATTAGCGACCTCTCCCTCGGAAATGTTCCGACATGTATCTGTAAATGTGCAGGTGTTAGCGTGAGCTAGCTGTTTGAAGCCATGGTCGAACATCCCTCAGTGCATCTGTGATCCAGCTAGCTAGCCTAGCTAATGAGCTAGCTAGCATTAACTACATTCCTAAGTTAGGAGAAAGCGCCATTTTTGGACTTTTTTCTGGACTTTTTACACTTGAAGGACAGGCTGCTGCTTATTATTCGCATCATAATGTCTTTATGTCCTTCTGCCACGGGGTTAACTGTGGTTTGTAACGTTTGTTCCACCTGGAAAGACAAAAGTTGAAGTTTAACCCCACTGCCTCAGGTAACACTCTGCTAGCATCTTTGTTATCACTGCTTTCTTTTTTCTCTCTCACAGCTCATGTGTCCATATTCAGTTGCATTTTGCCATGAACCATTTATAAATAAAATAGTGTAGGTCATATGAAATAATAGTGAACATATTGTAACCCATCCTGTC
The DNA here is from genome assembly GCF_040436345.1 of Pagrus major. NCBI lineage: Eukaryota > Metazoa > Chordata > Actinopteri > Spariformes > Sparidae > Pagrus > Pagrus major. Next base: position 11,365,303 of record NC_133238.1, read on the forward strand.
ATTCAGAAAGTATCCTTTTCATCATGTTTGTCTACTTCATTACAACACATTCCCCCCCCACAGAGAGCAGAGCAGAGCCTGTTCCTCCATGATGTGGTGGCTGTGCATTGCAGTCTTCCTGCTGTGGATGAGGTCAGGAGGATGCACAGAAAAAGCCAACACGTCAGACCTGATTGAATACACAGCTGCAGACTTCTATGAGAAACTGCATTCTGGGAAGATGATGTTCATCTATTTCGAGCATCAAGGTATGCTGCCCATTCTGTAGTAAAAGGAAACCAAGCAAGCTTTTTTCACACATTTTCTAATACATTAATAGGTAATGCAATACATTTGTGACTATAACTGTGTAGTAATTTACATTTGCAGCTCCGAAAATATTCTTTAGGTACATAAAAAGGCAGTATATACTGTATATATAACTTGATATAACCAGATTATGCAACTACAAAGAGACACAAGACAAACAGCAAAGAGACCTGCAATGACCAAGAGACAAAAAAGGCCACAGAGATGCTCAAAACAACCTTGAAGAGACACTAAACGACTGCAAAGAGATGTGCAATGACCAAAAAAGATGCAGAATTACAACAAAGAGACAAAAAAGGCAACAGAGATGCACAAAGCAACCACAGAGATGCAACATGCCCACAAAGAGATGCAAAATAGCTACAAGAAGACACAGAATGACCACAAAGAGATTTAAAATAACAACAAAGAGACAAAACACGACCAGGAAAGGATGCAAAACAATGACTGAAAGACACAAAATGACCACAAAGAGATGTAAACAACCTGAAAGAGATGCAAAGCAACGGAAAAGAGACACAAAATGATCAGAAAAAGCTGCTTAACAACTACAGAAAGATGCAAATCAACTACAAAAACACGTAAACCCACCACAATGAGATTTAAAATGATCACAAAGAGATCCAAAACTACTGCAGAGAGACACTAAAGGTCTGCAACGAGATGCAAAACCACCACAAAGAGCCAAATTCATATTGTATTTTAAGCCTTTTAACCTGCTAGTCGGGTGTAACATTATTTCCCTTTGTATCCAGTGTCTCCAACCATCTCTCTCTTCCTGGTGGAGTTGGAAAAGTCTGCTGACGCACTGCAGGATTATGGGGTGCTGGTTGGCAAGGTAACAGTGTCATGTGCTCCGTCTTTAATTAAAGTTGACATTAAAGCTCAAAGTTTTGATAAGTTGAAGTGAACGGTTAGAGAGGTGGTAGTTCAATACATTTTGTGTTCTTTCTGTTCAGGTCAACTGTAATAAAGAGCTGGTTCACACGTACTGCACAGAGGAGAGGGTGCTGCACACAGCTTTTCTGTTCAGGTACGTTGTGTTGACGTGAAGATGTCACTGGTGGTTAGGCAATAAATACAACAACAACAACTATATAGAATATCACTCTGACAAAGGCAGACTGAAATTAAAGTCAGGAATTTATCACAACAGACATGGAAGACATGTATGTATATTGGCATTGTCTTTAATCTCCCTCAGGGGTGGTAAAGAGTTCTTGGGGTTTGATCTGGACACCGTGTTTGACGTCAACTCCATAGTCTCTGAAGTCTTGTTGTAAGTAAACAACATTCCCTCAAAATGATATATTACTTATAATACTTGACAGTCAAAATCAGCATCTTTCTCTCTGTCTTTACCCTCCAGTGCCATTCTGCGTGAAGAGGTCAAGTACGTCCACACAGACTCCGACCTCCTAGCCATGGAGAAGGCAGCCAGAGGGAAGAAGGATATTGTGCTGGGTTACGTCAGCAGTCTGGGAACACAAGGTAACGAAAGGAAAGACTGTGGATATACAGAGGCAACCAAGAGTGAAAGTAGTTGTGTGTGGGGTCAGTGCTAGAAATGATCTGGCTAATGTATTTAAGGACTGATTAATGACTCATAGATTGTACTGTGTAAGGCGGTGACTCTGAATGACTAATCAGATTAATTGTGTTGTTTCTGCTGATTGTCTTGCTTAAGAGCACAGATCGATAATGGAGACAGCGTACGTGTACGGAACCAAATACCAGTTCATCCTCATAACTGGAGGCCCAGTCTTAAAGCACTTAGGGTAGGTTCTTTGAGGAAAAAGCTGTCTTGCCTGTGGAGAGAAGTATTTTCGACAAGAAAAGTTGTATTTACTGTGCGTCTCTGTCTGTCTTTGTTTCAGTGTCAATGAGTTTACTCACTCGTCTCGAGTGTGGTTCCTCCACTGTAGAGATCATAGTGGGTTCACGACCCCGATGCCCTCTGAGCGCTGCCCTTTGACACTCATGAGGAAACCCCTGTCCACCCTCAGCCTCCACTCCTTCCTGCAGCTCATGGAGGCTCCACTAGTGGTCAGTATCACATAGATGAAGATACACTGGTACACACTTCAGCAACTAAAGTCTAGAGCTGAAAACAGTTAGTCTATTAATCATTAATCAACATGATTTGTTCTACTTTTGATACTTTTGATTGTTCTTTGTTCTAACTCGATCCATTAATTGATGAAGTCTGTTTTTTTTAATGCCTTTTAAGTCCAAAACTTCCTAACTAAATTTTTCTTAAGTGGCAGTAGGCTATCATTTTCATCTTTATACGAAGTTCTCCCAAATAAACATTTTTAGTCTGATTTTGTAGCAAAAACAAAATATCTTAAGGGCCAAAGTAAATAAAAAACATTAATTGTACATTGTGTGTTTCTCCGCTGCCAGTCTGAAGTTTACGACGACCCCTCCTCGGTCCAGCCCCCCCAGTTCCCCTACCAGCAGACCCCCCAGGTCTTCCTCTTCTCTCGTCCCGCAACCGGGCACCTGGACCGGGACACAGCCACCACTCTGGCCTGGAGGCTCCGTGGCCTCGCCCTGCTGGTGCTCGTACACAGGTACACATCATCGCTTTAGGCTTTGTTTTGAAATGACCAACGTTGATTAATTTTTCTGTAACTCCACATAGATTTTAATCTTGTTATCGCTTTTGATTTTGTTATGTTTTGCAAATATTCTTTTTTCTTTTCCTGTATTTACGTAACCAGATTGTATTCTTTATATATTTTTTCCAGTAACAGGCAAAATCATCTTTTATAGCCGTCTCATATCCGTCTGTTTGTGTGTGTGTGTCTGTTATCAGGCAGAGTCCCGCAGTGAAAACCCCAGATGAATACAATGCTGCTTACAGGCTGAATGAAAAGGTATGATGGTCACTTACATACAAACATACCAAACTAAGCGTTGTTCATACCTGTTTGTTTTACTTTATTGTGTGTGTGTTTGTGTGCTTGGAGAGTTCAGAGGTGGAGTATTTGACCTTACACGACCTCGATGAGGTGATGGACCTCGTCGCAAACCAAGAGAAAGAGGAGGAGGAGGATGATGAAGAGGAAGAGGAGGACATGGGCGTGGTGGATGATGAGGAGGATGATTCACGTTTTGGTGAATGTCTGATTTTAAAATGAAGAGAATGAAAGAGAGGAATCAAACAGCAGCAAAGGAGGGAGGACACGTGTGTGTGTGTGTGTGTGTGTGTGTGTATTTACTGTATCTAATGTGTATCTCCATCTAGGCAAGCTGGACGATGAAGTTGCAGCATCTGTCTACGAAAACCGAGGCGACGTGACGGACATGGACTCAATTACCCAACTAACCTCTGACAACTTCCACGCAGCGGTAGCTCAAAGCAGCCTGACAGTGGCGCTCTTCTACCTCAGATGTAAGACACACTCTCCCTACTGTCCGAAGAAGGAGGGGAAGCAAATGTGTATGAATTCAAATAAATGTGTAATGAAATTAATTGTAGTTTCTGTTTTCACCACCAGGGGATGCCGTTTCCATGGTGCTCCTCAACTCTTTCATTGAAGTTGCAGAGAGACTTGCAGGTAAACTGCAGAGCCCTTATAATGGGGGTTTTGAAGTACCTTAATTACGACCATGAGCAGTTTATCACAGCTGCAGCTCAGAACATGTAACCGTCCCATTCACCTCACACAGTACCTTTGCTTCACATCACTCCACTCTCACTGTTTAAAAACCTCTGCCTTAAGGTGCGTTCATGAAAACCAGGAATTTGCAACTCTGATCTAGGAAGATATTTCTTTGTCTTTACGCAGTGATTCATTGTAATAATGTATTTATTTTAATAGTTCCTTATGTAAGTCAGTCAAGTCAATGTTTGCCTGATTGATAATTCCTTCAGATTCCTCAGTCCAGATGAGCGCTGTTGACTGTGGAGAGTGGACTGACCTCTGTGCAGCTCAGCCCGGCGGCTCCCTCCCGATCCCCTTTCAGCCGATCACTTCCTTCCCCAGCATCTTGCTGCTCCGCCCCCAGGAGACGGCCCAGCACTACAGAGGCATGCTGGGTACTGAGGCACTACATCGCTTCATCATGATGTGAGAATGTTTCTAAGAATCCACAGACACGAATATGACTTCGATATCATATTTCATCATCAGGTGCGTTTTACACTTCCAGTTGAGTTCAGTCATCACGGAGAGTACTAGGCAAAGGCAGTGTTTTACAGATTAAAGATTTAACAAAATGCAAAGATTGTATCAGAGAGATGTAGTGAAATTTAGATTATTGGACAGATGAGAACAATCAGATTATAGTGTTTAGATTACTGGTGAGCGTCTTTTATCTATTAAACCTCACTGTGGCCTTAAATAAATCAGTTTTTATCTGCACAGCTACAAATAAACACACACAGGAAACACACTTGTATATGAGCTTGGTCATCTGAACAGCAGGACATAATAAATCCATGTCGGGGAGCTTTTATAAATACATTTTATGTCTGAATCTTTGAGTCATTGCTTATATAGATGTGCAGTCATGTTTTCTATAAAAGCTTTTTTGTCCTGTGATGGCCTGGAGGCTCAAGCCGTGCTTTTCTGTCATCATGTCTTGACTGAGGAGCGTCTCCTCAGAGCAGAGACAAATCAGGCCAATCAGGCCATAATGTTGTGGCTGTTCTCCTGGAATACCTTCATTTCTGTACCTTTAACCTCTGCCAGGTCCTCTGTACTCATGAGGCTCTCTTGCCTCTTTTGCCTTTAAAGTTTTGTTTATAAATGCTTATTTTTTCTTTTCTTTAACCAGGAGCCACCAAGCTTCTCCTGTGCTACTGTCCACCCAAGAGGAAGTGACATCATTCATTCAGGATGTGCCTCACACTGAGCTAGCTGGCTATAAGCCTGACAGAGTGCTGGGGCTGTTCAAGACACAAGCACACACAGGTAGGAGGCTGTAGTGCACTTTATGTTTAATGATTCTTTTGTAAAATTCTCCAGTTGGTGGAGATGCCTCAAATAGCTTTTGAAAGAAGATCAGCATCACCAAACCTAACGTTTCGTTCCCTCTGGACCTTCTTCAAGAGTGTTTCAAAAGACTCTTGATAGAGATCCAGGGGTCGAGAGTGTCTGTTAGTGAAATGTTATGTTAAGTGGAGATGCCTCAATAGCTGAAGCCAAAACCAGGACTTCTTCTTTTTTTTTTTTTAGTGAAAGCAATATTGTTTGGTGTAAAAAATCACAATATATATATACAGATTTTGAACTTTTTGAACATAGTTAATACAAATATTATTAGAAATTATAAACAGCAACAAAGAAAACGACAGTACTCAAATTGTAAACATACAAGAGACTAAAACAAAAGGAAAAAAAACAAGTTAACAGAAATAAAGAGATAAATACACATTCAGGCACGTCACCCTGGCTTATTGGACTTTTTCACTTTTTAATAGATCCAGCAATTGTGTCTCAGTTAGTCCAGATAAGTTGTATCCCTGAAACTTTGCTTAAAGTGTTATTGTTGTATATTTTTCCAACTGCTGACCAAATCCCATGGGAAGAGGAAAAACTAAGGGGTGTGTTAGTCTGCCTGTCGGCACTTCCTGAACTTCCAGGATTCAGGAAGTTCAGTGACAGAGTGACAGAAATATGAGTTTCCCAGACACCAAAACACCACACAACAATTTCGAATACTTATCAATTCTGTATGATCGGGAGGTAAACAGTGGAAATGCAGAGGTAGTTTCTGAAGTACGCTACCAAGAATGTGTGTTTGTTGATGTGCTCTGGCAAAAGATGAACCAGGTTTTTCCTCTCTGTGTGTTGGCCTCCCCGCTGTGTCAACAGACTGACTCTGTTCAGATGATTGATGGAGCTGTGTTTTTCACACAGTGCTAAAGAACTCAGCTTTATTGAGTATTTCTTGCAGTAGCACGGTGTACGTGGGGGCTGAGTCAAAACAAAAACAGTGTCACTGACTGACGCTCCAACAATGGAGCTCTATGGCACAGATGAATAAGATATATCAGGCTTTAGATAGACACAAACCACAACAAACCAACTTAAAAGATGAGAAAATGAAACTGATAACACAAGACAGACCAGGTCGCTCTACAACCTACTCTCTTTGAGAACCACAGACCTGTCCACTGTCCCTGACATCATACGATGATGTATTAGTGATGTGTCTCTGTCTTGCCAGGCGTATCACTGTTTACCGAGGCAGCAAAGTCATTGAGAGGAGAGGTGTTGACTGGACTGCTGACAGATGGGCAGGCACAGAAATGGTAACGGTCTCGTCATTCCTGTTTCAAGGTTGCGTCCCTGACAATCACCTTTGAGTGCTTCACTTGTGTGAAGTTGTAATTTACTATTCACTTGAGTTCTTTGAGATCTTTGTTTTGAATTTGACAAAAGACAAAATTATCCACAGTCCTTTTCAGCGGTATGAGATTGATTGACAGTGTTTTTGAGGCCAAGAATTCACATTTGTCATGTTTTAAATATTGATTTAAGTTGTGTGTTTGCTGTGCAGGGCGGCAGAGCACACAGTGGATCTCCCTGCTGTGTTTGTGTTTCCATCTTGGAGGACACACACTCAGCCCTCCTCACTGTCTGTGTCCACTTCTGCTGAAGAGCTGCTCTCACACATTAACTCTGCACTGCTGCATCCACTGGTAAAACAAACTATGTGTTCATAGTGTCTCATAAAGTCATGTCTACACCGAGAGAGACTGAAGAAAAACAAAGATGCTTTTAAGCTTAACTAAGTGAATACAGCCAAAAATCTAAATGCCGACGTCTCCCAGCCCACACTGTGAGCCAATCTTTATCTAAATCTCGTGAAATGAAATAACCATAAATAAATGATGTGGACGTAACTTCCTGGATGTTCGGTTCACAGTATGTCACAGATAACGAGCGCCATATGTGGGTTCACAGAGTTCAGCAGTGGTTTCCTCAATACATCCAGGGTCGGAGTCATGCGTCACGCCTGAGTTTACATTTGCTCATTTAAACAAATACAGTGAGCTGATGTGGAAACAGATCTTTAATGCAGACGTCGCTCAACAAGATAAGTTCAGCTCTCCCTTTGAGTGTTTATTATGCTGTTTCAAGTTAGTTTATAGGGTTGTGAAGTTAAACAGTTGAAGTGCATCAGCAAGGGTTGAGAGTCTAAAAACTAGTGTTGAAACAGTAACAGAATCTTCCTTTTGGTGGTGCTGTTGTCCTCATTTTTATCGGGACTGGAATACAGCAAGATTTCACAAGTCTATCCAGGTCTATCCAAGTAAAAGGAGAATTTCTTCTATATGTATATTTTAAAAAATCAAATATGATTTTTCTTTCCACCCACAGTTATTTGTTTATTCAACCTTCCTATGTGATATTACTGTTTTAGAACAAGCTATCGCCGCACACGGATACTATTTAAATCTTTGTTCTTTATCCCCGTTTTATCCTCAGCCTGAGCTGACGGTGGAAAACCTGCCGTCCTTCCTCTCCCTGGGTAAAGCCCTCCTGCTCCTCTTTGTGGGAGAGGAGGAGGACGAGATTGGGCGGAGGCAGAACCAGGCGCTGGTGGAGGAGATGAGAGGAGTGGTGGACTCGGGAGGGGGGAGGATGGAGCGATACCTGGCCTGCTGGATCCACCTGTACATACAAATTCAACACTCTTTTCTTTATTATCTTCTTGCATTATATTACATTTATATTCTATTTATGATATTAATAGATATATTGTGTTGTTCTGTGTTCCAGTGGCCGTACTCCAGCTGGTATGTCCGTCCTGGGGTCATACCTGGGCTCTATGCCCCCCCTCCCTGCTCTGGTCCTCACCCATCTACCCTCTGGAGATGAAATCTATCAGTACTCCCCCAACACCCCCATAACGGCCCCCTCTGTCCTACAGTGGCTGCAGAGGGTCGAGGACGGCACTGAGTCACCTGCAGGTAAGGAGGAGGAAGTGCTGGATGGCAAAGAGATAAGTTAAACAGTATTTAGGAAAGAATTTAATATGGTAATATGACACGGCAGGTGACCGTGCAGTTTGGGTTTACAGGTCTCCTTTCATTGAAGAGGTCGTCCTCTGAAGCAGCAGGAGTCACAGTAATGATGCTTTTAACTGCAGAAAGCCCACTCCTGTCCTCAGTGATTGCCTACTTACTTGCAGTGATTAGTTGACTGCCTGCAGTCATGACTTTCCAACACACTCTATAGTTACCTTTCCACTGACTCTGGTCGACACTTTGTTGGCACAATGGCTGCTGAGTACATAAGAGATCCAGATACAGACATTATTTCAGATGTCACTAGAAGAAGAGTACAAGGAAATACCATGACATTTTTTGCTGGACACATACAGAATAATGGACTGTGCTCTCAAGATGAATAGACGTTAAAGGAATATGTCACCAATTTGAAATTGTCATGGCCCTCAGACAAGCCTGCAGCATCCAACTTGTGTTGTTCTTGTCTGAGGAATGTGAAGTTAAGGGCTACAGTCTTTGAGTTCAGCAGCAACACGTGTAATGAACTTAAAAGGGTCTTTAAATGAAGGTGATGATTGTTAAGGTACCTTCAGGCTTTAACCTTTGACCTTTTGAACCCTGCAGTTTGTATAGGTGTGGGCCAGGATGTGACACCAGTCTCGCTGTGACTTGTTTTTGTTTATCTGATGCAAAGGATTGCTGTCCAGCACATTCCATACATTCTCCGCGGAGAAACCATGGACCTGCAGGCTTTAGAGATGAACTTTGGCTTTAAGCTTCCAGGTTTTGCTTCCTGTGACTGTTTCCTTGCAAGGCAGTTTCCAAAACACCTTTTTTGAACAGAAAGTATGCACCTTGTCAAATAGCTATAGCTCGTAACATTAACAGCTTTTGAGTTTTAAAAATTGCAACTGGACAAGTTGGACTTTATGGACTGCAGTTCATTTTTTCAGAACTTGCGTTTCATTTGCTTAATATGTTTTTTTTTAAAGACTCTTATTTCATGGCATTATTCAATGCTGTTGTTGCATTAGAGTATCATCTTTAATGATGTATCACGTTGCATGTTGTAATTATAGATCTCTGTCTCGGTCCATCTCTACAGGGATGTTGGGTGATGATAACTGGCCTCCAGCTGTCGATTTCTATGACTTCCTGAAAATCATGGACGAGCAGGAACCCGACTCTGCCCACCAACAAACTCCTGACGAGGAGGAGGATGAGGAGGACGAGGAGGAGGAGGAGGAGGAGGATGTGAATGTGGAGGAACACGTGGGGGTAAAAGAGATGACACATTCCTTCTCCACCTCTCCCACACCTGACAATAACCCAAAGACTCACACTGAACTGTAATGGACCAGATGGGAGAGATGTGACACTAGCTTTTGATTAAACATGATTGTATTTTTATCTGGGCTTCAGTTGTTTCTTTTACTAATATCATACTGGCTTGTAATATTATTGTAGGCATATTTGCTATTCATGCTTTCCTACTTAATTTTACGATTTTTCACGGCCTTGACAATTTCCTAATCAGTCATATGATCAGAGCAGCTACACTGTTATTTTTTCTCCCTGCCTTATAAATAATAATGGTTTAACTGTTCTTTCTTCCCGTTTATAAAATCAAACCATGTGTGGAAATTGCAGTGACTTTTGGTGAAGGGTATCTTGTGTCCTGGAAATGTCTTGGCATTTGTTCTGATGTTATTCTTCCCATCAGTCCACCTCGTGTCCCGTAATGACAGTGGCATCATGGGATGGCTGTGTAACTCTTCCCGGCAGCTGAGATGCAGATCAAAGGAAGTGGCATAGGTTAGTCGGATTGGTCTGTTTTAATTACGGTGGTTTCTGGGACCAAGAGTTGTTTGAATCAATTAGTGTCTCAGTTAAAAGGGAACATCCGTCCTAAACCGTGACGAGCCTGAAAGGTTCTTGGATTGTGGTTTACAGCGGATTTTCCTTCGAGTCCATATGTGAATCTTTTGCTTCAATTTTTCTTCACTTGCTCACTTTTTTCTTTGTTGTAATTGCGCTGACGTACTGTGAATATGATCCAAGGTCTTACCCTTTGTATTGTAAATGGATTAGTTAATGCTGTAAGGGCTTGGTTTATCACAACAACAGAAAATACCTCAAAATAAATACATATTTAGAGAGTTAATTGGAATTGGGTTATTATATAAGACATAATGGGCAAAATACAGAGAACATAAAACACTTGAGTAGATAAAATTCAATGTATATTCTTCAGTATTTTGAGGTACACTATGTTATTAAAGGTCAAGCAATGGGACCATTTTGAAAAGTCTCATTTAAACATAATATCCCTTGAATTGATGAATGTTTTTTAAATTCATCAAATTAAAAAAAAAATCTTAAATTGTGTAACTGGGACTTGAATATTGGCCCTAAATCACTGTCATAGTGTGTATGAATAGTGTAGATGATCGAGTTTTCTCAAAATCGTGAAACAGCGCCCCCGTTGCTTGTAAGAACTGGTAAATGTTAGCTGGTCTGTGTGGTCACAAGTGGTATTGCACCCCTGAAGCTGTTGTGTTTTTGTTGCTGTCTACATGGACACAGTTACAGGGACGGGGCCTGCAGGGCTTAAAACACTCTTCTCACTTTTGTTCTTTTTGATTGGCACTTTCTTAACTCTCAAAGTTAATTTCACTGTCCCCTTTAAAGGAACATCTGGCCCCATCTGGCACTTTGGATGTATGTTGATCACTGCCACCAGTGCCATCAGTATTACATTATACTGCCAATGTGATGTGTAACAACATAATAGTAAGCATTAGTGGGGTTTTTATTGATTGATTACTTTAAGAAATACTTGCAGCCAGAAAGCCATTATAGCATATGATTCATGTCTTGGAGTGGATTTCTCCATCATGAAGTCAGTCTTCAGTTTACTGTGCCCTGCTCAGGTCGATCAGTGTCACAGCTGTAGTGAGCAAAGCAGAAAAACACCAAGCAAGCCAAGACCGAGTCAGTCAGTGTGTGATTACACATCACAGGCATCTGGCTTTCACCGGATAGTGATGTTTGGGTTTTCCAGCGATTAGAAAAGGATTAAATCCTGAGGTGCTGCCTGTCTGGAAAAAAACATTAAAATAAAATAACATTTTTTCAGAGTTCTGGACTTAAAGAGCTTATCTGATCTTGATTCATGTGTCAGCCATGTAATATATGGCAGAGCCACTGTTGGCTTGGACAAATGATAAATAAATGCTGCCACTGGCTTTTAACAGCGAGCTCTCCTGCTGTTGGCAGCTAACTGACTCCTGCCAGAGGATCTGAGGTGAGAATGAAATGCAATGAGATGATGTGTGGCTGCCCAGTTAGCCAGATAACTGAGACAGTAATCTGTGTAGCTGCAGACAGTTTGATTCATGATGACAACTTAAACCTGCGCAGGCCAATTTCACAATCTGCTTATGGCACCAAATGGCAGCACAAGCTACCCAGAAAACTTACTAAATGTCTCGAGTTGAAGAAATTAAAGGTTCTGACATCTCCCGCATTTACGTGCATTGATATAAATCTAGCATATGAAAACTTGTAATAAACCAAATTTCTATCCCTTAATATACATTTGATAATAATATTGTTGTATTTAAAGCTTTATTACACAAAGCGCCGTCCGCTATGCATGATCTCTGACGGATATTCAATTGTAGCATCTTTTCGGGGCGCATCAACATTTTTGATCAACTCCTCTCGTCTCTCATCTGTCTCTCATCTTTGACTTCGGCTGCTGGCCTGTCAAAGGACACAGAGAGTTTATCGAGTAATAAAGCTTAAAACTATAAAAATTGTTTTTTTGATCCCCTGACTCACCTGAAAAATCCCTGTTGATTTATACCCTCGGCCATATAAGCATGAATCTTTAGGAGCATTTCTTCCACAGTGAGGGTCTGTGAACATACAGAACGTGTGTGAGTCTGTCGTCCATATGCCTGCTGATCCGAGAGTCACGCCATCAAACACGCAAACAGGCAAACATACAAACATACAAAATAATTGCATTTGCTGCTGCTGCCTGGAAAAAACCTGAGTCGGCATAATCGATCAGATGGGAAATGATCCAACGCAGATCAAATGTGTAACTAGATTGCAGACCAGCCACCCACCCCTGTGTTACATATGAGTTATGATATCAGCCAAAGCAGACCATGTATATTATTTAATTATCGGGACACGCGCACATGCACAGAGCGGACCTGATGCCTCACGCGGTGTGTTTACTGTTAACCTTTGCAGACAGTTTGATGTCACCATGTGTTTGGGGGAAGTCAGTGATTCCTCACTGATAAGAAGTTAGTCAGCCTGGCTTTGTTAAAGCCTGCATTACCATATGTCATACTGAGTGATTGCAAACTGGTGGTCAAGAAAAAGGCATATTTCCATAACTTATTCCTTTTTTTAAAATAGTTTCAGCAGTTGCATAACACCGACCAAAACGACTGGTTTCAACTATGTGTGCAGCAGCTACGCAGGAGATGAAATCAAAAGTACGAGCGAGTCTGCACACACGCAGCCAGGCACGTGGAGGAGGAATCTGGCTTGATTACAAGGTTGGTATTCGGCAATTACAGAGAAATGATGGCATAATAACACACAGATGCTGCGATGAGTGCGAGAATGCAAAAACAAAATGAGATGATGGGGAGGCAGAAACACAGCAGGGCCAGGGGAGGATCATATACGTCTCTGGTTCCACTGTGTCTCAACATAAAGCCTCCAGCACTGATTATGAGATTGCATAAGGAGGTCTTACCTGTGCTTGTGCGCGTCCATGTAGTCAAGCCAGGCATTGCAGCCACATCCTCTTACAGCATGAGCCCAAGCCATTGGATGTACGTCATTCATGTGTGTGTGTGACACAGACAAATGATCCCAGTCATCCGGGAGCAGGGTTACAGAGATATGGAGCTGTGTTGGGAATACTTTCGAAAACGTGTGTGTGTGTGTGAACTTGATCTGGCCTCTGTGTGGGAAAGCATATTTCATGATTATGATAATCAAATTGCTGACCATAATTGTACGGAAAACTCCTTCGGGATGTCCCTTTATCTGTGTTCTCACAGACACACACACGTCCACACAGACAGGATCTCACTACCAAAGCCAGGCTCCACTCTGGATTTTCCAAATTTCTTAATGGAATTTTCGATTAGTCAACTAGACAGTCCAAATTGAGTACATTTCTGGTGTTGACTTGTGAGGATGGCAATGGCATCCAGTTGCACACATTCCTATTTTTTACATCATAACACACGGAAAGAACTTACAACAGCTTCGCAGGTGCGGTGGGCGGTATTCGTCTCTGTGGAGCAGTCAGAGTGGATTATTCCACCCCTATCACAGCCGCCCGCTATCAAACATAGTAATAAGGAATGCTCATTCATATACTGGGGCAGTGCATTCCTTTGAAAGGCTAAAAGAAGCCTCAGGCATCAGCTACACAGATTAAAAAATGTGATATGGGGTGACTTTGCTATGTCAGAGATGTGTGGTTATCTGAAAATGATGCATATCCTCTATACTGGTGGTTAATTACCCTTTTGACTTGTAGAGGAGAGTACAAAGGTTATGTTCCCAGTTTAAGACCTTTATAAAAAATTTCAATTTGTTGGGATTTCCCAATCAAAAAATGTTGGCGATGTACATTTGTACCGCTGTTAGGGTCAGATAAAGATCGTGTTTTGGCTTAAAATACCTGTTTTGGTTGCAAAAAAGCACAGTGGTGGCTTGAAATGAAGCTGTTTCCCATCTTAAGTTTTCTCTGCCTTCCTTACACAATAATGATTCAACGTAGAGCCACATCATGGCAGCTGTTACGGTTTCTGTGAGCGGGGAACTTTTCTCTGGCATGCCGCTCTGCTTCGGATTTGTTTGCAATAAACAGGAGAACAACTGGATAACTGGATCCCCAGATTGAAGGCTCTCAGAGGCCGTGGAGCATGCCACAGGATTGTAGATAGAACAGCTGGTTTCCCTGCGCCACCAGCATGCCTCAGGGTGTGACTTAAGTTAATGAATCTATCCTTTTGTTGTGCGGACTTGTATATTATCCTGCTCTTTCTGTGCATCTGCATCAAACTCTGACTGAAGCTTGAACCTATAGCCTATATCAGCCTTTTATCTTTCCATTCTGCTGTAAAAGTAGGAATGTAGTCCATAAAATAAAACGTCTGTGCTATCTGCAGCGGAAAAAATGAGCTAGTGTTTAGGAGATTGAAGTCGGTATCAAGTGAATGTCTCATAAAAGACTTGAAGATTTGATGCGTTTCAGACCCAACGTTCCCCTTCAGAGGAGAAAAAGGTTTTTTTTCTGCCTTGTGGGGAAATTATTACTGTCAGTCAGGTCATCAGGAAGTCAGTGAGTAATTATGACAAATGTGTGAGTGTGAATGGGGGAAAGTTATATTTTATTAATATGTTTAATTCATCAGCTCCAGAGGTCACTGCTAATATTTGGTCAGCTCACATACGTGACACACCATGTGTTGCCATGGGAACCATTCAGTGCCATTTCCTGTCCCTTCTGCCATAGGGGACGAGTGAAAAAAGGAATTGAGCCGTGAAGGGCGTAGGACAAATGATGAGTCAAAATGAGGCTAGACTACAATTTCATATTAACTTTGACTATCATCTCTTTGGAGAATTGAGTCAGTGCTGACCCCGCTGCCTCGTCGTGACTGCTGAAGAATATGATGACATGCATACTGTGCAGTAACTCTATTTAAAGCCGTGCATCATTTTGATCTGGAAGTCTGCACAGTGGGAAAAAAAAGGTTTTGTTATAAGATTGGCACCAAAATGATGTTTCTAAATAAACACTATAGTCATTTTGCATCATCACTGACAGCTGTAGAGCCGTACAGCTAAATATATGGATATACTGTATGTACTACATATATTTAGACAATGCAGGGAATTGTATTGTGGAATTGTGCAATTTACGAGTAGAAAGTATTATCAACGTCATGAACATTACTTTATTTGTCCCATTGTGGGGATTTCAAGAGCGCTATCTTGTGCACAGTTTTCAGAGTCAAATGTTTTGACGCTGAAATAAAATGGCGGAGTATGGATTTTGGAGATGGATTATGTTTCCTATAGTGTTATAGTGGAGGCACCTTGTCTGAAACAAAGAGCACCTCAGCTAATATCTGACAAAATTATTACATTTCTAGAAATATAAGATCAGGCTTGTGGTGGTAGATGAGAAGCTCTCATCTTGCAGTTGGCAGCACCTCCAGCTCTGAGGTACGGCAGTGTATCGCTGCTACTGAACCTGCTAGCTGCAACCTGAATTCTTTTTTTTTTTGCAACTTAACTTTTTTTTGTTGATTTATATGTTGTGACAACGAGTTACATTGATAACAGGATGAGATGTGTCAGGATGTGTGACTCCGCTCAGCTTATGACTGTTTTACTGATCACATCATATGTTCAACTGGTGGTGGTTTATCAGTGACATTAAACAAACAAACACCTCAGAGTTTGGGGGAAAGTTGAGAAAAGTTAAGACGACCGTCACCATTGAGCAGCAGGTCAGACACCTGGCTGAGGTTAATGAGACAGTCAGTTTCTAAGAGAAAACACTGAAATATGATAAGAAGTCAGGGGAAGAACGGCGATGAGGCTTTAAATTACATGACCTCTCTGTCCATTTTTATTGCACACGATCGGGAAGGACAATTTACACCTTAATGATTCTTCTTCATGAAGTTTGATGAGCTCCCCTCCCAACAGGAAGCTGAGCAGAAGTCCAGTTAATGAAGACGAAGTGAAAGCACTTTTGTGAAT
This sequence comes from Pagrus major, assembly GCF_040436345.1. Classification (NCBI taxonomy): domain Eukaryota; kingdom Metazoa; phylum Chordata; class Actinopteri; order Spariformes; family Sparidae; genus Pagrus; species Pagrus major. Next base: position 11,381,408 of record NC_133238.1, read on the forward strand.
GTGCAGCAGCTGCTTTGCTTTTATTTCTTGTGACGTGGACGTTTTCTATTAGAATTACATAGAGACAAAGTTTCCCATTTTTTAATAAACTGCAGCATCTACTTTATGAAGTCAGCCAAGAGGGGGAGCCAGCAACATTATTAAGGCATCCTTAAGTGTTTGTCAATATTTTCAATATTAGTTTCCCTGCTCCAACACACCTGATTCGAATGAGTGGGTCCTTAGCAGAGCTCGATGATGAGCTCTTTATTTGAATCAGATGTGTTAGCGCAGAGAAATAGTGACCCCAAAATACTAAAATACAGTGACTCCTTAACACATTTATTAAGATGCGTTTGTGGTTGCATCCTAATAAATGTATATCTCCAAATGTATGTTTGCAGAGGTTGATATTGTGTGTGTGTGTGTGTGAGAGAGAGAGTGATCGACTGTAGGAGAGAGACATCTGAGAGGCTTTTTATTGGGTTTGTTACACAATTCTGGGAAGAGAAACACAATAGCCTGCCATGGAGAAATGGATGTCAGGAAATTTGGTTGTTTTTGTCCGAGAATACGGCGGACGGTAACGCGGCTTTCTACAAATCCTCTCACACTTTTCCAGGATTTGATGCCCTCTTTTCTTTCTTGTAATATTTCAAACAGAACGTAGCTGACCACGCTGCACCGCTGCCAGCTCTGAAGCCAACCAGTAGACTTTTTTCTTCTTTCTTGTTATGTTTCAGTTAGAGACAGATCTGCGGTGTAAGAACAGAAACACATGGTGGCATGAAAAGTGCCTCTCTTGGTGGCCACAATACAAAGAAATTCTCTCCTACCTCCAGCTCCTGAGAGTCTTACAATTCAATACCTTTTAGCACGTATTGGAATGGTCCACAAAGGCTCTGTATGTATGTATGTGTGTGTGTGTTGGTGCTGACTGTGGACAGGTGAACAAAGGCAGTGTGTGTCAGTGACAGAGAGGGGAAGATAAAGTCTGGCTGCGGGTGACTTTCTATTAAATCGCAGATACTTTCTGCCTCGACTGCAGCCAAACACAGAAAGCTTGAGGAGTTTGTTGTTGTTCTTCTGGCTGCTTGAATAAAAAACAATCTGGATCCATGCACAGAATGTTCTTTAGCTTTTAGATAAAGATAGATGTAGCTGATGCATGTTTATTATTACTTTCATAATTTGGTAAGTTGTCTCATAAGATCTTTAAATTTGTGCAGATCGGTATCCTTTCAGTTGACCTACTAATACCAATAATAATATTACTCAGACCAATACCCACTTGAGTATTTTTATGTATTGATCCTTTTTTCTAAAATTGAAATCAACCTTGACCAGTGTCTGCACATGGGAATAAAATGAACTTTCTGTCTCATGAACGTGAACTCTTTCCCACAGTCATTTTGTTATTGGCTCCCAGTCCACAATCCTTTTAAACCCGGTTGGACTGGACGAAGGCAGTGTGTGTATGTGCTTTGTATGTGTGTGTGTGCACGCATTTTGCATTTCAGCAAGACTGTCTATCTTTGGCTATTTTTTGGGTTCTTTCCCTTTTAAACCATTAAGATTGGAGATGCTGAGGTGGAACAAAGAGAAACAGGAAGTTGTCATCACACTTCCACGATGATGGAGGAGAGGTCGCCTCAGGACGCGCAGCAGCATCAACACATGCACGTGTTCATCTGTGTATCTATGACTGTGTGGTACAGAAGTCACTGAAGGGTTGACAATCACTGATAAACAACGGATTTAATGATGTTTATTTAAGTGTGTGTGTGTGTGTGTGTTTCTGCATGATAAGATCCCAGGCACTTACTCCCTTTTAGGGACGGATGTGGAGGAGGATCTTTATTAATTGGATTTCTTTTCACAGTAAAAGCCCCATATTCTTTCACAGTTCAGTCAGCTCCACATTGCACACACCTATATGTTATTGAATATGAAATATATTTATAATGTTGTTGATGGAATATATTATATTGGAATATTTTAGGGACACTTCATTATCTAATGCTGAATCAATGTAGGCATTATTATACTTTATTATGTTACATATATGACCCTCTAAATCACAAGCGTTAATGGATGTTCCTGTCCAGTCTCCTACTCATGGCTGTATCTACAGTATGAGAAGCTTTCAGACTAAAACCTTGACTGATGGGGGATTGACTTTTATTGACGTTACCTCGGGTTTCTCCTTTCATCTCAAGTCTCCTTTATTGTTCTTTTGTTACAGACACTTCATTAAAGTGTTTCGGTTCCAAGACTGTTTTTCCTTCCGTCTATGCATCGAGTTTCAAGAAATGGGAAAGGTAAGCTGAGCTCGGCTGCTATAAACTTTCAAAAGTGGTCAAGTAAACCTTTTAAACTCTCCAAACATGGATCTCGAGGAACAGAGACGTCAGATTTCACATGGCTGAGGTGAAGTGTTTCCAGCCTGCAGCCTGTGTGATGAGTTCATCCTGTTGAAGTTTCCTTAACCCTCTGACACTGTTGCGGAACCTGAGATGAGACAGAAGTAGAATTAGAAATAAGGTCAAAGTGATGTGATCTAATAAGTTCTGTGTATTTGTATCTCCTGGTACTTTTTCTGCATGATTGATGTTGCTCCGTCAGCTGTAATAACAGTGTATGACGGGAGACGGATTAAGTAATCTCTTACTTGGAACTTTCCAAATTCAGCATGGATTAAAAAGCACATGTTTTTTACTGGGAACTAATTGCAAAGTAGGGAGGCAGAGACTCGAAAAAAGAGGAAGAGCAGAGGTCAGCATTCCTGCAGGTCTTCAGAGACTCAGAGACATGTTGCAGACAGAACAGAGGCATCGCGAAGCAGCAGAAAGCACAGGGCGTCCCCATCAGAACACGAGGGAGTCCACTCTGCCAGAGGTCTGCTACTGCTCAGAGTCACTCAAGCTGCCTTAACATGGATTGTCAAAAAAATAGTTTTATGATTTTGAATGACATAAAAATGAGTTTTGTATAAATGTGGATTGTAAATGAAGTCAAAGCAGGTTTTGATCATTTATCAGGATGTGAAGCAGAATTCAGCATCGCATTGAGGCTGAGATAGAAATCTCCCACCTGTCCTGTATCGGGGGTCGCCACAGCAACTGTGAAAGCATACATGCGTGGGTTGATCACAGTTGAAAATCGGATAGCTGATGTCGAAGTTTCAGTTATTTAGAGATTAAAATATGTCGAAACATTATTGTGGCATTGGTTATGATGCTGGCTTTGTGTTACAATTCTGATTATAAATCAACAAACATCAACAATCCAAATTCTACTGAAAATCTGAAACACATGATGTTGTGAAAGTGAAATTTTGGCAATAGTTGTAGCTGTAATAGGAGTGGAAGTGATTCACAGACTGGCAGGCAGACTCCTCGCTCCTGTGTGGGCAGGTCGCTGATAAAAACACAGCCCTGCAAGCCTGATTTTAGTTTCTAACAAGCTTTTACTTTCTAGATCAAACCTTTCTTTCATTGGCATTTCCATGACTTCGTGTAACAGGTTCTACAACAAGATCATACTTTTTATTTATTTATTTGTGGCATCACTTTATTTCCCTGCATTTATGACCGTTTTATTTCCTGTTTGATTGTGAAGCATCTGCTTGTAAACTGAATAATTGATTACCTTCATGACATTTAATAATGTTAATTGAGATATCATTGCCAATTATGGTTTAAAGTTACACGTAATGAATTAATGATGCAGGTACTATAAAAAACAACAACACAGCAGTGTGTGTAACGGTCGCAAGTAACAGCTGCTCTGGCGTTGGCACCTGAACAGTGTGTTGTGTGTGTTGTTCTTCCCACTGATAGATCGAGCTGCAGAAGTATTAATAAGCATATCTACGTACAGTTATGAGTGAAAATCAGGCTCCTTTTACGTTTTGCGCATGCAGAGCCAGATGTTTCTAGTAAAACGGTGATCCTGAAGATTACTAACATCATTTGTCTCTGAGGTCCGGCTTACATGAAAATCTTTGATCGTCATCTACTGTAAAACAAGTTTTACGAGGAAAGATGATGGATCTTTCCAAACAAAAGTTGTGTCCATATAAGCGAGCAGGATAAACAAAAGGATACGCAACTTGACATCTGTTGACCTTCCCTTAATTTTTCTTAGAGAGTTTGCTTTTGTTTGATGAATTCAAAGATGAATGTTTGTGAGAAAAAGTCGTCCGAATCATTCCCATGACAATGACGAGTCTGATGAGGTGTGTGAGCTTTTTATTAAAGGATGTGTGCATGTGTCATTTTCTAAAGAAGTAATTGAATTTATCTTGAAGCCTGGTGATGTAAGAGTTGTTAACTTTTACTAGGGTTAAATCCCAAGATGGGTTTTGTAATGTCTGTTTAAAGTGCTTCCTTTAAAGGAAAAGAGAAAACCCAGAGTTGGTGAATGTAAGAATAGTGCTCCATGGCCTACTTATGGAGAGTACTGGAAGGTTTGGAGGAATTGTCAGCTGCATTAGAGAATAATTGATTTATAGTGGGGGTATTAATATGTTCACATACATTATTTTATACATTTTTTCTACATTCTGGCAACTGCCAAGACCTTTGATGCTGACCAGACATGGATCCCATGTGTTACCAACAGCTTTATACTATACTGAACAAGCATATGATTAAAAGATATCTATGTTGACTGTTTGTAGGTAACAGGAAATCAGGAACGGTCTCCCAAGTGTGACATTTTGTTGACTCACCCAACCACATTGGGTCTCTTCCTACTGTCGGCAGTAACATCGCCTGACTTCCTCCTTTGCTTTTGCTGCTGTCACTTGAACGTGATGTTTTTGGGCACGCCCAAACGACAGATTCTGTTGTTTTTCTGCGCAGGTCAGTCTCCTAAACTCATCAAAATACACATGAAACTTATACAAATCAAATTTTTATGCAGACACTCAGCAGTTCTTGGGTTGAACTGAAAAAGCAGAAAGCAACACAGTAGGTTCCAGTTATCTGTTGTTTATTGGAGCGTGTGTGGTAGTTTGAAAAATGTAAATTCCTCTTTTTACAGAACATAAAATCCTGCTGCGCAGTAAACACCAGTATACCACCAATGTCAACACTATTCCTCTTTATTACAAAGCCAATGAGAACACTGAACTTTCTGTTGATTATGTCATGCCAGTATGATCTCCTGCTAATGCCAAGGACAACGCAAAACAAGCATCTTTTAAGTTGTAGTTCTGTCTTGAAATAATGCTTCTAGGTCATCAGATTTAAAAGATGTCTCCCTCGAACAGAGACAGACACGCGAAACCACAATTTTCTAAGTGGTTGAATTTGATTTATTTATGAGGGCTTTTTTCTAAATACCGTCTTCTATGATTGCAATGCAGCATTACTGTAATGAACCTAATGCACACACACAAACACACACACACCCCTGTAGTCAGCATTTAATTACATCCGCTGCCATTAAGAGGTTTTTTCGCGGGATCAATATGGAAGAAATGTTGTGCAAAAGTGCATTTTCATATTGGTATGATTATTTAAAGCACAAAAAGAGTCAATACAGTTTGTTCTGTGCGTGTGTGTGTGTGTGTGTGTGTGTGTGTGTGTGTGTGTGTGTGTTGAGGTTGCACACGCTTTACATGGACTTTTCCTACAATATATGAAGCTACAGTACAGAAAACATCCTCCTCTTTGTGCCTCTCTCTGTCTCCACATGTACAACCTGGTAAACATCCTCCTCTGCCTCCGTTCCTCAGGAATGTCCCACAGCTTTTATGTTCTTGATTGAGTGTGTGTGTGTGTGTGTGTGTGTGTGTGTGTGTCAGCCATGATAAGCCCGGACAGCTCTCTCCTGTCAAAACAGTGTGTTTTGTGGTTAACTGGTGCGTTTGATGACGTCAGAGCTCTCATTTCTCTTTTGTGTCTACATTCCTATTCTACCTCACACACACACACACACACACAAATGTTGTATTGACACTGCTGTGTTTCAGCATGTAATGTTGAGCGGTATACTGTCTGTGTAAGTCCTTAAACTGGGTATTTGCTGAGTATAATCAAATGCATCATGGGAGATTGCTGCAGAGGCAATTGTCACTATTGCATCTTTGCCTCAGACAGACAATTCATTCTGTTCTTAATCTGTGCTCTGCTGCCTCAGAGCGCCACTGCAGCCAGAGTTTTGAAGTTGATCCTGTAAGCACTGGCTTCATCTGGAGGAAATCCCAAAGCGTGCGCCCCCTCCGCACCACGTGCACGGCTGCTCCCCTTTGACACCAGTAGTGATCACAGATGTGCTCCGAGGTCTTCAAGGGGAGTCTTCTACAGGTGGTCTTTATGTGATTAATAACGGTGTTGCTATTTTCTTCTGTTTCACATGTGTAACTACAGCATTTGTGCCGCCAAAATGTTGCTGACCTATGCTTAATATGGTGCCTGAGCGAAACGTGTGTAGACAGTCAGAGGATGAAGCCGCTGCTGCTCTGCCAAGACAAGAAGTATGATTCAGAGGACCCTGCATCTGCCAGATGGTGTGGTTTTCCACATGCAGGTTGGCAATTTGACCTGACACCACCAGGACCTTTTCTCACATCCTCTGATGACTCACCGGGAGCTGGACTCCACCACGGAGGCAGCAGAATTTACAGCAGCCGGACAAAACCTTCATTTCACATGTTTGAGGATTTTGGATAAAAAATTGAAAACCTATAGAAGCAACCTGTCCTTACAGCTGACTGATGACTAAACCATCGACAGGGAAAACCCATTACATTGAGCTCACGGCTCAATGTAATGGGTATATTAATGTGTCACCAGAATGGTTCATTAGCCAGGGTGAGAGGTTAAGCTTCAAGCTGCGTGCATACAAAGCACAAAATAGGTGATTTGTGTCATGTATGAGCTCATCTGCGACACAGGCTGAGGGCGCTGGGGTCGTTGGATCAATACAAGTGTTGCGTGGATGCAAATCCCTGCAAACTCTAACATCCCAGAGCTCTGCATACCGGCTGGCACTCGGTATTATTGTCAACTGCAGGCACTGTCTCCATGACTGGACTCTTTAATGTAAATGCGCATATGGCAGCAAATCATAGACGAGTCAGTGGGGCTTTGAATAGCTCCCGTGGCTGCACAGGTCACCTGCATGCATTAAACATGTGATTTATTTATGAAAGGGATGATGAATGGAGGTGTGTGGAGAGAAATGAAGAGATCAGCCATCAGCCGGTTTCTCTGTTCTGGTCAGTGTGTGATTCAGGAATGATGTTCAATAAGGATCTATAAGCTGGATGAATTATGTGTGCTTTGCTGTGTCCTTGAGAAAGGTTACACACACACACACACACACACACAAAGGGCAGAGGTGATGAAGTGTTCATAGTAAACTGGACCAGATAAATCACCTGAATGTGGCAGTTGTGTGATGATTTCAACACACACACACACACACACACACACACAGAGAGTTTGGTTTGAAGCACTGTTTGAGTTATTGTTTTTTTTTTAACTTGGTTTGATATATAGATGCTGCAAATGGTGTGTATAACCAACACACACACACACACACACAAAACACACACACGGCTGTGTTGTGATAAATGGGACTGCCATACTCCCACTGGCCTGTAAATCAATGACATCATAATTGTTTGTTCTCTGCTCTTGTTTCGTGGTCGTACCAGTCGTGTCACTTTCTCTCGCTGGAGAAAAAGAAGTACACGGACTGTCCTTTAATGAACCATCGCTTGAAAAATATTTCACAAGGAACACAAAGTAAAGAAAAGATTTACGAGGCACTTAACCTGTGGTAGAAGTGGTACGATCATCAGCTAGTGAATTGTGTAATGGCGCACGTGATCATGTGGAATTAGTAGCAGCTTGAATGGGAAGGTGTGCACTTGTTCTCTTTCTACTGGTTGGGACCTGTTTGAATGATTGTGTGACACTGTAGCTGTGACCCACTTCCATACAACATACCAATTATGCAATATGTATTATTATACAAATCATTCAAGTACATTGTTTGTTTGCAGTTAGTATAGAGGACATCAGCATATTCACTATTTTATACTAACAGGAAAGGTGTGCTGTTAATCAAACTGCCAATTTAAAGCGGACGCAGGCAACTTTTCAAACCTCCCCCCCAGTAAGAGGAATCCAACCGTAAGAATCTCGACTTGACCTAGAAACCCTGATCTCAGCGCCATGAACAGGCAGAGTAAAACACCTAGTTGTAATAAGTAGTTAGGTCTTATTACTCACTGATCTAGTAGAAAGAAAGCCGGTTTTTCAGCTATCTCAAGTCAAGTAAGAGGAAACACATATTGGGGGGGTGTTGACTGATTTAGACTCAACACCAGCGTTTTCCATTGAGTGAAGGCCCTTCCTTTCATTCTTGTTTTACCTCGGTTTCATCACTCTCCCTCTTCGCCTCCTTTCTTTTTCTTTTGCAGTGTAGAGTTTCTGCCGTTCTTTCACTGTAACCTGGGGACAGCGACAAGGTAAAGCAATGCCTCTTCCTGTTTTGGTTGGGCAATGACAGCAACGCTTCCTTTTCGCAGTAATCAGACCTTTGTTTTCCACGAAAAAATCTGGCACGATGGCCGATGGTGTCATTTGTCTACAGCCGCTACACTGTTGAATCAGCGCTTACTTCAGAATGATGAGCTGTCTATTACTAGTTTAACCTCACAGAAAAACAAAGGATGATTTTTCCAAATATTTCATACCACATCTGTTTCTTTGTGAAGTTGCATGGCCGTCTTACACTGTTTATTAAAACTTCTGCTTATCTGTGAGAAGCTCCTCCACTGTTGGAGTATTCTTGTTCTTAATCTTTAATGTCTTTTTTTGCATTGTAAGCACGTCTTTAAACATTCAAAACTGCTTAGAATTAGAGGCCATTATGAATGTGGGACTTTCAGACGGAGCAGAAAACAGGTCAAAGCGAGACCACAAGTAAGGGTTGGGGTTAGACATGTAGCCGTGATGGTCATGTAAAGGGGCTTCTATGTCAACGAGGGTCCTCACGAGCATAGATAGAAAAATGTGTGTTTAATTGTGGATGATAAAGAACAATACACATGCACTAACAATAACAACAGGAAATTAAAGGTTTTTTCCATCATAGGGTGTAGTCATGCTGAGTGCAAAGTGCAGGCAGGTCGCGCTTGCACAACGCACATTTATTCCATTGCAGTGCCGTGGTGTTGTCTAGTTTGACCACACTGATCATGTGTGGGTGGTTACGAGCCGCTCATGTCATGGGGAGCAAAACATTTCCCGTAGTCACGGAGCTCTCGGTACTTGATGTTGTTTTGTTGATCAGTTTTGTGATAGCGGTGCATGGACGTTGCGACTCTAAACCGTAGAACCGCCTTGCGATGTTCTGCAGCCCGCGAATTCACGCGTGGCTTTTCACACCATAAACCACAGCTCTGCTTACATGTAAATATCTTTGTTGCCTCACTTCCTCTTCAGTGATCTGCTCTACTCTCTGTGTGGTTCTTATTCTTTGATCCTTATTGAATCTCTTGATCGGTTCAATCAACAGCTGAGTCTCAAGCCAACCGAGTGATAACAGGCTGCCAGTGTGTGTGTGACAAAAAGCAAGAAATGACTCATCACTTTCAGTAAACACATCAAAATTGGGTGTGTTGGTAGGTACAGCGTAGCTTGTCAACAGTGTGGTTGCACAGGACTATCTAGGAATTAGGGCTGGTTACTTTCCTGTGAAATTACTGTTCGCTAGAAGAACATCAGTGAGCTGTTTGGAGCGTCAGTTTCCTGAACCGCAGATTCCTGCTATAATTCACCGGGAGTCACAGAGGTTATCAAGGGAGTATAGACATGGCAGAAATGGACAGATACGGAGAGGTATATCAATATTTATGGATGACCAGGGGTCAGAGGGAAAGGAAGTTTGACATGGAAAGTGATCAAGGGAAGGTAGAGTTAGATTATGTATGAGGGGGAGAGCAGAGGGAAGGGAGTGGATAAACAGAGATAAATGGAGATATGTCAATGTTTATGAATAGTTTCAGGGTTAAAAATAATGTTTTTGTTCCGGCGTACGTACAGCTTTAGCTTGAGCTCTTCCATCTTCAATCCTTTATTTGGAGCAGCAGTTTTATGTTACTGTCCCTGCAGGACCACCTATAGTTTTATCAATTTAAACAGTCCCAAGCAAAATCATGCACACTTTACCTCAGCGTACAGCCAACTGAAACACACTGACTGATTTATTAAAGAAATGTTGACTTGTACTCAAGAATCAGTCTAAGAATATTACTTGTTAATGATTGATGATCATTTTTGTAATACTCGCCATGTTTATGGTCGGCTCTACAATCCTGAGTTGATCTTATTTTGAATGCACTTGATATCACCAACACTGGTTTAATATTCAAAGTATTAAAAGGGAAAGAAACGTTTCCCTTGTTAGAAAAGATTACATAAAGGTGACCTTTACATATTGTATTGTCAAACAAAGCCTTACCCTTGAATTGATCAGCTGCTTGGTTTCCTGAGCCAGTTAGCAGTTTGAGCCACTGGCACATAATCTTTTGACTTATACATTTGGAAGAGCATAACAGCCACATAATTCATGTTTGTTTAACAGAATCTCAATTATTTTGGCCTACTGTTTTGTCTCTTATGTTCATTTTATTAGAAGAACAAAATGGAGTCCAGTCTCCGCTTTTCGGGGGAAATTTCATGAAGCTGACATCACTAATTGTAATGACTGAGGTAATTTTTTTTATGGGTTTTACGGTGGATTTTCCCTGTCGACTGGAACCTTAAAGGACTCATCAGCCTTCACTTTACTGATTCTCAGGAAGCCACCACAAGAGTACTTTCTGTTCCGCAGCATCATCTCATAAGAACAAGATGACGCAGTGCCTCACTCACCTTTTTTAAACTGCTTTGAACGTCTCTCTTTTTTATGTTTTTAGTGTGTTGTTTTTATTATTCTGCTTTTTAACCTGTAAAGTGTCTTTGTGTACCCTGAAAAGCGCTATATAAAATAAATGTATTGTTATTATTATTATTATACGACGGACAGCAAGCTCAAGTAAGCTGCAGAATCGATGAAGGTGTTCCCTCCAAAATAAGATTTCAAAAGACTAAAGTCAGTGTTAGGAAATACATTTCAAGATAGGAAGCTTATTATTAGCTTTTGTGTGTGTGTGTGCGGTTGACACCAAAGTGAATATATTCAAATATCTTCAACTCCATCGCTTGCTGACACATGATGCCAGGAAATAGCTACCTCTCACAATTGACAGGCAAAATATAAAATACCACAGCATTTTCATATTATGGAGGAGTTGAAAAACCAGTCTGCACTGGTTCTCATACAAAATGCTCCAGTCGTGAAGGCGCTAAAGCATTATATTAAGCACCTAAATACATGTATATATACCTTTGTACTTGTGGGAAAACATGAAAGGAGAGAATATAAAATTGCATTACACATAACTGAGAGAACTTGGATATAAGAGCTAAAAGTCAGATTGTCAGGATCTCTGTGGCTGCACTTATCTTCATTCTTTTGGTGGTGTGGTTTGGAAAGGAGACGTGACTCGCAATCAATAACATCCATTCAGCCACGAGAAAAACCAACAGGAAGACCACGGTAGCATCCGCCTGCCATCAGTCCCTTAAGAACACAAACACTCTCTGTCTGCAGACTGTAGATCCTGTTATTTATTGCAGAAAGCTACTGGGAAGATACAACTATGTTGCTAGCTCTGCCTGTTTGCCAGCATTATTCATACATCACTTTCTTAGTGCAGGTCGTGACAAGGCTCACTGTTGGCTCACGTACAGAACTAACACACTTCCACAAACACACGCCCATGTACCGTGCACCCAGTGGGAGACACACCTCATAACATATTGTTGGTTTTGTTTACTTAAGCACAGAATGTCACGCGGATTGTTGGTTGTAGATGAACAAAAAGACAATAAGAAGGAAGAGGAAGAGCAAAGGAGTTTCCTAGAGCTCAGAGTTTGCTTATTCAGAGGAAGAAGCTGACTTTACTCCAACTCATTGATATTCAGAAAGATATGGTGAAAGGTTAACTGACATTTCGCAATAAATAGCTGACTCAGGAGGATCACCTGCAGCTGATGTTGTAATAATTGAAGTTTTATCATAACCTCAGGAGATGGGCTTTTCAAACTGACCTTGTTCTTGTACCAATGGCATACAATGCAGTGAGAAATACAAGAAATACAAGGATTCAGACGAAGATTTAGGATAGAAATTTGTTTGGCAGGACAGAAATCAGTGCTGTGACAGTGGTGCAGACAGACACAAATGGAATATTTCTTGCTGTCAGTATCATATAAACCTTAAAAAATTGTAATTGATGGCGAGCAAAAAAATGTAGCAAGGGAAAACAGAAAATGTCGTGTCGGTATGACTGAAAATAGATAAAAGCGCACCAAGATCAACTAATAATGTTTTTGATATGTGACAGTATTATTTAGTCTGTTATATTTTTGACTTGTCTGATAACCTTTTACTGTTCGTGTGCTCCATAGAAACATATGCATATGTACTAGACGTGACAAAAGGTTATGCTGAATAGGAGGACATTTACATGTAAGATCAATACATTTTAGCTTGGCATTTCAGTCACTCATATTTGCGTGTGCCAAACTGAAACAAAGGCTTGTGAGTGTTTTGTCCCGGTCCCCAGTCTAAAGGGCCTTTGACATTTCAGCTAGTTGGAATAAACTCCCTGACAGACCTGTTGAGTCTGAAGAGCGCGGCTCTCAGACAGTTACAACAGGGGAGGGGAGGACAGTTACAACGTTAGAGTGAAACTGGATGTGTTCAGACCTGAACCGGAGGAAGAGGGTTTTTTTCTTACACAACTCTGAAACAGTGTTATTTATGTAATTCACAGGAAGTGTTTCGGAAATCAGATTCTCAGGCATTAATGTGTCAAGTCAAGTACAAGCTGCTTCTTGCAGTTTTTTTGTACTACATTTCCCAGAAATCAGCTGTCAGAAAACAATAGTAGTACTTTAGTTTTACTTATGTTTTCCAAACAAACGCGAGACATACTGTATATGTGCATTACTTATGCCGGACATATAGTGTTTGGATAAGAAAACAAAGATTATATACGAGTTACAATCCTTAAGATTTCAGTCTTGGTTGTTTTGGCGCCACCTGTGGTTAGTGGTGGTAACAGCAAGTGCAGTTTAATCCGACAGCAAACGCTCTTCTTAAAGCCGCCATGTGTTTAGCCAGTTGAACGATTTCAATGTGAAGCTGTAAAACTGCTGTCTTAGCATTAGCAGTAAGTTAATACAGCTTTAATAGGGCTGTAGAGTAAACAGGAAACAGTGAGGCTGATATCAGTGAGATCAAATTAAGACCAATAACTCTGCATTACACTGATGCCTCGTTTCCTGTTGAATCCAGTGTGGAAATGGCGGACTCCGCCACTTACAGTGACAAATACTTCTATAGAGAAATACTTACAGGATGTAAATCCACTCAAAGGATATTGGCTGACCATAAAACATATCAAAAAAGGTGATTGATTACATGAAAATGTAAAGGTTTCTAACTTTAAACTGAATATACTGTGTAAAGTTTGTGATACATGTTGTCTGATGAGGATTTAATTTGATATTCAACTGTGATGGGATCTCAACTCAATGGTTTTATTGACCTGTATGCAAAATACAGCAGAGTTTTGAAGTCTAGGATCACATTTCTGCTCTTTCCTGTGGTTCAATACTGTCAGCATGAGTGATATATTGCTTTAGCTGCAAAAAAAATGAATGAGAAACGGCGGGACAAACACACACATGCACATTTGACTTCTCCCCTAGAAGAGACATGTCTAGATCACTGACTTCTCACCCCCTCAACTCTCACACAAACACACAAATACAACACACCTTTTACCGAGTCAACTTTGGACACTTGCTATTGTCTCTGCCAGTGTCTCTGTGTTCATAACATCACATGTCTGTGTTGTTCATGTTCAGAAACTACTGTTTTTGTACTTTCCTCTGTGAACAGATGTATCCTGCGGGGATACGCTCACCCATCTCTGTGGTGCCTAAAAGAACAGATAGCAATTGCAGCTGCAAACCACACTGCTGCCACTCAAACTCATTTGCTGAATATGACATATCAGTGGTTACATATTTTTAGCATTAATAGTATAAATAACTGCCAGGAACATGTCAAACTAATTAGTGTTAATCTTGTCCAAAGATAAACACATGATATCCAGGTTTCTTAACAAAGTCAAGAGCTTCTGTCTGATATGTTTATCAGTATTGATACCACAGCTGTTTGTGGACAGTTTTAGCCAATATTTGCACTCCACTGAAGTTTAAACATAGAAAAAGTCCAATGTAAAAATACCAAATATACATTTTTTCCCTTTTCGACCAATAATAATTATGTGTTCATTCCCAGTGAAAGATCTTTTTGGCCGATCATTCCTCTGGCAACTGGACGAGGTCGTTCCACAATCTCTGCTTGACCAGAAATGACTCCTGTCCATGTTCCCCTCAATAGTCCTCTTTGCTGTAAATGCACTACTCACCTCTGAATAACATCACTGTGAGGAGCATCCTGAAAACCCCGCTCTTGAATGGTTTTAAGGAGCTTGAATCTTGACGCATGGAGTTTTAAAAGATGTTGAAAAACTCTATCAAAAGTTACTTATAGACACTAATTAAACACTCTTTTAAACAATTCTTAAAACTGGAAGTGTGATCGAAATCGGATGTAGTCAAATTAAGACAGTGTCTTTGCTCTTGCTAACCAATTTCACTTAAACTACAGATAATGCTGAACACACTGAATATACTATTGGCTGCTAAACTTGTTTGCCGGCATTGCCAGGAGAAGAACATAGTGGAGGTGTCTGTGTGTGTGCCAGAAATGATTCACACATACTTGCTCTACCTTTTGAAGAAAGAAACTGAGAGCAAAACATTTCTGAAGAACTTGGGTTGAGGTTTGTTCAGGAAGCGAGTGTGAAGAGAAGCGTGTTGTGGCTTTGGTTTGCCCCCAAACAGCCAACGTACCTACTGCACAGACATCAGGGATGTGCAAGCTAGCAATTAATGCACCAACCTCGTGTGTGGGGTCATGTCTGTGTTTGTATTCGGTTCAGCCTCTGACCAAACTCAGAACTTTGCAGAATCTCTGGTTCTCTCTCTTTTTCCCCTCCAATCTTTCTCCTTATTCTTCTCGTCTTGGTACATTTATGAAGCAGATACAATGACATCCGAAGTTTCACTGCTGTCGTCTGAACATTTCCAGTTTCTTTGTTTTTGAACCATAAAGTGTGTTGTTCTTACGGTCTTTCTCAGAGTCCCGGTGCACAGTAGTAAAAATGGTGCCTCACTTGCTTGTGAAGGAAACCGTTTTCACACAGATGTTCTGATGTTGTCATTGTAATCCTGCTTTTACTGCTGTGTGAGTTGTGGAAAGCCTGTGTTGTTATATTTAACTATACCCGGTGTCCAGAGACTGTTTGTCACTGCAGTGTGTAATAGTGGACATTTAAGAGTTAGGCAACACTGCTTCTGTTTCCCCTGTACTGTATGACCACAGGGGAAATCCCTCCCCACTTCATGCATCCTTTCTCACTGTGTCTTTACTCTCCGGCTCACTCTCATTCTGTCTGACTTTGTCAGTGTTTCGACCTGTAAATGAGCCGTGGGATGTGTATCGATGTGAAAGTGGAGGAGAGCTGTTGCGGTTTGCAGGGGAAGCGGTTTCATGACTGAAGAAACGAGACATCTGTCTAGAGACTGGCATGTCTCTGGAATCAGAGACATGCCAGTTTTCCTGTCTGATTCACATATTTCTCAACAGGCAGTTAGGCAGACATTGAGCTAAATAAGCGTTGAGTGGGTGGACGGAGAAGATGACATAAAACTTGACTGTTCTTTAAGACAGCTTGAGCATATTCAACATTTGGAGAATAGCACAAGACAGACAGTACAGCTGAGGCTGACTAGAACAAAGCCGGGAATTTTTCTGGAATCTACGAATGTCCGTACAAAATTTCTTGGGAATGGATATTTCTGGACTGAGGTGGAGGACTGACAGACCAACATGGTCATCCATAGAGCCATTCTACTAGCATGGCCAAAAAGCAAAAGTAGTATATGTAGGCTACTATTTGTATAATCTGTCAAGGATGGCAGACTTTGTCCTGTCCTGAGTGTAAATCACTAAGAGATGGTGACGGGGCTCCAGACTTTCCACAACGGTTTCACTGGCGTGCCTAACTTTCACTACGTTACATTTCACTACATTTTAATTTCATAACACAATTTGTAAGTTGATATAAACAGGATTAAACATGACATGTTTCTCTTAATTTGAATCACAGCACACTGCAATAAATTCATTTAATAAATAATACAATGTTAAATTGAGAGTTCTCAGCGTTCTCTGTCTGACAGATGTGAGATGTTGTCGAGAAATATTGCTTTGGGCAGGATGTGTTGCAAGATGCTTCTCTCAAGCTCTCAAGGTCCCTAAATACATCACTTCACAACATTTCTTAAGTACAAAGAAAGGGAGACATAAAACAGATGTTGGAAATCATTGCCACAAAAAAACTTTGTCTGGTAAGTTTTACACTCTTGCACTCAAGCCCACAGCTGGAGGACCAATAAAATAATGCTGAGGACCATTTGCTAAGGCCCTGTCACTATTGCTACAACTGTCAGGCTATCCATTACAGCACGACACGAGTAGTTTGCCGTAGATAACAGTGGAAGATACACAACTTGAATATTTAAGAGTCTTAATTTTACAAAGACGTAGACAGAAGGATCATCATTTGTAGCAACAATTTATTTTGTTAGACAGAAATAACTGCAGATGAACATACTATTTAATCCAATACTATTCTACTTCTACAATATTTTTTTACCAGATTGGATAAAAGCATTGTGCTAAGCTTAGCTATGGCAATATGATACCCAGAGAGCCTGGTCAAAGCTCATTTTGATGGAGGACAAATATGCTGGCAGCCACTATGTATATAAACCTACCCTCGTTGCTCAAACAAGCAATTTACTGTATTTGTCTGCTCTCTAGGGACACTCATCTGACACTGACTTGATTTTACCACAGATTGGTCAGAGCGGTCTTTGACTCTGAAGTTTGTGGTTTCAAATAAACCCTCATCTCCATGAGGACAAATGAAGCAGTTTTACAAGCTATTACCAGAAGAATGTTCCGTCATTATAGTCAGGATGAAGAAGATGAGTTTTAATTTTCAAATGGAAATCTCAAGTCGTGCTGGAAAAGCACAGCAACAGAGGAGTTTTAACCCTATTTTGGTACATATCTCACTTACTCATCGGTTATGTTGGCTTCACTGCACAGACTTCATTACTCCTGGCAAACACAAACCAGATATAGAGTATGACATCTACTCCTGTTTTACATCAGCTCTAACTGCCCTTCAAAACATTTGCAATAATAAAAAATATTAAAGAAACTTTAAAAACTTTAAGAAACACAGTGTATGCCTCTCAATCACAGTACTGGATTATTTGTAATTAACTTGACTGAAAAGCATTAAAACTATATTATATAGCTGACAAAGTGCACTTTATTCTAAGCAGATAATGCTTTTCCTCATCTACAGCAGTGGCTTTTAAGATTAATTATCACAAGGTCAAACCAGAGCTTCTACCCCAAGGTAAAGTCAGTCAACCACTTTGCCCAAAAGTTGCTTTCCCAACCTTTGATCTTCAGATCGTCAGCTGATGGCTGCAGAGAGAAGATAAGGGCAACTGGGTTTATTACTGTCTGTTGGTTAGTAAGCAAGCTGTTTCAAACTGGACTACAATTATCCCAGAATAACATGCAGAGATTTTGCTGTATGTATTGTTTGATTTGCAATGAAAACTCTGAGAGAGATTACTGTGTTTCTATATAAATGCTCAAGCTGGCAGATCTAAAGCTACAAGCTGATTGGGGGAACTATGGCAAGACATTTACAGTCATTTACCACATCTGATTTGTATCTACCCAGCAGTTCGTCTTTCTCAGAACTATAGGGGATTGAAAAGTGCGAATGAAAGTGGAAAATATTGTTATTCATCAACTTGTGTGGCCGTGGGAACTTTCATGAGTGCAATACGGGAAGCTGACTGACTAATTTCAGTGTGAGTGTTGAAACAGATTATCTGGAAATCAGAATCATGTTAATGGACAGGGTTTTTTTTTTGGACATTTCAATTGACATTTCAATTGCTTTCATCTCATTGTCTTTCAGTTCATACACTTGAACTAGCACAAATTTCTTTCACTTAAACTCAAATTTTAACAGATTTTTCCATCTTATTTCAGTTTTTGTATTTCAGCTGTTGATTCTCAAATGTCTAAAAGGTCAGATATCAGCTGTTTCTAGTTTTCTCTTTGACAGTCAAAAGCCACTCAATGTTCCTTTAGTCCCAGGAACTACTCTTCAAGGAACTAAAATGTTTATTGCGCCTGTCTGCGTTTCAATTGTGGTCTAAAGACACGCAGAGATGAGGCATATTAGTCTGCTGAGATGAAAAAGCAACAGATGTTATTACACCTCATTTTGCGACATTCAACATAGATCATCGTTGGTCCATCTGTCGTATGCTGTCTTCTGTAGGTCAGATGTGTCAAAGCACAATGAAGAAAAATGCAAACTGGTTTGCAGCTCCAGATGTTTAAAAATGCTTGACCAATCAGAAATGTTCAGTGCTTCAAACCTCAACCTCAAAGTTCCTTTATACTTTTGGAAAGTACTGCCCTCCAGGCAGGAATCTTTTTCTGGGGATAAAATAACGACCCAGGAACTTGATTTAAACTCCTGTGATCGTAATGCTTGAGTTGCTCCAAAGGTTCCTAGTTCCTGGGGAAAGTTCCTTTTGTGGAAATGAGGCTAAAACCGTTTTGTCTAAAAAAGGCAACAACAAAAAAGTGACCTTTAATGATGAGCTGATACCCAAAGTATGAAATCCAAAATCTGAAATGCAAGTCAAAAGGCAAAAAAGTTGGATGAACAAATGAAGAAAGGAAAACAGACAAAGACAGGAAGTGTAAAGTAAAAAATGCACATTAGGATAAACTTTTAACATGAAACAGGAAAACAACTGAAATAAAAACCTAGGACCATGACAGTACAGTCACATACTATTATAAAATATATACATTTTATCATCATGCAGTAAGGGTTTCTAGAAGAAAAGCAAGTATTCTTTGCTATGCTGATGACACCCAGCTTTATATCATATTTAAATACAGTGATAGTGTTTTGTTAAACGTGTTTTTGAATTCAAAATGCTGAGTGGCAAGAAAAAATATTAAAGAGGCTGAAGGAATTTGGTTAGAAGACATGACTGGAACTCAAAACCTTCGGCGAACATTGTGATTTCTGGCTCGGACTACTCATATTCTCAGATGTGGAAAAAGTCATTTAGATAATAATTACATAGCCAAGTCATTTCCTGTTCATTTGTGTAAATTACTCGTATTTAGCTTCCCTGCTTCTGGTTAATAATGATGCTGCTTTACTGGTTTAAAAAAAAAAAGGGTTGATTACATTTCTTCTGAACTGGCCTTTTTTTCCGTGCATGCTCTGCAATTTGCTCATTTTAAGGTTTTGTTCTTTCTTTAAGCTTCCCCTACATAGCGGGGCCCAACATCTAACTGTTAGGGAAAAAATGAATCTCAAACTATTTGTGGACAAGGGTCAAGGGGTTGTGAACATCCCCCTTGAACATTTTGTAAATCCCTACAGCTTTCAGGGTTGGCTCCCAATAATGTCATGCTCATCTCTGGAATGAGCAAAGTAATCTGCACACTCTCAATATAAACTCAGCAGACACATCAGCTCCTTCCTTCCTCTGACCTAATCTTTACACAAGAACACAAGAGATTATCCAATTAAAGGGACAGGGTTAATTAATCAGCTAATCAATTATGTTGAATAAACTTAGTTAAAGCTGATGTGTTCCAGATGTCTGGTTGGTCAGTTGGATGTAATTGTTTTTTAGTTGGACATTAATTGACGGAAAGCATGCAGGATGTGTAATGAATTATTGGTAATTATAGGTGGAAATTACATTCTTGTCTTAATGTGATCGGATGACGTGTGCTTTCAATGGTGCAAGTATGACTGTCAATACTTTGGTCCATTTGTCCCCTAATGGCCCCTGTTGGATTGTAGGTGGTGTGAGCCTAATAAGGCGGTGTCATTGATGGAGGACATTATTATTCAACACTACAATAAGGTGGCAAACTCAGGATGTTTGAGAGGCAGGGGCGAAAAAAATTAAAAGGGCACCAGCTGTATGCAGTACAGTGTAAAGCACACTGAAAGGGCACCCCAGAGGGCACTTCATCACATGTATGCGCTGGAAGGGCACTTCATGTTTACTGTTTTAATACCATAGGAATATCCAAGAGGGCACGTTCACAGTGTTTTTCTGACCCTGTTTTTGGCCCTTTAGCTGCTAAAATGCTCGACTATGTTCACTAGCTAGTTTCTAACTTTGTCTGTCTGCTGTTTGGTGCTGGCCAGATAGTGTACTTTTGGTTTATAAGTGCTGCATGTTGATTTGTAAACAACACCGATGAGATCTAATGTTGTTTGCCATAAAAACAATGAGCTAAAAGAGGCTAAAATGCTCCACATGGCTGAGGGGAACTGCAGAGTCGGATGACAACTCTGCATCGCTACGACATACTGTAGTGTCAGTAAAGTCATGTCATCTGCAGACCTTTTTGACAGCTGAACACATTTTGGCATGTCCTAGTTAGCAGGCGACACACAGATGTCACTGATTTGCATGAATGCAGCTTCCAAGCAGGGAGAGAGCATGGGAGCTGAAGTAACTACTAATCTTTACTGCGGTCGTCATTGTTTATGTTTATGTGAGAGGGAAAACCTGTGACTCCTCTTAAAAGCATGCAAAGACACAGGAAGTCTCTATTACATAACTCGAGCAGTAGAAGACGTGTTTTTTGGGGGAAATTTCGATGTGCACGCTAATAACATTTAATACACTTGGTAGTTCATTCTGCAATACAATGATCAGGCAACAGGAGGTGATGATCAGATGCTAATGAATATTCACTTGCACTTTAATATGCTTACACACACTCTCACTGATAGACTGTTAGCACCGCTGCCTGATGCCAAGGGGCTCTTAGTTTACTGTTGCTGGAGAGACAGATGAAAAGAAAGAGGGAGGGAGTGAGAAATATTAATTTGCAGAGTGGATTGAAAGAGAGGGAGAGGAGAGATGGGCTTATAAATGGGTTGTGGCATTTAATGTCTCCAGTCCTCAGTCTTGACTCTTGACAAATTAGATTATCTCACATTCACTGGCTAATGGTGGGAGGAGAGGAGAGAGGGAAATGTCTCAAGAAGGGAAGAAGGAATAGAGGGAGATTCATTTGATGATTAAAACTGAAGACAAAATTGTTGGGTGTTGAGTGAAACATGGGCGTGAAAATTGAAGCCCTGATGATTGATTCTGATTGACTAGTTTGTTGTCTTCACCTCTCAACCCACAGGAAAATATTACTTAGATGCAAAACATCTTCCCAACAGTAGTGTGATCACGCCACCCACACAAAGCCGGACTCACGTAGTACACGATTACTATCTATATCTATTAATATCACAAAAAGTGTGGTCAGATTCGTAATAGAAATGAGAAGGTGGCACAGGAAGTTGCTAGAAATCTAGACTGATTGATTTTAATCTAACACTGAGTTCGAGTTCAGCAGCTCGCAAAAATATAGAAATATAATAATATATGATTTCTGTTAGAGCCTGACCTTCAAAAACAAAAAGTCTTAACTGTGTCAAAATAAAAGCTGTGTAGCTTTGGAAGTGAATGGTGAAAACAGGATGCTTTAACAGTGAAAAGGTCAGAATTGCATTAGACCAAATTGTATAATCTGGAAGGAAGTTGTGCATGAAATGGGTGGAGGTGCAGATGAAAATGAAGTCCGTCAGCACCATGCTGCAGCCAGTTTGTTTACATCTTGGTAGATCTGTATCAGTCATGCTTCTTTGGCTTCAAGTTGTTCCTCTTCTCTGTACAGACAACAATCAACTGGATCACTGATATAGTTATAAGATGAGCCTTTTGAGTCTTGTGAATGCGAAATGCCAGAGACAATCGTCCACTTGGAGTCAAAGAGGAACTGATACAAATTTGGTGGCAGAGGTCACTGCGACCTCACAAAAACACGCTGATTATAACAACATTTCACACATATGTAAAATAGGATCAAATAAAGAAGTGATGACACTTTATGGCCAAAGGGTCAAAGGTCAGCTTTACTGTGACATCATAATGTTCTGCAAAATCACTTTTCTGGCCGTCATTCAACACCATAAATCAGGAACAAAAGGGGAGATTGGTTGGATACTGAATTGGTGACCACTAATCTTGCGTGTCCATCTTGAAACTGTTGTGATTGCAGAGATCTTCTGTGCTGCTGAGTTTAATGTGTGTGAAGCCAACCAAATCCCTAGAATTAGTTTATAAATAACACAATAACTCATCTTTTTTGTTTTAATGATGCTGTGCTAATTATCTTATTAGGTTTAGAGAAAGCGATGCCCCAAATACCTTTCAAATATTTGAGGTAGCCCACCAAGCTACCTTAATACATGAGCATTGTGATCCAAATTGATCTGAATGTGCTTACTTTATGTCGGTGCGTCATTAAGTTTATCTTGGTTTTTATTCATGTCACCTGATAGAGACTCCATGCAGGCTGTTGTTTGACTGTGCTCTATTCAACTGCATGCTAATGGCAGGTAATGAAAAGGCCCAATAACAACCGTTTGGAAAGCAGCATTTAAATTGGCGAGGGGCACGTACAGCAAGACCTTAAAGGTCACATAGTGTAGAA
This sequence comes from Pagrus major, assembly GCF_040436345.1. Taxonomy (NCBI): domain Eukaryota; kingdom Metazoa; phylum Chordata; class Actinopteri; order Spariformes; family Sparidae; genus Pagrus; species Pagrus major. The sequence goes on from NC_133238.1 coordinate 11,404,313, forward strand.
AGTGAGATTTCCATGTCTTTTTATATTATAAAGCCGATCTTGATGCTATATGAATGCTGTGAAATGTCAAAATGTCAATCCACAGAGAAATGTTCACGGCCCGTATTCAGAAACTGCCTTCAAAACTGCTGTGCTAATTATCTTATTAGGTTTACACACAAAAGCCACTTGGCAAGGATTAGCAAAGATCGTGTAGTGGCTTAAATACCTGTTTTGGGTGCCACAAACATGGGTGGAGCTGTGTTTTCATTTGGCAGAGTTGTGACTGAAAAGAAATGGTGTGATGTGTGACACATTCATGATGTGGTTTCTATCTTATCACATGAATAATACGTACATATTAATGGACTTCCCATTTGCCATCCATTTGTGTCTCTTAATAAGGTGCCATGGATGAAGAAAAAACAACAAAACGATGAACACATTTATGATTGATGATGAACTGTGGCTGAAAACAAAGCGAAAGAGCTGGCTGACTAAGATCACACGCCCGTTTTTGACTTCCTGTATGCTGATGTGCTGTCAGAAGCCCACAGAGGCTGTTGTGGTCAATGCTTACACTCGATACATTGGCCTACTTGGGTTAAACAATAGAAATGTGTTGTGTTCAAATGACAGAAGAAGAAAAAAAAACACGAACAAAGCAGCCTGTCTTAAAATGACGTGGAGGGAAAATTCAAGTCGGACGTACAGATACTGAAACACACACACGTCTAAATGAGAGATGCAGCTATATTCTTAACATCTGGAGCCCATCCGCAAACTGTGTGTGTGTGTGTGTGTGTGTGTGTGTGTGTGTGTGTGTGTGTGTGGGGTGGGGGGGTGGGGTGGTTGGGAGGGTTACAAAACAGGTCGGACAGAATATGTGGTGGATGAGATGTTTATTTACATAAGCCATAAAACACACGTACATACTTGTGTGCTCAGTGCATTCAGTTTCATGTACAGTACTTTATAATAACAGAGTACAAGACATCCAGGTAGTTAGCATTCTACATCATTACAAATCAGTGCTGTTGGACACACACACACACACACACACACACACACACACACACACACACACACACACACACACACAAGCTTGAACAAATTATAGCTACACACACACACACACACACACACGCATACATAAAAGCAATTCTCACACAACATCCACAGGAAGCAGTAAGTCACTGTCATAAACACCGAACATTTTTAAGCTGAGCTCAGAATCAACAACAGACCAATAGAGACAATAAAACATCTCACAACATCACAATAGCAACATCATCTGTGCACACACACACACACAATCTCACACACACACACACACACACATCCTTGACACTTTCAAATAAAGGCTTGCAGCCCAAATTTTCTGGCCTCCTTTAAAATGTCAGACCGTTGAGAACTTGTAACTTTCTCCTCACATTTTTCACCGAACTCGTACTTTTTGTTTTTCACACCGGACTCCCGCTGTTACATAACTGCGTCAGTGTTTTTCTATTTCCAGAGATTTAATGACCAGAGATCCTGCAAAAATCTGTAGTAGCTTATTTTCTCGCCAAACGCTTGAGCCCCGTGTAAATTTTACTTTACAGGGAAAGAAGCTGCAACAGAATCCCCCGTGGTGTTGTGTAATTCGAAACACTAGGAATCTCACCATGTGTAGCTTCAACCAGTATGCAAACTGCCTACTTCTTTTTTTTTCTTCCAGGAAACTCATCTGGTTTCAAGTCAGATAGAACTGACATCATTGTAACGTAACGATGTGCTATGTAGGTGGGCGTTGGATCACATGACACATGAGCTGTACAGGCTGCACATTGTGTAATGGAGACTATGGCTCAATTGGACCTGAACATAAACCTGCTTTTTCTGGGTTTGCTTTAGTTGGCAGATTCACTTGTTTGAATAAAATGAGGATAATCAGAGACTTCAATCATGACGTTTTTTTAACGTGGGCGTCCTTTGTCCCATATGAATTGTGATTCTCTGGAAAGACAAGCGTTGAATAAAAATAACATTTCAAGATGTTCCCCAGAAAAACTACTGCAGTTCCAATAGCACTTTAAGGCGTTAAGTTGCTGGATAAAAAATTAGGGGCGGTCTTTTCATAGTTTCCAAATAACTTACGGGCAACAGGACAGAACAAAGTACCTGGCAAAAGAAAATGAGGCAAGATACAGAGTGAAAATTATAAAGTTGAGTAAGAGTTCTGTCCCAACTGACTGAGAACTGATTCATGGCACAAAATGAAAGCAAAACATGGTACTTTTTAAAGGGTAACAAACAATTTATGTATTGCAAATGAGATTATTGGGTTATTAATTGATTAAGACTTATATTTAACGGAATGATAATTATAATTTAACTGCAGCCAAACAGTTAAAGGTACCATGTGGAGTTTTTGACAACATGTGGCTCCCTGTTTTGTTTATATTCCCCATGCTCACGAGGACACACATGCATGAGCACTCGTGATGAGATGCACATTACTGCCAAAGGGATTCGGGCTATTCCAATGACAGACAGAATGTAAACATGACTTTGTTTGTTTACAGGAGAACGCCACGGGGCACCTTCAGTTTCAGCTCCGGCATGTTTTCATCCCGGAAAGACAGACTTAACTCAAGTTTGTCTTTTAATACTAATAATTGAAAGATTAAAAAAAAAAACATGATTTGTAAAAGTCTCTCGACAACAATAAGCCTAAGAGTGTTATGTGTCGTTTAAGGAGGTAGCATGCTCTTCAAAAAGTACCATCATTTGTTAAAATGGGCGCTATCATCATTCAGTATTTCATTAACCAGATAATGTGAGAAGCAGAAGTTTTCAAGTCAAGAAGTAACTGCGGTTTCATATGAAATACGCATCTATTAACTGCTACATACTGTACATGTCAATATAAGTGAAATCTGGTCACTACAATCAACATCCTTTTTGTTTATCGCTCTCTCCCGCCCACTCTTTGACTATCTTGTGCACCAGAAACTCTCCCAAGGCATGTCGCCTTTTGACCTCTCCAGCAGGAATCTGATTGGAGTGTGAGGGTAGAGGTTACCAAAGCAGACCAGAGATTAAGGCCAGGGGTTAAGAGGTAAAGGTCAGAGGTAATGTAAAGATAATGTTCTCAAGATGATGAGCCACGGTGCTTTAAAGAGAAAGCGATGCCCCAAATACCTTTCAAATATTTGAGGTAGCCCACCAAGCTACCTTAATACATGAGCATTGTGATCCCAATTGATCTGAATGTGCTTACTTTATGTCGGTGCGTCATTAAGTTTATCTTGGTTTTTATTCATGTCACCTGATATAGACTCCATGCAGGCTGTTGTTTGACTGTGCTCTATTCAACTGCATGCTAATGGCAGGTAATGAAAAGGCCCAATAACAACCGTTTGGAAAGCAGCATTTAAATTGGCGAGGGGCACGTACAGCAAGACCTTAAAGGTCACATAGTGTAGAAAGTGAGATTTCCATGTCTTTTTATATTATAAAGCCGATCTTGATGCTATATGAATGCTGTGAAATGTCAAAATGTCAATCCACAGAGAAATGTTCACGGCCCGTATTCAGAAACTGCCTTCAAACGAGCCGTCGGGACTTTAGTAAGGTTGTGATGTCACAACTATCCAGTCACCGCCCCCAGCACAGCCATGATTGCCAAAACACAGGAAGAGCTGATGCGAAAACACTGTGGGTGGAGCCTGCCCAGGCCTGTGAGAGCTGACCAATCAGAGGCTTTTCAGGAGTGGGAGGGCCTTAAAGAGACAGGCACAAATAGGGTGAATAGAGGTGCTGCAGTATGAGAAAAATAATGTGTTTTTTGAACGATAAAGCATGTAAACATTTTCTAGTAGACACCCAAAATGAAAGTATGAACCTGAAGATGAGCATAATATTGAATATTTAAGTCATTGGTTACCTCTTCTTTCACTGTTCATCCTGAATCGGAGGCTGGTCCCATTTCTATCCACACTGAGTGTCTTTAGCATGTTGCCATCTTTCACATCTCCTTGCACAAGCTTCTCCAACCGGACATCTTTGCTCAATACAATGTAGACAGAAAATCTTGCAGTTTTTTCAATTCCAGATCATTACAGAATCTGGATAAAGTCTTTCTTTTGCCAGTTCCCGTCAGCAGCCTTTTCATTCATGTATTTAATTGGCATAAAATATAAGCAGCAAATGTTGCAAAACATTGAGCTTTTACACTTAGAATACGAAGCTCTAGAGGAGTCAGTATGCATTCGACATGCATAAACTGCAAATGGTTGGAAACACCCTGCAAATGGTAAGAGGCGGCCACCAGCTGTTAGAACTGATGTGTTTATCAGTCAAACAGAAAGAGGCATTATCTAATGGAAACACCCCTTAAATAGATAAGAAACTCCACACGCATTGGGAGAGATGTTGTGGTCCACAAAACCTCTCCAATGAAGCAGAACACACTATTCAATCCTCTGTCAAATAAATATAAATATCAAATAATAAAATACTGTTATGGTAATAGAGTTTCCGCAGTGGGTAGAGTTTCTGCAGTGTGGAAATGACCGTTGGAGTTCACCGATGGGTGAGCCAGTTCCAGGTCAGCTGGTGAATTGGCCAGCGATGATTTAAACACCGAACCCCTGGAGATTCCCACAGGGCCCCTGCAGACCGAGGACCAGCAAAAGTGCAGCACGCTGGGGGAGAGGATGATAAAGACCCAGGGGTCGATGATGGAGTTCACGGAGATGAAGCGGAGGGCGATCAGATCCAATCTGTGAGACTCCGCGTCAGTCCAGACGGAGTTGATGTACACTCGGAACTGAGAGATGGACAGGAGAGAAGAGGCGAGGAGAGGGAAGAAAGAGATTGGGTGTTGGATTAGCTGCCGTTGTATGATCCCTCTGCTTACACCATCCATGACACCCACATCCTAGCCAACATCCTGGTTTAACACTAAGCCCTCTATAGCAGCAGTAACAGATGACGACTGGGACCAGTTTAGGGGATTAGTGAGACAGCCTGATATTGAGGAGTCATCATGCATGTTTGGTTTAAAAGTCCCTTAAATGCCAGGGTTGCTGAATGATGTGAATGCCGTTGTTGAGCACACGCTGTTGTTTGAATGCATGAAAGAGGAAATGGGACATCTTTATGACCAGTGACCTTTTCTTTGTTTCTGATCCTGCTAGTTCAGTAAGATAAAACAACAGCCTGAAATCAAGTGTAGCAGCCATCATAAATGTCATCACAGTCCAGGAAAGCATTTAAAGTGCAGGTCAATAACTGTATGCCAACAATTGGCATACAGATAAATAGAGTTTACTGCACATCCCCAGTGTATCCATGTATTTTACATCCCTTGGTCCTCGTATTTGCCCAGATCCCATGGCAACCACATCTTGTTTGTCATTATTTTAATTTTTGTTTGCCTGAGAAATGCTTTGAGGTTTGAAACTTTGCGTCAAGACATGTCTTTGGTAGCTTTCAAGCTCTCCAATGTGGGGATTAACTGTTCATTTCCTTCAAAAACAAACCAACGTACTGGACAAGGTCACCCCTAGAGCCATAAGACTAGCGCGGATAAAACACAAATGCGGCGTTGATTATCTTCCATATTTATGACTTATTTTAATTTAGAGTTTTGGGAGTGATGAGGAAAAATACACATAAACTGTGCCACATTCAAGGTAATTGCTGCAAAGCTTTTTATGTTAAATAACAATATTTCCTCTTGGTTTCCAAAGATTATAATAAATATGCTGCAAGACGAGCAAAAGCTGTCACCAAGCTAACATGTATGACTGTTTGCAGAGGTAACTGGAGTGTGTACTTAGTTTAAATATGTGTTTGCTCACACTAACTGTAAAAAGTCACTTATGAATTTTCAGCTAAATGCACACTTCCGGATACCATCCTCTGACACGCTGTTGATCCCAGCACACACAGGATGTTTGCAGAGAACGGAGTGATGTCCTAATTCAAAGAGGACACTTGATTTACCCTCAGCATAATTTCGTTTGCTTTTTCAGAGGCAAACACAGGCAGCCGATAAATAATTGAGACTGTGACCATGTGTGTACTTTATGGTTTGAGGAAAGGCTGAGAGGCAGATGTTGAATTTCTCCGGCCAAGTCAAATAGAGATTCCCATGCTGATATCCAGCTGAGTCGGTTTACCGACTAAGATGCACAGATTAAGAAAAAATCCTTGTTGTGAAATGAGGATTGTTGTTCATTTTTACTGTCATATATCACAGTCTGCACAGGATGTTCGTACACTAATGGAAATGTCTGGTGCTTCTGACATAATCTGACTTGTGAACAAACATTTCTCTCTGTTGGTATTGAGAAGAGCCTCCAGGTTTTGACTCACTGAACATTTACAGCCTGTTAAAATGGTAAAATAGAGGCCTTGGGAGCTGCAAAATCTAATTTTACTCTCTTGGACCAGGAAAGTATTTTGAACTTGATTTAACCTGAATTTGTGCTTAATAAACTGAAAGGATTTCGTCGATCAATACCTTGCCAAACATATTTTCCCCACCATATTGATTATTCATAGTTCATAAATGTGTTTAAATGTCTCAGTTTCCTTGTAAATGTATCTTTAGCTAATGCTAGCCTAGACTACCGTATCAGCGAGCTTTGACTTGAAGCAGCTAACATTAACATTAACATTTTATAATGTGAAACAGAAGTCAAGAGGTCCTTCTTTTTTTTTTAATCTTAACTCTGTTTTGACCAAATTTGGTATTTGGGTTTTGCCCTCGTAGACCAGAAACAGTATGTTTTTGATCTTGGGAATGACCATCTTTCTTGTGAAATCATGAATTTGTTTTGCCTTCAGCCTTTTTCCAAACAATCAACACTGGAAAGATAAAAATCTACATTCCACTTCACTATATTTCACATGCAAGCACATTGGTGTGACGTGTGTTCTTCTGCAACTGCAAATGCCTGCTTTATTACAAAGTCTTTGACCTTTATAAAAAGAAACAGCTTTTTAATATAGCTGTTTTTATTAGCACCACTGAGGGCCAAGTATGAGCAGCTGATTTCATTTATTAGTTCCTCCTCTGTGGCTAAAATACGTGAGTGAAAACAGCTACTGTGGCGATTGGCTGAACTGAAAAACAGTAAACTCCCTGAGCTGATGGCCACAAGGTTGGGAACCAGCATATTAATACAATCCATGGAAGCTGTGACTAGTTCACAGGTTTAGAAATTCCTGCTGCTGGACTCTCTGGGGGTCAGACAGGAACAATATCCAGTTAAATGTGATGGGAAAAGTGACCTTAAAACAGATCGTAAAGTCGATCTATTCACTGAAAACGTATTATTCCCTTCTGTGACATTTCCCGTTCTCTTTCCCTTTTCTAACTTCATCCTTCTACCCACCCTTTTTTTTCTCTTGCACTTTTACCGCCATCTCTCTCCTCGTACTCTTTCCTATTGTTCCATTATAAAGTTATTTCTTCTCAACTGACTCAGGTTTGACTCCTCTAAAAGCACCAAATTTTCCAACATGCCGATGTTTGCGCAAGCACTGTCACGCCAGACTCATTAGGCCAATTTCCTGTTGCTCAATCTCACAACCCAGTGGCTGAATTGTTACCATGAAGACTAATTGCTTATTTTTTTGGCTTTCCCAGCCACCGACACAGCTGCAAAAGGCACTTAAGAGTCTCTCTTGAGAGTACATCATCAGCCATTAGTTTGATGGGTGAGAAAGCTGTTAAATCCTCCGTTTTCCAGAATTTTACTGTAGGGGATGTTTATTGTTTCATAACCCTAACAACAAAATAATTGCATAAAGCTCAAAAATAACAAAAAATAATAATAATTGTAAGAACTCTTACAAATCAAATGACTTTGAAATGACTCATACAAGAAGTGTGGTATGTGTTTTCTCTTGAGGTGTAGACACCTCCATGTTAATCATGCTCATGTTGTTTTAAAACCGCATGGGATCATTACTGTGATTAGTGCCAGGCCTTGCCATGTGTGTGTGAGACAAAAACAATGTAGGCGCAGGCTTGTGTGCGCATGTGGAGACAGATTTTTTTGGTTTATCCTGGCTCAGCCGTGAAATCCAACTCACACTGTGAACCCCGTGTTTCTTCTCCTCTCTCGGGGCAGACAGGAAGCGTAATAAAAGTGTTAATTCGAAGTGTCTGCAAGGAGGTGATCCTCAGAGAGCAAAACATTGCCCCTTGTCTGTGTGGGTTTAGTTTTCAAGGAATTGCATTCTGTTTGCATAAAATGTAACTGTATTTAAATTTGATCCTTTCAGTCTACCTCTCCATCATTATTTCTCTTTCTAGCTATTTTCTAGCCAGTTCAATTTTTAATGCAGTCACAAAGAACCGCAGGCATGTCATGCACACAAACACGTAAGCACAGTTTCATACCTGCAGAAAAATGTGATATGATCTGTGTGTGTGTGTCTCTGTCAGATATCCCAACCACAGATTGTAGCATCACATTACTGGCAGTCATCCCACCAGTGTTTATATATGGCTCTTGATAAATTATGCATTAGTAAGAACGGGTTGTCTTGAGGAGCTTAGGAAGACCACCAAACCAGTATAAAACACATCTTAATCATAATGAATAATCTCATCATTAATCTTAATCTTGATAAATCTACCTAGTATCTTGTAAATCTTTATACAAATGAATAATACTAGTTACTGCTGAAACACATCAGTAACTAGCTTCTCACTCTAACACTGCAAATACGCAATTCTAGACATTTAGTCACTGACAGATGTTATCAGATGTAGCTAGGTAGCTAATAAACACAATTCTGTGAATTAAAATTAACTGGAGGCTGTGTTAGAGCGTGAACTCTTTAAAAAGGAGTTTTAAAGGGGCAATATGTAAGAATTGGAGTTGAATTAGTCAAAAGTTAATTCAAATTGTTTTAGGCAACAAACTAACTAACCTCCAAAACATGGTGTGGTTGGTTATCTGTATTGGACATTCGGTTTGCTGTTCTTGGCCGGAGTACAAACTGATTTAGACATGTGTGAGCTACCTCAGCATTTCTCTATGCATACATGAGCAATTTATCTGAAAGGTCAAGCTAAACTTACACAATGTTGGTGATAGTGTACGTGTGAAAACTCACAGCTGGTTAGAAGTGAAAGACCACGATGTTCAGTTCACATGCCTGACAATCAGAATTTACAAAAGTCAAAGTACAGGCACGTAATTAATCAATAGTAAGGTTTCATGTCATGTCAGTCTTCAGCGAGCTGTAAGAGCACTTTTCTCTGAGCAGCAGCTCACGTTTGTCCCCACCAACACAGCAAATGTCTCAAATTACAGACGTCTCCTCTGCATCTTTTAAGAGGCCACTGAGGTCCTATATAAGGCCCTGCTCAGGCACCACAACACTGAAAATGTTAAATGGCAATAGATACATTTTTCCTCATCTTACTGCAGGGCAACAAATGGAAACGTCTGCCAATAGGTTAATGTGGCCATTCAGCGGAAATATGGAGGAGAGGCGAGCGTGACAGCCGCAGGTAAGTGATTCACTAGTATGCATGACACAGGACTCCCATTACAAAAATAATTTATCATGTCTGGCTGATGTTAACGTTATGATGACTTCTCCCTGCAGTGGTGAAAGGTCTGGTGACCCTCACTGGATATCTGATCCGGAGAAGGTAAGACAGGCTAATAGCCGGAGATAATGGACATGAAGACGCCGATAAGCAGCATAATAAATCAAAGGACCAACGTACTGACTTGTGCAGGCACAAAGACAAAGACATTTTCGCCGCCAAATTTGAAATCAAGAGTGCTTTAAAAATAAAGAACAAGAACAAGAATGAACCTGTTCTGAACTTGTTTTCTGAACCTACCAGACTCACTAAATTTACTATAAACTTGTTGTCTCATTAAGTTGCAGATCCCTGTTTGAGGCTTCATGTTCCTCTGCACTATAACTTTCATTTCTGCTTTGTGGTTAGCTTTTGGCTTCGTTAGGTCAATTAGCCCCGTAGCCAAGCCACTGTAAACTAGTTTTGTTGTCACATTAAACTGCAGTTCACTGTTTAAGGCTGTTATTCTGAATAGAAACTCACAGTCCTGCTATGACTTTAGCTATTCGCTGTGTCACCTCTATTCGACTCATTAGCTGTTAGCTCTCTTGGCCAAACCACTGTAAACATGTTGCGTCGTCGCTGTTAACTCTTCACGCTCCTCTGAACAGTCCTGCTGTGTTAAGCTGTTCACTCTCTTAGCTCATTTAGCTCCGTTCGTTAGCAGTTAACTCCTTTTAAGCAACACTAGCTGCTAATGGCTAACAGCTAACTAGCTCTCCTGCTGATTTCAACACAAACGGCTGACTAGCTTCCACTTTTGAGTAGAGTGAGCTTGATATCTTTAGCACTGAGCTTTGGTAGACAATTGTTTTTGTCATATGATACTGCCAGATAGATGCTGTATATACTGACTTATATATACGGTATATGGATATATTTTAGGTGTTCAACTTTTACTCTTTGAGTCCTGCTAATACCACGGGAGAGGAGAAAGGATCTGCTGTCCATCAGTGTTCTGTCCTTTCTGTCCGTCCTTGTTTACCCTCACTGTTGTACCCGAGTCATCTGTTTTATTCAGCCTGTTGATGAGGAAGTGAAAAGAGTCAATGTGGAAAGCTGATACCAGCGTCCTTTACCTGCCTACAGTGGAGTGCACCTGGTACATAGTGTACTGGTGTCCAGTGGAGGACAATTTAATGACATCAACCATCATATATAACCATCTTTGCTGTAAACGGCCTGTAGATAATTCTCTGTTTGGGCAGCAGCTGTCTGGCGAATTCATTTTCCTAACCACAATAGGAGGTAATAGAAATTAACAAACATTATGAGCTCATCATCAAGTAGTACTGACTCAGAGTTTCTAAGAAATTGTATCCCATTATGCTTTCAAGAAATAAAGACTTGTATCAAAAGATGCTCTGTTTATTGATTTGAATGGCTGCTAAACTGTGACTGACTCTATAAAAGACTCTATTCAGTGAGGAAACAGAGGTCATCCAATTGCTTCTACCTTCATGTGGTCTGTGTTTGTGGATGCTATTAAGTACGCTGCAGAATTTGGCAGAGAAGACGACTCGAGCCACAGCTGAGATGCCGCAGAGCACGAGATGGCACTTTGGCCCATTACTGCTAAAATAAAGTGCACAAAAAATCATATCCTGCTGGGAAAGTAATATTGATTTTCTAATTGAGATCCAAAGTGACACTTTTGAGAACTGAGGGGGCTCACAAACAGATTACTCAGGGGTCGTACAGCATAATGGCTCACAGTTTGGATAATGAGCCATTTGTGGGTGGAAATTGTACTTTGGTTTGTCAATCCATTGAGCCAATATCAACTTTCTGGCTCGTGTATCAAAATTAGAAATACGCCAACATTACCTTCTTGCCAGCACTGACATCAGCTAATCAGAATCCTGTTTTAAATCTCAAAAAGTTTCCTCTGCAGTGCATGTGTTATCAGTTTATACATCCCTTGTGTGTAATTAATTAATCTACTGGACCAAATCATTTAGTGGCTGTTCTCCTGCGATGGGGTCGATGTCATTTTATCGTTAATGCAGTCCATCATTGGAGCATCTAACAGGCATGGTCAATGATTATTATCCCCCAGTTAGCCATCAGTCACAGCAGGGTTTTTTGTTGTTGTTGGTGCATTTGAGACCAAATGTATAATTACAGATCCTCACAAAGATCCCTTATCCATCTTCTCATTATGGTCTCTGCCCAAATTGTTTCCTGATGACAAAACTGATTAAATACTGGATTCTTCAAAGAACATTTACAATGAAACAGTTTGCCGCCGGTATGGTGGAGTTTCACTTTAATAATCAGCTCTGTTGGATGGTGTTTTTCTAGAAATGTTGCTACATTCATTGATTAATTCATTGGAAAATATCTTGATAATTGAATAATTGTTTCAGCTAGTTTAAAAAAAACAGTAGATAGATAGTAGATAGTTAACTGAATGTTTAGGGGTTTTGGACTGTTGTTGGGAAAACACAAGCTTTTTGTAGACATCAGCTTGGGGTCTAGGAATTCATAAAGAGCTTTTTTTGACATTTTATAGACAAAAAGGAGTAATCAATTAATTGAGACAATGGTCATCTGATTAATCTTTGATGAAGATACCTATTACCTGCAGCTCTAATTAGGGACACTGACCATTTTGCACATGTAATTTTAACGAACACCACACAAAAACTAGTTCTCTCAGACTAAAAACCAAAATTCTAGGCATATTAATTACAATAATAAATGATTTTGCATAATTCAACCTTAAGTTTTAGTTAAACAAATTCGAAAATGTAGTATAATTATTAACAGAAAGGCAAAAAATAACTGTTAAAAATAATGTCAAAGACGTCTGATAATAAACACCAACACTCCCCCGGTGCTGCAAGCTCTCTTCACTAAGTTTCTAGTGACTGGACTCTCCACCTGAATAAGCACTTATTGTTTTCTTGGGAAAAATACAGAGTGATTGTCACTTTGGACTGGGAAGTTCCATTAAAATGAAAAAAAAATGTAACATCTGTTTTTTTACAGTGATTAATATTTCCCTTTAAAACCCCAAAAAGTCTGAATATCTGAGTAGATTACCCACTACAATGACATTATATCTATATTTAATACCTATTGCATCAAATAAGCAGCTGAGTCAGACACGCTGTGAATGGCATTGATAGTGTTTCCTGTCTACAACAGAACAGCCCATAGTCTATTGTATTATTTATGAATAGCCCACAAAATGTCACAAGTGCAGATACACAGTTGCACACAGATATGTATCACAGCAGACTGTGTTTATTGTCTCTGCTCGGGTGACATTTTGACAAAGCGGTTTGCTTTATCTTTCGACTGTGATCAGCTCACATTAGGGAACTGAAAACTAAAGCAAATATAGTGTATCACACAATGTAGAGTCATCACCTCTTTGCTCAAAGAAATTGAATTAGTGAATTATTCAATTTTCAGTCCTGATTCTGATACAGGTCCTCCAATATTGTAATATAATATCTAATATATATCTGCCGATACCGAGTCTGAGTACCGAGGCTTAAAGCAGATGGCAGATTTAAACACCAGTCCTAACAGGCACAGCATCACTGAACTTTATCATCAATTTAAAGACACTTGTTGCACTCAGTCACACCTTACAGAGTGAATTCACCCCACTCATCTAAAATCTTCTTGTGTGTATTTTTAAAGCATGCATGTGAGTGTTTTGCTGCCATCTTACCACCAGGGGCAGTGTGCAGATGATAAAGATGATGGTCATGAAGACCAACAGGATGAGATGCTCCACCTCCTCAGCCATGGACGTCGACCTGCGCTCCTTGTGGCATCTTGTGGTCGATATCACCGAGCCGCCGTTCCTCCTACGACGCTGGTACATCTTAAACAGCTGGTACACCACAAACCCGTTGCACGTCACAATAGCCAGAACCAGCACGAGCATCACAGTGGCATATAGGTTGGCGTAGACCCGGTGGATCTTTATTTTCGGGTTCATGTCAATGAAACACCATGTCCCGGGGCAGTATTGTACATATTCACCAAATCCCGCAAAAGGGAGGAGACAGAATAATGTACATAATATAAACACCACTGGGATCGTGATATAGGCACATTTCTTGGTGACATGCCGGTTGTACAGGTAGGGGTACCCAATGGCAAGGCATCTCTCTAGTGCCGTAGTGAAGAGAAGCGACATGGTGGCGAGGCTGAAGAAGGTCATGCTCACACCAAAGTATTGACACACGCTGATAGACGTAGGCGACATCCCCACCAAGGTGGTGTTCCGGTTATACGACAGCTGCACCAGCGGGCTGACAAGGCAGGTGCCTGCAAGGTCCGTGACCACCAACGATGTGATGAGGATGTGAAACAGCGAACGCCGCCGCCCACCCCCATTCCTTGAGTCTCTACAGCGCCGGACTTCCAGGATCACCAGGGCGGCCACGTTGCCAATGATGCCTGCAGCAAACATGATGGCACTGATCGTCTGGGTCGTGGGGGGATCGATGAATACCTTGCTGTGGCACGTGTCGTTTTCTGGATTCCCCATGGCTGAATGCTGGCTGGGTGTAATTCAGAAATACGTCTCTGGTTCCAAACGTTTCAAAAATGTGTCCTTAAAAAGTTGTCTGAAGCCATCCTGGTTAAAGAGAGAGGAAGAAAGAAAGCATGTGAGATATAGAGCTGCAACAGTTAGTTGTTTCATCAATAAGACTCTTTTCCTTTCCTCCAGTGACGGACAAAGTTTTATTTCACTGTGGAGATCCTTGTAAAAAAATGTATTTAGCAAAGCTGCTCTGTTCTTAGTGGTGATGGCTCAGGCGTGTCTGAGCTGACCAATCAGAGCAGCCTGGGTTTTCAGGAAAGGGGCCTTAAAGAGACAAGAGCTGAAACAGAGCGTTTTCACTGGACAGTATGAGAAAACTGATGTGTTTTTTGAGCATTAATGCATGTAAACCTATTCTAATAGTAACCCAAAATAAAAATAATGTGAACCTGAATATGAGCATGCTTTTCTTTATCATATGTGAAAGTAAACTTTGGGTTTGCTCTGACAATTTGAATATATCACCTTTAGCTGTGGGGAGTTAAAAGAAAAATGTTTGATTAATCTTGATCAACTGAGAAAACAGTCTTCAGAATAATCGATAATGAAAATAACCTTTAACTGCTGCCCTCGGGAGATAATAAGAGAAATGTTTGAGCAACAAAACTTTTCTGTTATGGGTAAAAACTTGATAATGAGATGATTGATTTCTGTTTTGTTAAGACATGTTTTATGCTTGCGAGCGCAGAATTCGAAGCCAATTATGGAAACCGAAGTTAACCAAAGTTGCAGCCTTCAGACCATCTGCCTATCATCAAACTCAAGATCTTGGCTCCTGAGTAAATTAAATTCTGGGTGAACTCTTGCGAAGGTCACAATTTAATGCTGTTCAAATGTTCCAGCATTTAAAAAAATTACACTTACTGGCCACAACATTTGTTTACTTTCTCATAAGCCCGGGAGATCCTGCATCATTTGTGAAAGATGTTTACTAGTCTCCTTTGACTTTCACTGACACTGTTTTGACTAGATGTCAACAGCTCTGACTACAAACATCACTTTAATTCTTCTTCGCTGATCCCCTACATACACAGAAAAGCCGCAACAACATCTTTCTCATATAAAAAAGGGACATTTTGCATATACTAAAAAATTCCAGGGCTTCAACTGTGCTTCACTGTGGGTTTTGGAGTTGTGAAACCCAAAGCTGTTCCCCTTCTGTCTCACGCTTAACAGATATCAGCTGACGGGGTGAACTTTCAGAAGCTACCACCCAAGTTTTCACACTGAATTTTCTGCTCAGATTCCCTCTTGGGTTTATGAGTGTTCTGTAAGTATAAGCCTGCATGATATTCAACATATGTTCCACTTGCATGACCTGCATGTGCCATCACTTTTTCAGTGGGTGTGTAAAAGCCAGATAACTGACTCACCTACTTGCTCTGTCCAACGTGTCCGCTGTGGTGACGCCTGCTGGAGCACAGGGCTCCAAATGTCACTGGATCGGTCCAAAAAAATACACTTATTAACTGTGAAAACGTGAAATGTTCGCCTCAAAAAGCAGCTGAGAGCTCTGACAGATGTGTCCAGGTGTTGAGTCAGCGGGCAGCTGGATGCGTTTCACAGAGATTAAGGGAGATTTTATGTCAGTTGTGATATTAGCGGGATAATACCGTGTAATCAGACATGTAAGGACATGAGACACGTTCTTTCGTTTGGAATAATACCAGATTCCCTTTAAAAAACGGACAAATTCAGGTTTTCTTACTTGTGAGCACAAACTAAGAGTAAGCAGCACAACTTGTCCATTAAGACAGAAACAGGTCTGAAGTTCGGCTAAATTAAATGCACTGAATTGAGTTTGAAAAAGTCTGTGTACAGCCTACAAAACGTGTTGATAAATGAGACAACAGACACAAGTAACTACTTGTTAAAGTTGTAATTTGCTTGAAAATACACGCTGCTGGCTCTCTACAATGTATGCCGAATGGAAGATTAACTACAGACATACAGAATAAATTACGTCTAGCTCTGACAGCAGAGGCGTTTTTAGTCAGCAAGCAAATTTGACACTTTTCTAAACAGAGTTTCGCTTTAAGGTCGCTCCGACTGACAAAAACAGCGCGAGGCAGCAACTGCCTGTCACGTCCGCGTGGACGCATCCACATAATGAACTTCTCACCTGTTTAATAACTTGCTCCGCGTGATGTGTTTATGTCCGTGTTATGAAGTCCAGACTGAGTCTCAGAAGAAGTAGAAGAAATAAATCCCAACGTATCCTCAGTTTCACTTCTTCTCCGGTTTAAAGGTGAGGTGTGGAGAGGGCGAGGCGCGCGGCACTGTGATGAGGCGGGCATGAATGGACCCGGGGTACAGGGAATGATGCGGTGACGTCACGAGGAATGGGTACAACCCCCCAGCTTTCTGTATGCAGGCTGGAGCTGTGTGAAAAGCTGCAAGGCTCAACTCAAAACTACTAGAAAATCCTGAAAAATACTACTGGGAGTACCACGTATGGAGCTATCTGTCATCATGATACACTAAACATATCATTTATTATAAGTAGTAGTAGTATTACAATTGAATACATATTTATTTTAAATATAGTAATTATTGTTTCTGCAGGAAAACATCCCGCAGCGACAGAAATTACATACTGTGGGATTAATGTCCAAATTAAATTAAAGGGTAACTCCACCAATTTTCCACATTAAAGTGTGTTTACAGGTGTTTGGGAGTACTACTGCACATGTGAAAAAAGTAGTGTAAAGCCTTTTGTGGCTCCAGAGGAAGCTGCATGTAATCTTATAAACTGCCTCCAGTGATGTCACTCAGGGGTTGTTGCATTGTGGGTACTGTAGGCGCCAGGTTATGAAAAGCAGTCACTGGTCTAATTGTACTCGTAAAACACTGTTGGACTCATTATAGATGGTTTAAAAACAAATGATTCGATACAGCAGAGCCAGACATATCACATTTTATATTCCACGCAAACCTGGTGCCTGCATTACCCACAATGCAATTTAGCCACTGAGTGACATCACTGGAAGCAATTTATCAGATTACATGCAGCTTCCTCTGGAGCCACAAAAGGCTTTAAACTACTATTTTTTTACAGAAAACAATTTGCTTTTAGAGAAAGGCGTATGCACACATTTTTATATTTGTGCACAGTCTTGAAACAATTATTTTGATCATAGTTTAATCCATAGATTAGTTTTATATTGGTTATTCAACAGTCAGAAAATTGTCCAAAATCCATAAATATTATATTTTAAATTGTATAAAACAGCTCAAAGCAGCACAACTGGAGAACCAAAAACAGGAAATGTTTGGTATTTCTAGCATGATTAATAATCATCTAATTAATTTACATGAAAGTAATCTCAACAGACAGATTCATGTTTTGCAGAGACGACCACTGTGTCAGAAAGGACATTAAATAACTACTATTTCTCTCTCTTGTCTGTGTGTTTTGCATGATAAGAGAATTACTGTTACTGATACTCACCTTGAATTATGCAGCACACATGTACAAACTGACTGAGTGAGACAATTTGCACAGCATGAAAGAAAAACACTCAATCGTTTTCCAGTCCCATAATAAATGTTAAACCTAAACAAACAACAGGGAAACAGTCTTCCCACTGTCCATGCAAATAAAGTTGGCTCCAAAACCAACAACATTATCATGTTTTTGTGAGTTTCACACAACCCTCTATGTACACGTGTGGGTGGAAGATGTCTTTCTGTCTTTCCTTGTGAACCGGTGACATATCCGGCATGTCACATGTCTTCTATTATAATTTGCTGATGATCCAAGTAGGTGAAGGATGAATCAACAAATGACCAGCAGCCGGTGTGACTATCTCACATTTATCTGTTTTCTTTCCAGGGCTGTGCCATGCTGTTGATGATTCTGTGGGGCGAGGATGACATCAACCATAAAGACGTGATCCAAACATCTGCTCATTTTTTAGCGCAGTAGCTCTCAGAAATTCCATAATGCACTGAAATGTTACTCTAATTAAATTTTTTAAGAAAAGAATAACTGCCAAACAGGATTCTGTAGGCTGAAAGCCCTGAAATGACGGTGCTTGAGTGCCTTTTATTCAGGTCCATTAACGTGACATGTTGCCATTATGCCATCGCTGCTTCCTCTCTCCCTCCTTCTGTCTACACTCATCTCTGTTCCTGCAGACTTTTGTGCTCCTCCAGACTGAGCTCAGCCACTTTAACATTGCTTAACCCTGAAGTCCTTCAGCTGATGAAGTGTTGAAGTTATTATGTAAGTAAGCCATGTAAACATTTTACAGCCAGACTCGTAAAGTTCTCAGTGTTATTTTTAGTTTGGACAGCAGGAATCCTGTGCACGTCTCCTTTCTGCCTCATCTTTCCTTTGCTTCTCTTTCTTTCTGTAGTTCGCTCTCTCCATTCAGGGGTCTCTCTCTGTCTCCTCTTACCTTTGCTCTATTTTTGGTTCCTCCCAAGCAGAGGCCTCTTTTACCTTGTCCTCTGCCCTTAATGACACCAAAATACCTTTCCTTCACCTCCTTTCTTCTTGTTTCCTGTCACTTGTTTTCTTTGTTGTTAATTTTCTGTCATTTTCTTCCTTTCCTTTCCTTTCCTTTCCTTTCCTTTCCTTTCCTTTCCTTTCCTTTCCTTTCCTTTCCTTTCCTTTCCTTTCCTTTCCATGTTCAATCATTTCCTGTCTTCTTCTTGCATCTCATTTCCTGTCATTTCCCTTACTTGTCTTTAATTTCTGCTCTTTGACTTTACTTCCCCCTTTTCCTCTTTTTCTTTCTTTCTTTCCTTCCTCATCCATCCTTTCTTTTTTGCCTTTAATGTCCTGTCATTTCCTATCATTGCCCCCTCTGTCCTCCCCTTTTTCCTCTCTTATGCTTTCCTTTCCCTTTCCTTCCTTGAATTTCCTCTTTTTCTGTTTGTTTCCTTCCATTTTGTGGTGTTTTCTTTTTTTTTTCTATTTTACTTCCCTCTAATGTCCTTGCTTTCCTTTCCTTTCCTGTCCCTTGCTTCCCTTTTCTTTACTTTTCTTTACAATAATTCATTTTCTTTTATCTTCCTTTCCTTTCCTTTCCTTTCCTTTCCTTTCCTTTCCTTTCCTTTCCTTTCCTTTCCTTTCCTTTCCTCTCCTTTCCAGCCAAAGCACAGCCACACAGCTGGAGTTTAGAGGAGCAATTGTTTAGATGATTGTCCCTCAGTGACTTTATTGCATATTAAAGCACTATTACAACGCATTACGTCCACTTATAATAAAGTCTTCCAGATGACAGTTTTAAACAGAATCAGACACGCAGTCCATTTGTCTGATACAAATTCAATAAGAATCTCTGAATCCAGATCTGTGAAGCTCACTGATCCACCGTTGAGTCGTCATCGATCCAGATGATGAGAGAAAATACCATCTTAAGTGGCGATTCTCACCGTCTGTCTGCACTCTTTATATTTAGAAGATATTAAATTATTGATCAAGGTCCTAATCCACAAATCCTCTGCTCAGCTCTGCTGGTAAACAGCCTTTGTTGAGGGCCTGGCACCAGTTAAAGTGCTGACAAGGGCTGGATGTATTGTTAGTCCGTCTCTGCACGCACACACACACACACACACACACACACACACACACACACACACACACACATATACTGTATATACTGAGGCTTCATTTGTCACGTCAGTCAAAATGCATTAGTGTGTGTGTGTGTATGTGTGTGTGCGTGCTCCAGCCTGCTAATGGTCTCTGTCTGAATCATTGATGAGTTCATTGATTTTTGTGAATATCTGATGTCATCAGTGAAGTCAGTCTGTCAGTCAGCGGCCTGTGTTTACACACTGTGATAGTGACAAACATCAACAGAGCAGATCTGACATCAGATTTTCAGGCCATGGTTGGTTAGAGCGCAGTTATCCATATATAGACATGATCAGGTTACATGTGGGCGTTTTTGATGATCTGGCTGAATGTAAAACTGAGTTTGATCATTGAATCCATGTCAGACTGCGGAACATAAAATATTTTTTCCACGTACACAAAGTAAAACATAATTTTGGGTTTCACAAACCAAATGAATAAAAAAAAACGTGCTTTCTTGTATTTGTTTCGTTGTACCGTAGTATCTCAGCCTTGTCTTTGCCTCCACCTACAGGTTCCTCTAGGTAAGTACAAGCATCCATGACTGCACAGTGTTGATTGATCAGCACTAGAGGGCATTTTCAATCAATAAAATGCCCCTTTTCTACTTGTCCAAATTCACTCGATTGGACTTGGTTAAGAAAGGCATGCACTTGTATAATCACATTGTGTAGAGGAACTGATCCAGGCAGTGTCTTCTTGAGCACAGTGGGCTCAGTTTTTGTTAAATGGAAGATGCAAGAAAAAGATGCAAGTGAGGGAAAAAGGATGTACTCTATGTAGACAGGAAGGATCTCAGTCAGAGCGGTGGTGAAGAATCTAATGGCCACTAACAGAGCCTCAGAAGTCTTCTGCAGAGATATGGGACAACCATCTCAGAAGTACTCCATACTCCTTTGGTAGAGTGGACATAGAGAAGCTTCACCTTAGTGAAAGGCAAATTGCAACACACCTTGAGCTCAACAAAAGGAACCTAAAGGACTCAGAAAAACGATTCTCTGGCACTGCATCTGCTGAAATCATCACCTGACATCAACATCTGACGCTCCCCATCCAGTGTGATTAAGCATCTGCCAGGCAGACTGAAGGAGGTGGCTCAAATTAGGACTAACACAGATTTTGTGGAGATGAGAAATGTCTTTGTTTTATCATTTTGGGCTATTGTGTAGAATGAATCAGCAAAATTAACACAAGAAAGTGTGCAAAAAGTGATGACATCTGAAAAGTCACTATATGGTTTTAAAATATGACTTACATTGTCAGCTTATAGTTCAACAGCTATCATAAAATCTCCAAATATGTGATTTAATGCTGCACTATAGCTGTCTGGTCTTCAGCAGGTGAACACATGCACCATGTGTTTGACTGATGTGGCTCGCTCAGCACATTCCTCTCCAGGATTACTGTCTGTGTTTGGGGTAATTTTCTTTCTGCATTTTGCTAAAACTGTGTTATCATAACATTGTACAAGTCTGAATATGCGATTTCTACCTTGTTGCTCTTCCTGAAGTATCTTCCATTTATTTATTTCCATGTTAAAACGGATTTTTGCAAAGTTTTTCCCTTTTCTGAATTGAGATTGTAAAGCCATTCAATGCAAATTTGTCATTTTTGGCTCTCTTAATGAAATTAACTTGACTTATTCTATATAAAATGTTCTTGTTGTGTCTGACCATCAGTCCAAACTGCAAGAATATTACATTTATAATCACACAAAGTGGAGAAAAGCATCAAATACTCACTTTTAAGAAGCTGGAAGGAGAGAATGATAATTTCTCTGAATTTATCTCACTGTAACATGAATTTTCTTTAAATGCCTGAGTGCATGTTGTATGCTGCAGTATACTGTTTCAGCCACGAGGGGGCGCGCAAGGTTAAGTATTTTAAAGTTGCGTGTATGAGGTGAAAAGTAAGATGTAAGTAAAATGTAATACTTTACATGTATGATTAAAGTTTATTCAAAGAAAAGTTATATATAAAAATAAGATATACTAGTGATACAAATGCCTTTACTCTTTAGATTAAAACACTTCCTGTAGATATTCAGACTTAAATCTGGACTTATTCAGTGATTTTAATGCATTATAATATAGTCTGTGTTTTTAGATTAAAAAAATAGGTTAGTCCTTATACGTTTCCACTGACACTGATAGGGCTATCTGGATAAATGCCTCTCGAAGAAATTCAAACTATCTAGGAATTTTAACCGGTTTCTGTGTGTGTGTGTGTGTGTGTGTGTGTGTGTGTGTGTGTGTGTGTGTGTGTGTGTGTGTGTGTGTGTGTGTCTGCGAAGTGTGTTAAAATTACACAATGTCTCTTTTTCATTGTTGTGAAACAGATAGAGTTACATCCGGATTAAAAACGCTCTATTTGTCTTTTCTCTAATACGAGCCAGATGTTCTACCTCCAGCGCCGGGACCTGCTGTCACTCAACGCGCCTCTGACCAATGAGAGCGCGCCTTGGCTCCTCCCTCCCTCCCTCCCTCCCTCCCTCCCCTGCAGAGTATCCTCGGCTCGGTGCAGAAGAGAAGAGGAGAGCTCTCCTTCTTTCTGCCGCTCCCTCTCAGTCCATCTGTACCTCAGTCCCCGCTGCTTCAGAGCTGCTCTCTCAGCCCCGGCTCTACCATGGAGAGAGGGCAAATGCTGGCTCTGTGTGCGCTCTGCTGGAGCTGCAGTGTGTGTGTGGTTACAGCCATCCAGAGGGCTGACATGTTCCCTTACGGCTCTCTGAGTGGAGATATGATCCTGGCAGAGGGCGACGATGAAACCTCCAGAGTGCTGTCCCTGCCCAGACCCGTGTACTTCTACGACTCCCTCTTCTCCCAGCTATATGTAAGTACAGCTTCATTCAGGCTCGTGTGCATGCTCGTTACTGACTGTGGGAGCGTTCAGTTGTCTTCAGTTGACTTTGTGCAGGTGATGTTTGCAGATGTTGGATGAGCTCCACAGCAGGACGTTTTATGGAGTTATTAACCTGTTTGAATGGGAAAAGCGCTGCTGGGCTCTGTGAGGTGACCACAAGTTTATGATTTCAACAAATACTCCAGTTTAAACATCAATTATCTGAAACTCAACTGTTGAGTCAACAGAGACTGGGATAAAGAAGAGATTGTGATGGAAATAACTTTTAGCTTAACTCCTGTGAACCCAGTGGTGGAAGTATTTCAGTGTATTTAGGTAATAGTGGCAATACCACATTATAAAAGTACTCCATTACAAGTAAAAGTAATTGATGAGATGAGTAACTGATGTTGAAAAATAATAAATATACACAAAACGTACTTATTATGGAGAATGGCCCTTGCCAGTGTTATATAATTGTGTCTCAAGTACTGTAATTGGAACCAATTTTGTAATACTTATACTTGAGTATTTCCTTTTTGTGCCACTTCATACTTCTACTTCTCTACAGTTCAGAGAGAAATATTGCACTTTTTACTCCTTTATATTATTTTATTTAATAAAATCAACCAATATTATGATGTAATATGATAGATGAAGTAACTAAAAGTAGTCCTCCCTTCACCAGCTGCAACATTAAAGTGATGCTCACACCTTAATTCATAGTTACGTACAATAATTCATATAATACATTTGACTGTGAAATGGGCCGAGTGCATGGTGAGTACTTTTACTTAACGATCTGAGTACGAAGCAGAACTGTATTTTTATAATGTACTTGAGTTAATGTATCAGTCCTACAATACGACGATACCCCAGTACAAGTAAAAGCCCTGCATTCAAAATCATACATGTGCACAAGTATGTTCAGCAAAATGTACCTCAAGTATCAAAAGTAGCTCATCAAGCAAACACCCTCCCTCTCCCAAGTACCTGGTCTTCTCTTATTGGTCAGCCCACACACGCCTGAGCCAGCATCACTCACCTTGTGTCTCCGGTCGGCTCTGTTGTGTTTTCAGCTTCCAGCTAACTTCACTTCTACTGTGAATATAGGCATCAACTGAGTGACATGGTGACATAATGACATCAAGCCAGGTATACTGACGAGGTGTAAGCTTCTTCGAGATCCTACGTGACACAATGAAGGGAGGGAAAAAAATGAGAAAGCATAATAGGTCTCCTTAAAATCCTTTCTAATGGTTAGTCAGGGACCATGGATCCTTGAAGGAGCCCCAGAGATCCTTGAGGAGGATCCAGTGGTTTATGAGGGGAGTCTTGGGGTTCATTATGTGGTTCCTGGGGTCCACGAGGGGGTTCCAGAAGTGCCCGAGGAGGTTCCAGTGGTTTATGAGGGGATACGGGTTCATTAGGAGGTTCCCCTCGGTTCATGATGGTATTCCAGATATTTCTTAGAGGATTCAAGGTTTTTATGGTGGGTTTTTGAAGTATTCAGCTGCTGATTGTTTCTGTCCCTAGGTGGCTACCAACGGTATCGTATCAGCCCAGGATCTGCCCATGGAAAAGCAATATGTGGACGACGGCTTCCCAACGGATTTCCCTGTGGTGGCTCCCTTTCTGGCTGACATCGACACCAGCGGAGGACGTGGACAGATCTACTTCAGGGTGACCGAAACACCCAGCGTACTCAACAGAGTGGCCCAGGTGTGAGACAAGAATCACAATTGTTTGATTATTGATTGACCAAAGACTTTTGTTGGGAAAAGCTTGTAATTGCATGTTTGAGATGAAAACCTTTTGCACTCTGCTTAACTAAAGATCTGGATTCTTCCTTTTTCCAGTTCGTCATCCATTAGTTCACTCCATTGTACTCTCCATCTTTCCTTTTTTTATTTTCTCCTCCTTTCCCTTTGTCATTCATTCATTCATTCATTCATCTGCTCACCCAGGAAGTACATCGAGGGTTCCCAGATGCCAAATTCACCCCCACACATGTTGTGGTTGCTACGTGGGAGAACGTCGCGGCACATGAGGAACCAACTCGGACTAGTGGACCATCAAACAAGGTAAGATGGGTGGAGGGTTTTCAGGGCGCTACCTCCAGGCCTCCTCCTACTGATTTATGCATGAGGGAGTCCATGTTATCATCATGTAAACAGCCCACACGTCCCTCACGAGTGTGTTTTGGTTCCCGTGAGAGACAATCCAGAATTCCTGTAAGATGTGCATCACTTGTAATCAGCCTGGGGTGGGGGGTCTATTTGTAATTCCTCTTCGCCTCCTAATCTGCCTCTTAACCTTTTCAAGGGGTCAGAGGTCATCTTTAAAGGTCATCAAAGTGCCCCCTCCCCACTCGTTATCCCCTCCTCCAATTCACTCACAGGTAGACACAAACATGCCTTGACCGTTCACGCTCACATGCTCTGTTGGACATTACTTCCCTCCCTGTTTGTCAGTCAGTTACCAGTTTAAAACTTGGTTTCCCATTAAAGAACTCATGTCCAGTAAACCAGATTCAACTCAGTGATTATTCAGAGTTACTAACACACTGTCATATTTAAGAAAATACACGAACACCTTGGAACTTATTCTTTGTCTTCCTTTGATTTGGGGGAAATACGTTCTTTAGGTTTTGGAACTACAGTTAGCATAATTTGTTTTTCCATGATTTCTAGGCTGATTTATCGATGTTTATCGAGTTTATTGAGTGAGTTATGACTCAGAGAAAGTGTAGAAATTGTGTTGCAAACTGTGGCAATATGCCCCCTTTAGGGCTTTCAGACCACCGGCATGCACCTGTCCCTTTAACCTCAAACAGTATCATTGCGTCACATCGCTCCCGCGTGCCTCTGGTGAGGCGCGCCTTACCCCTAGAGTAGGGTAACACTGTATTTTACGTGTCCGTAATTTTCTAGGAATTTTCCTGGAAAGAAGCATGCAATTTGGCACTAATTATAGGGAAAATAGGAATTTTGTGGAAAGAAAACCCAACCTCAGGTCATTATTCACTTTTTGTTAGAATCTGTCCATATTTGTTGAGTTTGTTTGCTTTCGTGTAGACAAATGTGATTGTTCAGATAACCTGCTGTGCAAATAACCAAAAGACTGGGATAACTGGATAATTAAAGGGCCACTCCAGCTATCAAGTATTACACTTCCATGGAAAAGGTGCACTCACATGAGACAAAGATCAATGCAGCAGAGACCATGATATATAATTGGAAATGTTCCAAATAAACATTTTTATCTATTTTAATAGCAAATAAAGTGTCACCTAGAGGGGAACTAGAGGCTTTGTGTAAGCTAATCTCTGGGAAAGACTCCAAGTAAAGCCAGGCCGACTGAACTTATCGATCAAACAAACAGTGCTCTGTTGTTCCTGGTTTGGAGTGTGTGGGATGGAGGGATGAAGGGAGTGGCAGATTTTAGGAAAAAACCCCAGGAGATCTCTGTGTCTCATCTGCTTGTCCTTTTTCTTTCCTCTCATGGTCTGTTTGCTTTTATGCCTCCTCCTTTCTTCCTGATTGATCAAAAGCGAAAATAGTCCAGCAGCATTAAGCCTCTTGAATATTTTGATGAAGTCTATCTGCTGTTGACTAAATGCTGATTAGAGTCCACTTCTTAAAGTACAAAATGTTTTAACATGTGGTTTGTTTTCTTATTTAAAGGGTCTGTGTGGCTTGTCAGATTGGAGCAGTCGGGGTCCCGGTTGGGATTTGCTTCAGTGGGTCTTTCTCCGGATTGATAGCATCTTCCTTTGAAGTGATTAGCCAGAGGTGCTGGGTGGGGTGCGTTGGGGGTAGAGTGGTATGTGTGTGTGAACTGATTAACCTGAGGTGTGTGTTTGTCGGGATGTGTGTTAAGGCCGGCCGGGTGGGGTAGTGTTTTTGGGGGGAGGGGACAGACTGTGTGGTGTTTGGGGCTCGGATGCGGATATGAGAAAAGAGGCGATGGAAGAAAAAACAGGAAAACTGAGGAGAGAAAGTTCACATCCCTAAAAAGTGGGGTTGTATTTTCTATGAAATTAGTCGTAAAGAGGTTATTATGATAATTGGAAAGTAATTGCTTCTCTTGAAACCTTAAACACACACTCTGTTGTATCTTCTACCACGTAGCCCGATTTGCTAATGACCAGAGCAATTTACACGGAGAATCTGGCCTTATGTATGCTGATGTTTTAAGAAGTGTTGACCATGGTTTCGCTTTAAGCAGCATAATGCTAATCCTTCATCACACGGGGATACCTGTCATGTTGGTGGATGCTTTAACACAGTTTATCTTCCACTCCCATGAAAGTCAACTTCTTGGCTGCAGAATGCATCACCCGCAGAAGTTAAGTCGATGTCGACGTCTAAGAGTTTGACGTTATATGCTGATGACTGAGTTTTATAGTTGCTGGCTTTTTGAAGACGTTCATGTTCACAAATGTAAAGTAGACCATAGGAGTGGCAAATTGGTGAACATATTGAATAGTATACCCGCTAAACGTCAGTGTGTCTATATCATTTCAGGCATGTTAGCATGTTTACGTTAGCTTTTAGCTAAAAGTATGGCAGTTTAGCACTTCTGTAGACTTTAAGTCTTGTTCAAATATTTTACAATGATATTTTATGATATCTTAAAGTTGGAAAATAGTTTTACGAAAAGTATACACTGAAATTGACCAACTTTCTCAACTGAAAAACATTCTGTGATTGTGATGTAATGCATGTGAAAGTTGGGGGACATAATATTAAAAAACGAGAAGTGGTACTGGAGAAAACTAAGAGATAACTTTGCACATCTGTCCTCAGGTTCCCTTCCTGAGAGCGTTCCTGTACATGAGCAGCAGTTTGAAGTGGAATGTGAATTTACATTTGACCACAGTAGACCACTTCCCCCCCTCAAGCTCTCTTCAAAGCTACATGTGCTAGAAAGCAAAGTAGGTTGAACAGCATATTACATGTCTGCCGCGTGAAGGTCAGATGGGGCTGAATGAATGAATAAATGGACTCCTCTGTTGGATTTGGCCCTGGCCTTTCACATTGCTCTCTTTGCCTACCTTCCTCTCCTGTGCTCTGTCTTTCTTCTTCTCTGAAGCACAATAGGAACTATTGTTTCTATTAGTGTTGTTTGTTGTTTCTGGGGGGCCCCCTCGCAGTGACACAGGGGGCATCCCTTGAAATATGTGCATCCTAGTTCAAGGGAGAGTCTTACTGAACTTCAGCTTTCATAATATGTTATTCTGTCCTTATCACTGAGCCTGTCTGTGCCGTAAAGACACCTTGTAGCTATAGAGCTCAATAATAGCCACCTGACTACAGCAGTCACTAGCACTGAGACTTTGGATTTCGGCGGCTTTACTAATTACTAGTGCGGTCAAAGTGCTCCGGTTTGTAGTTGCGGCAAAGCTGTTCATGTTCACAAACCTTTCAGGATCTAAGAAAAGCAGCTATGGTTTTACCCGCCATGTGTTCTTGGGTTCATCAAAAGGGTTTTTGAAAAGCTCTCATAAGCCCTGAAGTTGTACAATTTCCTCCAGCTTTCAGACGAGCAGGGAATCCTTTTGAGTACAACTGAAGTTATAACAGCAAAGTCTCTGAAAAGACTGGAGCAGGGCTTTTTTTTCATATGACAACAGCGAAATACTGCCTGCACTGATCCTGGCCACAAGCCTGGGCTGTGTTTGTGTGTGTGTGTGTGTGTTTTAGTGTGTGGTGTGCCAGTTCCCACGCTGTAGGCAGTTCCGTTTGTAGCACTCTGGTAAGGCTGGCAACTGGACTGCAGCTGCTCTCCGTCTCTCTCCTCCGCCTGCTTGCAGCTGTGCCGATGCCGATGAAC
The DNA here is from genome assembly GCF_040436345.1 of Pagrus major. Taxonomy (NCBI): domain Eukaryota; kingdom Metazoa; phylum Chordata; class Actinopteri; order Spariformes; family Sparidae; genus Pagrus; species Pagrus major. The sequence continues at coordinate 11,432,744 of NC_133238.1, forward strand.
TCAAAAACCAGCAACCAACAAACAAGTGTAGCACATTCATCCCAGGCCTCCCTCTATCTCCGTCTCTCTCTTCCTCGGGATGTTCCAGGACATCCCAAGTGGGATCCAGCTCTGGAAGTAATAATATGATTCAGAACATTTGTCACAGAGTGTTGAGTCACTTATTGGAAACACGGCCAAGATGAGAAGACAGTTAAAGTATCTTCAGCTTAAGTTATGTAAGGCAGAGTAGACTAAACTATGCAAAGACAGTCAGCTATCTCAATAAATAAACAAGATTTGTTTAGATTTGAATTAAACACAAAATAAATTCCACACAACACCTGATACTTGTTGCTTTAGCTGCTGTAAGCTGTACACGTTGCATGCTTTCAAACTTAGTGTCAGCTAAAAAAAAAGTTTGCAAAGACTGGGAACCATGCTCGAAGGCAATAAAAATTTCTGTTTGCGTTTGTCGAAAAATTATGAAGTGTTGACAACAAGTCTATAAACCCACACAGCTTGTGCAAGAAAACACATTAATTAAGAGGAACGGTTTCTACATTTTAGGAATTATTTTCTTGCTCAGAGTTAAATAAGAAAATTGATGCCACTCCGATGTGTGTATGCTAAATATAGTAAGGGCTGACAGCCGGTTTAGCTTAGCTTAGCATAAAGACTGGAAATCAGCGGAAACAGGTAGCCTAGCTCTTGCCAAACATAGTAAAAACTACCTACCAGCACCTCTAAAGCTCACTATTAAACATTTTATCTAGTTTGTTTGATTAACGAAAGACATTTCAACTATTTTCCTGGAAGCTCCGCTAACCCTGAGGCTGGTTTCACACCAAATCTGGTGGTGCAGCAAAAACGCGGGTTTTTCCATTCATTTCAATGAGGGCAGTCCGTTATGGCTGGTGCTGGCCGCAGGGGGCTCGTATGCATGTAGTTCAGCTCTGTGGCAAGGACATGGAGAGGAAGATCCGGGTCGGGGTTGAAAGTTGTTCTTCTTCCCTTATCTGTCTAAAGGGGTTGGCCAAACAGCTTTTTGGAACATTACCGCCACCTTCTGGATCGGGGGAGGGACTAAAGATCCCAACTTGACATCACACCACGGTCCGGCTTATGTTAATTAAATGACACTCCCACACCAACGCACAAGCCTGTAGCGTTTCGCCGCACCACTGGATTTGGTGTGAATGCAGCCTAACCCCGACCCTAAAACCTGACTTTGCTTTCTCAAACAAACTGCTGTATTCTCACTGAAGCTGTCGGGTATTTCCCGACTTTCTAACCCCCACTGTGCAGCAGACAAATGTAGCAGACTGATGATGTTACCACCTAAACCTTAAACAGTCGGGACGACCCCGACAACAAACATTTGTCAGCCCCAGAGACAATTAGCGTCCGTGTGTGTGTGTCCGGTCAGCGCGAGGAGTGTGAGGCCACTTAAAAAAAAAAGGTGTGACAAAAAGCCTGCAGGGAGGTTCGAGGGTGTGTGTGTTTGTGTGTGTTTCGTGTGTGTGGGTGGGATCGTCAGAGCACACACTCGCATCCATACTGAGCGACACAGTGTCTGAAAGTCTTTGATGTGTGTTGGCCGCAATTTGTTGTCTTCCAGCTGTGAGTCTGTAAAACACACCAGGACGACTTTACACACAGAGACGCAGTCAGACAGCGAGTGACCACACAGATGGAAAGGAGAGCACAGATTAAAGGAACAGTGTGACATTTTAGGATATATGCTTATGTGCTAATACACCCTTAGGTAGAATCCAGTCTTTATGCTAAGCTAAGCTACTGGCTGCTTGATGTAGCATTATAATTTCAAACAAAAATTTGCTAATTAGCAATAATAACAGCTGATGCTAATGGGAATGCTCTTAGTTTTGCAGGTATTTGGTCATAAAGCTCCGGACAAATCTGAATTTTGAGGATGATCCCGAGGATGGCTGTCATGGTTATGCAAAACCACAAATATCAGCCCCTGGAGAAAACCCCATCCAGGGTCCAGAGTCGCCAGGATTTATCATCTGGGGACCATGAAACAGTAGAAAACGTCTCACAAAGCACAACCTAACTGCATGTACCCTGTGGACACAGATATAAATTCATGAAAGGAACTTAAACGCCGTCATATCGATGGGAAACGGGGGATTTAAAGGAAAACACACTGACTCACATTTTCTTTTGTTGACTTAACTTTTCATATCTGTTTGGACGGAAGCCTCTCCTCTTTTCTGTCTCACCATATTTCTCCCATTGTAAACCAGACCTATGGCCCCTCTCCTAACTCTGCCAACCTCCCCGCTTCCTTTCATGTCTCTATCTGTCCATACTTATCTCTGTATCCCCTCCCTCTCATCTTCTCTCTCCTCCGCTAGCCGTAGAGAAAATCTAGACATTTTGACGGGATATGAAGGACAAAGAAAAAGCAGATTCCCTCTTGTAGCTCTGAACTTCTTCTCCTCCTTCCTTGAAGAGAAAAAAAAAGAAGAAAAGACCCCCTCCTCACTAATTACACAGAGCCCGGAGGCTACAAAGTGCTCCCCGCCCACAAACAACAAGATAGTTTAAAGATGTTGATGTAAACAATTAGGAACACACACATACATTCACATGAGATGACTATAGGTGGGGGGGTAGGGGACACACAGCTGTGCTGGCGTGCATGCTCATGTAAGTGTGTACGTGTGTGTCTCACATTGTAACGACGTCTGGTTCGAATGCTGTAACATCGTCATGAAAGATGTCCAGACACACAGGAAGACAGCTGTGGAGATCAACATCTGGGCTGGGGGTTGAGACACCGAGGTGTGTGTGTACATTTCTTGGTCTGTGTCTGTGTGTCTGTGTGTGTGTGTGTGTGTACAGATAATCTGATTCTGTCCCAAAGGAAAACAACATGGGATCACTCACAGTCTTCTCCTCGTTCACCAAATCTGTGTTTTTTTAACTGTGGTTTCGGGAGGCAGAGCGGGTTTGGTTGTCCCCACGTACACGGAGGAAATAAGTTCATCAAGCTCTCTGTTGAGAAAATAAGCTCGGGTAGAAAAAGTTCCTTGATTCATCCCAATTCGTGCTAAAATAGGTGTTTGGAAACCCGCATACCCGGGTCAGTATGTCAATAATTAGCGGTGGTCGCAGGAGGAGGAGGAGGAGGGTCGCTGAGGGTGAGAACTCCCAGCAGAGCGAGAGATGAGAGAGGAAGAGGAGGAGACCGGGGGGGGAGGAGGTGCGAGGAGAGGTGTGAAGTTTAAATATGAGGAGTGAGTGTTAGAATAATTTGAGGGTGGTTGAGCTGGGCTGACCCTGCACACACAGGAGGTGACCTCATCCGTCTGACGCGAGGGAAGGAAAATAAAAACACAATGCTGAAATGTGGCCGGAGACAATGAAACTTTTAGTCGTCACTTGCTTATAAAGAGAATGATATGAAAACCTTAAAGGGAAGATTTCAACTTTCTTAAAGTCGAAGATTAAATCAAGACTGTGCTGAACAGCGGCCTCTGTGGCCACAAGTGGTAATTACAGTATAGTGGTACCTACATTTTCCCACTCAGACAATCGCCTACTCCTCCTTTTGCTGAAACTAAACTAAGCTAACACTATAAAATTAAATTAGCAATGTAAAAATGTAGGAACATGTTGTGACAACGTCTGGTCTGTCAAAACATACTTAAAACCCTAAACAGGTGACAAAAAGGAAATTATTATATTTATTTCCTGCCATTTCTTTCTTCTCTTGCCTACTTTTTGTCCTTGTTTCAAACTGACATTGTCTTTCTTCTCTCTCTTCAGTTCAATACGTTCCAGGCAGTCATCGGCTACGATGAGATCGACTCGTACGTTCTCTTCCTCTACCCTGAAGGTGGTCTGAACTTCTTTGGGACTCGACCCAAGGTAAACTGGTTGTACACAAGCTTTTAAATCACAGCTTGGATATTTTAGACCTGCAGTTTTAATGACCGGTACTTGAGGAAAATGTTTTTCTTATTTTTTTCACTTTCCCTGCTTGTAGGAGTCTTATAATGTCGAGATCGAGCTCCCTGCTAGAGTTGGCTTCAGCAGAGGAGAAGTCACGTATCTGATCTTCTCCCGAACTGAGGGACCTCACTACAGCGTCACTAGTGATGAGCAGAGTGTTAAAAACCTCTACCAGTAAGTAAAAAACATCAATCACATCTGTTGCTAGTTAGGTGTCAGCTGCAATGCTAGCTTTAATTGAGTACAGTGCTTTGGTAAATACATGAGTTTATAGTAAGTGTTTGCTAACAGGAGAGTTAACAAGATAGCGGGCTTTGCTAGCTTTCAAACCGTCACTATCCAAACACAAATATAGGCTTGGTAAGGAGCTCGAAAAAGCAATCCACTTTTCCTTTTCACCTTTTTCCAAGTAGACATTCCTGCGCTGCATGTCGTTGCAGTGCAGAAAATCACAGGTGTTATTAATACATTGCTAACAATAGAAACCTGTGAGGTTGGAAATGTACACAGACTGGCCTGTGAGCTCCCGCTGACTGGTTTCTTGCTCTCCAGGGTTGGTAATACAGGAATTCCAGGTGTCTGGCTTTTCCACACCGGGAACCGTTACTCTTTTGACAACATTGTTCCTGCATCCATTGGTGGTCTCCTCGCTACTCCACTGCCTGGAGGACATGGTCTCTCCCTGGTAATTTGGTTTTAATCATTATCTATAGCTAAGAGTTGTTTTTTTTGCTGCAGAACTTCCTCTGACACCTCCATGATTTGTGCCTCTAGGACACCACCACCCCCGAGTACCCTGAGTTTGAGGAATACCCAGACAACAATTTTGACCCCGACAACCAGGATGAAGAAGATGACTACCCTCTGACAGGCGGAGACCCTGAATTCCAGCCAGCGCCTGCCGGTGACCTACCGCCTGCCGCTCCCTCCTCCCCTTCAGAGGATGTTCCTCACGGCTCACAGCCATCAAACAGGCAGTATGCTCCCCCTAATCCCCCAGAAGCAGCACCAGAGGAACAGCAACCACAGGTAACACCTAAACGTCCCTGCAAATTCAATGTATTAACAGTTTGATGCTGTTTTTCCAACCAAAAACACGTAAACTACAATCATTGCTAAGCCGCACTCTGTGGCAATCTCTTCAAATTCTTCTACTTATTGTAGTGGACATTAAAAAAAAGGAATTTAAAGTGGCAGTGCTGTCTGTGCTGAGAGTTTTGTAATTGTAAATGCTGTGGTTATAATGGAACGCTGCTTTGGAGACAGTACAGCGGTGTCAACAAAACGCTGGCCCAGCTCCAATCACAATCCCCTACACACTGTTTACAGTATGTAAAGCATGCATAGATCATAGCTGTCTGGTTTATGGCATCTGGAGAGAGTTAAAAAAAGTATTGTTTTGGCTCAACGACGACATGAAAAACACATTTGAAGTTAAACACAGCCGTTTCCGTCTCTGTAGGTTCCTCTGGAGGTGGTGGACGTCTACCCCCCTCACAGAAACGAACCACCTCTCTCCCCTGGGGGTCACGTGGTCAGTGTGGACGAGGACGATGTTGATTTTGACACAGGAGGTAGGAGACGAACCATATGTGTGTATGTGTATATTAATATGCATATAAATGCCTTCTTAACTTCTGAAAGGACGTTCACTTTGAGAAGCAGAGGGGTAACATTACCTCGCCCTCTGCAGCGGAGCAGCTCCGCAGCTGGCAGTACAATACTGCCGTTGTGCCGAGCAGCTCCCAGGTGTGTGTGTGTGTGTGTGTGTGTGTGTGTGTGTATGTGTGTGTCCAGTACTCCCGCCCTTGCAACTGCTCCCACAGGCTTTTGCCGTAAATAAGAATGTGTTCTCAGTCAGCTTGCCTGGTTACATAAGGGTCATAAGAGTCTTTTGGGGTAAAAAATGTTCATCTCAGCTCAGTTCAGAGTGATGAAATGCGATTTTTCATAGAAGATGCGAAGAAATATGTCATCAAAACGACAGGAGTTAGACCAAACCCTCATTTAGTGCTCAAAATGTCTCATATCTGAGATATAATACACCGTAAGGGGGATGTGTCTGAATAAAGTGTGTTTACATATACAGTCGTGTGGGCGTGTGCATTTTCCAAAGGTCAAATTTTTCAAAGTCTGAGAAAAAGCATAATTTTCCAATTCACACGCCTACGTTGTGATATCAGTGTTGTGGGTTTCCCTCGACAGAATTATTTAAAGCACAGTGATTTCCCCCTTAAGTGTGTGTGTGTGTGCAGAGTCTGAGAAAATACACGGACATCCTGTGTTCATCTGTATGCTTGTGTGTGTGTGTGTGTGTGTGAGTGTGTGTGTGATGCCCCTGTAGGATGACAGAATGCTGCATTTTGATCCCAAATCAGCCGTTTACCAGAGGGACAAATAGAGAGAAAAAGCAAAGCGCTCACTTGTTGAATGTGATGTTTTGAATCCGGTTCAGTTTTAGCTCTGCGTTGCCACGAATTGCTTCCTTTAAGAGACATTTTTAAATTTAGACTTCACGTTTCAGCGGTTTTGAAACTCTCTGCTCAGCAGTGTCGACCAAATGTTTAATGCTGACTGTCCTGTTCTTTGTTTGTTGCAAATAAATTAAGAACAGAGTGCATCACTTCCTGTGTGTCAGAGGATTTTCTCAGAAAAGAGCGATCATAGTGTTACAACAGTTCATGTAAAAGCTTCTATGACTTACCTAACCTGTAGATACAGTGTACATTACTTTATATACAATAAATCTATATATACTTATATATATAGACTTCTGAAATATCTTTTTTATAGCATTTTAGATGCTTTTGGAGATCATGAAGTAGCAGTGAATGTGTGTGTTTGTGTGTGTTTGTGAGTGTGTGCATGTGAATCAGTGGGTGTGGGAGGTGGGACTGCAACAGCTGGTTTCTCTCCAACTACTGCCTTGACATATGTGTTTTTGAGTGTGTGTTTTGTGTGTGTGTACGTCTCCCTGGATCTCGTCCACCTTCTTATTCTTCCTGTCCATCTGCACTATGGAAACAACCGTCAATGGTCTCTATTTAAACTTGCGTGTTTGTATGATGTAAGTACTGCAATCAAAAGCAACATCTCTTCTAAGTGGTCAAGCAAAGCTACCCAAGGTCACTGCCACTTCGACATCAAGTTTTATTTGACATAGATAATGGTAAAAGCTATAAAAATACAATGGAAGGAAAAAGGGATCAAGCTTTGATGTTAACATTGCAAATGACAGTCCTTGTCTGCATGTATGCCTTACTCTGTTAATCGTTGATAGGAGACATCAGGATATTGATTTTATATTAAATGTATTGTATATGTAAAGGATAATAATGATTATTTTCTCTCTCTCTCAGTGATCCAGTACACTACAGAGAATAAGGAGACATGTGCCAGGTATGTGACTAGATAACATGATTATACCTGCTGTTGCCTGTAGAGGAAAATGTATATTCTAACTATTTGTAGTGGTTTTCGATTTTACACATGAATATCTGTTTACTGGTCTTTGGGAATACTACTGCATAGTGTCTCCAGAGGAAGCTGTACAAAATCTGATTAAAAAAATGCCTCGAGTGATATCACTTGAGTCAGTGTTGTACAGTCTGAAGAAGTTTGAAAAGAAAAATCTGGAGGTGTAGAGTTGTAGCCTGCTCCTCATCTCATGAAGCTAGCAGCTTGAGGATACATTAGTCACAATTAGCGCAACACATCTGGATCTCTGAATGAACTGTTGAAGGTTGAGTTGCATTGTGGGTAAATATAGGTGCCAGGTGATGACAAAAAAAAGGTGATTACTGTTTCTGCAGCATTAAACTTGTTTTTCTTTGCTCTCTCTCTTGTCGTCCCAGATTCCAGCAGCAGTGCTCCCAGAATGCATTTTGCTCCGACTACGCCACAGGCTACTGCTGTCACTGCCGACCAGGCTTCTATGGAAACGGGCGCCACTGTCTACCTGAAGGTTAGAGCAGCACCATTAATGAGTAATAATCTCTTTAAAAGTTGAAGTAGTTTTTAGTGTAATCCTTGTGCGGCTCCTTCAGGCGCTCCACAGCGTGTCAGCGGTAAGGTGAGCGGAACATTGATGGTGGGTTCGACTCCAGTGGATCTGAACAACATCGATCTTCATGCTTACATCGTGGTGGGAGACGGGAGAGCGTACACGGCCATCAGTGAGGTGGGAGTCGAAAGAAATACATTTCAATATGTTATCTATACGTTTAAATCTTACAGAACGTGATCATAAATGTTCCTCTTCACAGGTACCTGAGCCAGTGGGCTGGGCTCTGATGCCAGTTGCACCAATAGGAGAGCTGTTTGGATGGCTGTTCGCTCTGGAGCTGCCCAATAGCCAAGCAGGATTCAAACTCACAGGTAAATTGAGTGTGAGTGTGTTGCCTTAGGATGTTATGTTGCCTCGTACATTCTGACTCACGAGCACATCTGTAGAGGGAACTCCTCTGCAGTCTGTGTTTGTGTGTGTTCATGTTTTCTGTCTCCAAGCCAGCTGTATTCTCTCCAGGGATGTGATGTGATATCAGGCTTCCACCTCCCCTCTCTAATAGGAAACAGCTGTCTGTGTGTATATATGTGTGTGTGTGTGTGTGTGTGTGTGTGTCCTGTACAGATGTAACCACTGCAGACATTCCACTTTTTATGATATGTAACTGCTGCACTGTCGGTGTGTCTGCAGTAATCTGGAAAATATTCTATAAATAGAAGAAGTGATTCGTTGATTGATCGGCTGATTTCCCACCAGGTGCTGAGTTCACTCGTCGCGCGGAGGTGATCTTCTACCCCGGCAACCAGCGCCTGTCAATCATCCAGACGGGCCGCGGCCTTGACAACCACAACCACCTCACCGTTGACACCGTAGTCAGCGGCAGCGTGCCGTTCCTGCCCCCTGGAGCTGAAGTCACCATGGATCCCTTCAAGGAGACCTACCAGTACTACCCATCTGGTAACCATAACAACCATAAAAGCCGAAATCGTTTGACATCTGTTTCGTCCGTTTGCCTAAAACCTTTTCTCGTTTCTGCAGTTGCCACCTCCACCTCTGTGAGGGAGTACTCAGTTGTGTCGGCAGATCGAGGCTCTGAGTCCTTCTCCTTCCAGCTGAAGCAAAACATCACCTACCGCGACTGTCGTCATGACAGCCGCACCGCCGCCCTGGAGACGCTGCAGATCACCATGGAGAGGGTGTTTGTAATGTACGTCAAAGAGGAGCGAATCCTGAGATACGCCATCACCAACAAGATCAGCCCAGTCGGAGGTGAGTCAAACGGGGATTAGAGGCAGATATCAGGCTTTCATTACTAAGCAGATGTGGTGTAGTCAGTGAGAGTGATACTCACCAGAAAAATTACAACACTGGACAATTTTTATGGGGATTAAAATGGGACAGGACAGGACACAGGACTTTTACTCAGGAGACCACTGAAAGCGTCTCAAATGAAACTAAAGTCAACATTGACTTATTTTAACGTGCTTATGTCACATATGTCGCATAAATAACATAGCGTACTTATTTGAACCCAAACCTGTCACAGTTCATCAAAAATGGACCCAAACGCAGACACTGTGTAAAAACACTGGCGACAAAAAGGCAACAAGGAAAATTAAAAAAAATTTAAAAGTAATAAAAAAAACAGAGGACAAACCATAAAGCTATGGGGAACAAATCCAGATCACAGTGAATACACAGGGAACACAGAGGAACGCAGGAGACACAGATGTTGACAGATGAACCAACGAAGAAACACACAAATACACAAAGGCTAATGAAACACAGGTGTACCCACAAAAATGGAAGGAAAACAGACAAGAAGTAGAAACATTTGTGCCAAATTTCGGAAATAATTTAGGAGAACCTTCAAAGTCGTACATTACCAGATCATTTCTCTGGTCATCGATCTGAAAAAAATATAAAACACCAATAAGATATATGCCTGTAATCTAGTGTAAGATTTGAAAACAACGTCAGGGTGGAAAAGCCATCGCATCCGCACTAACCGGCTGATGTCTTTCCTCCATTGAAAGGCTAACATCAGCAAATTATATCAAGGACCGAGTGTTTGAGTGACTCCCTAAATCCATTCCAGACCATCACTGTCAATCTTTAAGTGGGTGATCACACTGTAGGCGTTGAAAACGTGAGGTTTTCTGTTCCAGAGCCACAACTAGCATCCAGACCACCTCGTAATTGTTGCAGCGCTGCCACAGAAACCTCTGCCAAGCCACGAGGTTGGACAGGGCTCAGATTTAAACACACATGCTGCAAGCTGAGGGCTCGTTATACGTAAAACCATAGAAAACAGTGTTAAAGCGACTGTGTTACCTCTGTGGGTTCATTGTCTGCTCGAGGCTGCAGACACAAAAACACCACTGTCTTTAAGGACCGTTGTAACCACGATTTGCGTCACAGCTGGCTTTAGATATTGGTCGACAATTGGCATTTATGAGTTGAACCTGGACAAGTGTTGACGTTGTCTTGTAGAGTGAGCTGGTCAGGCAGTTAAAACTGAATGGAGGCCAGCACCATTCAATAAAGTTCAAGAATGAGGAAACCAAATAAATTGGGGAGAAAACTGTCCACCTCATTATTGGGTTTGGTGTCTGAAAGTACATTGTGATACCAGAACACAAAACCAAAACCACAAAAGTTAATGGCCATGATGGATTAGTGTACCAATCCATCTTCAGCAGATTTTTTTAGATTTAAGGTCTCCTCACCTTTGTGTCCCCTTTCCTTCCTTTCTCGACATTTTTATTTGCCCTTGCGTCGTCTGTTCTCATCTGTTCACCAGATACCACCAAACCTGCACAAATATGGAAATGTGTATAGAAATACAGCATGAACGTGTGTCATGTTCTGTTTCTGTCAACACACGGTGGTCATGCTTGCTTTACCCTCTCTGATGAAAGCCAGAGAGAGACAGAGAGAGACAAGAGACCTCAGAAGATGGAGAGGAAGAGGAAGAGGTTGAGAGAGACGGAGAGGTTGGGTTTTTGAATCCAGACCAAGTTTCTGTCATTTAAACGTCAACACGTTGATTAAAAAGGTTATGATGACACATCTCACACATGCACACGCACACACACTGATACACCCAGAGCACAGCTGGAAGAGCTTTCGGGGATCAGGGGTTTTGTAAACACGGGTTAAGTGGTGTGTGTGTGTGTGTGTGTGTGTGTGTGTGTGTGTGTGTGTGTGTGTGTGTGTGTGTGTGTGTGTGTGCATTCAAGGGTCTTACACTCTCTGGGAAATAATATCCCAGCCAATGACAGATTTTCTAGCGGGGGGGTTGCTGGGCAGAATAGCTGCCCACTGATGTCATGAGAATCAGAGATTGCAGGAGAAGTTCAGACACTGAACTGATAGAGAGAGGACAAACCTGACATGAGTCTGTGTTGTTTATAGGTAAAGTTATGGAGCCAGATTTGATTTCAAATCCTTTCTTTGTCAAAGATTTGCTTTGATTGGGTCTAAACCTGTGGATTAATACAACACATAGCCCCTTTGTGAATATCAATATCCTTGTGCACAGCTGTCATGGAGCATAATACAAGGTTCCTCCCTCAAGGTTTATTTTCAAGATTTTAAAGGGGTACTCCAGCTAGTTACAGTTGTGGGACTTGCTGTTTAGTTCTTTGAAGACACCTCAAAAGCTGTGTCCTACAATTCCCATAATGCACCTAATTATCATTTTTGATTTCACCTTCCCAAAACACACAGAGTGTGACATCATTCTCTGTTCAGGATGGCATTACTCCACTTGATCTTTACATTGCAAATAGTAATAGTAATATTTTTTGCTGCTAAATAACTGATCAAAATATCATTCAGTATATTTAACCTTTAAGGTGAACCAACTCAAGATAACCTTGATGACAGCTGTGTTATTTTCTCAGACTTCAGAAAACTCCCCCCAAGCCACAGAAGACATTTTACAACTGTTTTCATGGTCTGAACAGTACTCTCCTTGAACTGACCTTTATGTGTAAAGTTGGTGGAGTGCCCCTTTAAAGCTCTGGCTTTAAGTTCGAGGATCTATCAGTCAAACTTTATGTCCTGGATTGTGTTTTACCTTCATGCTTCTTGCTGAAGGCCTGCCTGACGCTGCCTTCATCCCTTTAAACATCACGCTCTCCTAAATTTCAGGTCATGTGTCAGTAAAAGTTAGTAATGACAGATAATGATACAGATAATTTTGTGTTGCACCCAGTGTGGTCGATTGGATTTCAAGAGTAGCCAGTGCCATCTTGACAGGGTTTTGGCTACGCCTCTGTAGAATCAGTCTTGTTTTTGTGTGTGCGTGTAGGAGTTGTGTAAAGAGCAACAGGTGGGAAACTGCAGTCGTTGCTTTGATGGTGTGTAGTGCATCTCTCTCTCTCTCTCTCGCTCTCTCTCTCTCTCTAATTACCACTCAGTCTTTTCTCCCATCCACATGTATCTCGCTCTCTCATCTCCCCGTCTTCCCGGCCACATTCAGGACTTTGAAGAGTCTCTCTCTCTTTGATAATGAGCCACAGTTGGCCTCTGGCTGTAAGAGATGGAAGCAAGCTGTGCCTAATGTGTGTGTGTGTGTGTGTGATTTTGTTTAGGTGTTAGCGTGTATATGTTGTTGTTTAACGTGGATAATGCCCCTTATTGTAAAGAAAAAGCCCGTCCTTAAACATCATTAAAAACAGATATTAGTGATGTGATTTCCTATTTATTTTCTTTTGGTTGGTTTGCTTTCTTACGACACTGAAATTTTCTCTTTCCTTGTGCCAAATGGAAATATTGGAAATATTTCCATCGTGAAGTTAAACAGTTCTCCAGGGAAAGTCAAACATACATTTTTCTTCAAACCTTCACACATTTTAAGAGCATTATTTAAACAACAGGACCACCACTTGTCTTGAAACCAGTACTAATTAACAGCGTCTCAGTGGTTTGTAAAGAGTCTGGATTTGCGGCTCGAGTCCCGCTGTACCACCCCCCATCCTGATGTATGCACTCGGGAACATATTGAAGTAGAGAAGCACTTAATTTATTGAAGTCTTTACATTCTTTTCTAATGATTTCCCATGAGTTTTCTTCTTTCTTCTTTTCTTCTGTGTTTTCCACAAAATGAGTCTGAGGTTTGTTGTGTAAATATTCTGAGCTGTACGTTGGTATGAGGAAACCCCGAACACACATCCGCTCACTCATCCCTCTGTCTGTCTCTCATGTATATGTGTGTCTAACCTCATCCATATGTTGACGATTGAGAGCATGAAGGGAGTCACTTCCTAGGAGGAAACCGTCCCTATGGGAACTTGTCTGGAGTGATTTTACATGTGTGTTTGGTTAGGCTGTCCTGTAATCATCGCTGTAATCATTGGAGTTTTACTGCCGAATAATCCACATCTTAATTTATCTTAATTCAGGACAGTTTGAAGCGTTGCTAGTCTGTGCAGCTGTGCGGTAGATCTTCCTTGACATGTCTCTCTGGAACCACATATTATACTTTAGTGTCACTGCTTTCTATCTCATCTCTATCTGTGCTGCCGAAGCTGAAAATATACTTTCCGCGTCTGTGATTGTGTGAAAGTTTGGGTCCCAGAAGTAGTGCTGTAATAGAAGCTTCACTATTGGCGCTAACAAACTATAGCGTTTACAAGGTGTCAGTGGTGGAAATTAAATTGCTAAATTGCTAATTAGTATATTGTTGTTATGTTTCTTTCTCATGTCATTTAATCCGTCTCTGCTCTGCTCTGCAGTCGAGCCGACTGGTCCGGAGCTGGTCAATCCCTGCTATGCTGGAACCCATGACTGTGACACCACGGCTCAGTGTATCCCCCTGGAGGGACAGACCTTCCAGTGCCAGTGTGCTACTGGTTACAGAGGGGATGGACGCAACTGTTACGGTACGGGCACGCAAGTACACATACACTGTTCAAGATGTCTTTCTGGATATAGTGTCGTGACAGTGTATGTACATTTCAAAGTGCTTCATTTTGCTTTGTTTAGTCTAATGGTGCCCCCCCCCCCCCCACAAACACATGCAAGTTAAAGACAGTTCAAGGCAGCATGTCTGTGTTTCATCAACATCTGTCCATCCAGTGTAGACGGGTCAAGTACAGGCAATCGTCTGTCCCTCTCTCTTCTCTTCTCTTCTCTTCTCTTCTCTTCTCTTCTCTTCTCTTCTCTTCTCTTCTCTTCTCTTCTCTTCTCTTCTCTTCTCTTCCAGTTAATTCTCTAGTTAATAGGGACATGCAGTGCTTTAAGCTGGTGCGTGGCCTGTCATTAGCCCAGCAGCAGGTCCTTCTCTCCTGCTGACAGCCCTAGGAAAGCCCCAGGCTCGGGCTTAGTTCCCATGATTGGGCCTCAGTGTGTCTCTCTGGTCACATCATCTGTGTGTGGTTTTGTTCTGTACGTTGCAAAATACATTTAAAAATGCAGTCAAGAATCCAGGTGTGGGGTTACGTATACATATAATGTATACATAAAAGCACCAGTAATGACCTTTAATTACAGCTTCAACACTCACAGACACATGCAGCAGGCGACATGTTGTTAGATCGAGGATTCCTGGTTTACAGGCTCATGAGTTCATGTAAAAACGGTCTCACTTTCTCTCCTCTTCTCTCACTGCAGACATAGATGAGTGTGCTGAGGGCTTGTCTTCATGTGGCGCTCACGCTCAGTGCATGAACCTGCCTGGGAGCCATCGCTGCCAGTGCCAGAGTGGCTTCGAGTTTGGCTTCGACGGGCGTACCTGCGTTGGTGAGTTGCAATGAGTGAAATATACTGAAGATGTACTGATGACATGGGTTTGAGTTTTTCTTGGATCAAAATTTGGTCTTTAGCCACGCTCGAAACTATGAGGCTTTTTCGCTTGGTGCTTTGAGCTACATCAGCAGCATTATTTTTTGTTTCTAACATAGTTTAACCAGCCTACTGAGCTTTGATTGTACTGTACTCGCTGCTGCTCAACTGTGCTCTGAGTGCAGGTGTATATATCGGCAGTTGGCGCCATTCAGAGAAGAGATTGTAGCGGATGAATGGGTTGAGGCATCTGTTTAGTACTTGAAAGTTCCCTAAGCAGGGTCACTTAACCCCCCCTTTCTTTACTTTTTGTGTCTGTTGTTTCAAGGCATGTTTCAACACCTGCTAATTCTTCTCTAAATGAATAACAAGCCCATTGTAGTGGTTTGCCTTTGAGCTCAGCTTCATGACACTCCATCATCTAACTGAAAACACTACATCAACAGGGATATCATTAAAAGCCACTAAAATAAAGGCTTGGCTTCAGCAAAACGTCAACTACAACCACTAAACATGCTGCTCTGTGTTGAATCAAGCTGTGTCAGCCTGTCCTCCTGCGTGTACTGTAATTATGATAAATGTAATGCTCCTCACATGCAAATCAAAAAAGGAGCAACAACAGCAACCATGTCATTCTCCATTCTTCACCACATGAGAGATATTTTGCTGCATGTTCCAAAATGAGCTGAATATTTTGGAAGAGACCCACATATTTGTCCGAGCGCAGGCATAACATTTCTTCCACAACAGTAACGCACAGCTGCAAAAGTAAGGAAACACAGTGAGAGGGGAGGATGGGTGACAAATGTGAGGGTGGGAATGAGAGGACTAATGTGAGAAGGGAGCGGGTGAGATAAGGCAGGAGAGAGGGGGGTGAAAGTGAAAGACAAATGGAGCAATGACACAATGTGTGTTTTGCTTCGGAATGTGTGGAGGAGAGAGGTCCTGCTGACGTGTATGTTGGTGTGTGTGTGTGTGTGTGTGTGTCCTCCTTTCACCCATCAGTATGAACTCCTGATGAACCTCCTTTAAATCCTCCCCACCTCCCTCCTTGACAGATAATGTTACACTTTACATAAAGCCTTGAATTTTTCCAAAACCTCAAACCATAAACTGATAAGATACAGTACAACTGAACTAAATTATTTCCATCCAGCAGCCAAATATCATTTTATAGCTCAGTATAAATATGTGGAGATAGTCGAGTATATATTTATTTCCAAATTCCAATCTGAGGTGTTTCTACATTTATGGTTGTTACATTTTCATTCCCGGTCCTTCTATTTCCTTAGATGTAGACGAGTGCAGCTCCTCTCCATGTCACATCAGCGCCAGATGTATCAACGGACTGGGTTCCTACCAGTGTCAGTGCCAGGCTGGGTTTTATGGTGATGGTTTCTACTGTTCCGAGCAGGAAGGTCCGTAAAATTACCACTTATGTCATGCACAGTGATGGAATGTAACTAAATACATTTACATAGGTACATTTTTGAGTTACTTGTTCTTTATTTAAGTATTTCCATTTTCTGCTACTTAATATTTCCACTACATTTTGGAGGCACATTGTACTTTTTACTCTACTACATTGATTTGATTATTTTAGTTACTAGTTACTTTGCAGATTACATGCTGCGTCAAAGCCAAAGACGCGCATTTTTAAAGTAATTTACTATCAGATAACAAATCAGTTATTCCAGTAATCAGAGCAATGCTAAATATCGGATCTGATTATCAGTCGACCCGTAGTTTAAGTGGACATTACATGTAGATGTAGTTCACTTTTACTTTGGGGTCACTCCCAGTGATGTATAAATACTGTATAAATAACAATGCATATCTAAAATTAACCAAATACAATGTTAACAATACTAAAAGGTATTTTTTCAATTGTTTGTCTACAGGACAGACAGTTCGCCCAAAGAGTCAGTGTGAGCAGCACAGAGACAGTCTTCAGAGCGGCGGTGAAGATGGTCGACCGAGTGTTGGAGCTTTCGTCCCTCAGTGCGACTCTGACGGACGGTACCGACCACTGCAGGTGAGCACTGACTGGAGGTGAAGTGCATGGCTGACTGATGACCTGGGTTATGTGATGTAAAAATTTGGAAATAATTCATGACAGTGTCACGGCTCCACTGGACATTGTTGGTGTGTGGACGGTAGGGGGCAGGAGAGAGCAGGAACCAGGACTCCACCTGGTACAGCACCTAAAGACTGTGACAGACCAGGTGAGATGAAAACCCACTGACAAAAACACACTTATTGTATCAAAAAAGCATCAAAGAGTGAATGCCAAATTGTCAAATTTGTTTATTTTTTCATTTTTTTCCTTAATTTTGTTCATCTTTATCTCCACAGATGAACCAGAGCGTCCTAAAACTCACTGTGAACACTACAGAGACAGTGTACAGACCACAAGTCCAGAGGGATATCCTATACAAGGAGCCTATGCACCTCAGTGCGATGCTAATGGACAGTACATACCTTTACAGGTTTGTCCCAAATAAGTGTTTTAAAGAGCGTTATTTCACCTCCAAATGAAGAGAGATTAACTTCAATTAATTACAATAAAAATAAATTGTTGTTATTGCTGATATCATGTACTTCAGTGTCATGGCTCCTCTGGACATTGTTGGTGTGTGGACAGTAATGGACAGGAGAGAGCGGGAACAAGAACAGCACCTGGTACAACACCCACAGACTGTGACAAACCAGGTGAGGAAGGTGCACTCACAGATATTGTCTTGCCATATTAGGGTTTTAGGCAATAACCATAACCAATAAATTAACTCACTATATATAAATGGTGGAGTGCCCCTTTAAAAGTCAATGAAGCAAATAAGCAATTATGGGCTTCCCCCACTTTCTATAAACCTTCACACAAGGATGTAACATTAGCTGCTGAAGAATGTCAGCTTGTTTTCATACATCTAACTTTTAATCCAGCATGCTACACGTGGCCATTTAGCCACCTGAAATGCTCATATATGCAGATGACACCATCCTGTTTTGCCTCAGTACTGTACATGCATCAAAAGGGACCTGCCTTCTAACCTTTATGTTAATCTTAGCTTATTCTTTTTCTTCATTTACAGATGAACCAGAGCGTGTTAAAACTCAGTGTGAGCACCACAGAGACAGTGTTCAGACTACCAGCCCAGAGGGATATCCTATAGTCGGAGCTTACGTACCTCAGTGTGATGATAATGGACAGTACAGATCACTACAAGTCAGTGCTTGTAATTTGTTTAATCCATGAAACATTTTCATATCAATCATTAAACTGTAACTTTGAAGCTTGATGAATTCATTATGGTTACTGTAATTGTTCTTTTAGTGTCACGGTTCCACTGGACATTGTTGGTGTGTGGACACTAGGGGGCAGGAGAGAGCAGGAACCAGGACTCCACCTGGTACAGCACCCAAAGACTGTGACAGACCAGGTGAGATCTTAACTGTTTTGACTGTCAAGCTAACAAAGTTTGATCAGATTTGGAGGAAACTCACAGCTCTGGAATGTGATCATTGTTTAAACAGACAACCTAACTGGAGAGACCTTCAGGCACTAAAGGAATAGTTCAACATTTTGGTTTTAGATTAAAATACATTTAATGCGTTCCTCCCCAGATGAACCAGAGCGTCCTAAAACTCACTGTGAGCACCACAGAGACAGTGTTGAGACTACCGGTCCAGACGGATATCCTATAGTCGGAGCTTATGTACCTCAGTGTGATGCAAATGGACAGTACACACCGCTGCAGGTCAGCAGTAATGACTGATAATTGAGACAAATAAACTAATATTGTTTTTGAATTTAATATAACATAAGAATTTCTGACTGAAAATGTGTATTTTTCAGTGTCATGGCTCATCTGGACATTGTTGGTGTGTGGACAGTAGGGGACAGGAAAGAGCAGGAACCAGGACATCACCGGGTGCACCGCCTACAGACTGTGACAAACCAGGTGAGAAATAGAAATATACATGAATAGACAGGCCTCTCCCTTTATTCAGTTTCACATGAGTGCTTGAAACGGTTTTGTTATCAGCAGTAACAGCGTTAGCAGGTGTATTATGTCATGGCTCTTGAGGCTTTCTTGCTAAACATTGACCTGTGAACCCACTAATTCCTCAACTCAATGACAAGTCAAACAGACAGCACGTTTACGTGAGTGTGTGTCTAACCTTGTAAGTGGTGCACGATTGAGGTCATTGGGTCACAGCCTTGGAATGCCTGGAAAAACAGGTGATATCACTGCAAGACTGTGTGTGTGGTGGGAAGTGGAAAACGTTACTCTGACTCTGTTCTTTTTTTTTGTTGATACCAACCGACTGGATTTTATAACCTTCTGCACTTTTTCAACTGACTTATAAAATTTAACAGTAAGCAAATTAACATCGCTCCAGTGTTCCCTTTAAAATGTGCCTTTTTAAAGGGCTCTTGTAGGTTTTTATACAGACACAGCCCAGTCCACACATCCAGCATTAACCTCAAGTACTAGCCTATGCAGTTTCAAACTTCAAACAAATAGTGGGCAGCATATTACCAGAGTAACCGCTAACTGCTGATTGCTATACCTACTGTTAGCTAGATAACTCAGTAAAGTATGAGAGTACAGGGACTGAGGAAAATGTATACTCTTTTCGTCTCCAGATGAACCAGAGCGTCCTAAAACTCACTGTGAACACCACAGAGACAGTGTACAGACCACCGGTCCAGAGGGATATCCTATAGTTGGAGCCTATGTACCTCAGTGTGATGCTAATGGACAGTACTCACCATTGCAGGTAAACATTTTTGTCTTCATCTGTGTTATGATTTTACTTGCATTACTTGAATAGAATTGTAGACGTAATACGTAAATGATCTTTCATTATTGCTTCAGTGTCACGGCTCTTCTGGCCATTGTTGGTGCGTGGACAGTAGGGGGCAGGAGAGAGCAGGAACCAGGACTCCACCTGGTACAGCACCTAAAGACTGTGACAAACCAGGTGAGGAGAAAGATTCTGCTCATTGAACCTCACTGGTTCCATATGGCTTCTTTTAATGAAGAGAAGTTTACAAGCCAAACAATGTAGTGATGTTTCCATTACATTTCTAATTTTTGATAATATTCCTTAGATGAACCAGAGCGTCCTAAAACTCACTGTGAGCACCACAGAGACAGTGTACAGACTACTAGCCCAGAGGGATATCCCATACCAGGAGCGTTTGTGCCTCAGTGTGATGCTAATGGACAATACACGTCTCAACAGGTATCATTCTGATTGTTTTGTAAATGAGATATCTATGCACCCTTATTGTTGTTGCAGCTACAATGATCTTTGTGTCTATTACAGTGCCACGGCTCCACTGGGCATTGTTGGTGTGTGGACAGGACAGGGCAGGAGAGAGCAGGAACCAGGACTCCACCTGGTACAGCACCTAAAGACTGTGACAAACCAGGTGAGACTGCTAATTCAAGCTGCTCGTTGGTCCCACAGTTGGTTAACTCAGTAAAATAACTCGCCAGGGCTGATGTGGAATTGAGTTAATATCACCCAGACCTGCAATTTTAGAATTCCTAGAAACAATTTGTGTTCCTTAATAACTTGCGTAAACTTGTAAATGTTTTCCAGATGAACCAGAGCGTCCTAAAACTCACTGTGAACACCACAGAGAAAGAGTGCAGGCTACTACTTCAGATGGATATCCTATAGTTGGAGCTTATGTACCCCAATGTGATGCTAATGGACAGTACCTACCACTGCAGGTTAGCCTGACTGACACACCTATATAACTTTACCATTGAGTGATCATACTTTGACTAACTTGAATTTATCTTTCTTTGTTGTGTTAGTGCCACGGCTCTAGTGGACATTGTTGGTGCGTGGACAGAACGGGGCAGGAGAGGGCAGGAACCAGGACTCCACCTGGTACAGCACCTAAAGACTGTGACAAACCAGGTGAGACTGCTAATTCTAGTTTTTAACCTGCCAAAGACCCCTAGACTATGTTTACAGTGGATATAACAAGGTAGTTTTAACATCTCAGCTAAGAAGCAGGAGGCCAGAGTGAAGGATGATAAAGTTTTGGAGTTAGATACAAACATTCTGCAGCATTCTGGGTGAGATGTACAAGCTGACAAACATTCTTTATGAGGCCAGCCAGAAATATTTATAGTATAGAGTTTATACAATATGAGAAGAGCTTGAAACGAGCCAACTGTTGTAGATTGCAGGACCCACAGAATGAGAAATGAGCATGATGCACGCCAGATGGTTGTATGGATTGTGCCAAAATAACTCACAGTAAGTCTGTGAAGGAGACACTATTAATCTAACAATAGAGAGGTGTCGCAGAAGTCAGAATTAATTGCTAGAAAGTTCTTGCACACAAGAAAATCTTAGCGACAGATGAATCTGATCAGAACCCAAAACATTGTAAATAATGTGAATACAAGTGATTGACTGAATGCAGTTATGAGGAGACACCTTGGGATGCACAGCCTCCATCTTTGTGTCTGAAGAGAGACAACAAAATGCATATCATCTGCATAGAGTTGGTAGGACGGGACATTCTGCTGCAAATGTTTTGAACCAAAATTCATACATGTGGCACCTTTAAAGAAATGTACGTAAAATAAAACATTACAGAATATTAGCAAAAAATTTAGATAAATTACATAGACAACATTTTAAACACAATATTTACAAGGTGATGTAAAATACAACAATATTAAATATGCACATAAAACAATGAAACCTAATATGAGCTGGATCTCTTTAGTTCAACACTTAAGGGCAGTCTAAATGTGGTTGTAGGCTGATGTGAATAAATGTGTTTTGAGTTTACTTTTGAATGAGTCAGCTGAGTTAGCTTCTCAAATTTGGAAAGGAAAACAATTACAGTTTCCCAAGAACCCATTGTGTGTTTCCAAATAACTAAATAACTTTCCAAATTTGGTCCTTCTCTCCAGATGAACCGGAGCGTCCTAAAACTCAGTGTGAGCAGCACAGAGACAGTGTGCAGACAACCAGCCCAGAGGGATATCCTCTGTTTGGAGCCTTTGTACCTCAGTGTGACGCTCATGGACAGTACTCACCTCAACAGGTAAAACTTGAGACGGATTCTTCTTTCTCCTTTGTTTTGTTTTTATGTTTCTCTTGTTTTTGTTCTAATTATTATTTTGATCATTGAAATCATTCTGTCACAGTGTCACAGCTCCACTGGACATTGTTGGTGTGTGGACAGTAGGGGAGAGGAGAGAGCAGGAACCAGGACAACAGCTGGTATACCACCTGTAAACTGTGACAGATCAGGTGAGACACTTTGAATTTTCTAGATACTTGAGCAGCCAATGATTTGTGGCTCTTGGTTATTTTAGCATAACAAGTGGGAATGGGGAAAACAATAGTCTGGCACACAGCCTCTCATAAACCCACAAATTAAGGTTTGTGTGTGTGATTAAAATATTAAAATGATATAGTGTGTTAATTAGTGAGCTTCTTAGTGAGCAATCTAAAAGAAATATCTAACAAGTAATGTCCTTGTGGCACACAGAAAACACATGACTTGATTCTTTGCCTCGCTCTCACTTAGACTCTGATGTTCACACAGAGGCTGTCCTATAAATTCAGCTCTAGCTATGAATTCCATTTACGACCATCCGAACATCTGAAGCGGTCATTTGGTGGTAAGATGAGCTGCTCCCTGTTGCCAAGCGACCACCAAAACAAGACAGGTTAACATGAGCAGCTGAGTGACAAAACAGTGTTGTACCCGCCCTACAGACGCAGACACACAGAAACACATGAGTTGTATGTATGCGCTGCTTTTTGAAAACTTATCTGAGCTCTTATCTTTGTGTCATTCACACCTGGAAGCTGCACAGTACAAACACAGATTTTCTTTTTTCTGTTTTTGGGTGGTTACTGCACCGGAGCCCTATTCCTTGTTGATGAAGGCGGGGCATTTCCTGCTCATTTTTGGTTTGGGAATCATTTTCATTAATCCAAATCAGGAGTTGAGACAAGAAACATTACTGAGTGGATGTAACCCCCATAATTTAACAATATTAATATCTGTTAATTCATTTGATATAAAAAGTTTATTGGACTGCTATTGAGAGTTTTCAAGATAATAAAAACCTTAGTCAGTCCAAACAAGAAAATATCAAAACAAGGAAGTAATTATTAAAAAAACTTAATTATGTACAATTACAATGAATGAATCAAATTTTTCTCAATACAGCTGGAAGAAAAACTTGCATTCATGAATTAAATTTGCAGCAAATTTAGCAGTTTACGTGATGCAGCCATCAAACACCCACATTAAACTATTTGTGTGCTGGTTGAAGTTAGTATTATTATGTGGGCAGGCATAAATACATAGTATATGTATTTATGCCTGCCCACATACAACTCACTGCCAACACAGTAAGTCAGCCTGAGGATTGAAATATCATTGATATAGTGGACAGTCCATGTGCTGTCCATTTCTGGGAAGAGACACAGGAACCACTAATTCAGTTGGTCATGTGGTGAAACAGTAAATAGATGTAAAACCAAGTGATTCATAACCGCCACTGAAATAAATCCTGCTGGAAAAACTTAGTGAGAGACATCAGTCTACTTGTTTTGTTAGTCTTTGTCTCTCTTCTCCTCTCTGATCTCTTCTCACCCGCCTTTCAAATATCATCCTAATCTCCGTCTTAGTTTAGAAACTGTGCAGTCTCACATTAGAAATTTACTGAGACTGAGAGAGAGGCCAGTATAAACATTAGTGGAAGCCTAAAGTGGTTTTGGGTTTAGTTCTTAAGCTCTCCTATAAAGTGAGTTATTAAAGGGATTTTACGAGGTAAACAGTATTGACAAAAGCAAGATGTGTGTGTGAGTGTGCGCCTCTTTAAACACAGGGCCTTCCTGCACCATTAATCAAGCGCTCCACCTCTCGCTGGAATATAAACTACAGCAAGAAAACACACTAAGAATACACCTAAATAATGACAAATGACAGTAGGATAGGATCCAAATTGTAATTTTAGAGCTGTGGAGAGTTATATTTAACTTTAAAAAGAGTATCAACGTTGGGTGTGTTTGATTCGTGTCCCCCTCAGTCCCTGTGGTTCCGACCCAGCGCCCTGAGAGCGTGTGTGAGCGATGGAGGAGCAGTTTGATCGAGCACTATGGCGGGAAACCAGAGCCACAACAGTACCTGCCTCAGTGTGAGCCAGATGGGCAATTCAGGTACACACACACATACACACACACACACACACACACACAACAAAAAACAATAGTTTAAATCATTTTTTTAACGACAAATTACTTTTGAATTGTCTCTCAGTCCAGTCCAGTGTTATGGAGAGTCGACTTACTGCTGGTGTGTGGACCAGGACGGCCGGGAGGTTCCTGGCACTCGATCACATGATGTCGTCAAACCCGCATGTGAGTATCTGTACACCTGTGCTACATGTTTGTTTACGTGCTGAACAGAATACAAACTTTTTTTTATCCATCCTGTCTTGTCCCAGGCCTTCCCTCAGCGGCCCCGCCCACCGTGCGCCCACTGCCCCGCCCAGATGTAACCCCGCCCACAAACACTGACATCACACTGCTGTACGCTCAAGGACAGAAAATAGGGGCGTTGCCTTTAAACGGTACCAGACTGGATGCAAGTCGGGCCAAAACACTGCTGACTCTACATGTAAGAGATGAACGGATAAAAACACACATGCTGTACTAACAGTTTTTTCTTTGCTCTTATGTTCACAGGCAGTTCTTGTTGTTCTTTGAATATTTAACTGTCCCCAAACATTTTATCTAATTAAGTTTATCCATCTTTTAAGTGTCGGTGTTGTTTACTATCGTGTGTGTGTGTGTCCAGGGTTCCATAGTTGTCGGAATAGCCTATGACTGCAAAGAGAACCGAGTCTATTGGACAGATTTGTCTGCGAGAACAATCAACAGAGCTTCGATGTCTCCTGGAGCCGAGCCTGAGATCCTCATTAATACAGGTAAGAACACACACACACACACGCCCTCATATCTATAAGTTGTGTGATGTTTAAATGATGTCAATACCTTCTGTATGGTCTGCTTGTAGATCTGGTCAGTCCAGAGGGTTTGGCGGTGGACGTCAATCGTAGGTTGATATTCTGGGTCGACTCAAACCCTGACATGATCGAAAGCGCCAACCTGGACGGCAGCGGGAGGCGGACGCTGTTCGACACGGACTTGGTCAACCCACGCGCCATCATAGTGGTCTCTTCCTCCGGGTAAAGCTCTCTTCTTGTCCTCATCCATCTCAAAAAACCTGCCACTTCTGAAGCTTTGGCAAGGTTTATTTGCAAACATGTACAAATAAACAGGCGCCCACACACTCTCTCTGCGATCAAGTGTAACATCCTGAAGCAGAACGAGCTCTCACTGTATCCAGAGTGGTTTCATATCAGAGGAGCGCACAGATGGTTTCCAGCCCATTACCGCGATCATGAAGTCCAACACAGTTAATCCTCAGACAGGCTATGAGTCAACACAGCCTGTGTCTAATTCATTAGTGCAGCGCAGTTTAAATATTTAAAGCCTTTAGCGGAGAGGATTCTTGTTGAGTCTGGTTTCTGGAGTCAGGAGACTGTGACACAAACATGACCTCATCAGTACGAGACGGGCGATAAGGAAATCGATGGGTGGTGGTTCTCAGGGTGGAGTGTGTTTGATAATAATGTCATTTAGGTGACATTTAAATGCTTTGTGCACCAAACTGAGCCAAGAAAACTGCACTGGATTTACTGATGTTGTTAAACCTGGACACACACACACACACACGCACGCACACACACACACACACACACACACACACACACACAAAAGTACAGGGCTGTCATCGGTCAGCTCTCCAGGAATAACATCTGCTTTTCATCATTGGTACTAATCACATAATCAACAGGTATGCATGTACGTGTGTGTGTTCACAACAGAGCGTGTGTGTGTCACTGTGAGTCAGAGAGTGTCTGTGTGTGTGTGTGTGTGTGTTAATGTGTGTGATACAAATGATTAAACATCGCAGCAATAACCCGACTCATAAAACCTTAAATGTGCGTTTCACGTTATTTGGATTGACGGTTTAAAGTAAACTATCTGACTGAAGGCCAAGTGTGTGCGTGTTTGTGTGTGTTTGTGTGTGTGTGTGTGTGTGTGTGTGTGTGTGTGTGTGTGTGTGTGTGTGTGTGCATGTCTGACAAAAAGCCAAGTCCTAAAGGTAATTACTGCCTCACACGGGTACACTTATGATTAAGCATGTGCTCTGTGATTTCTGAGCCAGCACATGTTGCCCTCTCACACACACACACACACACACACACACACACACACACACACACACATACACATGCAGAAACATAATCACACACAGCGAGCACATGCACTATAAAATCATGCACACGTGTATGAATGTCTCACACCAACATCTGCTTGCCCATAGGTTCATCAAACTGAATAACGTACACACTCATAAACATATGGTGTGTGTGTGTGTGTGTGTGTGTGTGTGTGTAAGCTGATTGCTCATGTGGTGTGTGTTACCTGTCGTTCCCAGCGGACTGCCCCACATGTACACCATCGCACACAGATGAGAGGCAGCGTGGCGTCATAAGCAGCCCACACACACTCTGCCCGGAGCTGTTCACATCCACATTTAGGTGTTTTGAAATGTTGCAAACAATAAAAAAATGATTTGATTCACCACAAAAACACATCCAGAAGAAATATGAAGTTTAGTCAAAATGAAAACATGTCTACTTGTGTTAGTCAGTGCGGTCAGTGTGTTCTGATGTATGCAGATGAAACAGCCGCAAAAAAAGCCCAGGGAACGCTGAGGGTCAGAGGTCGCATGTTGCTCAGAGTAACCTGACCGTGACCTCATCAGTATGAGACAGCCGGTCCCTCCAGCCCTTTGCTCTTGTACCCATATGTACCCACTCTTGTGTGTGTGTGGTTTTCCTCTTGTCTCATTATATTAGCCAGATCTCAGCGCTCCATACCAAAGCAAAAACACAGTGACTGCAAAAATATGTTTACTCGTCCTCTCTAAAGTGTTCAACATGATGCAGAAATCCAGCCTGGATCCTGTGTCGTGTCTCGTCTAATCCCTCACTCCTGTTTTTCTCCCCTCAGCACTCTGTATTGGACAGACTGGAACCGAGAGGCTCCGAAGATCGAGAGTTCGTCGGTGGACGGTCAGAACCGCAGGGTGGTGGTGTCTGACGGGGTTGGTTTGCCAAACGCTCTCACATTTGACTCGTCTTCAGGACAGGTCTGCTGGGCCGATGCAGGTAAACACCACAGTCACTGTGACTACTGGTCAACTGCTTCCACCATTATTGGTAGTAAAGTTCAAGTACATTTACTAAGTACAATACTAAAGTACTGTTTTAAGATACTTGAGTCTTTCTACTTCATGATACTTTACACTTCAACTCCACTTCTGCTCTCAGAGGGTAATATTTAGGACTTTTTACTGCACTACATTTATCTGACAGTTAAAGTTACTATTTACAAATTAAGATTTTACAAACATAACATACGATAAGCTTATAAAATATGACGCATTGTCACAGATTAAACAACCCAGCACATAGTTGAAGTTAAATGTTTGCCTTGAATTCGTGACAGTATTTAACGTTGTGTATTGCTACTTTTACTTAAGTAAATATGCACCTTTTTCTTTCTCTGTACGTCAGGAACGAAGCGTTTAGAGTGTGTGTCTCCAGATGGTTCAGGTCGGAGAGTGATCCACTCCAGCCTCAACTATCCATTCAGCATGGTCTACTACAGGAACCACTTCTATTACACTGACTGGAGGAGGTAGCCATGTTTGTTCATCTCTCTGTTTGTCTTAAACTTCACTACTGACGGGTGGTCAATGAGCTGTCTCTCTGTCTGCTGCCTCGTAGGGACGGAGTGATCGCAGTGAGCAAAGAAAGCAGTCAGTTCACTGATGAATACCTGCCTGACCAGCGCTCTCACCTGTACGGCATCGCCATAGCAACCAGCCAGTGTCTATCAGGTGAGATAAGTGTACTTTTTATTTTAATAGAAGATAAACACACACACTATCACTCTCTTTCACTTACACACACACTCTTTTCAGACTCTGTTCAGACGGGTAATTTTGGCTCTGTATAACAACACACACACACATAAACACACAGACTTCAAGGTGCACCAGACAGTGAGCTCATTGGTTTGTGCGCAGTGATGTCATCACATTGGTCAACTCCCACCAGATGTCACCTTAACCCTGAAGGCTGAGACAAAAAAAACACAGTTCACCCCACACAGGAGGGTGGTGGAGGAGAATGATGCATTCAGGTCCTGTAGAATCACAGGATATATGAACTTCTTTGTGAAAGCAGCACATTAGCACATATTTTCAGCTGATTTAAACGCATTTTTTATTGCACAAAGAAGCCAAACTTTGTTTCATCGCCCTGCACCCATCAGACAGCTGGCTTACAACTCTACTCCACACCTTTACCTGTGTTACACACACCCACCAACAATGATTACACACCTGTCTGCGCCCTTCTACTTGTAACCTGTGTGTTTTGCGTACATGAGACCAAAGAACAATGATTACACAGCTGTGCGCGACCCTCTACCTGTATTTTGTGTTTGTGTGCGTCATGTTTGATGTGTTGATGTCTGCAGATGGCTTCAAGTCCTTTCAAAGCCTCATGTTAAAGTACAAAGTAGGCCTCTAAACACAGGATAATCCCTAAAGTAGCACCTTGGTCGGTGTCGTTGTCAGAGCCGCAGTGTAAATCTGCTCCCGATGGAAGAGCTGTGAAAACGGTCAGAATGACGGCTATCACTCGTGTGCGTTGCTGTAAATGTCACGTCTGCACACTTTCTAAAGCCTCAGACAGCATAACAGCCGCTCGCTTCAAAGATGAGCGGTGTAATTCTGACCATGATGACAGCTCTAAAACACACTTGTTAGGAGGCTTAAAAGCTGTTATTGTTGAATACATGAACACACACTCACACATGCTCTTTACGGAGATGATTCTCAGTCACCACAAGCTGTTAAGTGTAGGGCTTTGTTCAGGATGGAGGGTCTGTTTGTTCTGTCATTAGGCCACCGCAGCACTTAAAGCTTTCATCTTGTCACATTTGGATTCACACAGGAAGAGAAAATCAGACTCTTCATTTCCTCCTGCAGCTATAAATTTAAAGAAAAAAGGATTCTTCCAGTTGAAATGTGACAAAAATGAGCCATTTTGTCTTCTAAATTCCTGATTTCTGTGTCTCAGGGACCCACTAACGACGGACTGGCAGCCGCGGGGTCCTTTGGTGCTAAAGTTCTGGAGCAGTTCCTGATCAGAGGGCAGGACCACCCATAAAAGTGCCCTCTCCGGTGTCCCTCAGAAGAAAGGACACTCAGTAGGAAGCAAGATAGCTTCCTGTTGCCAGATCGACCGTCGGAGCAAATTTACAACCCCTCCACTCACCCTGACCCCACCCCCATTATCTCACCTTAAAGATATAACCCCCAAATAATTGTTTTGTAAATTTGTTTTATACCTCATTTCTAGTTTGTTTTTTTTCTACTGTATTTTTGTACGTGAGTTGTTTTTCTATCGATTAAAGCTACAGAACAATGAAATCAGATTTTAAAATGTACGTGAGTGTAGGTTTTCTCTGTTAAAGCCAAAGAGGAACGACATGAAGAGCTTTAAAACTGTTCGAGCCAAAGTTCTGCTGTGAAGCCGAGCATCAGATTTCTGTGAGGTCAGCTGGCCACAGTGTTTTTTAAATTCAGGCTAATTAATTAGCATTCAGAGTGGATTCTGGGCAGATATATAAATATGATCAAGGAAGAGAAGATTGTTGAAGGAAACTTGTGATCGTCTTTCTGTCTGTACGTCAGACAGTGAAGCTAGAGCCAGGGGATGGTTAGCTTAGTGGCGTAAAGAATAGAAACAGACTGACTGAAGTTAAAATAACCTGTCATGTTACATACTGAAACCTATCTAAATTGTATGAAATATGGAAGGTGGAAAATCATTGCCACTTTTGGGTGACTGAAATAGTTTCTGTAATCAGATTACAAAGTAATGTATTTCCCTCAGTGCTGTGTGCCAGTCAGATCACAGTGACTACAGTCCCGCCACATTTCTCTGCACTACTAATCTGTATTTCACACAAGATGAAATGACGTTACTTTCTTTATTTTGCCAAATATTTTTACTACTACTACTTTTTAAATCTTTATCTTTTTATAAGATGTGATATTTATAACAATAAAATGTGATTTGGTACTTGACAGACTTTGTGTGTTCGTATTTTGTAATTATCACCAAACAACGACCACACAAGAAGCACAGAAGACAAACTCTGTTCAGCTGTATTTATATTTTCCCACACAGCGTCTATGTAAACCATTTCAAAATAAGCTTTTCCTCCATCTGCAAAAAACGTTTTCTCCATAAGACACAAATATAATCGCCGGTTTGAATATTTCGGCAGCTTCTCTGTGGTTTCTGGAGGTTATCAAAGGCTTAAACCAAAGTCTCTCCAGAAATTAGTTTTTAAACTCTTCAGCAACTATAGCAACGTGTGTTTTGATGCGTATTTATCGAAACATGTATACCAAAAATGAAAGACAACATGTGAAGACTTGGCATTTTCTCAACTCTAGGAAAATTCCCAATCCAAACAGTCTGATCTCGTGCATCAAAGGAAAAATACAAACTCATTTATGTCCAATTCAAACGATGAAAGACTTTTCCTCTCAAAATCAAATTAAAACCCCCGTGGTTCAGTCCGTCCTTCCTTTCTCCAGCGTCCCTCTTCATCCTCACTCTCATCTGCCGACCTTGCCCAGCCTGTGGTCTGTCTTGGGGTCGGCGATGATGGCCTGAACGGCAACGATGGCCTCGTTGATCTTTGTCTGGAGCTCTCTCAGCTCCTCGATGTGCAGCAGGCGGAGGATCTGGGCTGCTTCGTTCAGAGTTGCATCTGAGAGGAAATGTATTTTACTTTTTGGTCCATGAAATTTTATTGGATACATGTGTTTATGCTTCACATGTCCTAAAAGGTTGGGGACCTCTAACTGACATCAACTTCTTTTAAAAAATCCAAACAAATACTCTGACATCATTTTGCACTACCTGTACTTCTATATAATAAAAAGCAGCACTCACCTCCAGTGTCGAAACCCAAGATGTGCTTGTCTAAAGCTACTGGGATACCCTGGAAATAAGCACATATACAGTGCGTGTCACAAGTGAGTAGAGTAGAGCTGAGCCACACTATGCAGTGGAAACAAAGCATTCAAGTCTGATACAAAATATGTGCATCTTCAGTGTACAGTACCTCTTTATTCTGGCTGGTTTTAGCAATGGCTTCTTGAGAAAGTCTCTCCTGGATCAGAATACGAATGGCCTGACAGCAGCACGAAGACAAAGACAAACGGATTAATATGACAATTTTCTATTTAATAAGTATATACTGTTGATATAAATAGGTATAAATCTGGAGTTTAAAGAGCCAGAGTCATGAATCTGAGACACAAAATCAAAATTGTTCCTGCGAGTACAGAATCTTAAAGCAAAGAGTGTGTGAGCTCAGTTCCACCTTGAGCATAACCAGGTAGTCGTCATGCCGCTGTATCTTGAGGATGTTGGCCAGAGCCATCACTCCGGCTTTGAAATCTGGAGAATTAACTGCAAAAAACAAACGAAGGATGATTTAATCTTTCACCTGAAACAAAGTGATCAAAGTGCAAGGATAGGCAGAGGAGCAGAGTAGTGTATCTACTTACCATCAAGGTGGATGAGAGGGTCAGCTGCTTTGCTGCCGGCGGCTGCCAGCGGCTCACAGTTCTTATACTTGTCCACTGAGGAAAGACACAAAACACACCGTCATGTACACTGAATATTAGCATGTCATGTGAATATTCTACTTCTACCCTTTTTTGTTCCTGTAAAAGGTGGTCTGGTGAGTTGGCATCATTAGAAAACATTATTCCTTTTATAATGTCTCCATCTACTGGTCATCATCAGCATTACAGCATCGTGGCAGAGCACGAATTGCATATATTATAGCCATATTGTTTGTATAGAGATGATCAGCTTTGCTCAGCAGTCACCTGATCCAGAGTTGTACTTTCACTGACGTCATCTTAAACAATATACTGATATCCTACCATTATCTCCATATTCATATCGTACAGACAAGCCCAGTAACCAGTCCAACGCCTCCTGCCTCTCCTGAACTCCAAATGGGCAGTTCACGTCCTGCAAGTACTAAACACAGGAAAAGGACACTCAAACACATATACGTGTACACCCATTCATTCAGCTTTAAGGTGGTGTTTTCTGTAAGGTCCAGATTTCTCAATGACTGGCAGTATGATGGTGGTCTGGTCTCACCTTCTGGTAGGCTTTGGGCCAGTCTGAGCTGGGGATGTTCCTCAGGTTTCCTCTGTCCTCAATTTTATAATGTCTAATCTTCTGGTCCTCCAGCCACACAACGCAGTTCCTAAATTGGGTCTCATCTGGGCAGAGAGGACAGACAGAGACACATCAGCAAATCAATGGACAAATGGCAACATCTCAGCAGCTACATGTTGTAATTTAGCGTCGTAAATAAGAAGCAGCTGGATAAATCAGAGACTAGATCTCAGCCTCAGTAATGTCTGCTAAATAGCTAGTTATCACAGGACGCAAATGGGTAGCTAGCACTGCTAAAGGCACAACTTTGACAGTGTTATATTAAGATTACAGTCTAGCAGTAAGCCCAAAATCTGAGTGGTCATATTCACATAAAATGTCCTTTTTCATATTGTTGCTAAATTGCTCGCTTTAAAGTTGGGATGTGGCACTAATTTCATGGGTAAAACTGAGCGTTTTCTTTCAACTGTATACTGAATTTTAAAATTAGTTAAGCCGAATAAAAGTGAAGTATACTAAGAGGTTGTACAATGTTGTGTGCTACATTCTAACAAACGTATAGGTTTTTCAGCCCAAAAGTATCATAAAACGACTATTTTCTATTCAGAGTTTGGTATGTCGTTGTCTCCAGTGACATTCTACACGCATACACGTTAGCCGGCTCCACGTTTAACTCAGTTAACCAACGTCAAGCGGTCTTTGAAGAGTTTTTTCTCACCTGTGCAGTCAAATGCATCGGGGTTGTGATAATCTAATGCTGTCAGTTTTCTCCGAAACATTTCTACGTCTGTTTTGTGTATAAATCACCGCAATCTGCAGCTAACAGTATGCTAACTTGGCTGTGTATTCTGCTAGCTGTCAGTATGTTGTATTGCGCATGCGCTGCCGGAGAGTCTACGATTTCCTGTTTATACTATCAAAATAAAACTATCCTTACTGACCACCTAAACTGTCTGTACAGCATTTTTTGAGATCTGGCCTTTACCCTATGATATTTTGCAACATATCAGCTGTGTTCTGTTCTCCAAGTACTCAAAAGCACAGACTTTGATTTAGAATATTTTCTTATGCGCAAAACTCCAGCATTTTTGAGTTGCATTTAGGTCATTTCAGTTTTGGAAGTCAAGCGTAATTAAAAGTCTACTGCATTAGTTGTTTCCATTAATATGAAACCACACCGAGAGGCCACTAAGCATTTTGACTCCAAATAGATATGGGATTGGGACACCTTGTCAGATAAAATGGTGGGTGTCTACATAATACAACTTCCCGTGCTAAAAACATCCACAAATTTAACATTTAATTCCCGATACCTTCTCACAGTATGTGACACAGAAAAAGGCAGAAGGTTTGTTGAAAATGACAACTTTATTACACGAAACATTTTAGAAAACGAGGCAAAAACCATCCAAGACGATGCAAAGGCAAAAAGAAAAAAAGAAAAAAACTCTTCAGGTTGATGTGTGTGGGTTTATGTATGCATGTCGGTATGTGTGTTAATGCATGTGCAAGTTCAGAAGGGCCTCATGCGTGTAAGGGGTGGGGCTCTGTTGGGCGGTGTGATAGCTATATCCAGATAATCTCCAATCTGGAAGCGCTGAGACTGCAACGTCATGGAGTCATCCGTGCCCTTCCTGCCAGACACAGTACTGCCAATATCCTTCAACCTGAGAGGGAGGACAGGAACATATTTCAATATACAGTGTGCTCAAATTCACCACACCAGTTAGCAAGTGGACTGCTCCTTCTGGAGTGATACCAACCTGTACACTTTCCCTCTGGGATCAGGGTAAACAATGTTAAAACTGAAGTGGGTCCCCTTTTTCCGAGCCTCTGGATAAACTTCCTTCACCAGGCTGGTCAGCTCCTTCAGTGTAGCATCCATCCTTAAAAAGAGCTCACAGAATCAGACACCTGCTCCAAACACTAACTGAATGAGGCGTCTTACAAACTCAACTGCAATCTCCGGCAAATGCTCCTTTGACACATACAACAACGGAGAAATACACTAAGATGTACTTGTTCTTACCATGTGTATATTTGCAGTTCGCTAGAGGGAACGTTGCCACGGGCAAACTCATCTGGTCGGTGGTGTCTGCCACTGTTGGTGGTGAACACTCGCAGCAGAAGGGGGCAGGTCTGGAAGCATTACACAAGAGTATTAGACAAAGTAAAGTGTGCAGAATGGCTGACTGTGCAACACAAAATACAATCACACTTTAAAGAAGTTATAAAATGTAATAGACTGCTGTTGATGTACTCCTTGTTTGTGGTCAACATGAATGCGGTGTTGAAATAATCACCATGACCTCCTGGATGTGAACCCATTACACTCATACTCAGGGTACATATTTATGTATTCTGAAAGTTTGCTCTGAAGGATAAGGTAATCTATTGCGTCTCCTTTCACAGTGGTGGAGTTTCGGACCGTCACTGCCCTCTAGTGGTCACTTCGAGTGACTACAACTCGACATTTTTCGTTCCAATACACTGTACAGTAGAGACTAACAATGCTATTATTATCATTAAAGGTGTTGGAGCTTATTTGATGGTCATGATATCACCATTTCATGTATTACTGAAATATCTGCATGTGTGGCTATAACATCCACCTAGCTATCACACTTTATTATGTTGCTTTGTTAATGCTTCGTCCACCCCAAATGAATGGAGGTGGCCATAATGTTAGAAACACCTGAAATACCTGACCTGTGCCACTGGAATTATGGGGTGCAAAACGCAAAGAAGAAGCATTTGTCCAACTACTAAGCTGTCTAGAGTGATTTATATTGCTAAACTGGGTGTTGGTTGAGCATTAAAACATTAAAATTTCATCAAACACAATGTTTTAATGACATTTTCCCCAGTCCACGAGGCAAACATTTGGTCAAACATTAATACCAAAGTCTGAAGTCAAGCAACATAATCTACAAGACGTCTTTATCTTTTTATTGGTGACGAATACACATCCATTAGTATCTATGGTGGCATTAGCTTGCAAGCTAGCACGCTGCAGAAGTTGCTAACTTACCCAATCAATTTCCTTTCATATACATTAACTTCTTATGTAGAGCATCACGCAACTTGAAAAACTAAAAGAAATGGCTTTCTAACTATGTTCTCAGTGTTTTGGAGTTTGTCCACCTCATAAATCATCCGGTCTCCTCACTGTTACGTTAGCATTTAGGCTAGCAGAACGGAGCTAGCTTACGCTCGAGCTCATAAGGTAAACAACCTCACCTTCTCTCGGTCAATGGGCTTCTCTGGCTCCTTCTTGATTTCTTCCTGTGTAATCCGCGACTCGAGGGCCATTTTTATTTTTCACCGATATATGGACCCAGTTGAGTATTTTTCTGCCACCTTGCTTCGATATTTCTCGAGCTGCTGTAGCAACGAATGAGACCGGGGCTGTTTCCGTTTCCGGTGAAGTTTAAGCGGCTGAATTTAGCAGCCAGTGACGTCAGTGTCGCCCCCTGCTGGTTAGGAGAGAGTATCAGAATCAGAATCAGAATCAGAATCAGAAATACTTTATTATCCCTAGGGGGAATTGTTTGTGTTACAGCTGCTCCCATTCAAAGTTCAGAATATGCAAAAATAATAATAATGATAGTAATAATAATAATAATAATAATAATAATAATAATAATAATGATAATAGTAGTAATATCAATATCAATCACTGTATTTCTACTGTGTACTGTGTATTTCTACTGTGTATTTCTACGGTGTACTGTGTATTTCTAAATGTGTATTTCTGATGTGTATTTCTACTGTGTGCTGTGTATTTCTATTGTGTATTTCTACTGTGTATTTCTGATTTGTATTTCTATTGTGTATTTTTACTGTGTACTGTGTATTTCTACTGTGTATTTCTGATGTGTATTTCTACTGTGTGCTGTGTATTTCAACAGTATATTTCTACTGTGTGCTGTGTATTTCTACTGTGTATTTCTGCTGTGTATTTCAACTGTATATTTCTACTGTGTGCTGTGTATTTCTACTGTGTATTTCTGATGTGTATTTCTACTGTGTATTTCTACTGTAAATTTCAGCTGTGTATTTCTACTGTGTGCTGTGTATTTCTACTGTGTAATTCTACTGTGTATTTCTGATGTGTATTTCTGATGTGTATTTCTACTGTGTATTTCTACTGTGTTCTACTGTGTATTGTGTATTCTACTGTGTATTCTACTGTGTATTTCAGCTGTGTATTTCTACTGTGTGCTGTGTATTTCAACTGTGTATTTCAACTGTGTATTTCTACTGTGTTGTGTATTTCTACTGTGTATTTCTACTGTGTATTTCAGCTGTGTATTTCTACTGTGTACTGTGTATTTCTACTGTGTGCTGTGTATTTCTACTGTGTATTTCTACAGTGTGCTGTGTATTTCTATTGTGTATTTCTACTGTGTATTTCTGATGCATATTTCTACTGTTTACTGTGTATTTCTACTGTGTATTTCTGATGTGTATTTCTACTGTGTATTTCTGATGCATATTTCTACTGTTTACTGTGTATTTCTACTGTGTATTTCTGATGTGTATTTCTACTGTGTATTTCTAATATGTACTATGTATTTCTACTGTGTATTTCTGGTGTGTATTTCTACTGTGTATTTCTACTGTGTATTTCAGCTGTGTATTTCTACTGTGTACTGTGTATTTCTACTGTGTTCTGTGTATTTCTACTGTGTATTTCTACAGTGTGCTGTGTATTTCTATTGTGTATTTCTGATGTGTATTTCTACTGTGTATTTCTGATGTGTATTTCTACTGTGTATTTCTACTGTAAATTTCAGCTGTGTATTTCTACTGTGTGCTGTGTATTTCTACTGTGTAATTCTACTGTGTATTTCTGATGTGTATTTCTGATGTGTATTTCTACTGTGTATTTCTACTGTGTGCTGTGTATTTCTATTGTGTATTCTACTGTGTATTCTACTGTGTATTTCAGCTGTGTATTTCTACTGTGTGCTGTGTATTTCAACTGTGTATTTCTACTGTGTTGTGTATTTCTACTGTGTATTTCTACTGTGTATTTCAGCTGTGTATTTCTACTGTGTACTGTGTATTTCTACTGTGTGCTGTGTATTTCTACTGTGTATTTCTACAGTGTGCTGTGTATTTCTATTGTGTATTTCTACTGTGTATTTCTGATGCATATTTCTACTGTTTACTGTGTATTTCTACTGTGTATTTCTGATGTGTATTTCTACAGTGTATTTCTAATATGTACTATGTATTTCTACTGTGTATTTCTACTGTGTATTTCAGTTGTGTATTTCTACTGTGTACTGTGTATTTCTACTGTGTTCTGTGTATTTCTACTGTGTATTTCTACAGTGTGCTGTGTATTTCTATTGTGTATTTCTGATGTGTATTTCTACTGTGTATTTCTGATGTGTATTTCTACTGTGTATTTCTACAGTGTGCTGTGTATTTCTACTGTGTATTTCTGATGTGTATTTCTACTGTGTGCTGTGTATTTCTACTGTGTATTTCTACTATGTGCTGTGTATTTCTATTGTGTATTTCTAGTGTGCTGTGTATTTCTATTGTGTATTTCTGATGTGTATTTCTACTGTGTATTTCTAAGTGTGCTGTGTATTTCTGATGTGTATTTCTACTGTGTGCTGTGTATTTCTACTGTGTATTTCTACTATGTGCTGTGTATTTCTATTGTGTATTTCTACTGTGTGCTGTGTATTTCTACTGTGTATTTCTACAGTGTGCTGTGTATTTCTATTGTGTATTTCTGATGTGTATTTCTACTGTGTATTTCTACTGTGTATTTCTACTGTGTGCTGTGTATTTCTACTGTGTATTTCTGATGTGTATTTCTACTGTGTGCTGTGTATTTCTACTGTTTATTTCTACTATGTGCTGTGTATTTCTATTGTGTATTTCTACTGTGTATTTCTACTGTGTACTGTGTATTTCTACTGTGTATTTCTGATGTGTATTTCTACAGTGTATTTCTACTATGTACTGTGTATTTCTACTGTGTATTTTACTGTGTGCTGTGTATTTCTACTGTGTATTTCTGATGTGTATTTCTATTGTGTGCTGTGTATTTCTACTGATTATTTCTAGTGTGCTGTGTATTTCTATTGTGTATTTCTACTGTGTATTTCTACTGTGTGCTGTGTATTTCTACTGTGTATTTCTGATGTGTATTTCTACTGTGTGCTGTGTATTTCTACTGTGTATTTCTACTGTGTACTGTGTATTTCTACTGTGTATTTCTGATGTGTATTTCTACAGTGTATTTCTACTATGTACTGTGTATTTCTACTGTGTATTTTACTGTGTGCTGTGTATTTCTACTGTGTATTTCTGATGTGTATTTCTACTGTGTGCTGTGTATTTCTACTGTTTATTTCTACTATGTGCTGTGTATTTCTATTGTGTATTTCTACTGTGTACTGTGTATTTCTACTGTGTATTTCTGATGTGTATTTCTACAGTGTATTTCTACTATGTACTGTGTATTTCTACTGTGTATTTTACTGTGTGCTGTGTATTTCTACTGTGTAATTCTACTGTGTATTTCTGATGTGTATTTCTGATGTGTATTTCTGATGTGTATTTCTACTGTGTATTTCTACTGTGTTCTACTGTGTATTGTGTATTCTACTGTGTATTTCAGCTGTGTATTTCTACTGTGTGCTGTGTATTTCAACTGTGTATTTCAACTGTGTATTTCTACTGTGTTGTGTATTTCTACTGTGTATTTCTACTGTGTATTTCAGCTGTGTATTTCTACTGTGTACTGTGTATTTCTACTGTGTGCTGTGTATTTCTACTGTGTATTTCTACAGTGTGCTGTGTATTTCTATTGTGTATTTCTACTGTGTATTTCTGATGCATATTTCTACTGTTTACTGTGTATTTCTACTGTGTATTTCTGATGTGTATTTCTACTGTGTATTTCTAATATGTACTATGTATTTCTACTGTGTATTTCTGGTGTGTATTTCTACTGTGTATTTCTACTGTGTATTTCAGCTGTGTATTTCTACTGTTTACTGTGTATTTCTACTGTGTTCTGTGTATTTCTACTGTGTATTTCTACAGTGTGCTGTGTATTTCTATTGTGTATTTCTGATGTGTATTTCTACTGTGTATTTCTGATGTGTATTTCTACTGTGTATTTCTACTGTAAATTTCAGCTGTGTATTTCTACTGTGTGCTGTGTATTTCTACTGTGTAATTCTACTGTGTATTTCTGATGTGTATTTCTGATGTGTATTTCTACTGTGTATTTCTACTGTGTGCTGTGTATTTCTATTGTGTATTCTACTGTGTATTCTACTGTGTATTTCAGCTGTGTATTTCTACTGTGTGCTGTGTATTTCAACTGTGTATTTCTACTGTGTTGTGTATTTCTACTGTGTATTTCTACTGTGTATTTCAGCTGTGTATTTCTACTGTGTACTGTGTATTTCTACTGTGTGCTGTGTATTTCTACTGTGTATTTCTACAGTGTGCTGTGTATTTCTATTGTGTATTTCTACTGTGTATTTCTGATGCATATTTCTACTGTTTACTGTGTATTTCTACTGTGTATTTCTGATGTGTATTTCTACAGTGTATTTCTAATATGTACTATGTATTTCTACTGTGTATTTCTACTGTGTATTTCAGTTGTGTATTTCTACTGTGTACTGTGTATTTCTACTGTGTTCTGTGTATTTCTACTGTGTATTTCTACAGTGTGCTGTGTATTTCTATTGTGTATTTCTGATGTGTATTTCTACTGTGTATTTCTGATGTGTATTTCTACTGTGTATTTCTACAGTGTGCTGTGTATTTCTACTGTGTATTTCTGATGTGTATTTCTACTGTGTGCT
Organism: Pagrus major; assembly: GCF_040436345.1. Classification (NCBI taxonomy): domain Eukaryota; kingdom Metazoa; phylum Chordata; class Actinopteri; order Spariformes; family Sparidae; genus Pagrus; species Pagrus major. Next base: position 11,472,799 of record NC_133238.1, read on the forward strand.
GTGTATTTCTACTGTGTATTTCTACTATGTGCTGTGTATTTCTATTGTGTATTTCTAGTGTGCTGTGTATTTCTATTGTGTATTTCTGATGTGTATTTCTACTGTGTATTTCTACAGTGTGCTGTGTATTTCTGATGTGTATTTCTACTGTGTGCTGTGTATTTCTACTGTGTATTTCTACTATGTGCTGTGTATTTCTATTGTGTATTTCTACTGTGTGCTGTGTATTTCTACTGTGTATTTCTACAGTGTGCTGTGTATTTCTATTGTGTATTTCTGATGTGTATTTCTACTGTGTATTTCTACTGTGTATTTCTACTGTGTGCTGTGTATTTCTACTGTGTGCTTTGTATTTCTACTGTGTATTTCTACTGTGTGCTGTGTATTTCTACTGTTTAATTCTACTGTGTTTTGTGTAATTCTACTGTGTATTTCAGCTGTGTATTTCTACTGTGTGCTGTGTATTTCTACTGTGTGCTTTGTATTTCTACTGTGCATTTCTACTGTGTATTTCAACTGTGTATTTCTACTGTGTGCTGTGTATTTCAACTGTGTGCTTTGTATTTCTACTGTGCATTTCTACTGTGTATTTCAACTGTGTATTTCTACTGTGTGCTGTGTATTTCAACTGTGTATTTCTACTGTGTGTTGCATATTCCTACTGTGTATTTCTATTGTGTGCTGTGTATTTCTACTGTGTATTTTTGATGTGTATTTCTACTGTGTATTTCTACTGTGTATTTCTGGTGTGTATTTCTACTGTGTATTTCAGCTGTGTATTTCTACTGTTTACTGTGTATTTCTACTGTGTTCTGTGTATTTCTACTGTGTATTTCTACAGTGTGCTGTGTATTTCTATTGTGTATTTCTGATGTGTATTTCTACTGTGTATTTCTGATGTGTATTTCTACTGTGTATTTCTACTGTAAATTTCAGCTGTGTATTTCTACTGTGTGCTGTGTATTTCTACTGTGTAATTCTACTGTGTATTTCTGATGTGTATTTCTGATGTGTATTTCTACTGTGTATTTCTACTGTGTGCTGTGTATTTCTATTGTGTATTCTACTGTGTATTCTACTGTGTATTTCAGCTGTGTATTTCTACTGTGTGCTGTGTATTTCTACTGTGTATTTCTACTGTGTTGTGTATTTCTACTGTGTATTTCTACTGTGTATTTCAGCTGTGTATTTCTACTGTGTACTGTGTATTTCTACTGTGTGCTGTGTATTTCTACTGTGTATTTCTACAGTGTGCTGTGTATTTCTATTGTGTATTTCTACTGTGTATTTCTGATGCATATTTCTACTGTTTACTGTGTATTTCTACTGTGTATTTCTGATGTGTATTTCTACAGTGTATTTCTAATATGTACTATGTATTTCTACTGTGTATTTCTACTGTGTATTTCAGTTGTGTATTTCTACTGTGTACTGTGTATTTCTACTGTGTTCTGTGTATTTCTACTGTGTATTTCTACAGTGTGCTGTGTATTTCTATTGTGTATTTCTGATGTGTATTTCTACTGTGTATTTCTGATGTGTATTTCTACTGTGTATTTCTACAGTGTGCTGTGTATTTCTACTGTGTATTTCTGATGTGTATTTCTACTGTGTGCTGTGTATTTCTACTGTGTATTTCTACTATGTGCTGTGTATTTCTATTGTGTATTTCTAGTGTGCTGTGTATTTCTATTGTGTATTTCTGATGTGTATTTCTACTGTGTATTTCTACAGTGTGCTGTGTATTTCTGATGTGTATTTCTACTGTGTGCTGTGTATTTCTACTGTGTATTTCTACTATGTGCTGTGTATTTCTATTGTGTATTTCTACTGTGTGCTGTGTATTTCTACTGTGTATTTCTACAGTGTGCTGTGTATTTCTATTGTGTATTTCTGATGTGTATTTCTACTGTGTATTTCTACTGTGTATTTCTACTGTGTGCTGTGTATTTCTACTGTGTGCTTTGTATTTCTACTGTGTATTTCTACTGTGTGCTGTGTATTTCTACTGTTTAATTCTACTGTGTTTTGTGTAATTCTACTGTGTATTTCAGCTGTGTATTTCTACTGTGTGCTGTGTATTTCTACTGTGTGCTTTGTATTTCTACTGTGCATTTCTACTGTGTATTTCAACTGTGTATTTCTACTGTGTGCTGTGTATTTCAACTGTGTGCTTTGTATTTCTACTGTGCATTTCTACTGTGTATTTCAACTGTGTATTTCTACTGTGTGCTGTGTATTTCAACTGTGTATTTCTACTGTGTGTTGTATATTCCTACTGTGTATTTCTATTGTGTGCTGTGTATTTCTACTGTGTATTTTTGATGTGTATTTCTACTGTGTATTTCTACTGTGTGCTGTGTATTTCTACTCTGTGCTGTGTATTTCTACTGTGTATTTCTACTGTGTAATTCTACTGTGTATTTCAGCTGTGTATTTCTACTGTGTATTTCTACTGTGTGCTGTGTATTTCTACTGTGTATTTTTGATGTGTATTTCTACTGTGTATTTCTACTGTGTGCTGTGTATTTCTACTCTGTGCTGTGTATTTCTACTGTGTATTTCTACTGTGTAATTCTACTGTGTATTTCAGCTGTGTATTTCTACTGTGTATTTCTACTGTGTGCTTTGTATTTCTACTGTGTGCTGTTTATTTCAACTGTGTATTTCTACTGTGTTGTGTATTTCTACTGTGTATTTCTACTGTGTGCTGTGTATTTCTACTGTGTACTGTGTATTTCTACTGTGTATTTCTACTGTGTGCTGTGTATTTCTCCTGTGTATTTCTGATGTGTGCTGTGTATTTCTACTGTGTATTTCTGATGTGTGCTGTGTATTTCTACTGTGTGCTGTGTATTTCTACCTTGTATTTCTACTGTGTGCTGTGTATTCTAACTGTGTATTTCTACTGTGTTGTGTATTTCTACTGTGTGCTGTGTATTTCTACCTTGTATTTCTACTGTGTGCTGTGTATTTCAACTGTGTATTTCTACTGTGTTGTGTATTTCTACTGTGTGCTGTGTATTTCTACTGTGTACTGTGTTTTTCTACTGTGTGCTGTGTATTTCTCCTGTGTATTTCTGATGTGTGCTGTGTATTTCTACTGTGTACTGTGTTTTTCTACTGTGTGCTGTGTATTTCTCCTGTGTATTTCTGATGTGTGCTGTGTATTTCTACTGTGTATTTCTGATGTGTGCTGTGTATTTCTACTGTGTGCTGTGTATTTCTACCTTGTATTTCTGATGTGTGCTGTGTATTTCCACAGTGTGCTGTGTATTTCTACTGTGTATTTCTACTGTGTTCTGTGTATTCCTACTATGTATTTCTGATGTGTGTTGTGTATTTCTACTGTGTGCTGTGTATTTCTACTGTGTATTTCTACTGTGTGCTGTGTATTTCTACTATGTATGTCTGATGTGTGCTGTGTATTTCTACTGTATTTTTCTACTGTGTGCTCTGTATTTCTATTGTGTATTTCTACTGTGTAATTCTACTGTGTATTTCTACTGTGTGCTGTGTATTTCTACTATGTATTTCTGATGTGTGCTGTGTATTTCTACATTAAGTAGTATTTCTACTTACTATAGAGTATGCATCGTTTGAAATGCTGCACAGTAATTGATTTAGATTATTAATTGAAAAGAAATTACAATTATTACTTCATCCACAGCCTTTGTTTTACATGGGACAAAACTGATAAATAAATAAATAAATAAGCCACCTCAGTATCATGGAGACATAAAGTCACACTTTAAGCGACTAAATCCTTTAAAAAGCGATTGAAGATCAACATATTTTGCTTGCAGTTGTGATTTTACTGCATGATGTCTGGTGGATGGCACTTTCCCATGCATTTTAATTTATTTCCTTTTAATCCTTTTAAAATGCTCCTCCCTTTAAATATGGTACAGCACAGCTTCATCACAAAGTACAGTGCAGAAACATCCCAGCAATGAGACGATACTGTAAAGCACCAAAGAAATCTGAATAGAGGGGCTGATCCAGGACCAGTCAGCCAAGTCCACCTACAGAACCGAGACCTGCTATTCAGTCACATGCTGCTCTTCCCCCTCACTCATTACAGTGTGTGTGTCGACGGTAACATGCATGTGAGTGTTGTACAGTGTGTGTCTGTACAGTGTGTGGTTGTGTGTGTATCCTGACACTGGCTCCCTCTGTTCTCCTGCTGGCTGGCTGATCAGGAGCTACTCTAACAATCAGCTCTATTTTACCTCTCTCTCTCTCTTTCTCCCTACTCATTCACTTTGTGTGACCCAGCATCCCCACCCCATCCTCACCACCACCACCACCACCACCTCGCATCAGAATGGACAGCTTGAAACAATCCGCCAGCCTTTCCCTTTCCCCCCCCTTTTTTTTTGTTTTTGTTTTTTTAAGCCTGGTCCTGACTGACAGATCGAACAGTGGCTCTTTGAGTCCAGTCCTGACACTGATATCCATTCATTGATATGCATCAGGAATAAGTGTCGCTGTTATTCCCCTAATGACTCCATTAGAATCACTAACGCCCTCTCTGGGTCAACCCAGGACGTTTCCTGTCCCTGGAGATCACTGCTGTCATTCTGTACGGTCATGTTACATGCAGAGTGTACAAACCACCAAAAACCACTCTTACTTCATGACATTTGTAATCAAAACGATAATCATTAAAAACGATTCTTAATATTTTTCATTTCTGTAGCTCAGGCGGAATATGTCACAGCTTTTTCTAAAGGTTTCATTTCACTTTCACCGTGAGCATCCACAGTGTAAACAGAGGAAGTTGGTTTTTGCTCCCACTCTTCAACAAACAGTGTGGAAAGCTCATCGGTCACAGTCATTAGCAGCACACAGAGCTGCACTGTCCTGCAGGCCGACCGCTGCCAAGTGATGCTTTGGATCTGAAAAGTCTCTACCTGTGTCCTGTTACAGTCACAGAGGATTCACACACACACACACAGATACACACACACACACACACACACACACACACACACACACACACACACACACACACACACACACACACACACACACACACACACCTTTTCACTACAGTTTGCTCTTTCAAACCCCTGACCTCCTCACCTCATGGGCAGCCTGTAAGAACAGATGGTGACCTTTTAATCTCCGCTGATTAAAGTTGGTGTGTGTAACATTTGTAAATATATTTAATGTGGAATTAATATTGGTACCATGGCATAATTAAAAGATGGGTTTTTGGGTTTTTAATTGAATGATTTTCCACTTCTTTCATCAAGTACTCTCACAAAAACAGTCTCATCAGTATTCTGTACATCCACACAGAGTGACAAACACAGTATGTAGTGGTGACATTTCAAATTAAATCAAAATCACTTCACAGTTTTTTTCTCCTTGCTTCATTTCTCCTTAAACATTATCCCCATTTCTGCTTTTTGTCATATTTGTGTGGCATCTTCCTCCAAAATAAAATATTTTTAGTTTTATTCTGAAAGTCATCACAGGAAGCCATCTCATAATGTTGTGGCTGACTTGACACTGGTGGCGCATCTTTTCTTGCATGCAAAGGAATCAGGAGCTGCAGGTTTGTGTTTTGATCAGGATATTAGATTCAGATCCCATCTAATTTAATTTAATTTAATTAGATTTTTATCATAGTGTACTACAGTATATACTGATGTGACCGTGAGCTGATGCTGTTTGTTTTCATGCTGGAAAGGACCATGTGGACTATTTTCCTGCAAACTACCTGACTCTCCAGACACAAGGTGAGAAAAGTTTTCAGCCTCTTGATTTCTTGAAATGAAAAGAATAAATCACTTTTGGAAAATAAAAAAAATATTATGATCATAACTTGTACTTTTTTACTTTTAAGGAAGCATTATAACTGGAATTAATTGATCTTAATTAATATATACATGTAATAGATATATCAGTACATATCAATTAAATAATCGATAAATCGATCAATGGTTGGGTGTGAATGGTGACTGTAGTAGTGGGTTTGTACAGTGCGTTCAGTGTGTTTTTTAGTCGAGTGGGCTTAGTTCAGTACAGTCCACAGTGGGCAGAGAGGTTCATCAGTTCACATGAATGCTGGCGCTGGGCCTTCTCTCCTCCTCCTCTCACTTTCATTCCTTTTCATCCTCTTCCTCGTTCAAACTTCTCTTTTGTTTCATCGCCTGTCTCTGCTTTCATCCGTTGCCACTGCCTTCCTTCTCAATTTCCATCAGATGAGGAGTTCAGAGGAAGCAGCCGAACCTGGTACAAAAACACAGCTTTCATACTGACGGTCGCTCTCATCCTCTCTCGTGTGTGTTCTCATGTTTGTGACTGTGTCCTCAGGATGTCTTGGCCCGCTCTGTACACTCAGCTAGTCGGGGCAAACCGCCACTCCACCAGCTTGGGTAAAATCTGGCTCTCGGTGCTGTTTATCTTTCGGGTCATGGTGCTAGTTGTTGCTGCTGAGAGCGTCTGGGGGGACGAACAGTCTGACTTCACCTGTAACACACTGCAGGTAGGGTGCCCAGCCAGTGATATATCTGTTTTCATGTCTCATATATGTGATGTCATGTCATCAAGGTGTCTTTTACCTGTGTGACTCCCTGTGGATCCAGTAGATTTTGCAGCACCACACTTACATTTCCAGTGTCGTAACAATCTCTGTGTCCGTCTCTGTCTTTCAGCCTGGCTGTGAAAACGTCTGCTATGATCAGTTCTTCCCCGTGTCCCACATCCGTCTCTGGTGTCTCCAACTTGTCTTTGTCTCCACACCAACGCTGCTGGTTGCGATGTATGTGACCTATCGTAACCATAGAGATAAGAAGAGGCTCCTACAGGTGTGTGTGCTGTTTGATTTGTCTGTTGTCCTCATGGCAGAGAAACAAGATGGTCTTATTTCATGTGATGTGATGACTTGTCTTGTTCTGTCATGTATTTTCTGCACGTTTTACCCTGTTTTATGTTGTCGTGTCATATTATGTCTCACTTTATATCTTAATGCTTCATGTCTTTTCTTGACTAATCTTGTTTTGTCATGTCTTATTTTATCACGTCTTCGCTTCTCTTGTTTCGTCATGTTGTGATTGATCGTAACTTATCCTGTTTTGTTTTTTATCTTGTCAAGTCACGTCTTGTTTAATCACATCATGTTTCATGTCTTATCATGTTTTATTTCATCTGTCATTCCACGACATGTCTTATTTTCTTTTATCTTGTCAAGTCACATTTTTTCTTATCTTATTTTCTTATCTTATTATCAGGAATTCCAGCATTCGCACTGCATTTTCAGCAGGAAATGTCATATCATGTCCTTCCTGGCCATTTCTCTTCTTGTTTTATCTTGCTATGTCACATCATTTCGGGTCTTGACTTGTCTTATTTTATCTGTTGTCATCTCTTGCCTCATCTTGTGACGTTATGTCCTCTCTTCTCCTGCACTGCATTCACAAATCATGTAATGGCATGACTTGACAGTGTCGCCTCTTGTCTGGTTTTGTTCATGACCCGTCGTCCTGTGTGACAGGGTTCTGGTAGAGCTGGTTTCCTCAGCAACAGAGGCCAGGATGAAGAGCTGGAGACTCTGAAGAAACGGAGACTCCCAATAGCTGGTGCCCTCTGGTGGACGTACGCCTGCAGCCTGGTGTTCAGGCTGCTGTTTGAAGGAGGCTTCATGTAAGACCTGTTCACCACATTGCTGGTTTTGTACATATTCATACCATGTTGCCTGTCTCCATACAGCATCTATCTGTGTCTCCAGGTATGCCCTCTACGTGGTATACGATGGTTTCCAGATGCCACGGCTGGTGCAGTGTGACCAGTGGCCGTGTCCCAACCTGGTGGACTGTTTCATCTCACGGCCCACCGAGAAAACCATCTTCACTGTTTTCATGGCCACTGCCTCTTCCATCTGCATGGTCCTTAACATGGCCGAGCTGGCGTATCTTGTCGCCAAGGCTGTCACTAGGTAGAGGTATTAATCAGTCAGACTGTCAGGTGATTAATCAACTGATTAATTTATTAATTATTCCAGCAATTGTTGTTTTAGCAATGTTTAAACTACTGGTTGTGTATTCCACATGTGTTTGAGTCATACAACTGTCCGTCATCTGGATTATCAAAATGCAGACAGTCTTTAAATCCACGTGTATTTTCTTTTTCAGGCGTCTCTGTGGTCAGAAGGAGAGGAAAACATGCCGAAAATCCAGCAGAGAAAGGACGCAGAACAAGACAAACCAGAAATTACTCGTCTCAGCCTGAGGGAGCAGCAACACAGTGGATGATACATGAAGAAGAAAGACTTTCCAAAGACTTGAAACACTTTAAAAAGCTGCGTAATTACAAAGAATGACCCAAAACATGTGTAAATACGACTGAACATTTTCTATGATGCCTGAGGTCTTAAAATGTAACATTCAGTGGGTGGAGAGGATGGAATCAGTGTCGACAACTCAAAACTGTACAAAGTTTATGATTTTAACTTTAGACAAACACACACACACACACACAGAAAACTGTTTCTGTTTTTAATGGATTCATTGAATAACAGCGCATTGAATACAAATGCTCTCACCGTTTCTCACTTTATGTCCACAAATAAAGTTTCATCTTATCTTAACTGTGTGTTAGTCTCATGATTTAAGTTGCTCTGGTCTTGGAAAATGAAACCAACATTACGTAAGGATTATTTTTTGCATATCATCAGGTGCATCACACAAATGAAAACGAATCAAATGTCGTCTAATGTATAAAATGTCGTCACACTTTGGCAGTGAGGCATGAGTGATGCATTCAAAGTTGACTTAACTTTCAACTTAAAGGTCCAGTGTGTAGAATTAAGTGGTATTTGGGAGTATACAATGGCAGAAATTGATTATAGTCATTATATATTTAATTTAATTAGTCTATTGTTATTAGTTTTTGTGTTTTTGTTACCTTACAATGAGCCTAGAATGGCGGAGTCCGCCATGTTGCACTGCCATGCTTCTATAGTAGCCCATAGTGGACAAACCAGACCCTGACTCTAGAGGGGTCCTTTGTGTCTTTCACAGTTTTAGTGGCAAACGTACGAGAGGGTGAGACAAGGTTTTTTTTTTTCTTTTAATGCAATCTGCAACCACAACACTAGATGCCACTGAATCCTACATACTGCTCCTTTAAAACAACAATATATTGTAGATTATTAAACCCCAGTTCTGGATGAAACTTCAACTAAGTCATACACTACAGAAGATTTTTGGCTGATGCCTGCAAAGCGGCACAGTCAGCGGATAAGTTACTGGAGAACCAGAAGATGCCTGGAGGGTTTTTTTTTTTTCAGGACAAGGTGACGTAGTGATGTAAAAGGGTATTGGCCTATAGGATGTGTCAACATAGATATAAATCATATATATATATATTTATTTTATACATGTATCAGCTAAAGGATGAGGCTGGAGCATTGATGACACTGATTTCCATCAGGGAATTATGCTTTTGTTCTTTCTCACAGTATCTGTAATCTACAGATCCTTACTGCTGATGTTGTATTTTAAACTCTGATGGTAAGTCATGAAAAAAAGGGAAAAAAGTTTAACTGTTCCTACAGTAGAAAAATTAGGGGAAAAAAGGAACTGGAGCAGATGTGATCTACTGTATTGATCTCTGGTGACCTCTGCTGGTGACCAGCAGCCACTGCAGCACCTCTGACAGTTGTGGGTCGTCCACCCCTCCTCTGAGGGACAGACAAAACAAAGTTACAACAGAAATGTCTGATCAGGAGGTGATGTCATCCTATAACGAGCGGCCACGGTGAAATAGTTGTTCAAATCGCTCGGCCTGCTATAAAGCAAGGCAACGGCTACCTTTTATAAATTCAAAATATGTGGAGCTATGAGCCGACACAACTTTTTAAAAAGTATCTTTGAAAGTATCTGCAGGACATGCTAACTTAAATAGTATGCAGGCTTTTATTGTCATTTGTATTTCTTTTAAAGGAGCAATATGTAGTTTTGAGGAAGACATTGTTATCAGAAGATAAACTGATTTGTTTTTTATTCCTAAACAAACTAAATAAACTCTCTTTGTTTTCATGACTGAACAAGCTGAATAAGTTAACTTAAAGGACAACACAACTTCATACCGTTTTACTTTGTTTATATGTGTGTTCTTCAAACAGTGTTCTGGGACCTTATTTTCCTCTGAGAACAGCTTGTTTATTCACTTATGGAAACAATAAATATTTGAGTTTGTATTATCACTCATTAATATTGTAACTATCAAATTTCAGAGATTGGATTTCTTCTCTAAAACAACACAGCGCTCCTTTAATGTCAGTTTTTGTTGTTGTTATTTATTTTTCCTGATTTTCAGCGCACAGCTTTAGGCTGAATATCTCTCAGATTGCTCCCAGTAGGAGTTACAGCTGGGCTACTAAGACAGGAGAACAACAGATATGAACACCAGTACACGTTTTAAACAGTGGAAATACAACTACAACTGTGAAATAAACACAACAAACACGTTTGTTCTTCTTTAACTTTGTTTTAAACAGTTTTAAATGTCAGTGCTGGGGTCGGCCCCTGCCCCTGTACCACACATTCACATTCACATACGCGCGCGCGCCTCCAGGCACGTCCCCCTCCGCCACCCCCCTCGTGCGCCCCATGCACGGGGACACCACTGTGTGACAGTGGCGGATGGCCTTGGCCACGCGGGACGCAGCCGCTGCGCTTCGCCTTCGCGGGACAGGTTCCACACGCGCACCCCCCCTCTTTTTTTTTTTTAGACTAGACTAGCCTCGCGTCTTTTTTACTCTCTCTCTCCCTCTCTCTCTCTCCCTCTCTCACCCTCTCTCTCTGTAATTCT